>NC_071620.1:15192596-16442596 GCF_014839835.1 Dryobates pubescens | reverse complement strand
TTTTTTTGCAGCAATCCGACCACTTAGCATGTCTTACAGTTTTGACTTGTCAGGTAAAAGGTGCAGCAACACCTGACGTGGTTTTTGTGTTTATTGTGACATTTGTTCCATCTGTTTGTTGAATTCCCATGTAAGAAAGAAACTTGAAGGGATTCTTCCATGATATGGTCAGTGAAAATAAAAAAGAAAATAAATTACTTATCCATACTTACATTTCCCATGCCACAAAAGGATGCCAAGGTATACATGACGGGCAAAAAATGAGACTCAGACAAACGGATTGCAAAAGTGGTGGAAAGTTTAAATGGGAAAGCAGTGAATGTTTTACAGAGAACCACAAGCACAGTGACAAAAGACATCCCCAAGCATACCCAAAGCATCCCATCCCCACCTGAGGGTACACCCAAAACCTCCAGGGCTCTTTCTTCCCCTCCACCCCACCCCCCACCCACCCCGTTAGGCTAATCTCAGCTGGCCAGATCTGAGATTGCCCTTCCCCCCGGCCTTGGGCCGAACCAGGCCCAAGAGGCTGTGAGACAGCTCCCCCCATTACCAGACAGCAGTGAGGGAAGAAAGAGGAAGTGCAGGACTTCACAGGTAAATGTATAGGGAGCAGGACATTATGGGATGAAATATGCAGCTTCTCATGTCCACCCACTGGGCTGGACCTTCAGGACACTGGAGGCATGCCTTTATGTGGCCACAGCAGGGGCACCTGGCCCAAACTGCTACAGTATAGGAAATAACTATGTTCCACCTGAAATAGAGTGCTGGAAATCTCTTTAAATAAATAACCAAAATAAGGCAGCCCAGAGTTATTCCGGACTCTAGAAGGGATTGCAGAATGCATGTCAGTGCCTCACCTTTCTCTCCCAATACACAAGGATCGAACCCCACACAACTAAGACCATGACCAACCAATCAATGCAAAGATCGAACCTCACAGTCCCCAGCAATTCCCCTTGTGAAAGCCAAATATTACAATTTCTCACATACCACATTTAAAGTTTCCTCTTGTGAGCCAGTAGTTAGGACATTCAGTAACTAACTGTAGGAACATGTTCTACTTCTTGATGCTGGAACATGTCATCCAGGAAGGTGCTAGAAGCCCCATCCCTGAAGGTTTTTAAGGCCAGGCTGAATGGGGGTCTGAGTAGTATGAGGCGTCCCTGCCCATGGCAGAGAGGTTGGAACTTGATGATCCTTGAGGTCCCTTCCAACCCTGACAATTCTATGATTCTATGATTCCAAGACAGCAACATCAGACAGATTTTATACCTATGAGCCAGAAAATAAATTCATTCCTCCTTCATTGTACAGCAACCTTCCAGGATGCTCAGGTCTAAAACCTCCATCACTGAGGTTGGAAATATTCACTATTAGTCTCAGAAGAGATCTGTTACATTGGCTCTTCCTCCTTCTCCCCAAGCTCCCCTTCAAGCATGTGATTCCCTTTCCTCTTCTGTGCCAGTCCTGCTCATTTACTCACAAGATGACCTGGTTAAACTCACATAAGCCAGGAACAGGCTATGTATTTTTTTTAACCAGGTTGGTTTTCTGCTTTTTAGTGTTTTAAACCTGCTCACTTATCTGATCAGATGATCAGAGAGCTTGCTGAGGGCCAGGGATGAGCATGGGTGGATGGGAGGAACAGGCTCTCCCCATCAAAGGTGGTGGCAAGCTGTTGATCCAGCTCAAACCCTTTTGTGAAACCTTACACTCATGGCATATTGTACATCTGCCTGATGGCATACGCATTATATATGTACTTGGTGTCATGTTTTAATCCCCTGAAAGCTGAAGGGTCCCCAGGGGGCTCAGGTAACAAAACAAACAGGCAAACTTCGGTTTTCAGAAAGTCTTGCTACTTTCAGATAGGCCAAAAGTTCTTTCAGGTTGAAGACTAAACCTTAATGTGCCAGCGACCAGCAAAAGGTGAATGTTCAGACCTGTCCTTCTACGTGTGTCTTGTCTGCTTCTTCTTTTGCTTTTTATTTGTCAGACTCCTGAGACATCCTCGTTTGTTTAAATCCAGACAAGATTTTGTCAAAGCTCCCTTCACGATCCATTAATTCATTGCCATCATGTTTTGGTTGCAAAGAAGTACCTTCATAGCAATCTGTACCCTATTTGAATTTGCTCTTTTTGACTGACCACTGAAGAACTCTTCTTGTTTTCTTTATCCATCTTCCAAATGTGATTGGTTTTGTTTTTCAAGTTGTGGTTCTCAGCAAGTAGTATGATATGGCAAGACTGAGTGATCTGATAAATTGCCTTTAGAAGTAAACTCTAGATGATTAATAAAACATTCCAGTTAGATGTGAGGCAGCAGATGAGCAGCACGAATGACTGAGATGGGTTGGGATATTGATAGGAGGCAGATAAGCAGAAGTTTTGAATGTTGTTGCTCTGTGTGCTTTTCCTCTTAGCATTGTTTTGAAGGTGGGGAAACTATGCTGTGCTTTCATCACTCTTTCTACACACTTGCTTTTTCACTGCTTTCATTGCTCTCTGCTTGATGGAACTGCTGTTGTGAAAACACAAACCAGCTGAAAAACTAAAGTGTTTCCTACCCAGTGCTAAAGGGCAGGTGCAAGCTTTTATTGTGCTTGCTCTGTGACTGGGATGATGCAGACCAATTCTGAGAGGACTTCTGCTGGCATCAAGACTGTGTAGTTGGTATGCCACACTGCAGCTCCACTCACCTCCCTGCTGTTATTCTGAAAGGGAGAGGAGGACCTCATTTTACATTGCTGGTTCCTACTGGTAGAATAGAAGGAACAAGCAGTAATGACCTGTAATAAGTGAGGGTAGTCTGAGTATCAACTAAAGACCAGAGTAGTCATTGCCCACTTCCTCTAACAGAAAAAATAGCTTAAAAGTAGCTTCATTTTAAAGCAGTGTGTTGAATGCAGCTCACAAGATCAGCCATTCCCATTCTTAACATTCAAGTTCCTACCCCAATGCTGTGTGCTTTGAAGCTGTTGCTTCAGAAACAGTTTGTACATTTTGGAGGTGGGGGGGTGCAGGAAGAGAAGCCAAAGGAGACATGATTTCAGTCCAGATTTCACAGGGATTATTGCTGTAAAGTGATGTGTATCACTGTTAGTGTTACACAATCTATGCCTCAGACCAGTGTGAGGAGGGAACTTTATCAGGTCCTGGTAATCTCTTAATTTAAATGACACAACAATAAATGTGATGCAAACACCAGGAAAAGACTGGCAGTTTGCTTTACCAATTTCTTAGTTCTGGAGCAGCACATTGTTTTTCCATTATTCATTATATAACCTTTTCAAGTGTATTATCATAGCTAGCAAAAAGTAAACCTATTAATTCTGCGAACCCCTTGTAACCTTCTTTTAAACTTCAAAACCAGCAAGTTTGTCCTCAAATGTGCTGTATAGAACAAAATTCAGGTTTCTGTTGTTATTATTTGCCAAGGAGAGCTGGTGAGGAGGCAGACATCATCTGGTTATATGCCTGCTGTGGTTTCCATGTCATCTGTGGTCTGCTTAATCCCTTCTTTCATAAGAGTCATAATCTTGCCTGTAAATAAAGGCTCATTTCATATTATCCTAGGGTGGAGTTTTTGGTCTCCCTCTTCTTAATGCAACTCAGGGAAGGACAGCACAAATATCAAGTAATCAAATCCAGGCCTTCCCTTCTTCCATTTGTTTGTTGCAATGATAGTTTACGAGAAACTCCAAAGAAACCAAAAACATTCATCCAGTTTGCAGGTGCTGATGGTTGTGCTTGCTGCCTGAGAAGAGGGAGAAATGAGACCCTCCCAGGGTGTCTGACTCTAATAACATCTTAACCCCTCTCTCTTATTAGCACAAACCTTTTTAAATATCATTTGAATCATCCTCAAAACATTTAGGTTTTCTATTAAACTAGGAGTTGTGAACTACTATCCATTTAAAAATAAAAAGATAGAATTAGAGGTTTGTTTCAAAGAGCTGGCCATTAATTTTTTTCTGTCAGATTCATTTTGGTAAGCATTAGTCCATGGTTTGTTTCTGACTTGTTTACCCTGACTAATTTTATCTTGTTTATGATGATGTACAATTATCTGTCACCTAGTAATGCTTCCTAGTAAATGCTACCTAGTAATGCAGGTACATCATTAAAATAGCTTCAAGTAATAATTTGCTACCAAATTCTGGGTTTCATTTTGGAACCAGATATCATTTTTTTTAAACTAAACTGTAAAGTTTCATGAGCCTTTCCTTAAATTATGATCATCCATTTGTTCATGTATATCCAGTACTGTAAGTGCAGGAAACATGGTCTCAACTTGGGCACTATTGACCAACCATTTTATAAATAATTTTACTTTTGGGGGAGTTTGATAGGTTTGTTTGTTTGTTTCAATTCTTCAGTGCTTGCCAGTTCTAAAAACTCCCTGGTGTGGTTTTTATTTTTCCTTTAGAGGTGGTAAATGACATTTCCCACTGAAGGGTCCTTCAAAACAAATGCTATTTTGGATTAGCTTCTTGGTTCACCTAAAACTTCTCTGGTGTTTCAAGAAGACTTATAAAACAGTATATGAACAATACAACAATATGTCTGAACAGCTTTTAGATGTGTGAACAGCTCTCACATGTTATTTAAAGTCACATTAGTCTTTAGAGATAGTGATTGGCTCTATAAATTACTTCCAGAATCCATCAGAAATTTCCAGTTCTAAAGCCTAAAGAAATTTAGCCTAAATTCTTATGAAACAAAATATGCACGCACACACACACTTATGTGTATATATATATATAAAAGCATCAACAAACCCGACAGAAAACAGCCTGTGGTGCGCCCTGGATATCAGTTCCATCACCTCCCATAGTGCTGGGGGATGTCTGGTGGGTGTCCCCTCCTCTTTCTTGTCCCCAGCTCTATCATGTGATTTGGGTTTTTTTGGAGGGAGTGCAGTACTGTTGGCCTTCCCATCATTTATTCTCCCAGTGAGTCCAACAGTACTTAGAGGCTATTCTTCACACTCCCAACCAGGAGGCAGGGAGGTCACTACCCAAGAAGTTTTGGGGAGAAGGGACACCACCTCTCGCTGTTGTGCTGATGGTGCAGGGGCTGCTTTATTGGATGGTCCGCTCAGGAACTGCCCTGTGCCACCAAAACACAAATCAAAAGTTTTGCTCATTTGGGAAACCCTGAGCTTCTTCAGTCAGCTGCATGCCAGCTAATTATGAGTTCTGAAACAGTGGTATTGGCAGCAGGGAGGGGTTTTTGGTTTGCTGTTGTCACTTTCTGGGATGGCATTGAGTGGCTGTTAGAGCCGGAATGTATTTGATGTGGAGGACGCCTGTGCTGTACTCACAGCAATCCAGGAGAAGAAAAACAACCCCATGACCTGTAAGCCATGGTGCTAGTCAGGACACCCATTAGCAAAGCCTTTGAAGATAGGAACTAAGGGTTAGAGAGTCTAAGTCTTTGATTGAAGCTCTTTGTAGGGAGGACCCAAAGGCAATAATAGGACTGCGCTACACAGATTCATGGGCTTGGAATGTCTCCATGACTTTAATAGTCCAAATCATCACCTTTTCTGATACACCCAGTGGAAAGTATGGTTTACAGAGGGACTATAATATAATACATCCTCTGTCCTTCCTGCCCACTTTCCAGCATTTAACAACAACCCAATTAATTCTTTAAAATATATATTGATTTAACTTAGTCCTTTCCTTTTCAGTAGGTGCTCTGGTGAGAATGTTGTAAACCAGACCTACTACTGCAGCTGAGGCTTTGCCTAGACTGTGTAGTTTTAATTTTCCTACTACAAGAATGACTTTTACCCATGTGTGTTCTGGCAGCGGTGACTGTGTCTGTTTGTACCAGGGCAGCTGTGTAAGTAACTCCAAACCATGTGTGAGTGCTTACATTGGTGGCACTGGGAATACCTGGGTGATACTGTTTCTGTGTCATAGTCCTCCTGGTAACCTAAGGTATGAGGCATCTGACCTTCTGTGCCTCTTTTCACCATGTATAAAAATGGGAATAATAACTCATCATTACCCTAGACTTAAATACCAGGAGGTACTTTGTCATTACAAGCCTGGGGAGGGAGTCCTATAATTACATGGGTAGAAAAATCCATTTGCAGAAAGAGCAGTTGCTTAGGCATGCATGCAAATGGGAGATTAGAAGCTTCTCTTCTTTGTCCCTCCAACATAATTTTCTTTGGATTGGAGTACTGCACTTTGTACTTTTACAGGGATAAAACTAATTTATCAGACCAAACTCTAAGCTTTCCTAAAATATCAAAGCCTAGGTCATTATCTTAATTTCTAGGCTAGGCTACGCACAGCAGACCCAAGGTTTACATTATCCAAGCTGCATCTTCATTGCATGCTGGCAGAAATCCTGAGTAATTTACTTAGTGGAGTTGCATCCTCGTAAAACTCAGGTAAATGAAAGCAGAGCTGGAGCCTCATGTTTCAGCCTCTGACATGAAGGTTTGACATCACAGACCTATGTTTAGTACAAATGACCGTGCAAGCCTAAGAATTCTGCATATTTTTGATGGGCGCTAGTTAGTTAGCTCATTTTCATTCCTCTTCTCTCTGCTGCAGAATAGAGTGTAGTTCTGTCCTCACAGGATAAAGCTAGGGTTACTACATTCCAAACCTCCTCATTTCTGGGTGCTGTAGTCTGCAGATTCACTGGAAACCCACTTGTCCAGATGGAATTGTGCATTCTTCTGGTACTTGCTATGTAGATAATTGCAGAGTAAGTTGAAGGACAAAAACTTTCAGGTATAACACAGGATCTTTATTTAAAGTCCACTGCTGCTGGTCTGAGGTTGGTATTCAGTTTTGTGCACGCTGCTTTTCCCACTGCTTTCATTCTTTCATAATGCTTCTGTAGCACAAGCCACTGCCTGTAGTTCTCTGGGCAATGTATTGCTAAAGCCAAACAATTGCACACGTCTATCACAATTATTTGCTTTCCTTTTGCGTGTATTGCCTTGACAGTAAGGCTTCAGAAGGCAAAATAAAAACTGGGTCCAAACACCAATTGCTCTGTTTCTTTTGCTAGATGTGCCTACGCCAGAAGCTGGAAGAAAATTAGTGGATGCCTCTGTAGCGAACGGTGGCCTGGCACCACAAGGAAAGCAGAATGGGGCCACACAAGTGACAGTGCAACGCAAGAGGCTCCTTAAGGCTCCCACGTTGGCTGAACTTGACAGCTCAGATTCTGAGGTAAAAAAAATCCAGACACAGCTTGCTTCTGGATGTCAGAACTAAGTCTTTTTCCTTAATCTGCTGGACTGATCAGCTGAGAAGTGATTTCGCAGGTTATCATTTGAGTTCTCCATCACTGCTTTGTCAGCCCACAGACCTTCAAAAATATTGTATCTGACCTCTGTAAAGGAAATAGTCTTTTAAAAGGTAAAATACTCATTTTTGCCTTAAACCAAGTATTTACTGTCCTGTGCGGACATCTGAGAGAGTTGGGGTTGTTTGGCCTGGAGAAGAGAAGGCTTTGGTGAGACCTTATTGGGGCGTTTCAAAACTTAGAGAGGGCCTATGAGAAGGATAGGGCCAGTCTTAGCAGGACCTGCTGTGACAGGACAAGGGGCAATGGTTTTAAACTAAAAGAAGGAGATCTACACTACAGAGAAGGAAGAAGTTTTTCACACTGAGGGTGGTGAAACCCTGGCCCAGGTTGCCCCGGAGAGGTGGTAGAAGACCCACCCCTAGAGCTGTTCCAGGTCAGGTTGGACAGGGCTCTGAGCATCCAGCTCTAGTTGAAGATGGTCCTGCTGACTGCAGAGGAGTTGAACTAAAAGACCTTTAAAGGTCCCTTCCAACCAAAACTTTCTGTGATTCACTTATTTTCTAAATGCCCACTGTCTCTCCACATTCTGCATAGGGAATGCAGGTAGATGTGTTGCACCCTTCTGGCAGCCATGCAGGAGCTGTCACTGCAGGACTGTAGTGACAGGACAAGGGGTAATGACTTCAAACTAGAGAAGAGTATATTTAGATTGGATGTTAGGAACAAGTTCTTTACCATGAAGACAGTGGAACACTGGAACAGGTGAGGCTTAACCTAATCTAGTTGAGGGTGCCCCTGCTGACTGCAGAGGTGGTTGAACTAGATAACCTTTGGAGGTCCCTTCCAACTGAGACCATCCTATGATTCTCTGACTCACAGTACCAGCTTTCAAATAAAGAACATGAGCTGTGCCAGAGGGGCTGCAGTTTGGTGCAGATGTCAGGTCATTAGCTGTCTGTGTAGGCTTGGGAAGTAACACCCAACAACTGTTTCACAGATAGGGACAAGCAAATACCATTTAGATGGAGAAACAACTTTGGATCCATCCTCTTTCAAATGGAGAATTAAAGATTTTTAAAAGCCTAAAAAAGGAGAGAGTTTTTAAAAGCTCTCTAGCCTCAAAAGCTGCATGATGTATGGTCCTCAAGAAGTACCAACAGTTTACATCCTCCAGAATGAGCTTTTGCTTCTGGAGCAGTACTATTATTAATTGAGTTTGGACCTTTCTGACAGTTAAGCTGCCTGGAAAGCACAAGTAGGCAGGGTTCCTTCACAGAGGCTAATTTCAACATGGGGAAGGCAGCTTTCCCTGAATCTCTTTCTCTCTAGTCAATGGGGAAGGAGGGGTTTCCTGACAGGCTGCTTACAAAGATGACCAAGCTGCAAGAGAGGAGGCTGGAGAGAAATATATGTGGGGAGAAATTTATTTCTTTGCATACTTTCTTGGTCTTTGAAAGGCTGGCCCTCTGTGTTAGGGGTTGTCCTATGGGTGACTCATGTGGGTGCATAATTTGGTGCATTTGTTCTGAGAACAGAAGTTCTTTTGCATTCTGACATCCCTCAGCAATAGAGGCTGCATGGGGTTTTGGTAGTATGAATGAAGCTGGGCAGGACAGTAAAAGACCTGTCAGTGAGAGCTGGATCTGGAACTTACAGCTTCTCAGCTTGTATCCCTGTGCATCCTGAAGCTATTGCAACCCGATGCTTCACATGGAAAAATAAGCAGAAGTCAGGAAATAAAACTCTGCATAGGAAAACAGGAAGTTGGTCTTGTAGTGGGGGGAAATAAGGTGTCTGACTTACTATTGATTAGGGAATACTGTGTAGGCAAACAAAGTCCTATAGAGTAAGTAGATAAGCTGAAAATAAATCGGCCACATGCACTTGTCACAGAGAACAGCTGCTGTGCTGGTTGGAGTCAACAGAAGTGGCTGGTGAAGCAGCTAAGACAATTAATGCTCAGCAGAATAGTGGCTGGGGCTCAGGAGCAGTGCTGAAGTAGTGTAAACAGACAGACTGAGGGGGGTTTGGGTGGAATCCCCTGAGCTGATGAAGGAGGTGGGATGTAGCACATTTGAAGGAGAAGGAAGTATAGGTTGCTCTGTCAAAATGTCTTCTTTCTGTGCTGACTTTTATTTTGTGTGTAGTATTGTCTATAAAGGACTTGGCCACCTCTGTACCTGCAATTTGAATTAACCTATTGCTCACTGGGAGTTAAATTATGGCTGTGTTATGCCCTAAATGACAGGCTGTCCTGCTGAGCTGTGGACCTCAAAATGAGCTGTGACACAGACACATTTTCTTCCCTCTGCATCCCCTTTGTTCTTCTCTCAGCCGTCTTGTGATGCAGACTACACCCCAACACTTGGTGATGCCAGCTGGAGGTGAAAGGGAAGGTCTGACACAGGCCTGTGCCCTTTGCTGGCAAGGATGAAGATTGTACAAACCTCTCCTGCTTTCTGCCCTTGCTTTTTTCTGCATCACCACTGAAGTCACAGTTTCAGAGGGGGAGCAGGAAATGCCATTTGTCTTGGTGTGGCAGGCAGGAGCAGCAAACTAACAGTGATTTTTGATGCAGATATAAAAATGGCATCTTCTTAATGAAGCTGCAGCCATCCAGACATAGAACTGTTGGATTGAGTTCAGAGGAGGGCCAGAAAGATGGTCCAAGGGCTGGAGCACCTCTGCTATGAGGATAGGCTGAGCTCAGCCCGGAGAAGAGAAGACTCTGGGGGCACCTTATAGCTGCCTTCCAGTACCTGAGAGGAGCCTACAGAAAGGCTGGAGAGGGACTTTTCATAAGGGTGTCTAGTGACAGGACAAAGGTGAATGGTTTTAAGCTGAGGGAGAGTAGGTTTAGATTGCATCTGAGGAAGAAGTTCTTCAGTACAGGGATGGTGAGTCTCTGGAACAGGTTGCCCAGAGAGGTTGTGGATACCCCCTCCGTGGAAGTGTTTAAGGCCAGATTGGATGAAGCCTTAAGCAACCAGCTCTAGTTGAGAGGTATCTCTGTCCATGGCAGGGAGGCTGGAGTAGATGATCTCTAAGGTCCTTTCCAACCTGAGCCATTCTGTGATTCCCTTCTCCCTGGGGTGGTTGTTTATACAGTTGTGATGGGAAGCTTGTAGGCAAGTTTGAGAGCACATTCAGCTGTATCAGCTGTTTATTCTCTGGAAACCACAGAATCACAGGAGAGTAGGAGTTGGACAGGACCTCTGAAGATTACCTAGTCCAACCCCTCTGCTAAAGCAAGGTCACCCAGAGCAGGGTTGTACAGAACCTTGTCCAGGAGAGTTTGGAATCTCTCCAGAGAAGGAAACTCCACAAGCTCTCTGGGCAGGCTGGGCCAGCATTTCACCACCTTCAGCGTAAAAGATTTCTTCCTTAAATCCATAGACACAAACAGTACACAGCACAGTGTCCTCACACACAACACATACCCTGGAGCTAAGCATGAAGCACAGATCACCTGACTGGCATATATGGAGGCTTCTGTCCTGTGATGCATGGTATTCATTGAGGCAATCCTGCCAGCTTTTATTCCTGACTTGCAGTGACCGTAGAATCCAACCACGCAGCCAGAGGCTTTCCTGCATGCAATTCTCCTAGCTCAGGAAATCTGTGAGAGAGAAGCTCAGCCACTTGCTGGAGGTTTGGAGCAGTCACTTGTTTGATCTGTAAATGCTGACAGTTTAACTGCTGCCAGTCTCCTTAGTTAAAAGCATTCACATTAGAGCTAAAGAGCATTCACACTCAGTCCTTCAGCTCCGGTCCTTTGGGAGGCTTCTGTCATGATCTGTATCTTGCTGGTATCTGGTGTCTGAAGACAGAGGGTTTAGGTGCAAGCGAAGGATTTAATGATTTGAGTGGCATAACACTTTAGCCTGCTGAAAGGTGTTGGTCAAAGCCTATTTCACCTTCATCTTGCAGGAATTGCTCTGGGCTGTTGTGATGCTTGTGTAAAGACTGAGATTGCTTCTGAATACAGAAGAAAGGAGAAATGCTCCAGGACTCGGGGTTAGTGCAGCAGAGACCAGATTAGCTTCTCTTTCCCTGGGTTTCTTGTATGAGTGGCTCTCATTCCTTTGGAGACCAGGGAAATCGAAGTGCTGATCAGTTCCTTACTAGCCTGAGGTACAAAGCTGAGTTAACATGTCTGCTGTAGCTGCAAATCTTACAAGTCCTTGAATACAGTGAGGAAAATCAACAGGTTCCAGTGGACTCATGAACCTCTCTTCTGATCTTGTCCTTTCACAAGATAGTTAAATACAGTGAATTCCAGCCATGTACCATATTATTTACCAGGTTTTAATGAAACTGGGTGTTGGAAATTCTGTTTACTTGGTGCTGTGTTTTCCTCAGGACTTCATCTAGGGCTTTGAGTGATTGAGTGGTGCAAAATACCTTTGACAGCTTGTGATGGGATAGGGATGGGGTTGAAGTCCTGTCCCTGGAGATGCTCAAGATCAGACTTGATGTGGCCCTGGGCAGCCTCATCTAGTTGGAGGTGTTCCTCTGATTGCAGGGGGCTTAAACAAGATGACCTTGAAGGTTTTTTCCCAACCCAATGCAATGTGTGAATCTGTGATTTCTTTGTGCTGAGAATCAGTAGAATAATTTGAAACAATCCCTGATGGATGCTGTTTCTTTTCCTCTTGCCACACAGGAGGAGTCAGTGCCCAAATCAGGAAGTAGCAGCAGCATCTCCCCCTCTCAAGCAGAAGACCCCTCTCAAGAAGGCACCAGCAGCAGAAAGAGTGAGTTTTGATGAGAGACCTCCATACTTTTACACACTTCTGTTATCTTCTGTGCTGTGAACCTGGTCTGAAACTTTTCTAGAAAGCTGAAGCTGAGTGTTGTTAATGAAATACATCTCTAAAGCTGAGCCCCAGAGCCTGCTGAATAGATGAAATGTGATTAAGGATGGGAAGGCAGCAGTGTCCATTGTGTATGGATATCTTTGTGAAGCAAAAGATTTCATACCTGATGTGGAACTGCAGAGGATAACACAAGTAACTGGGGGGTACTTTGGCCATGTTCAGCTCATAAAAGAATTTGTTGCTGCAGAAACATCCTCTAATCTAAGACCGGTTTAAATGTTTCCTGCCTCTCTGTTACCATGGCAAATGTTTGAAAGACAGAGAATCAGCACTATTTCTCCTGACTCCTTACTGGGAAGAGAGGAGGATCTGCATGTGTGTGCTGTGCTTGCTGGGGAAACAAGCAGAATAACCCTGAAACATTGAATTTGTGTGCAGTGGTGTCTGGACAGTAGCACACCCACATTGGTGGGGTTTAGGAGTATTTCTGTGCTCTCAGTCTGGAAAATGGGGTGAATGTGATACACATCTTGAAGATGCTCTTTGGTATGGATGTAACTTCAGCCAGCAGTGGTGGGAATTGTAGCAAATCAATGTCTGGTTTAAGTACAGTGTAAAGCACAGCCTTATCCAACAGTCAGCCAATCCTAAAAGAACTAATGTTTTTCATCCTGGGTGAATCCTTAGCGCCTCCGAAGTTCTTGCCCATATCATCTACACCCCAGCCTGAGAGACGGCAGCCACCTCAGAGAAGACACTCCATTGAAAAGGAAACGCCAACCAATGTGAGACAGTTCCTACCACCTTCAAAACAGAGCTCCAGATCACTTGTAAGTGGAGTGGGTGGTAGGAGAGAGAAAAAGAGGCATGCTAAGAGTGTAATGAAAATTAAAGCTTGGCTGCAGTGTGATTAGAACTGGACTCAAAGAAAGCTCTCTCAATTCCGAAACAGCCCTCGGCTGCTAAAGATGTTCTGAAGTCAAGATCTGAACTTTGTCTCTCTAGTGCGTTTATCCAAAAGCCCAGGTCCTTGTGCCTCAGGAAGCATTGGCACTGAGTGGGACCCTGGGTAAGGCCACGTGTCTTGATTTTATTTCAGAGTGTTAACAACACAGAGGAGCTTCACCCTGCTGATTTTCTGTTTGAACAGAGCCAATTCCAAAGCAGTGGATGGATGTGGGGGGACTTTGTAGTTGTCAGAGGTGGTTTAGTAGGAGTGGAATGGTTTCTTTTCTGCCCACCTTAAGAACTCGAGTGGTAATGTTTATACACATGAAAGCACTTGCAGTAATCCAAATCAAGGTTTGTCTTTGTTGCCTTCTTGAGGTTACTGAGGCAAACCCCTCCTGTGCTATGGCTTGAAAAGAAAGCACAGTACATTTGATCAATTAGCTTTAATTATGAGATGTTTTCCAACAGAGTATAAACAGCCAAGGGTATGAAATCCTGGTGTGTTTATGCTGACCTGCTGATTTGGTGCTTTGGCATTTCATGCAGGATATGTTCCTCAACTCTTTTCCTACCAGCAGGGTTTTGAAGTACTCCCCATGAGGTGCTGGTGAATAGAGAAATCAATAAACACACCCTAGTCTTGAAGGAAGGGAATAGTCACCCCATCACTTGCTGTGCAGTGTATTAATGGGCTTTGAAGACTGTTCCTCTTGGCCTGAGAGATGGCGGCCAGGATCCAAACCTCTTAGATGAGCAGTAATGAGAAAGTAACTTCCAAACATTCCCACAACATGCTTCCTGCTTTTCAGAGGGTCTGCCAGATTTGGTTCATTATATCCTTCCATCTAGAATCCAGTTTCTCATTCCAGGTGGAGGTCAGGCAGTAGCATGTTGGTGAATGTGCATCATGAGTAGTCTTCTGCCAAAGACAACTTGGAGCAGAACATACTGCACCAGAACCATGCTGGAAGTTTCTTCAGCATGCATTTGAAAATACTGCCGTGTGAAGTGGATTGCCCTGTCATTGCCTGCTGCACTCACTGCATGTGGAAGCACAGGTTCTATTTTCTGATAGGCCCAGAGTCATTCACAGACATACTGTTTAAGGGGCAGAGGGGAGAGAGAGTTGTATGTTACACTAAGGCATTTGCTCCATCACACTTTTAGTGCATCAAAATATCTTACACTGAAAAAGTCATCTCAATTATATTTGAAGGGATCACACAACTTAAAATCCTCTAATTAAGCTGCTATTTTAAATAGGTCAGACAGCTTCTTAGCAGGACCGTCTTGAGCACATCTTTTCCTTCTGTCAGTCTCTTCACTGACATACACCTAGAAGAAGATGTCCAAAATGAATCCACTGCAGAAAAATGAATTCAATTATTCCACTCCCCCTCAGAAATGCGAAAGGAAAAGTGAAGACATTCTTTGTACTGAGGATGGTGAGAAACTGGAACAGGTTGCCCAAGGAGGCTGTGGATGCCCCTCCCTGCTGGTGTTCAAGGCCAGGTCAGATGAGGTCTTGAGCAACTTGATCTAGTGGAAAGTGTCCCTGCCCATGGCAGGGATCTTGGAACTAGATGATCTTTAAGGTTCCTTCCAACCCAAACCATTCTGTGACTCTATGAAAAAGCCATTGGGTCAGTCAGGCTAATGTGGGGACATATGGGAGAGGTTTTACTAGTTAATTTGGGGGTTTTGTTGAGTGTTTTAAAACTTCAGAGAACAGTCCCCTGGCTTGGCTTTGGCTGTGAAGTGAGAAGGAAGGAAAATCAATAGTGAGGTGATGCTGTGTTAATAAGCTTCTATTTCATGTGATGCCTGGATAGTGAATTCTTTAACTTAGCAATAGTGCCCTCTAGGGTGTGACAGCCAATCCCCACAACACTTTTGTTTCCAGTGTTGGTAGATGATTTCTGATATGCTGGCACTAGCCCAGGTCCACGCTCTGGCTTACTGCAAACCTTTCCCTCCCTGGAGAGATGTCAGCTCCTTTCAGTGGCTGCACCAGATGCCGCGTATGTAACATTGCCGTTCCTGGAGCAAGCGTGCTTGCTGAGTGCAGAGTGTAACTGACTTTGTTACTTGACTTCTTGATCCCTTCCTCCAGGACTGATGGAGTTTCATTTCTTATCAACCTGCTCCTGTGACCGCAGTTTCTCTCCAAGGTGAAGGAGACCTCGTCAATAACTATGCCAGTGAAAACAGGCAGGAGTTTGCTACCGTCTCTTAGCAGGATTAGCAACAAACTGCTCTGTCTTGCATACTAACGATGGTTTTGTCAACTGGCATCTCATCAGACAGAGGGAGTTAGACCGAAGTAGGTGGGGAGGGGAAACAGGCTTGGAAAGATGCCCAGTGGAGTCCTTTTGATATGTCACCCAACATGGAGAGGCAGGGCAGCTCAGATTTTTTGGGGGGGACCAGCCCGGTGATGTGCTCGCTGTAGTGAGCTGGTGGGGTGCTCAATTGGTGAGAAGAAGCCAGTGTCCTGTGATGTACACATGAATGTCTGATTGCTTTTTGAATTATTATCATTATGATTTTTCCTGACCCAGAGGACCAAAGCTAATGGTTTTGTTTACACACAGCGTTCGCTTCTCTGCTTCCTATCTATTGTTCAGGTTCCTAGGATAACCAGTTTATTTCCAAGGATGAGTTTCAGACCACTTTTTTCAACTATGCAAACAGCTTCTCTGCTCAGCTCTCATCCCGTTGAAGCAGCCATGTGTGGGGTGGCAGGGGCTATGTACTATCTCTGTGAGAGAGCTTTTGCCAGCAGGTGGAAACCCACAAAGGTTTGCCTCTTTTTGCTGGCTTTGGAAATCACCTTCACCAGCATGTTCCCTCGCTTAGGGGAGCACTTCCTAAGCTGTGGCAAGAATTAAAGCTCAGGCTGGGACATTGCACCTGATTGACACTGATTTCAATGTGTGTAGGATATTTGTGTGTCTTCAATCACCTCATGGGGAAAAGAAATCAATCCTGAAAGGACAGCAAACTAAAAATGCAACATGACAAGATTATCAATGGGACAGACCTTTAATGTTACAGCACTTGAAGATCCTGCAGCAAAAATCCAGCAGAACCATTGCAATCCTTGGACTGTGTTGAAAAGAATAAGGCTTTCTGTTTCTAACAAAAGTGTAGAGTGGAAGGATATTTGCAGTTGGTTTTACTTGAAAACCTACATGTGGTTTTGATCCTCAGGTATCAGAACATGCAGTAACTAGTGGCCATGCACCAGGACAGGCGAATTCCCTAACAAAAAACCCAGTTCCCTTTATCCCTACGTATGCCTGAACAGGAATAATTTTTTCCCCTTCTTTTTCTTGTCCCAGATGGTAAGTGAGAGTGTGAGACCTGCTGCAGGAGAATTTATAGTTGAGATACCCAGGTGACTTCTTGGAAAATGTCAGTCTGCAGAAGCAAGCAGTGTTTAAAGTGCTTGCCTAATTGTGAGTTGCAGAGTTTAGAGGCTAATCCTGCACTTGCTCATGTTGCAGTTTACTGGGCCAGCTCATTTGAATGCCTGGTGCCAGCCTTTAATGAGGACTTTTACGAGGGCTTTCTTACTGTAAGAACCAGTTAGTCACAAGGAGCTTTTAGGGGCGTTGTTTGCTGAAAGTGACCTACAAAGCACTTTATTTCACATTAGGGAGATGCAGTTCTTGCTACCTGCTTTTCCTGAGTACAACCAAAATTACATCTGAAGTTATTACGGTGTATAGAGTAAGACTGCACAGAGTGTTAAGCCAGTTCTCATGAGGAGCTTGGAAACTTCAGAAATACTGGTTTTAAGTAAGAGGTTTTTTTTCCTTTAAAGCTACCAATTCTGACTTGTCTTTAGTATTGCAGTGAGTGCTGAGTACAGTCCCAGAAAGACCAAGACCAGTCAACCCCCTTTTTGTCTGTAGTACGTTCTGTTGTATGCAAGTGTTGCAGAGAGGCAGCTATAGGTGAGAGGACTGGAGTGTAGATCCCCGCTGGAAGTTTGAGCAAGAATTCCAAGGCAGCGTGGTGTAATGAAGTTTAGTCAGCTTTTAGCATAATTAATTTCAATGCCTTAGAGGTAGTGTAGAAACAAAAGATTTTCTTGTGTACTTTTTATTCCAAAAAAGGGACCAAAAAAACCAACCAAAACCCACCACAACAAGAGTTTTTTCTGAAATCAGCATAATATTTATCTTTGATTTAATGTTGCATTAACATTTTGTTGTCCTTGTGTAACCTCTGGAATTAAAACATTAGCATTTAAACATGTGGACATTTTCTATGTTTGCCCTGTTGCCTGCTGGCTCTTTCTACATGCCTTAGTGATGACCATTTTTGATTGGTACAACAACAGGCCCACACTATTCCCCTAGTGCCTGCTCTACACCTGTAGCAGATCTGCAGACTTTCTTCAAAGGAGCAAACTTCCCTGACGTCATCGCTCTGTAAATTAAAGGAATGATTAAAGGAATGGGCGTTCATGAGGGGGAAGGAAGAGCTTCAAGTAAGACACCTACTTCTAAAGGACTTAAAGCTCTGATTGATTACAAGTATTCAGTCAGGCTCATTCAGCCGGGACAGCTTCCCTCAGGCTCCCAGGATGCAGACCGGAGGGGTGTTGCTGGCATTGTCTGCGTGAGGCTTTCCCACCCACTTCCTCTCCCATCTGTCCCAGCTTTCAGCGGTGCCCTCTCCATAGCCAGGCAGTTGCTATGGGAAGAACCCAGAAAGAAACGTGGAGAGCTGCCTGTTAGCTGTACGCTTGCTCCCGAGGAGCAGAGGTCACCTTGTTGTGGCTGTGCAGTTTCACACCTCAGAGCAAACTGCAGTTGCTTTTGATGGAGCTTGCTCTGTCCAGAAAAGCAGGGGGCCCTCTGCCCCAAAGGCTTAGCTGGCAAATCTAACAAAGTTAATCCTAGGCTTTTGTGGGGTACTTTAAACAGAGCGAAGTTTCTTTGTGTTCCCTTTCTAGATAGGTAAGACAACAGCTTTTAAAAATGTGGTGGTTCCTAAATGCTAATGTTTGCCAGGTCTGCAGCCTAGAAAGATTTTTCTTTTTAACCTAATGGAAAGACAGAACAGACCTCTGAGGAGACAGAAACGGAGCATTGCCCAACTAATCCGATCCATCGCTTCAATTTGTAAATGAGGCCTCGGAACTGTCAGCCACCTCTTTGTATTTGCAGGAGACATTCCCTTCATTTATTCAGGGAGCAGTGCATGACATTGTCACTCCTGCACAGTAGCCCCTCTGGGCTGACTGAAAAGGTTCGCCGAGCATAAAGCGATGGGAGTTCCTACAGAGGTTTCTGTCTTTCTGTTGGAAATGTGTAATCAACTACAGGGCTGGATTACAAATTGGGTTGGTGTTCTTTATTCTCTGGTACCAAATTCAGGAGCTCTCTGCTCAATATTCTTCTAAATGCTGGAATACAGGAGAGATGCACCATTTTCCAAGTGGGAAGTTGTGTTGCTAGCCTCTGTGTGAGTCTCTGCTGTTAATAATACAACGCTGGGTAACCAGTTCTCCTGCTTCCTGTTGGGAGATTACCCTGTAAAGCTTACATTGCAGCTGTTCCTTCCTGGGGCAGAAAGGAGAACTTTGCTGTCTGAACTGATGTAACTTGTAGCAGTCTTGGTGTGATTCCGGTGATGTGAGCACCAAGATGTGGTACCACTGAATAAAAATTTCTGCTAGAGTGGGCTACTAACAACTTTCCTTGGCCACCCTGGGTATCACAAAGTCTCAGAGAAGCTGCGTGTCTTCAAACACTGTGTTTAAAAGCAATGCCATCTGCCAAATTACCTTTTCCCTGTCAAATAGCAAACCTGAATGCTGAGTGGTCTGAAACCAATCTTTATGGTATTGGAGAGAGTCAAGTGGTTTGAGGAGGAAAGATGAAGCAAACTGCCATTGTTGCAAGGGCTGAACATCAGACCATTTAGATCACACGCAGTCTCTGTTGGTCTGGAACTCATGTGATGCCCATGAAAGAGCCAGTGCTATTCCAGTTGGAAGGGAGAAACCCTCTGTTTCTGGAGTTACTAACCAGGTGGCTGGTTGTCTAGGTTGATGTCTGGAAGAAGCCCTCTGACTCTGAAATAATACCCTTTCTTTGGCTTCCAGGAGGAATTCTGCTACCCAGTGGAATGCCTAGCTCTAACGGTGGAGGAGGTCATGCACATCCGTCAGGTGCTGGTGAAGGCAGAGCTGGAAAAGTACCAGCAGTATAAAGATGTCTACACTGCTCTCAAGAAAGGAAAGGTAGGGCTAGCTATGGGGAGGCTCCAAGGCTTATTATGGGAGGCTGGTGCACATTTGTGTCTTACCCTGTGCTGGAGAGGAGACATCCACCAGCCACATGGGTCAGCTTCCCTGAATTACCAAAACTCATCTTGATAGTCCCTTGTTTGTTTAGGCTGTCTGTGAAATGCAGGAGCATTTGCCGTTAGCAGAGTACATTTCTCTCTCTGTGTGTGTGCGTGAACTTCACAGGCTGAAGTGATTTCTGTCCTTCTGCAGCACTGCTTAGCATTCCTGTTCCTGAAAATGCAGAAAGCAGTAGGGAACTACAAGTTCTTCACATGACTCCTTGCTATCAAGCAAAGAGGGAATGAAAGCCTTCAGAGAAGTCAGACAACATGTGACCACAGGAGGAGGTTTATTATTAGGGAACCCATTAATTACCACATCATATTCTGTAAAGTACAGATTGGGAACTGGTATTTACCAGCAGTGTCCTTTCCTCACACTTCTGTCTTGTGCTTCAACACCTCCAGCAAGTGTATTTTGCCTTCACAGCGGTGCTTTACTTAGAGGCTTACCTGTGTCTACTGTGCAGATTTAATCTAAAGATTTAATGCATTTAAGGTGGAGGAACAAGAATCTGAAAGTATCATTCAGTATGTCCAGAGGTTGCCTGTTGTCATGACAGAGATTTACGTCCATTTGTTCTTGTGTTCTTCTAACAGTTGCTCTCTGCGTTCTTCTTCTAGCTCTGCTTTTGCTGCCGAACAAGAAGGTTTTCTTTCTTTACCTGGTCTTACACTTGTCAGTTCTGTAAGAGGTAAGTATTTAGTATCTGGTAGTAAATGAGTAGTGCTTCAGAGGGGAAAATAATGACTGACAGGTTAGAAACCTTCAGATGTTTCTGCTGTTTCCTCTCCATTGCTTTGATTTCTGTAACAGTCAACGTTACAGAAAAATTATGCCAAGGGAGTTCTTTCCTCAGTGACGGAATTGCCTCCTTGGACTGAAACTCCTGGCTAAAAGTGAGAGGAAGGCTCATTTCTTCTTTAAGCTGATGGGAGAATGAGATGGCATTTACTCAGACTCCCCAGGCAACAGTTCCATAATCTCTGTTGCTGGGGGGCACATTTCAAGGCAATTTTCCTTGTGCATTATTTTTGGAGTATTGAGGGGGAAGAAGGGAAAGGGAAATTTAAGTTAAATGGTGAAGTCTGGAGATGTGTGGAATCACTGACTTACCGTCTCACAAAAAGAGTACTCTTTAGAGCAAAACCACTTTGCCTTTTTTCCCTCTCTTTTTTCATTTAGCCGTAGTTGTTTAGCATCTCTCCTTGCTTTTGGCTTCATGTCCTGACTGAAGTTATTGCACTGAAGTAGCTTTAACAATAAATACATTTGCCTCAGGGAAGCATAGGGGAGGATTCCAGCTCCCAAACATACTTACTGCTTTTCATTGATTTAAATGTCATTTTTGCCAGTGAAATGATTCACGCTTTCCCTTTCTTACACAGGCCTGTGTGCTCACACTGCTGCAAGAAAGTAAGTAACCTTATGGTGAGACCCCTCCTGAAATGTAGCTGCAGACTTTGTGGTGACACTGCATGTTCCATCTCAACAGATGCGGTTGCCATCAAAGCCATATTCAACTCTCCCCATCTTCTCACTGGGACCTTCCACCTTGCAAAGAGGAGAAAGCTTTATGAGGCCAGAGAAACCCTCCACCAGTCACCACCATTCGCTGCGGAGCATGTCCAGGTGGGAAACAGCCCTTCCTCCATGTTTCACGTTGAGTTATCAATCTTTAAGAAGATGCTGTCTGCCTGGTTTGCTCATAGAATCATAGAATGGTCTGGGTTGGAAGGGATGTCCAACGGGCATCTAATCCTACCCCCTCTGCAGTCAGCAGGGACATCCTCAACTAGATCAGGTTGCCCAGACCCCTGTCAAGCCTCCCCCTGAATATCTTCATGGATGGGGCCTCCAACCACCTCCCTGGGCAACCTGTTCCAGTGTTCCACCACCCTCATTGTTGTTGCCAATGTTTCTAATGCTTGTAGTAACCTTTTGGAAGCTTGACAATCCCTGTCCCCTCTGCTCACTGCTTCGATCTACAGCAATGCTATCAGCATACCTGAAACCTCTTCCACATTATAGGTGAAAAATGAGTCTGGGCCAACTGACACGTTTGATGCTGTGCTGCGTTAGTGGTGACCTGGCAGTGCTGGGTTAACAGCTGGACTTGATCTTCAAGGTCTCTTCCAACCTAAATGATTCTGTGATTCTATAACTTTAGTTGTGGAGTACCTCTGCCAATGGTGTCTTTTCCTGGTGTCAATAAACTCTGCAGAGGTAAATCTGGCAGGCTGGAATCACTCCCTGAATGGGAATTCAGTGATGCCTTGCACAGATTTAGCTTTTATTTTCCCTATTTTTTCTCATTATCTGGAGTGCTGTGCTCCGCTCTGGAGTCCTCAGCACAAGGACATTACCCTGTTGGATAGGATGCAGAGGAGGCCACAAAAATGATTAGAGGGCTGGAACCCCTCTGCTGTGAGGACAGGCTGAGAGAGTTTGTGTTGTTCAGCCTGGAGGAAAGGCTCTGGGGAGACCTTCCTGTGGCCTTTAGGACTTAAAGGACTTAAAGGGGCCTGTAAGACTTTTTAACAGGACCTCTTGCACAGGACAAGGGGTGATGGTTTTAAACTTAAGAGGGGAGATTTAGACTGGATATTAGGAAGAAATTTTTTACAGTGAGGGTAGTGAAACCCTTATCCCAGGGTGCCCAGGGAGGTGGTAGGTGCTCCATCCCTGAACCAGTCCACGTCAGGTTGTTTGGAGCTCTGAACAACCTGCTCTAGTTGCAGATACCCCTGCTGACTGCAGAGGGGTTGGACTAGATGATCCTTTAAAGGTCCCTTCCAACCCAAACCATTCTATATTTTTTATGGTTGACTCATTTCTCACTTTGATATTATCAAGCTACCTACTGGTTTTGTATCTTATACACATGTGGTTGTCAAAGAAAACCAAAGAAATTAAATATAAAGTAGAAGCTCCTTCATGAGGACATCTACAGCTGGAGCCCTGTGCATGAGTCACTCTGATGGTGGGTCAAATTAGCCAAGTGTGTCACCTCCTTATAGTTATGAGTAAGGCTGTTTTAGCCAAGGTCAGTGTTACTGTGCCCTCAGTGACCCTGCAGTCTGGCTGAGGCAGGCAGAAGCTGTCCTGTCTGGTATTTGCTCTCCTGGTGTCATTTTTGAGACAGGAGAGAAGAAGATTGGGCTCAAGCTCATTCTGATGAGTGCCGTTTCCCTGAAGGGGGTGTCCCTTGGGGCACTGCTCAGTAACATGACAGTTCCTGCTCTTCTGCCCTCCAGGTTGACATCGAGGTCCAAATCTGTGGATAAGTCCCAGGAAGAGTTTCCCAAAGAGCTGATGGAGGACTGGAGCACAATGGAGGTGTGCGTGGACTGCAAGAAGTTTATTTCAGAAATCATCAGCTCGAGCCGGCGCAGCCTGTCCCTGGCCAACAAGCGAGCCAGGTTAAAAAGGAAGACACAGTCCTTCTACATGTCGTCACCGGGAACCTCGGAGTACTGCCCCTCGGAAAGGACTATCAATGAGATCTGAGCCCTGTGCCTTTTGCTTTGCTTCTGTCTTCATGAGGTCGTTGTCCATCAGCAAGGTCACTGAAACCAGGTTCTCATTCCGTTGCTTTGTCTCACTCAACTGGTGTGGATTTGCGTTAGGAATCCCCACTCCAGTGGTTCCCAGGGGCACAGAACGCCACGCCAGGGGCTCCGCAGAACACCGCGTACTGGGGCAGTTGCTGGCGCTGCAAGGCTTTGAAATTGTTGCCTCCTCCGTACATGGGTGTGGAAACTAGGAAGCCTTTTCTTGCTTTCAGTCTGTTTTTAACCATGCTTTGAGTCATTTTGCAGGAGATGAGTTGAAAATGTTCAAAGGAGAGCCCAGTCTCCAAGTGTCAGTGTTAGCACAGTAGCCAACAGTAAGTCACTGTGGTGTCACCACTGCCTGACACATCCTAGCTGAGCCAGCAAAGGGTTGTGTCGTGCACGAGGCCCCCAGTGTGAGCGGCTGTGCTCAAAACCATCTTTCCTTGAGCCCTTTGGGTTGACCAAGGTTCAACACAGGACTCCACAACATCTGTGTGCTAGGGCAAAAGAGGCACTGAAGCTCTTTGCCCCTGCGGTCGGCCATTCCCCGGAGCTGCTGTACTTCTTTAAGCCTTAGCGTACTTCCAAGTGTCTCCTGAGCAGCTTTTAGTAGTTTACTTTCTATCTTGAATGTACGATGGCAACAACTACTAGTAGCAGTTTATTTTAGTAGCAGACAGAGCTGTACAGGTGATGAGGAGGATGGGAAATAAGGGAGGCTTCTCATCTGAACAGCTGGGAAGCTGTTCTGGTGGTTCCCGAGAGGGCAGGGCGGGCGAGGTGTACATTTGTATTATAACGGAGCACAGGGGTGCTGCTCTGGTTGTGTCTGGCAGCAGCATATCCACTGTCAGCCCCATTTTTTCTGGGGCTTGTAACTTGGCTGTAAAAAAATCGTGTTCTGCTGATAATTTGGGACAGAGCTGTCTCAGATTGGGAGCAATCTCTCTCTTTTTGGTTTTGTGTTTTCTTTTTCCCTTTCTAAGTCACCCACAGAAGAGTGCTAGCGTAGTTGTTGAGAAGCTCCAACAATGTGACATTGACATCTCATGCCTTTTTTTTTGCACATTTTTACATTCAAAATGCCTTTTTTTTTTCTTTCATTCAGGCATAGGCAGAGTTTAGTCAATAACTGTGGGGGGGAGCAGGTAATTTTGGTGTTTAAAACCAAGCTAACATAGCCAAGTTATTAATACTTGAAAATCAACTACTGTAACTTTTTCGTAGCTTTTTTAATACCCTGAGGCATATTTAATATCTTAAAAGTGGTGTATTATAGAGTGACATAGCAGAGAAGTTTCAGATCTATTTATTAACATTTCTATACTTTGCATTAATGAGAGATACCTCAGAACTGCTCCAAAGTAGTTGGGACTTGGTTTCCATCATGTGATTTTAAAGACCTGGTCATCAAACCAGATTTTCCCTCATAGACTGGAAAGCCCAGAAGAAAGGCAGACTGCCCCGCTGGCCCTGGTGAGGCTCTGTGTGGGGTGCCAGGGGTGCTTAGCTCCCTCCCATGTGGTAGCTGGGCTCCAGCCCCGCCGTGAGCTGCCTTCTGCTGCCCAGGGGAAGAGGGCTTCCCCATCAGAGTGTATTTGCACATTATGTTGCAGCCTTGGGAGCAGCCACTCACATCTTACCTTTTGAGTTGATTTGAAAAGCACATGAAAAGTCTCCTTAAACCTTCCCAGGGTGTCATCCACTCCTAATCTCTCGGAATGCGCCCCTGGACGATGAGCATGTGGACAGATGCAGGGCCTATCAGAATACTAGGGTGATTTTTGTTTTCTGAACTGATGCAGACAGGAAAAGCAGGGCTCAGGGCTGAGTCCCCTCAAGGCTGTCCCGTGTAAGGTCAGCTGTCATTGCCCTGGCCTTGGGGTTCCTCTGGGAACAATGTCTTGCACATGAAAGCACCTGGAGTTCTGGTGTGAGGCAGGGGTGTAGGACAGCATGCGGTGAGCAGCATGGGCAGGCTGATCTGGCAGCTCTGCTGTTGCTGGAGGGGTCGCCTGGTCTCAGTCACATCAGCACTTTGTCTTGTTT
Source organism: Dryobates pubescens (assembly GCF_014839835.1). Classification (NCBI taxonomy): domain Eukaryota; kingdom Metazoa; phylum Chordata; class Aves; order Piciformes; family Picidae; genus Dryobates; species Dryobates pubescens. The sequence goes on along the minus strand of NC_071620.1, from coordinate 16,417,556 downwards.
CCGTGCCAAAGCCAGGCTGCATGTTTGCTACACAGTGCTTCAGGAAAGGGAGACTGGAGGACAAGGTGACATCTCACTTGGCACCACCCCTCTTGTCCTTCTTAGCCTTTTCTCCTGGAATTGCCCCAGCCACAGGGTAGGATTGCTCAGGCCTCTGTACAAAGTCCTCTTCCCTCAAGCCACTGTGGTGCAGGGTAGCCAGCATGTTTCTTTGAGAGGGATACAGGATGTTGCAGAACAGGCAGGATGAAGGACTAAGTCAAGCTTGAGTGTCTGAAGTGCCCCACTACACCTTGGCAATGTCTGAGTGGCCTTGGGGAAGTGCTGGAGCCTCATCATCCAGGCTTTGCCCTCAAGGGCTGCCCGGCAGCCCTTGGCTCAGGCCAGGCTCTGCTGCGACAACATGGTAGTCATACAAACTGCCCCACATTGGGCCAGGGCCTGGATAACCTCCCTTTTTACCTGGAGAAAACACTGTGCTGCTGACACACTCTGGCAGGCTTCAGAAAATGTACAGAGAGGCTGCCTCGCCCTCCTATCCCTTCCTCTGTGGCACAGCTGCTCCACATTCTCCTGCACTTTGCTGTGCTCTGGCAGCAGCAGCAGTGGGTTGGTTAGTCAGGGGAAGGCAGAGGGAGCAGGGCTGACTGCCTGCCTGGCTCTCTGGCTATTTTTAGCTTTCCATCTCTCCGCCTGCGCCAGCATCCTGAAGCTGCCGCAGACCCTGGCCAGCCTGTCCTAGTTAGCATCAGAACTTCACCAGAGCCTCAGGGGGTGGGACCAGAAGCTTTGTAAATAGTTGTAATATATTTACTCATATTTAGAAGCCTCCCTCAATCATGCAACGGGCATTGACTCTCTCATGGTGTTTCACGAAGGAAATGAGTCCTATTTATGTGTGTGCTGGCTGTTACCTCAAGTAGAAGCTTTCAGCCCCCTAACACTGCCTGACCTCCACGTAGGCATTTTTAGAGCAAAGTGCTGCTGGTGAGGAAGCAGGAGTGCCACACTCAGCTCCCTGCCAGGGATCTTTAGGGGTTTTTGTGGTAGCTTTATTAATATGCCCAAAGTCTGTTGAAATAAATCACAGGGGGACCCAAGGAGTGAAAAACACCACTGGCGGCATCGCTTACCTTGTTTTGCCTGTGAACCTGGTTGTGGGGAATTTGGCTCTGCCTCACAGTGGTGATGAAGAGAACAAGCAGACCTTGGCCGCAGCTCTCAGCTCTGACCTTTCAGCTGTTGGTGGTGACAATAGTGTGGGGGTGTTGCTGGGTTTTTACCATTTCCCCATTGCTTCCTTTCTACGGAGAGGGGTGTTACCTGGCAAAAATAAAATCCCTTTCCATTATAGCCCTTGTCTGTGTTAATTATTCATGTGGAAACTGGTTTAGAGGTTCTGTCTCTCCCTTTTCATGCTTTTGTAGCTTGGCAAGATCAGTCAGATGTTGCTTTTGTCAAAGAATTGTTAATGAAGATGATGGTGTGAGAGCTGAACACTGGCTGGGCTGCATGAAGGGACAGAAATGTGTCAGAGTACTCTGAGAATAGCAATAAAACTGCTTGTGTGACCCCAGTGCTGTGACTAGCACCTGGTCACCATTTCCAGCCAACCCCCTCTGTAGCCAATGTATTGCTGCTTCCAGCACTGAAGGTCTGTACCTCTGTGTTGCCCAGGACAAATTCTCCACTCCTCATCTTTGGAGGGAAATGCTAGAAGGCTTTTGGAGAGGTTTTTTGATTGATTTAGTTTCTAAACTAGTATTGGAGACATTTTTCTCACAACTGTTGATGTTCTCTTCTCTTTCAAGCTCCTCTTTTTCCCCAGGCAGGTTCAGCATCAGCTTCCACGGTTAGTTACTGGCTGCACGCTCTCTATAGGTTAAGAACTAATTTCAGAAGCTCCAACTTCAGGCTCCTGATCGCTACTTTCATGCTTTAATTCATCCAGAAGCTCTGTACCTCTCTTAGGAATGTTTCTCACACATGAGCTCACACTCATATGTAAAACAGTGGCAGCACACAGGCATCAAGGAAAGGTGCTCTGGTGCTGTATGCTCTGGTGCTACAGCTTATGGGTTCTGTCAATGGTACCACAACATTTTAGACCACTTCCCTGTGGATAACTTGGAGCTGCTCTGGTTTATTTCTTCTTCTTTTGTATGTATGCATCTTAAGGGCAATTTGAGAATGTTTATGAACATCAGTTCTGGCTGCAAAGATCTGTTTTGTTGCTTCTGTCTGATTTTTACTATTGTGCTTCTGATTTTTTGGGTACCTGAAATTACTGTTCACCAAAGGTTCCTGATAGGAAAACAACCAGAGGGGGTATCAGTCCAGCCTGACGTGGCACACAATGACAGGTGTGAGGGAACAGGTTCTCTAAGTTCATGAGCACTGTGCCCATGGCAGCTCAATAGAGTCCAGCACCACAGTCCTTTCCCACTGGTTGAGTTGGTGCCAGCAACCTAGTGCAAGGGGTGAGCAGCACCCACCAGCTCCAGCAGCCCCAGGCAGGAGCCCGTGGTCCTCCCTGAAGATCCCAGCACTGCTCTTGTTGCTCGGTTGACCTGGTACAAGCTGTGAGCCTTTCTGTGCCCTAGGGCCCCACCAGCAGAAAGAGGGACTACCAAGTGTATAAAGACCTTTGAGAGATGCTTGACAAGAGATGGGAGCTCAGTGTCAGAGCTAGCAGGATCCTGCACTGCAGGTTTCCACCAGCTTTTGGTACCTGAAACAAAGTGGTACCACTTCAGGTGCACTGCAATCCAGGTAGCTGAAACTTTACAATGCTTGACAAGCAGATGTTTCAGTTTACCACAGTAGTCTGCACTCAACAGCTGTGTCATAATGAAGGGAGATGGAGCATAATCAGGACATGGAGATAAAGAGTTATCAAATGGACACAGGAACTCTTATGTGGTGGTGGCTTTGCTTAATTCCACTAAACTGCAGTTCAGGGTTTTTTCCATGTCTCCTCTAGTTGGGCTGTTTTGCAGAGGCTGTGCCTGGTGGAACCCAGTGCTGGATACACAAGTAGCTCGGGCTCTGTTCTGAAACAGTGAAGGAAGCTGCTGCCGTCTGCAAAGGTGTCAGGACGGTCTTTGTAGAACAGTTCTAGAGGACACCCCTTGGAATAGACCTTTCTGTAGCTTCAAAAAACACCACATTTTTAAGCAGATCAGTTAAGTCTTTGGAGGTGCCAGGATGCTTCATGTACAGTTCACAGCTGGGAAAGACCTATTTGGTTATTTACCCATGTGATTTAAAAAAACCCTGCAAGTGCAAAAAAGGTGAAGATCCAGTATGGAAACACCCATTCCTGGTGCCTCCCATGCAGCTGTAGTCTTTACATTAAGCTGTGGGTCCAGGAGCCAGCAATGCTTTGGCATTTGCAGGACAGGCTGTAGGCCATATGTTGTTAACTTGGATTTCTGGGGCTGCTAAACCCAGAATTAATGGGCATGGGCATGAGTTGATGCTTCTGCTGCAGAAATTTGGCTTCCAAAGTTTAGTGGAAATAAGCACCAGTAAAGTTCATGTGTATATACAGGGGCTGCATTCTCATGGCCCAGTTTACAGGCAAGGGAGAGAGGCCAAGGCCCAGTTTGGCTTAGATATTTAAGAGGGACATGTTCTATTGTAAGGGCTGGTGGTCACAGCACCTGTGAACTAGAAAGCAAAGCAAAGACACAATGAGAAGTGTGTTTGAGCTGGTTCCCCCGCCCCAACCCCTCTCCTTTAATAAAGGGAAGAAAGATAATCCCAAACAGGAGATGCACTTTTTGGACATGAAGAGGCTGAAAGCACAAACCCTTCTCCTCTGAACTTCTGCTTCTGTGCTGTCACTGTGCATGTACCATCTCTGCAGCTTCAGGTAGAACAGGAGCATCAGCTCTAATGGAGAAAGGCAATAGAATTGTCTTCTGCTTGTTTTCATGTTATGTGGTACTGAAATGCAATTTCTTGTTTATGCATTACTAATAAAAAGTTCTTTTAAATGACCCAGCCTTGGTCTGGCATCCTTGGGCTAGCTAAAGACAGTGATCACCATTGCTTACACAGCACAGCTGGAAAGGGCATGGTCTACCTTGGTGTGGTCAGGTCGAGACCTGATCCTGAACTGCAGCTGCAGCTCTTAACTAGGTTAGAAACAAAATGAAAGAAGAGTAAGAAGGGAAAATATCATACCAGCAGAGCCCCAAATTAAGAGCTCTTATGGATGAGTTCTCTTCCAACCTGGTCTGGTCTATTCTATTCTATTCTACCTGCAGAGGCCTTCCAATAAAATCAGACTTCAGAGAATTCCAGAGTGGTGGGAGTTGAAAGGGACCTCTGAAGATCATCTAGTCCAAACTTCCTGCTAGATAGAACAGGGTTGCCTAGAGTGAATCACAGAGGGAACTTAAAACTCACTCATCTCATTAAGAGGTCAGAATCTTCACAAAAATGCCCTTTCATTGAACAAATCCCCAGCAAAAGCATGACCTGCAGCTGCTGGAGTAAAAGGCCAGCCCACAACTGTTGTGATTCTGCCTGGTGGCAAGTAGGGCCAGGGTAAGAAGATAGTTTATTAGACACATAAGGTCTTATTAACCAGTCAAGGCTAATCATAGAATCTCAGCTGTTTTAGATAACTTTCCTGGTGCTGGGTCCTGCTGCTTACCCAGCACAGAAGAACACAAATCAATTTCCTTCAGCCTTCTCTGAAAGCCAACAGCCTGTTGTCCATCACAGCCCTTACACCCAGGAGGGGCTTTTTTAAACTGAGGATATCAGTGCTATAAGACAGCACCACAGTGTACAGACACCTCAGCATCCAGCCCTCCACAGCTTCCAGTCTGCAAATATGAAAGAACAGGAAAGATGTTACCCACTGCTCCACCTGAAGATTGAAAAGTGTCACATCAAGAACTGTCACTGACCATCAGTGCTCCTTTTGTTACATGAGATCCATGCCAAGTGCTGCAGTTCAGTGCCTGTACTTGCACTGAATAAGTCTTTCAGCAATACTGCCCTTTATACCAAGCTTGCCCCTTTGCCTTCTGCCTGCTGCCCTGGTGGGAAGAAGTCAGAAGTGGGGGCAGGAGATCAGAGAGGACTCACACTGGTGCAAGGGCAAGTAGAAAAAAAAGGACAATGACGATAGGAAACCAGGCACACACCAAACCATCTGATTACACTGTTTCACATTAATGCCTCTTGTTGCTAAGGTGAGCCTGCCAGCACGACCACGAAAACAAGACATCGGCCAGGAACCAGCATCTGCCTCAAGTTTGATACCCTTAACAGGCTAAAATCCTTCAGAGACAACAGTTAACATGTCCTGCTGGCTATGCTCTGGGAACCACCACTGTCGTCTTCCCTCAGCATTTCCCCACAGTCAGGAACCAGCTGTCCCCTGCTTCATCTTCCTCCCTTCCCTCCTATAACAGCTGCACCAGACAACCTCCCTGCCTCAACACACAAAACTCTGTTAACTGTCTTCGTTCTGTTTCCAACTCCCAAGCGCAGAATTCCTACTCAAAAAGGCACCTGCTACCCATTCATCAGCATGGTTGCAAGTGCTGAGCTTTCTCCTGCTTGGTTCCCAGTGCTTCAAGATCCTCCCAAATCAACGAGTGTTGACTTTACACCGTTTCTGCTTTAGAAATTTTTTCTTCATATGCACCTGGCTGTTTCTGTACTAATCCAAAAGGCTCCACCCTCTGCTCCCACAAACAGCTGAGCTCTCCCTCCTGCAGCTTTCTGCCTTTGATAGACACCTCAGGCAATGCACAACACAAAACTGGCTTCAGAAATACTTTTTAGCTATTTCCAGTAAATAAAGAGGAGGGAGTTCCCTAGGGAAAGATCAAGATAAGAAATTCCAAAAGTAGGGTTTTTTTGCCCCAAGTGTAAGTTCAGACTGTAACAGTGATACAAATGGTCCGGGAGACTGAGCGCTTCAACAACAGTTCTGCCCAGCAGGGCTGAACATACTGCACCAGATCCCACGGAGAAGAGACACATGGTCAAGGAAGAAGGGTAGGAGCCCTATATGCAAAATAAATGGGTGGAAAGCAGAGAGGGAAAATGTCCAGGAGAGCTTACAGCAAATTAAGAATTGCTTCATCCATTGAGCACAAGCTGTGGTCCCAGTGTGACCACTGCCTTGCAAGGCCCTTTGTACACACTGGCACAATGAGCAACCACAGGGAGATCAACAAGGCCAGAGCTGCATGAGTGTCACCTACCCCAAAGACAAGGTAAGAATTAGCAGCACTGCCTGGCAGGAGAAAGAGGCAGCTGGCCTCAGAAAAAATGTGTTCTTTTCCCACCCAAAGCTTCCCCACTCCCATTCAGCCTAGAGGAAAGCAGAAGAGGGATGAGCACAAGCAGGCAAGGTGCTGATCCATGGCAAGTGAAGCAGCAAACAGACTGGAAAACCAAGCATCCAGCTACAGAGTTCCCAAGCAGCATGAAACACGACACAAATGAAGCCTCAAAACCAGTGGGGAATGAAATAGAAAGGAGATGCTACAACACAAGCAGGTAGGGATTTGCTTCTGAAAGAAATAAAGTGCAAAGAATAATCCAAAACCCTAATGTGTAACTGGTATGAACTGTAAGGCACAGTGGAGTGCGGCCCCAGACAACAGAGTATCAGTCTGTGACTTTTCTGGGAGGTGCTCTACAAGTCAGCCACTTTTAAGACAACATTAAGCAATCATTTCAAAGCTGATGCAAGAAGCATCTTTAGACAATCTTGAAGCACTACACAAACCTCTCCAAAGACTTTTCTACTCCCCCTGATTGTTCATTTTTCATCATCTCCAGTAGGCACATAGAGAAATCCTGTTGTACAGGTCTCCACATGCACACACACTTACTCATTCTTTCCTTTTGCTTGCAGAGCTCTGCTATAGCTGTGCTCTCCTTCCTAGCAGAAGGCCACCAGGAGCTAGACAGAACATTTTCTGCATTCTTCATCCAGAAAGTGACATCACTCCTCTGAGAAGCACAACTGGCCTGCTCCAAAGCTATCCAGCTTATCTTCTGAAAGGAGCTGCTCTCAGCCTTTAGCTCTAAGTTTCTGTTCCAAAATAAAACAGGTTTTAGGTCCACATAAAAAGAGTGACATAAATAATAGCTACTTGTTTAATGGCTTTCAACTGTTTTATATATATAAATGAAGTTTATTTGTTAGGATCATGTAATTCAGTGAGACAACAGTTACACCCAAGTTAATGTTCATTTTCAGACTCACCAGAAGATGAATGCTGAAACCTCCCTTGAAGCTACAAACACCTTAAAATTACCAGATTAAAGCATTTTAGTCTTTTAGTCTTTAAGAAGTTACTCACATTCTTTACCAGCTCCCTAAACATATGCTTGCCACTTGAACAAGTAAACATCCTTGCAACATTTATTTCACTTTGTATGCACACCAAAACAATCAGTAAAAATGCCCCAACAGAGTGATAAGAAACATGAACTACACCTGGACCAAATATGAAAGTTCTGTGACCATCAGACAAGGCCAGGCCTGTTACCAGTAGGTATTTATGCAGTTTATAGGAAGCAGTTTCTACAGTTACTGGAGCATTTCTCCAGATAATGAGAAGCATTTAAAATGATCCTAAAACCATTTTGTACCAATGTGGAAAAGTGTTGAAAAATTTTGGTTACACTGGGAGTCAGTAGAAAGCACTCCAAAAGAAAGTCCTCTTGTTTTTCTTGTACTCTTGTTTTCTCCACGCAGGGCTTGAGAAGCGTGTGTTCACAAAACCATTTGGATTCCAAATTTCCAACTTACTTCCCATTTCAGGTCTTCTGGTTATTGTATCAGCCTCTCCCTCAGTTAAGACATGACGTGAAGAGCCAGGACCAGTGGAACAGTACAGTCTCTTCATTCAAGCAGCCTACAAGTACCCTTCTTAGAGAGAAATATTTTCCAGCACCTTCCAGGAACTACTACTCCTCTCCTCATAGGGAGGGGAGGAATTAGGGCGCATTAATAAATATGAAAATAAATTAAACCCTTCTCCCCAGCAAGAAAACTGTTTTAGGCTATTAACATCAATAGAAACTTTATCTTTGTTTGAATACAAACATCAAAAAGGTAAAAGCACCTGTGTGTCATGTCCAGGCAGCATGTGTGAACAACAGAAGACAAGCCAGTACCTCAGAAGTTTTAGTTTTTTGGGATGATGCCCTCTGGATAGAGATCTAATTCCACAGTATCATGTCCTGCCTCATGTAGTTCCCTTTAAATGGTCAAAAGACACTATCAGATGGCAAACCAGACACAATTCAGGGTTCTAGTACCCATCAGCTCTTCACAGAACAAATGTTCACACAGAAGACCCTCAACACCACACATGCATTCAAGACGGAGCACAAAAAGCTGAGAAGGTGTAAATATAACATACTCTCTTTGCCAGAGAAGGCACATTTAGGCACTAGTAAATGTGCTAAATGTTTGTTTTCCAGTGTTAAAAATAAATGGTTTAAATGAAAAGAGTATCTTCAGGAGGTCAAGTTAATCTTCAGTAGTCAACAGGAGCTGCTGTAGAGATGACAGATGAGGTTATTTTTCCACTGATCTGATAGTCTTATAAATATATAAAACCCATGCAGATCCACCTCGGGAGGGAGATCCACAAAGCAGTCTGCAGAATCAAACTCTGCTGTCAGTCACTGGAGTTTTTGGGGTTATTCTTCTGCTGATGCCGCTGCCATGCCTGGTTTCATGCCCTCACGTGTTGACTTCAGCTCCTCCAGTTCTGTGTTTAGTTTGCTGATCACCCACTCCAGGGCCTCCCGACCCTGCCAGGAAAATACTGGAGTTTAGGCTCAGGACAGACATGTCACCACCACCACCACTCATGGTTCTATAGTTTTTCCTCTGTCAGACATGAGACTTGGCTTAAAATCCATTTCATACCCTGTACAGATTGATACCAGATTTTACTGACAATTTCTTAGCATCTTCTCATGGAAACTTCCCGGCAAAGGCATTTGCTTATCCTGGAAGCATGAAGTAAATGCAGTGTTGGTGTGAGCTCCCAGCAGTGAATCGAGGCAAAAAGCCTAACCTGAGCAGTGAAGTTCCTTCATCAAAGGGCTTTACTGTCTGCTGATCCCACCACCCAAAGAACACCAGCACATTGATGGAAAATTCTAGATGTTGCTCTCAGACTCACTAACCAAGCTATATAGGCAGGTTTTGAGAAGATCCAGGACAAGGAATGAGTCTTCCAAGTGCTCTTTGAGGTAGCACCTAACTGAAGCGACATCTAGCAAGAGGTCAGAGATGGACTTATGCTGAATTCCATATTCACAGACTCTATATAAAACAGACTGAGAGGCAATGATCGCACATTTTATATTCAAGGACAGTCCTTCTCCGCTCAGCTTCCATGGTGGGAGTGCCTCCACGCTAAACTGACAGCGATGCTTTAGTAAGAGCAGGGGAATCCAGAAAAATAAGTACGGCAAAATCTTTACACTTAAGAAGACCCTGCAGCAGCCTCACCCCGATGGCCACAAGCTGAGTGCGCAGCCAGCTGCACAGTGAAGCCAAGAACATGAAGAGCAGCACTTTAACTAAACAAAAGTGTGAGATTTTAGAGCTCCACAATCGCAGAATGGCAGCTTCTGCCAAAACAAGCAGATGGGATGAGAGCAGGAAAACACCTTGCCTTTTGTCACTTCAAGAGAAGCCAAGAGACATTCACTTTAATTACCCTACTAAGAACTACAAACAGTGGAGAGCAGTAACTGGAGCCATATGCTCTGGCCAAGTTTAAAGGAGTTCTGGAGTTAGGTCTTATTGGGCTCAATGTCTTTAAGTCTTCAGGAGAGTCAGTGTCAATGTTCCAGCCCTCTCCAGAGATTGAAGTAAAGTGGGGATCAGCCCCCTACACCCACAGAGAGTTGCTCTCAATACTGATGTACTATTTTCGTTGCATCCTTTATAGGTGATAAAGGGAACTAAACTCTCTGAAAGTGTCCAGAACTCACTGTTGTCCTCTGTTAACCACTAAACATGAATGAGAAACTGCAAAAACAGCTTTGAAAACCTCAGCAAAACTCTGAAAGAAAGGTCAAAAAAAACCCCACACATACTCTGAAGAATAGTTTTGGAGGCTAGAAACACTCCCCTGGAATACTATTAAAAGTCCAGGCTGCAAAATGAAACCTATTAAAAGAAATAAAGGTTTACTATGAACAAAAGCATTTTACTCAAGACCCTTGCAGAGTTCACTGAAGGGCTCAGTCTTTCTCTTCAGGTTTTTTTACATTGCAGGCACTCCCAGAATAGTGTTCCCCAATTGCTCTGTCTGCAAAGGCAAGCAGGCCTTAACCTGAGATAAATCACCCACAACTAAGTATTCAGCTATTGGCCAGAACTAAGAAAAGATGATTCAGCCCTATCTAGAATTACCTCAAGAACTAGTATCCTGATGTTAACTTGGTTCAAAATATGTCTTTATGAAATAGATAGTAAGAAAACATTATTTAAATTGTCCAGTTTAGAATCATGGAATCATAGACTCACTTATGTTGGAAAATACCTTTCAGATCATCAACTCCAACCATTAACCCAGGTCACCATTAAATGATGTTTCTCAGCACCACATCTACACAGCTTTTAAATCCCTGCAGGGATGGTGACTCCACCACTACCCAGGGCAGCCTGTTCCAGGGCTTGGCACTTTGCACTGAAGAAATTTTTCCTGATGTCCAATCTAAACTTCCTCTGGTGCAACTTGAGAAGAAACCAAACCCCACCTCACTACAACCTCCTCTACATCCTGTGCAAGACCTGGGAACACCACCGAAGTGTGGCTATAAGCACACAGGCAGGAGAAGGCTACCGCACAGCAACAAGTTGTAACAAGCTGTGCAGTGCTCCACAAGGAAGAAAGCAGGAAGAGAGAGGGGGAATTAATCTTTCAGTATGCATGCATTTGGATATTTAAAAGTCTGGTTAGAATGTCCTCTCTTAGGTGACACAGGCAGAGAACTGTTGCTGAGTAAGGCAGCAACAGCTCTGATGCTATCTTTGTCTAATCACACAAAGAATGCCTGTCAGAAAGTCACATATCTTAGACGGAGAAAATGCACAGTAGAAAAATACTCAGATTCTTTACAGACCCTGACTGTGAAACAACCAGCTCCTAGTGGTTTGTTGACAATATAAAATAAAACAGAGAAAAATCCATGTTGAACTGGAGCACCAAGATGTTTTCTTCATCTTTTGAGACTACTGAGGTCTGCACATTTCCTCAGACCTGCATTTTCCAGCTAAGAAGCAAGGAAGATTTCAGGAATATTCTGCATGGGAAATTAATCACAAATCTTACAAAGATGCAAAGCCTCCAAATACTATCAAACTACCCAGTTACCAAAACCAATCTGACAGAGGATTATCTATAAAGTATCAAACTGTACAGTTTCTGTAGTAAGCCATTGAGCAAGCACATTCATCAGGAAGCATGCAGATTATATTACTCTTTACTGCCTACGTTAGCAGTATGACGTGTCTGGCAGATCAAACGCTTGCTTATGAAGATCTGTTGGTGGAGCCTACATGACTGATAAATGAGCCTTTGTAGTGGATGTTTTCCAGAGAGACAGCCATAAAAGCTTACTGGAATGAGAAGGTAAAAGCAAACACTCAAGGCATACACTGGTCTCAAAGCAAGCAGTTTAAACCAGCTCCATGTTCTTGAGTGGAAGAAGCAGCACAATGGATTTGTTTTCATTTTAAGGAATCTTGTTAGCTGAAGCACAAGCCAATACAGGAATGACAGAGACAGGCTACAATTGGTGGAAAGAACAGTCTGCACAGAGGTATCATAGGGGAAAGTACACCCAGTTCTCCCAACCTCAAAGTCAGATTCTGTCACAGTCATATGGCTTAAGGGACACGTCACTATTCAAATGAATCTAATTACAAGACGAGTGAAAGACATAAACAATCTGGCATTTGGGCAGCTTCAAGCTCCGTACAGATTTCCACAGAAGCTCACAGAAGGGCAACTATATTCCTCAGGGCTCCGAAAAGCAAATAAAATGTCACTATGCAAAAGATTACCCTTGTTAGGCAATCTATTTCAGGAAATCAACTTTGTATCCTTAAAGTACAATTCTGCCTCATTTTTATAATGCCAGTTTCACTCACTAACCAATTTATTAATTTCTTCAGGTAGCAGTTATACAGAAATCACAGAGATGAGGCCCAGCCCAAACTCCAGGCAAAGGGACTCATTAGCTGCAGGCATCATTCCACTTGCAAATAAGCAGAACAGCAAGACGTGGCTACAGCAAGCTGGCTGTCCAGTGGTACTGGCAAGGGTTAATTGCTCCAGTCTAGACCTGACTTGCTCTCATTCTACAACTGTAGCATAAAGAACATGTTTGCCACTCCTGTATGCAACGCATGGAAAACATACATGCAGGTTAAGTATCGAAGTTCACATGACAAGGATCCATGCACAGACTGGCTAGAACGCTGAAATGTTGTACCAAGTAGAAGAATGCTGGCATTACCACTAATTAGTACAAACTGGAGAGGTGGAGAGCTGCTAGCTTAGAGCGCTTTCAGAATTTTGAATTATCCACTCAATAGCGTCCCACCCCTGGAGTAACACAGAAAAGATTCACAACATATGGCAAAGGAATTTTTTTCCCCATCATTGTTAAAAATAGTAACACATCAGCTGCTGCTTCTACTTCAGTGCAAAATCACAGAATCATAGAATTGTTTTGGCTGGAAAAGACCTCTAAGACTGAGTCTAACCATTGACCTAACAAAAATCTCGGTCCTGACTTCCTCTTTCTTCAAAGCAACAAAACATTGTCCATCAGTGTAAGAGAGGGGCTGAAAGCACAGAGGCACAGCACAGCATGTGAGAAGAGTCAGTAATAGAAGAGTAAATAACTGGTAGCAAAGAGAGAGCTGGTAGCAGCGAGTGCAAATTCCTGCCCACTTCAACATCTCTAACAGAACTCTTCAGTGAAACATACAGGACAGAGTTTTTCATTTTTAACAAGCCTGTGTTCCTGGAAAACGGCAGAATGGAAGAGCACTCTGTAAAATAAATCAAGCTCTCCCTCATGCAACATAAATATTTGAAAAGTATTTGCACTTTTTGAGTTCAACAGACATGCAAATGTGACAGATGCCAGGAGAGGAATTCAGCCAGCACTTGTAAGCATGCCTGCTTGATCTGGCCATCCCAGCCAGCTTTGCTACCTCCAATTCAGGCTGAAGTTTGGTTGTGAGACAAGGTTTGGACTTCTCGTTCAAGAATCTATGGTCCACGCAGACTTTTGAAATGGAAACTGGATCAGACTAGAATTGCAGTTTATCTGAAATACATTCCATTCATGACTTTTAAAAAAACAGAAAGAGTATTTGGCTAGTTAAAGTTACTCCTGTGTCTAGAAGTTACACATCACTCCTTCCCCATCCTCTGATTTTAACCTGTTTTTCTCAGTTTCGGAGAAGCACACAGAAGAGTAGAGAAGGAGGTTCTCCCCGCTCTGGTCAATAACTCCTATCAAGCTGGCTTACACTGCCCTGGTCAAGCAGCTTCCTTCTCAAGGACAAAGGGCTGGCCAAAGCACAGGCTCTCTGTAACAGCAGTTACCTGGGCCAGATTCTCACTATGCTGAACCAGAAACCAGCACCGCAGCACTCTTGTTTCAGGTGCAATCACCCTGCTGTTACACAGCAATTGTCTCTGCCTCTCTAGCAGCCCCCTTTCTTCCCCACCTTCCCCAAGGAAGGATAGGACAAAGTGCACAGGAATAAGCACTCCTCTAGCTCTACCTGTGCTGAAATACAGCTCTGTGGCTGCAAGCCAAGTAGAAAAAGCAAGCACAAGACAGAGGAGTTGGTGTAGTGTTACGTACAAAAGCCAGCAGAGAACAGGCCTCTGCTCACACTACCTCACTTTCATCCAAAGGCAAGGACACAGCTCCATTATGGATAGGAACTGGAACAACTGACAAAGCAGCACAGAATATATATGCTAGTATTAACTGCTAAATACAGGTTATAGAGGCTGAAAATCAAGTTATATTTGCTACAAGCACTAACTCCTGGAAATAGGAGGTTGGTGTCTAAAAATGAGCTTTGGAACAAAACTCCAAAAACCCAACTAATAATGTGCATGTTATGTGTAACAGACATAGAGGCCTGTTTGTTCTGATGTGCAATTCTAGTTGAAACACAAAAATCAAGTAGTGAAATCTTTTTACACTTTGGGAAATTGCATTCTAATTGCTGAGGTCCTGTAAAAAACATCAGTTTAAAGAAATTAAATATTCAGCATGCATCACTGACAATTAGTATTGCAAGGAAAAGAAAGGTAGGGGTAAGAGGGAGAAAACAGGACACGGATGTACCTTTCTGGCATTAGAAGATATTGTGTTTGCCATTAAGCTTTCCAGATAACTGCTCAAACTAATGCCCTTAACAGTAATAATTGCTTCTTGAGTGAGCACAGTTCTGTAAGAGAATAAAGAAAAGTTAATACCTAAACTGAAGGGAATAACAATGTCTCCTATACACAAAGCGGCAGACAACTATGCTTGCTTACTTTTCAGGGTTTTCAGGATGAGGTGTGTAAACCAGTCTCTCATCAACAGACACCAGGTTTGTGAGAGTAATCTTAAAAAGAAAAAAATAAAGAGCTGAAATCCTTACTGCACAGCTTTCATTTTTCTGTTACCAACAGAACTACTCAATGGTCGAGCACTTAGTTTAATGTCAGAGACAATGCAATGCACATAGAATATAAGACCCAGAACACAGGCAATAAAAAGAGCTCTAAAGGGTGATGCATCTTCTCCTATCCTGGGTCTAATTATGTTAATCTAAGCTGTCATCCACAGTGAAAAGCAAGAACAGCTTCCCACTTGTTTTCTCCAAATGCTGAGTCTTATCTGATTTATGGCATGCAGTTCAGAAAGGCTCTTCAAGACCACCACAATACTATTTGGTGGGTACAGAAAATTAATACTCAAGAAAGACAATGCCTCTTGTACAGAAAGAAGACTCCCCTACAGACAACTCCACTTAACTCTGGTAGTTACAAGTTCCCAGGATACCAAAATACAACAAAACACTTAATTTACACTTTGTGAAAACAGGCATTTCAAATTAAAACTGTTGCTGAAAATGGCAGTGTAATGTAGAAAAAATCATCTGTCTGAAAGTCAAGCTCTTCTACATGCATTCTGAGAAAGAATCTTACATGATTCCCAAATCACTTAGAGCTCTCTATTTGTGGGAAGGAGGAAAGAAAAAGAGCCAACTAAGGATGTAGAAACTGCTGTCTCCTGATAAAAGATGCCAAGGCAGTTCTATCTAAGTCACAGAATCACAGAATGATGGGGATTGGGAAGGACCTCTAGAGATCATCTAGTCCAACCCCCTGCTAAACCAGGGTCAGCCAGAGCAGGCTGCCCAGGGTCAAAATGTCCATGTGGGTTTGGAATCTCTCTGGGCAGCCTGTTCCAGGGCTCCAGCACACTCATAGCAAAGAAGCTTTTTCACATGTTCAGATGGAACTTTGTGCTCTAGTTTGTGCCCATTGCCCCTTGTCCTGTCACTGGGCACCACTGAAAAAAAGTCTGGCCCCATCCTCTTGAGCCCCACCCTTTAGAGATTGATAGGTAAGATTGGCAAGATGCCCTCTCAAGTCTGCTCTTCTCCAGGCCCCAGGTCTCTCAGCCTCTCCTCATCAGTCCCCTCAACATCTTCATAGCCTGCTGGACTCTCCAGTAGGTCCTTATCTTTCTTGAACTGGATAGCTCAGAACTGGATACAGTACTGCAGATGTGGCCTCACTAGGGCAGAGTAACCTGCTGTTAAGAGCAAAACATCTAATCTCCAGAATTAACAGGAACTTCTTAATCTGCCACTCACATTAGTTGAGCAAAGCTCCATCTTTTTTTCCACTGGATCTACCACAGAATGTTCCTCAATGTAAGTCAGAGTTCTACTGGTTCCTAAAATCTGACAGTGAAGAAACAAGAAAAAAAATTAAAAGTTAAGCACCAAAATTAAGAAACAAATAAACAACCCTGAAATGCATACATGTCAAGTCCTTAGTGACCCCAAATAAATAAAAGCTATTCCACAGATACCAAAACACTACGATCAGTGGCAAAACTACATCCTAGTAGGTTGTACCCATCATACAGCATGATACAGACCAGCCAGGAAAGCCCCTATAGACACGCACATACTCTAGGAATATTAAAGCCCACAGTATATTCTCGCTAAGTATCATAGAATGATAGGTTGCTTTGGGTTGGAAGGGACCTTTAAAGGTCATCTAGTTGAATGTCCCTGCAGTGAGCAGAAAAGTCTTCAATTAGATCAGGTTGCTCAGAACCTCTGTTCAACCTGACCTGGAATGGTTCCAGGGATGAGGCATCTGCCACCTCTCTGAGCAAACTGGGCCAGTGTTTCACCACCCTCAGTGTAACAAAATACTTCCTTCTGTCTAGTCTGACTCTCCCATCTTTTATTTTAAAACCATCACCCCTTGTTGTCTGTCACAACAGGCCATCTTTTCTATAGGCTCCCTTTAAGTACTGAAGGCCACAAAAAGGTCTCCCCAGAGTCTTCTCTAGACTGAACAACCTCAAGTCTCTCAGCCTGTCCCCACAGCAGAGAGGTCCCAGCCCTCACATCATTTCTGTGGCCTCCTCTGCACTCACTCCAACAGATCCATGTCTCTCCTGTGCTGAGGACTCCAGAGCAGGACCTAGAACTGCAAGTGGGGCCTCAGCAGAGCAGAAGGGCAGAATCCCCTTCCCCCTCCCATGCTGCTTTGGATGCAGCACAGGATATGGTTGCCTTCTGGGCTGCAAACACATATTTTTGGTTCACATGCAGCTTTTCATCCACCAGCATCCCCAAGTCTTTGTCCATGAGGCTGCTCTCAGTCCCTCTTCCCCAAGCCTGTACTGATACCAGGGATTGCCCTGACCAAGATGCAGGACCTTGCATTATCCTTGTTGAACCTCATGAGGGTCATACAGGCCCAATTCTTGATCTTGTTGAGGTCCCTCTGAATGACATCCTGTCCCCCTGGCATGGCAACTGCACCATTTAATAACTGCCAATAACAACAACAGATTGAAAATGTACACATGGCAGACTCCCAACGCAATGTTTCAGCAAAGGACTGGTTAGGAACATCACTACAGCAAAAACATGACAAATGGGAGCTTGCCACCAGATATATACAGTAAAGGCATGCTCATTAGTGCAGAGCATCTTCCTATAAACTGAAGTCTTACTTTGAGCTCAGCATCAGTTCAGATGATGACACAGAGACACACCACACCCTTAATAAACCATTAGGACTGTAAAAATGTACCGCTTTCACAATACTGGGCAACCCCCACTCCGTGCTGAGAAGGCGGTGACTGTGCAACCTCCCCTGGTTATCCAGACTTCTGTCGAGGACATCTACTCCTACCACACACGGATTCATTGGGTTAGGGTATTTCCTCATAGCAGCCTTGATCACTGTATCCCATGGGTGTCTGTAACAAGAAAAGGAGACAATGTTTGTAACTATTTTGTATTTAACTCCAAGTATTCAGACACTAAATCCGGGAGTTCACTTGTGTAATGGCACCTGCTGTACAGCTCCATAGGCCCCAAAAGTCCTGTCAGAATTTAATGACACTTGCAAAGGCAAGAAGTGTTGATACACAAAGAAAATACTCCTTTCTCCAAAGTGAAAAAGAGGATTGTTAACCCAAGACTAACAGAAACAAGAGCAAGGAGCAGCAGCCACAAATGTCACTGTAGTTGGCTGTGCAGAAACCCCCACAACGTCAGCTGTCCACAGTGGTTGCTGAATCGCAATCCATTTCAGAACTCAATTGGAAAAGCAACCAGCCCTAACATTTAAGTTACCCCTCCTTGAGAAGGGAGTTGGATTAGATGACCTCAGACTCCTGGGATTGGAGCAGCCTGCAGTTGGAGGACAGGCTGTCCACAGGACTCTTGTTGTTAGATTTCATGTACCTTCTTCTGAAACACAGAAGGCTAAAGAAATCATGGCCTTGATCCAACACAGAAATTCAATCCTTAAGGTTTCTCTACTCAGAAGAACTGGTGGATCTGGAATTAAAGGTCTGTAACCTTTAAAATTACCTTTAAAAATTCAGCTTTTGATACCTAACCTAAGAAGGCTTAGGGGGGACAACTTGTAGATAAGAGTGGGTTTGACTTTTAAGATCATGGCTTTTAGTCTTAAAATGGATCAGCAGAGAAGGGCACCAATGGTACACCCCTGCCAGAACAAACAGAAGCTTGGAAAAGTAAGTTCTTTTTCCAACAATATGAGTAAGAAAAGGTATGTCAGCTTTATTGGTTCAAGCAAGAAAAGCAAAGCCCTCAACTCCTACATTAGGAAAACTTCTTCATTATCTTCAGTGGCTATACATCATAACCAACACAATCCACACAAACTGAAAAGTCACATTTCCATTAAGTGTCCTTGAGGGATCTTACGTCAGAGATCTAATAAGGCACAACAATATTTTGTTAACTCCAGAACTGAACTATCTACATCTGCGTGTTACACCAGAAGATGGAGGTGTTGCAATAGAGATTTCAGCGGGAGAATGCCACATAAAAATCGATTTTGTGTTTCCCAGGTGACAGCTATTCACCTCAACTCGGAAGTTATGCCAGCCTGTATTAGCCTCTAGCTGTCACTTCATATTAGAAGCTACAGTTTACTTGTGCCAGACTAACTTTAAACACCTAACGCCTATGCCAGCATAAGAAATTTGGTTGTGCTAATGTAATGAAAGACATTTTGAACTGATCATCTGGGATATTTTGTAAATATTTTAAGAACTATCATGCCTGCTGCTCTTCAGGCAGTGAGATTTTTAAGAGACTTGTAGCAGGTGAGTTATTGGTGGCATTTTTAGAGCTGCACTGGAACTGCTGTGCTCTCCACATCACCTCCCTGGTATAGCTTGTATGCTAACCTGTTGGAATCACAGATCATCGACTTTAACCATTGACCTACACTGTCACCACTAAACCACGTCACGATGTACCACATCTACACGCCGTTCCAACACCCTCTGACTCAACCACATCCCTGAGCAGCCAGCTCCAGAATTTGACAACACTGGGTGAAGACATTTTTCCTTAATGTCCAACCTAAACTTCTCCCGGTGAAACGGGAGGCTGTTTCCTATTGTCCTGTCACTTGTTACTTGGGAGAATAGACACACAGCGAGCACCCAAATACCACCTCGTTACAACTTGCTGGCTGTTGTTCCCTTACTACACAAATGTGGAACTGGTTGATCAGAACCAAGGTCAAAATGGTTAACGCGGAGAACGAGTGACAACAAAAAATTTACTCAGCTGTCACTTAAGAGCTGTCTGCTGGGCACCTCTGTGAGCATTTGACAGCTAAGGTAGGAAACACAATCACTGTATCCACACGTTTTAGAATATGTCATCACTTATGTCAGTAGTTTGAGCCTTATTTATTTCCTTATAGTGCGAACGCTATTATTTCCTAAAATGCTCACATCTTTACCGAGCAACCACGCTGCGGGCCCAGCTTCCCCGCGGCCCCGTCGAGGCGGCATTTCCCGCCGCAAGCAGCAGGAGGTGGGAGAGAACCTCTCTCGCGGCCCGACCACGCAGGGAAAGCGTGAGGCGAGGACGGACCGGCAGCGAGGGAGCGCTGATGCACCGCCGGGACCGTCCCCAACCTTCCCCTCCCGCCTTGCCGGAGGGATTTACAGTTGCCAGAAGCTGGTGCTCCCACCCCACCGGCGAGCCTTCGTGCTGGCACAGCCGGTCATGAGCCACGGCCGCTTCTTCCAGCCATCGCCTCCTTCTTCCAGTCAAGCC
Source organism: Dryobates pubescens (assembly GCF_014839835.1). NCBI lineage: Eukaryota > Metazoa > Chordata > Aves > Piciformes > Picidae > Dryobates > Dryobates pubescens. The sequence goes on along the minus strand of NC_071620.1, from coordinate 16,397,638 downwards.
CGCGGCATTTCCTCCTTCCGCCTTCACCCCGGCTCGGCAAAGAGCCGGTGGAAGGAGAGGCGCCGCCGTCCCGCCACAGCCCCATAGCCCTCCCTGCCCGGCTTCTCACCCGAAGACGTGCTCCGAGCTCCAGATCTTCATGGCCGCACTCGGTCTTCCCTCAGGGCCGGTGGCGGGAATGCGGCGGCAGCGCGAGCGCGCTGATGCCTGACAGATACGAGCCGGCCGGCGAGAGCGAGGAGCCGCGAGGGGGCGGAGACTTGCGTGACGGCACTCGGCGTTACGTCATAGTTCGTCATGCCCACAGCCCCCTTTCTCGTCTGCGGAGACTCGGTACTGCGCATGCGCAAAGTACACTCCCGCAGCTGGGCTGGCTCGGTAGGGCTGTGGCTAGTATCCGTTGCTTTTTGCGGGCAGCCTTTACACCAAGCACTCGAAGTTTCGGAGATTAAAATGAGGCTTTGGGGACTAAATACTTTCGAAAGGAAAACTGAGGCTTTAGTCCCTTAAAAAAAAAGACTTCGAGTCTTGAAAATGAGGCTTTCTAAACGAAAAATGGGGTTTGATCCCAAAACCAGAGGGTTTGTGCCCTAAAAACGTGTCTTCGAGCTCTGAGTCTTTGGAATTTGAGGCTTGGTCCTAAGTCACCAAAAGCCTTTCATCAAAATAGTTTGGGTTGGAAAAGACTTTTAAAGGTCAGCCACTCCAATCACCCCGCGATGAACAGGGACATCCTCAACGAGATGAGGGATTGTCCCGACCCAAATGCAGGACCTCGCACTTGGCCTTACTGACACAAAGTAGCGTTCTAGCTACTTCGATATATACTGCATTATATGGGGAAAAAGCAAGAAGAAGACATTTTTTCTTACTCGTCACTGGGCTTTATTGAAGGCTACCGCAGGACAAAACGACACTACTGCCGCTGTCCAACAAAGCCGCCCTAACCCGTCCCGGCCGCCGTCCCGGCCGTAACCCTCAGAGCGGGGAGGAGCCGGCGGTGCGTGTGGCCAGGTTGGGCCACTGCCAGAGGGCGGGTGTCCACAATGGGGCGTGGTTCACAGGGGTCCTCCGGACGTAGGGCAAATGGCAGCGGTAGCGTCATGACGTCGGTCGTCGCAGGCAGGGGTGGAGCGACGGCAGCGCGGGGCGGCCGACGCGGTGGGCCGGCGGAGGCGGTGGGCCTGGGCCATGGCGCACCGCTACCTGCTGCTGGCTCGGGGGAGCTGCAGGCGCCGGGGGCTCCCTGGGGTCTTACTGCAACAGCTGTTCTGCGGGAGGGGCCTGCTAGGGGCAAGGCCTTGTCTGACACAGGTGAGGGATAGGGCGCGGGCCCGACAGCCGCTCCCCTACCCGAGGGCCGTAAGCACAGTGGGGTGGGAGGGATAGGGTCTCGGTTGTCGTGTTGATCTGTAAAACCGTCCCGGTGCTGTCCGAGATCCGTTCTCCGGCACAGAGGGCTCCTCCGTACTCCCTGCGGCCTTCCCCACCTCGTCTTCGTCCCCTTCGGCGGAGGTGAAGGTGCCTGCTCGGCTCCTGCCCTTCCGGGCGGCGGGGAGCGAGGGTCAGGGGATGAGCGTGAGTGCGGCGTCTCTAGGCCCGAGCAGTGGCAGCCAGGCTGTGTGCGGGCACACTCTCGGCTTCTTCTCCTGCAGGAGTGGCCTAGGGAGAGCTGTTCTTGGAGAAGGAGAATGAGGCGGCACCTGAGACCTGCCGCCGCCGCACCCGCCGGTATTGTCCGGTTCTCAGCGGGTATTAGAGCGATGTGTTCCACCTAACTCAAAAGTACTTCTGTTGCCTTTTCTGGGTGGTGGTGTTCGCAGTAAGTGGGTTTGTGGGCTGAGCGATTTGTTGAGGAGTTTGAAGTGTCAGTGACTAACAGAAACGTGCTGAAAAAGAGAAGGCAAATGGTGGGTCCTCTGTGTTCTGGGATGGCATGTTGTGAGAATGGTATGGATTGCAACCTGCTGTTCTAGTATTCACTTCTAAATCGTGATGGCTGGGTGTTCATTCTTGTAAAATGACTTAAACTGTCAACTATTATAAGATCTGTTTTACTGTTACCTTGTGAGCTCAGGAATGACAGGCAGAAAGGGAGATGGCATTGCAGACTGGTTTGGGTTGGAAGAGACCTTAAAGATCATCTAGTCCAACATCCCTGCTATGGACAGAAACACCTTCTACTAGACCAGGCTGATCAAGGCCCCATCCAACTTGGCTTTGAGTACATCCAGGACTGGAGCCTTCACAACTTCACTGTGCAACCTGGTCCAGTTCTTCATGCTCATGGTGAAGAATTTTCTCCTAATATTTAACCCAAATCCTCCCTTGTCTTATCGCTAGAATCCATGATAGAGTCCCTCATGTTTCCTGTAGGCCTGTTGTAAGTACTGAAGGACCCCAGTAAGGTCTTCACCAGGCTAAGCAATCTCAGCTCTCTCAGGTTTTCCTCATAGCAAAGGTGTTCCAGCTCCCTGGTCATCTTCATGGCTCTCCTCTCAACCTGTTTGAGCAAGTCCATGTCTTTCTTATGCTTGGAACCCCAGATCTGGATACAGTATTCCAAGTGAAGTCTCACAAGATGCTTTATTCCTGCATCTTGGGCAGGATGGTTGATCTTTCTGTAGCACACAGTAGAGCACAACTGCACCTTTACAATTAAGAGAATTACTGCTAGGATAATGAGACTTGAGATGAGTGTACATAAGGATGTTAGTAAGTTAGCCCCAAGTATAGATATATGTTATTTTGATTTGGAACTTGACCATGGGTAAAGCTGTAAACTTGCTCAGAGAGGCTGTGAGTGTTGCATTCCTGGAAGCATTCAAGGCTGGGTTGAATGGGGCTTTGAGCAACCCGGTCCTAGTGGAAGGCGTCCCTCACAGGGGTTGGAACTAGATGATCTTTAAGGTCCATTCCAACCCAAACCATTCCATGATTCTATGAATTCATGGATTCTTAATCTTTTGCTTTCATAATTTAGGATTTTCTGTTCTTGCTTTGTATAGCCTCAGTTTAAAAAAAAACAAAACCCAAAAAAACCAAAAAAACCCAAACCACAGTTACAAAGTTTTTGTCAAGTCAGTAGTTCCTGAGTTTTATTTACTGTAAAACTTGGTGTATTTTGCTTATCTTGAACCTCTATTTTTAAAAAAGTCCTCTTCTTTTTTAGTGCCTAAAAAAAAAGGAGGGGGTGTGTGTGTGTTTCTTTATCTGCTATGACAGTTCTTTCATCACTGAGAGAAGCTGGGCAGGGCTTCCTGACAGCCCAAACTAGCATCCAGTCACAGTGTACTTTGTTTGCTTTCCCCTATTCAGGCTATGAGTGTGCTTGTATCAGCTAAGCTTGTTCTGGCATTCCTTTTGCCAGCCAGCCCAGACAGGGCCAGGTCCTGTATCAAGCTCAGTGTGATCAGTTTTCCTGCTGATGATTTACAGATGAAAAAAGAAAAGGGGGAAAAAAACCCACCAATCACCAAATCTAAGCAGTTGAAAGAAGTGTAGTGAGGTTCTGCTTTTGCATTTGGGAATGCTGTGGTGAAAGGAAGCTGCATGTTGCAGTAGATTAACTCACATGGACCTTTTGGTAGCATCAAAGCAGACTCAGTTGGGGGATATACTGAATGTTTCATAAAATCAATTGTTCCCTTGTCTCAGATCAACTTTAAACCACTCAGCTCTCTGCATATTCACTTGACAGATAACTGTGCATTTGTTCATGGAGTTTGGGTCTGTAGGAAAATCCAGCAACAAACCAGTTCCATTATTCTGGTCTCCCCAAAGCTCTATCTTCTTTGTTCTCTCCTTTGCTCCCTCCTTCTCTTCCTCTTCCAACCCATTTAAACTATATCTTAATTCTTTACTAAGCCAAATGCAGGTCTAGCTGATCCAGGCAGTTGGGTCTGCCTTCCTTAAAATTTTCTTTTCAACTTGAGCAGTTGCTTTATTTTAGCTGGAATAAAGGTTTCTGAATATTCCAGTCTCTTTACAAATAGGAAGTACTCTGAGCTTGTGGAATAAGTAACTCACATTTTTTGGTGTTGGAAGAGACCAGTGGTATAGAGGAGAAGCTAGTATTGCTGGATATAGCTTTGAGTTTCATCTGCTCCTGCAACATTCACTGCATGTTTGCATTTGAACTACAGATAGGCTGTTCTGTGGGAAGCTCTTTTATGTTGTTCCCCACACAGATGCATCATGGTTGTCCTAAGCTTCTTCCAGGAGCATAGATGCAATTGCTTGTGTTTGAGCTCAAACTGTATTGAACTAGAGGCTTTTCTCTGGATTCCAGTCTGTCTGCGCTGCATGTGCTTTTCATGCTTAATAAAACATCTTGGAGTTTCAGTCTCAGACTTTATTCAAAGACAGGCAGTGGCACTAAATAATGATTAGTTTGAGCAGCCTTAGAGTTTTTAGCTCAGTCTGTCACAAAGGCAACGATGTTCTGGTGTTCCTCTTGGTTCCAGCAGGTGGAACTAGATGGATGTTCAAAATAAGTCTTAAGGTATTTCATCATTTAACAAGGGATAGAGGGCAAAGCTCCCAGACAGAAGAGACTCTTTGGGAGAGTCAGAATTCAGTTAATGCTATGTCAGCATTCCTAGGGTAGTCTTGGCTTTAGTCTTGGCTTTAGTATTGGATTTAGTATCCTGCATGGCTGTTCAATATGCAAAAACTGGTTTTTGTTTACAGCTGCTGTAACTTGACTATAACAAAATTGCTGTGGAGGTGCTACCATTGAACTTCCTTCACAAATGTAGGTCTAGAGGTGGATGTTTGCTTTCATGCATGGGTAACTTGAGGCATGTTTCTAGGACCTGTTGTTTTCTGGGGTTTGGGTTGGTGGTTTATTTTACTGTTCCTGTGGCTCTTGAGTTAAATCACAGAATCATAGAATGGTTTGGGTTGGAAGGGTCCTTTAAAAGTCATCTAGTCCAGCTCCCTTGCACTGAACAGAAACATCTTCAACTAGATCAGGTTGCTCAGAGCCCACTTCAACCTGACATTGAACATTTCCCTGAATGGGGCTTCTACCACCTCTCTGGGTATTCTGGGCCAGGGTTTCACCATCCTTGGCATGGAAAAATGTCTGTTTTCTCTCTAATCTCAACCTCCCCTCTTTTAGTTTAAAATCATCACCCCTTCTTCTCTCACAATAGGCCCTGCTAAAAAATCCATCCCCATATTTCTTATAGGCCCCCATTAAGTAGTGATAGGCCGCAATAAGGTCTCCCTGGAGCCTTCTCCAGGCTGAACAACCCCAATTCTCTCAGCCTGTCCCTGTGGTAGAGCTGCTCAGTGCTCTGATAATTTTGTGGCCTCCTCTGAACCCACTCCAACAGTCCATAATCTTCTTGTGCTGAGGGTTCCCAACTGGACACAGCTCTGCATGTGAGGTCTCAGCAGAGCCCTGCCTACACTTATTTTGATGCAGCACAGGATGCAATAGCTTCTAATCCAAAGGAACAGAAGGAGACTGAGCACATCTATGGGGCAGAAGGGAATGGAAGCAGAAATAAAGTCAGCCTGTGGGGGAATATTGGTATGAATAACTGATTTATTTTTTTTTCCCCTTGGAAGTGCTATGAAAGCTGTGAAAAGGGATAAATTGGGATTTTTGTCTAGAATACATCCTTCTTGGAAAAAAAAAAGTGGTTTGATTTCTCTGTAATAAAATTATAGTTCACTCTGGTTTTAATTATTCAGTTATGATACCAAAAGTTTTCTTAGAAATTAGTAATTTAAAATTTTATATGTCCTTCATTGCACTTAAATGGTGAATTACAGTAAACAATTATTCTTACAGCTTTAGAATCATTTTGGTTAAAAAAGGCCTTTAAGATCATCAGCTCCAACCACTCTCTTAACTCTACCAAGTCCCTCAGCACCACATCTCTGCATCTTTTGAACACCCCTAGGGATGGGGATTCATCCACTGCCCTGGGAGCTTATTCCAGTGTTTGAGAACCCTCTCAGTGAAGGTGTTTCTTCTAATATCCAACATAAACCTTCTCTGATGGGTGTCCAAAGAAGGGTGGTGGAGCTGGTGAAAGGTCTAGAGAACAGGTCTTCTGAGGAGCAAGCTGAGGGAAATGGGTTGTTTTCATCTGGAGGAGACTAAGGCAAGGCCTTTTCGCTCTCTACAACGCCTGAAAAGAGGCTCTAGCAAGGTGGGAGTTGATCCATTCTCCCAAGTGGGAATTGATAGGATGAGGGCAAATAGCCTCAAATTGTGCCATGGAGGTTTAGGTTGGACATCAGGAAACTTTTTTTCCCTGAGACAGTAGTCAGGCTGCCTAGGGAAGTGGTGGCGTCCCCGTCCCTGGAGGGAATTAAAAATGTAGGTGTAACAGTGAGGGACATGGTTTAGCAGCAGACTTGGCTGTGTTTGGGTAATGGTTGGACTCGATCTTAAAGGTCTTTTCCAGCTTAAACAATTCTACAATTCTGTGTTCATAGCTTGTAGTGTTTCCTGCTTGATTTTTCTCTTTTAATAATGAATGTTTTCTTTGTATGATGAGGATCTGATTTTAATAATAAAATTTACCTTAATGTTTGATAGACTTTCCCATTGCTGTTTTACCCTCGGGGCCACAGCAGTTACTGTGAAGTCTGTTGTAAAATAAGGTCTGACTCATTGCAGTTCAGGACAACCAGAGAGCACCTTCTCATTGTTTTATGTTTATTTTTTCTCTTTCAGCTCCGTGAAGAAGTTAGCACTGGAGTTACTACTGACAGAAGTACTGTCCTGGCGAGTGTAATTGCGGCTTGTAGAAGGCTTTTCTCTCAGCCTCCCAAAGGTGATTCTAACTTTGATCAGTGACGTGAGGCAGGCTGCTTTCCTTGCTGAGGACTGCACTTGTGTGCCATTTAGGTTTGTTGTCTGTGGGGAAGTTTGGTTCTTCTAGTAACCAGCCATTAATCTTGAGATGGAAGATTGGTGCATGGGCTTTCCAGGAGCTGTGAAAGAATAGTGGTGGCTTGCTCAACTTCACAATAAGCCATGCAGTTTTCTGTTGAGCTAAGCTTGTCTGACCCTGGTTTAAAGCAGAGCTTTGCTTTAGATTATTAAATGCATTTGATATTTTCTTGTCAACAGCAGTAGATTTATTTATTGGAACCTGGTAGAGCCCTTCAACAAAAAGAGAAGAGCAAAACCATTTTTGCAGTCTCTATGTTGCCAGCTTCTGTGCTGTTGTATGGACTGAGCTTGAGACAACTGAAGTGTAATGGCAGCATTGTGGACTAAAGAACAATATAAATTCTTTAACTCTTTCTTAATAGGATTTGAGAAATATTTTCCCAATGGGAAGAAAGCTAATGGAACTAAAGGTACAGCTGGAGAAACAAAAGGTACAAAAAGCTGCTTGATTTCGGTTCTTTTTGTGGATTTTAGCATAGCATTGTGAAATTGGGTTTGGGGGGCTCTTTAAGGGAAGATGTTTCTGTACCAGGCTAGTTCAGAAGTGCTAATTGATGTAGTAAACACTAATTTGCTTTCATATTGTGTGTATCTTCTGTAATAATGTTTGTTTTCTCTTGTGCTTCTGTTGGAATGCTGTCCTTAAGTTCTTGTTTTTCTGTTTCCTGTTAGTTGACATTAGTCATGCATTCAGAAATTCTCTGTGTACGGGTCTCAGCTTTTTCTGGAGTAAGCTAAAATAGTCACTTTTTTGGTGTGGAATAACCAGGATTGTCTGTCTGGATGAGGATGGAGCTCCTTAGTCAGACAAACCCTGCAGTCTGCTATCTGAAAGAGGAGTTAGTGGTGGCAGTGGTAGAAGGAGCCCACCTTTACAAGGAGCAGGGTGAAGCTGGAAGTTATTAGTCACAACAGCCACTCACTGCATCAACCATCCATATAACACATCTTCCAAGGAGGAGGAGGGGCAGCCACCCAGTGAGGCTCTTATGAGACCAATAACAGCAGTACTTTTCCTTCCACTAGGCCTTGTCTGGTAAAATCTAGATGCCTGAACTACCAAGATCTTGAAAGAGAGCAGAGTTAGTGTTGGGCTCTATATTATGCTATATACCATGCAGGTACCTCATATGAGTTGGATGAGTGGAGGAATGACTAAGATCGATTCCTCAGCTGTAGTTGGCTGTTCTTGTTCTGTGCTTGTTTCTAGAATCTTAAAAAGAATGCCAACCTGTGACATCAGTAAACCCTGAGCTTTGAGAGGACCATATTGTGCCTGGAGGGGTGAATTATGGGAGACAATGTTATTTGGAGCCAAACTCAACTGAAAAACACCACCATTTCTCCCTCTCCCAGCCCTCAACAAAAAGCTTAAAATAATTTTGCACACCTTTTGGATTAATGCAGTAGAAGGAAATTTTGTGCAGTCTCCATAACAGGTTTCTTTTATATCTGGGACCTTGTTTTTCCCATTCTTGGTGCCCAAGTGTCATCAGTTAGGTAATTAACAGACCTCACTTCTGATCGTAACTGCGAGATAGGTGCCACTTAATGTACTATGTATCTGTTTAATGCAGTTTCTCACATCCTCCTAATTATTAGAGCATTGCAAACTAGTTGATTTTCCAGAACTCTTTCATTTTAGAAGTGATAAAAAAAATAATGTGAGGTTGGTATAAGATGTGAAGATGTTTTGTTTTGTTTGTTATGTTTTACTTTTGTTAGAAGCAAAGGAAGCTAGTGCTCGACAGCCTAGTGGAACTAGCAGTGGAGGAGGTGGCAGTGGTGGAAAAAAAGGTGGCAAGAAAGAAGACACTAACTGGTGGACCAGATTACAGAAGGTCTTGATTTTAAAACACATCTGTGGTTCTGTCTTGTCCTCATGAAATAACCTGGTGTGGTTATCAGGAAATAACCTGATTGCCTAAATCCTCCTTAAGTCTCCTGTGCCTCTGGTTTCATAGTAACTGGCTGGTTTGTGTATATCTTCAGAGGCATCAAATGCTGGTTCAGGAGTGTTAAAGGGTTTTAAGTTATGTGAATACAGTTACTAGTAGTCAATATTCTTATTGTAGAGCCTCAGGCCTTTAAAGGCTTCCTGTGTTGTTTCAGAATGTCAGTTTATAAAACTTGCCAAGCTTATATATATTAGTCAAATAGAGTTTTCTGTTACCTGTTCTTAACAGAATACTTCTTTTCAGAATTGTATTTTTTTAAATTCTCATTATCTGTAGCACAAAAATGATAGCATCTGGCAGTACAAGAATACAGAGATTATTTTTCTGATATTTCTTGGTGGGCATAGTTTTTTCCCTCGTTCTTTGGTTTTTCCTAGTATTTTCATTCCTTTATTTTTGTAGGTTTTGCATGTAGTCCTGGAAGGCGGGGAAAATGGTTGTAGAATGGAGAGAGAAGGCTCTCATTACAGATGGCCAAACTTTTTATATATGTACTTCATATAGCAAATTTGTTCAGTTACTATTTGCAGAACACTTGAAAAGCTTTGTGCTATAGTTGTAATTCCTCAGAAGTTCCTGAAGTGGTTTTATACAACCAAACACAGCTTTGTTTGGCATTCTCTGTGGTAACCTTGAGGGCAGGGAATAGAAGTCACAAATAGATACTGGAACCTCTTTGGTATGTTCTTACTATATTACAGACTCTAACCACCCCCTCTTTCCCCCCCCCCCCCCCCTATTTTCTAGGGTGACATTCCATGGGATGTCAGGGAGTTTCGGATGTATGTAGTGGGAAGTTCTTTTTTCTGGACGATGGTTGTATATTACTTCTTCTTCAGGGTGCCTGGGAGAGAAATCACCTGGAAAGACTTTGTCAATAACTACCTTTCAAAAGGAGTGGTGAGTAGTGAGGGGAATCAACATGGAAAATCAAGTGTGCTGAAGATGTTCATTTCTGCATCCCTGCTTGTATTGGAACCATTTAGGCTGGAAAAGACCTTTAAGGTTGAGTCCAATCATTAACCCAGCCCTGCTGAGTCCACTGCTAAACCATGTCCCTCAGCATCACATCTGCACTTCTTTTAAAATCCTGCAGTGATGACTCTACCCACTGCCCTGAGCAGCTTGTTCTAGGGCTTGACAATCCTTTCAGTGAAGAAATTTTTCCTGATATCTGACTTAATCTTCCTCTGGTGCAACTTGAAGGCTTTTCCTCTCCTCCTCCTGTCACTTGCTGTTTGAGAGAACAGACCAACGCCCACCTACCTCCAACTTCCTTTCAGGTAGTTGTAGACAGCAAGGTCTCCCCTCAGCCTCCTCTTCTGCAGACAAAACAACCTCAGTTCCCTCAGTACCCTTTCAAAAGTTACACTTGTATACATGTGTCTGTGGAGTGAGAACTGTCCCAAGAGTCACTTGAAGGAAAAGGGGTAAGCTTTCATCTCAGTCAGTTCCTTTATCTGCTGTTCTGGATGGCTGAAGATTTGTCAGTTCAAGACAGCAAAGGGAAGGGGCAGCTCAGGACAGAACCTCCTTGTTCTGTAAAACCTCTTCAGGTTGTGTTGATGCTGATTTGAAGTAGCAGAGTAACCACAGTCCCTCAGTATACAGTCTTACAGTACAGATGAGCTGGCCTAACAGCTTGAGCAGATGTGTGAGCCGCCCTCAGAAGAAACCTGCTTCTAACTTCAAACACTTCCATAAGCCCATGTCAATGAGAAAGAAGTTTTCTGCTTGTTCCATGCCTTGAATCAGTTACTCAGGGAATCTGAGGAGTAGTAATGTGAACAGAGAAGTGGGCATGGGGAATCAAAGAATCCCTTCTAAGGACAGTAGGATGGACATAATGGTGTTGTAAAACAGCCTCCTTTATTTGTTTTTTCCTTCCTTATTTCTTCTTTTCTTTCTTCCTTCCTTCCTGGAGCAACTGTGTGAAGCAATCAAATTTTACCATCGGTGTCCTATCTCTGTATAGAACTTGGCAGCTTTCCACACTTGCAGTCATAGGCTGGTGATTGCCCTGAAGTTCAAGAGATTGAGTGTCTTACACAGGCCTTTCCCACTTCAGGAGCCACTAGTTCTTGGCTCTGTTACCTCCCTGTTTGTAGCTTCACCTGCAGGTTAGGAAAGCATTTGCTTGCTTCCTCCCCTAGGTTCCAGACCTGGGATTTTGGTAACAGCATGCTCCCTACCCTCTGTCACTTTGGTAAAGTGCTAAGCCAATTCTTTCCTACCTTTCTTTGTCTCACTGGTCTCTGCAGCACTGCCTTGTATGCTTCTCCCCTTGTGCCTACTCTGGCTTGCAGTCCTGTTCTTAATTGAGAGTTGTGCACATCTTGTGACAAAACCTTACTGATGATGTTTGTCATGAAGCAGTGGGACACCAGCTCAATAAAACAATTAGTTCATCTGTCATAGCAAATGAAGCCTGTTGCAGAAAAGCATTATGGAAGTGGGTTGTTGCACAGAACTAAATCTCTTGGCCCTTTGTAAGATGTATGCTGGGTATTCAGTGTACCTACAGACACTGGTTGCTATAGTGGTGGCCAGTCAGTGGGGAGAAGACACAAGCACTACTGGGATTATGTGCTTTTAAAAACTGAGTTTGGCAGCAAGTCAGGATGGATCTAGAGTGGCTGCTCAGCTCACGTTTTCTGCCAGAAATGGCCACACATAGTGAGTTTAAGGACACAACCTTTAAGCCTGCAAATGCTTCAGGTCTGACTTGTAGAACCATTGCTAGCTTTGTGTTCTTTAAAGATGTGGAAACCAGTTATTTTATGGAAAGAGGAAGAAAAAAAGGAAAGAAGTATTCATTGCCTTCTGAAGGGACCTTGTCAAATTTAACAGCTTGAGATGTCTTTTGCCAAAAAAACCTTACTAGTGTATATCTGCAAACCTGCAGCTTGATCCTTAATATTGGTTTATATGGTATCTGTTACCTCAACTAAATTCTTCATCTCATTGGTGTTACTCTGGTTAATATGGTAGCACAGAAAGCCTTTTATGTTGAAGAAAACAATTGTAAGAGCAAAGTTTTCCCTCATTCTCTTCAGTTTGCTTTGTTTTGGAAGCTGCTGCAAGAGTTTGGAGTCGGGGTCTATTGCTTTTGGTGTTTGACCACTGAAATAGTCAAATATTGTTAAATATTTAATGAATAGTTCAATATTTAATTGTTCAATATTAACTATTGCACTGTACCTGTGATTTGAGCTGAGGTGTGCCTTGGGTTCCTTCAAGGAATATTGGCACATTAGAATTTAGACTGTTTACTGATTCTGTACCTGATTCTTTTTGCTATTGCTAATGACAAACTGTAGATTGTGGAGCCATCCTGATCCACAGCATGAGTTTTATTCTCCTTACTGGGAAACAGAACAGGCTGATACTTGGTATATGTAGCTCTTGGCAGTGATGGAAATACAGTGATTTGTACACTCCACATATCTGAAGTTTTTTTCTTCCCTTCTACAGGTGGACAGACTCGAAGTGGTGAACAAGCGCTTTGTGAGAGTGATCTTTGTTTCTGGGCAGTCTCCTCATGAATGGGTAAAGGCTTTTAGTACATGTACATGAGATGCTAGAAACAGCAAAGTGATCTTTTTAGGTCAAGTTTGATGCAGAAAACTTGGTCTGGAGCATTAACAGTATCTTAGTCTAAAATAGATATCTTTTCTATCTTACTGTTACATTATCCTACACTGTAGGATAATGCCTATTTCTCTGTACTGCATCAAGTGTTTTGCCACTGATACCTTAAAGCTGTGGCACGTTGTTTTTTTTAAGCACCATGCTCTTAATACAAATGCACAAACAGAAAGAGTGAGAAATGGCTGAAGGTTCTGTATTTCTCACTGCTGTTCTAAATGTGCTCCAGAAACCCCTGGGCTTAAGCATACTTACCATTGGATCTTTTCTGTTCTGGGCTGCTTTTAGCCAGTTATTTGTAAAACAGAAGAGAAGCTTTGTCAGGTTACCTCTTCCTGCATGATAAAGTCAAATCCGCAGCAATGACTTCTTTAGTGGGTTTCAGTGTGACTTACTTACACATCTACTCTTTAGCCCACATACCGCCTTAGTTTCTCAATCAGTTAATACTTAGAAATATTTTTTTTCCCCTCTTGGATTGTTGGATGTTTGGATTGGTTTGTTTATTTGTTTTGATTGTTTGTTTGTGTGGGGTTTGAGGTTTTATTTTGGTTGGTTGGTTTTGGTGGTGGTTGGGATTGTTTGGTTTTTTCAATACTGGCGTAAGTAGGGGCAAGTCATGGTGCAAAAAGGGAGATGTTCTTGAAAAACTGAATCCAGCGCTGTCTGGTGTATGACAAAAGTTCCTGCAGTCTTGTGAAGACAGTTAATTTTAAAGCTAGTATGGACTCAAAAGCATAGAATTGCCTTTCTTACCCAGAAAACCTGAGACTTTCAGGTGAAATATTAGGTTGTATGGCTCCTGTGTTTGCCAGTTCAGTGCTCTGTATATTTCTCACATAGCTACTTCCTAAAGATCTGTTTACTTACTCCTTCCATTTGTTCGTGGAGAAAAAGCCAGGATTTCAGTCTTTTTGAAGTGCCCCAAAACTGTTGAGTGTATAATTTCTGTAAATGCTATGACAGATACATTCAGCTCGGTAGGCCTCGGGTTTATTAGGTTAGGTGCATCTTAAATCATCTGCACACTTGACAAGGCAGCTTGAAATTCAATTTTGGTCTGAACCTGTTCTGAGAATTGCTTGTGTACATGTTAGGAGCTGGCTTGTAATGAAGCTCAAATAAGATAGAGCACTTTGCGGTGATCTCTGCTTTTTCTTACAGCAGTACGTCTGGTTTAATATTGGTAGTGTGGACACCTTTGAACGGAATCTTGAAACTGTGCAGCAAGATCTGGGCATAGAAGTGGAGAACAGATTGCCTGTCGTCTACTCAACAGAGAGTGATGGGTAAGAAGTTGCTTTAAAGAACTCCTGATAAAAAATGGTTGTGTTTACAGTAGAAAATCTGAGTTGTAAGACCTTAACACCTCACTAGGTGGCACTGTTATCAGAATAACCATTATCTTGAATTTAGTCCTGAATGTTATCTGTAAGAGGAGCTGTTCAGTACTTTGTGCAGAAATCCATATTCTCTTACCCTAAATATAGCTTCTTGTTACCAAAATGTTTCTATTTGCTCTTAGTCCTTCCTTCTTTTAAGCCCTTCCTCCAAGCAGCTTGGCCTAGAGCAGGGGTCAGCCAGGTACTGCTGTAAAACTCCAGAGAGGGCACTCATGCAGACATTTTGGGTGGATAAAATACGGCATAGAACTACAAAATGTCATCTGAGATGCAATGTGCAGCAATTTCTGTTCATAAATTCATTCAAATTGCATGGCCTTGCAAAATGGGAAGAAATTGAAGATTAAATAAATCACAAAATTGTTTAGGTCGGAAAAGACCTCTAAAATCAAGTCCAACCCTTGACCCAACACTGGCAAGTCTGCTGCTAAACCATGCCCCGAAGCACCGCATCCACACGTCCTTTATATTCCTCCAAGGATGGTGACTCCACCACTTCCCTCACCAGCTGCTCCTAGGTCTTGACAACCCTTTTGGGGAAGAAGTTTCTTCTAATATCCAACCTAAACCTCCCCTGGTGCAAACTGAGGCCATTTCCTCTTTTCCTGTCACTTGTTACCTTGGAGAAGAGACAGACGCCTACCTCACTACAACCTCCTTTCAGGTAGTTCCAGAGAGTGAGAAGGTATTCTAAGCCTCCTATTCTCCAGACTAAGCAATCCCAGTTCCCTCAGCCACTCATTTTCCAGATCATTCACCAGCTTTGTTGCCCTTCTCTGGACCTCCTCCAGCACCTCAATGTCTTTCTTGTAGTGAGAGCCTCCAAACCGAACCCTGTATTCAAGGTGTGGCCTCAGCAGTGCCAACTACAGGGGGCCAATGGCTTCCTAGTCCTGTTGGTCACACTATTGCTGATACAGGCCTGGGTGCCGTTTGCCTTCTTGAATGCCTAGGCACACAGTGGCTCACATTCAGCCAGCTGTTGACCAACACAGCCAGGCCCTTTTCTGCTGGGTAACTTTCCAGCCACTCTATGATCAAGCCTGGAACATTGCTTGGGGTTCTTGTGACCCATATGCAGGACCCAGCAGTTGGCCTCAGCCTATCGATCCAGCCTGTCCAGGTCCCTCAATAGTAATAAAACAAGCAAACAAACAAAAAACCCCAAACCCAAAAGCAAACAAAGTCACAACAATAAACAAAAAGCCTGGAGACATTAGGAAGTGAAATAAAGACTTTAAAAGAAGAAAATAAAGAATTAAGACAATAATTTGCATAAACTAGTCCTGTGAATTTGCCTCTGAAGGGAAAATGAGCTACATCTTTTTACTAGATATTGTAGTTTTCTTCTGTAAAACCCATCAATATCACTTAATGATGTGTTTGGTTTAAAAACAGACCAAAAAATAACCAAACAAATCCCAAAACTTGTTAAACGCTTAAGTGTAGAAATGTGCTACCTTCTAAGATTATTAATTTACATTTTCCATGGATTGTGAGGGAAGGAGGATGGGCATGGAAAAATTAATTGCAACTCTTCATTTAGTTGTAGCTATAAGGGGGTTTTTTGTGTGGCTAATCTGAATTACAGAAGTCAAAACCTTTTATTTTTTGTTGTTCTCAAATGTCTTTCTTAATCTGAAAAGCTTGCAAAAATGTAAACTTTACAAGTTAATGGAGTATTTGGCCTGAATTTGTTCAGAGTTGCTTATGATGGAACCAGCATTTTGTACATGTGCAGTAATGGATTTTTTGTAACATAGGTGGCTTTTTGATTTGTTTGGCTTCTCTCCACAGATCATTTCTACTGAGCTTGCTGCCTACAATCCTGATTATTGGCTCCTTACTGTACACATTAAGAAGAGGTCCTGCAGGCCTAGGGCGAGCAGGGCGTGGAATGGGTGGACTCTTCAGTGTGGGTGAAACCACAGCCAAAGTCCTTAAGGATGAAATTGATGTTAAATTCAAAGATGTAGCTGGCTGTGAGGAGGCCAAATTAGAGATAATGGAGTTTGTTAACTTTCTGAAAAATCCCAAACAATATGAAGATCTGGGAGCAAAAATTCCAAAGGTAAGGAAGAGATAACTTAGCAGACTTTATTCTTTTGTTAGACCTCAGTAACCTGAACTGGATTAGGAATGCTGATGTTGCAATGCTTTCCAGCTTCTTTCTTCTCATAGTTAGAAAGAAAACAAACAGGCATTAAGTGCCAGTAATAAGAATATGGTGCCAGAAGATTTGCCTCATGGAATGCACCATCACTGTTGTATGTAACTGATGTAGAACTGACGTTTGGATTTGTTGCCATGGGAGCCTATCTGATGACATATCTTTGTTATTGTCAAAGAAAACACTGTTCCTGTAAATCTAAGACAGTGTGGCAATGTAGCTTTTTTTTTTCCCCCCTTTTGCTGGTTTAAATGAGGGATGAATCTTCAGTTTTGTTTCCTTGCACAGTTTTGACTGTGGTAGAAGAGCCAGTGGACTCAAAATCATAACATGGAGATCTTTCAAGTAAGCTGTTTCATAGGTTTGTATTATGTTTTCTTCATGAGGAAAATAGACCTGTTTCTCTTACAGGGGGCAATTCTGACAGGCCCTCCAGGTACTGGGAAAACACTTCTAGCAAAAGCTACAGCTGGAGAAGCCAATGTGCCATTCATCACAGTCAATGGCTCAGAGTTCTTGGAGATGTTTGTTGGTGTGGGTCCAGCTCGAGTAAGTCTTTAGCCTTGCTCTTTTGTTGCAGTATTGCTTGTTGTCAAGTTTGGGAGGCGAAGTGCTTTATAGCTGAAGTTTTTTCATCTGTGCAGGTTACAAGTGATGCTGGATACTTGTCCAAGTACAAGATTCATAGTAGGACCTTTCATTAATGCAGCAAAGGCAGTTCAGTATCTGGTTGCAGGCCATTGAGACCTTAAGGGTTTACCTTTTTGCAGTACCTTAAAAAAGCAAAAACTGAACTCCAAGTAAATTTACTGGCTGGATCAGAAATAAGTAGCTTACTTCACTACTGCTGTGAGAATGTCTCTTTCTGTTCTAAATCATTCCTATTTCTTTGAAGAACTTTATTATCTTTGTAGTGTCAGACTCTTATAGAAATGGTTGTCTGAGACACACAAATGAGTTTCTGGTTGAAATAGGAGTCCAGGTGTCATGGAGCTAATGATTGATTTCTGGAAATCAGATGGTTTAAATAAATACCCTGTCTAAACTTTTTTTGTTCTCTTTTGCCTGGAGTCTCTAAATAGGCTTATTGAAAACATTAAATGAGGGGTGTTAGCTCTGTTCCAGTGCATCCATTTTTTTCTCTAATTGTTTGGGTTTTTTATTGTAACCACTTTTCAAACATGCAGGTTTAAATCTTCTGTCTAGGAAGAAAGGACACTATAATCTGCTGAAAAATATTCTCTAAACAAATTACTGTTTATTTTACAAATAAGGGAGGTATCACCAAAGAAATTTACACGCTGTTTTACACACATACCTTCACCACACTCCAACTAACTTATCTGAAGCTTTTAAAAGTATACTGTAAGGTGACATACTTTTGAAATAATAAGATTTGTTGCACATTCTGTGAACAGACTTAGGTGTGCCATGATTTTTACCTGTGTTTAAAAACTAATTCTACCAGAAATAAGTGGAAATGTATTAGGCTCTTGATTTGAATTTGGAATTTGACAGGGAATAGCTCTTAAGCACTTTTGTCTTGTGAAAATTCACAGGAAAACTCATTTTGAATAAGTTCCTTAAAGCCATGGAAAGGGAAGAGACATGGGGGACACATGCAGGTAGCCACAGAGCCTAGAATTGAGTATAACAGGAGCTATTAATAAAATTAAACGCGGAAGCTAGTTGGGAGTGGAGGATTCTATAAAGAGGCAGTGACAGATTGGAAATGCATAAGGAAACTAGCAAAATAACTGCCACGGGAAGGAGTGGATATAGACAGAGTGGGGAAATAGATGCAAAAACAGGTAATGGGGTGAAAACCATGGATGGTGAGTGAGAAAAAGTGACAGCTAGAAAAGTCAGGGTGTGGAGATAGTGATCATGTATGGAAGGTGAGTGGGACTTGAGAAAGGGACCATTCAGTGTAGAAGGGACTTTAAAGAGAGACAGTAGAATGGAAACTGATCCATATCCTCTGCTAAAGTATCAGATATCCTGTAATAATGGTACTCAGAACCTATACTGCCGGTAGTTGTTAATACATACCTGAAACACTCTAGAACAAAGTGACTTAGACTTTTTCCTGCTGGTCTGTTGGAGCATCTGACACTTTCTCCTCATGCTTTATTTGTTTGTTGTTGTTTTTTTTCCCTCAAATTCTGTTTGCAAGTCAGGGTGCCTTTGTGTACTAGAATGTGCTGTTCAAAAATCACATCTCTTAATATCTGCTGTATGTTGTTTGTCATCAGAGAAGCCTTCTCTAATTGCAGCTCTTAACACACATAGTAGTAAAGTTCTGAGCTGTGTGTAATTCCCACTCAGGTCAAAATTCCTCCCTAATTTTTAATTTCCTGTTTGTTCCAGTTTGATTCCTCAGTTGCAGATCTGTTAACTCACTGAACTGGCTTTAATTAGGTCCCTCAGATGTATTTGCCAGCAGAGTAGCACTGGAAATTGTGTCTTCAAGGCAAGTAGTAGCTACTGTGCTGTAGCTACTACAGTAGAATTTGATAGGTAATAGCTTCACTTACCAGAAAGTAAAAGGAAAAAAAAAAACCACCAAAACTTCTTTGCTTAGGTCTTAGGCATTTCCCCAGACTTGCAGAAGTTAATTTAGCTTCCAAATATATATGGAGGTGAATTCATTATTTTCTAGCCCATGTAATGGAAAGAAGGGGTGGCTGAGAGTCAGCACTAATAACAACATGGTCAGACTACCAAGGGAAGTGCTTGTAAGTAAGCCTTAAGCTCCCTGTAGTAGCTGCATCACCCTGTTCTGACTGTTCCTCTCTGGATATGAAGAACAACTGTGTGGTAGCATGGCCACTCAAATTCCAGTCCTGCTTGTAATACTGTGCATTAAAGAGCTTGAAAGAGAAATCTTGCTTTTAAATCTCTGAAGTTTGGAGGCTTTTAGAGCTGAAGCAGAAGATCTATCTCAGTGATACAGAAAAAGTGGCTATTTCTTAAGGCTTTAAGTTGTTGAGTGTTTGTCAGTTATACATTGAAGAAGGATTTGTCAACCAGTGAGCCTTTGTACTGGTGGTTCTTGCTGAGTTGCTGCCTTTGAGAGTTGACTGAAGGTTCAGAATGCTTTTTAACAAGCATCCTCCATTGTAGTGCTGCTGTTACTGGTGTACCTCTTTTCCTCCTACCCACAAACCCATCTGACACATATTCTCTTCTGTTAAGGTCAGAGACTTGTTTGCTCTTGCTCGTAAAAATGCCCCATGCATTCTCTTCATTGATGAAATAGATGCAGTAGGAAGGAAAAGAGGAAGGGGCAACTTCGGAGGACAAAGTGAACAAGAGAACACACTTAACCAGCTTCTAGTAGAAATGGATGGTGAGTATTTAATTACTAGCATAGCATTGTAACAGCAAGTATAAGGGAAAGAACTAATACACTTAGTGGTTAACCAAGATGTTAACTAAGATTTGGGTTCTAGCTTAAATACAAAGGGAATGTGAGTGTGTTTCCTTGCTTCCGAAGATGAACAATGGGGACTCATTTTGCTGAAACTGCTTCAGAAAAAAAAAACAAACCAGCATTCTGCATCTGATAATTGTTGTCAAACTAGAGTAGGCCAAAAAAAAAGAATACTTTGCATGAGACCAGTCTGTCTGTAAAACAAATCAACTAGCCGTGCTGGTTCTACCATTTCCTGAGCAGCTGCATTTTGAAGATAAAACAGGATCTGATACAGCACTTCACAAAGCAGAACCCAAGGCCATTTTTGTGTGGACAAGACTCATAATAAACAGACTGTTGGTTCTTGTGGCCCTGTAAAGGAGGCAGTCTTTTACTTTTGTTGTGGAAACTATATTTACGCAGATTTTCTCCTTGTTATGTTTCTTCAACAGGGTTTAACACAACCACAAATGTAGTCATTTTGGCAGGCACTAACAGGCCAGATATTTTAGACCCTGCTCTGATGAGGCCAGGACGCTTTGACAGACAGATTTACATTGGTAAGTTTGGCCTGCATCACTCTTAGCTTCAGCATTTGCAGAACACCACTGCAGCTATTTACACATGTAACTTCCTCAAACACATTGTTAGAGTATACGTGTGTGAAAACTAAAAATGTACTCTTTAATCTTAAAGGGCCCCCAGATATAAAAGGAAGAGCATCTATTTTCAAAGTTCACCTTAGACCTCTGAAGTTAGACACTGTCTTAAATAAAGATGACCTGGCAAGAAAACTTGCATCACTAACACCTGGTTTCTCTGGTAAGTGACTCCTAATGCCAGTGTTCTTCTGCATTTACTGTATGAGGTGTAGATATTTTATTTCCCTGCTCCTTCTGGTTTTCTTGCACCTGATCTTGTAGTGCTAGGACAAGAGGGAATGGACAAGAGGGTAGGTTTAGACTGGATATCAGAAGAAGCTCTTTCAGTTTCAAGTCACCCCCCCATTGTCCTATCACAATAAGCCCTTGAATATTTCCCTCCCCAGCTTTCTTGTAGGTCCCCTGCAGGTACTGGAAGGCCACTATAAGGTCTCCCCAGAGCCTTCTCTTCTCCAGGCTGAACAACCCAAACTCCCACAGCCTGTCCACACAAGAGGTGCTCCAGTCCCCTGATTATCTTTGTGCCCCTCCTCTGGACCTGCTCCAGCAGTTTAATACCCTTTGTGTGTTGGGGTCCCCAGAACTGCCTGCAGTGCTCCATGTGGAGTCTCACCAGAGCAGAGTAGATGTGGAGAATCACTGCCCTCGTCCTGCTGGTCACACTTCTTTTGATGCAGCCCAGCACACAGGTGCCTGGCTCATGCTGAGTTTTTAATCAACTGACACCCCCAAGTCCTTCTCCTTGAGAGTACTCTCAAGTTTAAGTTAGTAGCATTACTGCAAATAATGTTAACAAGAAGTTGTGGTAGTGAGAAAGGGCAATCCTCTACCACACAAACCACAGCTAACTCAGTCAGAGAAGCAAATGGAAAAGGCTGTATTTTACAAGCAGAATGAAATGCAATGAATATATACAATACATACAGTATATACAAAAATATACAGGAAAGAAGGTAACACAGAAACTCCCCTCTGGAGGAGGGTTCCCCCAAAACCCCTTTTCCCCCTTCCTCCCCTTTTTCCCAAAAAGGATTAAAGAGAGAAAATGGATATTAAGGGAAATTTTGTTAGTTCAAAGCAATTGTTAAGGGGAAAAAAAATTAGTTTCTTATCTCATTAGTCCAAGGTCAGCACCGGCCAAGAACAGAACAGAAAGAAAAGAGCTGAACAGACTAAAATCCTTAAAGTTACATTCCTAGTGATCTACCAATGAAATTGGTTTAGAATTATCTTTGTTTTCCTTTTTACACCAAAACATTCAGCTAGAGGATTCTGTAGCTGTCTTTTCTTAAAGGCACAGCCTAAAACTGTCACAGAAGTGGATGGCTTGAAGCTGTTATTGGGAAGGGATATCCTCTAAAGATACATCAAGGGCTGCACTGTACTGGATCCATGTGTGGGAAATATAATCTGCTAAATATATACTCGTCTAATGTCTATTGTAGACAGCTTATGGAAGGCAGCATAAATCAAGTATTTTGTTGGCAGGAAGCTCTTTTTGGTAACTATCTACCTAAAAAGAGACAAATCCTAAAGCCTATAACAGGAGTATGTGTATATCTCTTAAATAATTATGCCATGTGTAATGAACTAACCCAGAGAGAATGACCTTTTAGCTTCAAGCTCTAAGAGAATCTACAGAAACCCATGTCTAGAATTAGAAACTTTTATACTAGACTGAGAGAAAATTGTGAAAATGATCAGACATTCGTGCCTTCTCTGCTTTTAGGTGCTGATATTGCTAATGTCTGTAATGAAGCTGCTTTAATTGCTGCAAGGCATCTCTCAGATGCTATCAACCAAAAGCATTTTGAGCAAGCCATTGAAAGAGTTATTGGAGGTACGTGAATTCCATCAACCACTTCCCAAAAACTGCAGTATGAGAGGTGACTTCTTTTATATTCATATAGAAAGACATGCTTTGAATCTTCCTCCTGTTCTTCAGAGTTGTATATTTCCTCTCTCCTAAACACACGGAGATGTAAAAAACGTGTCCTGTCTGTATTGATAACTTCTCTAATGGAGAAAGGGGCAGGAAGAAAAATGTCAGCAGCAGCCTTTTCTGATCTCTTCAAAATGGCGAAAGGAACAGCTGTTGGGATTTATCAATGCTTTGCACAGAATGTTAGGGGTTGGAAGGGACTTCAAAAGATCATCTAGTCCAACCACACTGCCAGAGCAGGAGCACCTATACCAGATCACACAGGAACACATCCAGGCAGTTCTTGAATATCTCCAGAGAAGGAGACTCCACAACCCCCTGGGCAGCCTGTTCCAGTGTTCCATCACCCTCACAGTGAAGAGTTTTTTCCTCATGTTTACATGGAACTTTCTATGCCTCAACTTTGACCCATTGCCCCTTGTCCTGTCATTGGGCATCACTGGGAAGAGCCTGACTCCATCCTCTTGGCACTCACCCTTTACCTATTTATAAACATGAATGAGGTCACCCCTCACTCTTTTATTCTCCAAGATAAAGAGCCCCAGCTCCCTCAGTCTCTCCTCATAAGGAAGATGTTTCACTCCATCATCTTTGTGGCTCTGCACTGGACTCTTTCAAGCAGTTCCCTGAGGTCCTTCTTGAACTGAGGGGCCCAGAACTGCACACAATATTCCAGATGCAGCCTCACCAGGGCAGTAGTAGGAGAACCTCTCTCAACCTACTAATACACCCCAGAATGGGCTGACACTGCTGTCACAGTATCACAGTATAGCTAAGGCTGGAAGAGACCCCAAGGATCATCAAGTCCAACCTGTCTCCACAGACCTCACGACTAGACCATGGCACCTGGAAGAGTCTAGAAAATGCTCTGATTTTAAAAGTGGAAATGTTTTGTTTAAACATTTGAAGAATGTATGCTGAAACTAAATGGGTTACAGTAAAACCTAGAAGATTAGACATTTAGACATTCCTAAAGCTTCCAAGTTTTGGTTTTGATGGGTTTTACAAACCTTTTCAGTAGAATATATTTGAGCTATGGAAGTATTGCTCACTGTCTTTTTAAATGAAATAAGGGATTTCAGTGGAGAAATATGTCTGAAACTATTAATCAAATTTGTTTCTGCAAAGGTTTGGAAAAGAAGACTCAAGTACTGCAACCAGAGGAGAAAAAGACAGTAGCATATCATGAGGCAGGACATGCAGTTGCAGGATGGTTTTTGGAACATGCTGACCCACTCTTAAAGGTAAAGGAAACTTACTTGAACTAGTAGTGCAATAGTAGCATGGACAGCATGTTTTTCTTCACTCTCCCCTCAATGTTGAGAGGATATTAAAATACACAATCTTGCAAAGGATAGTGTAAGTCTAAATTTTCAAGTACCTTTTTTTAGTTCACTTCTTGTAGATTTCTTAACTTCTGACTCAGTTGTTACAGGATTTGTACTATAAATGTCCTTGGAAAGTGAAGGGGACCTGATCTTCACATGAGTCTGCCTGCCTTGATAGCTGCTTCTCCTCTGAGACTTGAAGTAGGGGTTGGTGGTTTATCTTAGCAATTTATGCAGGTAGATGCCTCTTCAGGAATATCACTGTAAAAATGATCTTCCAGAGGCTGATTTTTGGTTCTAATTTGCTTTTTGGATGCATAGCTTGACAAGTCAAAGGTAAAGGAGCAAGAAGCCAAACCTCCAAAATTTGCTTTAAGATTCAGTTTTGATTCTGTTCTTAGTCTCATCTGTCTTTCAAGCTTAAAATTCATGTTGTACAGTTTCCTGCTGGAAGGAAGGACTCTAGTAAACATGCAAAGTCTTCCAACTGATGAGAAATGCCCAATACATAACTCTAGAAGAATTCTGGCTTTCCATTAAAAGACTTAACCATACAGTCTTTGGAAAAGATATGACAGTAGTCTTACCTTTCTTTTCCAGATATTCTAGTGGTGGTTATCCCAGCTTAGAGCTAGCCAGGGCTTTTAAGGGATAAATCACAAATCAAAACCATAAATGGAAATAATGTCTGAATGAAATGTCAAGGGTGAGTACTGAGTAGGTTGTGGCATTCAAATTAAATCAAACCAAAAACTGCTTGATGGCTTTTACCACTGTCAGGTTCTAACAGTCTGTTAATTTTGATTGCAGGTATCTATTATCCCACGTGGTAAAGGCCTGGGTTACGCTCAGTATTTACCCAAAGAACAATACCTTTATACCAAAGAGCAGCTACTGGACAGGATGTGCATGACTCTGGGAGGACGTGTGTCTGAGCAAATCTTCTTTGGAAGAATTACAACTGGTGCCCAAGATGACTTGAAGAAGGTGACCCAGAGTGCATATGCTCAGGTATGTGCCTAAGTGAGACATTGGTTTGGGTTTTTCCTTACTGTTTTCTTTATCTACTACCTGACACTGATATGTTGAAAGGGTGGAGTTTCATCAGGTGTGTCCCTCTAAAGCCTAGTTTCAACAGATATTTGAAGAAACATGCTGCTGTTGTATAGAGATGCTGATGACTCAAGTATTTTATTGTAGTCTTACAGCTAGAGTCCATGCAGTAGGCTTTGATTATCCTACATCTTTTTGGTTGACAACCAGCTGAGTATGAGCCAGCAGTGTGCCCAGGTGGTCAAGAAAGCCAACAGCATTCTGGCCTCTACAACAAACAGTGTGACAAGCAGGACCAAGCAGAGATTGTCACCCTGTACTCAGTGCTGGTGAGACCACACATTGAGTATGGGACTCAGTTTTGGGGCCATCACTACAAGAAGGTCACCGAGGTGCTGGAGCAGTTTCAGAGAAGGGCAGTAAAGCTGGTGAAGCAACTGCAGAACAGGTCGTAGGAGCACCTGGCGAAAAGGAGGCTGAGGGGAGACCTGCCCTAAGTGATCCTGCTTTGCAAGGTGTTTGAACTTGATCTCTGGAGATTCTGTCCAACCCCTACCATTCTCTGATTCTTGCTCTCTACAGCTACCTGAAAAGAGGTTGTTACAAGGTGGGGGTCAGTCTTTTCTCTTAAGTAACAAATGAGAGGGCAAGAGGAAGTGGCCTTAAGTTGTGTAAGGATATTTAGATTGGATATTAACAAAAATTTCTTCACCAAGAGTGGTTAAGCCCTGGAACAGGCTACCCAGGGAAGTGGTGGAGTCCCCATCCCTGGAGGTATTTAAGATGTGTAGATGTGGTCCTGAGGGACCTGGTTCAGTGGCAGACGTGGTAGTGTTGGGTTAGTGGTTGTACTTGATGATCCTAAAGGTCTTTTCCAGCATTACAAATTCTGTATCTGCCCACAGGAACATATGTGCTGCAGTTGGCTTTAAATACATGTAGGAATTAAGTACTTTCAAAATGGAATTTAGTGCACAGACTTGATATCTGATCCAACTTTTACAGTTGCCCTGTTTTGAAGACCCACCTGTTTTGAAGATTCACCTGTACAACCAAACCCAGAAGCCCTTGTCTTGAAGCAGTGTTTGCTGTCAGTTGAGGCTGCTGAAACTAAGGCACTGGCTCGTTTGTATCACATTAACTAGCTTAGATGAATAACTTGAAATCTTAGCAGTGTAATGACTCACCTAAGTGTAGCTCTCTGCCACACACAGGTGCATTATTCCATTTCCTGCATCAACACAAAAGATGTCATTTTAGAAGACACTCACACAGCAAGTAAGGCATGTTGATGAACACTTCTCTTCCCCTGCACAGCACTTAACCCCCACCCTCAAATCACACCCATTTCCCAGTCTTTGGTGTGCTGCCTCTTGTTGCCCCACTCCTGGAAGTAAATGTGCAGTGAAATCCTGTTAATGGTTATTTTATGGGATCTTCGTTGACTCTTGTTCAATTTTAAATGAGATGTGTAAGTGTAGACTTTTTCACATTAACCAGACATCTTGTCTCCTGAGGGCTTAAATAAAAGTATCGAAATCTCCTTAAGGAAGCAGGTTAAGATGTTTGGTTCTAATGCTGAATATCCTTTGACATATCTGTATCCATCCTGCAAGGCCAAGCAGAGAAATGCCACTTCAGTAACCATCACATCCATAATGGTGGCTATGGAGTGAATACTTCAATAGCAGATTGAATTTATTTCTGCCTCTGCTGGAGTGAAATGCAACTTAAAACATCCTCATCTCGCAGTGAGGAGTAAATGTTCAGTAATGAATCAGGCAAGATAAGAATCATTGTAACCTCCATAGAGGGGTGTCTTGGGATGAAGTGTAATATTAGATTTTTACATATAAGACAAAATCTTAAAGATCCACTATCTGTATGGGTGAGTGGGGAAGCATTTTGAATTGGAAGAACACTGACGTTTATTGGTAGAAGAGTTTTACTGCTTAATGAGGGATGGAGTATTTTTCTGTTATATCAAGATATTTAAATGGCAAAACATTATGTATATCAAAAGTAACCATCTTCAAATGGTGGAATTTGTGTCCTTCACTGTAATAATGTAAAAATGAATCAGTGAAAGTCAACTTCAATACTTCAGATCACATAGACTTGAGATTGTGGAGGAGGGTTGGTTTTAGCTGAAAGGATGGGCTCATAGCTGAAGTACTTCTTTCAGGTTTGTCTGGGTTTTTTCCATTTTTATTTCCATCAACAATCATTTTGATCCATTCAAACACTCCATTTATTTTAATTTATTTTTTTTGTCCATCAACATACCCTAAAATCTTACTATCTCTTTTTGGTTTAATTTGATTTTTTTCTTTTCTCTTCAGATTGTTCAGTTTGGCATGAATGAAAAAGTAGGGCAGATTTCCTTTGACCTCCCTCGCCAAGGAGACATGGTGCTGGAGAAACCTTACAGTGAGGAAACTGCCAGATTGATAGATGAAGAAGTTCGGTCACTAATTAATATTGCCTATGACAGGACATTAAAGCTCCTAACAGAGAAGAAAGCAGAAGTGGAGAAGGTGAGCATGAGAGTGTTTTTAGCTGCTAAGTTCCAGCTGGTAAACCAGCATTTGGATTGAACTGACTAGATTTGAAATAGTGACTGTGTAAATATATTAAGAAGTTTGCTCAAAAAACTATTTGATGTAAACTTGAGAGTCTGTCACAAGGCTTAAAATAAATAATAGGAATCTTCTTTTGTGTTGGAACACCTCTGAGGTTCTCAAGAACATGATTTAACACCCCTTCCACCTTACACGGTCAATATTCATTTGGCAAGTTATGAGGGAAGAGTCTGTCTGCTAAAGTAAGCTTTTGTAGATGTGCTGGACAAATATGAAACTTAAAAACCCCAAATACAAAATAGCAGGATTCCAAGTCATTAGGCTAGAAGCAGCTCTATAAGAAGGGATGTGAACTTCCTTCCTCTGAATTCTTCTTTTCTTCTGCTCTTGTGAGACCCCTCATGGGGTACTGTGCTCAGCTCTGGAGCACCCAACATATGGACCTCTTGGAGCAAGTCCAGAGGAGAGCTAGGAAGATGATCAGGAGCCTGGAGCATGTCTCCTATGAAGACAAGCTGAAAGAGTTTGAGCTGTTCAGCCTGGAGATGAGAGGGCTTACTGTGATCTTTTGGTACTTAACTGTGGTCTATAAGAAAGATGGGCATGGTCCTTTTAAGCAGGATCCATTGCAAAAGGACAAGGGATGGTTGTTTTAAACTGAAAGAGAATGGATTTAGAATGGATAAAAGGAAGAAATTCTTTACTGTGAGGGTAGTGCCTCGTGGCAGCTGAGATTATCCCTGTGCATATTCTCCTCTTCTGCCCCAGAAAGCCTGATGCAGCCAAAGGGTGATTTTCCAGGGTATAGGAATATTGCTAACAAGACAGGATTGTGTGGAGTCAGTAAGTGGTGGTGTAGTAGGTCACTGTCCCAAACAGATCACTGAAAATGGTTAAGTATTTTGTGTCACATAACTTCTTGCTCTTCCAGGTTGCCCTACGACTCCTGGAGAAGGAAGTTCTTGATAAAAGTGACATGCTAGACTTGCTTGGCCCAAGGCCATTTGCAGAGAAGTCTACTTATGAAGAGTTTGTGGAAGGCACAGGAAGCTTGGATGAGGATACTTCACTACCAGAAGGCCTTAAAGACTGGAACAAAGAGCGTGAAAAGGAGAAAGAGGAGACAACAGATGAACAGGCTGCTAGGCAGATCACAGGAGGGAAGCCTTTTTAACTGCAAAGTGTGTGGTGACAGTGACTTGTGCTCCAGAAGAGATGCAAACTTGCTAGTTTGTACTGCAAAATATTTATTCAACCAAACTGTATTAGAGATGAGTGGAAGAGTGATCTCTTGTGACGAGGTAAGGATAATCTGCTCATCAGTTCACTGGTAAAAGATGATCATCTTTCATTTGTCAGATGGAGATACTTACATTGGATTGGAGCTGCAGTTGAATGCCAGAACTGAGCCTCTCTAATTCTGAAACAGTTCAGATTCATGCACAAACCTTGTGGCACTGGTCTCTCTTTTTTTAAAATGTATGTAAGCTTACAAAAATTAAAGGGGTTTTTGATTATTAATCTAAAGTATGCCTACATGTGACCTGTTTTCCCCCCCCCCCAGAAAAAATAAATCATACAAAATGCATTATTGAATGCTTAGCCATTAAAAAAGGTCTTAAAAAATACAAGCTTTGCAAAACTATCAGCTCTTCCCTCTGACCCTTTTCCTCTCCACCTTTCACTCTGATTTTAGAAAGTTTCTCTACAGAGAACTGCCCTGTAAGTTGACAGTGGAACTGGACACCCACCTGAATATCTCAAAATGTACTCATGGTTCAGTGTCTTTAAGTCCAAAACTCAGTTTGGCTCCTGCAGTTTTATTAGTCAGTTTTTTACAGAGTTCTGTAAGATATTGAACATATGATTGTGTTGTGTAAATACAGTTTGAGTCAATAAAGTCAGGCCTTTTCTGAACAAAGCTTGTCTGCCTTTCTTGCTGGTTTCTTGGTATAGAATTCAGACCTATACAAAATTTCCTCCTAACCATAAGATTTTGTTAAATTAGGGTGCTGAATCAATGTCAGAGTTTCATATTGGTTTGCTTAACCTGCAGCTGCTTCTTTTTCCTCTTTCTTAGCTGAATAACAGTTATCTTTATGTAGTTATCTTCTTCTGGCTGGCTGCTGCTAAGGATTTATTAGCCACAGCATTCAGCTCTTCGGATGACTGTCTCCCTATCCCAGAAAAAGAGAGGGAATCACAGAATGCTGGGGGTTCAAAGAGACTGCTGGAGATCACCTAGTCCACCCCTGCTGCCAGAGCAGGTTGCCCAGGATCACAATGTCCAGGGAGGGAGACTCCACAACCTCTCTGGGCAGCCTGCTCCTGTGCTCTGGCACCCTCACAGCAAAGTTTTTCCTCATATGTTCATATGGAACTTCCTGTGTTGCAACTTGCTCCCACTGCTCCTTGTCCTGTTGCTCAGCACCACTGAAAAGAGCTTCTTGTCCCACCTGCCCTTTATAGATCAGTGTTGGTAAGATTCCCTCTGAATCTTCTCCAGGCTTAGCAGCTCCAGATCTCTCAGCCT
Organism: Dryobates pubescens; assembly: GCF_014839835.1. Lineage (NCBI taxonomy): Eukaryota > Metazoa > Chordata > Aves > Piciformes > Picidae > Dryobates > Dryobates pubescens. The sequence goes on along the minus strand of NC_071620.1, from coordinate 16,368,019 downwards.
TTCTTCCTTGGACAGATGGTTCAGTCCCCTCATCATCTTTGTAGCCTCTTCTGGACTCTCCTTGTCTCTGGGAAGCCCAGAACCAGACACAATATTCTAGATGTGGCCTCCCTAGGGCAGAGTAGAGGGGGGGGAGAACCTATGTAATCTTACCTCAGTAAGTCGTAATATTTTGTGTCAAAAGTGGCAGAATTTGATTGTGCTGAGAGTTTAGAATCAAAGCAAAGCTAAGAAAATAAAGAAGCTGTTTACCCAATGTGTTTCTTTAAGGGGGACTATAACCCTCCTCCTGCTTACAAATTTCAGACTTCAGGTGGTTTAACTTAAATCAAGAATATCAAGTTTAGTCTCTCTTGTGGCTGCCAGTGAGGCTGCATTAGTTTTTGTTGCAAACACGGAGTGGTGCTGCTTCAACTAGTAGGGGCTTGTTGAGGACACAGCCACCGAGTTTCTTGCTCCTCACAAGGCTGAGAGGAGCTGGTCTAGACCCTCTTTCCCAACCTGATCCTGTTCCCAGGAGGTGAGATACAAGTGGTGTCATTGGTGCAGGCTGCTGGGGTTTCCCCTTATCCTGGTGCTGGCAGAGGTATTTGTGTCTGGGTGGTACCGGGAGCTGCAATTCTGTCCCTTCCTGGCTCTGGACTGTCTGTGTATTTCTCTGTGGCCAGATGCAAAGCAGTAAAGAATGTGGCTGGACAGAAAGAGTGCAAGTGTCAAGATTGAAAAGCTAAGGAGGAAATGAAAAACACATGGGTGAAGATTGTGAAAGAAGATGAACAAAGGTAGGCGAGACCGAGCAGGTAGATTTCAAAATCAAAGAGAAGTTTCCAAAGAAAAAGCAGTAAGTTATTTGAAAGGAGTGCAACTAAAGGAATTGTCCACCAAAGCCATTACTAAAACAATTTTCAGTTTTATGTGAGGAAAGGAAGATGATTCAAGTTGATTGACTGAAGCATTTGTACTTCTGGGTTTCTTACTCCTTACACGCAAGCTGCTCTGAGGGTGTTCCTACTACAGGTTCCTGGGTTTATTTTGGTGGGTTGGGTTTTTTCCAAGATCAGACAGAAGATCTGTCTCCCTATTTTTCTATAGAGTGCATTAGTTTGCCTCCCACACCTCCACACATTCTTGAAATTCACATCAAACAGCTGCAAGTAAACACATGTGAAAGCATGGCTAAGAGTCAAAGCAGGACCAGAGGACATTTGTTAGGTCTGGATTCCACAGGCTCAGAGTCTATACTCTGCATTTTGAGTGAGCGGATGAAAAGCAATAAAGAGGAGGCTGATTCACCAAGAGAATAACTCAGTTATTTAGGAACTCCAGGATTCCTGGCATTTTTAAAGTTTTCCCCCTTTCCCCCCAGCTAATACCAGAATTTATTCTGGGACATAGTTAGGAGTTCAGTATTCCAACAAAATGCAGTGCTACTGGCTGTAAGCCTGCTGGTTCTCCTTGTTCAGAAGCTATGGCAGTGCTTTAACTGAAAAGCCCGTGCCACAGCTGTACCCTGGCAGGCTCTGAGCATGTCACACATTCTCCCCCCTCTCAAAGCTGACAGCCTGCCACTTACAAAGCATCAGCTAAACTAACTCTAATGGCTTTATTCCCCATGGATTTTGCTTTACATTGCACTAATTTTTCTTTAATGTTTTAGCTTCATCTCATGCCATAAATGCACATTTAAATGTGCTCTGTTGTTACTCCTAAATCCTTTAGGCATCATGAGCCACTGCAAAGAACTGAATTTGCTGACTCCATCATGACCCCTCAAAAAGATAGCCAGCCAGGCCCTCCCAGTCTGGTTTTGGTGTAGGTAGGTGTGTGGGCAATTTGGTTACTATGTTCCAACTGTGTTTTAAACCATAAAGTCAGTTTATATGAATAACTTGTGCTTGATTAAATTTAGTTCCATTTCTGTGTAGAGAATTGGGCAGAGAGCTTCAGCTCACGTGATTGAAGTTACTAGGTTCATACACTTTACAAATACCACCCTGAATCCCACACTAGCAAAACAAAACACTTTGTTAGCAGCAACGGATCTTTGGAAACATCACTGTTAGTAAAGTGCCTTTCTAAGTATTGAGCAACACTTCTGCTTAGAAAGTGCTTCTGAAGGAAAAAAGAGCAAGGAGTTGCTGAAACATTTAAAGTTTGGCTTTCCAGAGGGTTTCTCTTTTGTTTGCTTGTTTTGTTGCCTAGAAACTGACCTAAATAAGAGTCTCCACGTAGACAGAGTGTTCTCTGCTGGAGGCTCTCTAATGGAGAAGGGCTGTTTAACTGATATGAGCAGGACCAAAAAGTATGCATGCAGATTGAATGCCCAGCAGCCACTTTGTCCAGACAGCACTGACAGAGACCCTTCTGTTTCAGCTTTAGCCCAGGCAGATAAACTGTTCACCCTTTCATCTTTCCAGGTGGTTTGAATATTGGGGATAAATATTTTTTGCTTGTACATTAATCTGTGTAGCGTTTTAACCTACCTTGATAACAAGACTTCTCTGGGTATGATGAACTGATAAATCCAGGCAGTGGATATTCCCTCTCTCACCATTTCCTGTGGAGTATCTGAATTTCAGCTCTCTGGGATGGGTGGATTGTCAACAGGAATAGCACAGCTAACTCATGATAGCCAGAAACAACAGGGGACCAATCAACATGTTGAGGTGTCCCAAAGGTTCTTAAAGCACTCACCAGAAAGGGGTATTTCACATATGGAATATGTGATCACCCAGCAGCAAGTGATGAAATCGCACAGCTTAAAGCCAGCCTCTAGCCTGCAGCTCACTGTGTATCTATGTAGCATTGACTGCCCGAAACATTTTAGCTTGAGAGGATACTGATCTTTTTTTATTTGGGTTTGGTTTTTTTTTAGAGGACTGGAGTCAAATAACACTGTTAGCAGTTACTGTACATAATAGCTACAAGCTTTTTCTTCTTTTTATTGTGGATAAATCCTGTTCCTGGCAGTTTAGTATGGTACCTTCAGTACAAAAGGAATACTTCACACCCATGAGATTTTCCTCCTCAGAACTGGATCAAAATAGTGCAGCTCTTTTTTGTGTTTTTTTCATGCCTATCTTACATCTTCCCTCATACAACTTTAGGGATGTCAAACTTTGGAAAAGAAAGGATGGGGGAAAAAAAAAAAAGATCCCAAACCAGCAATCTCAGTGTTCAGACTCTTAGGCCAAAGTCTTAACTGGATGCTTTACATTTGTCTCATCAATAGAAGTAGCCTGATTTCCAGAAATGCTGAATGTCCTCAGTTCTCAGTGACTCTGAAGAGCACCTCTAACATCTAAAACTCATGGTCCTGATTTCTTTGGAGCCTAAATATGGATTCATAAGCCTAATTATTACAAATCTTGATTTGAGAATTTGGCCTGGCAAAGAGATCATCTCATTTCTTTAGTCATTGATTTCTTCTTCATCATCTTCAAATGCTTCCTCTCCATCATTTGCTGTTGCCTCTTGGTATTGCTGATACTCTGAAACCAGATCATTCATGTTGCTTTCTGCTTCTGTAAATTCCATTTCATCCATGCCTTCTCCTGTGAACCAGTGGAGGAAGGCCTTTCTCCTGAACATGGCCGAAAACTGCTCCGAGATCCTCTTGAAGAGCTCTTGAATAGCAGTACTGTTGCCAATAAAGGTGGAAGCCATCTTGAGGCCCCGTGGAGGTATGTCACACACTGCCACCTTGACATTGTTTGGGATCCACTCCACAAAGTAGCTGCTGTTCTTGTTCTGGATGGCCAACATCTGCTCATCAACCTCCTTCATAGACATGGGGCCACGGAAGACAGTAGCCACTGTCAGGTATCGCCCATGTCTTGGGTCACAGGCTGCCATCATGTTTTTGGCATCAAACATCTGCTGGGTAAGCTCTGGAACAGTAAGTGCTCGGTATTGCTGGCTTCCTCGGGCTGTCAAAGGAGCAAAGCCTGGCATGAAGAAGTGAAGGCGTGGGAAAGGGACCATGTTTACTGCCAGCTTCCGGAGGTCAGCATTGAGTTGGCCTGGAAAACGCAGGGATGTAGTTACCCCACTCATGGTAGCAGAAACCAAGTGGTTTAAATCACCATATGTTGGAGTGGTGAGCTTCAGGGTGCGGAAGCAAATGTCATACAAAGCTTCATTGTCAATGCAGTAGGTTTCATCTGTGTTTTCTACCAGCTGGTGGACCGAGAGTGTAGCATTATAAGGCTCCACCACTGTATCGGAAACCTTGGGGGAGGGCATGACACTAAAGGTATTCATTATCCTGTCTGGATATTCCTCTCGGATCTTGCTGATGAGCAGGGTTCCCATGCCAGACCCTGTCCCTCCTCCCAGGGAATGAGTGAGCTGAAATCCTTGCAAGCAGTCACAGTGTTCACACTCTTTTCTTACTACATCAAGCACAGAGTCAACCAGCTCTGCCCCTTCTGTGTAGTGTCCTTTAGCCCAGTTGTTTCCTGCACCAGTTTGTCCTACAAGAACATACAATAAAGGAAAGAAAATACACAAAATTATTGGCAAGGTTTGGCTTTTCCATGCCAAATAGCTTCACATCTGTGTTAAGAGCTGCTATAAATCTGTCAGGCGGATAATTGCGCTCTCCATTTCACCTACAAATATCTTTGGAAGTACCAAGATAAACTTTTTCTCTCGCCTTTTGCCTCAGATTCCTGGTAGTTTCCTTTGGCAGTTTCTTTTTTCTTGATATTTAACCTTCCATACATGCAACAATGGCCTTGACTCCTTGTTTTGAAAGCTTTTGCACTCCCAGTCCTGCCTGTTCCACAAACACAAGACGACAGTTCAAATACTTTCTGTTTATAAGGCACATGGATCTACATGAAGCTAAATCACAGAAACACATTTCTAAATGAAAGCTTTTTGGACTGTTTCTGTGAGAGACAGAGGTATTGTTGTAATTGTATTCTATTCTAATTCAAGGAGAAGGCTGGACTTCAGGAGTCCTATCTAATTTGTTACATCAATAACTTCATGATTACCTAGCCTGAATGAAAACACCAAACAGAAGCCTCAAGAATCAAAAATCCCAGGAGTTCAGTGCCTTCTTGCTTTTCCCGGTTTCCCTGCCAGCTCACTATTCTTCCGATTCCACAAAGCAACTTGCAAAATCGGATTACTGACATTTCATGAGCACCTCATCTTCTCCCCAAGGCTTCCATTTTCCTTCTATGTATCACTGAGTTTATTAGGATGGAGACTCTGGATCCTTTGCTACATCACTATGTTGTTATTACCTAGATAACAAGGAGAGTTTAGTGGGGAACCAGCTTTTTAATGACTCTGTTCCTCACAGACACTACTGCAGGCATAGATTGTGCCACTGAACTCAGTGGTGCTGCTGTGAGTGGAATACAGAAAGAGCAACCACTTCAGAATTAGGTAGAAAGCTGTCTGCACCCGCCTTGTTCTCCAAGACCTTCCCCTTCCTTCCTATTCTATGTCCCATTCCAACTCCCAGTGCAACCTGTTGGTGCCAAACCAATGAACCAGGGAAACTGCGTGCTGGGATATTGTTTAAATACGATGCACTTTATTTTCACTGTATAAAAGTTTGGTTTCCTCATTATGTGTTTGCTTAGCTAAGGCATTGTTCCATATGTTGCTATCTTTTTCTTTCTTTGAACTTCAGGAACTAAGCACTTCCTGCCCAGCTGGGCAAAGCATAAAGTAATGTCCTTCCAGAATTAAATATGCTTGTAACCACCTGCAGTCTGCTCAAGCAGATCCCTACTACAGAGAGAGCTCCACACTGAAAAGCAGTCTGCACCCCAAGATGCAGAAGGATCCTAACAAAGACAAATTCTGAGTTCAGGACTTTATTTTGCAGGCTGCCCTGTGTGTAAACATCATATCATCCTTCAGTGGACAGTGCAAATGGAGAATAGAAGAGAATGAAGAACAAAGAACGAGGCAAGAGGAGAATGGGAATCACTCTCACAAATGTGGAAAAGATCTTTCCATGGGGAAAACAGAGCCAAGAGAGACTGATTTTACTTGCTTTGCCCAGAATCTCCAACATTTTCATTCACCCCTTGTCCTATCACAACAGGTGCTGCTAAAAAGATTGTCCCCATCTTCCTTATAGGCCTCCTTTTAAGTACTGAAAGACCACAATAAGGTCTTCCCAGAGCCTTCTCTGAACAATCCCAGCTCTCTCAGCCTCTCCTCACAGCAAGGGGGTTCCAGCCTTCACGTAATTTTCATGACCTCCTCTGGGCCTGTTCTAACAGGTTTATATCCTTCTTGTGCTGAGGACTCCAGAGCTGGACACAGCACTGAAGCTGGGGTCTCACCAGAGCAGAGGGACACCTGTTGCCCACATCTTTAGACCACTACCTCATCAACATAGGCATTAAAGCACAGGAATTGTTTTTGTGTCCATCTCCTGCTGGTCTGAGCTAAAATTTATCTATCTGGAGCATGTGATCTTGCAGTCAGTATAGTTGGAATGTTCCTTGCCATGCAGAAATGCGCACTCACAGGTATACACAAGCAGAGACGAAAAACATCTCCAACAGAATGAGCCCTAACAGCCTAGGGGTACAGCAAGTATGGGACTGCCAGCTTCTGCCACTAAATCCTTTGTGGGCCCAGGCCAGATTTTTTTAAAGAGAAAACAAAATGCTTTGTTGGCTTTTGACACAGAAGATCATTACTTCAGCGCTCAGGCAACCGTTCTCCATTATTCAGCAGGTTGGGAGGACAGTGCCTGATGCTGGCAGGGGCCTCTGTCAGATAGGAGTTGATCACATGCTGTTGGTTCATTGTTAGCTTGGCAGGAAGGGAGTACAGTGAACTGGACTGTTGTTGAAGACACTCTGCATGGATTTTGCTCTGGTTTTACTGGTGGCATGCCAAACTGTAAAGCTACCATCCAAGTATTTCTATAAGCACAGTCAATTTACTTTCAGAGTTTCAGAGGGCTTATGTGGCCCTTGTAAGAGAAAGGGAAAGGAGAAACCTGAATAGAAAAACATACTTCATGAAGCTGCCTATATCTATGGCTTTTCTCCCCAAGCTTACTTTTACATGTTGTAACAAGTTCCTTTGAAAAAGACACTTTAGTGTCACTGAGATGGCGCATACAGAAGAGCAACAGGGACAGCATTAAAAGTTTTAAGTCAATTAAAGGGTTAAAGTAACTCTGTATAGCTTCTTACTCCCCACCTCAACAGCAACAAGCCAGACTTAAGTTCGTTTTATACCACCCAAATAATGTTTATCCTTTCTGTGTCAGACCCTGGCATTGTTCCTTGCTTATGTTAACACAATATCCCGAACCAAGTGACAATCTAAGTTTGCCTTGGCAAGAGGTAATGTGATTTGTGGCTAGTGCAGACCTGGAAACCAAAAGGACAGGAGAGTTCTCATGGTTGCTTTCATTCAGACCTCCTGTTTCAGCAATGGATCACTTAACTTTCACTGTTTCTTTAGTCAAAGGGACCGGTAACACTTTTGTACTTTGTAAGGATGCTATGAAATTTAATCCTGGTAATGTGCATTTTTTAAGCTCAGATGGAAAGCAGTACTGAAGTTGGAAGTGAAACAGTAAAGGATGGAACAAACCCCTACAAGAAAACTGCAAAACCGGGAGTTCCCCACACGCTCTCAGACTGTTCCTCATTATGTTGAAAAATAACCCAGAAGCTGGCTATATATGACCATGTTTTCCATATTGCAATTGTTCTTCCTCCAATGTTCACTACACTGTTAAGGATCTGCTGAAAAAGGTGAATTACACAGCCTATAAACAAGTTCATGCTCAAGCATTTAATGTGAATCCAAGTGAAGAGTACTCTGGGTGGTTTGTGATTGAGGGTTTTTCCTTCCTTCTCCATTTTCTGCAGAATTTCCATGCATTTTATTGAAAGAAGTGGTCTCAGGATGTCTCTGGAGTTCACATATATGGAAAGCAAATGTACTTTACCTGAATAACACAGGAAACTTGCAGTGGTTTGCTAATTGAAGAAAGGATTGACAGAAGTATGACTTTTTCAGCTAATAGAATCTTTTAGCTGACTTACACATCACTGCAATCACATTGTTAACCTCTTAGGATTCCTCAGCACTAATGATCACTTTGAAATAACATAAATGCTTTTGACCATTCACTTGGTCACCTGTTGGATAATTATGTTTTCTTAAAAGTATTGTCCACATACCAAAGATGAAGTTGTCAGGCCGAAAGAGCTGACCAAAAGGACCAGACCGCACACTATCCATGGTTCCTGGCTCCAAGTCCACCAAGACTGCCCTTGGAACGAATTTCTGGGCTGCAATAAAAAGTAAGCATGCCCTTAATCTCCTGAAATAACAATTATGGCTCTCAATACATAAATACATTATGTCTTATATTATTTGACTAGTATAGATTGTACTTATATAAATATTTTCTAAACAGAAATGCATGCTGGTGAAAAAACCCAGCACCACAGGAACAAATCAGTTGTGCCTGAGAAACAGACCTGACATCTCTAGGGTCATATAGATGGTCTATTACATTTTGTAAGCTCTTTTTGAGCAATAGATATGAGGGAGGGAAGTTTCTGGTTAGAAAAAAATGCTTAACGTGTTCTTTATGTCCAAGGAGATAGTCTTTTCTGTGAATGAGGTGAGTAAAAGGTGTGACTTCAAATGATCCTAACACATCTCACAAGCTTTTATGCTTGAAGGCTTCACCACCACTGAAAAAGCTGCTTGGTGGCTAACAGGAATAGATCAGCACGTCTATCACAAACTACAAAATAAAGCGTATCCAGTTCACGAGCACTCAGGTAAATAATATGAATTAACTTGACCTGGACAAAAGATGAAACATTCGTACTTGCAGGTACATGCTAACAGACCAAAGGACTCCTGATTCCCATTTTACACAATTAACACTCTTCAACACTGAAGTGACTCAGAGAATTTGGGAGCATTTGGCATCTTATTATTGACTTCTCCATTACCTGCGGCCCAACCCTTTCAACCACAAAATGAAGAACAGAGTACTACAGATGCAGGCTCATACAGCCACCCATTTATTTGGGGACCATTGATAAGACACATCTGATGAAACAAGGCAAACGCCTGGCACTGATCAATAATGAGCAAACCTCCACCTGCAGACCCTAAGGACAGTCTCTTGTACTTTTGTCACCTACTGGAGATTACACCCAGTTATTAGTTTACAAGAAAGTAGATAATCTTTTATGCAATATTGGGTTGAGCTGGGGGGCTGATGGCATGCAAGGAGTGAAATTCCTGTGCCCGCCCCTTCCCACGAGTTCCCCATCCCGCACCCCTCCCCATCCCACACTTACAAGATGATTCATTATAGTAGACATTGATCCTTTCCAGCTGCAGCGCTGAGTCACCAACATAGCCTCCGGCTGGGTCAATGCCATGCTCATCACTTATCACTTCCCAAAACTAAGGGAGGAAAAGGAGATGTGGGTTGGGAGCTCCCCAGCAGAGTACCGGGGGCCGTGCCCAGCGCCTGGGGCGGGGTGGGAGAGACAGCCCCATGGCTCGGCCCGGCAGCAGCTGCCGGATTCCTGGCGTGCCCAGGTTTGGGCTGCAGGATCAAACCAGGCAGGCACCAGCAGTCAAACCCAACCGGCTAACAGAGGCCACCCCCACGCCGCGCCAGGCCGTTAGGAAGGAGCCTCTGGGGTTTCTGCCACCCTTCCCCGCTTTTGAGCCACGGCTTGCCCAGTTTAAACATAAAAATAATAAAATAACGGTTTAAAAAAAAATCCCTTTTGGTTTCTGTACTTTTCAAAGCCTTTTATGGTCACGGGGAATGGGGAGATGCGCGGTGTCCCGAGCGCGCCCGGCGCCTCTCTGCAGCGGCCCGGGAAGGCAGCGTGGCCGCGGGTGAGGGGCGGCTGGCACAACCCAGCCCCACGGGAGCAAACAGCCCCGAGAATCGGCCCAGGAGGACAGCGGGGCTGGCGATGAGCGGCGGCTGGCACGGCCGAGCCCCGCGGGGCCAGAACAGCCCGGAGAACCTGTCCCTGCAGCGCCGAGAGGCTCCGAAAGTGCCAGGGCAGGCAGCGGAGACCCCGGCTGCCCTCAGGCTCACCTTGGTGCCGATCTGGTTCCCGCACTGGCCCGCCTGGATATGCACGATCTCCCTCATGGCAACACCACCTCTCCCCTCAGCTTTCCCGCCGCTATGCGCGGCGCGGCCGGGCCGGGCGGTGCTTTATGAGCTCTGAGGCGGCGCCCATTCTCCCCCCACCCCCCCCCCCCCGCCCGCCCCTCGGCTCCATGCCCCGCTCCCCTCCCGCCCAGACCTCGGGACCGCCCTCAGCCCTGCAGGGCCAAGGCGGGAGCCGGTGCCCGCTTTCTCGCGTCGACCCCTCACGCTTCTCTCATCGGGGGTCCCTTCGGAGTTCTCGTGCCTCAGAGGTGGCTGCCTTCCATGCTGTGCTTCTCACCAGACGCGGGGCTGTCGCCTTCACCCATCGAGGAATCCTGCCCTTGCTGTGTGCAGTGGGACACTGTGGCCTTTGCTGCTTCTTGGCCTGCTCTGGCAGATGGCAACTTTCACTAAAGCGGCAACATCCAAAGACATGGGCGGACCTTCTCAGTGCCTTGCTAACAGCCATCTTCTTTGCATCGCTGTTTTCTGCTGTGGCTTTGCCAGCTTGTAAGAAGCCTCTCTATGAAACTTGTAACTGGAAAGGTAAGCAGCCTTTATGGACCAACTGTCCTGAAAGCACACCTACCACAGTACAGAGCATGGCCTGACGTATGTGGAGTTTGGATGTGGACATAGAGTGGACAGAATATTTATGGAGTTGGAAAGGACCTTAGAGGTTAGCCAGTCCAACCCCCTGCTGCCATGGCCAGGTAAATCTTCCACTACACCCGGTTGCTCAAAGCCCCATTGGACCTGGCCGTAAACGCTTCTAGGGATGGGACATCCACAACTTTCCTAAGCAACTTGTTTCAGTGCCTCAGCATCCTCACAGTAAAGAATTTCATCCTAATGTCCAGTCTAAACCTATCATCTTTCAGTTTAAAATTAATATCCATCACTATGCACTTGATAAAGTGTCCTTCCCCATCTTTCTTATAGGTCTGCATTGAGTACTGGAAGGATGCAGTAAGGTCTCCCTGGAGTCTTCTGTTCTCCAGGCTGAACAACCCCAACTCTTTCAGCCTGCCCTCACAGCAGAGGGGTTCCAGCCCATGCATCATTTTTGTGGCTTCTTCTGGAACTACTCAAGTAGATTCATGTCTGTCTTACACAGGACCCAGCACTACAAGTGGGGTCTCACCAGAGCAGAGCACAGGGGCAGAATCCCCCTCCTCAAGCATTTGCCCACGCTGCTTTGGATCCAATTGCTCAGGATCCAATTGGTTTTCTGGGCTGTGAGTGCACATTGCCCATTCATGTTGAGCTTCTCATCCACCAACACCCACAGTTTGATTTTTAACAAAGAGGGAGATTTTCTTTCTCTTACAAAACAAAACAAAACAAAACCCAAAGACAAAACCCAACCAAGTTCTCTCAACTGCTGTATCTCCTTTATGGTTCCTTTAAGTAGCCATTTCATGGTTTCCCAGGTAGAAAAAAGCTGCCTTGCTTGGCTGCCAGTTTTAATGCCAGTGTGACTTTTCCATGGGATGTAATTTTCTAGGTAGCATATTCTGATATATAGTCGTGGTGGGAGACATTCATCTGTCTGTGACCACATGTTTTCTATTGTGCATGAGCAGCCAGAACCTCATTACCTACTTGCTCAAAAGTGACCTGGCTGCAATTGTCTGGGTAAAGAATCTTAGGTGCTCCCTACAGCTTGCCCACAGTTAATGTAACCCCTATCAATCAATAAACCCCAAAACTGTTGACTGGAGGCCATCTCCTGCCTACCCACCCTTATATTGCTGTGACATGAACAATGTCAGCTAGACTATGTGCTCCAGACTTGCCTTTTCATAAATGTTTTTCAGCAGCTTCTTGCAAATGACCTCTGAGTCGCCTCTGCAGACCATGCTAGGCTGAATCAAATGTCTTCCTGACATTGGTAAAGCAGGTGGAGGATCAGTGTGTTTGCCTTGTAAGCAGCCACTAGCCACTAGGGCAGAACTGGACAATGTGTGCCTTTTTCTCTGCTTGAGGACTCAAAATAAATGTCCTTCTTTGTGTGATCTGCATTTTTGGAAGAGATCCAGAAACAAGTTCAGCAGCCTGATTAATGAGGTAGTCTTGGGCTTTGCTTGAATCTATATGTCCTTGAATGCGCCTTCCATGCCTGGCTTTCCCCATGCTTTGCAAATCCTTCCATATACTGTTGTATGGTTCATACTCACCATCAACTTGCCCATTAGGATCATTTCTGCTGGTATGTCACTTTTTACAAGGCATTTAGTTCCCAGGCCCATTTAGTGGTAAGGTTGAGCATGTGTTCGCAGTACACATACACGTAAGCACACCTTCACGCACTGTCCTGCTTTGAGCTAGAACAGCACTCATTCTGCTTAGTGAGTTGACTTCTCAGCTCAGTTTCTGTTCGATGAGGGCACTTTCTGAAGTTCAGGGCATATTTGCACAGCCAGTGCTTCTAGCAATGAAAATGCTGATGGGAAGAGTTAGCTCCAAGGGCTGGGGTGCAGGCCATGTTTATGTTACATCTTATGTGCCATGTTAAAGTGCAGTAAGAGGTGGCACCTGCAAGGAGGAACAGACAGAACAGGTGACCCTAAATTAACCAACAAGGGATTCCATCCTATGGATGTCATATTCAGTATAAAGCTGAGGGATCACCAAGGTCATGCCTTTGCTTCTGTGGCCAAGATCTGAGGAGGACTTTGTCTGTTCTGCCTTCAATCCTGATCCATAAGTTCCTGAATACAGTTCCAGAATCCATCTCCTGAATTCAGTTCCCATCTGCTGCTGAGTTCAGTCTAGGACTTCCCTAGTGCCTGCCCACAACATCAATGGGGATGGTGATGCCATCAGGGGGTTGGGTTGGGTTTGATACTGGTTTTATGTGTTTGTACATATCTCATCTTATTATTACTTTCATTAAAGCTGTTTTAGTTTTCTTTCACAACCCCTTAGCCTCTCTACTTTCTTCCCTTTGGGAAGGCAGTTATTAGAGAATATCTATCACTTGTCTAGTGGCTCTCCCAGCCCTAACCCTTGAGGCTTTGTATGTGTGGGAAAGCAGTTGAAGTTTTGGCTTCTAAATGGTATTTGACCAGCTGCTGCTCCCAAGCAGGGCATAAACCTTTCAAAGATGACAGATACCAGCAGTGCAACTTACACAGCTTTTCAGGAGTCACATACAACAGTTTACCCAACAAATTTGCATCTCAGTTGTGTAACTCTGTAAGTATGTTCAGACCTGAATCAACTTGCAGATTCTCCATGTTTCACTGCTGGTAATCTGAAAATAAAACAACACCTGTTTATTGGTCATGAGATGTACATGTACCTTCAAATTCTTTTCACCCATGCTTGGTTTTGCTTAGTAGTTCAGCTGACTTAGGAGGTGGAGGTGCTAAAATAACCTGTGTCTACAAAAGCCTCCACGTTTTCTTTAAGTCTCCTCAAGACTTGGTCTGGGATTTTAAAGGCATTCAGGTGTTTCAAAATCCTACTACGTACTTAACTGCTATGGATTACTTCTGGATGTATTTTAAAGCTCCACCTAAATGTCTTTAAAGATTTCTCTCTAGGTGCTTCATCTGACTGAGCCTGTGAGATTCAGTCTACAAATAGACTAATTGTGAATTCTATACAATAGATTTTCACTCATTTCATTTGTCTCTGTAGTCTCTTTCTCAGATAGCTAGAATATATTTTGACCTCTAACCTTCATAACTCACAGTCTTACTTAATTCCTATTCACTTCCTAGGCTAATTTAATATATAGAAGGTGCCCCTTTTTCACCACACACAAAAAAGGAAGAAAGCTTTCTTAAGATTTCACTCTTCATTGTTTTTCCTTTCTTCCTTCCTTTTGCAATTTTAGCTCTTCTTCTGTTGTTAAAAAAAAAAAAAAAAAGATAAATTCGTAAGGTGGTGTAATAGCTACAGACTGTCAGCCCAGCTTTGCAAACTCATTTTCCTGACAGTCTCTTGAACAATCAGTTTATGTGATACTTGCATTTTCAGAGCCTCTTGCTTTCAGGTGTGGAAGCAAAAGATTAAATAGTAAAAGAGGTCAATGCTTGCATTTTATGGGGTGGCATGACCCTTATGGCAGAAAATGTGCAGTAAGGAAGACCTGACAGCTAGGCAAAACCTGGATGAGTCTGACATTTCTAGCTGGTAAAAGCCCAGAACAGTTCATGTCCACAGGACTAATCTTCAGTGCTCCAATGTGACAGGCAGAGCCTGTGTGGTTCTTTATTCCTGTTAGCCAGCACTGACAAAGATTTTGGCTGTCTGGCTTGGCAGTGGTGTCAGAGAGTAACAGCAAATGAAATACTCATATTGCTTCTGCACAAGATCCAGCTGCCTAGAAAAATCTATATATGTTCATGGCCAAGACAAACTGATGGGGCCATGTGGGGTTGCAGAGCCTCCAGTGTTCTTGTCTTCAGCCTTTCTCACGTACTCCTTGCTCTTGTAAAGGCTAAAATAGGAATGGATACCTACCAGATGATGAATATTGTAAGGCAGGACAAAATGTGTAAGGTGCCCATGCTACAGAGCAAAATGGTTTGCCAGTAACAGCAGCCCAAGCAATGCTCATCTCCCACAAAATCACATGGAAATTTGCTTTAATTCCCTGGAAAAACCCCAGCAAAGTTCTTCTGTATTTAGCTAGTCATATGATATGATTGTTAAGATGCTTCCTGCTTTTCAGGAAACACATTGGTGTTTCTGTCAGGGCTGTTGCTAAGACTATTTCTATTTCCTGGAGTTTTTAAGGACTAGAGAGAAATTTATGTCATAGCAGAATAGTTAGCACAGTAGCTGTTTTCTTTTTCAGAGTGATAAATATGCTGTATTTTGATATGTAAGAATATCAACAAGTGCCTATCCAGTGATTAACTGCCAAAGCAATAAATATCATCCATGTGGTGGATTCACTCTGAAAGCTCGTAAGCAGGCTGGTAAATGCTACTAAACCCTACATTCACCTTTAGGAGGAAGGTCCCAGGGTCAATGTTGTTACTTTCTGTCTTTGTTAGTTTGAAGGTTTTTCATGCAAGTATAAAACAAGGGGGAAAAAATAATCTTAAAACAGCTTGGCTTTGGGATTTTTTTCCCTGGCTTCCTGAGGAAACAAAGCACGAGAAGTCATGATCTGTGCAAGTGTGCGCCCATATATCTCTACCACCACCTCCATTTCAATCTGTCGACGTGACAATAATCTTCAAGAGGCACATGAATTCCTGAGATATTGCAACTACAATTAAAGAGTCTAGAAACAGCTCAAGAACTTGACAGCATGGTCAAAACTTTCAAAAGGGGAAGTGAGACAGCAAGACACCCACAGAGAGGAGTGAACAATCTCTTCATGCATTGAGAGAGCTGGGGTTGTTCAGCCTGGACAAGAGAAGGCTCCAGAGAGAATTTAGAGCAGCCTTCCAGTATTTGAAAATGGCCTAAAGGACAGCTGGAGAGGGACTTTTTACAAAGGCATGGAGTGACAGGATGAAGGGTAATGGCTTCAAACTGGAAGAAGCTGTGTTTAGATTAAACATTAGGAATAAATTCTTCACCATGAGGGTGCTGATGCACCTGAACAGATTATCCAGAGAAGTTGTGGAAGCTCCAAGACTGGAACTGTTCAAAGCCAGGTTGGAAGTGGCCTTGAGCAACCTGTTCTAGTAGGAGGTGTCCCTGCCTGTGGCAGGGGGTTTGGAAATGGATGATCTTTAAGGTCCTTTCCAATCCAAACCATTCTATGACCCTATGACAGTAAGGCTAACACCAGTAGACACATTTACCACCGGTGTTTTGCAGCTTATGTTTTGCCTAGAGAAGCCACTGCATTTTATATGATCCTCACAGAGTTTTTTCTTTGTTTCCTCCTGTTAAACTTGTTGCTGTGAAACCTGTGGTGTCACTAATTGTCACCTATGCGCAAGGATAGTACTCAGGGGTTAGCTTTAATGCTGTTCACCTGTCTGCTTTATAAATGTAGCTGTCAGTGGAGGTGATGCTGGTGTTTGTGTTTTAGCCCCTGAGATGTGGGCTGAACTTTGTGATGTTAATGCAGAGGTCACTACATCAGCTCAGGGGTAAATATGCTTTTGGGTGAAATGTCTGAGAGAGAAGGTGAAGCAACACTGGTGGACTCTCACCATCTTATCAAAAGGAGGTTCTAGCTGCATTTTCACACTGTTTGGTTTTTTTCACTGTTTGCCAAGATGAATGGAAACCCACTATAACAGCAACACTGAATATTAGCACGTCTGAGTTCAGTTGCCTAGGTACTTTCCAGCACTTGCTGTTTTTTTTCCTTTGTAACACACTTTCTGTCCGTAGGAAAGGAGTATTTTCCTTTAGCCCTTCGTTTCTCCCTGTGCTTAGCCTCAATGCTAACAATAACTCATCGAGGACTTCTTGCAAAGTTGGTCATAGTGACTTTTACATAACAACTGCAGCAGCTGGAGAGGAGGGAGGCTTGTACCTGCCTGTTTTGTCAGGCAGAGTGTGTGTTTGGTGTGGCTGTGTTTTTAACTTCCATTCTAATAGGTCACTTAGCTACATAAACAAACAGAGCCAGAGGATGGGCTGCATTCTGTGTTCAAGAGCCAGCAAAACATCTCGGTTAGTGGTTTCTTATAGCTACAGCCAAGAGTATGAGAATACAAAGTTAAGGCAGGGATTTATCCATTTACAACTCTCCAACCTCTCCACACATTGGAGATTTTTGGGGATTGAGCTTTTGAAGGACAGAGTGAAACCAAGTTTTAGCCAGAATGTGTACTCGCTATTATCTAAATCACACAGTGAGAGGTCCAGTTGTGAGAGGACAAATCTGAGATACTGCTGACTGGCTGTTGGAGTTTGTCAACTCTGAATAGATGCCAACACAATGCAGAGCTTATTAGTGAATTCCTGGTGTTTTGAGTGTGGGAAATATCAGAATGAGGACAAAATGGTCTCTTAACTAGAAGTGATGGTAAAAATATGTTCTGACCAGGTGAGTGCACTGACATCTAACCTGGTAAAGTTAGCTAATGGTTGGACTTGATGATCTTAAAGGTTTTATCAACTAAAACAATCCTGTGATTCTATGATTCTATTATTCTAATCTAGAATTGCATCCCTGATATTAGTCACTACCAGATGCTAGGGGAAAAGTATGTTACTGCTCCCTCCAAAATGCCTTTCTACATCCTAATGATCAGTAATTAAGACTTTGCTGAACAAAGAACAGACCTGTACCTTTGTATTTAGCAGTCCTTTGGAAGCGCCCATTAAGTTATATAATTGCATTTTAAACCCAGTTACAGTTTCAGCCTCCAGAGTTGCCCATGGCATTGCCTGCCACACACAACTCAGTTCCATTCTGTGAAGCACTTCTTTTTGTTGTAAAGCTGGTGTCTCAGTTTGGTCCCAAGAAACAAGAACTAACAGTTCCTCATGACCTTTGTAGCTGTGTGTAAGGTGCTGGTTTTAGTATTTGTTTGGTTCTTTTTTTCCCTATCTGTCCAACATTTTCTGAGATGAAAGTATTAGCATAATTAATCTTTGAGGGGAACATTGCACTCCTAAAATAGTCCTTGCTTATCACCCTTTGCTGTGTGTACTAGTTCTACTGCAGCTTCTGTGCATTGGTAGTGAGACTATACAAGTCATGGCCATCAATTTAGGCAGTGGATTAGGATGCTTCCTGCTCTAGTCTTTATTTTCTAATAACTCTTAACATTGTTTCCTCTCTGGATTGCTGCTGAGTTGTTTTTTTCTTTTTTTTCTTTTTTCATGGAGCTATCCACACTGCCCCCAAGGTGTCTTCTAGATCCCTTCACTGGACACAGGGTTGTTTTCCCTTGTGTTATGCAGTTCTGAATGTTTTGTTCAGGTCAGTATCACAAAATACTTCTGAAACTGAGTGGAACTGATGGCAGTTTTGACTACTCTGAAGACTGTTACAGAATCAAGAAAAATTCATCAGTGGACTTGGTAGTGCCAGGTTAATGTTTTGACTCCATGATCTTTGAGATTGTTTCCAACCTAAATGATTCTATGATTATTTATTTTCCCTGGATCATTTTTAATTAAGCTGATCAGGTCAAAATGCAGCCACTGGATCTGATCTTGACTTTTGTTGCTAAAGCAGAAGATCACCTCCATCTTATCCCATCCAGCTTAGTCTGCCTAAGAATCTTGACTAAAATGTCTTGCAACAGGGATATGTATTGCAGCATGTAGGAAGGGAAAGGATAGGTGTTGGTTGTATTGCACAAACTATCTTTTCATGGTTTTATTCCATGAGAAAAAGAGAAAAAGCCTCTAAAGCAAAGGAATGGAGTCCCATCTAGGGTGTCAGTTATTTAACACTTAGTAAGCCAACCATCTATTTGAGATTAAATAATGTCGCTTTCCAAGTACAAGAAATTCATCTTGCTGTGAGAACAATTTACAAGAGGAGTTTTGCAGCTAAAATAAATTAGAAATTGCCCTGGTGAGGTCTTGGGTTTAACAGGTGAGTCTCAGCTTTCTTCCTTACCCTTTTTCTTGGGTGGTGAGTGGCTCCTGGCTGCCACTTTTCCCTCACCAGCACAGATCCTACTCATCTGTCCCAAATGTCCAAACCAAATCAGTATACCGCCTCCAGCCTGCTTCACATGTGACTGTCTCAGATTACATTTGTAAGGAGGAGAGCACCATTCCTCTGCAGCATAAACAGCACAGCAGAAGCTAAGACTGGACAAATCCTGGCTTATTTTTAACAGCAGGGTCTGCAGCACTGTCAGGGGCGGGTGGGTACAGCCTCTGAAGGAATGTGGTCTGAGCCTGAATGCACAAAAGCAGTTGAAGCATCGCCATCTGGGCAGGGTGCTCCCGGTTTTGAGCCGGGAGGGGAAGACAACATTTACACACAGAGAACCCAGCGTTTTCCTCTTAGAAAACTGCTCTGCAGCAGCGAGCTCAAAGGTGTATGCGCCGTTGCCTTGGCCTGCAGCCTGTTAGCAGCATTACCATATTAATGATTTAAAGGCTTACGAATGCTAAGAATGTAAGAGGTCAGTCTGGCCCATGGCCAGGACTCAACCCACTGCCCGCCCAGGGTGAATAATCCCTTTCACGGTCGAGTTGTTAAATGGTGTCCCGGGATGCAGAAGGAGATGGGGTTACAATGTATGGAGACTGCACAATCGAATGCCATTGCTTTGCAGGAAGGGTGTGGAGACACAGTTGTTGCCTGTGCCTGGAAGATTTGCAGAGGGAGGCATCTCTGTTGTATGAAACATTTTTGCTGTGTTGTCCCCTCTCTGTACTGAATAGGGACTTTATAGTACGTGTGGCCTGTTTGATCTGTTGGGAGTTGGGCGCAGCTCTGAGTAGTGGAAAAAGGTTTTTATCTCAGGGCAGCAGCTTGGTTAGTGTGGAAGATAGTTATGCTAAAAATGCTATGTAAACAAGGAGGCTGAGCAGTTCTATATAAAAAGACTTAATGTGACCTACAGATAAAGCAAGAGAGATATCAATGTCTTTTTTACAATTTACATTTGCTCAAACACCTGCCCCAGCCATGAAGTATTTTTAGTTTGAATGTGGCCAAAGGGATCTGGAAAAGGTGATGGAAGGCCACAAGAGGAACAACATAACAGGTGGCATGTTTAAAGGGGTCACCAGAGTATAGTATAGAAAAATAGCAGAAGGAACTTCAAGCTGGTGACATGTAGGTAATGGCATCAGACATAGAGAAAGGTTTAGATGAAAGGAAATGAGAGCAGTGGTGCGACAAGAGCTGGGAGCTTCCAGGAGAAAACCAGAATGTAGAAGTTGGAATTTTCTGGGGAAAGAGAACTAAAAACCCAAATGCCAGAACCAACCAAAAAACTCCAACCAAACAAAACCCACAAACAAACTCACCCCCAAACAAAACCAAACAAAAATCCCAACCATCCAAATCCAACCCTTTGGAGAGGTGTAAGTCATGGAAATAAAACTGACTTTTATCCATTAGATCTCCACTGCCTTGAGTCATTACTACTAGTAACACTCTCCATTAGATTGTAACAATCCTTTAGAGTGACTTTTTTACAGAAGCATGTAGAGGTAGGATGAAGGGTAACAGCTTCAAACTGGAAAAAAATAGATTGAGATTAGACAGAAGGAAGAAATTCTTCACCATGAATGTGGTGAAACACTGGAATAGGTTGCTCAGGCAAGTTGTGGATGCTCCAAGCCTGGCAGTGTTCAAAGACAGGTTGGATGCAGGCTTGAGCAACCTGCTCTAGCAGGAGGTATCCCTACCCATGGCAGGGAGTTAGAAACAGATGATCTTTAAGGTCCCTTCCAACCCAAACTATTCTATGATTCTGTGATTGCTGATGGTGCTAGTGACAAAAACTGCTTTGTTTTCACTGACCACAACTCTTGTGAAAACTAAACATGGTACTATGTCAGGGCCAGATAAGCCTAGGAGGAACTGAGAGAACTGTTTACTGAACTCAGTGGTCAGAGAGGTGAACCTATTAGAGTCTGTACATTTCTTACCTAGATGACATTCTGATCCTAATGTAGTTTGCAGGAAGTCTTTATAATGATAAGGAATCCCAGCTTGATCATCTCATTCAAAGATGAAATGGCTTTTCTGAGAGACTGGAATAGCTGTTTGCAGCAACTATACTGCAATTTCTGACTAAATTAGTTTATTGTTGAATAATCACTCAAATGACATCAGTTATTCTGACAGATAGTGACTTTTATTTGGAGGGCATGACCATTCAGGGAGTTGAATGCAGTTCAGAACAGTATTCTGCAACTGTCATAGGCAGCTTTTCTAGGTGACCTCCCTGAGTAGGTGAGAAAGCAGGAGGGCACCTAAACTAAGCACATTTGGTACAGGAGGCACTGAAATGATGCCTTGGCACTTCAGCTTTTCAGGAACAAAATAGAAACAAGGGGCAATGGGTGGAATTTGAGGCATAGGAAGTTCAATGTAAACATGAGGAAAACTTTTTTCACTGTGAGGGTGACAGAACACTGGAACAGTCTGCCCAGGAGGGCTGTGGAGTCTTCTCCTCTGGAGATATTCAAGACCTGCCTGGATGCCTTCCTGTGTGATCTGGTATAGGTGCTCCTGCTTTGGCAGTGGGGTTGGACTGGATGATCTTTCTAGGTCCCTTCCAACCCCTAACATTCTGTGATTCTGTGACTCTGTGAGAAAGTACTGCAGGCCTTTGTTTGCCTAGCTCAACAACAAATTAGTAGTTCTTATATTTAATTAAGATTATTTTCTTGCTTATTCTTTCCTGGGTTTTGAGAAGGGGGAAGAATATTTGAAAACTCTACTTAAAGAGCAGCAGCAAATAAGTCACACACTTACGCAAGCAAAGACACTTTGTAGTTAGAAGTGCTTTTAACATAAAGGATTCTTGACTTCATGGTTTAATTACAAAATGTGTCAGAATTATTCATACCTAACTTTAAGACTTTAAAGGAGTTCTTAGATGTCTGGGATTTCCCTGGGTCTATAACAGACTGACTACCCACATCATTAAGCTACTGTTTTCTCAAATACAGTTGTTGCCTGCAGATTGAAACTTTGGGGTTTTTTAACACACAACAGGATCACAACCAAGCTGTGACAATAGTCATATTACTTAAAACTACCCCAAACCCAACCTATGCATAATGGATACTAATAATTAAAGCAGACTTTTTAGAAAGCTCATCATCAATCAACTTTTGACATTTGAAATGTATTATCCTTATTCTGGAGTCTGTTAGGACACCCTGTATTTCTAGTTCATTAGCTGCTTTATAAACCAACTAACAGGACTGTTTCAATGTTCTCTTTCAAGTGATAATTAATACTTATTCATAAATATTCCTAACCAAGAATCCATTAAGAGCCAGGCCTACTAAGAGTGACTCAGACTGATGTGTGACCTTAGTAAAACCATGATTGAGATTAGTATTACAGAATCATAAAATGGTCTGGGTTGGAAGGGACCTCCAAAGGTCATCTAGTCCAACCCCTCTGCAGAGAATGGAATGGAATAGAATAGAATAGAATAGAATAGAATAGACCAGGTTGGAAGAGACCTTCAAGATCATTGTGTCCAACCTATCATCCAACACCACCTAATCAACTAAACCATGCAACCAAGCACCCCATCAAGTCTCCTCCTGAACACCTCCAGTGATGGTGACTCCACCACCTCCCCAGGCAGCCTATTCCAATGGGCAATCACTCTCTCTGTGTAAAACTTCCTCCTAACCTCCAGCCTAAACCTCCCCTGGTGCAGCTTGAGACTGTGTCCTCTTGTTCTGGTGCTGGTTGCCTGGGAGAAGAGACCAACCTCTGCCTGTCTACAACCTCCCTTCAGGTAGTTGTAAAGAGCAATAACGTCTCTCCTGAGCCTCCTCTTCTCCAGGCTAAGCAACTCCAGCTCCCTCAGTCTCTCATCATAGGGCTTGTGCTCCAAACCCCTCACCAACTTTGTTGCCCTTCTCTGGACACATTCCAGCAAGTCAACATCCTTCCTAAACTGAGGGGCCCAGAACTGGACACAGTACTCAAGGTGCGGCCTAACCAGTGCAGTGTACAGGGGCAGAATGACCTCCCTGCTCCTGCTGGCCACACTGTTCCTGATACAGGCCAGGATGCCATTGGCCCTCTTGGCTGCCTGGGCAGATTGCAGGTTCATGTTCAGCCTATGATCAACCAGCACCTCCAGGTCCCTCTCTGCCTGGCTGACATCCTCCACTAGATCAGGTTGCTCAGAGCCTTTTGAGCTGTTGAATATCTCCAGGGATGGGGCCTCAAGTACCTCCCAGAGCAACTTGTTCCAGAGTTCCACCACCCTCCTGTAAAGAACTTCTTCCTAACATCCAATCTAAATCTACTCTTCTCCAATTTCAAACCATTACCCCTTGACCTATCACTGCAGGCCTTTGTAAACAGTCCCTCTTCATCCTTCTTGTAGGCCACCTTCAGGCCACTATTAGGTCTCCCCAAAGCTTTCTCTTGTCCATGCTGAACAACCCCAGCTCCCTGAGCCTGTCTTTGTAGCAGATATACTCCAACCCCCTGATCATTTTCATGACCCTTCTCTTGACCCTCTCCATCAGGTCCATATCTTTCCTGTGCTGAGAGCTCCAGAGGTGGATGCAGTACTCTAGGTGAGGTCTCACCAGAGCAGAGTGAAGTGGCAGACGTGCTGGCTATACTTCTTTTAATGCAGCCTAGGATGCAATTGGCCTGCTGGGCTGCAAGTGCACAGTGTTGGCTCATCTCCAGTAAATACTTTGTACTACAACAACTGAAAATATTAACCCTGTGACTGGATTTTGTCTCTGCCAACACAGCTGTGAAGAGCCCCCTCCACAAATGCTGCAAAATATTTGTTTCAAATGTCTGTGCTGTAAGTGACCAGAAACAAGGTGGGGTTTGCTTATTTTTCTAGTGTTTTGTGCTTGTGCTGGGTTAACCTTGGCTGGCTGCCAGGGGACACAAGAAGAAAATAGTAAGAAAAAGGTTGTGGATCAAGATAAAGATGGGGAGATCACCCACCATTTACCAGCAGCAAAACAGACTCAGCAAAGATTAATTTAATTTATTGTGAATTAAAAATAGAGTAGGATGGTGAGATACAAAGACAAAACTAAAAATACTTCACCACCCCACCCCCCTCCTTCCCAAGCTCAGCTTCACTCCTTCATTTCCAGCTTTTCTACTTTGTCCCCCTGGCACCAAACAGTAGAGGAGAATGAGGGTCATGGTCAGTCCACAACAGTTCCTCTCTGTCACTTCTTTCTTTTTCTCTTCTCCATCATGGGTCCTCCCCACAGGATACAGTACTTTCAGTGTGCTTCAGTGTGGGTCCTCTCCATGGGGTACAGACTGCTCAGCATGGGTCTTTCCCTTGCCATAGGTCCTGCCAGAAAATCCATTCCTGTGTGATTTCGCCAGGGGCTGCAGCTTCCTTTAGGGTCCTCCATGGGTTGCAGTGTGGAGATCTTCTCTGGTGTGGTTGTCCATGGGCTGCAGGGGGACAACTTGCTTCATTATAGTCTTGTCTACAGGCTGCAGGGGAAGCGCTGCTTCAGCACCTGTAGCACCCCCTTTCTATGACCTTGATGCCTCCAAGGCTGTTTCTCCCACATTTTTCTCAGTCCTCTTTCACAGCTGCTATACAGCATGTTTTTACCCTTGCATGTTTCCACAGAGACCACCATCTTGGCTGAAGGGGCTCAGCCTTGAGCAACAGTGGGCTCATTATGGAGCCAGCTGCAAGCAGCTCTGTACAAACCAGAGGCAGCCCTGGTCTTTGCTCACAGAGGCCATCCCCACAGCACCCCTTTGCTCCTCACTGCCAACATCTTGCCACTAAACCAAATACAGTGCAGTGTTGTTCTTTTCCACAAGAACAGCTCAGACCTTGCTTCCCCACAAGAGTGGAACAGCTCCCTAGTCAAGCTCTGCAAAACTGTCCCTTAAGCTAAGTACAGAATGTAGTTATGAAATAAGAGTGCACTAGAGTGATCATGCTTGCCAGTTCTCCTGAAGACAAAGTTAATCCTGAACTAGATAAAATGCAAATATTTCAAACTAAATTCTTATTTCCCTACAATCAAACATATATGATTGTATCTGTAGGTAAATGACTACAGGGAGTTTTCATGACACCTTATAGAAAGGGGTCCTTGATCCTTACAGTACTTAGTGGAAAGCAGAGCTTGCCACAGCCTTCTATCTCCTGTACTCAGTAGTCTCCTGCAACTTTGGTAAAAGGGGGAGGAACAAATTCCTTTTGTATGACAGCAAACACAGTTTGCATGGTTTTTCTGAGGCCAGAAAGTGAGTCAGCAGTAAAGAGTTAAGAGCCACACAATCATATCCAGTTACTTCACTGCCACAGTTCAGCATTTGGAAACAATCTGTGCCAGACCATAGATCCATTTATATTCATGATGATTTCAGGAATAAGTTATTCTGAAAATTAATAGAGACAACATCCAAAGCCAGCATTTAATTTTATTTATTCAAGGACAGTGTTCCTTAAAATTGGCACCACACATCAGACAGTATAACCATCACTGACACCTAATTCTCACCTATTCAATTTTCATAGCAAGTTAAACTATTGAGATTGAAAACTGAAGTGGCAAAACATTAGATTTTCCCATAGCAAAGCAGGAGTCCTCATGGTTCTAAATATCTTAACTGCATATGCCACAAGATAAGTTAGAGAAAGCAGTGATAAACTCTAGACCCCACAAGGATACTTGCTAATACATAACTGCTGTGGTATGGTAATCACATTAATACTGCCATTAAAACTTGAGGCATCAAGTCAAAAACATACCTTGTACTTTGGTTTTCAACTTTTCTGGTTTTAATTAAGGAAGCCTGTGCTTTTGGTTCAAGTGCTATCTTAGGAAGAAGCATACTGAAATGGTTTAGAGCTATAATTCTAGTCAGTTACAAGTGATCACATTCACACTTCACAGTTATCTTCAGAATTACCAACATCTCCTAAAGTGTGAACACATACCTCTCTACTCACTGTATTGAATAAACTTCCATCTCAAAGTCCTGCTTTCCTCTCTTTACCCTTCCATTCTCTGTAGGGATGAGATTCAAGATGTTTCCTAGAGCATATTCCTAATGGTCCAAGGAACTTAGACCCTGCCTTTTCCTCTCCTCCTGGACAGAAAAGGTTGTAATGATTTTTCTGCTGAAAGAATAGGAAAGTGCAAGAAAGCAAAAACTTCATGGGTTTATGAAAGGAAGGAAATGAAGTAATGATAAATAATACAAAAGCTACTAAATTCTTCATTCTAGTCACAAAGAGAGCAGCTTTGTTTTGCCTGCAGAACGTGAACAGTGCTTGAGTCAACCAGATCAAGTACTTCAGTGAAAATTCCTTTTTTGGTCACTAGAGAGTATGACTTGGTGCATTGTTAGTAAGTGATGCAAAGCAACAGGCAAAATGGGCTAGTGCAAGGAAGAAAGCAGTAAACATGTTTCACACCTTCCATGTCACTGATTCCAAGCCTTGACTGCTACAGTAACAACTGCAGATTAATTGAGTTTATGGAAAGGAAAATTAAAGCTAGAAGTGTCAAGTAGAAACCTGACCTCTTCTCTAGATAACCTGCAGTAAAGAGCCTGTGCTTTAGTTTGTATCCTGCTAGGTATTGTACACCACTTGCATATAATTTTCTGGAAGACAGATAATGCTGAAACTGTTCTTTGCTGTGTACCACATACAGATGAAGTCAAAGCTATGCCTCCTAAGCAGTCTGTAAAAACCCAAACACTACAGCAAACTGGTTCCAACTCGGACAATGACAAACTCCTCCAGTTTGACCCAGTGCCAAAACTTCATCTCTGGACAGAAGCTGGTACAGTAGCAAATATCACTCCTCAAATACTAACCCTGTGGCAAACCCCAGATTCAGAAGCAATTAAACAATTTTTGGATACTTAAAAATTCCAAGACACTTCCCCCCCACTTCAGAGAAAACATCAAAGCTGAGTTAGCTTGTTCAGCTGTTTGCATTTTGCAGAGGGAGCTGCTCTGAGATGGAGACTTTGCAGCTCACATGACCTTCAGCAGCTCAACTTTTAAGTGCTAAGCTGTCAGAAAAGCAGCTGCTTAAAAATACTGCAAATTCATACTGAGTTAGTGGTTTGCATCATATTAGGGTCTCAGATAGTGCCATTGGAAACTATGGAGTGTTAGTTCTGTACCAATTGTTTCTGGCTATAAAAAGCTGGAGTTTGAGATCTGCACAGTCCAGACTTGCTTTTGTATTACAGATGTTCACATTAAGCACTACTGAACTATGCAAGTTGCTTTGTTTTGAGATTCTTAATGCTGATGTTTCCCCCATCAGCAATATAAATATTCTTAGGAACATTACATACAGTTTGCTGTCCTTAAAAGCTGAAAGAATTAATGATAAAGTCCCAGTTAAGACAATTCCCAGATAGGGGTAGAAAGGCTGTGGCTGACAGCTATCACAGCAACAATTGTTTGGAGGGGGGAAGTTCAGCATACAGCTGTTACACAAGGCTGGTGTCCTGCTGCACTCTCCCAAACACAGAGGCATCAAAATCCAGCATCTCTTATGTGTACCTCAAGTACAGTTTGGGATGTACTGTGATCTTGTAACTGAACAGTAAAAATTACAGTAGTGATAGTTTTACCCCTGAAGGTAGTTTCAGCAGCTTGGTTGTAAGCCATATTCATGAAGCTATGGCAAATTATCCAACACTTAAGCAGAAGTGGACGCCAGATCTATACATCAAGTTCTTCAACTGATATGAGTGCTACTAACCCAAGCTTTCTGCAGGTTTGAAGGAAAATAGAAAGAGATACAATGAAATGTTTTAACTTGTTTTAAGGGAAATAAGGCTAAATTTTAAGCTTTTGTTTAGCTACTGTATTTCCTTCAATTAGTCTTTGCACCAGAGTAGACAGTCACTGGTCCAGTACTCAGTTGTAATGCATAGTTCCATTGCTAGCTGGAGTACATAAGTACACTTCACCCTTTTGTACCTCAATGCCAGTTGGGCACTAATACCAGCACTGTTAAGGATTAAAAAACAAAACCCACATCCCTCCCTCCCCCACCTTACAGCCCAATCTGTTCAGAAGGCAAGTAGACAGCCATGAAAAAAAACCAACTTACATTTTAATGTGTGCAAGAAATATTCCACTGGTTACAAAGTGTGCAGGTTTCCAAGTATACTTATTCTCTATTTGGAGGTGCTGGGGCCAAACACTGCCCTCTCTCTTTGTGCCAAATCTCAGGCATTAGGCACCCATCTTTTGGTGTGTTATGGGACTGTGAACACCAAACCCTTGTTTTATTACTAAGGCCTACAAAGCATCCCCACATGGGAAAAAACGTTAGATCATGTCAGTCAGACAGCATCTCCTTCCTATAACATCATTACAATCAAAACTGGGCAAGAGAATGTCTTTAAGTCAAAGGATCCGAGATCAGAAGTGCAGCTGTGCTCACTACTCCCGCCTTGATCTTGCGCACATGTCATCTTCATCATATTCACCCATCAACTGCAACATATAGGTCCCAGTGTAGAGAAGAAACTGTCCAGTTATTTGTGCTGCATGGGACATCAGCTGAAGCACCTTCCTAGAAGAAAATAAATTCATAGAAGAAAAGCCATTTCTTTAGAGATGAAATCACTCCTTTCTCCCCATCCACACCACCCTTAGGATGAGGAGGATCTAAGGACTCTCTTTCCTTCTCATTTCTTAAAAGCTGGCCACTTTTGTACCATCTTTAGGGAAAAAAAAAAATAGCTCTGTGGCCATTAACAAAAACTATGGCCACGATGGCCGAATCAGAAAACACATTTAACAAAGCAGGCTGCCAGCCTGTTAGACATTTACAGGCCTCCAGTAAAGCCATCACTCAAGAGCACCACTGGAGATAACTTTACCTGGGAGCCCAGCAGCATTTCTGTAGCAAGGATCTCACCCTTAGGTCATCTACCACCACAACACTATGGGTGTCTCCAAGCTACAGGTCAAACTTGATTAGATCTGAAGCTGAGCAATCACATTACAGTGGATGCCCAACAGCAAAACAAGTGAAGCAAGGTAAATTAATGCTGTCTAAGCTGCAGCCTTCAGAATTCTCAGTTCACAGCTGTTCTGGTTTTAAAAGATTTTTAAAGTATCAGTATTCAAATATATAATAATGTGTGAGAATCAGTACAAGTCACAGAATTACAGAGTGGCAGCAGCTAGAATGGACCGCTGGAGATAAAGCAGGGTCACCCACAGCAGGTTGCTCAGGATCACAATGTCCAGATGTGTTTGGAATTTCTCCAGAGAAGGAGAATCCACAACCTCTTTGGGCAGCCTGCTCCAGTGCTCTGGCACCCTCACAGAAAGTAAGTTTTTCCTCATGTTCAGATAGAACCTCCTGTGTTCCAGTTTGTGCCAGTTGCCCCACACCACTGAAAAGAGTCTGGTCCCATCCTCTTGACATCCACCCTTTAGATATTGATCAGCACTGAGAAGATGCCTTATCAGTCCTCTCCAAGCTACACAGCCCCAGGTCTCTCAGCCTTTCCTCATTAGAGAGATGCTCCAGTCCCCTCAGAATCTTTGTAGCCTCTGCTGAACTCTCTCCAGGTAGTTCCCTGTCTCTCTTGAACTGGGGAGCCCAGAACTGGATGCAGATGTAGCCTCACTAGGGCAGAGTATAGGAGGAGAACCTCCTCTGACCTTCTGGTCAGGAGACTGCACTCCTGCTGCACTCCAGGAGACCACTGGTCTTCTTGCCTCAAGAGCACATTGTTGGCTCATGGTGAACATGTTCACCAGGTCCTTCTTAGCAGAGCTGCCGCCTTCCTGTTTGTCAACCCCTAACCTGCACTGGTGTGGGGGGGGTTATTCCTCCCCAGCTGCAGGATTCTACACTTGCTTTCATTGAACTTCATTAGGTTCCTCTCTGCCTACCTCTCCAGCCTGTCCAGGTTAAAAAAAAAATAAAAAATCCATAAACTAAGATCAGGTAACCATTAGAAGTCTAAAATATAAACTGTGGATCACCACAGGCTCACAGGGGAATAGAGATCACCATATCTGAATGGTCCTTCATTCAACTTAGTTATAGCTGTGTCTTCCTTCCATTATGCAAGAAACAGCAGGGACATCAATACTAAGAGGTATATTCAAGCTTTATCACACACAAGTTAAGTGGGCCTTCACCAGAGTGAAGCTGAAGCACTGGGGAAGTGATACATAAGAACTGGAACTATTCCAAAACTGGAAGGGATCAGATTATGAAGATGCAGAAACCAGACCAGCCTTCCTCTTCTGCAAAAAAAAAGGAGGAAGGTTCTCTGAATCGCTGTCTGAGAAAACATGCAGTTGTGTACTCTCTGCTGCTATCCACTTCTCCTTTGAGCTCTAGCAGCGAAGGCAAAGTCTTCTTCCTACAAATGTTTGTTTTGCCCTTTTTTCTTCACTGTGATAGAAGGTGGTTTGCAGTCAAAATCCAATGCATTTGAAGAGTAGAAACCCCTGTGCTTTGAGCCTGGGAGGCCTCTCAAAAACACTGTCCCCTTATACATGCTTCCCACAAACACACCTTTCCAACATGTCCTTTCCTCCACCAGATGGCACAGGCCAAGGAGCTTTACAGTTGTAAAGAAAGCTGCACCTGGTACCAAGCTTGTAAGCAGCTGCACTGTGTCACTTGCACACAAGAGCAGTTGTTGCTTAAGCCATGGAGCAAGGTATTTGTTGAACCAGACATTTGATCCCTCAGTTGGACACTGCGGGGGAAATGCACTAATCAGACCTGGCAGGCTTCATCCCCTCCCATGGATGAACAACTGCTGCATTTTAAAGTCCTCTCCCTTCACATTCTGCAGGTGGGTACAGGGAGAGGGCATCAGAGTTAGCATTTGGGAATTCATTAGCAGAGGGACTACACCAAGAACATAACATCTTCTGTCTCCAGTTTCAACAGCAAGTTGAGACAGGCCATATCATTGTTGTGTCCAGGAACACCCAAGGTTAACTCTTCTGTCACCTCTTTCTCTGCTAGCACTTTTTCCCTGTCCTGATACTGGCACTTCCCTTACAGCTCAACTTTGTAACATAACAGTGCTTCTAGAAGAACTCCACAGCTACTTCAGCTGTTTGCTAGCACCACTTTTTCCCCACCAGCTGCCTTGCATTGGCAGGGAGGCACAACTGTCACTTCAAACTCTCCTTAGCAGTGTAATTTCCAGTGCTAATCCTCATCTCCACAGCAGATAGCCAGAAATCAGACTGTTCTGGCTCAATAGACTTGACATAGACAGGAACTGGAGGGGTGCAGCTGTTCAAGGGTAAATTTTTTTGCTTTGAAGAACTCCTAATGAAGCCAGTTCTACAGGTGGGTGTAGCACAGAGCTGGATAATTACTGCAGCATGACCAGAGATGGATCTCATCTGCAGCCACACCAGCTGTGGCCTGAAAGATTAAGCAAAGGACCACCTAAGTAGAGTGGCAGAGGTCAGTTAGACTGGAAGACAGGGAACAAAATTACCATTACAATGCATAGTATCTGCATTATGGGATGAAGGACTATTTGAAGACTTCGGACTACACTTTGCTCAGGGGAAATGAAAATATCACTTAGGATATATACACCCCTGTCTGTTCTGCACAGAGCAGCTCTGATCCTCAAGTCATACAGCAACACACATTTTGAAAGGTCAGGTTGAGAATCTCAGGGCTGCAGCTTCAACAGCTGTCAAAGTATGGCACCTCTGTGAAGGTATGTGAACTAGAAGTTTCCTTCACACAGCTGGTTTTGACAAGGTGCAGACCTTCAGCACACTGTTGAAAGCAGTGGCTGGGACAGGTATTATTTTGCCCCATGTAAGGCAGCATTTCCCAACCACCAGATCTCCTAAACTCACAACCACCACAGCTTAGTCCTGCAGGAGACAGTGGTCCTCATAAGGCTACTTTTGTTTGCTTAGAGACCAACTGGCTTTAAAACAGTGACATCAGGGCCTTACTACAGGTGGCAAATTAACATGAAGACAACAGACAGTGTCTTATCTCTTCCATTTTCCTCTGCCTCTGTGTTGCTCAGGTGCTGTATTTGGCAGATGTTCATTGCAAAATCTGAGCAAGCTTTACCATAGAATGTTTTGGGTGGAAAGGGACCTCTAAAGGCCACCCAGTCCAACCCCCTGCAATGAGCAGGGACATCTTCATCTAGATCAGGTTGCTCAGAGCCCTATCCAGCCCAACCTGGAATGTTTCCAGGCATGGGGCATCTACCACCTCTCTGGGAAACCTGGGCCAGCATTTCATCACTCTCAGTGCTAAAAATGTATTCCTTCTATGCAGTCTAAATCTGTCTCTTGTAGTTTAAACCCAACACCCCTTGTTCTGTAACAGCAGACTACTAAAAAGACTGTCACCATCTTTCTTATAGGCACACTTTAAGTAGTAAAAAGCCACAACACTGCCTCCCTGAAGCCTTCTCTTCTCCCAGCTCTCTCATCCTGTGCTCATAGCAGTTTCAGACCTCTGATGAATTTGTTGAAGTGGTTTCAGAGGAGGCCACAAAAATTATGTCCTTGTACTGAGGACTCCAGAGCTGGACCCAGCACTGCAGGTGGCTTCTCAGTAGAGCTAAGCAGAGGGGCAGAATCCCCCTCCCTCAACTGACCACTAAGACCTCTGCCATTATATCTCATCCCTCTCATATCATCCCCTTGAAGTCCCCCTTCAAAGAGCCTGATGCATCTTCCTCAGCTTCCTCCATTCTTCAAGCCTGTCAAAGAAATCTGGGAAAATTCTCTCATGAGAACAAAGAGACTTTATCTACACCCTCGCTGGCAAGATTTTTGCCTTGGGGAAGAACTTAAGATTCTACCAAGTCAGATTTCCACAAATCAGCTGTCCACCTTACAAAGCAAGATTCATCACATAGGCTGCTATGTAGGAATTAACAAAACCAGTAAGTTTACAAACACACTTGCTTCACAGAACCAATAAGCAAACAATTTCACCTCGACACACAGACCTGATCTGCAGTGGAAACAGACTTACCGCAGCAGGCTTTTTGCTGCCATACATTTGATGTCATAGGAGACAGAGTAGATCTCATAGAAGGTTGCCTTGATGTTTAAGCAGCCAATAAAATCCTTTGGGTTCAGCTTGTACAGATCAAATGTGATGTTAGCTACTCCCATTTTCTTCTTGCGTTTCACAGTGGCAACTCCATTTCTTGTCTAATTTGAAAAGAGGGAGGGAGACAGTTTGGGCCATGAGCCAGGGAGCTACAGCAAGACAGTTGCTAATAGCTTTTCAGAAGCAGTTTGCTTATTCCAGGCTTGGGGCTAGTTCTCATTCAATTTTCAACTAGAATTAAAAGCATTACATAGAATACATAGAATAAACCAGGTTGGAAGAGACCTTCAAGATCATCGCGTCCAACCCATCAACCAATCCAACACCACCCAAACAACTAACCCATGGCACCAAGCACCCCATCAAGTCTCCTCCTGAAAACCTCCAGTGATGGCGACTCCACCACCTCCCCAGGCAGCCCATTCCAATGGGCAATCACTCTTTCTGTATAGAACTTTTTCCTGACATCTAGCCTGAACCTCCCCTGGCGCAGCCTGAGACTGTGTCACCCATCCTGTAGTTTATGGAATATTGTTCAAGTCCTGAGCAAGTTTCTGAAGCTGTTCCAGACACAGAAGTTCTGTGACACACCACCTCCTGAATATTTCTTGCCTATAATACAGCTTCTTCTTCAGAGTATACTGAAGCTACAGGGGAGAGATCCACTACTGATTGGGCCGAGGGTTTAATCATAGAATGTTTTTTGTTGGAAGGGACCTTTAAAGGTCATCCAGTCCAACTGCCCTGCAGTCTGACAGGAACATCATCAACTAGACTAGGTCACTCAGAACCCTGTCCAACCTGACCTGGAATGTTTCCAGGGATAGGACACCTACCACTTCTCTGGGCAACCTGGGCCAGTCTTTTACCACCCCCAGCATGAAAAATTGTCTTTCTTGTATCTAGTCTAAATCTTCCCTCTTTTAGTTTAAATCCGTCACCCCTTGTCCTGTCACAACAGGCCCTGCTAAAAAGTTCTGTCTCCATTTTTCTTATAGGCCCCTTTAAGTACTGAAAGGCCACAAGAAGGTCTCTCCAGAGCCTTCTCTCCAGGCTGAACAACCCCAACTCTCTAACCCTGTCCTCACAGCAGAGGTGTCTCAGCCCTTATTTTTGTGGCCTCCGCTAAATCTGCTCCAATAGGTGCATGTCCTTCCTGTTCTAAAGACACAAGATCTGGACCCAGCACTGCAGGCAGGGTCTCACCACCGTGGAGCAGAGAGGCAGAATCCCTTCCCTTGACCTGCTGCCCACACTGCTTTGGATGCAGCCCAGGATTGAGTTTTTAAGTCAAAAAGCAAAGGGGGAACAACATGGAAAGTCATCTTTCACTTTAAATACAGCCTCCTTTATAGAAATCAGCCCTTGTCTGCTTCAGGGCTGACAGTGATGCTCGCAGGATCGCTCGCTTCAAGAAAACGAAACAAAACAAACACCCCTAAGAAACAAGCAGAAAACACCACAGAAGACCCAGATTTACAGAGCCCCCTAGTGGACACCCAGGCCAGCACACCCCGCTCAAGGCTCATCATAGCTGCCAAGCCGCTTTATGCGTGCGAAATGAAGCAATGAAGTTGTGCAAGACTGGGCCTTTCTGCACTCACTGCCATAAATCAGCCCAAGTCAAACACGGGATATCACTAGCCAGCAATTTTATGCCTGTTTTATTTCGATAGCCTCTGAGCTGCAGAATCTGGGCCCCTGTCAACAACAGTCTGGACATGTACAAGTACTTGGTATGCATGGTAGCAGATCTCCTCCCCCCGCCACATTAGCACCCTGAATATTTGGATGAAGCATGACAGAGCTTGTGCTATGATGATCTGTTAAGCTATGGCAGTCCTTCTGTTGTCATCCTGTAAAAGGGCAGCATCCAAACATTTTCTGCTGCAGTGCCAGACAGGACATAGGGTAGTGGGGAAAGGAGCAAGGGAGTCAACACCCTGGCTGCAGCTTCTTTTGTGCTCTTGGAGCTCATGGCCCAGGCACAGCAGGCTGATAAACCAGTGAAGTATCTTGGGGGAAAATTTTTCAAACTGTCCACATTGCAACAGGACACTGAGAAAAATGGGGACACAACTGAGGCATTTGTGTGTGAACAGAAAAATGGCAGTAGGTCTGCTTACAGGTCTGCCTCAGCTAGCTTTGCACATGGTAGAAGGAACTGCTGCTAGTTTTCTAGCAACAACCATGTCTTGGAAAGATAATTAGGAGTCTGATTCTTCTTAACATATAGAAGAATATCTCTTTCCTCTCCAACCCACAATCAAACTTTTAAAGACCTTGTATTTTTAACTTCATGCAGTCAAGGTCCTAACTTTGTCACAAAAAGCCTGAAGACAAAGTTGTTTCTGAGGCTTTCCCCTGTAATTCTTTTCAGTTGCTATGTTTCATTTCAATTCTCGGCAGATCCTTGCCAATGGTTCTATGCCCAAGGAAGGGACAAAGTCCAAATTAAATTGATTTGTCATCCAGGAAGGCTCAACATGGAGCTGATACCTTGCCTTCTTTACAGACGTTTTCTTCCTTTTCTCCCCTCCTTCTAACAATTTTAGCAGCCATAGACATTCTTCCATCCACTTCTAGTTAAGTGAGATGTAGTCAGCACTTACTTGTGTCCATTTCTCTCCTTTTTCTAGAACCATGAAGTGTGTATTATCATCCAGGGACTTGAAGAACTCTTCTGTGTCCACAACTGTGCCATCTTCCTCCAAAACCAAAGTAACTATTCCAGCAGATATAAGAAAGGCATCTAAAGTCTGAAAAATAAACCAGTAGATGCAAGCATTTGGAAGAGGGCCCATCATTTCACATCAAGACTCACCTGACATTCTCCTGAACTGCCCTAAAAATGATGTTTAGAACAAGAATCTGTGGATTACCCTTCTGGGACACTGTACTTCACTAAGTTTCATCCAGAGTGGGAACATTTGCTGTACCTTGCTGATGAGCTCTTGCAGACTGCTTGCAACAATTCCTTTCCGGCTGCTTCGGGAGGCATTGGACACACGGAAAGGTCTCCCTGCAGGCATGAGAGGAGGGAACAGGGTCTGTTTTGTTACTGCTCCCATAGATGCTCCCATGGATACCAAAGATCTAGGGCAAATAAAAAAATCAGCAGAGTTATAAAAATAGTTATGCCAAGTACCGTAGAGAAGGAGGAGGATTGTGGAGTTCAGTGACACAGGCATATTATGCAAGTTATTACAGAATCACAGAACACTAGGGGTTGGAAGGGACCTCTGATGATCATCCAGTTCAACCCCACTGCCAGGGCAGGATCACCTAGAGTAGATCACACAGGAACATGTCCAGGTGGGTTTTGAATGTCTCCAGAGAAGGGGACTCCACAACCTCTCTGGGCAGCCTGTTCCAGTGCTCTGTCACAATGAAAACGTTTTTCCTTATGTGGAAACTTCCTCTGTAGAACCTCCTGTACTCCAGCTTGCATCCATTGGCCCTTGTCCTATCACTGGGTATCCGTCCTCCTGACACTCACCCTTCGCATATTTATAAACATGAATGAAGTCACCCCTCAGTCTCCCCCTCTACAAGCTGAAGAGACCCAGCTCCCTCAGCCTTTCCTCATAAGGAGTGGAACATCTCCCTTTACCATCTTTGTGGCTCTGAGTCTTGCAAGCAGTTCCCTGAGGTCCTTCTTGAACTGAGTGGCCTAGAACTGGACACAATATTCCAGATGCAGCCTCACCAGAGCAGAATAGAGGGGGGAGAACCCCTGTAGACCTACTAACCACAGGTCATGTTAGACTTGTGGAGCTTGCTTTCAAAACTAAATACTACAAAGCCCTAAAGATATGTCTCTGAACTTTGTCTTGCCAGTGACATTTGAAAACACTTCCAAAATGAAAAAACATTTCAAGCAGACATGGGCCACCTCTAGCTCAGCTGACGTCAAGGTCACTATTACTGTGAGGGTGACAGGTTTTAAGACTGAATTGGAAAGGTAGCAGCTCCTACTACACTTGGCCACTTTGATGATTCTTTTTAACTGCAAGATAAACAGCCAATGAGATAACACACAAAGGTCCTTTCAACTAATTAGATATGAGCTTGCTTTAGGAGACCGAACATATCCATATTCAAAACATCTAGCATCAGAATGCAAAGAGGAGCTTTTCAATAGAGAATCATAGAACACCAGGGTCGAAAGGACCTCAAGGGTCATCTGGTCCAACCTTTCTTGACAAAAGCACAGTCTGTCCAGCTGAAGCATATAGTTATGCTTACTTCTAACAGCCAAGGCATTTACCTTGTAAATAGTATCTGCAGCCTATAAAACTTCATCTAGTTGTCAAAAATAACAGAGTAAGACTTGTTTGTGCCCCAATGTACCAAAAGAAGCCAAATTAAACAAAAACTACATAAATGCACAGTGTTGGAGCAGGCTGCCAGAGAGGCTGGAAGAATTCAAACACTTTTAGAAAGAAGTTTTTAATTTTTCTGGGCAATCACATGTTTTAATAGTGATAGCTGAGGTTCCCTTAGACAAACTGAGTGCATAATACTGCTAACTGCCAAGTCCCCACAGTCCTGCTCCTACCTACACCCTGTGACAGCTTTTGCTGTCAAGTTACATCGGTTAATTCAACAACCAGCTTTCCAAACATCACCCTCTGCATGACATCTGGGAAGGACTGCTCTCTAACAAGTCTTTTAAGGGGACACAATACTTTGTCTCTCACATTCCTGGACTTAACCCCCTGCACAGCCTTTGCTCCTTAATACCGAGTTTCACAGGAGTGGGAAAAAGATGCATCCCTGTTTTGTTCTCCTATATAGATATCAAAGGTTAGTTTTGCATAGGAAAAACTGTTCTCAAACACTTTCACAGCAAGAGAAGGAGTGAACTGGCAGCCTCTTTCTGCAGCCAGAGTGAATACAGGAATTCCTAGAACAATAGTACAATGTTACTCAACTAATGTTGTCCCAGTCATGCCTTCTGTACAAGCCCACATTGGCCAAGGAGAATATCTTTTCCAAACCCCTTACCTGCTCTTTAAGTGTGGGGTTGGTTTTTTTTTAATGCATATAAAGTAATTTTTGTGACTGCTGAATTTTACTGATTAATGTACTTTCTGTTCTCATTCTGAACTGCTCCTCTACAGGGCTTAGGGCTGAGGCCTTTCCTCTGTACACCAAATTTTACCTTCCTCAAATGCTCTTCAGCATTATTGGTGCTTTTATTTCTTTTTAAAGGGCAGAGGATGTTCAGCACCTGTATTCTATCTCAAACTAATACCATCTTGGTAGTGCTGATTAAACACTAGGTCCCTGGCTTTCAGCAGTTTGTGTATATGCACATGGCTGGAGGAAATCTCTCATCCTTCCTGCAGCAAAGCTGGTGAGAATGAGCAGTCAGCATGGTTTTCAGGAGACAGGTGCTGCTTCAAATTAGAGAACTAGTATGCACTTTCCTCCTGGAGAAGTGTTGAGACCAAGGAGAACAAGGTGA
Organism: Dryobates pubescens; assembly: GCF_014839835.1. Classification (NCBI taxonomy): domain Eukaryota; kingdom Metazoa; phylum Chordata; class Aves; order Piciformes; family Picidae; genus Dryobates; species Dryobates pubescens. Next base: position 16,329,740 of record NC_071620.1, on the reverse strand, counting down.
CGGAGTAGCACGGTCACAGGCATTGAATCTCCACAGAAGGGAGATAGGGCATAGGGCAAATGCCAGGATAGGGCATTTGTTAATCTCTTCACTAAATTAATCACCCTGCTGGGCTGGGCACTTCCCATTCTGAACCACTTCCCATTCTGAACCACTTAAGTCTTTTCCTCAGATATGAAGCCTCCTTCTCTGCCTCTGGGCAGGTGACTCCTTAGGGCACCCTAATATCAGGAAGCACAACACTCAGGGTTCACGAGACACTTTCAGAGGTAGCTACATCCTGTTCCCTCTCATGCACATGAACGCCAGCACATAGAATAGTTACTTGAATGGTATATACCAGCGGTGGGTACTGCCAAGATCTTCCTTTTGCAAGGACTGAAAATGTCAGTCCTGCTGAAGAGTTTTCTTTCCCACTACTTAAGCCAGGCTGTCACTCATAAAAGACAAATCATCAGGAAAAAAGTCAAAACATACATCATAATACAGAAGGAAGACTGCTGGGGACACAGCTCATGGACAGGACATGAGCTGCAAGAGTTCACCTGAAGCATTAATTAGCACAGCCAGCTATACAAGCCATATTTTGCAGCTCTGAGCACCTCATACTGCTGCCTAGCTCTAGCAGAAGTAAAAAGTTAGAGGGAAAAAATGAACCCAAAAGATTAATAAACCATGACTTTCATTAGGTCCACCAGACAGTCACTTAGCAGGAATCCAGGGAGATAAACAAGGGTGATGAAATCACACTCACATTTCAGTAAAAGCAGTCAGTATCACCTTTAAACTATGCTTGCTTAGAAGCTGTGAGTCTTGTCTCCAGTCAATAGGAAGTACTAGGAAACAAAAGCCAGTATGATTTTAAAAAGCCAGAAAAGAGTGTGGATTTTTCCATTTCTGGTCATATTTGCTGAAAATTTGGTTTTTCTTTGTTTCCCCAGAATCAAAGGCCACAGACTCAAATGGGCCAGCCTATATACAGGGCACCTAGAAGGACTGACTTTTGCTGCAGCTGTCCTCAGAAACCAGAAAAGCCTAATGCAGTGAATTCCCCTACCACATTTGAGTTATCAAAAATAATTTTCTACTAAAAGCTGATCAGACTAAATCAGGAAGCAAACACTGGAGGAGAAGGGAACATACTAAGGTGCAGTTAGCTTTATTTGAAAGTTGAGTGACATGTTAGTCTCAGGTAGCTCCACTATTGTTTTTTTGAAGTTGAAAAGATCAAGTCCTAGCTCCTCCCTAAAGGAAACAGTGATCTTGTATCAGTAGGAAACACAAAAATATAACTGAATGATCTTCAAACTCTAGCATCTTGTCCAGTTTGTTTTGAATAACTAAAATCTGCTAGAGCGGGACCTGCAGATACTGCCCCAGGCATTCACTGTAGTGTCAAGGCTAGTGGGATAGATGAATATATATTTTTTTAGGATAATGTGGGATTTAAAAGCCTGCCTTGAGCCCTGTACACATATTTCATTCTATCTTTGTTTGCAATATGCCTCAAGTGTTTGTCTAAGAACATGGTGCAACAGTCTTCAGTCTCGCTCAGAAAAATCAACATTGCACAACACAAGTGGCTTCAGAACATGGCATAGTTTGTTTTTTAGGTCAGAGTTCCCAGACAAGTGACAAAGGCAGTAACAGCAATGGCAATAAAATTAAAAAAAAAAAAAGTCAGCAATTAGTCAGGAGACTGAGATCAGTCAGATTAGAGATCTGGTTTCCCTGCTAAAACACGAACTGCAGAGGTATCAGAACCACATCGAGAAGTAGCTGCATTTCTGAGTGGTGCACAGAGCTATTACATTTACAGATGTGGTTAGCACACCTGAAATGTAAACAGAGGCCAAGGGTCACAGTTGTGTTGTCAAGGAGTACAGCAGCTCCTTACACCAAGGCTCCACGCCACACACACAAGCTCTTTGCACGCACGACAGCGGCCTCGCTAATGCCCAGTGGTGAACACAACATCCCAGCCATTACTCTTCAAGAAGCGGTTACAACTGCAAAGCTCCTGGTAGCACTTCCCTCAGAAGAGCTTAATGTGAGGCTCAAAAGGCCATGACAGCAAGCCTCCATCAGATTTAAGCTCCTTCTCTCTACACCTGCTATGACTAGCCCTCACACAATGCCTGGAAGGTGCCCTTCGCTTCTGACAAATAGACTTATTCAGACTTGGCTCCTCTTAAGCATCCTCTAGGTTGCTAGTAGTCAACCTGCTAAGATCACAAAACGGTTTGGGTTTGAAAGAACCTTTAAAAGTCATCTTGTCCAACACCCCTACACCAAGCAAGGGTATCTTCAAATAAAGCAGGCTGCTCAGAGCCCTCTCCAACCTGACCTGAAATGTTTCCAGGTATGGGGCTTCTACCACCTCTCTGGGCAACCTGGACCAGGGTTTCACCACCTTCATGGGAAACAATTTCTAGTTTGGATCTCTCCTCTTTTACCTTAAAACCATCACCCCTTGTCCTGCCACTACATTCCCGGATAATACACTCCCCATCTTTCTTACTGACCCCATTAAGTACTGAAAGGCTGTTGTAAGGTGTCTCCGTAGTCGTCTCATCTCCAGGCTGAACCACCCCAACTATCTCAGCCTGTCCTGACAGTGGCCGGGTTCCAGCCTTCGAGACATTTTTGTGGCCTCCTGTGGACCCGCTCCAACAGGTCTCTCCCGTGCTGAGGAGCAGTGGGGTAAGCTGGCGGTCGCCCTGGGAGGGATGAAGGAGGGTGTCCCCGCACTCACCGCACCAGCGAGCCCACGTAGTCCCTAGCCACCTCCATGGCCGAGCCCAGCCGCGGGGACAGCGCCGGCCGCGACGCTTAAGCGTCGGTGTTGGGGCCCCTCCCCGCGGCGGGGCGGCCCCGCCGCGCACGGCAGGGCCCTTCCCCCGCAGTGGCCATGGAATCCAAGCTGGAGAAGAGGCCAGGGAGCTGCTAGGGTAGCCGGCTGCGGGCAGCTTTAAACCTCAGCCACGGGTAAAGCTTGTCCGGCGGGAAGGTGGTACCGAGTGTGTAACAGTGCACGGAGGGTGCCTTTTGCCTGATGATTGACCTGAGAAAAGGAGCCAGGGGGACCTTGTTTAACGTGTATATCCGAGTTGTACACCACGTATTAGCTAGTTACGGCTAATATAACAACAGTGGATGCCAATCTCAGCATTAGGGCAAATCAACAGATTAAGTGTCTCAGCTTCTGCTTTTAGAGCCTGTGAATAAGCTTACAGTGCGGATTAATGTGTACAGGAGCTTCGGCGAGGCGGGGCGGGGGGAGCTTGCTGGCATCCCCGCAGGCGAGGGGAGCAGAGACTTCTGGTTACAGGTACAACGGCAGCTTTTCCTTTTCATGTACAAAAACGCAGTATTTGTTTGTTCTGAAAGCAGATTCTGTTTCTCGTCGCTGATGAGCAGAGAAGAGAGGCAGGAGCCTCAGGACCTGGCCCTCAAGCAGAATCGTGACCTAGGACCAGTGCCTGAAGCAGGAGACCCTGTCACTGCTCATCGGGGAAAGACTCCAGAGGCTCTTCCCACCAGTACTCTAGGTTACTCCCAGGGTCAGGAATTGTTTGCCTGGATTTTTTTATTATTATTTTTTTCCTGAACCGACCTGTTTAGGCCAGGAAGAGCCGCTCACAGTATTTTTTTGGTGGGATTTCTATGCTTTAGAGGTGACCTGACAGTGCTGGGTTAACAATGGGACACAACTGATCTTCCTACCTTAATGATTTTTTGTTTCTTTACTTTCCTGGCTTCTCTAGCAGGCAGGCTGACACCTGCTAGGTGTCTTCAGCCCTTATCAGCTATTAAAATGCAAACAATCAACCTTTTGTTCCAGGGCAAATGGTTTTCTTGGATGGCATCTCCTTCGAGCCTGGTGGAGTAAATACCTCTCCTCAGAGCAAGGCTTAGACAAACAAACTTCCCGTTGGGCAAGGAGCCCTGAATTTACCTCTTTCTCCTCAGGCTAGTTAGGGCTTGCAGGTGGGAGGTGGAGGTGGGTGGGAGTGTCAGTCTCCTATGTTGACCCTTTCTTTTCATGTTTGGTGTGACACTTAGTTTTGTTACAGTTCGCTTAGTTTTGTTACAGTTCACTTAGTTTTGTTACAGTTCTGCGATTTGTCCCTGACAGTAAGTCATGGAGAGTGGGAAATTGGGAAAAATAACTAGTTCTCTGAGCACTGGAATCCAAGTAGTTTGTTTTCCCTGGATTTGTGGTGGATTGTGGGCCAGAGCTCCACTGCAAAGTGGAATATTTGTTAGGAATTCTTACCAAGTGTTTCTCTATTGTCATACTTGTCTATATACTGCAACTTTTCCTGCTCTGGAGAGAGAAAATAGGAAAGAAGGAGAAAATGTTTTGTCTGATGGTGTGGCTCTTCCTGCCTCTGCATGTGGACGAGAAGGGAGAGTGCTCCTTAAAAACCATATAAAAAATAACTTGAAGGATTTTTCTGATCAGGCTGGGGCACAAATATTTGGAGGTGGAAATTTTGGTGTTGCAGAAGTAGCTTTCCTCCAGTCATGTGCCTCTTACCAGAGGTCTCTGCAGAGATATCCAAGAAGTATAGCCTCTGCCAAGCAGCCCCTCTGAGGTGGCATACCTGGTGCAAGGCCTGCCATAGCTCTAAGACTGGGACTGTGTTTCGCAAGGACGTGGCTCCTCCAGTGTCATTAGTGCTTCAATTTGCATGGCAGTTGTCACAACTAATAAAAACACAGCTGCTGACTGAAGAGTAACAGGAAAAACATGTCCGTCTGAAGTCTGTCCTGATCTCCAAGTAGAGGAAGGTATTACATGTCATTATCAAAGGTATTACATTGCAAGCTAGTCCTTTATTTATGAGGAAGCAGCAGTAAAGCCATCAGATGTGTAAAATCCCTGACCCAGAAGTTAAGCACCTTTGCAAAGAAGCATCTTTGAACACCAGCAAGTTAACGTGCACATGAGACGTGTGCAGAGTCTAATAAGGAAGAGTAGAAACCAGTAGTATGAGCCAAAATCTGTCTGGACAAGGCAAAAAATAAGATCACAGTTTCTCAATATAACATTCAGTACAAGGATGCTAGTTGTAAGAAACAGAATCTCACACACACACCCTTTTACAGGGAGCGAAAAAGAGCCATAGGCTGAGATGAGGATACTTAGCAACATTTTGCTTCGGTCATTACTGAAAACATTAATCATGCAGGGGACAAAGTACATGGCTGATGTTGAAAGGAGTGAACAGTGGAGGTGGAGTTAAATGAGCAACCGTGTTAATCCCTCTTACTAAATTACTATTTTAACTGCCAGTTAAAACTGCTGAGGTGCAGTGACTGACTCCATCAGACATGTTACTTGTCCTCTGCAGTTCAAGTTAAACAGGTTTGCTCCAGTCACTCCTCATAGGGGTCAGTTATACTGCTGTGAAAAGAAGTCTGCATGTGGTGTGTTTAAAAGGGAGGAGAAAGCACCTGAAGTAGTTTTGCATGCAGCCTCACACTAGTAAGCATGCACTATCAGGAACAATTCTATGATTCTAAGAAGATTTGGTTTATAAGTGAATCACAGGCTTCTATGATTTTAGAGAACTCCTGAAAGAGGAATGGAATAAAATTTTATTTATACCTTTAGGGATTTGACCTGTGGGAAATGAGAATTAGTCCATTAGGAACGATTTCAGCTCAAAAGTGACTGTTAGCTGCTGGGATCAGTTGCCTGCCGAAGATGTAAACTCATTTAGGCCAAGACATTGTTTTGGCCAGTGTTCAAATGACACAAAGGACAAATCAGGACACCGAGGATCAATCTGGACATTCCTTCTGTTTCTCAAAGCTCCAACAAATTACGTGAGTGAGATTAATGCAGAATCAAGTGTTTCTGCACCTTGCCTCCCTTGACCTAAGAGGAGAGTGCAGGAAGTGAACAGATGTACTTACAGCAGCATTATCAATGAAGGTAACAGATTACAAGGGAAGGCTTAGATCTGCAAAGCTAACCTTCTGTTCAGCCTTTCTCCCTTTGTTTTGGCTAAATCTGATCCTGATTTCTGTTAGAACCACTCCTATGACCACCTTTAAGTAAATTTGCTTATTTCTTACCCCTTCCATAGAGATCCAACTTCCTGTTCTTCATTCTGTCCTGCAAATAACAGTATTTGTTTATAAACTGCTTTTTACTATTTAGCTGATTTTTATCTTGGCTGTCTCTGCTTCTGCTTTATTTCTCTCAGGCTGTTCATCTTAAAGATTGGATCATTCTTAATATTTTTGCTAGCCACTACTGCACCAGCACTGAAAGATTTAAAAAGCAAGTTAGAAAAACATCCATCACAGAAGGCTTAGATACAGTTGATTATTTTGAGATATAACTGTGGAGTAAAAGATCTTATGAGGCTGCTTTGTACTGTTTTCCATGCTTTTCAGAATCTTTATTAATGAAACCATGTTTTGTGACACCCAATTGATTTGCAGGAGCCACCAAATGTTGTTATTAATTATACAGGAGGGGATGAGGCTCCTCCTAAAGGTGATCTGGTTGCTCTGCAAGGCTGTGCAGAAGAAGTTGAGAACATTTGTTGGTACCAACTAAAATCCTCTGCAACTGGCTTGAAATGGTTTTGTGGCCATGGTTGAACAGAGGGCACAGAGAGTGATTGTGAATGGTGTGGCATCCAGTTGGTGTCCAGTGACCAGGGGCATCCTGCAGGGATCGGTACTGGGCCCAGTTCTATTCAACATCTTTATTGATGACTTGGATGAGGGGATCAAGTCTACCCTTTGTAAATGTGTGGATGACACCAAGTTGGGGTGGGGAGCGTTGATCTGCTGGAAGGTAGGAAGACACTTCAGAGAGACCTGGACAGGCTGGATGGTATGAGGTTTAATATGGGCAGGTGCAGGGTCCTACACTTTGGCCACAATAACCCCATGCAGCACTACAGACTGGGGGATGAGTGCCTGGAGAGTGACCTGGCAGAGAGGGACCTGAGAGTGCTGGTTGACAGTAGGCTGAACATGAGCCAGCAGTGTGCCCAGATAGCATGGAAGGTCAAAGGCATCTTGGCTTATATCAAGAATAGTGTGGCCAGCAGGAGCAGAGATGTAATTCTGTCCCTGCACTTGGCACTAATGAGGCCTCACCTCAAGTACAGTGTGCAGTTCTGGGCCACTCACTTCAAGAAAGATATTGAGGTGCTGGAGCAGGTCCAGAGGAGAGCAATGAGACTGACAAAGGGACTGGAGGGAAAGTTTCATGAGGAGAGGCTGAGGGAGCTGGGATAGTTTAGCAAATCTTACAGCAGTTCTTTGAGGCTGAAGAAATACACTTACTTTTATAAATTGCATGGCATATATACACCTGTATGTAACAGTTGTAGTCTCTTAATGTCAAGGTGGTTGGTTGCAATTCTGCAGGGAAATCTTCCATGTGGGTCAGTGGGGATAGTTCTTGGCAGATGTGAGAAATGCAAACAGATTGTTCTTGGGGTAATTAATTCTCTATTCATATAATGGGTTTTCCTTTCAGGCCCAGGTGAGTGGGTTAGCAAAACAAAGACAGATGGAGCAGATTATTTCAAACACTTCTTTGTTGGTGGGTTATTGGCACAGATTGCCCCACTCCTGTCCCCTTCACCTAGGGCTCACACAAAGCCCATTAAATAAATGGAAAGACTCCTGTTGATTTTGATGGGCAGTCAGCCAAGGCCTGTGTCTCAACAGCTTTCTCAGCTAAGCTTTGGCCTACTCATAATTTTTTAATGTTTTGGGGTTTTTTTTTTGGGTTTTTGTTTGTTTGTTTGTTTTTAAAAGAAATAAAGCAATGTTGATGTAGTAACTCTTGGGGACTACTGGGGGAGAGAGCAAGCTGCGCTTTCATATACACAATATACTGCCATCAGCATACCCAAGGTAAAGGTCACCCTGCTTTCACTCACAGAATCACAGAATCACCAAGCTTGGAAGAGACCTCAAAGATCATCAAGTCCAACCTGTCACCACAGACCTCATGACTAAACCATGGCACCAAGTGCCACATCCAATCTCCTCCTGAACCCCTCCAGGGACGGTGACTCTACCACCTCCCTGGGCAGCCCATTCCAATGGCAAACAACTCTCTCTGTGAAGAACTTTCTCCTTACCTCGAGCCTAAACTTGCCCTGGTGCAGCTTGAGACTGTGTCTTCTTGTTCTGGTGCTGGTTGCCTGGGAGAAGAGACCAACCCTGGCTACAATCACCCTTCAGGTAGTTGTAGACAGCTATAAGATCTCCCCTGAGGCTCCTCTTCTCCAGGCTAAACAACCCCAGCTCCCTCAGCCTCTCCTCATAGGGCTTGTGCTCAAGGCCTCTCACCAGCCTTGTTGCCCTTCTCTGGACACGTTCAAGTGTCTCAATGTCCTTCTTAAACTGAGGGGCCCAGAACTAGACACAGTACTCAAGGTGTGGCCTAACCAGTGCAGAATACAGGGGCACAATGATTTCCCTGCTTCTCCTGGCCACACTATTCTTGATGCATGCCAGGATGCCATTAGCTTTGTGCCAATTAGCTTAAATCTTTAGGGAAAGTGTAGGGTTGAGTGATCCAGCTGAGACATGTGCTCTGACTGAATTCTCAGCTGCATCCTTGAAGAGGTTGATAAGCAATCAGTGTTTGAGCTGAGGGTTGACCTGGGAATCATAGAATTGTTGGTTGGAAAAGACCTTTAAGATCATTGAGTCCAACCATTATCTAACTCTACCAAGTCTGATGCTAAACCATGTCTTTCAGCACCACATTTCTGCATCTTTTAAACACTTCCATGGATGGGGATTCAACCACCTCCCTGAGGGGCCTTTTCCAGTGTTTGATAACCCTAGGAGTTTGGATCTGCTCAGAGTGGATTCTCAAAGGCTCTTCGCTGCAGGTATCTTCCAAAGACTTTGGCCACTCCTGCAGAGATCTGCCTGCTGCTGCCTACTTGCTTCCACTTTGAGACACTCTTTATGAGGCCAAGCTGTCATCTTGATCTAAAACTTGCTGCTCACCCTGGGACAACCTTTTAGAGATTGGTCATATATCATGTTATTTCCACAGATCTCAGTGAAGCATCTTGCCCTGTTTCCACATAGTAACTATATTCCTGCCTAATTGGCTTTTAATCACACCATGTACCCTCCTCCCTATTGGTGTCACAAAAGGTACATGTAGAATCATAGAATTGTTTAGGTTGGAAAAGACCTTTAAGGTCATCCAAGGCCAGCTGTTAAGGCAACACTGCCAAGCCACCGCTAAACCATGTCCCTCAGCACCACATCTACATGTCTTAAATCCCTCCGGGGTTGGTGACTCCACCACTTCCCTGGGCAGCCTGTTCCAGGGCCTGACAACCCTTTCTGTGAAGATATTTTTCCCTAATGTTAAATCAAAACCTCCCCTGGTGAAACTTGAGGCCATTTCCTCTTGTTCCCATGTAGAACCATGTTCCCTTAAAATAAATGAATCCTTTCTGTCACAGATTACATGTTTAGTCTTTCCTAACCCAGAAATATTAAGTATGCTGTGCCAGTGTGTCATTTGACAGGGGCTATGCAAGCACTAAGAAAAGAGATGCATGCACAGAAATAATTTCCAGTCATGGAGATAAAGGAAAGACAGAGGTCAAGGTTTGAAAATGCTGCTCTGTGCTCTTGTATTGCAGTACATCTGTAATGCCAAAGGTGCAGATCAAGTGTATCACTTGCCCTGGCCAGCTGACTGAGTCAGATGGGGAAACTCCAGTATGGCCAGTGTGCCTCCAGCAGGCAGCACTGCCAGGAGTGCCTGTGTGGCTGAGTGTGTGGGAACAGAAACTCATCCTAATGTGGGACAATTAAGCTGTCGATGTCTGCTTGGAGCCCAGAAGCCAACCATATCCTGGGCTGCATCCAAAGCAGTGTGGGCAGCAGGTTGAATCTCCACTATGCTGAGATCCTACTTGAAGTACTGGGTCCAGCTCTGCAGTCCTCAGAACAGAAAACCATTGACCTGTTGGAGTGGGGTCCAGAGGAAGCCACAAAGAAAGGTGTGAGGGCTAGAACCCCTCTGCTGTGAGGACAGGCTGAGAGAGCTGGGGTTGTTCAGCCTGGAGAAGAGAAGGATTCAGGAAGACCTTATTGCAGCCTTTCAGTACTTAGAGACCTATAAGAAAGATGGGGAGGTACTCTTTATAAGAGAGTATAGTGGTAAGACAAAGTGTGATGGTTTTAAACTAAAAGAGGAGAGATTTAAACTAGGCATTAGGAAGAAACTGCTTCCAATGAAAGTGGTGAAACCCTGGGCCAGGTTGCCCTGAGAGGTGGTAGATCTTCTGTCCCTAGAAACATACCACGTCTGGTTGAACAACAGGCTCTGAGCAAGTCGATCTAGTTGCAGATGTCTCTGCTGACTGCAGGGGGTTGAACCTTTAAAGCTCACTTGCAACTCAAACTGTTCCGTGGTTCTGTGTTTCTATGATTCTATGTCTGCCCTCTATTGGCAAGCCACTCCAGCTGAGATAGTCTTTAGGAAAGGAGTTTTTTGTGTATGAGCAGGGTTTGAGGTAGGACAAGTTACATCTCCATGAGCCTTGAGATGCAAAGTGCTGCAGGATGGAGCCAGGGGCAGCCCCAAGCAGCAGCTCTTTACTAGTTACACTGGAAACATTCCAGGACAAGAGCAGAAAGAGATCAACTGTTGCTAGATCAAGAACTCTATCAGATTTTGTTAGACTGCTTTTGTAGAACTCTCAGAAGGAAATAAACAGAAACCTAAGGGTCTTGTGTGTGCACCCTCCTAATTTCTTCATACAACTGAAATGCTGAACAGGTTGCCCAGATCGGTGGTAGATGCCCCATTCCTGGAAACATTCTAGGTCAAACTGGATGGGACTCTGAACAACCTGATCTGGTTGAAGATGTCTCTGCAGGGTGGTTAGAGTAGATGTCCATCAGAGGTCCACTCTAAACCAAAACTGGTTTTGATTCTGTTTCTAACTTTAAGCAGGAATAGAATAGGATAGGATAGGATAGGATAGGATAGGATAGGATAGGATAGGATAGGATAGGATAGGATAGGATAGAATAGAATAGAATAGAATTAACCAGGTTGGAAAAGACCTTCAAGATCATCAAGTCCAACCCATCACCCAACACCATCTAATCAGCTAAACCTTGGCACCAAGCACCCCATCCAGTCTCTTCTTAAACACCTCCAGTGATGGTGACTCCACCACCTCCCTGGGCAGCCCATTCCAATGGGCAATCACTCTTTCTATGAAGAACTTCTTCCTAACATCCAGCCTAAACCTCCCCTGGCACAGCTTGAGACTGTGTCCTCTTGTTCTGGTGCTGGTTGCCTGGGAGAAGAGACCAGAAAATGCTCTGCTTTTGCATGGTCTCAAGTCTCTGTATGTACTTGCCATGCAATACCCCAGGATATGCACTGGCTGTTTGCTTTATAAAGGGAGTGAATGAGGGTGTTTTGTCATAGCCTCTCAGATGTGCACAAGTCATACCATCTGAAACATCCTCAGTACCATGAAGCAGAGCAGCGTGAAAAACAGGCCAGTTCTAAACTTCCAGACTGAACATGTCCTTCAGAGCCAGCTGCTCCATCAGGCATTACTGATCTGGACACTGGTCAGAGATCTGCTGTGTCACACTGTGCTGTTTGCCCTCCGACTTTGGCAGCTCACTTCACTACTTGAACAGAACTAGGGTGAAAAGACATTTGCCCACCTCCATAACTAAAATCCAGAAGTGTTAGTAACTGCCAAAAGGCAGGCATCTCTCTCAAATACCACTTGTGGTGTCTGTGTGGGTTTACAAACACTTCAGGATTCAGAGGGGTTGGTGCAGACTTGCATTTGTTTTTAATGACCTGCTTTTTACCTTCTCTCCCTGAAAGCCTTTTGATATAGATAAAGAGGCAGGAAAAAAATTGCTAAGAACTGTGGTGTAGGGAACAGAGCCAACAGTCCACATTCAATGTGGGTAGGAATAAAAGGTTTCTGCTGGTTAAAATTGATGTGTGTATTTTTTAATGCATTATTTTGTCACTATCAACATGTGGTGCAAACAACAACCAGCTCTGATTTTAAGGATTGAACGTGAATATACTTGGCTGTCAGCAGGTGGCTCTGCTCATGATATACACACAAAGCTGGCATTGTTTCAAGCAATCTATTTTATTTGTTAAGCCAACAGGAACATAATAAATGCATATGATTTGTCAGAGGAAAGATATTTGTCAGAGGAAAGATAATGAAAGTCTTTTGCTTGGAGAGAACTGTGGCAACGCTGACATGATGCTACTAAATAGTATGTCTGGAGACATTCAAGGTCAAGCTTGATGGGGCCCTGAGCAGTCTGAGCTAATTAAGGTGACCCTGCTCACTGCAGGGGGTTTGGACAGGATGACCTGTGAGGGCCCCTTCCAACCCAAACCATGCTATGATTCTATGATTTTGAGAGTGGCTGTGCCAGCTTGGCTAGATGTGCAACCTGGTTTTCAGGTATAGCATCAAGCATTTTTTTTTCTGCATTAGAGTTTGGGGGTTTGTTTTCTTTTTAACCCCCCCCTGCTGCTTATATAAAGGACATGAGTGACAACAGTGTCAGTGGAAGCATTGAAACTTAGGATCTTATCTATTGTACTGTAGGAAATGGGATTTTTTCCATTTCTTTCAATGGGGCTCCTCAGTGCTTCATAGTGTCACGCTCAGGGCTGCTGCAGTAGCTCCATGGCAGGGCTGCAGATCAGATGGTGTCTGAAGTGAGTCCAGCTGCAGCAATGGCTTCATGAATATATAACAATATATCCTTGTTTGAAGCTGTTTGTGTAGCTATCAAAGAGATGTTAATGAGAAAAAAAGTTTCCTTTGAGGGTGCCAGAGCACTGCCCAGGGAGGTTGTGGAGTCTTCTCTGGAGAGATTCTAAACCTGGGCAGTATGCTCTGTGTGAACCTCCTGCAACATGGGAGTTTGACTACATGATCTTCAGAAGTCCCTTCCAACCCTCACTACCCTGTGATTCTGTGAACTAGCACAGGGAACTCTGCAGCTACCAAAGGAAAAAGCTAACTCAGCGATCTGCACCCTGAGCTGTGCACGTGGCTGTTGTTTCCCAGTTTGGCATTTTTAGGCTTTCTTAGGAAACTGAATTTGTGTGCTGCTCTGCACATGTGTCTTGTCCTGAGGAAATCACAATTTAATTAGATAAACAATGTAACATGTACTGGATAAACAAGAGGAATGTGCTTTCCCAGTAATCCAGTGATGTTCTTTCTTATTTTAATGGTGGGCAGCAGTTTTCTGTCACAAGCAGGTGAGAGGATCCTATGCAAAAGTATATTTAAAAGCCTTTATGAATATGTGAGAATAGTGAATATAAGTTAGGATTTGAAGGGAAAAAACTGGATGACTGGGATGTGGAGAGAGTACAGTGTGTAGGAAAGGTGCAAAAAAGGCCACAGCTAAATATTGTTGGCTGTTTCCATAGTTCAGCATGTAAGATGAATTAAATGTACTTACAGCACCGATGCTGAAGGTGTTTTGACCTTTTTCATGAGATTCAGAAAGAAGTTACCTGCTTTTCTGAAATTCAGTTCTGACACATCTTCCAGTCACACCAGTCCTCTTCTGCTGCTTGGCAGTGAATTATTTCTTTGTAATGAGAGCTTTATTTTCAGCTTAATTGGGGAGGAGGGGACTTTTCTTTGGTTTTGTAATTTTACTTCAGTCAAGGTATTGGTTTAGCTGAGGTAAACTTAAAGTGAGACTTTAAGGGAGCTCACTGCAGGTGAGTTGGACTTGGTGATCTTTAAAGGTTCCTTCCAACCCAGATCATTCTATGATTCTATGAAAGAAGTAAATCAGGTTCCTGAGTTTTCTGTGCACCTTGCTTTCAATATAGCCTTGCAATGGCAGCAAGCTCATCACCTTACTGCCACACTGCATTGTGAAGAGGACCTTTCCAGTCTTTTGGTTACAGATTGGTGCTACCCAGCATACCTTGATCAGTTCGCTCTTTTTAAGCTTTAAACCAATTAAGATCAGTTTAGTTCTCCAGGTGTCCCAGAGGGTGGTTGTTTACTGCTAACATCTGTATGCTGGTGGTGCTTATTTCCTTTTTCCTTTGTGTCTTGGAAAAAATATTGTCAAAAGGTCCTGAGGAGGAACTGCAAAATCACAGAATTGCTGAGGTCAGAAGGCAGCTTAAAGCAGAATCAGGGCCATGTCTAGGAGGGTTTTGAATATCTTCAAGGATGAAGACTCCATAGCCTTTCAGGGCAACCTCTACCAGTGCTCAGTCACCCTTCAAATAAACTCCAAAGTTTTTCTTATGTTTAAACAAAATTACTGTAGTCATGTGCATTGCCTCTTGTTCTGTCACTGGACGCCACTGAGGAGAGTCTGGCTCCCTCTTCTGTACTCCCTCCTTCCAGTTATTTGCGTACTGTGTTAAGATCCTCCTGAACCTTCTCTGGTCAAGGCTAAGCAATCCCAGCTCTCCTAGCCTTTCTTGCCATGTCAGATGCTCCAAGCCTTTAATCATCTTAGTGTCCCTTTGCTGGATTTGCTCCAGTCTGTCCATCTCTCTTGTATTGCAGAGCCCAGAGCTGGACCCAGAACTCTGGATGTGGAGTTTTTTCCATCTGAGCATCATTTCTGCATTTGAAGTTTGACTATATTGCCTCTTGAGTGGACTTACTCCTTCTTGATCTTTGGTTTTTGATCCAAAGTAGGTTATGAGATATATAATCCATCTCTGCCTTGACTTTATAAGGCATCTCAAAGCAATTATTGTTAGCTTCCAATATAATAATTACAGAAACAGGATTTCTTAGACAAAACTATGGATAAGAAAGGTCAAGATGAATTATTAGAAGGTCTGTATGAGTTATTGTGACTTGCATGTTTTGTTTGTTTCCAGATGTACACTTAGGTTCAGATTTACTACAGACTATCAAGCCAGTGAGGGATATGCTGGTCTAAATAACTGGCCTTAATCTCTTTGGAAGTCAGGTTACATCTGTAAGACTAATTCCTCCTTCCATTGCTGTTTTTTGTCTAGATGAAGTAGTGCAGGCCCACAGTGCATCAAGAAGAATCTCTGGTAAAATGTAAGTGATTTTCTGTTAAACTTTGGAAACACAGTGTTAAAAACTGGTGAGCTCTTGTATGTTGTATATTTATCTCTGCATTTGAAAAGTGAGTGCTAATATTCTATTAATGCAGCACATCCCATCCTTTTTACAAACAGTAAATGATGACACCAGATGCAAAACAGGAGAGAACCAGCATTAAATTTCTACCTTTCCACATGTGTGTGTATAACAATGGTTATATTTTACAGTAAAAGAATCATTAAAATATTTATTGTTTGAAATGTTAAGTGTGACACTGAGTCATGCTGAGCACCTGAAATAACACTTTAGAATTACCTGATGTCTCCAAAAGTCCTGACTGCCAGGTGGCTGTATTTGTGTTGCAGAAGACTTCAGCTGTGATTTCAATACAAAGACAATTAATATTTCAGCTGAGTTACAGTGATAGTCACACTGTGCCCTGGGCTTCACAGCATCACCAAAATTCTGTCACCTGTTGCCAGTAGAGGCTTTGGCCCTTGTTGTTCTTACATCAGGCCCACTGGCATCTTCTGGTGGTACTGCAGAACAAGACCAATTCTTGGCAAGAGACAATATCTGTCTTTCTCAGGAGAACAATTGGTTATGCAATGAACAAACAAAATGATGGAATTCCAGTTTTAGTTCCATGATGTCTGACAGCTTAGCTAATAATGCCTGAATTCATTTTGAAATAGAACAAACCAGTATTTTCACCATGAATATATCCAATTCATGGTCTCATAAGTGGCTGTTGATATCATTGTACTTTGAAGGAGGACTGCTGTGTCACTGATACAGCAACACTGCACCTTCATACACAGTTCTGCTACAATCATTGAACACTCTTGATTGGGAAAGACTTTTAAGATCATGGAATCTAACCACTGTATAGGTTGGGGGCTGATCCATTGGAGAGAAGCTCTGTGGAGTAGGACCTGGGAATCCTGGTGGACAACAGGATGACTATGAGCCAGCAATGGCATCCTGGGGTGTATTAGGAGTTAGTAGGTCGAGAGACTTTCTCCTCCCCCCCTACTCTGCCCTGGTGAGACCACATTTGGAATATTGTGTCCAGTTCTGGGCCCCTCAGTTCAAGAAGGACCTCAGGGAACTGCTTGAGAGAGTCCAGCACGAGCCACAAAGATGATGGAGTAGAACATCTCCCTTATGAAGAAAGGCTGAAAGAGATGGGTCTCCTTAGCTTGCAGAAGAGGAGACTGAGAGGTGACCTCATTCAAATTTGTAAATATGTGAAGGGTGAGTTTCAGGAGGACAGACCTAGGCTCTTCCCAATGATAGGTGCAAGCTAGAGCACAGAAGGTTCCGTCAGAACATAAGGAAAAACTATTTTACTGTGAGGGTGATAAAATACTAGAACAGGCTGCCCAGAGAGGTTGTGGAGTGTCCTTCTCTGGAGACATTCAAAACATGCCTGTATGTATTCCTGTGTGACCTACTCTAGGTAATCCTGCCCTGGCAGGGGGGTTGGACTGGATGATCTTTTGAGGTCCTTTCCAGCTCCTAACATTCTGTGATTCTGTGTAACTCTGTCAAGTTTTGTGCTAAACCATATCCCTTGCTTGCTCAAGTAGCCTTCAATTCAAATACCACCACCGAATATTTATGACTTAGAAGTAAAGCCCTGTTTAAAAACAGACCTTCCACACTTAAAGAGCTTAATGTGATAAAGTTTATCCCTTCTCTACTGACCTCTTTGATACCTAACCTAACATTTCTGGGCCAAGAATCTGGCTGTGAGCCTTTTTACCTTAACAAACTTCTCTGAATAAATGTTTCTCTTTCCACTGATTAACATTTAGAATTTGATTGTGACTGATGGTTGGAGATAAAGACACTCAGACATTTTCAGGTAACTTTTGTGTGCTTTTGCATGAATAATTTGTAAATCAAAAGACCTAATCTGGTCTCCATTTTCATCCATTCCATATATGTACATAGAAATAAAATCTTACTGTTCCACCATTTAATTGACACTAAAAAGTAAGACTTCATGAAAATATATAAATAATAGATTTTTCAAGTAGTATTGGCACATGTGGCCTCAAGTTGCACCAGGGGAGATTTAGATTGGATGTTAAAAATTCTTCACTGAAAGGGTTCTCAAAACACTGGAAAAGGCTCCGCTGGGAAGTGGTTGAATCCCCATCCCTGCAAGTGTTTAAAAGCAGAGATGTGGTGAAAAGGGATGTGGTATAGCACCAGACTTGGTGGAATCAGATAATACTTGAACTTGATGATCTTAAAGGTCTCTTCCAACCAAAAAGATTCTATGATTCTGTATCCATTAGTAGTGATTTTGACTGTGACTGCAAGGGCTTCCTCCCAGCGGGAGAAAATGGCTTTTAGAGCTGATTAACATTCCACACTGCAAACGGGGCATCGTTGAACTGGAGGCTTTCCTTCCCTGTGATCAGATAGAAAATTCTGCTGTGAAATGTGCTTTTGGCTACCTTTTTCCCTCCTGCAAACAGCTGCAATTCACTGATTTATCCAATTCATCCCAGAAAGTGTTGGCAAGAAGACTCAGACCTCACTTTGAATCTGTTTGTTTCAGTGAATTGAGAAGCAACAGTTTTAATAGTCACTGAGTATTCACTAGAAGAGTAGCAGCTTTTAATAAAACTGGAAGCTGGTAGCTAAGTGAAGGAAGGGTAGTCTATTGGGTTGTGGTATTGGTAGCAGGGCTTGCTACGGGATAGGGGGTGATGGTTTTAAACTAAAAGAGGGTAGATATAGAGTAGAGATATGAAGACAGTTTTTACAGTTCAGGTGGAGAAACACTGGGACAGGTTGCTTAGAGAGATGGTAGAAGCTCCATTCCTGGACAAATTTCAGGTCATGCTGGATGTGGCGCTGAGCAACTTGATCTAGTTGTAGATGGCCCTGCTCACTGAGGGGAGGTTGGACTAGAAAGTTAGGGTGTGCACTGAAATATTCAGTCTGACTGAACAGATTTCACTAGTTGTATAAAAGCCATTGCAATTAAAGAACCTTCTGACCATTAAATAATTCTTATATTATCCACATGAGGTGGGTCTATCTGTCTTGCTGTCAGGCTGCACTGCAGTACATTGAGTGTATGCATGGATTTCGTAGCAGAATGCAAAGGAAACAGCACACAGATTGCTAAGATGGTTTGTGGCTGGAAGGGACCTTGAAGATTATCTGTTTCCAACATGATTTTTTTGTAACTACAAGAATAACATTTAGTACACTGAGATAGAGGATTCTGCTTCTCCTGGGTTGTGCAGTATATCCCTTCCCATTCTGTGGTGAGAAAGGGCATGCTTTAGCTTCAATCCATTTCATCCTAAAATTCACTGTCTAAATATTGTGGGTTGTAATGTCCAGAAGTACATACCCACTGTTGCAATGCATTTTAAAATTACAACTTCAGGAGCAAACCCCATGGAAGGAAATGCAGAGTTGTTGTCAGCAGTTACTCCTCTTGAATCAGACTCGTTCTTCTGCTAGAGGAACACAGCATGCATATAAAATGCAGTGTCCTATAGTGCTATTGTCATGTCTGGTGCATGGATTAAAAGAAATGGAAATTCTCCTTCCTGCTGCTCCTGGATGATTTGCCACATTCCTTAGTTCTGGGGAGATGGTTTATAAAAGGCTTAACTATAAAATGGAAACTGCTGTTGGAACTGTAATCCTGACTACATTTCCAGTTGATACAGGTCTCAGAGGAGGAATATTTTTGTATACAGTTTCCCTACTGGCATGGAGGGAAGTAATTTAGAGAGTCTTGCTAGCTGTAGGAAGTTACCAGGAGAAAGTGTTAATTTGCTATAGTGGCTTAAGTCTTAGTTCATTATTCAAAGATCCCTTTACACATCTCTTGTGCATACACTGAACAGATCCAGCCTTGCTGAGGGAACAGCGTAACGGTCATGCTGACAGCAGAAAGACTGGTGCTGTGTGATATTTTTATTGCTTTTATTGAAGCCATTGCCAACAGGAAACAAATTCTAGATGAAATATGGAGAATGCTGCTCCTAGGTAGTTGCTCCAATACCTGCAGATTTCTTTAATACTGTGAGGGATTAGCTGGTGTAATCAAAGGGAAGAGATCAGTCCTTCGACACATCTGAAACATGTTGATACTTGTTCTGTATAATCTGACAACCCCAATAAGAACCACTGCACGGGACCATTTTCCCAGAGCCTGCACCTATTTCCATTCTTTATTCTACCAGAAAGCACCATTTGAGAGCAGTCCAGAAAGCACTGATGTATAAAATGTTCTCCACCAGCTCTGGGAAGCTGAGCACCGTTTGCTTACAGAAGAAGCACTCGCTTTCCAGACATCTTTGTGCTGGTGCTCACCAAGAAAATCTTCATCTGTCTCGGGTGCCTAATTACAGATGCACTTTTGTACTCCGTCCTTTGTGCAGTGGAACACAGTCACAGCATTTTACAACAGCTGGTGGAGAAATGAGGCCATGTGTTGAAGCATTTTGGGAGATGCTGGCTACAGCGCTGCACTAACTTTGCGTTACAAATGCCTGCACTCACACAGAGAGCTGCTGGATATGTGTGCTGAGCAAAGTTTCATCTGGTAAGCAAGAAAAAACGAAGAAAGGGCAACCTCCAGTGCAGTTTAGTTCAGCCAATGTGTAGTTACATATTTTTAAGGCTGTGCTTTGATGAAAATTTTGAACTGGTCAAATGCGGCACCAGCTGTGAGTGGAGCCATCCCACCTGCCCCCCTTGCTACCCCCTTTCACGCCTGAAGTCAGCTGCTGGTGGTGGCAAGGGGCTGAATTGGCTCGGTGAAATGATCTGTCTGTAAAATAATCCCTTTTTTGTTTACTGGGTTACTTTGCAGGCAGATCACTTCACTCATCGGGTCCACTGGAAGGGCTCAGAAATGTTTGTACTGGCACACAGGCAGCAGAGGAGGGGGAGCTGGGATTGCTGCTCCACACACACCCTGCCAGTTTAACACGCTTGAACTATGGCCCAAATAAAACTCCACACTGCACCCTGGGCACAAATGAGAACTTGTGAATGGGTTTATGCACCTCTCCCTTCCCACTGTACTTGGCAAACTTCACAAGTTGCTGGTGTGCCATTGAAGTCGATGCATAGATCGACTTTGCTAAGCTCTGGGACACCACTGCACACCAGTCCTAACTGGGGCAAACTTTCTTTGTACGAGCAGGCAGAGCTGCTGGGAAACCCTGTTAGAGCCATGCAGCAGCTCCTCACGCACACTTCTCTCCCAGAGTGATGTGGGGATGGGGTGAGGAGGGGGAGCAGATGAAGTGGGGCTGAGCTACCACCCTGCCAGCCTAAGAGTTAGGCCCACAGCAGAACTCTGAGTGATGCCCCAGCTGCTGCCATGCCTGTCAAGGCTAGGAACCCTGGGATCAGAGTGGTGCCACCAATCTCTGTATCTGTCACTCACATCTCTGCTGTGCTCAAAACAGGGAGGAGGGTGAATAAGAGGCAAGTGAGCCTATTAGTATTTATTATTTGTATTACAGCACCTCAGTGCCTAATGGTGGACCAGAATTAGCACTGTGCAAACCCAGAGCCAAAGTACTTTAGTCCTTACCCTAGAGGGCTCACAATCTCAGCTTCCAAATGGGGGTACAAAGAAATGGGGTATGGGGTTAAAAGGAGCAGTGACGAACCATTGATCACTGTGATGGACAGCATTGTTTTTTCTGGCAAGAACCATCAGTTCTTAAATACTTGGCTGGATGTAGACATTCTTCACACTTTGTATTTTTCATGAAAGAAAAAAAAGCATCAAGAAATCACACAGAAGTTTATGTTATATTCAGTGAAAAGCATTTTTCATTGCAAGAAACACACTTAAGGTTATTTTTTTAAAAGGATGTAGTTTGTTTGTTCTAAGCAGATATCTGAACAACTTTACAAAGTCTGCATGTGCAGTGATTAAAGAAAGTTAAAGTTTTTTAACCAACTTAATTTTTTTTTTTTTTTGGCTCATTCTTTATTTTAATTTGCACTCGTGGAAAAAAAGAAAAGAAAGGAAGAAGATACTTTTTAATTCATTTTTTTAAATGGAAAAAAATAGAACTGATTTAATCTTGATTACTTTTCTGGCAAGGCTTGTATTTTCCCTGTGCTTATGATTAAAAAAAAAAATCTAAATGACAATGATCAACCTTGGTGGAATTAAACCCAGTGCTAGACACAAAGAGAGAGAACAACCGTGTGTTGTGGAAATGTATGTAACTGAGTTTACAGGTTTTTCTGACCAGAAAGTGTGATTACAGCTTTGTGTGAGAAGGGGATGTGATTTACAGCTTTTGCAATGGTATCTTATGTGCACATTTTTAGTACCTTGCCTGTAAGGGGACAAAGCCTGCTGCTCTGCTAAAAAATCCACAGCTCCTTGGCACTGTGCTATGTTCCGCTGGCCTCCTGCCACGTGTCATATTTAATACTGTGAATAGCTCAGAGAAGTTTAATAGTGCTATTTTTTAACTATAATTACTCTATGGTAGTAAGTGTTCGCAGGTTTGAGTATTTTACAGAAGCCTGGACAACTGTACAATTTGTCCCCAGGCAGAGGGATAAAAGGAGACGAGAACTAGCTGGGCTGTGTGTAAAATCATTAACCATTTTCCACCATCGTCTCTGTTATTTGCCATTGGCATAGACCTCACTGTAACCACCGATGTAACCTATACTCTTTACCTGAAAACAACTTCCAATATCAGCTCCTCCTTCTAAATTGCTGTAAACATCTAGGATACCCATATATAGAAGAGACACACATGGGTCTGTGTGTGTATACATGCATAGAGATGTACAGGTGTAATGCACACAGACATACATCTATGTATCGGGACATATACAGGGACATATAGCTATGACATGGTAAAGAAACAACAAAGTCATGTTTATTGCATTCTGAAGTATCATAGAACAAGGGTATTATAGGCACACGTCTTAACTACTCATCCTGACTACAGTCCTAAAGCTCATTTACCTGAGATCTGCATCTGTAAAAATAAAGTTCCATTTTTTTAGCTGCATGTTACAAAAACAAGACTAAATATCAGCCTCACAGATAAGAAATTACCACTTGATCTCCAGACTAATTTACTACCAGTAAAATAGGCTATCTTATAAAAAAGATACTGCTGAAAGAGAAACATAGTAAAAAGGGAACACAGCTGTTAGAGGTTTAAAAATCTCCCTACAACTCTTCCCACCTTGTAACAAATCTATAAAAAATATTTGACACAGAAAAGCCTCCATGGAAAGCATCCTGCTGACATCACGTACCCTTCCACCCATCTTGCCATAGTTCAGGAGGGCAGACTCCATCCTGTGAGGATTTTAATTCTCATCATCCCGTCTGTAGTCAATAGTTTGTAATTCCTGAGCTATGAACATAGCCATCTCTCTGGTGCCCGCAGCGACCACTCGGCAGGACATAAGATCCAAAGGTCCCCCTGAGGACAAAAGGATTAATGAGAACTGGCTTAAGTGATGTAAAAAGGCAATATTCTACCTAGTATATTCTTAAATATAAACCATGCTGCACTAGATTACATGGTTAGGTGGTCCTGCTTTGGCAGGGGGGTTGGATTCAATGATCTCCAGAGGTCCCTTCCAACCCCTAACATCCTGTGCTCCTGTGTAATTAGGTTCAGAAACACTGCAACAACTTCATACATAGCTACTCTTGGGGTGGTATGGACGACCTAATTCACAACTAATACCTTGAAATCTCTGGCAAAATATTACCTCAGAAAATTCTAGATATAAAATTATAGAATCATGGAATCATTTCTGTTGGGAAAGACCTTTAAGATCAAGTCCAACCACTAACCCAGCACTGCAAAGTCACCACTAAACTATGTTGCTCAGCACCACCTCTACACATCTCTTAAATGCCTTCAGGGATGGTGACTCCACTGGCAGACTGTTCCAGGCCTTGACAATCCTTTCAGTGAAGAAATTTTTCCTACATTCCCTTTTTGATGAACAAATTGTTCCTAATTTCCATCCTAAACCTTCCCTGGTACATGAGGCTTTTTCCGCTTGTCCTCTTCTTTGTTACTTGGGAGAAGAGACTGATCCCCACCTTGCTCCAACCTCCTTTCAGGCAGCTGTAGAGAGTGAGGTTTCCGCTGAGCCTCCTTTTCTCTGGACTAAACCACCCCAGTTCCCTCAGCTTCTCCCCACAGATCTTGTTCTTTAGACCCTTCACCAGCTTCAGTGCCCTTCTCTGCACACCTCAATGTTGTTCTTGTAGTGAATGGCCCAAAACTGAACCCACTATTTGAGATGCAGCCTCACCAGTGCTGAGTACATGGGGAGAAGCACTGCAACAGAGGCAGTGAACATCTAGATTTGTTAAGTATCAATCAGTAAATGCAATATTGCCTTCTTTTAGCAACAGGGAGTGATAAGACAGACATTATTTCAGTCAGCATATATCTCTTAATCCACCGTATCTTTCCACAATATATACTGATCACCAGTAAACCATTACTCTGAGATGTGTACTATATAATAAATGAGTAAAACAGTAATCCAGAGACTGCTGTGCTCTACTCCCTTCTGAGTCATCTCTGTTCAGACATGTACCTGAGAGTCCTCCTCTCTCGGGAAGCTATCTCTGCCAAGATCTGTTTGGAGCCTGAGCATATCTACCAATCTCCTACCAATCTCCCTTTACTGTAAAGCTGATGCTTTAAAGGTATTACTCAAAGTCATGGAAACACAGTTTGACTCAGAAGACCTTTGATGTGATGAAACCCCAGACTGGAATTGCATCAGTGTGCTCTGAATAACCAGCCAGAGACTAGTAGAGAGTACTGATGTTTCTACAGATGATTGTTTGAAATGGGCTAGTGCCACAGGAAAAAGGCCACGCTGAGATAACACAAGTTGCCCTGAAATAGCCACTTGGACCCCCCAAAGTCAATGAAAAGAAGGTTATTTGACTCACCTGAAGTGTCTATCACAGTGCCTCCTGCCTCTCTGATAATGACGGTCGCAGCTGCCATGTCCCAGCAGTGCAACCCAAACTGGTAATAGGCATCTGCAGCGCCCGACGCCAGATGGCACAGAGCCAGGGTTGAGCTCCCAATGACACGGACCCTAAACCCCACGAGGAGGAGACATAAAGGCTTTTGATTCCAACCTATTGCAAAGTGTGCAGTGTGCTTGTTATTGTTGTTTGGGGTTTTTTTGGATTTTGAATCATTTATTGTAAAATATCTTACCCGTGTGCTTGGGCCTTCAGCAGTCTCTCAATGTTACCAAGGAACAGTTTCAAAGTTGCAGGGTCACGTTTTGGACCAATTTCTGTTAAAATTAAGGCCTTCGAGATATCTGCAATGTAGGGAGGGGTTTCCATTAATTCAGCATTAATTCAGCTGTTGGAAATTTGTTTTTAAATTAAACACTAATGGACTTTTCACAGAAAAACACAATTTTCAGGTCACTTTTTTTTTTTAAACTCCAAACTCTTTCACAGGATAAATGCGAAAACACTGCATAAAAATTCAAGCAAGACTAGATTTCTTATGATCATAGACTGGCTTAGGTTGGAAGGGTGAGCTAAACACACTTTTAATAAATCACAACAGGAAGATTAAAACCAAGAATGCATTCTTACATTCCTTCTCTTCCCACACACTGCTTTATTTCACTGACCCGACAGCTTTTGGCAAATTCAGTAGCATCAGCAGTCAAGTAAAAAATAATCCAGTGACCTATTAATTAACAATGTTGCTAATCTACTCATATCTGAAAACAGGATGGTTCTTGAACAGGGAACTTTAATGTAATTAGTTAACAAGTTAATTAATTAACAAGTAAACATTTGGGAATACAGTAAGAGGAAAGAAAAGTTTCTACTGGAATCATCAGTCACCCAGTATCAGCTCCCTTCCCTTCTGACATCTCAAAGCCTGAAGACAGCACGTGACCAGAAAAAAAACTTTCTTTTCACAAACTAAAGCAGTCTCTTAATGAATATCAACATTTGAATGTTACATTTGTATTGTGCTCAGCAAGGGCAGTTCTGACCTACGGCAGGTGAGGCTACCAGTCTTGTGCAGAGTCAAAGGAGGGACTCACAGTGCCTTGCAGGGTGTTGCAGCGGTCCTCATGCAAGATCAGAATACTGCTAGTGCATAACAAGCGTATGCCAATGTAGGTGGAGGTGGTTGATCAAATGCCAAGTGTCCCTGCTCCTGCTGTGCCAGCTCAACTTGGAGGTGTTAGAGATACAACAAAACTCAAAGGTTTAGCGGTTGATCGCTTACTAACTAGGCTGTGCCCAAGTGTCAGGCATCACCTTCTACCCTGGGTTGAAAGCTCAGCACTCATTGAGAGAGGGAATGTCTACCTGGTTATTACAGCTAATTGCATGAGTTGTAATTTCTTAGCAGAAGAAGCAAGGAGATGTTCAAAAGCAAATTAGGTTGGCATGAGGCATCATTTAATTAAACAGGCTACCAGTGAATTTAGTATTGCAGAGGAACACTATGGATTTAAGCCATGCAGTAAATGGTTGGTGAGTAACAGGTATGAAATTACATTAAAAGTTGCAGAGTATCACAAAGCTCAACTGTGGGAACACCAGATTTAACAACTGCCTTTTAAATTACAACATTAAAGTATCAGAGTACCAACCAAGGTATGCTGCAGGGTACTCATTTAGTCACCACTGAAAACTCTGGATGGTCAAAGCCATCTGCCTTAGGTCTTTTTGCATAACAGACCAAATTTGTAATTACAGAGCATTTAATGCATGCCTCATTGCTGAAATGCATCAAGCAGTCACACCACACCAGTCACAGCTAGGTCATGCCTAAGACAGTTGTTCTTTTGCGTAATCAAATATGTGTCTAATGCATAAATCAGTATCTTCAGGTTTTGCCATGGCTACAGGTAGAAATTGGACACTAAGAGACTAAGGCAAGGGAGAGGGAGGTCTCTGCTTAGGAAAAGGACCTGGCTGATCACAAGACTTGATGGGGTTTCAGGAATTCAAGGTACAGGAAGAAATTTACTGTCTACTTCTCGCTCTAATAGAGGCCAGAAAAATAAGGAAGCTTGGTAGAAGAGATTTAACAGTGATCTGGATAGATTTGAGTCAAAGACCAATTCTGTTGACCACAAAAGATTAAAAAAACAAAATATACTTACAGTACTAGCACATGTAAGGTCTGACCTGAATCTAAGCATGAAAAGAAAGCATCATTCAAGATCAAAGGGAAGATGGATCCTTCATTTATGTATATCCTGACTGCTTGGACTCCTGTACCAGACCTCCACAAAATTTGGTATTGACAGAACAGTGTCTACCCGGGATGTGGTTTCAAATGATTAAATCTGAACAATTAATATGGAGCACAGATCAATCTTATACAACAGTCACAATTCCTGGAAACAAAAGGCGTGAAGTACCATGATACCTAGATCCCAAACACACCATGCACTGGTGAAGGCTACTTGAGTTCCAGTGCTAGGTACAGGGTAAGACACTCTCTGTTCCAGGGCGGGATTAGTTCACTGAAGCCACAGTCCTTCTGGGAAATGAGCAACTGTGATTTTATACACTTAAAACATTAAGAAAAGCAAGACTAAAGAAGATCCATCTTCACTGGTAAAGTTGGCCACCACCAAATGATGTCTCTCAAAACAAGGAAAATTTCCAAGCATTTTAAGAAGGCAGAAGGCCCATTTCCCTTGTGATGTTCTAGACACCCATGTAGACTCAGTGTCCAGAGAAGTGAGGACAAAAGTGGCATGTGCCAAAACTGTGTCTTGTTCATCTAGAAACCAGAACTCTTTGAGAGCAAAAGTGACTGAGGCTATTTCAAGAGTGGCTCAGCCAGCCCAGCTGGGAGCACCCTAACAGGTTTTTCCTAACAGTCTCTAGGCTTTTGTGGAATATGAGGCACTCAAGCACTGACAAAAACGTGATAATATAATTGAGGATTTAAATTTGAGGGATCACTGACTTTGCAATTTGCTCCCTTTCTCCAGACAGGGAGACATCAGCTCACTATTAATTTAGGTGAACAGCCAAACTTCCCCAAAATCAGATAACTTTTGATGCAGGGTTTGCTTGAGGCACTACAACAAATTCTTTATGTTAAATTTCTTGAATTTAGTGTGTTTCAAGCTCATTGCATCTCTTTTGGGGGGTGACATTTTTACCATCTCCTGCACTTATTGATGTACATTTTTGGCACATGTCTTCTTCTGTCTACAACTATTATGTTCTCCTCTGAATTTTGATTGATTAAAAGAAAACTTCTCTACACACATCTGATTGCTGCTCTCTGTTATCATTAGGCAAACAGACAGATTGGTTTACCAATAAAATAATTCCATTAAAGGATTGACTAAGTGCTGCTAGCAGCTATTTGTATGTTGAAACATACTTCACAGACAAAAGTAAGCTGTTAACCCCTAAGGAAGCATGCATCCTTTAGATTACTGTGAAGATGTATGCCTACAGACCCAATACACTTTATGATGTACAATTTATTGTAAAACAAGTGAGTAACAGCCACACAGTACTCTGAATTTGATTCACCACTCCCATTGCCTCTTGCTCATAAAAGTGATGCCAGTGTACAGCTGGAATGAAAATGGTGAATCTGCTCATTCTTCCTTATTTTAAACAATGGTTATAAAGCAAAATAATTTAGGATTCTTTAAGTAGTTCATATGTAAGTTTAAAAAAAAATGAGGAAAGCTGTGATTTTTCAGAAGAAAACAAACACATAACAACAAAATTATCATGCAGGTGAAATACTTGCCATCAGGATAATGATGTTCATTATCCTAATGATGATTTGCAACAACTCTGAAACAAAATTAACATATTCCTTTTAGAGTTCTAACAAAATCTAGACCAACCTGTCTCTTTTGATACCTGAAGCCTTTTGTCATTACAAAATGCCCCTTGACCTCTTCTACCAGTGTATAACCGTTCTTCAGTGCAGTGGTAAATTACACCAAATTCAAGCTTTAAGATTTTGAAAAGGAAAGAAATGAATGCAACTCAAATTACTCATCATAAATATAAACAACTACTAATGGCAGAAAGATCAGCAATATTTTAATTGGTACATGTAATCAAAGATTATATTGATGCTAATAAACTGGAATAATTTTACTGTTACTGTGACACTGAGATATAGGTCATATAAAATTCAGTTTATCAAGAGAAGTTAATGCAATCTGTGCTCTTCTAAACTCTTACTCACAGCCTGTTTGTGTTCACATTAGAAGGGATTAATTAACATTTATGCTGTGCTGGTTTCAAATGCAGTTGGATGCTTTTACTGAAAGTATGTAGGTTCTCTAAGGCAAGTTCTGAATGCTTTACTTTCACTGGTGACAGCTACACCTAGAAGTAATCCCACTGGCTTGGGCTGGATCCTGAGGCTTTGCAGCCCCAAATATATTCATATCATCAGTCAGGCATCCAGACTCAGCAGTCATGGTGCATTGTTAATATGCACTTTACTTTTCATGATGTATTTCATTTACCTGACTTTTCAACCCAAGCAGTATACTCCAAGTACTCTTTGTTCAAATATTTTTCTGCAAAATCCTTTTATTTGTATACAAAAGTAAGAATTTAATGAAGTCACCAACTCCAAGAGAAGGATTTTAATGAGAAATACCAAATATTGTCACCCTCAGTGAAAGCTTGAGAATAAGCAACACTGGAATTTTTGTGGGAGTATTTGTTTACTGATGAGAAGAGGGTCAGAATTTGACCCTTGATTTAAACCCATTTCTGCTACTTTAACAGGGGTCACCCAAAGATTTAAAAGCATTTTGCAAACTTCAACAACCAGTTCCTAAAAAACACCCCTCTGTAAGTGCTGTTGTATTTAAGGGTGGACAGATAGACAAAAATTAAGTGACTTGCCCAAGATCATGGAAGAAGTTGGTAACAAGGTCAAGAAAACATCTCAGATGTTCTAGACTCCAAATCTTTTCCTGCTGCCCTCCTTCATTCAACGTGATGATTACATCCATCAGAGACAATTCAAAGGGAATAGGCTGTCCTCGCCCCTTACCCTGGGGTC
Organism: Dryobates pubescens; assembly: GCF_014839835.1. NCBI lineage: Eukaryota > Metazoa > Chordata > Aves > Piciformes > Picidae > Dryobates > Dryobates pubescens. The sequence continues at coordinate 16,300,534 of NC_071620.1, read as the reverse complement.
TTGTCTAAACCAAGGGACACACTATTAATAGACCCTTTCCCTGAAGACATCTGCAAGAATTTCTTCAGTACTGTTCAAGGTTTACATTCAGGCCAGTTCCCCTGTGTGTACTTTGGCTCCTTTTCAGCTTACTGCTTTCTTTCCCATTTGTTTACTGAGGGAGATTGAACATAATTCTTCATTTTTGTTTCAGCTTTGTTTAGTTTACATAACCCAAAATATGCAGCATCAAAATCACAATGGTGTTCTAGAAAACATAAATATTACAGAAAACTGTCTGGTAATAATATGGAGTATTCAAAAGGATCTTTGGGAATGAATAAACTTCAGAAAAGCATGGAAGTGTTTGTCTACAGTTTTCCATGTTTGAAAAGCCTGACTAGAGGAGTACACAACATTATTCTGTTTAAATCAGCAAGAGCCAGCAGCACATCTGAAAACGATGTCGTGACTGCACAGAATTCTTGCTGGCTTTACTTACAGCTACATCTGTATATTTAAGATCATGGGATTAGGCTGAAAGAGGCACATTCCTTGGCAATTTGACTAGCTGTTTCTTCTGTGTACATCAAACAGAAAAGTGGCAACATATGGAGAAAAGGCAGTAGCATGAATGAAGTATAGCTAGGAAACTCAAAATGGCACATATGAAGGCAGGGTATTTCCCTCCACCACCCCCCACCCTTGCTGTAATCAAGCTCTCATGTGGAAAATACAGTTGTTTTACTATGTTAAGAAAAACCACAAAGGCAGATTAAATGAACTAGGGCCATAATACTGCATTTCTCATGGAAATTAGTTCTGAATTGCCTCATAGCAGCAGTTACCTTTCACAGATTCTGCTAGCAGGAAAGAAGCAATAATAATAACATAAGGACACTGGGAGAGTGTTTAAAATCTGAATAGGCAGCATTATATTTAAATCATTCTGGTTTTGCCACACAAAACCTTGCTCACACCAGTACTCCCTTTTTTCCCCACAAAAATTCTGTAATATTTATAATAATTTGTAAGAGTGATCTTGTAATTGCCAGTTTGCACAACTGCAGACTAGTAGACTATAATCACATGCATTTTAAAAGTGTGGAAAAACTTGAGTAGTGGCTGATTTCTATTATTTTTATTATTTATTGATTTAAATTTTATTTAAAGTTCCCACATGGTTTTTGAGGCTTCTAACCAGATCTCAGGTACTGATCTTAAAGAACATACTTCGTACCTCTTTGTTAACAGCAAACCCAATGCTCACTGCCACTGTTGGAAATCTGTGCAAAAGAAAAGAATTATTATTGATTACAAATTCTCCCAACTTACTCCTTATGCAGTTCCCTCAAGCAACAAAACCCCACATGGAGTTCTGTGATTTCACTTGTGTCAAAATGCTCTTGACATTGTACTTTCTTCTTTGCCAACCTCTTTAACTTCGTCAGTTCCTTTAAAAATGTAATTTAATGTTGGAGAGGGCAAGATATAAACACATGAAGATGGCAAGTCTTTTATATAAATGTGCTGTGTATTTTAGTGATCTTTTTTGCTTTAGTTTAATTGAATTATCCAGTATAAAATAATTAATGTGGCTATAAGAAGTCATCACATTTAAGAGCACATTTTCTTCAAGCATCTGAGATAGCAATTAAGTTGCTCAGAGATACCTTGCTGATGACACCAGCAGAAGCAGAAACCAGTTCCTCTACCCTCTCTTTTATCAAAGTGATGGTCATATATTTAATTTGCTCCTTTTGACTAAAGTATGATTACTGCATTTTAAACAACAAAATAAATTCATTTCTTAAAAACATGTTTTAAAAAGGGATGTAAAGGTCCAGAAAATATTGCTAGGAGAAACTGCCACTTAACTGCATGAAACATGACACACCCCACACCTTGAATTCTATGTAACTGCACCAAAAATTTGTGGGGTTTTAATCATAGAATAGTTTGGGGTGGGAGAGTCCTCCAAAGGTCATTTAGTCCAACCCCTTCTGCAGTCAGCAGGGGCATCCTCAAGTAGATCAGGCTGCCCAGAGCCTTGTCAAGCCTGACCTTGAATATCCCCAGGGATGGAGCCCAAATCACCTCCCCAGGAAACCTGTTCCAGTGTCCCACCACCCTCACAGTGCAGAATTTGTTCCTAAAATCCAATCTAAATCTACTCTTCTCTAGTTTGAAACCTTTGCTCCTAACTGTGGCTATGTTAAATCATTAACTGTAGGGCAGAACATATTTTTAGTATTTTAAGTAGAAGTACTACAAACAGGCATTAATTTTCAACTCCCTGCACTCAAATGGTGAATTAAAGGCAGTAATCTCTAGAGTTCTTTTTGCAGTGGTGTTACAGAAGTTTAAAAACTCTCTCTCTGCACAACTTAGTTTTCAGTTCCGCTCTACCTATGTGCAGTGGTTGCACTTCCTAGAGAAAATGAAGCATGTGCATTGGAAAGGCAGAAAACACCACAAATGTGTAACAACCACATAAGGTGTGAGGCCACATATCATCAGAGCACAGCACTGTTCCTATGCTTCAGCTCAAGCCTCTGCACGCTCATGAGTGGTTATATATAAATGAGCTGTGAGTCAAGAGCTTTGGGTCATTAAGCAATCAGCAGAAACTTCAGCTTCCCTTTAGATAACAGGATTGAGCTCTCTCCAGCACAAACACACACTCCCTCAGATGCACTATGCGAGGTACAGAAAGATAAAGGAATGACTCCTGATGATGAGTCAAAGCAACAAAGCTACCACAGTAAAACACCTTTAAGGGGAGGGGAGGATTTGTGAGAAGCTGCATTTTATGCATTTCCTGTCTTGCTGTCCACTTACCTGTGCACAAAGTTGCACGTTCCATCAACAGGGTCAATAATCCACGTTGGACTGTCAGTGAGGACGCATTTTGAACCAGCAGCAGTGGATTCTTCTGCAATAAACCTGCATTTCGTGTAGAGGAAACCAGAGAAAATTGGTGTCCCAGAAAATTTGTTTAGATATGTGTCTTGGAAATTCAAACTCCAGTGCTCAGTTTTTGAAGAGAGACATAAGAAGTGATTCTTCATTTCATGACACGTGATTCTTCCCCTTTACTCTGCTCTTGCAGGACCCCACCTCAAATACTGTGTCCAGTTCTGGTGTCCCCATCATAAGAAGGACATGTGAGTGTTGGAATGAGTCCAGAGGAGGGCCACAAAGATGATCTAAGGGCTGGATCACCTCTGCTGTCAGGACAGGCTGAGGGAGCTGGGGTTGTTCAGCCTGGAGAAGACTCTCGGGGCACCTTAAGGGTGCCTTCCAGTACCGGAAGGGAACCTCCAGGAAGGCTGGAGAGGGACTTTTCATAAGGTTGTCTAGCAATAAGACAAGGGGGAATGGTTTGCAGTTGAGGGAGAGTAGGTTTAGAGTAGATCTTAGGAAGAAGTTCTTCAGTATGAGGGTGGTGAGACCCTGAAGTAGGCTGCCCAGGGAGTTTGTGGATGTCCCCTCCCTGGAGGTGTTGGAAGCCAGGTTAAGCGACCAAGTCCAGTTGAGAGGCATCCCTGCCTGTGGCAAAGAGGTTGGAGTAGATGATCTCTAAGGTCACTTCCAACCTGTGATTCTGAGATACATATATACACACACAGAGTTTTTGTGTATAAATGCATATGTATGTATAAACACACATAGTGCTTTTCTCATTTTGGAATGGGGAACTTTCATATAAATTTTGAAGGAAGTTCCCAAAAATACAGCTTACTATTTTTCATGGTAAAAAAGAACTCCATTTATGTTCACTTTTGCAGTATACCATTAAGAAAGTAATGAAAATGAAAGTAGAAATGGATCTGAACTGGCATCCCTGGGACTCTAGAAGAAGGGTTTCTTTATGCAGAATGTGATTTTATGGGTTAGGCCTGTCTCTGGCAGTAAGTAATTTAAACTGCAAACTGTAGCTGCTTCTCTTTTGTAGGCAAATTCAGTCATCAGGAAATAATGTACTCTTAGAAAGCCCATAGTCTCACTCTTACTTGAATTTTTCACAGTAGTCTGACTTGGGAAATTAAAAGGTTTACAAAGCTGAACTTTCTTTTTCCCATGACCCAGAGAAAATCAACAAATTAATTTGTATGTGTGTTGTTTGGATGCACAAGGCACACATTGAAATCTGAGCTCATCTTCTGTTGTTCTGCCCCAATTTCTTTAGCAGTTGTGCTTTTTTTTTTTTGTTCTCCCACCCCCCCCATTTTTCCCTGGGAAATGAACATCAAGTTCTGGCACATTTCCTGCTGACCTTAATTATCCCTGCTCTCCCACAAACTGCTCAGGGTCTGTTTCTGTAAGCATTGTGCAGGTGCTACTCTCACAGACTTGAATGAAGTCCTCTATGTACAGAAGGTGTAGAATCAGCCTGCTAATACTGAATCTTGCTTTTGGTTCCACATTCAAGTAAGTGGTAGCAGTATTCAGGGCTCTTGCAAATGCTTGAAGCTGAAAAAGCTTCTCTTGAAGACACAAAGAGAAGAAAAACTGGATAAATAGGGAGAAAATGTCTTTGGCAGAAATAGTTGCTTCACTAGGAGCAGAGTAGCAGCTATTTTATTTTGTGCCCTCAACACATGCTGCATGACACCATATAACACTTGCAACCAGGAGCTTAAATGTTTTGCAGACAGCACAGAAGGAGACTTCTTGAACTTTCCAAATGCTGTTTTGTCTTTCCCTCACAGAATGGGGCTATTTTGATGGTGTTATGGACCCTTGTGGTCGTCAGGAAGAGGAAAGCAGGAAGCATTTGTTACTCTTTTAAATCTCTATTAAAGATAGCAGCTGAAGTGTTAGTGTGCAACTGAGAAACAAGAAAGACTTCAACAACACCTTGCAGACTCCTTGCTCTAAATATTCTATTATTTTGTCTTGTTGGTGCTGTATCATTTGACTTTTGGTTTATAAATCTTGTAATTAGCACCTTGTAAACCCAGCCCTATACTTTGAGTGTGCTGCTGGCTGCAGAGGAAGCTCATCTTCTTGCAGATGGAGCACCTTACATCCCTTCTCACGTTGTCCATCTTCCCCATAAATTAGAGTTCTGCTTCAAACCTCTTTCAGCACACCCCCAGCCGGAGCCTGAAGTAAAGCTGTTGTCTAACTAGTCAAAGAAAGGTGAAATGGGAACCTCTTAAAGCCAAAATTATTTCTGTGTAAGGTGTTTTGTTCCCATGTACCCTAAGTCTCCCCCTCACCTTTTCCTCACAGTGGGGTGTGACGCTGCAGTCCTCACATAAAGAAATACTACCTTCATGTCAAGGCACAGTGGTGCCATTGACCAAACCTTGATGTCCAAGCACAATTTTTCCAAAATGGCCCTACTAGGTGCACATTTAATGAAATGTGGGCTAATGGGTTAATATAAGCCCTTTATAGGATACTACTAACTCTGAGAGTCCTTCAAGGTCAACATCAGATGTGTTGCTCTATGGCTCTGTTTTACAAAAACAACTGGGCAAAACATTCAGCCTGAAGAGACCAAATTTTAGGAACAAATTTTAGAAGACCAAAGTTGAGGAAGAGCTTGAGAAGTGGAAGGGGCAGCCGTGTCATTACAGTAGTTAATTTAATATGCCAGCCTGCCAGCTCTGATGTCCTCTTTCCAAACCTGGATTAAAGCTTTCTCCCACTGAAAATGAGTCCACTAATTTTAGCCAAGCTGTAGTGTGCATCTGTTCATACCACAGTGCCACTCAGAAATTCCTTGCTGGAACAGCAGAGAAACTTATTGCAGCATAAACTGCAGCAGGACTGATACCCATTTGAGTGCAGGACATTCAAACCAGGGCTTTCCCTCACCTGTTTCCTCAGAGGGCAGAAAGTTGGGATGTCACACTCTGTAATGGCTGTGTCCTGGTTTTAATGTCTACAGGATTAAGGCCACAGTTAAGACCAAAGATGACAATTTGTCTAACAGTAACACAGGCAAATGGCACAATAACCTTTTTCAAGCAGTAGTGCTTGAAAAATCTAGCAGAAGTAACACACTTCTGAAAAGACTCCCCTGGGGCATGTCATAATACCAGAGAGTGGGCAAAGATGAAAACTTAGGTGAGCATGACTCAGGATGTTACATTTCACTTAGCCAAGCAGAGCAAAGAGAGAAACATGGGACAGAATTACCTTTTTTTAACAAGTTTTCTTAATATTTCTCTTTATTTCTGTGTACACGTCCATTATCTCAAGACTCATCACTGCCACAGTTCAAATGGCACAGATTTTAATGAGGTCGTTTTAATTTTTCTAACTCCTAAGGCATATTTTGGATTCCAAGAACATCAGAATCAAGATGATTTAAGATAAAGAAAAATAACAGAAACCTTCAGTGATGCTTTCAACAGCTACAGGAGGGGAAAGTCTGAACAGAACTTAAAAGATCTTTTAATGTTTTCATTGTGTCTTAGTTTAAACCCTGATTGCTACTGTGGAGCAAGTGTTTTAATCTTGTCCAGTTAAATCCAATTTTAATCTGAATGTATTTGCTATCTGAATGAACTACAACCAAAACCTTCAACCAGTATCAGCAAAAAAAATAATTGTCTTGAAGAAATGACAATTCCTTCGTTGTCTTACAAAGTCAGAGGTTAACTGTACAGAGTTAATAGCTAAGGATTTTTCAGTTCCTAGGTCTACGTTGACCTTATAACTTTTGTTTCCAATTCTGGCTAACTCAAGTGCTTCTGCTGATTCTCATTTTATGTGAAAAATGTATGCTTTTGTATTCTCTGCCAGACTGTTCAAGGGAAAAAACCCACAAAACCAACCAGCATAAGAGTGGAGATGAGGAAGGAGCACAGCCAGCAGCGGTAGAAGGAATATTACACAAATAATAGGCTTGTAAAGTCTGGCACTTTCTTGAGAACGGCAGCCAAGAACCACACGGTGTGCTGTACAGTACTGCTTCAGTATGTGCTCACACACAACACATATTTAGAAAGCCATATTTAGTATACAGTGTTCTTTCTGCTCATTCTTATGCTGATTTTCTTTCCAGCAGCATCACTGACAATCAGATTAGTAGCTGAGCCCTCCAGATTTTTCGCCTCTGTTGATTTGTGCGCAGCACTGGAGCACAAGGCTCATCTCTGTCAGAGATGCACATGGGTAGGAGGAAGTCATACAGTATTTAAGGGATACACAGGCTCTGCAGGAAGATTAATTTTATCCTTGTGGACTGAAATCAAGTGTGGAAATTGATTGCAGAGTCTTTGCATCAAACCAAGCCCAGCCAACTGATACAAAACCTCCCTCTAATCTGTGCATGTGCTAGGAGCTGTTATTTTCATACTGACCATAATAATTCAGGAGGAGTCAACAATCTGATCTATTTTTAAAACCTTGGGTTGACATGTCACCTAGTAATTTATAACCTGCTTATGGGTAATCATCAAATGATGATGATAAACAACCCTGCTTCTCACTGATTTTAGGATTCCATACACCACAAGGTGAATGTGACTAAATATGATCTGGCAAGCATTTATATATGATGGCAAAGGGAAGTGAAGGAAGGGTCTGCAGAATTTGCTATAATTAGTTTAATCTCTATTTTAATCAATACCCTTAGCATAATTCTTATATATTAGAGATCAGATCAGTATTGTGAAGATCAGGGAGATCCAAATGAAACCTTTAGATTAAATACAGCTAGTAAGCAACATAACTGTTAGAAAATATAAAGTACTAAGTATAGGAAAGTATTACTTTCTCAAGAAAAAAGGACTCCTATGAAAGCATCCAACAGCAAAAGGTTAATGTGTAGGACAGATGTATAGCCTTCTAAAATCCCCTTTAAATGGCAGGCAGATATACAGCTCTTAAAGGAAGAAAGGGTTCTTTCTATAGGCACTCACCTGTGGGAGGGAAACTTCTCTTTTAGAACAGAAATAATTAGATTTTCCACAAAGTGATCAGTTTCTGTCACAAGATCTGCTGCAGATGTCTTTGTGGACACTTGTTTCTCCTCTGTTAGAGCTTTCCTAATAATCTGAAACAGAAGTTCACAAATCAGATTTGTTGGCCATTCATCCTGTGCATATTAAAATAATAAATTTACTGAAAAATTACAGCTAATTCTGAAAAAAAACCCAAACCCAACTCCCCTCCTCTCCCCTCCTCTCCTCTCCTCTCCTCTCCTCTCCTCTCCTCTCCTCTCCTCTCCTCTCCTCTCCTCTCCTCTCCTCTCCTCTCCTCTCCCTCTCCCTCTCCCTCTCCCTCTCCCTCTCCCTCTCCCTCTCCCTCTCCCTCTCCCTCTCCCTCTCCCTCTCCCTCTCCCTCTCCCTCTCCCTCTCCCTCTCCCTCTCCCTCTCCCTCTCCCTCTCCCTCTCCCTCTCCCTCTCCCTCTCCCTCTTCACAGAACATGGAATAAGGCAAACCTCACTGGTTTAGCCAATAAAGATACACTAAGTTGGGTTTTTTTTTGGTGTATATGGGGTTTTGGAACTTCAAGAGCTGACCATCCACTGATTTCCAAAGAACTGCTAAATATTTAAAAACAAAAATTCAGACCTTTCCCTAGATATGGAACCAGTGATCTAACCCTGGATTCTCTTCTGGAAAAGTCCTTATCTCACTTCTTTTATAAATTCAGAACTAAACCACATCAAGTACTAATGCACATATGGGAAAAGAGTTAATAAAAACTTTCCCCCTGTATTCTCATCTTTCTGGTTTGTTTTTGTTTGGTTCACTTGGGATTTTGTTTGTTTGTTTGTTTTTCTCATTCCTTCATTAAAAAGAAAAATAAGAGGGCAGGATGCAAAAGGAACTGACTTCTTCTTTAACCACTAGAAATTGTAAACTAATTGAAATTAGGCAAACCAATAAAAAGCAAAAAGGTTGGACTAGATTGTCCTTGGGATCCTTTCCAGCCTAGCATCAATCAATCAATCAATGCTGTGATTCAAAAACTAAGCACCACTGATTTGTACAGAGTTACATCAACTAAACCCAGCACCAACACAACCAATATTCAAAGTCCATTCTCAAACCTGCTTATTTCAATTGGTTAAATTTACATTGATCAAAGTATTTTAAAACCATGGAGAAATGTTTGATGACCAAAGAAAATAGTTCTGCTGCATTTTGCATGGGCAAAGGAACCAGCAACTCACAAATTTCAGTCTTGGCTCTTGGTTTTGATAGCATAAAACACTCCCTTTGAAGGGTGTGCTGATTGTTCCGACAAGTTCCTGGTGACTTGTTCATGAGCTGTAAAACATTAGCTATGCCTCTTTACTACTACTGAGCTTGTGAGGGCAGGTTAATGCTTTTTGGTGTGAAGTCTTGCTGAAGATCATCACTGTATATCAAAATATGAACCACACTTAAATATTTTTATTCCCCTTAATGGTTTCCTTGATGGTTTTACCATACAAGCATAAAAGTGAGCTCTAGGAAGGCTCTCAGGCTTCTCCTTGGTCCAAAGCAAATTCCAAACTACTCCAACCACCTCATTTGTGTGTTCTAACAAACTGATATGCTGGTGCCTTTTATTGAAATTGTTCTTTACTTTTATATTGCCTATGTACAAGGAATTCACAACGAGAACAATCAGCCACTGGAATAAACTCAGGGAAGTGGTGGATTCCCCAACACTGGACACCTTGTTACGATTCAGCTGGACAGGGTGCTGAGGCATCTTGTCTAGACTGCTTTTGCCATGAAAGCTTGAACCAATTCTGTACTTGATTTGCTTAGAATTAGAACTTCACATAACCAAAGAGATGAGGGACACTACTCATTTATGCCATTCAATGCTCCTTTCAGCAGAGAAGATCTGAATTTCTTCTTAGCAGTGCCATGTCCTTGACTCCTGTTTGGTTGTAATACACAGTGCATTGAAGAGATTTTTGCAGCCATTTAAATCAGTAAATGCAAGTGCTCAGCAGCAGAGATCCATTTTGAGCTTGGCTGCAGAAAGAAGAGCAGAGATGAAAGCCCTCTCCAAGGGATGTGCTCTGCCATCAGTTGCTTTTCACTGCATGCTCCAGCACTTGATCTCTCCTTTCTGAATACAACCCTTGGCACCTCTCATCACTGAATTTGCATGGACTGCTTCTGCTTCTTCCCACCTCTTATGCACCTTTTATGATGTGGGGAGAGCAGGAGAGAAGTTGTGATGCTGTCTTGATGTCATCAGCCACAAATGGGCACCACATATGTACTAGCTCACCTGTTGTACCAGCTGATGTCATAGGATGGATGAATTCCTGCAGATTGTCTTACAAAGATCTGACAAAAAGGACTCATACTGCTTTTGCACCAGCTTGGATGGGTATACAGTCCAAAGCAGTCCTGCACAAAGATCATGTTCTCTGCATCATTGATTGCACAGCTTTTATCCTTCGCTAATCCATCAAATAGCTCAGAGCAGTCCAGAATTGAACTTATGTTGAATAAGCCCTAAAAAATCATCAGCCTATAAAGAGTTAGAGCCTGGTGCCTCAGAGTAATTTGAGAGCCTCACACAGCTGCTCCTCTTGCAGAAGCCTTATAAGGTTTGTAGATGCCTACTGCGATTACCTGGTCTTCCCAGCTAGGTGTGGAGCTCCATAAAAGTCTCTCTGTAGGTAACAGGCAGCAGGTAAGTGTAAGACCAAAGGAACTACAGGATGGTGAAATGAAAAGAACTGATTGCTCCTTATCACTGTTGCACAACAAGATTGGCAACCATAGAATAGAATAGAATTAACCAGGTCGGAAGAGACCTTCAAGATCATCGAGTCCAACCTATCATCCAACACTATCTAATCAACTAAACCATGGCACCAAGCACCCCATCAAGTCTCTAAAACAACCCACCAAAACCTCTAAGCAGCTGAATTTGGGAAGCATGGTTATGTAAAACAGTCACTCAACAATTTTAGCCTATGCTGCCCCTCCTCTAATAAAGAATTGGCTAGATCTTCTCCTTATGCCCTGCTTCGAAGCATTTGAGGGGTGATGTGAAGCAGTGGACATGTACACCAGTACATGCATGAAGACCACAGCCTGTCCCTGATCCCTTCTTGGTTTGCCATGCAGCAGGGGAAATGGAGCTGCAAGGACTCAGTGCAGTCATGGTCTTTGAATCTTCCCTTCTTAATGCATTTGTGAAATTAAGCCATGTCAAAGGAGAATGGAGATGACAGAGATGCCTTCTCCCCCAGCATGTGCCAGGAGACATCTTCAGTGAGGTGCTTGTGTTAGATATTTCATCTCATCATACTGCTTGTACTCACCACACACTTTTGGGAGCTCCAGGATGGATTTACTTGCCTGCAATATTGTCCTGAGATATTTGCCCACTTAAAAATCAAACATCTACATAAAAAGCAAAACTGCTTCTGTGTAATTTAAGACATATTAATCTGCTTGGCTACAAAAATCTGTCCCTGGGAGCGAATACGGGGCGGGGGGGGGGAAATCTTGTTTTTTTAAAGATACCAGTGAAAATTCTGCCCCTTTTTAGTGGGATTCTGCTAGGTCTTAGAGGTCTCATAACATTTTCTGGAATAAAACCAAGAAACTATTCTACATAATAGAAGCCTAGTCATGTAAGCCAAAAGGGGAGATCAGGAAACTGCATTGCTGATTAACTTGTTCTAGAAATCCAACATCTTGACTTGCATCCATTTCTTCAGGCTGGCTTAAATGCCTCTTGCAGACACATTCTAGTGATTCCAAGCCTTTCTAACCTGCCATGGTCCTAAAAAATGCATGGGCTTAAAAAACCTGAAGCAGCTGAGGGGATAGAGAAAGCAGATTCCTGGAGAAAGGAGTCAGAGTGGAGAGGTTGAAGGGATTAGAAGAGAGGCAGAAGGAAAAGATGAACTGCCCTCAATGGAAGTAACTTTTTTGTGTGACCAAAATAAACTTGATTTTATCTGTTTTCACCAAAACCCCCAAACCTATGTTACACTGCATTTTGTGTCCTTATCTCTAGCTTCTTTTGGAAATAGCTGGAAGTGGTTTGACACTTAAATAAAAGATACAGCCCTACCTGCACCTTTAATTCTACAAGGATCTCTGACGGGTTTTGTAACTAAAAGCGCATTCCTCAACATTACAAAGTTAATAAACCCCTACCCAGTTCCAAAGTCCTCCTTAAACAACATCCTTGACTGGTTTAAATTTGGCCTGCCAAGGAATTGGCTGTTTCCTGCCTGTTGCAAGGTAGAGATGGCAAACTTCAAACTAAAAAATGCAAGGATTAATCTCCTGGAATGTTTATTTGTTCTGGGAAAAGGTGCTCAGCTGTGATCTTCTGGGTGATTAAAATACCTTGAAGAAATATGGTGTGGAGGCTTGAGCAAGTCATGAGAGTCCTTTTTGTGAGATGGCTGGCAGAATGAGTACACTGGAGAAACTTGGGTTTGGAGAGACTGTGAGAGCACGACCTGCCATCCTGATTTATTTCCTGTATTACTAAAATCTCCTCTCCTATGGCATTATGTTCATCTTTGTGTGCGTCTTTCACAAGGAGAAAAATTGTGTAATAACACATATAAGGAAAAGTTACAGGTCCTGGACTCAGGAAAAAAGGGCTTCTTAAATCACAGTGTACAGGTACAAAGTGTGTTTCATAATAAAGCAAAAAGGAAGCAGAAGGGAAATACATGTTTCTCAGGTCTGTGTTCTACCCAGTTCCTTATCTGAACAATCTGCTGATCCCACTTCTTAGCTCTGTTAAGAGTCAGTGAGAAATTTTGCTGCTTGCACACAGCAGGGCCGGACTGTCTCCTGAGATGACCAAGCTTCTGCTGTGTCAAAACATGGATCTTAAATAAGCTACCATATGTAGATCTTCACAGAACCACTGCTGATTTATCCCTAGGAAGTCAATTTCAGTCACTCTGAAGACCCCAGTACAGGTAACAAGAAGACAAAACCTCCCTGACACAACTCTCTCTTAGCACAAACTGCTCAAAGCCAAACACTGGTGCTGTAATCTGCGAACACACAATACTCTGGATAAATGCACCGCAGTATAAACCCTCTGACAGACGTACATTCAACCTTAGCATCACAGCATGCTTCAAAACAATGCAGCAGCACAATAAATGCCTGGTGTATATCTGAAAAAGTCATTAAAGCCCTTTCACACTGACAAATCTTTCATCTTTATTACTATTATTACTATAATATTTCAATTAAATAGAAATACCTGCAGTAAAAAAAAAAAAAGAGATTGCTTTCACCTGAGGTGTCTCCTCGTCCTCATGCTGGATAACGGCCTCCAAGGAAAGAGATCCCAAGCGATGCCGCCCCAACAGAAGAGATCCCGAGGGATGAGATCCCGAGAGAAGAGATCCCGAGAGAAGAGACCCCGTAGGATGAAATCCCGAGTGAAGAGACCCCGAGAGATGAGATCCCGAGGGAAGTGGCCTCGAGGGATGTGGCCCTGGGGAAGCGGCCCCCCGAGGGAAAGAGATCCCAAGGGATGCAGTTCCCGAGGGAAAAGATCCCGAAGGATGCAGCCCCCGAGGGACGCAGGCCTGCTGCCGACATCCCCCCCGCTGCAGAGGGTGGAGGCCGACGGCTCCGGTAGCGGCCCGGTTGAGCGAGTGCCGAACCCTGTCGCCCACCTCCTCCCCAGCTGCGCCGCACCAGCCCCACGGCCCTTCTGCGAACCGCCCGGGGAGAAGGATGCTCCAGACGCGGGGCTGCCCGACCCGGCCTCCTCCGGGTCCTTCCGCGGCCCCGTCCCGCAGCCATGTATCCCGGAGCGCTGCGGAGCGGGGCGGACGGCGGCTCTTACCTGCCCAGCGCGGAGCGCCAGCTGCACCGCCACCTCCACGCACTCCTTCCAGGGATCCCCGCCACCACCGGCCGCCGCCGCTCCGCCATCCTCTTCCTCCTCCTCGCACGGCTTCATCGTGGCGGCGGTGAAGCAGGACCCGGGGGGGCGCGGGGGGCCGGCTCCCCGCCGAGGAGCGGCCGTGGAGTAGGGTGCCCGGCGCGCTCACCGCCGCCGCGGCCGCTGCTGTCACTCCGCGCTCCGGCGCCGCCCCGCCTAGGGGAGCGGCGCGCGGGGAGGCGGCCCGGCGGGAGCTGCCGATCAATGGGGAAGGCGGGCTGCAGGCTGCTGGGCGCTGACTTTAGGTGAGCCCCGAGGCGGGGGGAGGTGGAGGAGGGCCGGGGAGAGACAGGGGTGGGTGTCACGGGGAGCAGCGCCGAGCCCGCGCCGCGCCCGCACCGCGGAGGGCAGGATGTGGCAAGGGAGGCGGCCGGCCCAGCCCGCCTCGCATCGCCATCGCCGTGGTCCGGTCTGACATGGCGCCGCGGCCGGTACCGTCGAGGCGGCCTACCCGGTCTGGAGCTGGGGCGTTGTTGTGTCCTCCTGAGATAACGAGGCGCCGTTTCCTCGGGCCGAGAGGCCCTTCAGGGGTCGCGCTGCCGCAGGCGCGGCTGGCTGGGGCCGGGAGGCCCGGGCGCCGCATGTGCGCTGGAGGCGGAGGGCCCATCCCGGGGAACGGCGGGACGGCCGTCAGTGGTACCGGGGCTAGGGGGAAGAGCTGACGGCTAGCAGCGGCCATCTCGAAAATGAAGGGAGGAAATATTGGGGAAAGTGGTCCCGGGAGTCGAAAGGCAGCTTGGAGTTTTAATTGCAGCAGCAGCGTGTTGGTGCTTCGGGATTAAAGTGTGTGGTAACAACACGTCGGTGTTCAGATTTTCACTTGGCTCTGTGTGGGTTTGGATCCATCAAGGACGTAAAGAGAACCTACTGTTACAAAACTATAGAAACCAAATTGCCGTGCAGTGGAGCCAGCAGAGCAGGGGGCAAGCAATCAGATGAATGGTTCTGGATCCCCTATACAGAAAAAGAGTGGCCTATACCGAGTACGTGCTTGTGCAACAGAGCAGCCAGTGTGTTATACTTGCAACACCCAGCGAGTGTTGGGCCACACTTCCATCTGCCAGCGTGAGGCTTTTGCAAATGACCTGTTCTGATGAACAGGTGGTGCTGCATAGGAGAAAAGATAGGGACAGACTCCAGGGATTGAATCTGTCAGTGTTGTTTTTTGGACAAGGCATGAAATTCTTCAAGTGTATGAAGTATGTTACTGTCTTTCAGCACCTGATCCATAGTTGAGGGTTTAATTTTCAGTGACCTTTCAGGGCTACGATAGAGATGCTTTAGTGGTGATGCTATTTGCATTTAAAAAATGCATAAATTGCTCTCTCTGATGTGAACACAGATTTAGTTTTCTAGGGATTTGACTGAGTTTAATTGGCTTGCGTATTTTACCTGACCTAACAGGCCCTACATCTACATTTATGTTGTTTGCTTTGGAGGACACAGGTCACTTTGGGATGAGAGGGATATAACGTTCCTGCCACATGTAGTTCACAAGAATATCAGGCATTTTTTTCCTTCACTGAAAGAGTAGTTAAAGCCTGGAACAGGCTGCCCAGGAAAGTGGTGGAATCACCGTTCTTGAAAGTGTTCAAAACCACATTGATGTGGTGCTGAGAACACGATTTGGCAGTGACCTGGCAGCACTGGGTTGACAGTTGGACTGGATCTTGGAGGCCTTCTTCAATCTTAACGATTCTATGATTTTAGATACAAAACTTGGCCATTTTCCTTTTAAAATGTGTCAAAACTTAGTGGGTTGTAGTGCAAGAATTCAGCTTCAGTTACCAGATTTGTGAGGTGCGCTGTGTTTTGCTACAACTTAGCAAAACATTTTCTAGTCCCCATTTTGAAACAGAACAAAAACCCCAAACAGCAGCAAACCATGAGATGGTGAATTAACTAATACCCAAAGTTTAAAAGTTTGTTTAAAGTATGAAATGATGAAATTTTCATTCAAATCCTCACCAAATGTTTGTCAATGCTGCTGACTGATTGTTCTAAGTTTCCTCTGACCACATAGCTGCTTTGCCCTAATGTAAGATCAATGTAATCTCCCTGCAAACTGTTTGGAACAGTATGGAAGAAGGTTGCTCTGGATTCTTTACAGAATGATGGGGGTTGAAAGAGACCTCTGGAGATCATCTAGTCCAACCCCCCTGCTAAAGCAGGTTCACCCAGAGCAGGTTGCACAAGATCATGTCCATGTGAGTTTGGAATCCCTGCAGGGAAGGAGACTGCACAACCTCTCTGGGCAGCCTGCTCTAGGACACTGCCACCCTCACAGGAAAGAAGTTTTCTCTCATGTTCAGATGGAACTTCCTGTGTTCTAGTTTGTGCCTGATGCTTCTCATTCTGTTGCTGGGCACCACTGAAAAGAGTTAGGCCCCATCCTCTTGACTGTCACCCTTTAGATGTTGATAGGCATTGATAAGATCCTCTCTCAGTCTTCTGGTCGTTAAGCCCCATGTATCTCAGCTTTTCCTCAGCAGAGAGATGCTCCTGTGCCCTCAGCATCTTTGTAGCCTTTGCTACACTGTCTCCAGTAGTTCCCTGTCTCTCTTGAACTGAGGTGAACTGGGGAGTCCAGAACTGGACCTCGTACTCTAGATGCAGCCTCACTGGTGCAGAGTAGAGGGAGAGGAGAACCTCCATCACGCTGCACGGTCACTCTTCTTGGTGATTCTGGTGTAGAGCAGATGGTTCCCTCCTGTGTGTCTCAGGTCTGCTGGAGTGCCTGAAGGTTTGTTGCTATAAGGCTGCCACAGGGACATTGAAAGGTCTGTTTAACTTATGTTTTAAATTAAAACCAGGCTGTGGATAGTGTAGTAGGTGGGATGAAGAAATATCCTCACTGGAGGTAATTGTAGAAAATCACTGGCATGGAGAAATACTGTGAAGAGGAGAATATTCCAAGCATGAGTTAAGTCCTCTCTCTAAGGGATGTTTGAGTGACATTTGGAAAAGAAGCCATTCCATCTGGTTCAGTAGCATTCCCCCAAACTTCCCTTTGTTCTTGTGGTAGAAGACAAAATGGTGACCCAAAGGCTGAACTTGAGAGGGTAAAACATCATCTGAGTGAAGCCTTGTTTTTTACAGGTTCATTCCAGCTGTGTAGCTCCTGCAGGTTGAAGATTTAAAACAGAACTAAGAAGCCAGGAAATAAGGCTTCTTAGAAAACCAGTGGCTGCAGCAAGTGTTTTAAGATTGTTCAAAATACTTTGCAAACAAAATGCCTGTGAGGCCTGTAAGCAGACAGTATTTCTCTTCATGGTTCTCCTAGTTGGTGGCAATCATTCTCTTATTACTGAATTTTTCAAGCTGTTCCTAGCCTAGAGCTGCTGGGCAGTGTGAACTTCATGCCCTGAGCTGTTGAGTGATTGTGGATGTCCCTTCACCTCTGAGCAGGTCGAGGCTGCTCTCTGCCTTGCTGGATCAGACTCTTGGCTCATCTTTCATAACTGCCAGGATCTTTCATAACCTCTGATCTTTCATAACCCCACCAGTTCCTCTCACATGCCTTTCATAACCTACACACATGCCACGTGTTTAATCTCGTCCACTTGGAATAGGCTTGTCCTGGATGAGCCTGAAATACTAGTGTTTCCTGGGTGCCTCATCCATCCTGATTCCTCCTGAGCCCTGATCAGATTCATGTGGAGGTCAAACTTCCTTCCCTGAGACAAGGAATGCTCAGCAGAGGGGAAAACCTACTTCCTCTATCCACAGAGCAGAAAACGTTCACAGTTGTTGATTTCCTTCTCTCCTGGGGTCTGAAGCCCTTACTGATTTTGGTGTGGCTCTGCTGGAGGTGGCAGCTTCCTTCCCTCCCTGGCCTAAACCACTGTGCAGGGTTCCTTGGGTGGCTGCTCTGTGTGGAGATCCCTGTTGTGGTCTGCTCGGTCTGTGGTACAGAAAGTGGGGTCGCTTAGAGGGGGAGCTGCTGCTGCAACTGGTTTAATTACCTCTCATCCGAGAGTTTGCCATTCTCTTTGCATTCTCTCACTGCATGCTGCAGTGGTGCAATAAAATTGTGTGTAGTTTGTTGCTGAGAGAGGGTGACCCCTGTAGCTAGCTGGACATGTCCATGGAATCCGCAGACAGATGTCTTCCAGTGCAGGTCTTTTCCACTTCACAGGTTTGATGGATGATCTCTTAATAGGGAATTAAATGGGAGAGCAAGCGCCTATTATCTTTAATAAAAACAGAGAGGAAGAGAGAAAAAAAAACCCACAACAAAACAACAAGAGAAAAGGAAGTAATCTTTCTGAGTTATTAGCCTGAGTGCAACAGAGCATTTCCTCAGCATGACAGCCAGAGGCTTGCTGTGCTGTTATTAAAGCACTTCAGTGGGAATCCATGCACATGGTCATTTTATCCAGCATAGGATTATATTGGATTAGTCACATAAAATTGTTGTTTACTGTCTCTAGCCCTTTTCCCCCAGAGCTTTTATCTGTATCTCATGAACAATGAAGTTTGAGTTTGCCTTGAAGAAGTAACCCAGATGGCAAGCTTTTGGTTTGTGCAAGTTCATTATGATATTGTAGCAGTTCAGTGCAATTGCAGTGATGCAGTGAGCAATGTAATAGCTGGTAGAAGAGGATGTTTGTTCCAGATTTTTGTTTTGCCTTTTGGGTGTAAAAGAAGGGAAGGAGATGCTCTCTCTTCTTGCTGGACTCCCCAGAAGAGCTGTGCTGATCCCACTTCTGCTTAATCAGAGACAAACAGGAATTACTAACACTGTTTTCATAATACTTGCTAATGACTCATTAATGCACTGTTCTGTGTGGTGTATGAGAAGCTTCTCTCATGTGGAGTCGTATTCTGACCACTTTCTTCTCCAAATCCACAAGGCCCAGGGATCACTGCTTGGACATCTGCCATGTTTTCCCTCCTGCCACAGGCTAACTGAAAGAGAGTCTCAAAATCACACTGCAGACATCTCCCTTCAGAGCTACCCTCGGTTAATGTGGAAATGGGGATTTTTGGCTTCAAGGTCTGACAGACAGTTCTAGCACTAAAATGGCTTCTTTCAGTGTTTCCTGGAGTTTTCAGACTGGCTGTCATCCTGGGAAATTTTCCCTTCCAGGAGGTATGCCTGCGAGAGTTTTCCTGGGGTGTAAGTGCCTTTGACTCTCCATGAGAGAAGTTTTTCTTCTCTGGAGGGTGTTCTGTGGACAAGGTAATACAGTCCCAAGCTGTTACTATTTTTCCTAGACCATGTCTGTGGGTGTAGAATAAAGGTATTTTCCCTTGGCCTTGGAGAAGTGGCAGAGTACCCCTTCCACATGGATGGGAGTATGGGTTTTTGAACATTATCCACTGAAAATAGTAAAAATAATACTCCCCCTGAAAAGAAACTACTATAACATGATGTTTCTGTCACTGATGGTGATACAGAAGTTCTGTGTGTACTGTGGCAGGGATGTAGCCTAACTTAATAAATAGTACCTCTGTGTTTTGTCAGCTTTTAGATTGATTTTCTGATGTCTTGCTTCTAATTCTGCAAGCAAACATCTTAAATTGAGTCATATCTCAGTGATTTTCCTCTTGATATGCAGAAAATGTTTTGAGCCAAATGATGAACTTTTGTATTCGGCCATCCTCTCTGGTTCTGCGAAGCCTTAGGAAAGCCAGACTGCTTCTCCCTGTTTCAGAGAAGGCTCCTGAACATAAATGGGATTATTACTTCCTGACTGAAGCTCAAAGAAGGTGGAGAAAGGGCCTTTTTCTCTTGTTGGACATTTTGTTGGAGATTGTTCCATGATTTGTCTGTGGGATTGGCAGCACTCACTCTGCCCAAGACTGTAACAGGCAGACTTTTTTTTCACAAAGGCACGTGGATTTTCACAGGGGAATTTGAATTTCAGGAAAATCTCATGAGGATGACAGGTGTCTTTGAAGGTCAGAAGGACATCTACTGCCATTTAATCTGCCTGGAAAAAGAGCTACACTTGGAGTTACTGTAGGGCTGCATCAAGTAATCCTATGCTAATTTATTTTCTGACAAATTAATGGTTTTGGTGTACATGTAGCTGAAAAAACAAAAGTGCAGTGGGTGACATTTCTGCTGGTTGGCAGTAAGTGTGGGGAAATGTTTCTGCTGTAAGTGTTCACAGTGAAAAGGAAATATCTTATTGACATCCTGTGGTATCCAATGGTCTCCTGGGGTGCATTAAAAAACAAGTGTGGCCAGCAGGTCGAGGGAGGTTCTCCTCCCCCTCTACTCTGTTCTAATGAGGTCACATGTGGGCTCCTGGATCCATTTCTGGGCTCTTCAGTTCAAGAGAGACAAGGAACTACTGGAGAGAGTCTAACATTCTACAAAGGTGCTGAGGGGACTGGAGCATCTCTCTTATGAGGAAAGGCTGAAACATACGGGGTTGTTTAGCCTGGAGACATGAAGACTGAGAGTGAATCTTATCAATGCCTATCAGTATCTAAAGGGTGACAGTCAAGAGGATGGGGCCTGACTCTTTTCAGTGGTGCCCAGCAATGGAATGAGGAGCAACACGCATGAACTGGAACACAGGAAGTTCCATCTGAACATGAGGAAAACTTCTTTCCTGTGAAGGTGGCAGAGCTCTGGGAGTGGGCTGCCCAGAGAGAGTGTGGAGTTTTTTTTCTCTGCAGAGATTCCAAACCCACCTAGGCACAATCCTGCTTTAGCAGGGTGGGTTGGTCTAGATGATATCCAAAGGTCCCTTCAAGGTCCCACCATTCTGCAGGTCTGTGATTTCATATATTTACTGCCACAGGGAAGTTTTTAAAGTCATGTATTATCATTAATATCTATGGAAAATGAATGTTTCCTAATTGAGCACACATTATCTTTTGATTTGTGGATGATTCAAAATCTGGTGTCCACTGCTACCAATCCTTGGGCCATTTTTACAGATCTGTTGAGTATTAACTTAGAAGAAGGGGATGCTCGTGTCCAAGTGGAGCCACTCGAAATCAGTGACCACTTTTGATAATGTTGGGTTGTTATGTGCAGGGTAAAACTTACAAGAGCTTTACAGCGGCATTTCCCATGAGTTTGAAGACACAAGTAGGGCTTTTTTTGTATCACTGGATCAGCGCTTGTTTGATAAAATCTGAATCTTACACAGACTCCTTGCTGGTGTGGCTGCATAGTTGAGAAGCATGGCTGTTGCTACTTCCTCCACCTATCTTCAATTCATGGAATCATAGAATCAGTAAAGTTGGAAGAGACCTCAAAGATCATCAAGTCCCACCTGTCACCCAAGACCTCATGATTACTAGACCATGGCACCAAGTGCCACGTCCAATCCACCACCTCCCTGGGCAGCCCATTTCAACAGCTAACAACTCTCTCAGTGAAGAACTTTCTCCTCACCTAGAGTCTAAACTTCCCCTGGTGCAGCTTGAGACTGTGTCCTCTTGTTCTGGTGCTGGTTGCCTGGGAGAAGAGACCAACCCCCACCTGTCTACAACCTCCTTTCAGGTAGTTGTAGACAGCAATAAGGTCTCCTCTGAGCCTACTCTTCTCCAGGCTAAGCAATTGCATCTCCCTCAGCCTCTCCTTGTAGGGCTTGTGCTCAAGGCCTCTCCCCAGCCTCGTTGCCCTTCTCTGGACACGTTCCAAGGTCTCAATGTCCTTCTTAAACTGAGGGGCCCAGAACTGGACACAGGACTCAAGGTGTGGCCTAACCAGTGCTGAATATAGGGACACAATGACTTCCCTGCTCCTGCTGGCCACACTATTCCTGATGCAGGCCAGGGTGCCATTGGCCTTCTTGGCCACCTGGGCATACGGCTGGCTCATGTTCAGCCATCTCTCAGCCAGTACCCCCAGGTCCCTCTCTGTTTGGCCACTCTCCAGCCACTCCCCAGCCTGTAACACTGCCTGGGGTTGTTGTGGCCAAAGTGCAGCACCCGGCACTTGGACTTGTTGAATGCAAAGCAGGTCCAGCTTGTGAGGGAGGAATAGGTGTATTTTTCTTCTTGGATATTAAGACATTTCCCTCTGTCATCTAGATGAAATAATCTGCCTTGGAAAGTAACTTTATTTTTGCTCATCCTCCTCTAGAGGACACAGGAAACAATCATTACCACGCTTTACAAAAAGAGAAATTCAGTTCAAATGATTGTTGGCAATGGCAATTTTCTGGACTAAACACATGTGGTTATTTCAGCCCTCCCTGATCTGCTTTATTTTCTTCCTTGTGCAATTCTAATTTCTGTTTTCTGGACTCATCAGGATGTCACCTGAGATACCTGGACTGAGTAAGCCAGAATAGAAGAGAGAATTCCATCTCAGGATCTTGCTACTCCATCTGAAAATGGGCTTTCCCTTTTCTTGCAGCACCATTGTGGTGCTGGCTGGTGTTAAACCTCCCAGTGGTAATTTTTATTTATTTATTTATCTATTTAATCTGTGTATTTGCTGCTCTAGCCAGGTCCACTCAGCTGTATTTTTATCGAGAAGTGACTTCCTGGTTTTCCTACCCTGAACTGCCAGTTGCTAATTTATTTAATGCTTAGTTGCTGGTTAAAGCAGCAATTTTGTTGCCAGGCTATTTAGGGACAGAATAGCCCCAGGAATTAGCAGTGCTGTCGTGTGGCTGCTTCTGCTGTTATAGAACCAGTACAGAAATCTTCATGGACAGAGAGGATTTCTGACAGCATGGGCATGTTCTACCCTCCCACGCACTCTGGGGTGGTTACCAGCCGCACAGCTGGGATCTTGTGTGTGCTCAGCTCAGCACAGTGGCTTTTACCTTGCATTGTGACCTCTCTTGGAAGTGCAGGAGGTCAGCCAGATGGGTGATGGGCTGAGCTGGGTTGGTAGCAGAGGAGGAGGAGGAAAAGGAGGAGGAGAAGGAGGAGGAGAGATGCTAGGGTTGTGCCCTGGAGCTGGAGGTGCAGCCACCTCCTTTAATCCAATTACAGTTACAGTTCCCACTGCCAGCCTAATGTGACCTGGGCATCTTGAGCTGTGTGTTAGGCAAGTCATAGACCCACAGTCGGCAGTGGCAAGCTGCTGTTGTCTCCTCCATCTTTTCCCAGGCATCAATGGTTCCTGAAAAGATTGTCAGGCTCTACAATCTGGTGGGCTGCACGCTTAAAATGGAGAGGCAGGTAGCATCTGGCAACAGATTACACACAAAAACCAACCCCAAACCATGGCAACATGTGACGGACTGTAGCAAGAGAGGCAACATTTTATACAAAGACAGGAGGTGCAGAGAACAAAAGAATGAGAGAAACATCAAAGGTTTTGAACTGTCAGTAGCAAAGGGTACTGAGACCATCAGGCATTAATCACTGCTTTGGGTCAATCTTCTTGTGGCTGGTGAGTGTCTTCTGTTGGAATGTTGTCTGGAGGGTCCAGTTCATCATGAGAGTGGAATGCTTTTGTCTTGCTTGTATGCCCTCCAGCCTGGCCTGCCACAAATACGTGCAGAATACAAAACCCATGGACAAACCCCAGCAAATACCAGTAATATCAAGTATCAAAGCCACTAAGGATACAAAAACCTCCACCCTGGGTAATAGCAGTACCAGGCATAGTATTTTCTCCTTCCTTGGTGGACAGTACTTGAACAGCCTGTACCACCATGGCTTCTGTTGTGGTGGGAATGGGAGATGCAGAATACGTTGTATTCTGTTGTAGAGACAGATAACTTGGTGTTTGTGGATGTACCAATGTGTCCAAGCAGATCTATACCTGGTAGTATTTTCACTCCCACACACTCAGTATCTGTTAGTCACAGAAAATAAAATTGAACAAAAGTAAAAACAATTCATCATAGAATCGTAGAGTGGTTGGGTTGGAAGGGACCTTTACAGGTCATCTAGTCTAACTGCCCTGTAGTCAGCAGGGTCATCTCCAGCTAGATCAAGTTGCTCAAAGCCCTGTCCAACCTGACCTGGAATGTTTCCAGGGATGGGGTTCCTACCACCTCTTTGGGCAACCTGGGCCAGTGTTTCACCACTCTCATTGTTAAAAAATGTCTTCTTTGTATGTAGTCTGAATCTCTCCTCTTTTAGTTTAAAACCATCACCTCTTGTCCTGTCACTGCACTCTCTGATAGAGTCCTTCATCATCTTTCTTACAGTCCCCCTTTAAGTACTGAAAGGCCACAATAAGGTCTCTCCTGGAGCTTTCTCTTCTCCAGGCTGAACAACTCCAACTCTCTCAGCTTGACTTCACAGCAAAGGTGTCTTAGCCCTCTGGTAATTCTTGTGGCCTCTCCTGGCCCTGCTCCAACAGGTCCATGTCTCCCCTGTGCTGAGGACTCCAGAGCTGGACCCAGCACTGCAGGTGGAGTCTCAGCAGAGTGGAGCAGAGCGACAGAATCCTCTCCACCTGCTGCCCACGCTGCTGGGGATGCAGCCCAGAATACGTCTGGCCTTTGAAAAATACAAGCTGAGGCTGGTTGTTTCACGCTGCCCTGCCCTGGAGACTGAGGTGCACAGCCGCATTAAGCTGATTCCGGATCCTCCCCCGCTGGATCAGAAATCCCCCGCCAGCACCGTCCGCTGCAGGCCGGGTGCGCGATCTTTGCCTTAGAGGCGAGCTCCAGTTCGAGCCCTTCCTAGCCGCAGTAGTGCCCTCCCGGGGGCGCTCGCTGCTCGAGCGGCCGCCGCCCGGGGTTCCGCCTACCTGGCCCCGGGGGGCGGGCGGCGCTCCGCTTGTGGCCATTTCCCCGGCAACGGGGCCCTGCGTGGGACACGGCGCTGTGCCTGGAGCCTGTGCGGGTGGGCCTTGGTGGCCACGGGCGCCCGCCCGAGAGCCGGGAGGCGCGCGGTGGTGACAGGCAGTGAGCCGGGCAGCTAAGCGGGGGCCTTCCGCGGCACGGTCGCCCTGGGGCGGCGGCGGGTGCGTTTGGGTGAGAACGTGAGCAGAGCCACAGGCCCATGGCCCTGCCATCCGTCCACAAGTGCCTCCAAGTGAGTGGGGTCCTTGGCAGTGCCTTCCCCGAGGGGTGGTATGCTGTCCAGCCGGCCACGGGGAAGGCTCTTCAGCCCTAGCCCCGACCGGCCTGGCGTGGCCTGGCCTGGAGGGAACACTCGGGCAAGGCGACTCCAGCTCGGCCGTGGTTGACTTTACCTTCGGGGCAGAACTCATTCTGACAGCAGCTTGTGGTTGCAGGCTTTCCTTCTCTTGATTGCATATCGCTCAATAACATCGGTTTACTGGATACCCTCTCAAATATCGGGAGCTACATTTGGTACATTTTGAGCGATGGGTGTGTTTACATACTTCTGGTTGAGGTTCATCAAGTATGCATGCAAGAAATAATGCTAACGTGGCCATAGTTTAGTCCTTCAGGTTCGGTGAGATTAAAAAAAACCAAATAGGAGTTTAGCTACAGAACTGATGTTTTGAATACAAATGTATCACAGAAAAGTTGTAATTTACTTTCTGCCTTATCATTCACTAATTAATGATGAAGTTACATTAGAAGCCTTTAATGTATATGTTAAAGAAGCTGTGTTTTAGTCAGTTCTTAACGTTTGAAAGGCAATTATATTTCCTGTCTATTATGTAGTGACATGGATATAGCAAAACTTCTAGGCAGGAATTTTAATCTGAAGTATTATCAGCTTAATTAGTACTTGACCTAAACATATGGCTTGATTTTTTTTTTCCCCCATTTTTCATTCTCTTCCTTCTCAGCTCAGTGATGAAAATGAACAGTTAGTCAAGAAATTGAAAAAACTCCACATAAAAAATAAGGAGTTAGAAAAGAATCTGGGCCAGATCCAAGAAAAGGGGTACCTGCAGCAGTTCGTGCGTGACTGTGTCACAAGCAGAGAGTAAGAATTCTTGAACATTTGTTTTTGTGTCGGGGTATTTCAGTGCTTTTACCTTGATACTCTTCAGATGAACAAGGCCTTACTGGTTCTGCCCATTTTGAGGGACCATCTGTAAACAAAATGTAGGGATGGAGAATGTTGTGGGTGTGTAAAGGAACAAGCAGAAGCAGCTTGTATAGAATTAATTGTAGTAGAAGGAACAGTTTTAATGTCAGTATGTAATGTCTCTGCTTAGCCACTGTGCTCTTTCTGTCTAACTGCAAAGAGATTTAGACTATTTTTCCACCAAACAGTGAAATTGTATCAGTGCTGTTTAAAAGATTCCAAAACTGGGATCTTAGGACCCAAAAACCTGAAGTGCCAGTCTTTTGGAGATTATCCTGCTAGGATTTAAGAGCCTGTTTGCAAAAAATTGTCAGGTTTAAATTTTGGTGTGTTTATGATCCTGCATGTAAACCCCTACTGTGAAATCAAACTGAAAAGTAACTTAGTCTTTTTCAGCTGCTTTGTTTGATCCAATTAACATTGTAAAATCTGATTTTATTCAACTGTTGTGTTTGTTTCCATTAAGTGTTCAAGTTCAAACAGAACCTCCTTTATGGCATAAGGGTGGATACAGCAAGGATCTTGTTCTAAAGGGTGGTGGTGTCAGGTGAGTTTCTGGAAACTGCTTTTTCACAGAATTAAACATTCTTCTCTGTAGAGCAGAATACATTTTTCATGGTCAAGCAAGTTGAATTTTTATTAACTGTTATGGAATCTGCTTACAGCCTTTGAAACAATGGCAAACCACTTTATTTGCAGTTTCAAATGAAATAGTAAATCTTAGCTGAAACTTGAAAATGGGACTAAACAAAGACTGTGATGTGGTGAACTGACAGTGCTGGGTTGACGTCTGGACTTGCTCTTTAAGCTCTTTACCAACCAAAGTGAATCAGTGATTCTGTAACAAAATAGGTTTCTTTCTCAGTCTTTCATTGAGAATAATTGAATGAGCCCAGGAAGCTCTTTTGTGTGTAGGCACACACATGATCTTTTTTTTTTTTTTTGGTAGATTTTAAACCTTGAATTATGCAAATTGATTGTCTAATTTGTGGGAGCTATCTTAGCTCATGTTTTGTAGCTCCATTTTATCTGTATGTGAAAAAATAAACCAGAGAAGCTTTTCAGTCTAAATTGATTATTAGAAGTGAGCCACTATGTAATGCAGTTTGCCAGTTAAATGGCAGACTAGAAATAAGCTAACTGTTTGGGTTTTTTTGATGCAAAAGATACAGTTTTGATGTAAGAAAATGTTGAAACATTTTAACAACTAGACATGCTACGGAAAATGTTGGTCCATCCCTCTGTGGCTTGATTTTTAAAAGAAATAGGCTGCTCTGTTCTTTCAGAGGCTGCTTTTTGTGCACTTGCAAAAGTGGGCTGTGGATCTTGGAAGTTAGGGCCAGTCCTTACTGCTTCTGGGTCAAGCACCTTGTTTATAGTGTTTCCTTGTAGTGGCTATAGAAGGCCTGGGTTGGTTTGTTTTGTTTTCTACTTTTCATTGTCCTTACAATATACCAGACTCTTTGCAAATAACCTAGGAAATCTGAGTTCTCTGGGCTTGATTTGAGTACCCTATGGCTTCACCAAGGGCAAATCCTGCCTGACAAACCTGGTGGCCTTCTATGAACAGGTCACAACATTAATAGATGAGGGGTGAGCAACTGATGTCATTTACCTGGACCTGAGCAAAGCCTTCGACACTGTCCTGCATCACATCCTGGTCTCCAAACTGGTGACACATGGGTTTGATGGCTGGACCACTAGATGGGTAAAGAACTGGCTTGATGGCTGCACCCAAAGAGTGGCTGTCAATGGGTCCATGTCCCAATGGAGGCCAGTGACAAGCAGAGTCCCTCAGGGATCAGTCCTGGGACCAGGCTTGTTCAACATCTGTGTGGGTGCCATGGACAGTGGCATTGAGTGCACCCTCAGCAAGTTTGCTGATGACACCAAGCTGTGTGGTGCAGCAGACACGCTGGAGGGAAGGGATGCCATCCAGAGGGACCTGGACAGGCTGGAGAAGTGGGCACAGGCCAACCTCATGAGGTTCAACAAGACCAAATGCAGGGTCCTGCATCTGGGTCGAGGCAATCCCAGGCACAAATACAGGCTGGGCCGTGACCAGCTGGAAAGCAGCCCTGAGGAGAGAGACTTGGGGGTGCTGGTGGATGAGAAGCTCAACATGAGCTCACAGTGTGCACTTGCAGCCCAGAAGGCCAATCAGATCCTGGGCTGCATCAGGAACAGTGTGGCCAGCAGGTCAAGGGAGGTGATTCTCCCCTTCTATTCGGCTCTGGTGAGACCCCACCTGGAGTACTGTGTCCAGTTCTAGAGCCCCTATTACAAGAAGGATATGGACATGCTGGAACATGTCCAGAGAAGGGCAACAGGGATGATCAGAGGGCTGGAGCACCTCTCCTGTGAGGACAGACTGAAAGAGTTGGGGCTGTTCAGTCTGGAGAGGAGAAGGCTCTGAGGTGACCTTATTGTGGCCTTCCAGTATCTGAAGAGGGCCTACAAGAAGGCTAGGGAGGGACTTTCTCAGGATATCAGGTAGTGGTAGGACTAGGGGGAATGGAATGAAGCTGGAGGTGGGGAGATTCAGGCTGGATGTGAGGAGGAAGTTCTTCACCATGAGAGTGGTGAAGCCCTGGAATGGGTTGTCCAGGGAGGTGGTTGAGGCCCTGTCCCTGGAGGTGTTTAAGACCAGGCTGGATGAGGCTCTGGCCAGCCTGATCTAGTGTGAGGTGTCCCTGCCTATGGCAGGGGGGTTGGAACTAGATGATTCTTGTGGTCCCTTCCAACCCTGACTGATTCTATGATTAGATGCTTTTGTGGAAGATGTGTGAATCTAGTGCTGGACCTCCTTTGTATGAGGTTGTACATAGATAACCTCACTTCTTTTTTTTCTAGCATCTGTTTGTATGTTAGTTTACAGATCTCTTTCCTACTGAAGTGCTGGTCATCACGCTTGTGGTGCACAGTCATGACTTAGTGTGAATGCCAGCTCTTACTTGAATTCCTAAGAAAACAGGAAAGAATGTCTGAAACACACAGACTGAATGCTGTGAAGAAAATGGTAGGAAGTAGGTGCAGCAGAACTTCATACAAGATAATATCAAAGGGAAAGAAAATACCCCAAATCTGTTCATCTTACATTGGTTTTACCCACTCATGCTCATTTTCTCACAGATTTACTCACACCCAAACACAAAAGTAATGAGATGTTTTGTGCCATACGGAGAGCTGGGGATGCTGCCTCATGAGTCCTCATTGTGGGTTCTTGATTGTCCAGAAACTATTTTCTTGCCAACAAACTTTTTTATATCCTTTAGGAGTGGCCTTTTGCTCTTCCTGTTGTGCTGGGTGGGTGAGGATCGATATCTGTGACATGTGTTGGTGTGCACATCTTCCACCAACGAGTTGTTTGTACTGAGGTTTACTCAGCGTGGCCACATGGGCTGGAAGAAAAGCGACAGGGTCCTCAGTCTGGCTGAATGAAAGACATTTTGCCATCAGTACAAGCCATTCTTCTAACTTTTTGCTGTTTTTCTGGTGCTTCCTCTGTGTGGCTCATCACACTTCATTCACACCCATCTTAGGTATTTCTGTTACGAGTCTCTACAGCATAGTTACAGTCCAGGTGATGTCTGTGGAGCGTCTGCAACGCTTTCAGGACATAGGATGCACGTTTTGTTGGCTTTCATGTTTGATTGCAATGTATGCATTTTTTCTGTTTTAGACTACTTCAGATGTATAATGAGCTCCAGAAACGTTACATTGAAGAAATCAGGGCAAACCAGGAGCAAAGTGAAGCAATTAAAAATCTAACTGTAAGTAACATTTGTAAGATGTGATACCAGAAAGCCAAACTTAAGCTTTTAGCAAGACTGAAAAATAATTCTTACATTTGGAAAATGAGGCTGTGCTTTTCTTGTTGTACTAATTTTTGTTTCCCATGAGATAATAGAGAGTAATTTGTAGTTCCTGTGGAAGGTGAACTGTCACTAGTCTCTCAGTGACTGAAAGCTCTCTCCCCTTTCCAAGCCTTGTCCTTGCTCCCCTCCCTACCCCTCTTTCCAGCTGCCTTCTGATCTCTCTTTTGCACCAGCCTGGCTATTTTTGTGTCGCGAGCTGACTGATTTTAGAATCCCAGGAAGAAGCTAAATGAATGAAGGCAAAGAGCATCTCTGTGGAGAAGGACCTGGGAGTGTTGGTGGACAAGGACACCGTGAGCAAGCAATGTGCCCTTGTGGCCAAGAAGGCCAATGGTGTCCTGGGATGCATTAAGAAGAGTGTGGCCAGCAGATTGAGGGAGGTTCTTCTCCCCCTCTACTTTGCCCAAGTGAGGCCATATCAGGAGTACTGTGTCCTGTTCTGGTCTCCCCAGTTCGAGAGAGACAAGGAAGTACTGGAGAGAGTCCAGCAGAGGCTACAAAGATGATCAAGGGTCTGGAGCATCTCTCTGAGATGAGGGCTGCTTAGAGAGACCTGGGTCTGCTTAGCCTGGAAGAGAGAAGACTGAGAGGGAATCTTTTCAATGCTGATCAATATCTAAAGGGTGGATATTAGGATGCTGGGGCCAGATTCTTTTCTGTGGTGCCCAGCAATAGGACAGGGAGCAACAGGCAGAAACTGGAACCCAGGAGGTTCCATCTGAACCTGAGGAAAAAACTTCTTCCTGTGAGGTGCAGGCTGCTCAGGGTGACTCTTCTTCAGCAAGTGGGTTGGACTAGAGGATCCCCAGAGGTCTCTTCCAATCCACACCATTCTGTGATATGTTTCCAGTTGAATTCAGTTGAACTTTGTTCTGTGTATTTTAAAAAAAGTTTAGTTTCTTCACAGATTAAAATTAAGGACCTAGAGCATAATCTACGAGTGCAGAGACAAAGAATTGAGCAACTGGAACGTAAAAAGGCTCCTTGGAAAAGTGCTGCTGCTTCTGGGAAAGGAAGACGAAGCCCAGAGGGAGAAGCAACATCTCACAGGGACATTCCTATCAAGAAGGAGCCCTGCTCCAGTGAATATTTAGGTAATTCTGATGATGTTCCTTCCAGTGTGCCCATGGGGATGCACTTCATTTCTTATCCAGAGGCACTCCAGGTTATTCCTTCTACTTCAACCAGTGGTGCCTAAAATGTAATTTTTGAAAACCTGCTATGTCAAAATGACATTTGGTGATTAGTGTCCTACCTCTGGGTCCAGCCCTGCCTTGCTTTGTGAGAAAAATAAGGGTTTGCTGCTTTGCTCTCTCTCTCTTCCCCCCCCTTTTTCTTTTTCCTTCAGCTACTATTCTGTGTGACTCTGTATCCTGGTGTAATCCTGGGTGGGAGTGCATGGCTGCTTTTAGTACCACTCTATTTATACTAGCAAGCTGAGTCTCTCAGTGATAATGTTTGCTGCTTCACACTTGGATTTTCAGGCACTGGTGCACAAAAGGGCCTGCTTTTAGCCTTAAAATGTGGGACAGACCTAGACCATGCTGGTGTGCTTCCTCACATAAACCCACAAATGAAGGTGCAGTCCTCTTCCACTTCAAAGCACAGCGAAAAGATTGAAGAGATCACATAGCATAGGCCTAATTTTCAGGAAATATGCTGTCAGCAGGGGCTGTGTGACCTCCTCTGATTCAGAAGAGGATAAGCAAGGCACATGGTATATGTTTTGTGGATTTGAAAGTAAAATAATTCCACATCCTAAGCATCTGGCACATCTGGCTGGGGTCAGAGTGGCTGGAGAGCTGCCAAACAGAAAGGGACCGGGGGGTGCTGATTGACAGCTGTCTAAACATGAGCCAGCAGTGTGCCCAGGTGGCCAGGAAGCCCAATGACATCCTGGCATGCATCAAGAATAGTGTGGCCAGCAGGAGCAGGGAGGTCATTGTGCCCCTGTACTCCGCATTGGTTAGGCCATACCTTGAGTCCTGTGTCCAGTTCTGGGCCCCTCAGTTTAAGAAGGACATTGAGACTCTTGAACGTGTCCAGAGAAGGGCAACGAGGCTGGGGAGAGGCCTTGAGCACAAGCCCTACGAGGAGAGGCTGAGGGAGCTGGGGTTGTTTAGCCTGGAGAAGAGGAGGCTCAGGGGAGACCTTATTGCTGTCTACAACTACCTGAAAGGTGGTTGTAGCCAGGAAGGGGTTGGTCTCTTCTCCCAGGCAACCAGCACCAGAACAAGAGGACACAGTCTCAGGCTGTGCCAGGGGAAGTTTAGGCTTGAGGTAAGGAGAAAGTTCTTCACAGAGAGAGTTGTTCACCATTGGAATGTGCTGCCCAGGGAGGTGGTGGAGTCACCATCCCTGGAGGTGTTCAAGAAGGGATTGGACGTGGCACTTGGTGCCATGGTTTAGTCATGGACTCTGTGGTGACAGGTTGGACTTGATGATCTTTGAGGTCTCTTCCAACCTTGGTGATTCTGTGATTCAGATTATCCATCTGACATCCTGTTATCTTTTCATAGTACCTTGGAGTGTGCTGGGCTGAGTCTTAACAATAACATAAAGAAAGCACTCCCAAAAGCTGAACTGTAATTTTCTAGTATCACAAAATGTAGGTAGCTGTGATATGATTCATCCAAGGGGGAGGTTGACTGTAATGGTTGAAGTCTGTTCTTTTAATTTTTGTTTGGATCTAGAGATCTTGTTGAAGGAGATACAAAAGCTGAAGAAAGCAAATGAAAAGTTGTCTGCAGAAAGGCGAGCACTGAAAAATGAATTGGCTGCATTAGACAAGGTAATTTATTTTAGGAAGATTTTAAGAAGAGGTGGGTTTGGGAAAACCAACTTTTCTGCCTGAACTGAAAATGAGCTTTAGGCTGAACTTGTGCTGTTAGCAAGCAAAATAGATAAAAAATTAATTGATAGCATGCTGAGAAAGAAATGGAAAGGAGTGACTCCTTGAAACATCGGTGGCCTACAGTATTTCTTGGCTAAGGAAGAGGAATAATGCAATTTTAGTTCCTATGCTGTTGTTGTTGCTTTGAACGGCTGGATTTTCTTGTGGTTTAGGGTGGGGTTTTTTTAATGTTTGGGCAATTTGGTTTGCTTCATGAGAGATGAGTTGGCTCAGGTTGCTGTGACATTCAAATTGTAACTGCTGGTAACAGTCTTCATTCCTTCCAAAAGACATTTGCAGAGATGATGATTTATTTTTTCCAATGATCAGTTCTATTGCTTCATGAAGTCAGTGAGAAGGAAGCTATTTTCTCTTAAACATATCAAGGTGATACCTCTGACAGAGCTCTAAGCACCAACATTTACCAATATCTAAATGATGGGTGTCAAGAGGATGGGGCCAGGCTCTTCAGTGCTGCCCAGTGACAGGACAAGGGGCAACTGTCACAAGCTGGAACCTAAAGAACAGGAGGTAAAACTTCTTTCATGTGAGGGTGATAGAGCCTGGAGCAGACTGCCCACAGAGGTGGTGGAATCTCCTTCCCTGGATAGATTCCAAACCTGCCTGAACATCGTGATCCTGGGCAACCTGCTGTGTGTGGCTGTTTTTCAGCAGGGGCTTGGACTAGATGATCCCCAGAGGTGCCTTCCAGCACCCACCTTTCTGTCATTCTGTAATTCTAAGCTTAGGGAGGGCAGAGAGGAGGGCTTAAGAATTTTCATGATAAACTGGTAGGTGTATAAAGTGAAGAAGAGATCTTAGCCAGCTGTAGAGGACTCTGTTTAATACACCGACCCCAGATGCTATTTAGCCACAAACTTGTTGACATTGTGGTGGTTTTTTTCCTTATTGTTTAAGCCTTGTGTTGGATTTTTTTTTTTTTGAGAATTGCTTGTCATATCTTGCAGTCCATTCTCAGAAACTAAATAATACTATGCTAGCTTTCATTACAGAGGTAATAGTGAGAAAGTGAAATGTGGTGATAGTTCATTAGATGTGGCACTTACAGGACATTGAGCCAGGGTGAGTTAAAGTCACAGAATCATAGAATAGAATTGTTTTGGTTGGAAGAGACCTCTGGGGTGCCTTAGTAAAAGTGTGTCCAGCAGGTCTAGGGAGGTTCTCCTCCCCTTCTACTCTGCCCTCTTAAAACCACACCTGGAATACTGCATCCAGTTTTGAGCTTCCCAGTTCAAGAAAGACAAGGAGAGGGTGCAATGAAGAGCCGTGAGGATGATGAAGACACTTGAGCATCTCTCCTATGAAGAGAGACTGAGAGAGCTGGGGCTGTTTAGTCTGGAGAAGAGAAGGTTGAGAGGGAATCTTACTGATGTCTATAAATATCTGAGGGGTGGCTGTCAAGATGAAGGTGCCAGGCTCTTTTCTGTGGTGCCCAGTAACGGGGCAAGGAACAGTTGGTATAAGGATGAACACAGGAAGTTCCACTTCAACATGAGGAGAAACTTCTTTACTATGAGGGTGACAGAGCACCGGAACAGGCTGCCCAGCGAGGTTGTGGAGTCTCCTTCTCTGGAGACTTTCAAAGCCAACCTGGATGTGTTCCTGTGTGGCCTGACCTAGGTGATCCTGCTTTGGCAGTGGGATTGGACCCAATGATCTCTGGAGGTCCTTTCCAATCCCTAAAATTCTATGAGTCTGTGATCAGGCCCAAAGTTTTAAATTCTTATGTAAGGTTGTAGCTGATTGCTGAATCTTGCTTGTAGCTGTGTCTGTGTTTGCATAGCAACCATGTATTAATAAAAACAATACAAAGTGGCTTTGACCTTGGGAACCATTGGAATGTTGGCTGAGAATATCTTTGAAGAAACATTAAGGTGAAGCCTTTTGGGTTTTTTTAGGATTTTTTTGAAGAGGTAGAAGACTTAAAGCACGCCGTGCAGGAGTCCATGAAGCTGAATAATCAGTATGAAAAGTGCTTGAAACGAATCACTGCAGCGTATGGGCTGCCTTTTACAGCACATCTCTGACTGCTGAGTCATTCAATGGCAAGTAGATTTTCCACATTTTTAAATCCTCATTGCAACACTTAAACCTACCATGGCTTCTGTGCTGCCTCACGTTGGTAATATTATGGATGCAAAAGTATGATCCCAGTATGACAAGCTGCTCTGAAACGGTTTTGTACTTTCTGCTTTTGATTTTTGTTTATATGGCTTGAAAATAAAGTGTGGCCTGTGTCCCTTCAACTAAGTTTCAAACCCTCTCTCTTTTACACTTGTAAAACACATTCACTGCAGGAGTGGTTGTGGGTGTTTATGGGCACATGATAGAATTTTTGTGGTTTAATTTCAAGACTTTCCCAGTTTATCCTTGTGTCTGAAATCAGAGTGGATGTGCAGAGTTGACAGTCTTCATGAATTTAAGCCCTAAGGATGTGCCAGTGCAGACAGAAATAATTCTATCATTAAATTATTACAAAAGGATTTCTTAAAAGAAGGAAAACCTCTAAATCCCTGCGTGGGGGGTTGTATTTAATCACAACAATAAGTTAAAATCTGTGGGTGGAGGAAGGATTTAAGGTTTAGAATTGGGAAGACTCTAAGAAGGAGAGGTCAGAGCTGTTTGCAGTATTGAAACAATTCATCAAGTTGTTTGAAGAGGGAGGTATCGAAGTGCTGTGGTGTTTGAAATGCTGGAAGGAAAGTGGAGTGCTGAGAGTCACAGTGCATAGGTAGAAATGTCACGTTGCTTCTCAGCTTGGAGTGATGAGAGACAACTTCCAGTTGCAAATGCACCTTGCAGAAGGGAAACCTTGTGAGAGTTGAACCTGAACTTGTTTGTCACTACTTTTCACAGAAGTTTAAATTGGTTACATTATAGAACTATCATAGAATCACAGGCTGGTTGGGGCTGGAAGGGACCTTTATGGTCATCCAGTCCAACCCTCCTGCAGTTATCAGGGACATCTAGAACTAGATCAGGTTGCCAGGAGTCCCATCCAACCTGGTGTGAAATGCTTTCAGGGATGGTAGCGTCCAGTCCCTGAAGGGGGCCTACAAGAAGGCTGGAAAAGGACTGTTTACAAAGGTCTGCAGTGATGGGATGAGGGGCAATGATTTGAAATTAGAGGAGAGTAGGTTTAGGTTGGACAGTTTTATTTAGTGATAAAAGCATAGATAACAGTTCAACAAGGCCAGGTGCAAGAGTCATAGAATCAATAAGGTCCTAGACCTGGATCTGGGCAATCCCAGGCACAAATATAGGCTGGGCAAGGAATGGCTCAAGAGCACTCTTGAGGAGAAGGACTTGGAGTGTCAGTTGATGGAAAAACTCACCATGAGCTGGCAATGGTTGTTTGCTGTCCAGGAGGCAGCCGTGCGCTGGGCTGCATTAAAAACAGTGACCAGCAGGGCAGTGAAGGTGATTCTGTCCCTCTGCTCTTGTGAGACCTCAGCTGGAGTACTTTGTCCTGGTCTGGTGCCCCCAGCACAAGAAGGAAAGGGTCCAGAAGTGGGTCCAGAGGAGAGTCATGAAGATGATCAGAGTGCTCAAACACTTCCCCTATGGGGAAAGGCTGAGAGAGTTGGGGCTGTTCAGTCTGGAGAAGAGAAGGCTCCAGGGAGACCTTCTTGTGGCCTTCCAGTATCTTAAGAAGGCCAGGAAGGGACTTTTTATAAGGGCTTGTACTGACAGGAAAAGAGGGAACAGATTGAAGCTTGAGGAGGGCAGATCTAAACCGGAGATTACGAAGAAATTCTTTAGAGTGAGGGTGGTGAGACACTGGAACAGGTTCCCCAGGGAGGTTGTGGGTGCTGCCTCCCTGGAGGTGTTCAAGGCTGTTGGATGAGCAACCTGGTCTGGTAGAAGGTGTTTCTGCCCATGGAAGGGGTGTTGGAACTAGATGATCCATGAGGTCCCTTCCAACCCATATTCACAAAATAAGAGAGAGGATAAAGCTCCAGAACCACTTGCCCCTGCCAGCTGCTCTGACCTACAGACCTTTGTGTCAGGTTTCCCTTGTTTCATTCGAGGCTTACTTGTCAAATAAAGCTGGAAAATGCTCTGAAGAGAGATGGAAAAAGGGAAGAGCAGTGAGGCAAGTCTGCATTGCCATGTTGATGAAAGAGAATCTGAAGAAGGGGCATGTCTGATGGAACTATTTTAAGTGCTAAAATATGGTATGTGTTAGTAAGCAAAATAAACATGAATGCTGGAGAAGGGAAGCATCAAACCTTTTGGTCACCTGGGTTTCCCCCCCCCCCAGTTTGGTGCTATGAATTTATGCTTCTAGCACGTTTAAACTTTGGTGACATTATTAAACCAGTAGTTATCCTCATCCACAGGCTGATTTTTAGTTGCTGTGCAGAATGGTTCTTAAAACATGTAAATGGGGAAGAGTTCAATATTATTTGTCCCCTGCCTAAGGAGTCTGCATTGACTGAATACAGAATAATTGTGGCTAGCAGAATTTTTCTGTTTGCCAGCTACTGGAGATCAGGTTTCCATTACAGTATCTTCTCTGGGGTTGTTCAGCCTGGAGAAGGCTCCAAGGAGACTTTATTGTGGCCTTTTCAGTATTTAAAGGAGCCCAGAAGAAAAACAGGGACAGAGCAGGGCCTGTTGTGACAGGAGAAGGGGTGATTGTGTTAAACTAAAAGAGGGGAGATTGAGACTAGAGAGAAGAAACTTTGCACTGAGGGGGATGTCGCCCAGAGAGGTGGTAGAAGCCCCATCCCTGGAACCATTCTAGGTCAGGTTGGACGGGGCTCTGAGCAATCTGCTCTAGTTGAAGATGTCTCTGCTCAGTGCAAGGTGGTTAGATTAGGTGGTCTTTCAGGGTCCCTTCCAACCCAAAGCATTCCAGGATTCCATGGAAATAATAAGCAGTGAAAATAGTGACCTGACCTCTACGGTGAGCTTGTAAAACTTAGATCAGTTTGGCATCAGGCCACTCTCGTCTGTATAGAACAAGAAACAGGGAGAAACCTTTCAGTCTTTTTTCATAACTGACATCCTCAGGCTCTAGTAAGAAACCAGATTCTAGTCTCATAATCAGCTGTGCAAGGAGGAGTATCAGCAAGGCATTGCACAGCGACAGCCACAGCTCCTCCTCACAGCCTGGGTGCAACCTGACAGCATGGGTATTGATCTTCCCATCAGGTGTGAGAGGACGTGGGTCATGCGTGAGGCTCAGCTGACTGCTGCGTGTGTTTTGCTCTCCCTTAAACTGCTTTCCCTCTGGTGCACAGAGGTAGCAGCCAGAGCCCTCAGCAACCAGTTCAGCTGCAATAGGAGCAGCCCTGGGCTGGCAGGCAGCCGAGCAAGGCGGGCAGGGATTTCCCTCAGCCAGTGGCAGCTGTCTTTCAGCTCATTCTGCATCACTGAGCCGGAGGGCGAGGGTGGTGGTATTAATTGTGTCTTGGTTTGAGGTTTTTTCCCTCTTTTTTTTTTTCTGTAAGGAAAGGTGGAAATACCAGGTGCAGATGGGCTAAAGCATGTAGCTGCAAAGCAGTTTTCATTTTTTTTCTGTCCTGCATGTAACCCAAACCAGGCAGATAGGAAAAAAACCCCACAAACATTAATGTTGTGTGATTTTGTGTTCCTAATTTTTAGGGTCTAAAATTAACATCTTTCTTTACAGTTGTCCTGAATTCCCTCTTACCATGGCCACACTACACTGCTTGCCTTTACAAATTAGGTCTTTCAGACATTAAATGGCAATGGAATGTGGCAAGGGCCACGAGGATGATCAGAGGGCTGGAGCACCTCTCCTGTGAGGACAGACTGAAAGAGTTGGGGACACAGTCTCAAGCTGTGCCAGGGGAGGTTTAGACTCGAGGTGAGGAGAAAGTTCTTCACTGAGCGAGTCGTTTGCCATTGGAATGGGCTGCCCAGGGAGGTGGTGGAGTCACCGTCCCTGGAGGTGTTCAAGAGGAGATTGGACAAGGCACTTGGTGCCATGGTCTAGTCATGAGGTCTGTCGAGACAGGTTGGACTTGATGATCCTTGGGGTCTCTTCCAACCTTAGTTATACTGTGATACTGTTCAGTCTGGAGAAGAGAAGGCTCCGAGGTGACCTTATTGTGGCCTTCCAGTATCTGAAGGGGGCCTACAAGAAGGCTGGGGAGGGACTTCTCAGGATCTCAGGTAGTGATAGGACTAGGGGGAATGGAATGAAGCTGGAGGTGGGGAGATTCAGGCTGGATGTGAGGAAGAAGTTCTTCACCATGAGAGTGGTGAAGCCCTGGAATGGGTTGTCCAGGGAGGTGGTTGAGGCCCCATCCCTGGAGGTGTTTAAGAGCAGGCTGGATGAGGCTCTGGCCAGCCTGATCTAGTGTGAGGTGCCCCTGCCCATGGCAGGGGGGTTGGAACTGGATGATCCTGTGGTCTCTTCCAACCCTGACTGATACTATGATACTATGATCTCTCTTCAGAGGAAAGGCTGAGAGGCCTGGGGCTGTTTAGCTTAGAGAAGACTGAGAAGGGATCTTTTATCAGTGCTGATCAATATCTAAAGGGCAAGGGTCAAGAGGCTGGGGCCAGACTCTTTTCAGTGGTGCCTAGCAACAGGACAAGGCAACAGGCAAAAATTGGAACCCATGAAGTTCCATCTGAACATGAGAAAATTCTTTCCTGTGAGGGTGTCAGAGCACTGGGCTGCCAGAGAGGTTGTGGAGTCTCATTCTCTGGAGGGATTCTGGGCTCTCCTGAATGTTGTGATCCTGGGCACCCTGCTCCGGGTGACCCTGCTGTAGATGATCCCTAGAGGTCCCTTCCAGCTCCCACCACTGTGTGATTCTGTGATCACACACCAAGGTCCTGGTTGCCTTGGTCCTGGTAGGTGAGAGTGCAGTTCTATGTCCAGCAGTGTGCACATCTGCACCTGAAGGAGAAGACCAGCTTTGCTTTTTAGGTCAATGACCAGAAGCTCATACTGTAGGTCTTACATAGTGGCTTTTCAGAGGGAATGCTGCCTTAAGGGATGTTTTGATTTGTGTTTTCTCTACAGGGCTTTTGAACTGATGCAAAGCCCAATGTGATCCTTTGACTACTGTTCTGACCCAAGGGAGAACTGAGCCACTGGGAGAGCCTTGTGCTGGTACTGCAATGCTGAGTTCTAGCTCAAGCACTGTGAGGAATCTTTCTTTGAAGAAGCAGCTCTGCTTCCTGCTGAAACTCGTGTGCTTTGTCAGCTCAGTCTTCATATTTTGTGAATTTTTAGTTTATTATGTGGTGATTTTTCAATGTCAATGGCCAGAAGTGAAAGGTGGAGCTCAGGGGGGTGAGACAGAGGCTTCAACGTCAGTCCTAAAGGCCATCATTTTAGCTGATACTCACCTGCTTGGTGAAATCAAAGGACATTGGCTGGATAAGCTAAGAAGGTAATCATTTTCTTGAATGATCTCTCTCTGAGTTTTTTACAGTGTTCAAAACTGGCAGTGTGGTGCTTTGCTGCCTGTGACTTGCCTGCCTGGATCTGTGCTGGATAATAACCCAGTGTTGAAAGGGCAGTGAATGGGACTGACTGAGGCAGCGCAGGTGGCACACGGGGACAGACCCCTGAGCATTTCTGAGGTCTTTTCCATTACCTAACTCCTATACAGAATGCCTTAAAACTGAGCCATGTAACTTGGTTGTCCCAGTGGTTAATACCATTCCTACCAGGCTGCTTGTGTGTCCAGAGCTGAGGTCAGACACTGGTGACTGGGTTGCTGTTTTCCTTCCAGGGAATGGCAAATGGAGAGATCTTTCCAAACTGCCTTGTGGTTACTGCAGCCAGACATTGTTTTTATTCTGGGCGACGTCTTTGATGAAGGAAAATGGAGCTCGCCTCAGGTACGATATCAACAGCTCTTTTACTTCAGAAAGTGAGGATTTCTTGAAGGAAATGAGTGACAGAATAAAGCAGATTAGGTATGCAAGGCTTTGTTTGGTATTGCTACAGCCGTCCTGCTGGTAGACGCTTCTAGTGTCTTAGGTCTGAGTGGGAATGTTGTGATTCTCCTTCACTTTTGGTAGTGCCCCTCTGGGTGCCAGGTGCCCACCAAAGCTGCTCTGTCACCCCTTCTCAGCTGGGCAGGGGAGAGAAAATCTACAGAAGGGCTGATGGGCAGGGGAGGATGGCAGGGAGATCACTCAGCAGTTACTGTCATGGGCAAAAGAGACTTGACTTGGGGAAATCAGTTTAATTTATTACTGATCTGTCAGAGAAGGATAATAAGAAATTAACAGCAAATCTCAAAACACCTTCCCCCAACCCCTGCCTTCTACCTGGACTCAACTTCACTCCCAGTCTCAATTCACTCCTTCCACTGAGTGGTGCAGGGGACAGGGAATGGGGGTTGTGGTCAGTTCATCACATACTGTCTCTTTGGCTCCTTCCTCCTCAGGGGGAGGACTTCTCACGCTCCCCTTGTGCCAGTGTGGAGTCACTCCCATGAAGGACAGTCCTCCATGAACTGCTACAATATGTGTCCTTCCCATGGGCTGCAGTTCACAAACTGTTCCAGTTTGGATCCCTTCCATGGCTGTAGTCTGTCAGCAACAGACTGCTCCAGTGTGGGTCCCCTGTGGGGTCACAAGTCCTGACAGCAAACCTGCTCCAGCGTGAGCTCATCTCTCCGCAGGTCCTGCCAGGGGCCTGCTCTGCATGGGCTTTCCTGGGATCACAGCTTCCTTCTTTTGGGCATCCACCTACTCTGGCATGGGGTCTCCATGGGCTGGTGGTGGATATCTGCACTGTTGTGGCCTGCCATGGGCCGCATGGGGACAGCCTGCCTGATCGTAGTCTTCACCACAGGCTGCGAGGAAATCTCAGCTCAGGCACCTGGAGCACCAACTCCTTCTTCACTGACCTTGGTGTCTGCAGAGGTGTTTCTCTCACATGTTCTCACTTCTCTCTCCCAGCTGCAGTTTGCTTTCCCCTCCCCTTATTAAGTACATTATCCCAGGGGCACTAACATCACTGATGGGCTTGGCCTTCGTCAGAAGTGGGTCGGTCTTGGAGCCAGCTGGTGCTGGCTCTATCAGGCATGGAGGAAGCTTCTAGAACCTTCTCACAGAAGCCAGCTCTGTCGCCACTCCACTACCAAAACCTTGCTATGCGTACCCAGTAGCAGTGGTCCCCTTTAGCACTGCTGAGCAGCATGAATTTCACTGTTGGGCTTTTTCTGCAGGCCTGGGCAGATGATGTCAGGAGATTTCAGAAGATGTTTCGGTGTCCAGTCTCCACTGAACTAGTGGTGGTCGTTGGGAACCATGACATTGGATTCCATTATGAGTAAGTCCTGTCAGTGAAAGGGGTAAGCAGGTGTCCAGAAGGAAACATCAAGCATACAGCAGCTGATCTTGTGTCTGAGGGGTGGTTATATGGAAAGTTTTTGATATAACCAAATTAGAAGGGATTAGAGCAAGACCTTGGAGGGTATCATCTCTGCAGCCTGGGAATACATTTTGGAACAGGTTTCAGGCTACTTTTGTGCTTCTCTGAACTTCTGTGAAGTTGTTCAAAGCTGGTCTGTAAGTGCTGACAGAGAAGCCTTGAAGCTGCTTGGCCTTGTGTCAGGCCTCCTCATCGGAGAAGTGTTTACTCAGAGCACATTCCCTTTCCTTTTATTTCTGTAAAGCCTGCAAGTGCCCTTGCTGCTGCCCTTCTGTAGGATGGCTGTGCTTACCCGGGTGGGACTGGGACAAGAGTAGCCAGTGGCTGTCAGAGCATCCCTGGGAGTTTGCTGAGTGAATGTGTGATCTAGATGATGGAGCAGCACTGCTGCAGGGAGGGTTTACAATTTGTAAAGAACTGTGTCAGATGATTTAGGGCCACAAAAATGATCATGGGGCTGGAACACTTCTGTGGTGCCAGCCTGAGAGTTTGGGTTGTTCAGCCTGGAGAAGAGAAGGCTATGGGGAGACCTTATTGCAGCAGGGGCCTATCAGAAAGATGGGGACAGGCTTTTTAGTAGGGCCTCTTGTGACAGGGCAGGGGTGATGGTTTTAAACTAACAGAGGGGAGATGTAGGCTGTAGAGGAGGAATAAATTCTTTACCATGAGGGTAGTTACCCAGAGAGGTGGTAGAACCCCCTGGAACCATTTGAGGTCAGGATGGATGGGGCTGTGAGCAACCTGATCTTGTTGAAGGTGTCCCTGCTCAGTGCAGGAGGGTTGGACTAGGTGACCTTTAGAGGTCCCTCTGCTGTTTTTTGCTCTCTCACAGGATGACTGCTTACAAGGTAAATCGGTTTGAAAAGGTTTTCAACTTCACTTCAGGAAAGCTGATAACTCGGAAAGGAATAAAGTGAGTAGAT
The DNA here is from genome assembly GCF_014839835.1 of Dryobates pubescens. Lineage (NCBI taxonomy): Eukaryota > Metazoa > Chordata > Aves > Piciformes > Picidae > Dryobates > Dryobates pubescens. The sequence goes on along the minus strand of NC_071620.1, from coordinate 16,257,687 downwards.
GCCTTTTTTCCCTTTTTTGAGTGTTTAGAGTGGTGGCTACTGAGCTAGCAGAGCAGTGGTGAAAACAGAACTGATGGAATAGGAAGGGGAATGCTTCACTCACTTAGAGCCATTTTGTTTATGTCTCCCCTCCGATCTGTTAAACACCAACCCCTTTGTACAAAGCTGTAGTTTGGTAGGGGGTGGAAGCTGTGCTGTGAGCTAGGTAAATGTACCAGTGTCCTTTTAAGTGGAAAAGTACTGTGGCCTCAGAATCCAATTCTCCAGTTTGCCTTTTCTGTTACTTCCTTGCACCTGGCAATGAACCATGGCTGAAAATGTAACAGAAGAACAGGATTTGGTACAGAAACACAAACCAACCCCCTCTGTGCTCACAAGTTAAGACTTTCATTAATGCTAATAACATCTTTAGTCTGCAGGACTTGTTTGTGGAATTTGAGAGCAGAGCCGTTGCATGTCCACAGTTCTTCCACAGGGTGGGCTGATAAGGCACAAGCTGGTTTTTGGCTCAGAGCTCACCTTGTTAGAGGGATTGGTCTCATAGCTCTCTGTCTGTGGCTGCATCTCTGCCCTGTGCCCCTTTTGTGACTTTTAGGAAGAGCTATGAGCTTCCCTTCCTGTGAGGGTGACTCACAGGTATCAATGCTCATCAAGATCTACAGGGGGCAAGAGGATGGGGCCAGACTCTTTTCAGTGGTGCCCAGAGAAAAGGCAACAGGCACAAAATGGCACCCAGGAGGTTGCACCTGAACATGAGGAAAACTTCTTTCCTGCAAGGGTGACAGAGCACAGAGAGGTTGTGGGGTCACCTCTGGAGAGATTTCAAACCCACCTGGACATTGTGATAGTGGGCATCCTGCTGTGGGTGGCGCTCCTCTAGTGCTGGGTGATCTTCTAACCCCCACCATGCTGGGATTCTGTGCTGTTAAAAAGGGGTTCTTAAGGAACTTCTGATGTCCCCTTTGATAAAACACAGCAGAATTCTTGCATGCAGTTGCAGGCTGTATGTCTGGTACCACATCCATCAACTGACACCAGCTGCATTGTTAATGCACCGTTCCCAGAGGAACAATTTTACATCAAATCCCTGGTATGAAAGCAGAACCCTGTGCTGAAAGAGAGATTTTTCTCCTGACTGGAGAGCACTCAGGTGGAGAGGGACCTGGGGGTGCTGGTTGATGGTAGGCTGAACATGAGCCTGCAGTGTGCCCAGGCAGCCAGGAGGGCCAATGGCATCCTGGCCTGCATCAGGAACAGTGTGGCCAGCAGGAGCAGGGAGGTCATTCTGCCCCTGTACACTGCACTGGTTAGATTGTGCTTGGAGCACAAGCCCTATGAGGAGAGACTGCGGGAGCTTAGCCTGGAGAGGAGGAGACTCAGGGGTGACCTTATTGCTCTCTACAACTACCTGAAGGGGGGTTGTAGTGAGGCGGAGGTTGGTCTCTTCTCCCAGGCAAGCAGTACCAGAACAAGAGGACACAGTCTCAGGCTGCACCAGGGGAGGCTTAGGCTGGAGGTTAGGAGGAAGTTCTACACAGAGAGAGTGATTGCCCACTGGAACGGGCTGCCTGAGGAGGTGGTGGGGTCGCCGTCGCTGGGGGTGTTCAGGGTGAGGCTTGACAGGATGCTTGGTTGCATGGTTTAGTTGATTAGGTGGTGTTGGATGATGGGTTGGACATGATGATCTTGAAGGTCTCTTCCAACCTGGTCTGGTCTGGTCTGGTCTGGTCTATTCTATTCTATTCTATTTTGTGAGTTTTGACCAATAGCTCTTATTTGTGTCTGTAGAACATCCTGCATTGGACTGGGGATATATTTCTTGAGTCCCAATTGAGTGACTAAACAGGTACAAATTGTGTGGTGGAAGTTCAGATTTGATTTGAAATCTGGAGGGAAATTTTTCTATTACAGACAAAATCCATTTTCCTGTGTGAGAGACCACAGAATTCAAGACTAAGTTAGCTTAGAGTAGCCAGCCTAATGCAGCACTGCTCTGCTTTTCAGTTAGTCTGAAGAAATCCAGTGTCTAAAATGATGTCTTTGAGGTCTCAAATGTGTTGGGCGAGAAGCAAGTTCTTCTTTCCCTCAGGGTTCATCCCGGTGGGCTTCTACCACTGCACTAAATACCACTGAAGTGTCTGGTTTGGTTGGAAAAGACCTCTAGGATCGAGCCCAGCCATCAACCTAACACCAGCGTGGCCATTAAACCATGTCCCAAAGTGCCATGGCCACGTTTCTTGAACACCTTCAGGGATGGTGACTTTACCACCGCCCTGAGCAGCATGTTCCAACACCTCACCACTCTTTTAGGAATGAAATTTTTCCTAATATCCACCCTAAACCTCCCCTGTCACAATTTCAGGCCTTTTCCTCTTGTTCTATCACCTGATAGTAGAGAGAAAAGACTGACTCAAGGAGTGAGAAGAGACTGACTCCCACCTCATCTCAGGGGGCTGTAAGGAGCAATGAGGTCTCACCTCAGCCTCCTCTTTTACAGACTAAACAACCCCAGTTCCCTCAGCTGCCCCTCACCAGCTCTGTTTTCCAGACCCTTCACCAGCTTTATTGCTACACTTCATGAGATAAAACCTTGAAGTGTAAGCACGAATGATGACACACACAGTACCTGTGCACCCTGACTCACAACTGATTGCAAAGCAGCCTGCCAGGTGGAGATACTCAGAAGAGGATTTGTAACACGGGATTTCAGCAGCTGTAGGTTCTGCTGTTTCTAGAGCTGTGTCCAACTTCGGGACACTTCAGTTTCTAAAGTAAAGTTTATCCCACACATGCCTGAGGAGCTTCCCTGCTCTCTGCTCTAACCTTTTGCCCCACTCCTGTTTTCCAGCTTTGTCCTGGTGAACAGCGTCGCTATGGAGGGTGATGGCTGCGCTCTCTGCCGGGCCTCAGAGGCAAAGCTGCTGGCACTTTCTCACCAGCTGAATTGCTCCCAGCAGGTAAGAGTTTATGAATAAAGATCCAGCTGCAGCCAGCAGCTTGGCTGCTGTGGTGGGAATACTGCACTGCAGCAACAGTCAAGGCATAAAAGGCTCTCCTGACAAAAGATAATCTGCTTTAGATTCATATGGCAGCTCTACAGCAAATCTTTCTTCTCCTCATTGGCCTCTTCTCATTTTTATGTAACTCTTAACTGTGTTGCTTTGCCTGAATGGTGTTACTTTGGTGGTGCTGCCAACAGAGAGGGTTGCATCTCAGTTCCAGGGATAAGTTCTGCAACCCTCCCTTTGACTTCAGACCCATGGGAATTCTGGCATTGATACTTATGCAAATTGTTGGAGTCCATTCTTCAAGCCAGCCTTGTTCTTTTAGTTTGCTGCTTCTGCTGGAGCCCTGCCCTGAGTCCAGCGATGTTTCAAGTGCTGTATTTTTTCATCAAATCCAATGCTTCCTGCATGTCCTTCCTCTTCCAATTTTCACAGGCTGACTGCATGCACAGTAGGCAGCGTGATTGACAGGGTTGGCAGTCAGTCGGGAATCCAGCTCCTGGGGGGAAACCTGCCAGATTCTGCTGTCCTAATTTTGCCTTGTTTGCGCAGTGAGATTTTGCTGTTGCTTTCTGCATCCAGCTTGAGTGCAACTCTCCTGACAGCTTCTACAGGAAGGGGAATTAAAGCCTTTCCTCCTCCACCTGCAGCAGAGGCTCTTAAAGCTTTATACAGTGTAGAGTATTTGACCACTCTACTCTGAGCTGATACTGCTTTCCATACAAAACAACCCTCCAGCCCCTCAACCCCTAGTTCTACACTCCCTTCCCCACTCCTGTGGCACATATAGGTGAAGGTGCTAGGTATGGACTGTTTTCATTCACAGGAAACAAACCATTCTGACAAGAGATGCAGCAATGTGGAAAAGCTTCCAGCTTCAGAGCCCATCCTTTTACAGGTGAGTCAGAGGTGGGGTGAGGCCATACCTTGACAAGTTTTTAGTTTGTCAGTGTTGCAGAAAGGTTGGATCCTTAGCAACTGAACCCTGCTTTGAATTCCTCCCAGCATTACCCTCTCTATCGCAAAAGTGATATTGAGTGCAGTGGAGAAGATTCTGCTCCTCCAGAGGAGAAGAAGATCCCATTTAAAGAGAAGTATGATGTGCTGTCTAAAGAAGCATCACAAAAGGTTTGGTTTGTTGAGAGCCTGAGTATCAGTGGGTGAGTGGGAGTGGGACACAAGTGTAGAGCTATGTATATGTGGATTAAAAAATCCTGGAAGGGATGTTAGCTGAGACAAACAGCTCAGCTGCTCCTGCTTTAGTGAGGCCTGGAGAGGCTGCTTGTTACAGCTGCTCCTCTGAGGATCCTTATGATCGTGGTTGTGATTCTGCTGGACTTCCCTGGTACAGGGATTAAGTCCTGGCACTCCCAGGTGTGCTTCAGTGCTGTTACCTCCAGTTTAGCATTTTGTACTGTGTGTGCTGTGTAGATCATTGACTAACCTAAAACCCCAGCCCGTTACTTCCCAGCACTCTGAGAGCACTGCTTTTGCTGAGCTAGGAACTACAAGAAAATCTAATAACTATGCCCTACAAATGTAATGGTCAGGATTTGTTTCCTTCTGCCTGAATGTCTTCCCTCAGTGCTAGAGTTTGCCTTAGACAAGGGAACAGCATTGCTTTATTGAACCCAAGGGTTTACTAGCTGAGATGTCACCATATTGCTGGTGCCTTTGGTTTAAGTCCAGTGTTTGTGATGAGGGTGAACAGAACATCACCACCACATCATACTGGAAGATCGAAGCTTCCAGTGAACACTTTGTAAGCCTAGTAAAACTCATAAAATCATAGAATGGTTTGGGTTGGAAGGGACTTTAGAGATCAAATTCCAACCCCCCTGCTATGGGCAGGGACATTCTCCTACTAGAACAGGTTGCTCAAGACACCGTCCACCCTGGCTTTGAACACTTCCAGTTTGGAGCTTCTGTGTCTCTGGGCAACCTGTTCCAGAGCTGCCATCACTTCAGCCTCTTAGGAGATGGGAAAAAAGAAAATTAGTTTCAGCTCAATTTCTTTTGGCTCTGACTCAGTTTCTGTGCTTGGCCGTTGTGTGTCCCAGCTGATGTGGTGGTTTCACCCCCGTTTGGTGCTCAGTGGGCACACGCACAGCAGCTGTGAAGTGCTGCATGCGGGGAAGGTCCTGGAGGTGAGCGTGCCGTCGTTCAGCTGGAGGAACAGAAACAACCCCAGCTTCATCATGGTAAGGTTTCATGGTTTTTATTTTTGTCAGGTAACGTTCATAAATAAATCAACATGGCAATCAGATAGATTTTAGAACTGAGGCTACCTGTAAAAACCGAAATAAAATGAAAAAAACCCACCCAAGCCCCCAGGTGCTTGCCCCAGCCAGCCCACAGGGTAGACTGTGTCCGTTCCGAGAGGCACATCTGGGGGAGCCACACAAAGCAATGCCGCCAAAGGTCTGATTGGGATCTGGGTACAAGCGTCGAACATCTTCTATCAAGAGGGTGCGTTGTAAACTATTGACTTTGTAAAAATCATCAGTATTGTGCACAGAACAGTAGAAAGACTCGTTTGGCTTGGCTGATTGGGTTTTTACCAGCTATCAAAACAAAGACTGTGTCCACCTCAAACTCCTCCTGCACGGTGGCGGCTCGCAGCCTGGTGCAGTAACAGCTTCACACAGTGAAAATGTTCATTGCAGGCCTCCTCCTCTCCAGTTCACCTTTCAGACAGTTGGGTTGGTTATGCTCTCGCAGGAAGTTCCAGTGCTCAGAGTATCCTTAGAGGTAAATCAATTAGTTCCCCAGTTTGGAAAGAAAACAGAACTCAAAACTTGGAGCAAGAAGCAAAACCTACAATCAGTTTACAGTCTGTGACTTGTGAGGGGAGGAAATCTTTCAGCTATTCTGTTGTTGTACTGCTGTTGAGTTTAGGTTGCTTAAAGGCCAGATAACCCCAAACCTCTGACTTCATTTTATGCAACCATTGTTAGTATTTCTGGCTGAAAGTAGTTCTGTTTATTCCATATTCCTGAGAGTAGCTGCCTTCAAACTACACACGCTCTCTGCAGACACCAGGCAGTGCATCCTCAACTGCAAAACAAGAGGTTGGCTAATTAAGGTTGCATCATCTTCATGACTTTACACCCATCCTCGGTCCGTTGTAAACTGTGGTTGGAACTGCAAAGTCAAGCCAAAACCCAATGGAGTTCTTTGTTGACGCTTGTGTTGGGAATTTGGATTAGCCAACATGTTTTTTGCAGCATGTATGGGGTAGGAAGAGGGCCTGGGGCAGGGGAGGAAGGGGCACATTCACAAAACCTAAGTTCAGCCTGGGAAGGCTCCTTCCAGGTGGATTTACAGCAGGTGAGGTTAGGCTTCTGTTGAAGGCAGATCAGATAAGGAGCCCAGCTCTCTATCTATGCTAGATGGAATACTGGGAAGATTGGCCTCTGGGCTAAGGGTGGCCTGGTGACTATTCCACTTAGTGCCCAGCACCACAAGGTCTGGACTCTTCAGCCCCCTGGGAGAAGGCACTGGTACTAGGAGACTGGCCCCAACCCTTGCCACCCAACACAAGAGTTTAGAAAAGGGAAAGCTGACAGGGATGGTGTTCACTCCTGCATCAGAACCCACAGGAACAGCAAAGTGATCAACAGTCTTCCTTTATTTTTCAGGGCAGCATAACACCGACTGACTTCTCCCTCCAAAAATGCTTCCTTCCATATGAGAGCAGAGTCTTTACTACATACTGTGCAGCAGGTGCCCTGCTTGTGATCCTGCTACTAGCTCATTTTCAGCTTCTCACTCCACCATTTTATTTTGCTCAGCATTTAATCAGTAAGCATAAAGCAGTATGAAGAGCCAAACATCTGCAGTCACTGAAATACCAAAGCTGAGAACAGTCAAACATCAGACTATATTCATGCCAGCAAATGACCTAATTGGATTGCTAGTCTGAAGGCAGGTTGCATTTACACATACCATAGAAGTCCTACACAGCTGATATGACTACTACAGGATAAATAATTAACTGAAAGGAACGGTTCATGCTGTACAAAAATACTGTATTCTACAATCAAATGAGTCCCTTTCCTGCTAGGATTTTTTTTTGGTATCAAATATGTATATTAAAAGTGTAACTGTACAGTATGTAAATCCTTACAGCCTCTCATCACGTGCCTGCAGTTGTGTCTTACCCCGGTGGAGGCTCAGTCCTGCAAACTGGAAATGTTTCTCTGTGTTATTGCTGCGTGGCCCTTCTCACGTCACACTGCTCATTGTGAGGGTCAGGCAGAACCTAAGTGCCCCAGCACAGAGAGATGTGGATTCCTGTAACCTTTTTAGGAGGGGCTGTGGTTTGGGACAAGAAATCTTCCAGTTTCTGACACGTGAAGTTGTTATCTGACTACAACTGGCACCAGTCATCATCTACCAGACAACAACAGGAAGAAGCTTGGGGATCCAGTTTGCTGATACACCCTTGAAACCTGCTTAAAAAAAATAAATTAGGGTGACACCTCAAGCTGCTGTTTTCAAGAAGATGTGCTATGTAGAGCTTAAAAACAAACCCCAAACCAAGAGGACCCTACTGCAGCCCAGAGAGCTGTGTTGGGAGGGGCCCTCCCGTTGCCAGTCTTCTGCGGGACGGAAGGTCAAATACAGCTGCAGTAACATCATCCTACACCTTGGTTCTCAGGCTAAGGCAGATGGGGATAGGAATGTGCCTTATTTTAGATGGGCCACTGAGTGCTCTCGAGTTCTGTGTGAGTCATGTTTTGCATGGCCCCAGCTCCTGTGTAGCGAGGCTGAGCTGGGCCCAGCCTGGATAGCAGCACAGGGGGATGTGTCAAATCTGAGCTTGGTGTCTTCATGTGCCATATGTGAGGGAAGCTGCGGCAGAGCCACTGCTTCTCCCCAACTGCCCCTGAAAAAGCAGAGAGGCTATTTCACACCAGGACCAGTGTTCCTGTCAAGATTCCTGCAGAGGTTGGTAGCTCGAACCTTGCACTCCTGGGCTGGAGTTGGTTTTACAGAGGAGCTTAGCTCTTGTAATTCCCTCTGCTGTTTTCTTTGGCGTGGGAAGGGAGAGAACCTTATCCTTCGGGAGTTTTGTTATTAGCTTATTCCACACAGCCTCGCACTGCCTGGGCACTCTGATGACAAAACTGAACATACAGCTATCAATATAACATGGTTATATTATAATAGCTAAAGTTGGATTATTCATCATCAAATAGCAAGAGGTTGGACTCGATCTTTTAGGCATTTTCCAACCAAAAGAATTCTAGGATTTGCAGTTTCGGTTTACCAAGATGGTTTTTAACTAATCACGCTGCTTTTAGCAACAATTTATCAAACCTGCTGCTTTACAGGCCAGTGTGGATGGCTGCTGTTAGCTCGTCATCTCTCCTTACATTTAAAACACGGTGGGGGAATGGTCCAAAGTGTAGTAAAAGACTCTCATAAAGTAATCTAACACTTTGCTAGGTTTCTGTTATTGCAACTGTAATTGTAGACATTTGTACAGGTTAGCTTGGACACAGGAAAAGTTTATAGTCACAGACAGAAAACACCTAGGTATAAAAGATAAAGCAGTGTTAATAGTTCCTAGAAAGGACATGCCTTATTGCTACAGCAATTCTTTTGCTTCTGATATACTGTACTGTACCACAACTTGTTGGTTGTTTTTTTGAGAATGTCGTTTGCATAAATTATTCAAGTTTGAGAGATTCACACGGTGCTGATTCTGCCAGAGTTAAAATGAAATAAAATTATATATATATATATAAAAAAAAATTAACAATTTTCTGATGTGTCTCTTTATTAAAAGAGAAATAAAAATGTCATCTTGTAATTCTCTCAGGCCAGACACAAGGGTTTATACACCTTATTTGTTGTCGCTGTTGTTGGTTTGTTTCTTCTTTCTCACTATTTACTTGCACAATGAAAGCCACTGTCGGTACAAAGGTTGAAGAGTTCTATCAAGTGGTGCTTTACACATTCACAATCGGTCGGTGCAATTGTGAAGGTCTATGAATGACCAAAGAATTACCCACCATAGAAAGGGGAAAAAAGGAAAAAAGAGAAGAAAAAAGAAGAAATTCTTGGTTCCTGTTAGAACACCACCAGGTTGCGATTTGGACACTTGAACGAATTCCAATGTTTTAAAGCTGAGACTTCCAAAGAGAAAGGCATGTTTGCTGCAACATCCGGTGACTGGAATACCTCACTTGGAAAGGTAAGTGGTTAATTTGCATAATTTATATATTTTTTTTTTATACTAAAGAGCATTTTTATATAAACCAGAAAAAAACCAAAACAAAACAAACCCCCTAAACTCTATAGATAAAGTTCTTACCTCCAGTCACTGCTGCAGGTAAGGTTGACATCAAGCTGTACAGCGCAATCAAAAACATACTTACATCTTAGCTCATTGTACAGGTACAGCCATAATCAAGGCACAAAGATCTTCTACAAGTAGTATTTTTTTTTTCTTCAATAAAGTTGTACAAAATAATATTACATTTTACAGTCTGTACAATATAATAAACCAGCAGTAAAACAAAAAAAAACCCAAAACAAAACTATATATATATATATATGTATAAATATATATATATATAGGGAGAGGACCCTTGTCCGAGAATGATCTGAACTCAAAGCATCATTTGTGGACAGCACAAACAAAGGTAAGTGAGGGCGGTCGATTCGCTGCCTAGATGCAACAAGGCTGAAAAGTAGCTGTAATTCCAACGCCTGAGGTGTGCAGAGACACTTTAGCTCCAAAACCCCAGCAAAATTGCTTTTGTCTTTACTGTTCCTCTCATCACCATCACCATCTACTCTACTTCCTGTGCCAGTCACGGCTTAAAAGAGGAGGTCACTTTATCCGTTGACCTGCAACTCAGAAATGCTAAAAACTGTGACAGAGTAATAAATATTGTGGTGCTGCTACATTGTGTTGTCTACTTCCTCAACAGTATTTCATAACCTGATACAAAGTGCATTCATCTTTGTTGTTGTTTTGTTTGTTTCATGGTTTGGTTTTTGTTGTTGTTTCCCTCACCCATCAAGTAACTCTTCAATGTCATGGTAAAAAGAAAACCCACAGAGAGGGCTAGCTATGACTTTAGTGTCGTCCGGCTGACATACCAGTTTGAAATGACGTTAACCTGCTGGGAAAAATTTAGCAGATCACGTGCAGTTAAAAAAAACCCAAACCACCAAAAAGAACAAAGCCTAAGAGAACAGAGGTAGCCAAAGGGCTTTTTTTTTCTTTTTCTTTTTTCTCTCTTTAGTGGAATGACAAAGAAGTGGCATGTCAAAAAAAACCCCCAACAAAAACCCCACAAAAATAGTCCCCCCAAAAAAAAGCATGAAGGGAAAAAAAAATCTCCAACACCCCAAACAAAAATCCCAACCCAAACTTGCTTCGAATCAGCTTTTAAGGTGAAATAATTAAAGTAAACAAAGTGAAGAGACATTTCTATTGTGTATTCCTCCACCCTGTGCTGGGTAGTATCAAGAGAAAGAGTAAGGAGCAAAGGATTTAAAACCACAGGTTCCATGGTGAGCCCCCTCACAAGAGTTCATACTGGCGGAGGTGCATCCTCTGAATGATGTCCCGGCAGTCGTTGAACACCCTGCGGATGTTTTCTGTGTCCACGGCGCAGGTGAAGTGTGGGTAGCAGTAGTGCCGGCCATCCCCGCTCGCCGTGCTTATCCTCTGTCAGGGCAAAGAGCAAGGGTCAGCAGGGTCCCACCAGCAGCTTCCACATCGTGGCTGTCTACAGGCTGAAGGAGTGTCAAACAATGTGGGACATTCTGGACACAGAACCATAGAATGGCTTAGGATCTCTGAGGTCCCTTACAACATCTACTCCAAACCCCTCCATGGGTTGGGATGCATCTCAACTAGACCTGGCTGCTCAAGGCCTTGTCCAACCTGGTCTTAAACACCCTGAGGGAGGAGACGCCCACAACCTTTCTGGGCAACCTGTTCCAGAGTCTCGCCACCCTCACAGTGAAGAACTTCCTAAGATCCAGTTTGAACCTACTTTCCCTCAGCTTCAAACCATTCCCCCTTGTCCTATTGCTAGACACCCTTATGAAAATTCCCTCTCCAGCCTTCCTGTAGGATCCTTTCAGGTGCTGCAAGGCAGCTATAGGCTATAAGAAGGCATCTGTAAGAATCACAGAATCATAGAATCATTAAACAAACACAAAGAAGGGAGGTCTGTGGTCTGGTCCAATATGAATCACAAACTTGAAATGGAGATTAAAACCAGTTATGGATGCTGTGGAGGGGTTGGACTATTACTGCTTTCTAAGTCACTGATGCCAGAAGGTTGTAGTGAGGTGGGTGTTGGTCTCTTCTCCTGAGTAACTAGTGATGAGAGGAAATGGCCTCAAGTTGCACCAGGACAGATATAGGTTGGGTATTAGGCACATTTCTTTCCTGAAAGAGATGTGAGGTGTTGGAACAAGCAGCCCAGGGAGGTGGTGGAGTCCCCGTCCCTGGAGGCGTTCAAGAAACGTGTGGACATAGCACTTCAGGACACGGTTTAGTGGGCATCGCAGTGCTGGGTTGATGGTTGGACTTAACGATCTCAGAAGTCTTTTCCAACCTTAACGATTCTGTGACCACTGTTTGCACAAGCTGTTACCATTTGCACATCTCTGTGCTGCTGGCAGCACTGCAGTCTGCCATGCAGATGTCCCAGGAATGAGTTCTCTTCCATTCTGGTGCCACCATGTGGTAAATTTTTGAACTCTTGTTTTAAACCAGCAGCAGTAAGCTGAGAAACTCCTGGGTGTGAAGCCAGTAGTGGCAAAGAACAGCAAACATCAGACCACATGGAGGTTAATTCTCACGAGGCTACTGCACAGCCTTTTAGGTTGCTAACCTAGCTTTGGCTTCACTTCACCCCTGATTATCTATTGCAGTTCCCCCGGATCCTCAAATACATTTAACTGCGCTGCCCACATTCCCCCCCATTTCTGTTCTGCATCACTGCAGGACTGAAGACAGGCTGAAAGAGTTGGGACTGTTCTGCCTGGAAAAGAGAAGGCTTCAGGGAGACCTTATAGCAGCATTTAGATATCTGAAGGGGACCAACAGGAAAGCTGGGGGGGGACTGTTTAGAAGGGCTTGTGGTGATAGGACAAGGGGCAACGGTTTGAAACTGGAGCAGGGTAGCGTTAGGTTGGACATCAGGAGAAAGTTCTTTACAGTGAGAGTGCTGAAATAATGGAACAGGCTACTCAGGGATGTGGTTGAGGTCCTGTCCCTGGGAGACATCCAAGAGCAGCCTTCATGTGGCTGAGGGCAGCCTGATCTAGTTGGAGGTGTCCCTGCTGACTGCTGGGGAGCTGGACAAGATGATTTTGAAGTTCCCTTACAACCCAATGAAATCTGTCTCTGTGGTTAATATAAATCTATTCTAGATACACTGTCCCACTCTGCTCAGCACTGGAGAGGCCATACCTCCAGTACTCGGCTCCGTTTTGGGGCTCTCACTACACGACAGACATCGAGGTGCTAGAATAGGCCCAGAGAAGAGCAATGAAGCTGAGGAAGGGTCTGGAGAACAGGTTTTGTGAGGAGGGGCTGAGGAAACTCTTGCTTTCTACAGCTCCCTGAAAGGAGGGTGGAGCCAGGTAAGGGTTGGTTGCTTTTCCCTAGTAACAAGTGACAGGATGAGAGGAAATGACCTCAAGATGCTTATTTTAGACATCAGGAAAGATTTCTTCCTTGAGAGGGTTGTCAAGCCCTGAAACAGGCTGAAAGGGAAGTGGTGGCATCACCACCCCCAGACAGAGTTAAAAAATGTGTTAGAACACAGAATAAAGAATTAAAGAAAAGACCTTTGAGATCATCGAATCCAACCATCACCCAACACCATCTAATCAACTAAACCATGGCACCAAGCGCCCCATCCAGTCTCTTTTGAAACACTTCCAGTGATGGTGACTCCACCGCCTTCCTGGGCAGCCCATTCCAATGGCCAATCACTCACTCTATGAAGAACTTCTTCCTAACATCCAGCCTAAACCTTCCCTGGCACATCTTGAGACTGTGTCCTCTTGTTCTGGTGCTGGTTATCTGGAAGGAGACACCAACCCCCACCTGGCTATAACCACCCTTCAGGTAGTTGTAGACAGCAAGAAGGTCTCCCCTGAGCCTCCTCTTCTCCAGGCTAAGCAACCCCAGCTCCCTCAGCCTCTCCTCACAGGGCTGTGCTCCAAACCCCTCCCCAGCTTTGTTGCCCTTCTCTGGACACATTCCAGCAAGTCAACATCTTTCCTAAACTGAGGGGCCCAGAACTGGACACAGGACTCAAGGTGTGGCCTAACCAGTGCTGAGCACAGGGGCACAATGACTTCCCTGCTCCTGCTGGCCACACTATTCTTGAAGCAGGCCAGGATGCCATTGGCCTTCTTGGCCACCTGGGCACACTGCTGCCTCATGTTCAGCCTACTGCTAACCAGTACCCCCAGGTCCTTTTCTGCCTGGCCGCTCTCCAGCCACTCTGACTCCAGCCTGTAGCTCTGCATGGGGTTGTTGTGGCCAATGTGCAGAACCCAGCACTTAGATGTGTTAAATCCATGCCCTTGGACTCTGCCCATCTGTCCAGCCTGTCAAGGTCCCTCTGCAGAGCTCTCCTAACAGATCAACACCTGCTCGCAGCTTGGTGTCATCTGCAAATTTACTGATGATGAACTCTATCTCCTTGTCCAGATCATCAGTAAAGATATTGAACAGGATGGGGCCCAGTACTGATCCCTGGGGCACACCACTAGTGACTGGCTGCCAGCTGGATGTGGCACCATTCACCACCACTCTGGGCTTGTCCTTCCAGCCAGTTCCTAACCCAGCACAGAGTGCTCCTCTCCAGGCCATGGGCTGACAGTTTGGCCAGGAGTTTGCTGATGTGGTGCTAAGGGACTTGGTTTAGGAGAGGACTTGGTGGGGCTGGGTTAATAGTTGGCCTTGACAATCTTAAAGGTCTTTTCCAGCCTAAAGCAGGGGCTGATATATTTTGCCTTCTTAACTCTCACATCTTACTGTGTAGCAATAGTTGTCAGGTTAGCTAGCTTCCTCAAACTGCTCCAATTACATGCTTTAAATTTGCCAGCACTGGTGTCCACACCATAGTGGTGATGCTCACACATATCCACACCTTATGCAGAGCCACTGACACAGTAGGAATCACAATGAAACTATAAAGGAGTAAACCCCAGATTTCTCTGAATCCTGTCTGAAAACTGAACAGAGTGGGGCAAGGAAATGAAAAACTTGGAAAGAAACACACAAAGCAGAGCCTAGAAGGCTGAAGGTAGCAAGTAAGACACCTTTTCTTCCTTCCAGCTGGCTAAGGACATCAGAGGACTAAGGACGTCCCTATTTTGCATGCTGAGCTTCCCCTGTCCCCTTTGTTCCTTCCTTTAAACAAAGCCAGGAGAGAGACACATGGACATTGCTCATGGAGGAGATGCTCTCTGCTAGGCCTATACTTGTTGCAGGGAAGGGGGAAGCCGCTCTGGCCCCTTTTCAGTCCCATGCTCATGTCTCAGGGACTGCCCAGTTACTGGTGGGTGCTGGCCCAGACCAAATGTTTCTCCTGCCCCCCAGCACCCACAGCTGCAGCCACATGGTAGGGTCTTAGGTGGCTGCAATGCCTACAACCCTCCCCCTTTCTACTTGCTTTGTAGATGACCTCTTTCTGTAACGCCACTGAGCCATGGCAGGTAAGGACCTTGTCTTCCCTCTGCTTTGCAATAATGCAAACAGGCACAGATGGGCAGGTTCCCCCTAGTTTTCCCCTAATTTGGGTCTACTGGATCCTTCTTCCAACCTGGACACTGTTACCTGCTTCACAATGTTTCAGCTTTACTGAGAGACCTGGCTTTAAATTGGCTCTGGGGTAACTCAGTGCAGCACAGTCTGCTCTTTTTCCTCATGAACTGCAAGGTTAGTGTGGTGAATGGGAATCCCCAAAGTGTGCACACAACTAATTGCTTCTTCCTTCCTTGCTGCATCAACAGCTGCAAATTCTAACAATACCTGTAAATGTAAAATGACTTTAAAATCCTTAATTCTAATGATTAAGGTTGTTCTCTTGAACATCCCTTTACAGTTTATACCAGCAGGACAAGAAGCAGAGAGCACTGGGCTTTAGTTCTGGTCCCCATTACTGCTTTGCACTGTTGGAATGGCTCCATAGGAGTGAAGCTGTAGGTGACACTGGACTAAGTCCCCTGTTTCTCATTGCAGTGCTGGGATGTTATCATCTGCCTGATAAGTGCTTCTGTCTGTGAAATTTAGACACCACCTCTTCAGCTCCACTTTGGAGGAAACCTTAATTGTAAGATTGTCTAGTGATATAAAAAAGCATTTAGCACAAGCAACCTGGCTGGTGAATAGTAGAGGTTCAGTGAATCGAGCTGGACCGGCACTAGACAAAAAGTTTATGATTGCTCAAGCAGGGCCACGACACCAGTCCCAAGGTGAGGCAAACCTCTTGAGTGGCGCAACAGAAATCTCATGTAAGGATAAAATCAGCTTTTTTGTTCATTCCCTCTTGCCAGATGACCACTGCCAAAGCCCTGGGAGGAATCACAGAATGCACTGGGTTGGAAGGGACCTTTAAAGGTCATCTAGTCCAACCCCGCTGCAGTTAGCAGAGACATCTTCAATGAGATCAGGCTGCTCCATCCAACAGGACCTGGAATGTTTCCAGGGATGGGGCACCTACCAGCTCAGCACTAGCACTGGCATGTGACACTCTGCAGGACAAGTGACTTCATATAAAATGGGCATAAAAATGTGCAAGCCCTGGGGAAGGTTCTGTAAGTTGGGCAGCTGAAAAGAATTAGGGAATTGCCAGACACTCTCCTTTCCTGCTAGCTTTCTGCAAAACCCCATCAGTTTTCCCTAAATAAACTGTGCCATCTGCCAATGTTTCCTATGATAGAACTACACAGAAGATCAAAATTACTCACTAGAAACTCATCCCGAATGAAGAACTTGGCTCTTGTGACTTTGGGATCTTCTCCTGCATCTGGTGTTGCTGTTCAATTAAAAAACAAATGACATCAGAAACACGAAAAGCAAACAATCATCTATTTGTCAGAATAAAAAGATCTAGTAAGTAAGAAGTAGCCCTTCAGCACAGGAATTAAAATGTTAAATAGCCACAGGAGATTGCTGATAGCTAATTCTGAAATGGAAGGAGGCTGTGAAACCTGGCTATGCATGTAACAGATTTCAGGAGCCTGAAAATTGCTGGAATCGTTGCAGCAGTGTCATCAGTCCTATCATAAAGAAGCTTACTCACATCCACAAGTTTGTTCATGTAGATACAAACCAAGTGGGAGTTAGGGTTTAACTTCTACCAGAAAATACGACTAGAAAAGGCAGCTGAGCTCTTCAGTTTCTGTAGCAGAACAGCATCCCCTGAATAAAGCTTCTGCAGGCAAGAATCTGGGGTTAAAAATGGTTAGTCCAAGATTGCACTGCAAAAAATGACAGCATTACAAGATCTTTTAGAATATATTTTATTTCCAGGCCCAAATCAGCTGAATATTTAAACAGAGCCACATCAAGGGGCTCTAGATTAAATTCTGGGTGAGTGGAGACTCACTGGTCAGTACTGACTGTCATCAGATGGATTTATCTCTATCTAGGCCATGTTAACAACTATATTTAAGTATAAAAACCAACACAGTGAAGAGAAAATCTACTAATTTCCCTTCAGTGTGACCTTTCTTCATCTAAGGCACCAAATCACAGAATTGTCAGGATTGGAAGCCACCTCAAGGATCATCTACTTCTAACCCCACTGCCACGGACAGAGACACTTTCCACTAGATCAGGTTGCCCAAAGCCACATCCAGCCTGGCCTTAAAAACTTCCAAGGATGGGGCTTCCACAACCTCTGTGGTCAACCTGTTCCAGTATCTCACCACTCTTATGGTGAAGAAGCTCTTCCTAATGCCTAATATAAACCTACCCTCCTCTAGCTTGGCTCCATTCCCCCAGTCCTATTAGTATCAGATGAAAAACACAATATGGTAAGGAAAGGAAGTCAGAGTATGGGTGCACATTTTTTCACTCTTGGTAGGGGTAAACACAGAGCTGCAGCACCATCAGCAGCATCTCAGAGTCCAGCTGAAATTAAGGGATAAATGAACAACTACAGGCTAAAAGCAGAGAACTGCTTCATGTCTGGATATTCTGGATTACTCTGGGTATCTGCTGTGAAGGCCTGCTCAGACACCCCCAAATCTACTTTATTCAGTTTGGGAGAGAGAAATTTGTGTGATAGTGACAGAAGATTTCTTCTGAAATTATAAAACTGATACCAGGTTAACTCAGGTTGTATGGCAAATTATTTATCCAATCCACCTGAAACTCAGCATCACAATCCTGAAGTTCCAGCCTTTTACCATCCTAACTTCCATAACCTCAGCTGTGGTTGATGGTTAGTAGAAGACTTTCTGCCTTTTCTGACAGGTAGCTGTAAGCACTACCCCAAGGGCACCACTGGGGTAAGGCAGAGACTAGTGGTCAGAAAGTGGAAGTTTGACCACTTTTGCTAGGCACAGAGCTGAGATATTTGGGAAGTAAATATCAGAGCTTACTCAGTTGTGATGCTATTGTGGTGCAGGAATCATTCTACTTGAAATGATAAGAAACCAAACTCATGATAATGGCTCCATCATCACAGCTCTCTTTGTATTTATTGCTGTGGTTTTCCTCTTTTCAAAAGAGGAAAAACTCCCTTGCTGGTCTGCTGGGCTTCTCCCCTGTATCTGCAGTGATGGAGGGTGCAGAATGGCTCCAAAATCAGTCTAACAAATCCCTAATGAAGTTTAGCACCACAGGCAGAAGCATCTGGCAGGGAAGAGACATGCCCAGCAGCTTTGCTTTCACGGGGTTGTGGACTGCTCCACAGCAGGGAAAAGCAGGTGCTCTGCAGCAGCCCCCCACTTCCTCTCCAGCAGCCAGAGCCCCTTCAGACCCTGCCTGCGGTGGGGTACCTCTGAGCTACACGCTGCCAGCACACTCCTTACCTGACCAGCATTTGTGTGGAGGAATGCTCTGTGCTTGTGACTGTGTGTGTGTCTGAGAGACAGAGAGAGGAACTAGGGGCTGGGCCATGTCAGCCCCTGGGTGGTGCCAGCCCTTACCATCCTCGGGTACAGTGTAATGAGCGTATTCAGGAAAGTAATCTTCGATTTTTGATTTCCCTGCCAGGACTTTTTCAGCCAGCATGTCCTGTTTGTTCAAGAACAGGATGATGGAAATGGTCCGTAACCACCTGTCAGAAAACAAACCACAGGGCTCTGTTAGATCTCTGACACCTTCACCAAGGGGAACACAGCTCTTCCACAAAAAATGATCTGGTTATCCCTGCCTTGACAGAGGGAGGTTGTGTGGAATATGCTTCAACATAAAAAAATAAGATGACCTGAATTACTGTTTTGACTGGGTTGTGCCTGTGCTGGTGGGACAGGTGTAGGATCTGTAAATACAGTTATAACCCCCCCAGTAGACATTGCTAATACAGAATAGAATAGAATAGAATATAGAATAGAATAAACCAGGTTGGAAGAGACCTTCAAGATCATCGCGTCCAACCCATCAACCAATCCAACACCGCCCAAGCAACTAACCCACAGCACCAAGCACCCTGTCAAGTCTTCTCCTAAAAACCTCCAGTGATGGCGACTCCACCACCTCCCCAGGCAGCCCATTCCAATGTGCAATCACTCTTTCTGTATAGAACTTTTTTCTAACATCCAGCCTGAACCTCCCCTGGCGCAGCCTGAGACTGTGTCCTCTTGTTCTGGTACTGCTTGCCTGGGAGAAGAGACCAACATCTGTCTGTCTACAACCTCCCTTCAGGTAGTTGTAGAGAGTAATAAGGTCACCCCTGAGTCTCCTCTTCTCCAGGCTAAGCAACCCCAGCTCCCTCAGCCTCTCCTCGTAGGGCTTATGTTCCAAACCCCTCACCAACTTTATTGCTCTTCTCTGGACTCGTTCCAGCAAGTCAACATCCTTCCTAAACTGAGGGGCCCAGAACTGGACACAGTACTCAAGGTGCGGCCTAACCAGTGCAGTGTACAGGGGCAGAATGACCTCCCTGCTCCTGCTGGCCACACTGTTCCTGATGCAGGCCAGGATGCCATTGGCCCTCTTAGCTGCCTGGGCACACTGCAGGCTCATGTTCAGTCTACCGTCGACCAGCACCCCCAGGTCCCTCTCAGCCTGACTGCTCTCCAGCCACTCTGACCCCAGCCTGTAGCTCTGCATGGGATTGCTGTGGCCAATGTGCAGAACCCGGCACTTGGATGTGTTAAATCTCATGCCGTTGGACTCTGCCCATCTGCCCAGCCTGTCGAGGTCCCTCTGCAGAGCCTCTCTACCCTCCAGCAGATCAACTCCTGCGCCCAGCTTGGTGTCGTCAGCAAATTTACTGATGATGGACTCGATGCCCTCGTCCAGATCATCAATAAAGATGTTAAAGAGCATGGGGCCCAGTACTGATCCCTGGGGCACACCACTGGTGACTGGCTGCCAGCTGGATGTGGCACCATTCACTACCACTCTCTGGGCTCGGCCCTCCAGCCAGTTCCTAACCCATCGCAGTGTGGTCCCATCCAAGCCATGGGCTGACAGCTTGGCCAGGAGCTTGCTATGGGGAACGGTGTCAAAGGCCTTGCTGAGGTCCAGGTAGACTACATCCACAGGCCTCCCCATATCCACCAGACGGGTCACCTGATCATAGAAGGAGATCAGGTTGGTCAGGCAGGACCTGCCCTTCCTAAACCCATGCTGGCTGGGCCTGATCCCTTGACCATCCTCTAAGTGTTGTGTGATTGCACTCAGGATGACCTGCTCCATAATCTTTCCTGGTACTGAGGTCAGGCTGACAGGCCTGTAATTCCCTGGCTCATCCAACCGGCCCTTCTTGTGGATGGGTACCACGTTGGCCAGCTTCCAGTCATGTGGGATCTCTCCAGTGAGCCAGGACTGATGAAAAATAATGGAGAGTGGTTTGGCCAGCTCATCTGCCAGCTCTCTCAGCACCCTAGGATGGATCCCATCTGGTCCCATGGACTTGTGGGGGTCCAAGCTGCTGAGGAGAGCTCCTATCACTTGCTCATGGAACAAAGGGAAACCATGCAGCTCCCTCGCTCCCTCTGCCAGTTCTGCAGGCCAGCTGTCTGGTAGACGTTCTTTCCAGGTAGTAAAAACTGAGGTAAAGAAGGTGTTAAGTACCTCTGCCTTTTCCTCATCCTGTGTTACAACATTTCCTTCTATGTCAACCAAGGAGTGGAGGTTGTCCCTGCCCTTCCTCTTGCTATTAATATATTTATAGAAGGACTTTTTGTTGTCCTTCACATCAGAGGCCAGTTTAAGTTCCAAATATGCTTTTGCCTCCCTGATTTTCCTCCTACATGCCCTAGCAACCTCTTTAAACATTCCATGGGTTGCCTCACCTTTCTTCCAAAGATGATACACCCTCTTTTTTTCCCTTAGTTCAATTAAAAGTTCATTACACAGCCAGGCTGGCCGTCTGCCCCGGCTGCTCCTCTTCCGGCACATTGGCACAGCCTGCTCCTGAGCCTTCATCAGCTCTTTCTTGAAGCAGGTCCAGCCCTCCTGGACCCCTTTATTTTTAAGGGCTTTCTCCCAAGGAACCCTCTGAATTGTTTCCTTGAGCAACCTGAAGTCCGCCCTCCGGAAGTCCAGAGTGGAGGTCTTCTTGCTGGCCCTCTTAGCTTGACTGAATACTGAAAATTCTATTATTTCATGGTCACTGGCCCCTAAACAGCCTCCGACCACCACATCACCCACCAGCCCTTCCCTGTTGGTGAAGAGGAGGTCAAGCATAGCCTTGCCCCTGGTAGGCTCACGCAGCACCTGGGATAAGAAGCTGTCCTCCATGCAGTCTAAGAACCTCCTAGACTGCCTCCTCTCTGCTGTGTTGAGATCCCAGCAGATGTCAGGCAGGTTGAAGTCGCCCATAAGGACAAGGTCAGGAGATCTTGAGACAGCCTTAAGCTGTCTATAGAATGCTTCATCGACATCATCCTCCTGGTTGGGTGGTCTATAACAGACTCCAACCAGGATGTCTGCCCTACCGGTCTTCCCTCTAATTCTTGCCCACAAGCATTCAACCTGATTGTCCCTAATCTCTAGCTCAATGGCATCAATATTCAGACATTTGTTTCCAGATTACCCTTTTGATATCAGGTTAGTAAAAGGTTATTTCCTAAAAGCACCCAGTCCAACATCAGACATTGCTGTCTTCTTTGTTTGCTTTTGCTGAACCAAAAGGCTGGAAAGCTGCCACTGTCTTACCCAACAGCTCACCCACACAGATATCCCATCTTTTAGGGTAGCCTCTAGGACAGCTGATGAATCAAAAGATTCCTTTTCTTCCCCAGTTAGCATCATCACTTTGGGCCCAGATTGCTATTTGGTCTACGATTTACATGCACTGGTGGCAGGACGGTGATTTAATGGCAGTTACAATCAAATTAGATCTGCAATATCATCCCACAAGGCAGCTCTCAGAGAAGAGTCCTACGAGAGTGGCTGCCCTGTGGGTAGTCAGTGCAGCACCGGCTGGTGAATCAAATGCAACGCCAACAGCTTGCTGCTCCTGCTGCTGCATTTGAGGAGGAGACTAAACGTAGTTTGGAGGATACTCTCAATGATGCCAGGAAGGGGTCTCCTTTGCTTCCCTCATAGAATCATAGAATTGTCAGGGCTGGAAGGGACCCCAAGTTCCAACCCCACTGCCATGGGCAGGGTCCCCTCACACTAGTTCAGGTTGCTCAGAGCCCTATCCAGCCTGGCCTTAAAAACTTCCAGGGATGGGGCTTCCACCACCTCCCTGGGCAAGCTCTTCCAGTGTTTCACCACCCTCATGGTGAAGAACTTCTCTTGACATCCAGTCTGAATCTACCCACTTCTAGTTTTGCTCCATTTGTCCTATCACTACCTGACATCATAGTATCAGTCAGGGTTGGAAAGGACCACAAGGATCATCTAGTTCCAAACCCCCTGCCATGGGCAGGGACACCTCACACTAGATCAGGCTGGCCAGAGCCTCATCCAGCCTGGACTTAAACACCTCCAGGGACGGGGCCTCAACCACCTCCCTGGACAACCCATCCCAAGGCTTCGCCACTCTCATGGTGAAGAACTTGACCTCCTCACGTCCAGCCTGAATCTCCCCACCTCCAGCTTCATTCCATTCCCTTAAAGTCCCTCACAAACTTTTCTGAAGGCCCCCTTAAGATACTGGAAGGCTACAATACATCTCATTGGAGCCTTCTCCTCTCCCATGGAAGCTGGCACAGGGAGCTTGCCCTTTCCCATCTGTCCCCACACCCTGTGTAGTTCTGGCAGCAGCAGTGAAATGCTCTGTGCACCGATCCTGTACTGTGGCCCTACCTGGACACTGTCTGAATAAAAGACCTGAGCATACAGTAAGGGAAGTCCTATTTTGTAAGTGTAACTGTAGCTGAAGCGGGGAGGGTGAGGGAAATGAGGGGTTTTACCTGTTATTCCAAATACTTTTGAAAAGGTCCAGGGATTCCCGTAGCCTGTTTGTGTTGTTGTCCTCCCTTATGACCATGTTGTAGCTGCTGCAAGCCACAACGAAGATGATAGCTGTGACATCTGGGCAGAGCACAGAAAGGGAAAAAAGGAGAGAGGAAAGAGCACCTCTGTTATCCTAGCACATACTCCTCAGGCTAACACTGCCATTACTCCCCAAACTGCCAAAACCACCCCAAGAATGTATCTCTGACAGTGGACTCCTGTGTTAGGGACACCCTGTGTATGAATGTGAGTATTAAGCTGCTCACACTCCAGAGAATAAGCTCAAAATAAAAGCGGGGAATGTTTTTCTTACCGTTAAAGCATTGGATCCATTTTCTTCTCTCATCTCTCTGGCCACCTACATCAAACATGCTGTTAAAAAGCCATAGGATGTTATATCACTTATGTGTACTAGGAAAGTCACATGAAGCATGCAGCAAGAGGGTTTAGGTTGAAAATCTGACAGCCCCAAGGACTGCCCAAAGGGAGAGGGAATTGCTGATACTGCACTGCACATCAGAGAGCTGCACAGCTGCACCTGCCCAGCTCTGCCAGGAGCAGACTACTGACCCACAAAATGAGAAACACACTATTTTTTTAGGGCAAGTCTTGGCCTTTCCAGCTCACAGAAGCACATGTGGCATGTAAGATTTGATCTACAGCACTATAAACAAGGACAGGTATGGGCATACTCAGGAGCGTGGTGGGGAGAGTGCATCTCTGTAAGGACAAGGACAAGGGGGCAGCTCTACTCCATCGGTGCCATCTCCTTTCTGGGAAGGGACTTGTGAGAGGAGGCAGCCCCGTGGGTGGGTGTTTTACAGATGCACAGCATAAAAACGTCTATGAGCACAGAGCCTACAGTCCCTGGAAGAAGGGAGAAATTTATCTCCCCTTGGCCTGCTGTACAAGACCTGACTCGTGGCAGCATTCAATCTGACTTCATCAAGCTTTGATCCTCAAAAATATTTGACAAGTTTATAGTGCTGTATCATGGAACAGCCACAACCCCACAACAGAGCACTGCCAATACACAAGACTGGCATCAGCTCTTTTTACAAAATACGAGGTGATTTTCCTGGGATCTATGGAAAGAAAGCTACAAAAACCCCACCAGAAAACCCACCCTAAACCTACTATAGGAAGCACACACGAGCACAGACATCTGAACTAAGCTGTTGAAAGTTAGTTTGGATTCATAAATGATTACTAAGAAACTTACTGGAAATTTACTTTATCTACTTGAAATCTTGTTTCAAAAATCCCTGATGTCAGCACTCTGCATCTTAATAGGTCCTGCAAATGAGAAGACAGCAGCTGATTAGCAAGGTGCTGTTTGGGTTTTTTGCCCCCTAGTATCTGCTTTTAAAAGCACTGAACATTATTTTCCATGAAATGTTCCATTCAAAGATCAATCAAACCTGTTGGTAAATCTGCCTTTGTCCATAGTGACACATGGGTAGACACAAACATCACCTCTGCATGGGGCTTGTGCATACCTGGAGAGCAGTGTTCTTTATGCACACTGAAAACTGTAATTGGTGGCCATATCATTTTGTGTGTGATGTGGCTAATCAGATCTGAAACAAAAACTAAGAAAAATACGTTCTTCACCTTGTAAAGCCAAATATTCAGATGTCAGAAAACTCCAGATTCACAGTTGCCCAGGCAACTTTCACTCTGCCCTCTTTTGTAGTGAATGAGACAGGAATGCTGGCAGAGGAATAGTTTGTGACTAGGTAATTACAGCCCTGTAACAGAGCATGGGGGGAACAGAACTTAAGCTGTACAGAAATATGGCATTTCTTCCTTATTTTTCAAACCAGCTAGACTTTGCAACTTAAATAACATTCTTTTAGTAATTAAAAAGAAAAATACTAATTTCCTAGATTCTCAAAGGAAGTAGGCAAAAAGCAATTTCTGATGCATACCTCAGGCATCTAGCTCACCATGTGCCATCGTCGGCACAGGCAGCGTTTTCAGCCTTGACTATTCAGCGCTGCTGCTCAGGCAGCAGGTGCAGAACAAAACTAGAGGCTGGAGAAGGCTGGTGGCTGCCTGGTGGAGATGAACCACCCTGAGAAGCCACCTCTGAGCAAGGCTTCCTGCTTGGGAGGGGAGTGCTCCCTTCTTGGGGTGAGGGAAGGGCTGTTCAGTCTAGCTTAGCTCTCCTTGCCATGCAGTGGGAAGGAAAGCACACTCAAGTCATTATTTTGGGGTATTGCCAAAAAATGTAAGCAAGCCAGGGAAAAAAGGAGTGATTTTTACCAGTTAATTCAGCAGGAGAACTAATACAGCTAATAGGATGAAAACTCCAAAGCAAAAGAGAATCCTTTAGAGCAAAAGTTTTCTGCCTGTCAAACACCAAAGGTATTTTCTGAGCTTTGGAGCCCCAGGACACTTCTTCCCAAAATAAATACCAGGAAAAAATTCTAGATGATGAAGGACTGCTCCAGGTAGAGAAAGGGCCTCCCAGGACAAACATGGCAACAGGGACATATGTACTGAAACCAAAAATGAGGCTTTGCTTAATTCACTTCTCTCCCCAGCTGAGTGATATCAATGCTGAAATCAGACCATGAGGCCTAGATGGAGCAAATCCCATTGCAACTTCCTTGGCCTGAAAATGTCTGGAGGGCTTTAGTAATTGATCCTCTATTGAGTCAACTATACAAGCTTCACCTTATAACACAAGGCTTTGGCTGCCTTAAAGAGTCTGTCTAAGGAATGGGACATGCTTGTGTTTACAGAACTGAGCTAGGTCTGAAGGAACAGGCTCTGCTCCACACACTTCCTTGTGTGGTCCCTGGCCAGTCACTTAAGCTCTCTGCAGTTCAGTCCCCAACTGCACAATGAGATTTGGCAACTGTGTTTTTTGACATCTTGTATGGTTGGAGCGACTTAGCCACTGCAAGGATTCTCTCCTGCCACCTTTATTTGCAGTTCACGACGTGGTCCACAATCTTGGCTGAGACCGTTAGACGATAGATACCAGCACTGAGAAATAACAACCTCAGAATAAATTTGCCAAAGGAAACCACACAGCCTGAGCTCAGGCAAGGTGGCTGAAGCAGCCCACCATGGTGAAGTCCATTCTTACTTCAAGGCTGCACCACTTCAGCCTGAACTTTACTGACGGAGTTTCCCAGTCCTCTGTAGAGAGAGGAACATTGCGTATTGTCCTTCATCTAAGGCTTAAAGGGAAACTCTCCTGCTCGCAGGAGACGGGCACAGGCTGGAAGGAAGGTGTCTGCATGCCACAGAAGTCTGTGAAGTCCGTTGGTTTTGCTGATGCTCTCCCCTGAATTTGGCCACTGGACCCACTGGAAACTTCTCTCTCTGAAGGACCTGTCTGATGGACATGGGCCATCTCCCTCCAGGTTTCCCTCATCTCCATCAGTGAAATAAGACATTACTTCTGTGTAGTGAAAGCTGGTGAGGGAAACCATGGGCTTTTACATTTCTATTTCCTGTTCCCCTTGCTTTGTTTGTGGGAAACAGAATCATAGAACAGTCTGGGTTGGAAGGGACCTCCAAAAGTCATCTAGTCATCTAGTAAGCAGGGGCATCCTCAACTAGATCAGGCTGCCCAGAGCCCTGTTGAGCCTGACCTTGAGTATCTCCAGGGATGGACAACCTGTTCCAGTGTTCCATTACACTCATGGTAGAGAACTTGTTCCTAACATCCAATCTAAATCTACTCTCTAGTTTGAAATAATTTCTTCTTGTCATATCACTATCGGCCTTTGTAATGGAGAGTAAGAAGAAATACCAGACTTACTACAGGAGACCAATTTATATGGAGTAGCAGCAAAAGACAAGCCTGCACCACCAAAAAGCCTCTGCTTCTTTAACACACATTAATCAAACTGCGAGACTGCATTTTGGTACTCCGTGGTATGCCCCGCTGCCAGTCGCTGTTGGGACTAAAAGAGATGACATGGAGAACCTGTACAGCAGGGTGTCTTGGTTCAGCCCCTGCCCCATGAGTTACACTGACCTGATCTGTGGGGGTGTAGTCATCCATACTGACGCTGTCAATTCTTTCCAAAAAGCTGGAAGAAAAACAAACATGCACTTAGACATGTAAAATACTGCCGAGGAGAACACTTTTCGCTGCCTTTGCTGGTTTAGACTCCTGCTGCAAAGCAAAACACAAGCCCAGTGGTGAAGGTGCAAGCCTGACAATTTGCTTGCTGTGGTAATCCACCATACTTCCATTGATTGAGGTTCCATCTGAGCCAAACAGCTTCATACCCAGACTCTGTTTCTATACAGCTCCATATTTACCATTAAGCAGTACCCACATATGGTCCAAATACAGTTAAAGTAATAATTTTGTGAGGTCCACTAAAAAAAATACTAACCCTGTGCCATTACATTGCATGGTTGCTTAGACATAGAAAAGATTTTGGGGTTTAAAAAGGAAAATGGGGTGAAGTGTTGCCTTTGTTTAGCATAATGCTAGTCCAGCATCATGTTGTATGAAACACAGGCTCAGTAATGTTAGCAGAAATGGGTGTTAATATACACAAATAGCTTTGGATTGATATGCTGCTCTGAACACTGCAACTAAAGCATTAGAAGAGGAAAGGAAAATGGACTTGAGGCGAAGGCTAACCAATCTGACTCTTTACCTCACCAAAAATCAGTGAGATGTGTAAGGTGAAAACACAAACTTAAAACTGCAGGGAAGGGTGAGAGAAAAGGGAATCAGAAAATAAGCAGGGAACCACATTCCCCGGTTATTTACAGCACCTTTTCAAGCTTTAACTCTTTCCTAGGACAGGCTAGAATGGCAGTATTAAGGATGCAAAGACATGATTTTTCATGTAGCATCACAGAACCACTAAAGCTGGAAAAGACCATAGAGTCCAACTGTAACCCAACCAACATGACCATTAAACTATGTTCTGAAGTGCCTCATCTACAGCTTCTTGAGCATCTCCAGGGATAGTGACTCCACCACCTCCTTGGGCAGCCTGTTCCAATGCCTCACCACTCTCTCAGTACAGAAATTTTTCCTAATGTCCTCCCCTGGCACAACTTAAGCCCACTTCCTCTCGTCCTTTTGCTAGTTACGAGGAAGAAGAGACCCACACTGGCTTCACGTCAACCTCCTTTCAGGTAACTGTAGAGAGCAGAAAGATCTTCACTCAGCCTTCTCTTCTCCAGACTAAACAACCCCAGCTCCCTCAGCCACTCCTTGCACAAGAAACCCTCCAAACCCCTCACCAGCCTCATTGCTCTTCTCTGGATACCCTCCAAGAACTCAATGCCTTTCCTATAGTGCGGCACCCAAAACTGAACACAGTACTGAAGCTGTGGCCTCACCGGGGCTGAGTACAGGGGCATGATCACTTCCCTATACAGCTAATACAGGCAGGTTCTTCTCTCTCACTTCCACCCATTTCTTAAGATTTCATGTGAGCCCAGCAAGCACATTTTCCCCAGACTGCCCATATGACTTAGAAGCTTTCTTGAATTTCTGCATTGTTACTTGGAAGTTGACAGTGAATATCCCACCAGCTGACTCATCCTGCTACAATATTATCAAGATTTCTTTATCAGCTGGCAAGTTTTCCTCCCCAGTTTCACTTGGGTGTCCATGTGGAATCTACTTAATTACAGTGGGAAAGACAAAACCCTGGTGAACTCTTGACTTCCAATGTGACTCACTGTTAACAGAGGGGTCACACAGGCTGACCAGTTGAAAAAATACCCCCTAAAAGCCTGTTTGCCATTCTCATACCATTTTCCCACGGATATGAACTGAGAGGAAAAGAAAATACGCAGTGTATATATTTACTTACACTATTTTTCCTTTTTTGAACCCCCATTGTTATAGCAGGGAAACAAAATGTAGTATCTACAGTTAGAATATCCATCTTTTCTTTCTGGATGATCAGAGTGTGACAACTAAGGATATTGTTTAAAAAAAATAACAACAATTATGGTTTAGCACCACACAAGGAGTGCTTGACAGAAGAACTGTAATGAATGAACTCCAAAGGAAATAATAATGTTACAAAACCTCCTCCCCCACCAAAAGCTACCAGAAGCAAAGTGCATCTTTATAGTCAGCTATGGGTACCAGGAGAAAAGAGCCATGTTCAGACCCAACCTTTTGGCCAGATGATTTTCAAAACCTTGAGAATACTGATTAAGCAAATTCAACTTCAGTTAACCCCAGGGGAACGCAGACACCGCAGCAGAGTGATGCACTTGAAACTGGAGCACCTATCCTTAACACAAATTCTCCTCTTGAGAAGAGAAACAAAGGCAAAAAAGCCAAACCCCCCAAAATGCCTCCAAGCTGAATCCAGTCAGGTTTGCAGAATTGATCCAAAATGGTTAAATTGGGTATTTAGAACCAATTCACATCTCCCTCACCTCTACAAACAGCACTTCAAGAAGGTTGTTGGTTGTTAGCATTTGCATTTTCCAAACAGGTAAGGAACAGAGCAGTGACTAACAGAGAGTTATGCTACAAATAATCCATGGCAGGGTTGGGAAGGAGGTAAGTCCTTGGACAGGACTGTAGAATGCTTTTGGTTAGAAAAGGCCTTTAAGATCATTGAATCCAACCATTACCTGGTGCTAAACCATGTCCCTCAGCACCACATCTCCATTTTTTTAAATGCCTCCAGGGTTGGGGATTCAGTCACCTCCCTGTGGAGCCCATTCCAGCATTTGATCCCCCTTTCAGTGAACAAGCTTCTTCTCATATCCAATTCAAACCTCCTCTGGTGCAACTTGAGGCTATTTCCTCTCCTACTTGTTACTAGGGAGAAGAGAACAACACCCACCTTGCTCAAACATCTCTTCAAGGAGTTGCAGAGTGAGGAGGTCTCCCCTCAGCCTCCTTTTCTCCAGGCTAACCAATCCCAGGTCCCTCAGCCACTCCTCACCAGACCTGTCCTCTAGACCTCTCATGAGCTTCATTGCCATTCTCTGCACACACTCCAGCACCTCATGTCCTTCTTGTAGTGAGGGGTTCAAAACCAAACACACTCCTCAAAGTGCCTCACCTGCACCAAGTACAGGGGAACTATCACTTTGCTACTCCTTCTGGCCACACCATTCCTGATACAGCCCAGGATGTTATTTTGTGGCCACTTGGGCATATCGCCAGCTCATGTTCAGCTGGCTGTTGATCAACACCCCCAGGTCTTTCTCTACTGGGCAGCCTTCCAACCACTCTTCCCCATGCCTGAAGTACTGTGTGAGGTTGTTGTGGCCCAAGTGCAGGACATGTCACTTGGCCTGGTTGAATCTCATACCACTGACCTTGGCCCATTGACCCAGTCTGTCCATCTCCCTCTGTAGAGCCTTTCTATCCTCAAGCAGATCAACACTCCAGTCATCAGCCTTCTCCTGGTAAAAGGATCCATTTCAAATACCCTAAACTGCAACACTGCAGTTAAGAGAGAACAAGTGCTGACAAGTGTCATGCACTTAAAAACCTTTCCCTTGACTTAGCAGCTGTAACCTTTTATGCTTGTAAGGTTGCTGGCTGCATGTGATCTATATTAAATTCAATACAACAATGGTCAAGGTTTTACCTGCTACCCCACTGCACTCAACTGCAATGGTATCACTAAAAACTAACAAATCAACATGCAACCCCTATTAGGTTTTGGCTGAGTTTTGTAGCTTTACAGAAAATGAACCCTTTCATTGTGAGAGGTGGGCTTCCTAAGAATCCTTTGGCAAATACTTTAAACCTTCACTGAGATTTCTAGACACTGAAATACAAAATGCTTTCCCCTTTTGAAAGAAAATCAGTTCTTCAGTACCCTTCACATAAGCTCCACACTTGGTTAACTAGCACAGTATCAAAAAACAGCTCTGACAGGTAATGCACATGGTAGGTACAAATGATGGATTCCAGCACTGCCTCATGACTGAGTCTGCCAAAGGTTAGAGTTAGAGCTGGACTGGCCACTAAATGAGTGACAGATGCTCTCTACTATCTCCTCTCCCTTCCCAAAAAGGGAAGAGCAAAGGGCATGAGGAAGCGAGACTTAGGAACTGGAAAAGAAAACTAAAACAACTTCAGTGAAAATAAACAGTAAAATCAAATATATACAATCACACATGAAGCCAATACTGAACCCAGCTCTCCTGATGAGTCACCATCACCACTGACACTGGCAGAAATTTCAGTGGCAGAAGGGAACCAGATTTGCAGTATCACAGTATCACTCAGGTTGGAAGAGACCTCAAGGATCATCGAGTCCAACCTGTCACCACAGACCTCATGACTAGACCATGGCACCAAGTGCCACATCCAATCCCCTCTTGAACACCTCCAGGGATGGTGACTCCATCACCTCCCTGGGCAGCACATTCCAATGACGAATGACTCTCTCCGTGAATAACTTTCTCCTCACCTCAAATCTAAACCTCCCCTGGCACAGCTTGAGACTCAGGAGATGGATTCTGAAATTGGATTCAGGAACTCATGGATCAAGATCAAAGGTAGAGCAGACAAGAGTCCTCCTCAAACACTGCCCAGTGGAAAAGAACTTGACCCTGGTGATCCCTCAGGTCAGTCATGAAGATGATGTCCTTTGTTGGGTCTGTTTAGGGCCACCTGCTCTGTCTGCTCGTCCCCTCAGGTGCCACCTCTGACTTGCACCCCAAGGTGGGGCACAAGATGCGGTAGTGCCCTTGGTCTGCACAGGAGCAAGTCTAAGCCAGAGCCTTTCTGCAGCTCAGCCCTTGGCAGTAACTCTCCCATCGGTGTTCTCACTGCTAGAAGCAGCCCCTGGCTGTGCAAACCTGCCCTGAACTTCAGAAAGTGCCCTCACTGAGCAGAGACTGAGCTGGGAAGTCACAGCACTGACCAGAATTGGTTTTGGTCTAGCTCATATGGGGACATAAACATACTGACTTCATCTTCATTACTGTATAAAAATGAGAAAACTGGAACCACTTTCTAAATTTCTTTCTAAAGCATATTAATTTCTACTAATCCTAAATGCATTTATGAATTATGTTCTGTCATAACAGGCATGTTTTTACAGATACACATACCAGCAAATGTTAAATTTCTATGATTTAAATCTCAATTTTAAGTGCTTAAAGTATGAAGATACTTCCCAGCAGTGGCAATGCTCATGGCTCTACTCAAAGAATCAGTGTGAGGAAAATACAACTGCAGAAAAACGGGTAAAAATGGACACCAGTACCTCTTTTATCTGGTGGTTTTGTTGGTGTGCCTTTTTTTTTTCCCTTTTCCCCAGCTCAGGGATAAAATTATTTTCACAGAATTATGCCTTGCTACAATTCTGACAGGTCTTCCAGTTCTGCAGCTTCTATAGAAACACATACTCAGGATTTATGTTAACTCTGCAGTGACTGCTCTGTAGGCATGTGCAATGAACTCTAAACTCACACATTTGACTCAAGACATATGCTAAAATATTCATATTTACACTTCACAATTGGGGTTTTATTTATAAAAGATTCAGTATTATGATTTATATGGCATTAAGGTTCTTCTTAATTGTATGGTAGGGTGCTTTCCATTTCCTTATATGGAACAGCACAAACTACTCTTTTATTTTTTAGCTCAGCCAGGCAAGACATTGGAAGGAAAGTCTTCACAGCTCTGTTTGGAAATGCAGCGGTTTGGTTTGCCAACAAATTAAAAGGAAAGAAAAATGGACTGATAAAAGTTGAAAAAAACCTGATCACGAGCTACTGACATTATTATATCTATTATTAACCTGATCTGTAGTTTTATAAATATCTCCTGTTGAGTTTCCTTGGAAACTCAGCTGACACTTAGTTTGACAAGCAATCTCTAAATTTTATATTATGCAAGCTGTGAACACAAAAGTACAGGTTTTAGATCTGCCTGCCAGTGTATGTGGGAACTATCAATAAGCATTATTCACTTCAAAAACCATGGCAATCTGAGCAGCAGTAGCAGCTATATAAGGACTTTATGGAAAAAAAAATCATAAATGCACAAATAAAGAGGAGGTAATAGTACCTAAAATTCCTTTTCTCACTGGGTAAATCGCTACGTAGCTCTGTGTAGATATTCTGACCCCATGAACAAAGTCACAATTAAAGGAGAAATCATGTCTTGAGAATAATAAATAGACACAAGCCTCATGCTGTATTTGTATTCTGACATCCAAAGAGCTGGGAAGATGGAGTGCGACACCGCAGGTCAATACGCAACAAACTACACCTTTTAATAAGTCTTTGTCTACTTCAAGCACTTCTTACGCTCTCACTCCAAAATTTCGGTGGCCTTGTGTCAAAAAGTAACCGTGGAAAACAAGAAATCAAACTCATGCCAACATGATTCTCTTGAAAATAAAAGAGTGACGTGGCAAATCTGTAAGGTTGTAGCTTGTCTCAATATTTTCCTCAACTAAGGTGTCAGGGCCAGCAAACACTTCCGATAGATTGGTGAGAGCGTTGCAAACTCCTCAGCCTGGTTCAAGAAACTCAAACAAACCAGAAGCACCATAGCCTATGAAACCAGGCAGGACAGGGCTTTGACATTCACCCTCTTTGGGTTGCAGTAAGTCACATGTGAGGCAAACAATTCACAATGAGAACACCTGCCCAGGTCTCTAGGGAGCTGAAATGGAAAAAAAATTCCCTCACCCCGCTTTTCTGTTGTAGTCATTAGGGACAACATCAAGATTTGAACTTTTTCTCTCCCTCCCTCCTTCTTTTTTCTTTCCATAAAATATAATTTTACAAATCACCCCAGGGATTACAATCTTGTTAATTCTTCCTGCAATACCTGAAATAGGAGAATACAGATTTCTGGTTTTCAGAATACCTTAGGCTCCACAGCTGTGAGTCAAGCAGCCTCACATAATTCTGATATATTTCCTGGTAACTGAGGAAGACAATGAAAAAAGCCCCTGGTAATATTCTAACCCCTAAAGGATTAATTTTCCCAAGTAATTTGCTGAAAATATCCACAGACACCCCCCTCCCTCCCCAGGTAAAATTTAACAGCTAAGGATTTTGCTGACAAATTTAAATAGCCACAGTATTTTAGATACAGGTAGTGAAGCTTCTTCCCTCTCTCCTTCCATATCACTCTACAGTTACTCCTCAGCAGGGCAGCAGAGGGAGAAGGGAAGAGAGGGATCCATACCTGTTCTGGATCCACTCTGGCTCACCTCCACTGAGTTTTGAATGACCTGCACAAGCTGTTATAGAAGAAAATATCCAGTGCAAACACTGAAGATGCTGCTGAAATAGCCTACTTTTTTCTGCAGGGTTAGAAATCTGGGTACTGTTACTCATTATCGAGTGTTTTTGGCATCTGCTAAGAATACTGTTTCCCCGGGGCGTCCCTTTCCCCCCCGGTGGTTAAAAAGCAGCTATCTGCATTCCAACCGGCTCTGCAGCCGCTGGCGGTGGCGTGGCACTCCGTGAAGACGGGAGATGACAGCAGGGACGAGGCAGATGCTTCTCTGCCCGCGGGGCCCGGGGAGACCCGGCCGGGCGAAGCGGGGACTGCAGGGGGCAGCCGCGGCCCGGCCGCGCTCAGGCTCCACCTGCTCCGCCGGGCCCGGCCCCTTCTGCGCGGCCAGGCTCTCTCGGCGCAGCCGAACCCTCCGGGCTCTCCCTGCCCTTGGCTCCGCCAAGCTCCCTGGGCCCGGCCAGGTTCCCCCGGCACGGCCAGGCCTCCAACGCCCCACCGGGTTTGCTCTACCCGAAGGGGGTCTCTCTGCCCTCAGTCCAGCCAGGTTCCCTCGACCCGGCCAAGCTCCGTCTGCCCGCTTGGGCTCTCACCTCTGAAGATCACCCCTACTGCTCGAGTAGGGTCATCTGGATTAAATCACCCAGGAACAGCTCCAGGTGGGTTTTGAATGCCTCCATAGGTGGAGGCTCCAAAAGCTCTCTTGGTAGCCTGTTTCAATGCTCTGCCACCCTCAAAATGAAGATTTTTTTTCTTTAGGTTTACATGGAACCTCCTGTCTCCCAGTTTGTGTCCACTGATCCTTGTCCTGGCACAGGACACCACTGAGAAGAGTCTGGCTCCACCCTCCTAACACTCATCCTTTAGATACTGATAAACATTAGTGAGATGCCCCTTCAGTCTTCTCCAGGATAAGCAGCCCCAGGTCTCAGCCCTTCTTCCTAAGGTAGATGTTCCAGTCCCCTCATCATGTTAGTGGTCTGCTGGAGATTCTAGGTGCAATTTTCCTGTTCTAGTGAAGACTCCAGGCATCTTGACTGGAACATGTTCAGATACTGAGGTTCAGCTGAACCTCAGAGTGATATTTTGCTAGAATACAGGTGGGAGGTGAATCTAATAATGTTCTTCAGAATTTACTTTACTCATCTGTTTCCAGTTGCCACATTTCCACCTTTTTTCCCCCCTAATTCCCAACCTACCAGTGCACCTCACAGAGCATTGCTCAGGGCTGGCCAAGGGCTGGTTGGAGCTGACAAAACTAGTGGGATTTATCCACAGAAACACACCTTCACCCACCAGCAAGGAAACTGTTGACAGGAGATGAAAAGGTTAACCAGAAGCCTCAGAGGGAGAGCAAAGTACAGCCATGCCTGAAACCTGTGGGCTTGTTAACAGGCCAGTAAAGTTTGAGGATTTGTGGTTTGAAGCATTTGGCCAGCCCTCTGCTCAGGAGAGGGGGGATGCAGCTGGGAGGCAGCAACAGGAGGAGGGTCACCCATCAGCCCACCCACCAGCCTGATGGGAACTAGGACATAGCCACCTTGGGCTGTAATGCTTGGCAATGCTATGTGTTTCCCCATGGCAGCACCAGCTTCTCTGAGTTTACTTCTGAGGGAGAAGGGCCGCAAACTGTGAAGGGTCTTGGAATACCTATGGTGATCTCTCCTAGACATGCAAGGGGTGGAATTTTGTTGTCCCAGTGACTGTACCATCTGCCAGGGGCATGATCAGATCAACAGGGAAGTGTGTAAATCGTTTTCTTGCCATGGCTATGACTGGCAGCAGTCATCATTAAGGCATCAAGAGTGAAGCCATCACAGGATGCTTTATTGGTACCAGCAAGCTATGGTCCCTGGCAATCCCATCAAGCAGGAAAACTCTATTTTAAAACCTATTTGTAGATGGCAACATTGCCCGAGACATTAAAAGCAAAGACAGATGATGAAGGTCACACACAAAGGCTCGTCATCATTCACCAGGTTACCCTCTCCCACATGGAGCTAGAGACCTGGCACCAACCAGGAGTGAAGAAAGATGGCTAAAATCTGTAGAACTTTCCTAGTCTATGTGCTCAATTGAAAGACTTCCCTAGCAGACATCCATTTTAACCTGACTTTATCCACCACTAAGTTGTCTTTTCTGAGGGTGTACTGCAAGAACATCTGTAAACTTCACAGTCTTTGGCTTGTGCCCAGATATTAACCTAATAAACATATATACAAAAAGTTCAACTGCATTAAATGTTTCAGATAGATGAGCAGTAGCCCCTTTCTGCCTAATAACAGCAATCTCATTCTATTTTTTAAATTGAAAATATATGAACTAAATGATAAAAATATAAAAATAACAAATTGCATGACTTCCAGAACTGCTTGCCCCCATTGGGTCCCTGCATTTGTTAAGAAGCAGTGTGAATTTTGGGAACTGCATTTCTTAGTTCTAAATTTAGCAAGCTAACCACTTTTTGGCTCAGCAGATGTTTTTGCTTTCCGAGCGAGAGGCCTATGGGGACCATCATTAACCCTCTTCTTAACATAAACACTGACTAAGACTCGATACTGGAAAGCTGTCATTCACACAGAAAGGTTAACAAGCTCCAGCAGAAATGAGATTCATCATCTGCAACTTCTGCTTCATGGGATCTCAAAGGAAAGAGAACACAGTTAAAGAGATGAAGAGGAGGAAAGCTTATGTATCTATCTATCTATTCTTAAAGGGACAATGTTTTCCATATTGTATATGATTAAATGTTTTATTCCTGGGGCTGCAAGTGACTGTGCAAAACACAGACTAAGAATGAAGCACTGATAAGATCTGAGGCTTAGATGGGCACATACAGGCCCTCCATCTGGCCCTACATTCACACCAGCCTGAATCCACTGACTTCAGCAAAGTTTCTTCTTCCTCATGAGGGAACAGTGATGCACCCATGGAGCATTTGTAGAGACACAGATTTGTGTTCTGCAATGTAAAGGCCACATGGAACACATTCTGCAATTTTATGTGCACTTTTGAACAGTGGACCAAAAGACCTAAAACCACAGAGCTCATACTGCATCCAGAGAGATCTGGATCCTGACTGCTTTGTGAGTTGATGTATAGCAGACTAGGATCTCTTTATCCACTGTCTCAGTAAAACAAAGGTTGAACACCTTCCAGCTACCACACAGACTGGCATTGGAAGTAGAGAAAAAATACCTGAAACATCAGAGGACATACAAGGGCAGAAAGTGACTGCCCCATGAGGACCTGGGGAAGGTACCTTTAGACAGAATGAGAGATCAACCCCCTGGTTTTATGTCCCACTAATTAAAGCACATAGAACACCTCACCTCCACCTCTTCAGGTGAATACTTCAAAAACAACTTTGACTTTTATGTTCAGGGAAGCCAAACTGGGGAATAAACCCTTGATAATATTTGGAGCTGTGAAATGCATCAGGTTTACATGAACCAGGTATATAACACCAGGGATGGTGGTGTCAGGGATGTTAAAAGTTTTAACAAATTGGATTTTCATTGGATCTTGCACATACAGCTTTCCCTGTTACTATGAATCATAGATTTTTTTCAGTTGAAAAAGACCTTTAAGATCATCAAGTTAACCCACCACTGCTACATCACCACCAAACCATGTCCCTTGGTACCATATCTACACATCTTTTAAAACTCTCCATGGATGGGAACTTCCCCATTTTCCTAGGCAGCCTGCTCCAGGGCCTGACAACCTTTTTGGGGAAGAAAATTTTCCTAATGTCCAACCTACAATTTCCCTGGGGCAACTTGAGGCCATTTCCTCTTGTCCTATCACTTGCCACTTTGGAGAAAACACTGACATCCACCTGGCTACAACCTCCTTCCAGGGAGTTGTAGAGAGCGAGATGGTCTTCCCTGAGCCTCCTTGTCTCCATGCTAAGCAGCCCCAGTTACTCGCAAGTTTCTTGCTGTGATATGGAAAAATTATTTCAGTGCAGCTTGCACATTCTGGTTGATGGTTTTATTTGCAAAAATTGTTGCACTGTGGACATCCTTTTAAGGCACACAAAATCCAGCAAGTACTGTGAGCCCTGAAGAATGGCAAATCCAGGTCAGAAACAGCACTGGTTGTTGGAAATTAAAGATCATTTACTCTGGTGGAAGTGGTTTAGGATAATAACTCTGCTATGATAACTGTCAGAAAGGAAAAACCAGTTTGACTGGAGTGTTCTATAGAAGGCTGATAAAAAGAGAAAGCAGAAAAATCCCCAAACAGGAGAAGCAAAGGTAAGGAAAAACAGACTTAAAAGGAAGTCACGAGAAGTTTGTGTTTACCCGTGGCACCAGTCCAAGCCCAGTGCAACAGAACTTGCTGCCAAGAGATTTCACATCTAAAAGTCAAACCAGATGACTCAAAAAAAGAGGATGCTGGTAGCCTCCAGAAAACGCAGGTGAAGAGATGTGAGCTCTTCATTATGGTGAATGCTCCTGGCCAGGAAAAGCACACATGCATGTTTGTTACTGTTTTCAGATCCGTACATTTTTTGTGACATGCAAATTAAAGGAGCAGAGTGTTAAAATCCTGGGCTACAAGAGAGCAGATTGGTTTGACTTCACCTATACCATGTCATTTGTCAGGTGGTGACATGACCCAGAGAATTGACATAGCTGGAGTCATAATGATTGCTGGGGTTAAACGGAGGGCTGCCACTAGTTCCAAGGCTTAACATTTGGATCACAGCACCAGGTCTCATGAGCATGCCCCTGTTCAGAGGTAGACCTGTCGCCTTCCCTTTAGCAGAGTGAAGAGACACAGTAACCTTTCACCTTTGATGGGTAGCACTCAAAGCCTGATATTCCCAAATTTGTTCAAGCAGTGTCCCAGAACTACTTAGGACTTCCCTAGCTGCAACTTAGAGCAGATGGGTTCTTCTTCTTCTCACACACAACATACTTTGGAGCTATACATAAAACCCAGTACCAGACAAACATCTACATATGATCAGCTGCCTTAGAAACTACCAGGTGAAAAGAAGAACACCAAGCAGAGGTGTAGTAGTGCAGATACTATGCAACAGAGATACTATGCAACTATGCACGAATGCTAGACATAACCATTAGACTTGTAAGAAAATTCCTGTGTCTCTGCAAATGCTGCTGCTGAAACGTTTTCATGAAATCACCATTATCCTGCCCATTTTAGAACAGGATATATTTAACCACAGAATGTATTCAAGCAATTGGTCATAACACCTACGGCTTGGCTGACTGTACCTCGGGTAACTGGAGGAGAGCATGGAGCTGAAGTGAGGAGCTGAATTCTTAGCACAAGAACGTAAGGAAGAAGGACAGAGTGACCATGTCCAACTTGCAAATAATGGGCATAATTCCACTTAATTGTTATAAGCCCTTTAAACAAAACAAAAAGGGTTGTAAAACTTAAGTGTTCAAAACTAGCCCTACAACCCTGCTACCTGTACATCTGACAAGAACTAATCTTAAGGCAAATGTTCACTCTTAATAAGGCATTTTGTGAGACATATTCCTAACTTTGTACTTTCTGTACCTTTATTTCCATTCCCATCAACTTTCCTCAATTTTTCTCAGAGTGCAGTGCATTTGGACTGTTAAAACAACAAGTCAGGATTGAGGAATGAGGAAAATAATTATGCAACACCTCGATTATGTCCTGATTCAAACTACCTTAAAGATTATATTACGCTTCTGGGTTTAATCTCTCTACCCTGTACCAAACAGGCAGTTGTGGCCAAGAAGGCCAATGATATGCTGGGGTGCATTAAGAGGAATGTGGCCAGCAGGTCAAGGGAGGTTCTCCTCCCCCTTACTCTGCCCTAGTGAGACCACATCTGCAATACTGTGTCCAGTTCTGGACTTCCCAGTTCAAGAGAGGCAGGGAACTACGGGATAGAGTTCATTAGAAACTACAAAGATGCTGAGAGAATTGGAGTATCTCTCTGAGAAGGAAAGGCTGAGAGACCTGGGGCTGTTTAGCCCAGAGAAGAGCAGACTGAGAGGGGATCTTCTCAATGGACTCTTTTCAGTGGTGGCCAGTAATTGAACAAAGGGCAATGGGCACAAACCAGAGCATAGGAAGTTCCATCTGAACATGATGAAAAACTTCTTTCCTGTGAGGGTACTGGAGTGCTGGAACAGGTTGCCCAGAAAGGTTGTAGTCTCCTTCTCAAAACCCACCTGTACAAGATTCTGGACAACCTGCTCTCAGCAACTCTACCTTAGCTGGGGGGTCCATCCCCTGTCATGCTTGGATTCTGTGATGGTCATTTCAAGGGTTTGGTTTACAAAAAGCTGGAGCAAAGGGGTCTTGGGCTGTGGATAAGAGCGAAGTTAGCACAGCAGGCAATCCTCGCTGCTGAGACGCTCACCACCAGTGCCAGCACACCATCTATGGCCCAAGGCAGGAGAGACAGGGAAGGAGGGAGCTGAGCAGCACCTTGCATACTGCTCTGGTGCTGCAATACAGGAACAGTGCCTGAGCCAGCATGAGGACACCCACGTGGAGCCACCTGGAAGCCTGGCAGTTGCAGCTCCTTGCAGGATTGCAGCCAACATGACAACCCTTTAGGGTATCATGGTGCTCCTGTGAGAACAACTCTGTCCTTCACAGATAAAAAGTCACCCTGCCACTTCATAGGAGCTGTTGCTTTGTACCACGTACACAGGAGGGGCAGAAGCTTGATAAGAGCTAGGTTTATCACAAAAAAATCCACTAAGGCAAATTTTAAACCCTGGACAACTTCTAAAGCTCCTAAAAACAGGCACCAAGACAGAAGCTGAACTTCGCAATTTGTCTTTTCCACGCACATAGTTCATGAAAAAAATGTGGAGGATTTATGCCATAGCAGCTGGAGAAAGCTGAAAAGCAACATACAAATAAGGCATAAA
Source organism: Dryobates pubescens (assembly GCF_014839835.1). Classification (NCBI taxonomy): domain Eukaryota; kingdom Metazoa; phylum Chordata; class Aves; order Piciformes; family Picidae; genus Dryobates; species Dryobates pubescens. Next base: position 16,216,998 of record NC_071620.1, on the reverse strand, counting down.
TATCAGACACCACAGTTCTGAGCTCAAAAACTTGCATATAACTTGTAGAAATGAAAACCAGGATTCATTTATTGCCTAAATCTGGAGTCATCATTCACACGTTTATGTAATGACTTCTAGCCGGTGATATATTGGCAGGTCATCCTGTGGTCAGGTTGAGAGAGCAGGTTTTGTGTTTTCAGGGAGAAAAGTAGATGCATTTTCCTCTTTTTGCTTTTTATTTCCCACTTCAAACCAGAGGGGTTCTTAGAACAACAAAGTCCTTATCAGATTGTTTTTTTTCCCCATCAGAATGTGTGTGACATAGTAGCTCAGGAGCTGGCAAATGCTCTGAGAAGGAGCATGCCTGACACCTGAACTGAGGGCAAGAAACACTTGTGTGATGGCCTCTAAGAACCCGACCTTTTTCCCCAGGAAATTCCATATTACACCAAATTCTAATATAAATGTTCTTCATATTATTGCTTGAGAGACTGAGTGCCCTCGGGAGGTAGTCAGGAGGATCTAAAGTAGGGTGTGAAGAAAAATTAGGACCTTTCACTTTAGCCTCTGGGATCCTAGCTCTCAATCACAGAGTTGGACACTTTTCAAACACTAAATTTGAGAATCTTCACTAAGTAATACCAGATCTAAACTGCAAAGCTACAGACAAAACCCAAGCTCTGTGCAAAGGGGAATACTATTGAATTACTGTCTCTGCCTACTACCTCAAAAATGAATTTTTAACTTAATGGTAATTTAAAAGATACTCTTCCCTCCCCTACAAACAAACAAACAAAAACCCCCAAACAAACCCAACAACCCTAAAAAGCTTTTCTCCTAAACAGCTTTCAACAGTAAAGTGCAGTAGTTCATTGCAAACAGAACAAGAATTAATTAGGGACTAGATATTTTATTTAAGCCATCACAGAAATAGAATCAAAACACAAAGTTCAGTTGTTGTTTGGTTTTCTACTTCTGATTAAATGGGATTTCTGATCCCAAATACCAGAGGGCAGGTACAGCAGCCAGACCTGTGGGCATTTATTTTAATAAAATAAACACACAGATAATTGCTAATCTTATAATCCCTTCAAATTGTTAGTAACCCTCTTAATTAGATTACAAATAATCCAGCCCTAACACCAGCACTGTAAATAGAGATCTCTTGCCCTTAACGACCATCTGCCTTGCAACACGGTATCACACATTAGACTTCAAAGCACTCAGAGGTCACATTTACTTCAGAAGAACAATTACTTTGCCTTGTGGAAAGAGTACCTTGACACAAATTCTAAGTAACTCCTAAAAGTTCATGTTTACAACATAACTGTGATGACATTTTGAAAGCAAAAGCCATTCCTTAACTTGGCAGGTGCTGATACGTTCCCTGTTTTACATGGCACTCCTTTGAGATGGTCTTGGTGCTGCTCATCTTCAAAAAGACAAAAACACTTAAGGGAACCTTTTCTGATTCTGGCTTTTACATTTAAGAACTTTATTAAGGATTTCTATACACCCTCAGCACAAAGCCTTGAAAGCCCTACAACAAATGGAAAAGAAATCAAGAAGTGCAAGTACCAAAAGACTGCACTTCTTTAAGACACATACCTTAATTTAATGGTTAGGTGCTGGGTCTGGGGTTGCTCTGACCTACATTCAGCTCAAGCATTGCACTGCTCAGAAGTCTGAGCAGATCTGGAGGAAATGAGGACATTTCCAACTGTTTTTTATGCCTTTTGCTTGTGTTCTCAACACTGAGAATCTGTATGATGGGCTCCACCATGACACTTTGGGGGTGTCCTGGGCCACCTCTGGCCCTCGTACCAGTGGAAAGAAACAATGACCAGAATTACTCTGAAGGATACTAAACCTACAGAGCTGTTCTTCGAAACTGAGACAATTTTAAAAGTGAGTGATTCTCTCACAGAAGCTACAAGTAAGAGGGAATTTTAATAACTGCAGAATAAATGTAGGTACAATAAGCAAACAGCAACATATTCCAGCTATGGGGCAGCTTTGTAACTTCCTGCACCGTTTTTTCAATTTGTCAGAATATTTCAGGTGTACAGAGGGACTAAGAAATTCAGTTGCAAGAAAAGCTTTGATTCTACAGAGACTTGCCCACAAGCAGAGTTGTAAGGATGCAAGTAATCCTACTGAAGGCAACAAGACTTTGGAATTCAATGGGACTCCTCACATGCTTAAAAGATCCAAAATATGTGCAAAATTTTGGATGTCTGGAGCCTGAAGTCTTTCTGTAAGACAAATGGAAGTCCCACTATTTGCTTGTTGCAGCCCAACTCCAAACACTGTAGTCAGAACTGCAGTCCAACAACACAGAGTTGTAGAATCATTTTGGTTGGAAGAGCCCTTTAAGATCAAGCCCAACTCTCAACCCAGCACTATCAGGTCACCACCACACCACCTCCCTCAGCACCACATCTACGATGTGACGTTGCCTGGCACATCGCAGGTAGAGAGGTGGCTTTTTATTCTTGGGAATGATCATACTCATGTCATTCTCTACAAGTGTCATTCTCTTGCTATTATGAGTAACCTGTAGAGAGATGTTTCTAACATCCAGCAGCTTTCAATACAGATCATTCGCCCTCTCTCATATTTCTAATATGTAACCAATGCAATAAATAACACTTTTCTTAGTGGTGTTTTTAACTGCAGCAGTCACCAGCATGCACTGCAGCACCAGCACTGGCAGGCTCCTTTGCAAGGTCAATCAAGCCACCAGGAACAAGCCAAGCTCCAGTTTTACCCCCACAATGTGGCACATTATGTTTTAAGTATTTCTTAATACAACATGGATGATCCTACAAGGACCCTGGAACAAAACCACAACCTGGCTCACTTCCTAGGAAGTACTACCTGCCACACAAACCCAGGGGCTGGTCAGTGAGCTGTGGCTACATTAATTTCTTTACTCTTTCTCTTCCCCAGATTAGCAGCAAAACGTCTTTAGAATGGCAAGATGTATTCTATTCTAACTTTTCCCACAATATACATTGGAGTGACTGTGAGAGCTGGGGCTGTTCAGCCTGGAGAAAAAAAGGCTCTGGGGAGACATTACAGCAGCCTTCCAGTACTTGAAAGGGGTCTACAAGAAAGCTGGGAAGGGACTTTTCACAAGGGATTGTAGTGATAGAACGAGAGGGAACAGGTTTAAGCTTGAGGATGGCAGATTTAGACTGGATATTAGGAAGAAATTATTTTCAGTGAGGGTGGTGAGGAACTGAAACAGGTTGCCCAGGGAGGCTGTGGATGCCTCCCTGGAGGTGTACAAGGCGAGGTTGGATGAGGCCTTAACAACCTGGTCTAGTGGAAGGTATCCGTGACCACGGCAGGGGTGCTGGAACTAGGCGATCCCCAAGGTTCCTCCCAGCCTAAACCATTCTAAGACCAGGACGGCTACACTGCATCTTTATACACACATCTGCATCAGTACTGAAAGAGCTTTGTTCTGTCCTTTACACCACCTACTAAGCAGCTGAAACAATCATAAAATCACAGAATGGTTGGGGTTGGAAGGGACCTTCAAAGGTCATCCAGTCCAACCTCAACATCTCTGAACCCAGCAGTATGAGGAAAATTGTGGAAGGAGCAATTTAGACAGAACTGTATCAAAACTGAAGCCAAGAAAGCAAGAAAGAAAAGTTTGCTTATTTATAGCAGGAAGGAATTCCATCTGGTCAGGTTGTGGGTTTTTTCTTGTAGATATTAAACAGGAAATTAATCTCTCTCCCTGCTCTCCCCTTTATAAAGCAGAATATTTTCATTTACGATGTCAAAAGCTTGATACTTGTAGATTTGTCTGCCATCAGTTGTTAATCAGCCTCCTATCCTTTACAGGTAGAAGGATACCTCCTGACAAATACAGAAAACAGATTTAGAACCAAAGCTGAAAATTACATAAAGGCAGATACCTAGATACACATTTTAGTTCCCTGATGTGCATTTCCAAAAATAAACCAGTCAAATGGATATCTTCCTAAAAAAGCTGATTGCATAAGCATAATTACACTAAACACAAGTACCTGCATTATCTCTCTGCACGTTATAAATAGTTCAAAGTTACATTACACAGCCTTATTTAAAGATGCTATTGTTCTAAGTTCATGCCTTCTCTCTCAATCCTCTCAAAAAAGGTCTCCAGCCCTCACTGCTGAGTACTATATTTTCCTGATGTTGCTTATATAACTTCTGAGAATCTAAATACACTGTTTCCCCTTTGCAACCCACACTTATTATCTGAAGAAAAGACTATTCCAGCAGTGAAGAGAGTGGCTCGATCACATCATTCTTGCTCTATTAATTGCCAGGATTCCTCTGCTTGCTTACAGAGTTTTAATTTTGGATTCCTCTGCTTTAAATTTTAACTCAACAACTTTTTGTCATCTTGGAAAAATCAGTGGAGAGAGAAGAATATTTCAGGATGCAATTTCTGAGATGTGCTGGAGCAAGATCCTCTTCAGAAAGCTTAAGCTGAGACTGCTGAAAAAGAGACTGAGTTGGATCCAAGGATCTAAAACCCTCCTACCACACAGTAGCTGAGGGATGCATGACTTTCAAGATGCAAGCTTAGGTGATAATGTTGGGGGTTTTCTCCTATCCTGTCTTTTCTTTGCTGTTTGATGTAAAATCCCATTTACTGAATTTGTGCAAAAAAAAAAAAAAGGACAGAATTTCTTCTCAGCAACAAGTAGAAAGCAAGCATAAAAAGCACTTCTGAGAGGAAGAGCTGAACTGGCAATGCCAAGTGTTTAGAGAATCACAGAATGGTGGGGGTTGGAAGAGACATACGGAGATCATCTAGTCCAACCCCGCCAGAGACACACTCCACAACCTCTCTGGGCAGCCTGTTCCAGTGCTCTGCCACCCTCAAAGTAAAGGATTTCTTCCTTATGTTTAGGTGGAACTTTCTGTGCTCCAGTTTGTGGCCATTGCCCCATGTCCAACCTTAACATGTAGCATTGCTACTACAGTGCCCAGGCACCACTCAATCTAAATGCCATTGTAGGTAACACAAAAGATATCCATTTGTCATTTAGACAGGCAACTGCCTGGCACAAATTCTCATTTGTCTGTCATTTAAGGGTTAAAATCACAGGGCAGACCAAACCCCAGGAGGAAGCCCTTGTGTCAGCAAGGGCAGTTTTGCTGTATGACGCAAGCAGGATAATCCTGTAACAACTTGCTGACAGCTTTGGTTAAAATTTGAGGGTAAAGATGAGCTGCAATTTGTACCACTGCTGATGACAATCCAGATAGTATCACCTCTTCAGCTCTACTTCGGCATGCTGTATGGACAGTATGCATCTCCTCCTGTAAGGTGCATACTGAGGTGCTAGAGTGTGTTCAAAGAAGGGCAACAAAGCTGACACAGAGCACAAATCCTGTGAGAAGCAGCTGCAGGAACTGGGGATGTTGAACCGAGAGAGAAAGAGGCTCTCTACAACTACCTCAAAGGAGGTTGGAGTGAGGTGGGGGTCAGTCTCTTCTCCAAAGTAACAATCATAGAATCATAGAATCAATAAGGTTGGAAGAGACCTCAAAGATCATCAAGTCCAACCTGTCACCCAAGACCTCATGATTACTAAACCATGGCACCAAGCGCCATGTCCAATCTCCTCTTGAACACCGCCAGGGATGGTGACTCCACCACCTCCCTGGGCAGCCCATTCCAACAGCTAACAACTCTCTCAGTGAAGAACTTTCTCCTCACCTCAAGCCTAAATTTCCCCTGGTGCAGCTTGAGACTGTGTCCTCTTGTTCTGGTGCTGGTTGCCTGGGAGAAGAGACCAACCCCCTCCTGTCAACAACCTCCTTTCAGGTAGTTGTAGAAAGCAATGAGGTCTCCCCTGAGCCTCCTCTTCTCCAGGCTAAACAACCCCAGCTCCCTCAGCCTCTCCTCGTAGGGCTTGTGCTCAAGGCGTCTCCCCAGCCTCGTTGCCCTTCTCTGGACACGTTCAAGTGTCTCGATGTCCTTCTTAAATTGAGGGGCCCAGAAATGGACACAGTACTCAAGGTGTGGCCTAACCAGTGCAGAGTACAGGGGCACAATGACTTCCCTGCTCCTGCTGGCCACACTATTCTTGATGCAGGCCAGCATGCCATTGGCCTTCTTGGCCACCTGGGCACACTGTTGGCTCATGTTCAGCTGGCTGTCAATCAGTACCCCCAGGTCCCTTTCTGTTTGGCTGCTCTCCAGCCACTCTGACCCCAGCCTGTAGCACTGCATGGGCTTGTTGTGGCCAAAGTGCAGCACCCAGCACTTGGACTTGTTGAATGCCATCATGTTGGACTCTGCCCATCTGTCCAGCCGGTCAAAGTCCCTTGGCAGAGCCCTTCAACCCTCTAACAGATCAACATCTGCTCCCAACTTGGTGTCATCTGCAAATTTACTGATGACTGACTCAATCCCCTCACCAGATCATCAATAAAGATATTGAACAGGATGGGGCCCAGAACTAATCCCTGGGGGACACCACTAGTGACTGTCCTCCAGCTGGATGTGGCACCACTCTCTGGGCATGGCCCTCTGGTGAGCCAGGACTGGTGGAAAATGATGGAGAGTGGCTTGGCCAGCTCATCTGCCAGCTCTCTCAGCACCCTAGGATGGATCCCATCTGGTCCCATGGACTTGTGAGTATCCAAAAGGCTCAGCAATCCCAAACTAATTCCTCATGGATTTCAGGGGTACTACTCTGCTCCCTGATCCCATCTACCAGTTGAGGAGGCCAGCTATCCTGAAGTCCTCCTGCCTTATTGTTGAAAATGGCGGCAAAAAAGGTATTGAGAACCTCAGCCTTTTCCTCATCTTTAGTTACAATGTTCCCCTCCAGGTCCAATTAGGAGTGGAGGTTCTTCTTGCCCCTCTTTTTAGCATTAATATATTTATAAAAATGCTTTTTATTGCCTTTCACAGCAGTGTTCAGCTTGAGTTCTAACTGGGCCTTTGCCTCTCTAATTTTTGTATGACACGATCTATCAACATCCTTAAACATATCATGAGTTGCCTCCCCCCCTTTCCAAAGGTGATACACTCTCTATTTTCCCCTTAATTCCTTCAGAAGCTGTTTGCTCATCCAGACTGGTTGCTTTCCCCGACGGCTCATCTTTCGGCACGTGGGAACTGCCAGTTCCTGTGCCTTCCCAAGCAACAAGCAATAGGATTCACCACCCCTGGAGCTGTTCAAGAAACATTTAGATGTGGCATTTCACAGTATACTTTAGTGGTCATGGTACCTGGGTTACAGTTGGACTCAATGACCTTAAAGGTCTTTTCCAACCTTAATGATTCTGTGAGATTTTGTTGACAAGTGGAAATGGTCTCAAGTTGTGCCAAGGTATGTTTGGTTTGGACATCAGGAAAATTTTTTCCCCTAAACAGGGGGGTTGTCAAGCCCTGGAACAAGCTCCCCAGGGAAGTGGTGGAGTCACCATCTGTGGAGGGAATTTAAAAGGTGTGTAGATATAGTGCCAAGAGACATGGTTAAGTGGTGACCTGGCAGTGATGAGTTAACAGTTGGACTTGACTAAAATAATTCTATGATACCATATAATGATGAGCATAACAAATAAAAGCAAACCTGCAGATATTTCTGAAAGCTACTGCAGCAATTATGTTTTCAGTGAAAATTCAAAGGAGAATCACAGAATAGTGAGGGTGAGAAGGGATCTCTGGGGATAATCTAGTCCAACCCCTCTGCTAAAGCAGGGTCACCCAACAGCAGGTTGCCCAGGATTGATGTCTAGGTGGGTTTAGAATCTTTCCAGACAAGAAGAGGGCACAACCTCTCTGGGCAGCCTGTTGCAGTGTTCTGACACCCTCAAAGTAAGGAAGCTTTTCCTCATGTTCAGAGGGAACTTTCTGTGCTCCACTTTGCGCTTGTTGCCCCTTGTGCTGTTACTGGGCACCACTGAAAGGAGTCTGGCCCCATCCTCTTGACCCCCACTATGTAGATTTTGCTAAGTGTTGAGAAGATCCTCTCTCAGTCTGCTCTTCTCCAACAAACAAAAGACAACCCACAACAGCAGACAACCACCTGCATGCTTTTCTCAATCTACAGGATCTTTTTGCTTCCTTTTGAGTATTTCTGACAATGTTTATTCAACATTTAATTCCATAGAGAGGAAGGAGACCTCTTTTTTGCCCTGCATCTAGCTTCTGGAACTGCTGTCTACCCATGTTTCAGATACTGGAGGAATTAAGTAAATACACAGCTATGAGCTGATTCTGCTTGCAGTGAAATCAATGCAACAACCTCATCTTCTTCCCTATAATGAAATTCAGCACGCTTTGCAGTTTCGTATTTAAAGATCATCTGGTTGCAACCCCCATGCCATGGGCAAGTACACTTTCCACTACACCAAGTTGCTCAAGGCCCTATCCAATCTGCCTCCCCAACTTCTCTGGGAAACCTGTTCCAGAGCCTCACCCCCTCCTGGAGAGGAACTTTGTCCTAATCTAAATGTATCTTCTTCCCGTCTGAAGCCATTACCTCTTGTCCTGTCACTCTGTGCCTTTGTAAAAAGTCCCTCTCCACCTCTCCTGTAGCTCCCTTCAAATACCAGAAGGTTCTAATTTTCCTTTAAAGTTCAGCAAGGTATGTGGAAGCTGCTAAATGCAACACATTTGTAGAGTAAGTAACAAGGGATTTTCTAATGTGCTAAGAAAAATAAGATATTATTAAAATCCAGTATCATAATTTCAAATTATGAGATCTGAGAGTTGCTGCAAGATATACCAGGCAGCTTGAAATGAGGAAAGAGATTAATATCAAAGAAAGGATGGTTTGGATGAGGAAATGCTGAACTAGAACTTATGAAACTCCCCTTACAGAAAAAAAAATCCAAGACACCCACAAGGATAGGCACATAGCCATGGATAAGAGAAAATGGTAACTGAAATATTATCTTTATGGGGATCCACAGAGAATTACCAGAGACATCTACTGAAATTTAAATTAGCCAGCTCAGTAATGGAGAGCAGTAGATGTGCTACGTCAAGGCTTCAGCACCTGAGCCCAGGATTTCAGAAAGCCGGCTACATTGAAGCTGCTTCCTTCTGCTCAGACTCGTTGGGTTAATGGCAGGCTGGGTGTGTCTAGACAGGCTGCAATTGCACCCCTACTCTGTGTAAAGACGCAAAGAACCTGAAAAGCAGCTGGCAAAAAGGAGAAACTGAGAAAAAAACTCTTCTGGAATACACACATCAGAGAAAAATTCAGGCTTGCTTCTTTGCAAGAGATTGTGGAACAAGCAGATCAGAGCCATTATGAGGTGATTATAAATATGTCCTTGAAAAGGTTTCGCAACTATATATAATAATGCAAGCTTTGATCTCCTTGTTTGCAATTTACCACCTAAGTAAAACAGCCCTATAAGCCAAGGTTAGTGGAAGCAGTTGTATGTTAACCCGGCAGAATTTTCAGGAAATCTTCCTTTTCAGTTCCACTGCTGTACGTTAATACCAGATCTTCTTACGGCTTTATTTACACACCCTTACAGCCGACTCCCTGCAAGACTAAGATTTCACAATACCCCCATAAAGAAGCGTCCCTTCCAAGCTTCCCTGCAGACAACAGCTCCACAGCAACTCTTGACTCTTTAATTTGCCACCTTTTTGCATCACTAAGATGCAATTATTTCCTAAGCGTGCCATCTATGCGCTGGGTTTCATTCAATAAAATCTGTTTTCTGGAAGCCTCAGTGGAGAGCTGAGCTGCACAGGCTCCAATTTGTGAGCGGGATGTGACGTACAGCCCGGCTTCACGATGCCCCGCGGGCACGGCGCTTTATTTCTCCTGCTTGTTACTGATAAGGCTGAGGTGTGTGTGCGCGCCTGAACAGCCGGCGCGGCACCCACCCCCCGCCGCCCGCTCCGGCTTCCTCCGGGGCTGGGGCAGGAAACGCGGCGGTGTAACGCGGGCTGCACCCCAGCCCTCCGTGAGCAGCGTCAGCGCTGCAGAGGCTGCTCGGCTTGGCCGCACACACGTAGGTGACTTGAAGAACCAGACAGGAGAACGTGTGGCAGTCTGCATTTTAAAGGGGAAGGGATGAGTACTGGAAGAAGGCAGTGTGTCTGTCCAAGGGAACTGTGTAACAAGAGCTGACATTCAGGTGTATAGTCAGAGATATTCATGGCCATAGCACCTCTCCTATGAGGACAGGTTGGGTACGTTCAGCATGGAGAAGAGAAGGCTCTGGGAAGGCTTATTGCAGCCTTCCAGAACCTGAAGGTGACATACAGGAAAGCTGGAGAGTGACCTTATTGCAGCTTTGCAGCACTTAAAGGGGATTTAAAGATGAGGGCAGCCTCTTTTAGCAAGACCTGTTGTGACAGGGCAACGGGTGATGGTTTTAAACTAAAGGAGGGTAGATTCACTGAATCAGAATTGTTTTGGTTGGAAAATACGTTCAAGATCATCGAGTCGAACCATAACTGGGCCAGATGGAAGGTGGTGAAATGCTGTCTCGTTGCTCAGAGAGGTGGTAGAAGCCCCATCCCTGGAAACACTGCACGTCAGGTTGGTCTGGGCTCTGAGCAGCCTGATCTAGTTTAAGATGTCTTTGCTTACTGCAAGGAGGTTGGATGAGATGACCTTTAAAGGTCCCTTCCAACGTAAACCATTCTACAATTTCATGAAATTGATTGAACAAAAATGGGTAGCTGTTGGGTCAGATAAAGTTACAGCTCCTCTGACATCAAAGTCTCTTAAACTCACCATTTCAAGAAGAATCACAGAGCCCTTCCCCCCATATTTACAGGAGTCATGCTGTATTTGCATGCCCACGAGCTGACCTGTACCACTGCTGTTTCCAAAGCCCAGTGCTGGCCTGAACTTCATGGGAACAACCTGGTCAGGAGTGGCAAGGAGGTACAAGAGCGACTTGTTGCACTCAAGAGTCCATTTGTGCCAGTGCTGACACAACTGGCACTGATGTTTGCATCTGTCATCATGTGCCTATTGTGTATTAATCTCATCTAGCCCTCTTCTGCATAATGTAGGGAAATTATATTATTCAACTTTCTTGGGCTGATATCCTTTTCCCCAAGTCACTTTTTCACAGCTGTCTGTGTTTACTGCAAGAGCAGCACACACTCTCCCATTCCCCAGGCTCCTGCAAGAGAAATCCCAATGCATTCAGACCCTGGAGTTCATTAAAATCCATGCATCTGCAAGTAGCAACACAGGAGGCACCACCTGAGCAGAAGGTTTCCAGGAAGAAGGGAAGAAGCCTTTTTTAATTAACTGTCAACCAAAATGAAACTTTTGACATGGGCTGGTCTCTTCTTACACCCAGCAAGTGACAGGACAAGAGGAAATTGCCTCAAGTGAGGTTCAGGTTGGATATTAGGAAAAAATTTCTTCACTGAAGTAGTTATCAGACATTGGAACAGGCTGCCCAGGGAAGTGGTGGAGTCACAGTCCCTGGAGGTATTTAAAAGACATGTAGATGTGGTGCTGAGTAGTGTGGTCTAGTGGTAGTAGCTTAGCAGTCATGGTGGGATTGTGAGCTCTATGTGAGCGGTTGGACTTGATGATCTCCAAAGTCTCTTCCAGCTTTAACAGTTCTATAACACCTTTTTTAACCTTCATAAAGGTGATCTCAACTGTGTGAGTAACAATAAGCTGATGCTACTGACTGACTATAAGCTTTCATGCCATGGTCTTGGCAGGTGATTTTAAGTAACAGACAGTTGAAATTACCAAGTTAAAACATATTTGTGCCTTCAAAAGCATGCAGAGATACGGAAACAAAAGGAAATGTGAGTATAAGTTAATCTATGAAAGTTTCACTGAATATTTACTCATGTTAATGTGTCATTTCTGAGGACAGATGAATTCTATACAAAACATCCACAAAATAATCAAAATACTGATTCTGAAAACCTTACAGTTGACTGTGTCAAGGCAGTATGTGTGTTAAGAGTCTGAGCTCATATTGTTCTTCTGATTGCTGAAATGCAACATCTGACAGGATCTGACAAAGACATCCCCTATACAGTGGCTCTGCAGATAGCTGCATCTGCTTTTGCTATGCTCACACATCTCCAGACAACAATTACACTTGATAAAAGATACAGACAAAAGATAAAGATTCCTAAATAAGATGCCTAGTGGTAAGGACTGCACCAAGCTAGACAATGGGACAGCAGGAAATGTGGAATTCTTACTAGACTCCCATGTCTGCAAAATAGGAAAACCTAAGAAGCAGCCTAGTTGGTAGGTCAGTGCCTTTGCTCCTTGCATGAGGCTTCGATTGGGGTTCTTTAGATACCCAAAGCTTGTTTTCTGCCAGCACCCTTGTTTTGTTTACAGCACATTGCTGGGATACTCCCTTTGATTCAGCCTGCCACACGTGACACTCTACCAGTTTCTGTTCTGCAGTGCTGCTGCTGCTGCACTAAAAATAGCTTCTGCTTGCTTTGGCTCCACATCTAATTTATGGAAGCTCACAGAAAAGAAGGCCCCTGATAGTGGGCGAACGATGTATGATTTTGCAGCTTGTGCTCATCATCTCACTTGGCCTCTTGTGATGCATCACTGAAGATGTAAAATTTCAGCCTGTGGTGAACAGTGGTTGGTGGAAATAAAGTAATGCTGAACACATCTTGTTTGTTACTAAATTAACTGAAAATGTGGAATGGTTGGCCCAAACTGTGTAAAAATGTCTAGAATCACAGAATGTTAAGGGCTGGAAAGGACCTCCAGAGATCATCGAGTCCACCCCCCCTGCCAAAAGCAGGCTCACTTAGGGTAGTCCTCACAGGAGTGCATCCAGGTGGGTTTTTTGAGAGTCTCCAAAGAAGGAGACTCCACAACATCCCTGGGCAGCCAGCTCCAGTGCTCTATCACCCTCAGTGTAAAGAAGTTGCTCCTCATGTTGCGGTAAAACTGTCTATGTTCAAATTTGTATCCATTGTTCCTTTTCCTATTACTGTGCACCACTGAAAAGAGATTGGCTTCCTCCACTTGACACCCACCTCTCAGATATTTATAGACATTGATCAGATGCCCTCTCAGTATTCTCAAGACTAAACAGCCTCAGGTCTCACAGTCTCTCTTAGTAAGGGCGCTGCTCAAGTCCCCGAATCATCCTCATGCCTTTCCATTGGACTCTCTCTAGCAGATCCCTGTGTCTCTTGAACTGGGGAGCCCAAACCTGGCATTTAGGAGAGAAATTTACACAGGGCGACTAGTGCCCACACTTGTGTAGGGAAAGTGCCGTGAGGATTCTATTAGTTTACAAATGACAGTAAAATAACCAAACTCCTGTTTGCTCTAACAGCTTTCAGATGTTCTACATAAACTTCTTCACTGTGCCAGAAAGGTCATCCTGTAAGTATGTCCTTCAAGAAATGCTGATCCTACAAAACGTGCCTCTGTGTGAAACACTATTTTGCATGCAGACCGCAACACCAGTCTGATGTGTTACCTTTCTCTGAAAAACTCAGAGGTGATGTTAAAATTCAAATGCCAAAGAAAGTTAAGCAGGTTGTTGTTTTCCCTTCTACAAAAGAAGTTTTTTTTTTTTTTCCCTAAAGTGCAATTTTTCAGATTACTAATTAGTAGCATCATGTCTAGGAATGACATTGGTTGAGCTGGAGCTAGTTTGAAGGGAGAACTGAATCAGAAATAGGGACGGCATAAATCTGGTACCTGTACTGACACACTATTTGCTTAATGGCTTACATCTGTAAAGACAGGAACACTGAAGAAACGAGACCACACCTGGAGTATTGTGTCTAGATTTGGGCTCCCCAGTGCAAGAGAGACAGGGATATGCTAGAGAGAGTCCAAAGGAGAGCCACGAGTCCCGTAGTCTTGAGCATCTCCTGTGTGAATAGAGACTGAGAGACCTGAGGCTGTTTAGTCTTGAGAAGACTGTGAGGGGATCTAATCAATGTCTATAAATATCTGAGGGATGGCTCAAGTGGAGGGGGACAATCTCTTTTTGATGGTGCACAGCAATAAGGCAAGAACAATGGATGCAAGCGTGAACATAGAAGGTTTCAACTCAACATGAAGGGAAACTTCTTTACAGTGAGGGTGACAGAGCACTCGAGCAGGCTGCCCAGGGATGTTGTGGAGTCGTCTTCTTCAGAGACTCTCAGAAAACCCACCTGGATGCATTCCTGTGAGGACTACCCTAGGGTCATCCTGCTTTTGGCAGGGGGGGTTGGACTTGATGATCTCTGGAGGTCCCTTCCAACTTCTAACATTCTGTGATTCTGTGAATCAAAATTCTAAAAGTGAAGAGGACAGCCTGTTTTGTTTTAAAACAAGAAAATGAGTAATAGAGATGATAAGGAAATTTGGATTAAGATTTTATTGAAGATCTTTAAGATCTTTCCTTAATTTTTAAGTTAAGGAAACTTTAAATGGCAATCAGCAGCTTAAGCAGAGAGAGACTTCAAGATAAAATAGTCTTGTAAAAACCAGCAAATAAACTGGCTGGCTCTGTCCAGAAAGGCTCCCTGCATAAATTTAGCAGTCTGTTTGCAAGCCATCAATTTAAGGATTGGTATCTAAACTGTTATCCAAGTAGGGACATTACTCAGCAACTACCACAGCTAAAAAGGAATTTTCATAAGTCTCCAGAGAGGTTATGATTTACTGACCAAAAAACTCCAATGAAATCCTGAAACCAGTTTAGGCTGGCTACAGTTAGCTGCTTATGAGTTAAGTAATGGTCACAGTGACTCTGTATCAACCTATTTATGCAAAACCCCCTGAGTTCTGTTACTGTTAGGAAGGCCTTTAATTGAACAGATAACTACTGACTTCAATGTGTCTTTTAGGTAAATATTTTTTAGTTTTTACATCCTGCCACGGGGAGAAAAAAACAACAAAGGATAAACAAAACTCCACTGCATGCAGACATGTTCAGTAAAAGAGAAGAATGAAACCCAGCAGCTCTGCAGTGGAGTTTTTGTACACAACCGTGTGTGAGGGAGAGGGAGAGGAAGAGAGTGAGGAAATGGTGTGATTTAATGCTCACAGGACTGTCATTTTGCTTTCTACCCTAACTGTTCAATTATTTTCAAGGAGTTCAAAACCAGAGGTTTAAAAGCCTCTTTTTGTATCTGGGGCATGTAAACATGAAATTCTGTTTATGTTCTCAATTATAAACATGTATTGAAAAGCCCTGGTCTATCTCCAACCCCAAATAAATTTGATAGCATTCAAACCAATGTTTACAGTCTGGCACTTGTTGCCTTTGCATCCTCAGCCCTCATTTCTCTATGCTGCTGGTAAAAGCGTGAAGCATCAGGTCCCTCAGCCTTGCACTGTCATTGCTAGAAAGCAAACAAGAGATGGAGTGTGGATCTAAGGAGCTTGGGAGAGGAGAGAGGCAGCCATCCCTTTACACACCTTGCACCCTGCTCTGTTGATCTCTCCTACCCGTGCTAGGATAACAGTGTATGAGTACAAAGCTTGGCCTTGCTTTAATGTAATTCAGAATGTTACATAAGTGCTTGATAAACAAAGCAGGCAGGTCGAAATGAGATAACCCAGCCATGTGTATGTTCAGCTGACTGCTTGCTTAGATCTCCAGGTAGCATGCTGAGGCTGTGATACAGGGAAAGAAAATGGATGCAAATACCAACCTCTAAAGGCATGCTTACTTCTTGCAGGAGACCTCAGTTTTAATGCCATGTGCAGGACAAACACCTCAACATGCTAATTATGGCCAGATTACATTTTCTATTTCCTTTTTCCTCCCCTGCAGGAAGCATTTAAGAACCATTTTCCTACCTACCCAGAGTTGCCCAGGACAGGTCACATTTTTAAAACAAGCTACTGGCTAAATGATGCTTCTCAGATTTGCAAACTGAACTCCAGACAATGAAATTCATGTTACCAGATGCGTTGTCTGAATGTCCCACAAAATATACATACCATGTCATGAAAGAGCCCAGAAAAAGCCCTCAGACACAACCCCTAATGTATATGGTTGGACTTGATTATTGATTCATTGATTCATAGAATGAGCTGGGTTGGAAGGGACCATAAAGATCATCTAGTTCCATCCCCCATGCCATGAGGACACCTTCCACTAGACCAGGTTGCTGAAGACCTCATTCAGCCTGGCCTTGAACATGTCCAGGGAGGGGACATCCATGACCTCCCTGGACAACCTGTTCCAGTGCCTTACCATCCTCACTGTAAAGAATTTCTTCTAATATCCAGTCTAGATATGCCCTCCTTAAATTTCAATCCATTCCCTCTCATCACTACACACCCTTGTATAAAGTTCCTCCCCAGCTTTCTTGTAGGTCCCTTTGAGCTACCGGAAGGCCACTTGGAACCTTCTAGTCTTCAGGCTGAACAGCCCCAACTCTTACAGCCTGTCCGCATAGGGGAGGTGCTCCAGCCCTCTGATCAGCTTTGTGACCCTCCTCTGGACCCAGTCCAGCAGTTTGATGCCCCAGTTGTGCTGGGGTATCAGAACTGGGTGCAGTATTCCAGGTTGGGTCTCATGAGAGCAGAGTAGAAGGGGAGAACCACTTCCATTGTCCTGCTCATCTTAAAGGTCTTTTCCAACCAAAACAGTTCTATGTTTCTATAACCTTCCTGGCCAGGTGAGAAATGCCATTTACAGCAATGTTACTTCCATCTGTTGTCTTATTGCTGAATGAAAATAAAAGCATGAGACTGTGAAAATAAAAGCTGTGAAAACAAAAGCATGAAAGTGAACTGACCCAGCTCCACACTGCTAAGCAATTACCAAACATATTATGTTTCTAAGCAATTAAAAACCTACTCTAAAAAAAAAAGTACAAACACCTTAAAACAAAAGCAGGCTGCTCCAGAACAGCAGCTAGAAAAGCCAGGGAAAGGAAAGAAAGAATGCATGGGAAGTGCTGATAAAAATCCCCCAAACAAAATGCAACAACCCAAGAAGCCCAAATGAGACTTTAAACACAAGCTATACTTCTAGAAACATTATCTTAGCCATACTAAAAATACACATCAAAATGCCCACTGCTGCTATCTGAAGCTCCCTTCTGCTGGGCCCTCTTCCTTTGGAGCAAACAATGTCATAGTAATAGCTAGCTTTCCTCCAGCTTCCTCTGTGAACAGGATCCACTGGTGGATGCAAGTGGTCAACCACTACCACCAGTTCTACAAACTTCCACATTTCTTTAATCCTATTCATTGTCTTGCCTTATTCTATTTCTAAGTGGTTTAACGGCACACACCAGCATTTTTCATAACTCCTTGGAGGGGAGGCTCTTCTCACCCATCATCATCTCAGGTCAGCCAGGAGGCACTGTCCAAAAGTTACACACTTCTCACAAAGTCCAGGGGAAAAAAAATAAAAAAGCTGATCCTGATTTGTTATATCCAACATGATTGGATTTGGGCTTTCTCAAATACTTGAGAACCACAAGCCATTTTTGGCAGCCCTACACTAAAAAGATTCTCCCAGCTGCCACATGAAGCAATGTTCCTCGTGAAGAAAAGTCTTTAGGGAATTTTCATTCTTGTTAGGAAAAAATATAAACGATCCAAATTTTTCTGTACATGTCCCTGCCTAATGGAAGAAAACTGCTTGCTGTGACCTATAAAACATGATCTGTGGCTACCTGGTCATCTGCTGCAGAGTTGAGGTTAATGAAGCAGAGGGATTCTGCCACCTTCCTCCTTTGGGGCCAGAGAGAACCACAATTCTATGCCTTGGTTTACCTCAGGTTCAAGAATGAGGAGAATCAGAGACCAAATCTATCTATGCATGCAATTCCAAAGGATTGAGATGGGTCATCTAATCACCTGCACCAGGATGGGTGAGGAAGGAGTTTCTGAAGTGATTTGAAGTCTCCTCAGCTGACACAGTATTCTTTTTTTATAGTATTCTTGAGATTGAGTGGCAAGGTCCAGTTCTGCCTGAGAACCAGGACCACTACTCAGGACTAAAAAGACTGATAGCAGCTATGACTGTCACCCTGAAATCTGGTCCAGAGATTGACTTGAACAATGGATGCATGAGGCAGGCTTGAGGACTTCCATTTCTGGGCAAGGTACAGGAACATCTGAAGTCCCCTCCCAGGTTCATATGTTGTAAGGAGTAAAAGAAAAGCACAGTATAGTGTGCCATGCTGTGAGCAGTGTGCTCTTGTGGCCAAGAAGGACGATGGTCTCCTAGGATGCATTAAAAAGAGTGTGGCCAGCAGGTTGAGGAAGGTTCTCCTCCCCATCTGCTGTGCCCTGGTGAGGCTGTGCCTGTAGTATATTGTCCAGTTCTGGCCTCCCCAGTTCAAGAGAGACAGGGAACTATTGGAGAGAGTCCAATTGAAGCTATGAAGATGCTGAGGGGACTGGAGCATCTCTCTGAGGAGGAAAGACTCAGACAAGTGGAGCTGTTTAGCCTGGAGAAGGGAAGACTGAGGGGGTATCTTCTCAATGCTTATCAGTATCTGAAAGTAAGTATGGGGGTCAAGAGGATGGGGCCAGACTCTTTTCAGTGGTGTCCAGAGACAGGACACGGGGCAACAGTCACAAACTGGAACATAGAAAGCTCCATCTGAACATGAGGTAAGACATCTTTCCTCTGAGGGCGACAGAGCACTGGAACATGATGCCCAGAGAGGTTATGGAGTCTCCCTTTCTGGAGGGATTCCAAACCATCCTGGACACAATCCTGGGTGGTCCTGCTTTAGCAGAGGGGCTAGACTAGATGATCCTCAGAAGTTCCTTCCAACCCCACCAGTCTGTGGTTCTGTGTGAGATAACAAGTAAGACACAGTGTATTTGCACATGACACCAATGTTGGCTGGTGCAACTCGTGCAGTGTGCAATCAGTATTTCCCCTAAAGAGCTCCTGTAACATCCTGTGATGTGTGCTACATCTTTGAGCCCTTGGACCTTATTCTAGCAGTTTCCTTGGAATTCCAGAAATTTTTGGATTCAGAGGACTAGCTGCCAAACATGTACAGATCAGCCAATATAGGGGCAGTGCCTACTAATATCAGCTGGAAAATCCACAGTAAAAATAGCAAGGACTGGTGAAAATCTGGGCACAACTCTGGGAACTGCTCAGCTATGACCCTTAAAGACAGACAAGATTTACACTGGCACTACTCACTGCCTGACAAAGAAAATGGTATAACCCTCCCCAGTGCAAAACAAGTTTACTTTAAAAGTTGGTATCACTATTTATTGTTTTCCTTCCCACTTCTGTTATATCACAGATAAAATCTGTAGACCTTTTTCTAACCATTTTCAACTACCAAGCAAAGCAACTGGAAGAAAATACTTAAGATGGTTAAGTTTTATGTAATCATGAACCTTTACACAGTTTGTGTTCTTACACCATAATGGATTCCCCTAAAAAATCAAACCCACTTGAAAGAGATTTTGAAAAGGTCATCTCAAGCAATGGACCTGATTAACGAAAAAAGAAAGGAAAAAAAGTAAAGACAACTGATCCAGCTTAAAAAAAGAAGCTGGACATGAGCCAACAGTATGCACTTGCAGCCCAGAAGGCAAATCGCATCCTCAGCTGCATCAAAAGCAGTGTGGCCAGCAGATCAAGAGAGGTGATTCTGCCACTTTGCTCTGGTGAGACCTCACCTGGAGAACTGTGTCCAGCTCTGGAGCCCTCAACACAAGAAAGACATGGACCTGATGGAGAGGGCCCAGAGAAGTGCCACAAAAATGATCAGTATGCTAGAACACTTCTCCTATGAGGATAGGCTGAAGGAGCTGCAGTTGTTCAGCCTGAAGAAGAGAAAGCTCTGAGGAGATCTAATAATGACCTTACAATACCTGAAGGGGGTCTACAAGAAGGCTGGAGAGGCCCTGTTTACAAAGGCCTGCAGTGATAGGACAAGGGGCAATGTGTCTTAAGAGAGGAGATGCCTTCTTGTATCTATTCTAAATGCAACGATCATGGATGATACAGTGCTACCCATTTTTGCACCAGACAATTCAGAGTCCTGAATGGTCACTTCCTACTTAGGTTGCTGGGTCACTGGAAATGCATGGCTAACAGTCCCTATATGAATTCTTCTAAGAGATGAACTCTGCAGAGGTGCTCAGTGACAGTACAAGGGGCAATGGGCACAAACTAGAACATGGGAAGTTCCATCTGAACATAAAGAGAATTTTTATTTTCCTGTGAGCGTGCCAGAGAACCCAAGTAAGCCCACAGACCTTGATTCCAAACCTCCACAGGAGGAGACCTCAGGGAAACACCCAGTCCAACTCCCCCTGCTAAAACAGGGTCACCCATAGCAGGCTGCCCAGGATTGCAATGTCCAGGCAGGTTTGGAATCTCTCCAGGTAATTAGACTCCACAACCTCTCTGGGCAGCCTCACAGGAATGACGTTCTTCTTCATATTCAGTTGGAACATAGCGTGTTCTAGATTGTGCCCAGTGCCCCTTGTCCTATCACTGAGCAACACTGAGAAGAGTCTGGCCCATCCTCTTGACCCTGACCCTGTAGATATTGATAACCATTAAGAAGATCTTCTCTCAGTCTTCTTTTCTCCAGGCTAAACAGCCCCAGATCTTTAAGCCTTTTATCCTTTGGGAGATGTTCCAGCCCCCTCAGTATCTTAGTAGCCTCTCTCCAGTAGTTCCCTGTCTCTCTTGAACTACGGAGTTCAGAACTGGACATAATATTGCAGATGTTGCCTCACTAGGGCAGAGTAGAGGGGGAGGATAATCTCCCTCAACCTGCTGGCCACACCCTACTTCAGGTACCTCAGGATACCACTGGCCTTCTTGGCCACAAGAGCTCATTGCCAGCCCATGGGGAACTTCTTGTCCACCAGGACTCCCAGGTCCTCCTCTGTGGAGCTCCTTTCCAGCAGGCCAATGCCTAACCTGTTGTGGTAGGTTGAGAGAGGGCTTAGCTCTCCCTCCTCCACAGAGTAAGAAACCACAGCTAACTCAGTCGAAGAGCAAGCTATATATTTACAAGCATATATGGAAAGCAGGTTATATATAACACAATATATACAGGTATTTACAATATATACACAGAAATACACAGCAAAGACAAATAACACAACAAAAATCCCTCCCCGAGGGAGGGATCCCCTCCTTGGAACCCCCTCTCTCCCCCCCCTACCTCCCTTTTTCCCCAAAAAGGGGTTAGAGAGAGAGAAAGGCAAGTTACTAAGGAGAAGAGTTGTTAGCAAGCTTCAAAAGCCCATGCAGGATTAGTGTTTGCTTATCTGAAGGCCAACTCCAGCAGTTCGCAGAAGAAGCAGGCAGGGAGAACAGGCTGAAACCTCCAACTCCCCCAACTCCCAAACCGAACTGAGGAAAAAAAAAATTTCCAACTGCTTCACAATCTAAAGCTGAATTTTTGTTTATCAACCAATGAAATTCGTTTAGAATATCAGAATGTTTTGGTTCTAGTACCGAAAACATTAGCCAGTGTGTTCCAGCAGTGTTTGTTCTTAAAGGCACAGCCTCAAACGACCACACCTGTACTAGTGCATATTCCTCCCCAGGTGTGGGACTTTTGTTGAACTTTGTGGGGTTCCCCTCAGTCCAACTGTCCAGCCTGTCCAGGTCTCGCTGAATGGCAGCACAGCCTGATGGGGGTGTCAGCCACTCCTCCCAGTTCTGTATTAGCAAACTTGCTGGGAGGTTTTTCTGATATTCTGATTTTCCCCCTCCTTTAGGGGATCTTGATAAAACCTGTGCATGACAGATGAGGTAAGCTGGCCATACTGCTCAGTTTGTCCTTCACTCTGATGCCAGTATTTTTCTAAAAACTTGAGAACATCTGTAATGTTAAACAAAATAAATAAAATATTTCAATTACTAAGCAGAACTAATATATTTTGTCTGCATTCATTTTGCTTTCACTACATCTGATTCATGTCCCAGTTCTTACAAACTTAGGATTTGGTCTTGTTTAAAGCTGTAATGAAACGGAGCAGGCCTCATGAGATGTGCTGGACTGATCGAGAACTGAGAAGGACCAGACCTGTGTGTCTGATACACCAAACACTTGCCAGAATAATGAAGCTGAACTGATAGTTTCTGGATGGAATAATGATGTTGTTGGCAGAGAGCAGCACTAACCATTATTTCACATCAAACAGAAAGACTCCCCAGTACCTGTGACTGCACTGGACTTGAAAAGCCTGTGACTCCTCCACAGTAACCTTTAACAGCAAACACAGCAACAGCTTTTACAAGGTTTTCAGTAAGGCGCTGCCCTATTTTATTTTCAGGTAGGTAAACTGAAAATCATGGATAAAGTACTCCAAGGCCAAACCAGGCCATGCATTCATGAGTAAACCTATATGTCAAAGCTCTTTTTCCAGATCTCATTTGTCCTTTTGCTTCCCCTCTGCAAATAAGGAAGGAAAAGTCCTAAGAAGCTGCAATAATGCATAACAGATACCCCAAATCAGCATGATACAGGATTCCAGCCTGCTGTGAGCAGCTCCCAAATTGAGCATTCAAACAATAGCACATGGGCTGTGATTTGGACATTGAGAACTCCCTTGATTCCAGTTCCTATGAGCAAGCTATTGAGAAACACTGACATTTGGGAAAAAAACAACAAACAACAAACCAGCAAAAGAACATGGATTTCCCAGTGCAACAGCCATTGTAGTTTTCTGAGCTGTAAACCAGTTGCACCCCCTCCATCTCCACTCCTGATTTGTCACAGCTTCTTGAACCAGTGCTGACAAGAGGCCATTCACATCACTGTGTACTGTCCTGCACTGTCTCAAACTGGTTCTTAGAAGGCTTCTAACTGGATCTCAAACTACCAACATGGAAAATAGAAAGCATCATACCATGATTTCAGAAAGAGAGTGGGTAGGGGAATTGAAAAAGGAGAAATGCTTTCAGTTGAGTTCCATTCTTCAAATAGAACAGAGTATTACAACAGAACAGCCCCAAGATCCCCAAGCCTGTAAAATTTCACTAAATGGGCTGCCCAACAAGCCCTAAAAGCAACAGTCGGGTCAGGTTAGTGAAAAAACAGCTTCCAAACTGTTTTATCTTACTGTAATTGTACAGCTCACCACCAGAACAAAACCCAGCCTTGAGTTTTGTGAACAGAATACAATGCAACATGAGCACAGTCATTCTAAGAAACCAAACCAAATTTACCTCTAATTCAATCCTGCACAAGAACAGAGAGTCATGCAGTGACCTGGAAGGGTTCTTGGTTTTAAAGTGGAGAAACATTGCTGCTTGTGATATTCTAGGAATACAGAGAGTACTGGATCATCATCCTTTGTTTCAGAGCCTGCAGAATGTCTCCGGCATTATCTCAAGCACAAAGCTGCGGATATGTCTCTGTATCACATCTCAGCATACTTCTCTGAAATCCACCAGCCCCAAATAATCTGTGAAATATTCATGAGCTGGAGAATAAACAGTGCCTGGGGGAGGGAATGGTACAGGGGAAGTGACAGAGGAGACTGGAAGTCAAGTTAATTATGACAAGGGTGATTAAACACTGGCTCAGGTTGTCCAGAGAGGTAGTAGAAGTTCCATCCCTGGATCCATTCCAAGTCAGGTTGTTCAGGGCTCTAAGCAACCTGATCTAGTTACACATGTCACTATTGACTGCAAGGGGGTTTGACTAGATGAGCTTTATGATCCTTTGCAACCCAATCCACATTGTGATTCTACAAGGGACTAAGAAGCAGAGCCCCATTTGCTGCCGCAGCTAGGCAGTGGGAAGGAAGGAAAGCAGATACCTTGCTTTCTCAAGGCGGTAGCAGATATGGGAGACATGACTCTGGGGAGAAATATTCTGTATTACCTGCACATGTGTTAACACATGCACTGTCACTCACACAACTGCATATATGGGAAAACATGAATTTTCAATGCAGAGAACTTCAACTGGTAAATCACTCCTAGCTCAGAGCACAGAACAAGCTATGCAGATGAGTGAGTCACAGCTCTGAACGGATACCTGCAGCTGTATTGCATTTAACCCGGAGAGATGCTTTGAGAAAGGTCTTGAGTTTAGACATGTGACAGTTGGTGCAAGGCATGAAAAACCCAAGCTGGGGTCCCATCATGGAAGAAAAAAGACCACAAATGAAGGGAAGCACAAATGAAGGGAAGAAAAAAGCAGCCACAAATGAAGGGAAGTACCTTTACTGAGCAGCCAGTTGCCCCTGTTGTGCCATGACTGTCTGCTGTCCCATTCCCTGTCACTCAGAATGAGAAGCGTTTTTGTTGCTTTTACTAATGCAATTCAGTGTATTTTCTTTCCTTCATACTCCTTACTGGCCTCCAGCCCACAACAAACAGAATATTAATTTCAATGCCCTCTTCCACTTGTGTTTTGAGAAAAAATTAGGGTTTGATTATTTCACATCTTAGCAAGAGAGAAAAAACTGAGGAGTCCTCACATTCATCAGAAATGAACTGAAGTGCTTCATCCAACCGGGCACTTTAAGAATTTCAGCCGAGGTCATGTAATTGGAGGAGAAAAGCTCCTTTCAGTTGAAAAGGTAGTTTCTTACAGACAAAGGGTATTTCACACAAACAAATGTTTAAGAGGATTATGGCTCTAGGAAGTTCGTTTCCTGAAATCAGGTTCTACTTGTTACTTTATTTCTGCCAGGTTGTCATCCCAGTCATAGACTCACAGAATGGTTTGAGTTGGAAGGGACCTTTAAAGGCCATTTAGTCCAAACTCCCTGCAGTCAGCAGGGTGATTTTCAACTAGAAGAAGTTGCACAGAGCACTGCCCAACTTCACCTGGAATGGTTCCAATGATGAGACTTTTACCACCTCTCTGAGCAACCTAGCCCCCGCCTTAAGTACAGAAAGGCCACAATAAGGTCTTCCTGGAGTCTTCTCTTCTCCAGCTGAACAACCCCAACTCTCTCAGCTTGTCCTCACAGCAGAGGTGTTCAAGCCCTTTCAGGGGTGTTCAAGATCTTTTTTGTGGCCTCCTTGGATCCACTCCAACAGTCCATGTCTTTTTGATATTTGTCACTAGTTTGAATATTTATGCACACTGTGCAACATTTGGGAATTTCCAGCATATCTCAGTGAGTTTCTGATGGATTGTTTTCCCTTCAGAACCATGAAGCAAGAATGGATTTAGTAAAGGATGAAAACATCTGTCCTGAAAGTTAGGTTCATCTCTTCCCTTCCACTGCTGTTAGTGTGCTTTGTCTGATTATCTTTGTGAAGTGTAAAGACCTTGGGGTGTTCTCTGCCACTGTATTACTAATTGTCTTGTGGAAACAGTATGGCTGAGAGTGCCAAATGCACTGTACTGGATTGTCTCAGGGACAGGGTTATGGTTTGCAAATGCCCATGACACATGCAAGGTTTTCCATCTGCCACTACTTCCCTGCTGGATTTACGGCTAACTCCTAGCAGAAGGCAGAACCATTTCAAAGACCATGGAGCAGTGATTGTACTGCTGAAGTTCATCTAAGATGCAAAGAAGTTCTTCCCCTTCTTCGCTCCCTCGTTTTAGCCCCAACCATAATTTTGTGGTTCCTCTGCAGACGGTGTTCTCTCCGTCATGCAGATCCAGCTCCAGCACTTAGCGAGTGGATCACTTTGTATGATGGTCTCTTCCTTCATCACAAGGTATGAAGAAGGAGCCACAAGCCCAGATAGAATGGAACTGGCATAATAAGAATTATGCAGAAAGCAGGCTCCCTATCTTTATTATTTTTTTTACAATTAAAAGAGCCCCCAACTCTGTTAGAAACCACAGAAAGATACAATTACCTTACATAACACAAGTAAGAAGGTGATTTCAAAGTTAGCTCAGATGGGCCTGATAATAGTCTGTTCCCTAATAAGATGCAGTAAAAAAATCACATCTAAGAACTTCTTCAATGTATAAATGCACAGGCTTTTCTTCATTCAAGAATGTACAGTGCTCTTCTTAAGAGAGGTGTTCCAGCCCACTGATCATTCAAGCACAGAAATGATCAGAGGGCTGGAACACTTCCCCTTTAAAGGAAGGCTCAGAGAGGTGGCATTGCTCAAACTGGAGAATGGAAGGCTCTGGGGAGACCTTATTGCAGCTTTAAAGAAGTCTACCAGAAAGACAGGAACAGTCTTTTTAGCAAGGCCTTTATAACAGGACAAGAAGTGATGGTTTTAAACTAAAAGAGGGGAGATTGAAGACTAGAGAAACTTCTTGTACTGAAGGTGTTGAGATACTGGCCCAGGTTGCCCAGATTGCTGGTAGAAGCCCCATTCTTGGAAACATTCCAGGTCAGGTTGGACAGGGCTCTGAGCAATCTGCTCTATTTGAAGGTGCCCCTGCTGACTACAGCAGGGAGTTGAGAGTTGGTACCTTCAAAGGTCCTTTCCAATTCAAAGCATTCCGTGATTCTATTGTTTCTTTTTTTTTTTCAAACAATCACAACAATGTTGATGTAATGAACTGAAGTTTACTGTGATTACTTCATAACGGGGCCTGCCAGTTCGGTAGATTGTAGCAGGTTTATCCACTGACACCTCTCTCTTTAAGGAAAAGCTTTACCAAGCAAAATCCAGTATGTTCATGAAGAAAATCTAGTTTATGGCAAACTTGCTGTGAAAAAAGTTTCTAAGATCCTGGCAATGCAAACTAGGCCAACTGACCCAACAAATACAGAAATCACATAGGATAAAGAAAAAGCCCCACAACCCTCACCTGCCCTGCAAGGTTCATGAAAGGAAACTAAACCTGCAAATTCTCAGAAAAGCCAAATAACTGATTTCAACATTCACCATTTCTTGTATTAGCAGATAAATATGAGAATTGCTCAAGATTATCTCCTTTTGATTACAAACAGGAGCAATAAAATGAGGAAAAAATGATTCTAGAACCAATTCTAGAACAAATGAACTTTCACAAATTGTATTCAAGATGCCATTAACAAGGAAGTTGACTGATACATTTTAGCCCTATTTTCTTTCCCACTGCTGAATTTAGTCTTGAATTAAACTTTGTATAACCCCCCCCATTATAACAAACACTTCTAATTAAATCAGAAACAATACCTTTACAACAGACACAACTGAGAGAGTTTCTCTAAAGCCAAATAAACTCCTTAAAAATTCTGGCAGCATCATTGTTGTCTTGTATTAAAGTGAACAAAATTAGCCCTAACTTAATTATGAGAAGAGACACCCTGAAACTGCTTAGTCTCTCAGACTGATTAACCTTAAAATGGGGATTACAACCAGACTGACAAATACCACGACTCTGTTTTGGTTTAGTCTGTGGTGTAAAATTTCTTTTTCAAGCACTGGTGCTTAGCATTTGCATTTTTCCAATGCAGAATCCACCATGTTTTATTTTCTTATTTCTTAACTTCTGCATTCCACCATCCTTCTTTTCTCTAATCTGTTGGTGCAGTATTAATTTAGGCAAACATCACCACCCAAACTATGGCTACTTGCAGAGCCTAATACAAACAGGGCTGTGGACATATATTAGTGCAGAGGACCCTGTATATATGCAGGGTCTGGCCAGTGCGTAGCTCCTCAAAGAAGAAACATGACTCTTGGCCTTTCTTTCTCTAATGTTGCCTGGGGACGTGGTGGATTCTATTCTATTCTATTCTATTCTATTCTATTCTATTCTATTCTATTCTATTCTATTCTATTCTTTATGCTGTGATGAGAAGCTGTCTACTTGAAAAAAGACAAGTTGACCATCTGTAAGTGAAAAAAATATATGTGTCAATTAAGTCAGACTCCAAGTATAAATAATTCAACACTATCCCCTACAACCAGCTATCAGATTTTCAGTGTTCTAATTTTTTTTTTAATCATCCAACTTATAGTTATTATACAGTTATATTAGATGAAATTCATGATGTAAACAAGTGTTTCACAGTAGGTTAGGTTTAAAGCAACAGAATGTGGACTACAGTTTTCTCTAGGGAATTAAAAAAACCAACCCCACAATAAAAATATAAAAGATATTTGTGTTACATAATGATCAGCTTATTGATAGGCCAATGTATTCTTGAGCCAACTAAGCTCTTCCACAGAGAACATGCACTAACTCAACAATGAATTGTAAGTGAACAGACTGAGTTAAATTCTGTATCAGTCAACATAAGCTGGAGAAGTGGAGTAAATACAAGTGACTCTCAGCATCCCTCGGAATATAATGAAGCTGCCTTTGGTCATAGTTTACTCTTTCTCCCACGCATACACTGGGAGAGTCCTAAACCAAGAACTGCATATAAATAACACCAGAATGACCTACAACTTCCTTCTGAAACATACTCATAAATCCTGTATGTGGATTCTAGATAACCAGCATCTGCAGTTTTACTTCACTTGAAGACATTTCGAGATGCTGATGCTGAGCCATTGATCACTATCAGGACTTTGTGAGTTAAGCTGGATCAGCACTACTGCTGTAAGTGAAGTTTAGTTTTACTCTTTGACTGGATAGCAGAGAATACACAGGTTTTAAAAGTCCTCTTTACAGCCTGCATTCTAGACAGATACTGAAGTGGAGTCTCCTTCTCTGAAGTGATTCAAAACTCACCCCAACACAATCCTGCGTAACCTACTCTAGGTGAACCTGATTTACCAGGGGTGTCAGATTAGATGATCTCCAGAGGTTCCATCTAATCCCCACCATCCTGTGATTCTCTGATCCACTTTCAAGGCAGCTTTCAAAGTCTGCTTATTAACTTTGTTGTTTTCCATGTACATATTTTAAAAGACCTCATATTATTTGTAATACAAAATATTCATACAAAATGTTTCTTAATGAAGTCCAGTGCTTCCAGAGAAGCCTTTCCTTCTCCCTGTTCAGTATTCCAGATCCTGGCCATTTTCACCAGTCACAATGGCCACTGTGCCAGTTCACTGACTCAGCCCTGTACCAGCACCTATTTATTTCCTCCTCACTACTGTGATATAAAATAAACTCAGCCTCATTTCTGTCATGATAGATGTGACAGAATCATGGAATGCTTTGGGATGGAATGGACCTGCAGTGAGCAGGGACATCTTCAACTAGATCAGGTTGCTCAGAGCTCTGTCCAACCTGGCCTGGAATGTTTCTGGGAATGGGGCTTCTGCCACCTCTCTGAGCAACCAGGGCCAGGACTTATCACTCTCAGTGTAAAAAATAATAAAAAATTTTCTTCCTTCTCTCTGGTCTAAATCTCCTCTCTTACAGTTTAAAACCATTGCCCCTCGTCCTGTCACAACAAGCCCTGCTAAAAATATTGTCCCAATCTTTGTTATAAGGTCCCCTTAAGTACTGGAAGGCCACAATAAAGTGTCCCTGGAACCTTCCTTTCTTCAGGCTAACAGCTCCACTCTCAGCCCTTCTCTCCAGGAGGGGTGTTCCAGTCCGCCTTCTTTGTTTTAAAGGACTTCATAGCTTTAAGAATGTATATACTGAGGGTGATGCTGAGTGTCTAGCAGGCTTCTGCTCAGGCTCTGAAGTGCTTAAGTATGTACTGCAAAAGCATATAAGCCTCTGCAGTTTACCTTTGCAGAAAGGATATGGGAAAACATATCTCCAAATTAAATACAGGACACTAGCATGGAAAAGTAAATGCAGTCAAGGCCAGCTGATGGACCTCTAATTCGTTTAATGGACGCCGCCTCCAAATGGGGCTCAGCTGCTGTGCCACACGAACATGTTCTGTACCCACTATTACAGTGTGTGTGCAAACAGGCAGGGAGAAAAATTAAGAAAACCATTCACCAGGCAATCAGGAAAAACTGAAAAGCGTTGTTGACTAGGCAGGAAAGAACATTTCCTCAACAGCATCAAGTTAGCTTTGCTGCATTTTTCAAAGGGAATGAAAAATGTTTCATAAAACATCTTAAAAATGGTCAGTGTGCTTTCATGCACTGGTCATGACTTTGCTTAGTCTTTAACCATTATTACTTAAATTGAGGTTAAGGAACATTGCATGTTTTTCTGCCTTGCATTTTTAACCCTTTTTGGTTGTTCTAAACCCACAGCAAACAGACTGCTGTGCACACAGAAGTGTGTGAGAAAACATCTGGTTTGATTTTATGTTGGAGCAGCCCATCCAGGGCTCCTCAAAGGCTTCTCTAATGTTAACTAATCAATAGGAAAAAATATTTGGCATATTTAGCTGGAAAAGACAGAGAGAGTACTGTGTTTATTAACTATTTTCTCTCTTATTTTTAAATTGGGTAATAGTATTGTCTTCTCTAGCTAAGAAAAGCATTTGTGGTGGGGCTAAAATAGTGGTGACATTTGGAATCTCTCCAGAGAAGGAGACTCCACAACCTCTCATGGTGGCCTGCCCCTGTGCTCTGTTACCCTCACAAGAAAGAATTTCTTTCTCATGCTCAGATGGAACCTCCTGAGTTCCAGTTTGTGCCCCTTGTCCTGTCATCAGGCACCACTGAAAAGAGTGGTGCCCCATCCTCCTGACCCCTACCCTTTAGATACTGGCAAGCATTGAGAAGATCCCCTCTCAGTCTTCTGGCTAAAGAGCCCCAGGTCTCTCAGACTTAGTTTTCATATCGATACTTCCTCCAAACTGGAAATAAAAAGGGCATTTTGGGGGCTTCTACAGCTGCTTCTTCCATATCTTTGTACTTTTAACTATCAGTACTCTATCGTGGTCTAATTTTTATTACCAAAATTAATGAAGACTGAATTGTTTAAGCCTAATACTTTTTTATAAAGGGGAACACAAAACAAACAAACAAACAAAACCAAACAAACCCCACCCAAATACAAAAACCAGAGCAACAGATGAAACAGCTATTTCAGAGAATTCCCAGTGCATATTTTAAGAAACCACAATTCTGCCTTTCAAGAGTGTGGTCTGGTAGTTAGTAAACAGTGAAAAATTTCAGCGTTACACACTGCAGAATGACTTTTGTCCTATATCTGGCAACCACCTCTGTTCAGAAGACTCAACAGTAAGGCTAAAGTAATTACTCTATAATTATAACTCCTCTATTTTTTTTCCCACCATTAAACAACAATTTACTGGTTGATTAAAGCTTATAGTTTAAATCAGGTAAGTGGAGAAAGCTCGTTCATTGACCAAACAAGATTTGCTTCTGACTTACAAATTTCTAAGGTTTAAAAGTGATACTGCATGAGATCTTAAAAAGGAAAATGAAGACACTTTATCATCCCACTAAGTTCTTTATATATGAACCAGAACAGAATTTTAGATTGAAGAATCACAGAACTACAGACTGTTGTGAGTTGGAAGGGACCTCTAGTGATCATCTAGTACAGCCATGCTGCCAAAGCAGGACTACTCAGAACAGGCCACACAGGAACACACCTAGCTGGGTTTGGAATCTCTCCAGAGAAGGAGACTCCATGACCAATCTGGGCAGCCTGTTCCAGTGCTCCAGCACCCTCATCACAGTAAAGAAGTTTCTCCTGGTGTTGACGTGGAACTTCCTGTGTTCCTCATTATACCCACTATTCCTTGTCCTGTTACTGGGCACCACGGAAAAGAGCCTGGCACCTTCATCTTGACAGCCACCCCTCAGATATTTATAGACATCAGTAAGATTTCCTCTCAGCCTTCTCTTCTCCAGACTAAACAGACCCAGCTCTCTCAGTCTCTCTTCGTAGGAGAGATGTGCAAGTCCCTTCATCACCCTCATAGCTCTCCACTGTACTCTCTCCAGCAGATCCGTGCCTCTCTTGAACTGGAGAGCCCGAAACTGGATACGGTATTCCAGATATGGCCTGACTAGGGAAGAATAGAGGGGAAGGAGAACCTCCCTAGACCTACTGAACACACTTTTACTAATGCACCCCAGGATGCCATTGGCTCTCTTGGCCACAAGGGCACATTGGTGTCCCATGGATAACTTGCTGTCCACTAGGACTCCAAGATCTTTCTCCATGGAGCTGTTTTCCAGCAGGACCAACCCTAGCCTGTACAGATGCCCAATGTTATTCCTCCCCAGATGCAAAGCGATTGTTATGGCTTTCCATTATCACCATGGAAATTCAGTTACATGAGGAATGAACTATTGATAGTTGATACTTTTACTCATGTTTCTAAGCAATCAGTCCTGTATTTAATAAGCATCTATCAAGTTTAAAAAAGGGTAAATTATTTAAAAAATAACATTCCCTAGCTTGCAATCTGAGGTTTACCTAATTTACCATACATACATCCACATTCACTTCACCATCCATTATAATGAGCACAATTTTATTAAAGGCAAAAAGCCAAGACAAAAGGGGGTTCTTAGTTGTTTCACAACCTCTGTCTCTGTCCTGCCAATAAAAATCATGTCTCAAACATGAATCTGAAGCCATGGTCATACTAAGTTACTTTTGAAAATAAATGTCACTACCATGTGTAAAGGACTTCAAAAAGGTTTAGGCCATGGCTCTCCACTCAGAATGCAAGACAAAATCTCTCCTCCTCCATACTTTCTGAGCTACTCTTTTCCATTCTACCTCTTCTTCTCTCCTGATTTCACAGAGTGACAGTGGTGGAGGTTCTAAGAGACCTCTGGAGATCATCCAGTCCAGTCCTCTGCTAAAGCAGGGTCACCCAGGATTACAATGTCCAGGCAGGTTTTGAATTTCTCCAGAGAAGGAGAGATTCACAATCTCTTTGAGCAGCCTGTTCCAGGACTTGGTCACTCTCACAGAAAGGAAGTTTTTCCTCATTTCAGCAGCTGTATTTTGTGGGTTTGCTTCCTTTCTGTGAGTTGCCTTGCCTTCAGAGGCATGTGCAAAGTAATATCAAGGAGACTTCAAAGCATGCAGCGAACAGAGAAAACAAAACCAGGACTTTGCAGACATGAGGCAGAATGTGTCATGCTGCAAAAACCTGCTTTATTTTCTTCCCTCTCCACACTCGATCATATTCCTTCTCTGTTTCTGTTTTTTCTATGTGGTCACAATGATCCTAACAAGAACCAAGTCTGGGACTGTTAACATGCAGGCAGCATGTTTTGGAGCAACAGGCCAACAAAACCTTTCCAAGCACAGGGATGGCAGAGTGTCACACACTGCAGCACTCCCAGGTGGCTTGACAAAGCCAGATTTAAAGGTAATCATTTTGGAGTTTGTCGTGAATGATGTCATAACACACAGATACCACTGCTCCTCTCCATGGACAAAGTAAAAAGACTTTGTAAGCTCCTTAACACCTCTTTGAAGCCTAAGTGGCGCAGATCCTCCCATTATTGATCCTTGTTATTCACTAGTTTAAACACAGACTGGTGGACTAATGACTTAGAATTATAGACTCACAGATTTGTTTTGATAAGACCTTCAAGATCAAGTCCAACCATTAACCCAACACTATGGCCACTAAATCATGTCCCAAAGAGCCATGATTACACATTTTTTTAAACAGATCCAGGGATAGTGACTCCACCACCTCCTTGGGCAGCCTACTCCAATACTTCACAGATGGTACATGTGCATGAACCAGGAAAGTCTCTTATTCAACAGTAACTGCACTTCTGTGTTCTGTTGCAGTTTTCAACCACATCCAGTCACACTTCTTTGATCTCTTGCTGGTCATCTTACTGGAGAATATAAATGACAAAGACACTTCCAGTTTCCTTCAGCAATAGAGAATGGGGCTGCTATGCAGCTCCAGGCATCCAGAGCTGAAGGGTGTCCTTTGAGTAAATTTCAGTGACCTTTACTCCCTGAATTCCCCCTGCTCAGTAGTTGCTATGAAGAAAGCTGAGACAGAGCCAAGAACATACAATTGAAGGCACCATAATTCTATGCATCTTCTTTGACAAAGACATACAATATGGGATATATAAAAAATGTTTAATGGGTTGCAACAGTTGGTCACTCACTGATACAGCAAATTATCAGCGACAGTTCTACGCAAAATGTTGAGTGGTTTGTAGAGTTTTTCAGCACAATTCCAACAGAGACCTGAAGGGCACCCAAGAAATATTTTTCTTCATGTTCCAATGTTTTTAAATTAGAGCCCAACACTGAATGTCAAGGGAGAGTCCATGACCAAGTACACAAAGCAGGGCATAACTCCTAGATTTGATCTGATACATATGGTGGAAATTATAAACCACACAAAAATGCTGAGATGACAGGAAGCACCTTCTTTCTTCTCTTAATAATGAGGCAAACCCCACAACTCTGCTATTCCACCACCAAAGCTGGGAAAGCTGAAGCCTCACATGCTGTCAGAATAAGAAATGTGCTTGATACCATCAAGACACAAGATGTTATTACTATGGCACCTTCAAAGAGGACAGACTTAGGAAAGAACAAAGACCCTGGCAGTGAAAAGGTTAATACCAAGAACAGTGACACTGCTGCAGGTGGCTTGAATTCACTGACAACTGGGTGTTGGGAGGGACTGAAGAAAGGATTTAGATGCCATTACGTCAACACAGTCTGTGTGTGACCTGTCTGTGTGAGAGCTTTAGCAGAATCCAATTT
Source organism: Dryobates pubescens (assembly GCF_014839835.1). Taxonomy (NCBI): domain Eukaryota; kingdom Metazoa; phylum Chordata; class Aves; order Piciformes; family Picidae; genus Dryobates; species Dryobates pubescens. Next base: position 16,182,635 of record NC_071620.1, on the reverse strand, counting down.
GGAGAATGATACAGCCATCCTTCTAGGAAAATCCCTCGAAGAAGCAGCACTGAGTATCAAATCCTGAGGCCACGCTAAGCGGGAGGATACCAACTGCACTGCTGCTCCTCTTTCTGTCCAGCCGTACGTGTGGCCTGTGCACACACCAACGTGCCAGACCAAAGAGCCACAGAAGAAAAAAGCAAAAGGGACTGCCAAAGAGGTTTTCTGACCTCTAAGAGGGAATTTAGGTATCACTGTATCTGTGCTCATAATTAAACTGTTACAGAATCACAGAATCATTTAACTTGAAAAAGGCCTTTTAGATCAGCCTAGCGCTGCCAAGGCCACCACTAAACCATGGCCCTCAGCACCATATCTCCATGGCTTTTAAATCCCTCCAGGGATGGATGGTGACTCCATCACTGCCCTGGGCAGCCTGTTCCATTGCTTCACAACCCTTTTGGGGAAGAAATTTTTCCTAATATATGACCTAAGTTTCCCCTGGTGCAACTGAAGGCTGTTTCCTCGTGTCCTATTACTTAGACCAAGAGACTGATGCTTTGTTGCCCTTTTTTGGATGTGCTCCAGCACCTGATTGTCTTTCTTGTAGTGAAGGGTCTGTAAGAGGGCCTATAGGGCTCCTTCTGTCTAGGAGAGCACAAAGAAAGTCAGAAATATGCTTGGTTTCCAGAAGTGTTGCTGTTGAAAACAATTTTCATCTGTTCTTTCACGTCAGGAGTTGAATAATCTTTGGACAACAACATGAAGAACTTTTTCCACCCCTCCCCCACAAATTACTCCACCTAATACCAGGACAGATGTCTCAGAAGTTGGCTGAAACCCTTCTCCAAGCTAAAATAACTGCAAAGAAAAAGAACTGGAGGTGTGTCTTTTCCATGTAAATCAGATCACATATAAAATCAAATTTCTTTGGCCATGCTCACATCTCTTGTGTTTGCTCTCCTGAGAACTTGCACAATCAAATTTTATTAGCCCAAGTGTTTGCACAGAGATCAATTCAGATCTTCACACTTAAGTATACCAGAAGTAGCAAATTTTATCAGGGAAGAAAAGGCTGATAGACAAACTGGGATAATGTATTGACTGAGGTCAGGGTTCCCTGAAATGCTTGATTTACTTCCTATATCAAGGGACAGAGTGAGCCAAAGTACCACCCTTCTAGTAGGGTCAGCCTTGCTGACCTGTGAATGGAATAGGACAAAATTCAGCTCTGGAACCTTCCAATAAACCTGGAAGTTGTTATGTGTATTTTGTTGTTGTTGTTGCTTTTTTGTTTGTTTGTTTGGTTTTATTTATTTTTTATTTATTTCTAACTGGCAATGTGTTGAGCAAAGTGAGAAAACTGGATGTCCTGGCTTTTTTCCTCCCCTTTCAAAAATGCCTACTTCTGCTTGCCTGCTCTAAAACTACCGCCTTTCCCTGGCAGTGTCTATGTGTTGTAAGCATCTCCCTACCTTTCCTCTGACCACAGCAACTAATTTTACACAATTAACTGAAAAACTGACACCTGAGAAACCAAGACTAAGATAACTCAACAGAATCACAGAATATATATGGTTGGAAGAGCCCTCAAAGATCATCTGGCCCAACCTTTGACCCAGCACTGAGGGGCAAACATTAAACCATGTCCCTAAGCACCAGGTCCACATGCTGCTTGAACACCTCCAGGAATGGTGACTCCACCACTGCCCTGGGCAGACCATTCCAATGTTTGAAAACCCTTTCAGTGAAGAAATGTTTTCTCATATCCAGCTTGAACCTCCCCTGGCACAACTTGAAAGCATTTTCTCTAGTCCTGTCACTTGACACCAAGGAGAAAAGGCTTGATGACTCCTTGCTCCAACCTCCTTTCATGGAGGTGTAGCAATGAGGTCTCCCCTTAGCCTCCTCTTCTCCAGACCGAACAACCCCAGCTCCTTCAAATGCTCCTTGCAGTACATACTTCAGGCTCTTCATGAGCCTCACTGCCCTTCTCTGGATACACTCCAGCACCTCAATATCCTTCCTATAGTGAGAGGCCCAGAACTGAACACAATACTCAAGGTGTGGCTTCACCAGTGCTGACTACAGGGGGATGATCACCTCCCTGTTCCTGCTGGCCACTGTTTCTCTAATACAAGCCAGGATGCCATTGGCCACCTGGGCACACTGCTGGCTCATGTTCAGTCAACTATCAACCAATACCCCCTTATTTTATCAAAATGATGGATGGACAATCACGACACTGAAGATGCCCAACAACCTCCAGTGACAACTGACGGTTTGCAAAGGCCTTCAACATCACGGCTGTCTGTGGGACATGTATTAAGATTTCAAAGCAAAAAATCACTTCAGTAGCTTTTCTGGGATTGCTGGAGCAGCAGATAGGATGGTCTTCAGTGAAGAAAGTGGGCTTATCATATAGAAACCATTTCACCAGCATGATGGTAAAGTCAACCCACTTATGTATTATAAAGACACATAATCAATTCATCAACACTTTTGTATATTTGTTTTGTTTTGTGTTGATTCTCTTTGAAAATGAAGGCCATTGTAGCTAGACCTTGTTTAGTTTTGTTCTGTTCTACAATCATAGAAGTTTGCTTTGGAGTTCCCTTCCATGGATACCACAAAATTTGGGCATTTGATAAATAGTATGGGGAAACTAAAATATTAAAAAATGGAGTTGTATTCCTCTTCTAGGAAAATTTAAGAGCAGCAAGTCAAGAGAGGTGATTCTTGCCCTTTACTCTGCTCTTGTGAAACCCCACCTCAAATACCAGGTCCAGTTCTGGTGTCCCCATCCTAAGAAGGTCACAGAGTTATTGAAGCAAGTCTGTAGGAGGGTCACAAAGGTGATCCAAGGGCTGGAACACCTGCTATGAGAATAGGCTGAGGGAGCTGGGGTTGCTCAGCCTAGAGAAGAGAAGACTCCAGAGGGACCTTAGAGCTGCCTTCCAATACAGGAAGTCCAGAGAGAGACTTTTCATAAGGGTGTCTAGTGATAGGACAAGGGAGAATGGTTTGAAGCTGAGAGAGTAGTTTTAGACTGGACCTTATGAAGAAACGCTTCAGGATGAGCATGGTGAGACTGTGGAACAGGCTGCCCAGGCAGGTTGTGGATGCCAGGTTGGATGAGGCCTTGAGCAGCTGAGTCTAGTTCAGAGGTGTCCCTGTCCATGGCAGAGAGGTTGGAGTAGATGATCTCTAAGGTTCCTTCCAACCTAAGGCATTCTATGGTTCTGTAATTATATGAAATCCTAATTAAATCTGAACATGTAAGAAAAATGTCATAGAATTAGAAGGAATACCTAATGAATGGGTTTTTATTTATATACAGGTGATTCAATATCAAGACAGCACTAAGTCATAATCTGAAAGTCCCTTATCACAGAAAACCAACATGGTGGGGGCTTGAAGAGACCTCTGGAGTACAAACCCGCTTACTAAAGCAAGGTCACCCATAGCAGTTTGCCCTGGACTGTATTGTCCAGGCTGGTTTGGAATTTCTTCAGAGAAGGAGACTCCACAACCTCTTCACATCCTGTGTTCCAGGGCTCTGGCACCCTCAAAGGAAAGACATTTTCCTTATGTTTAGATGGAACCTTCTGTGCTCCACTTTGTGCCTGCTGCCCCTTGTCCTGTCTCTGCACACCATTTAAAAAGTCTGGCCCCATCCTCTTGACTCCCGTGCTTTAGGTACTGATCAGCATTGAGAAGATTCTCTCTCAGTCTGTAATTCTTCAGCTTAATTAGCTCCAGGTCCCTCTGTCTTGTATGAATTTGCTGAATGCAGATGTAGTGATGGTAGTTCAAAGTAAGTGAAACCTAATTACAGTATGATGTAAGATTTATCACCATAAACAAAATCAACCTGCTGAAATCTAGGTAAGTCAACTGGAGACAAGAATTAAATCAAATCAACTTTCCAAGTAATCTTTTTAAAATTAATCTTGACATTTAACTTGAAAGAAATACTAAACTGGAAGGCAGGGAAAACAATGACCTGCCACTTTTACGGTACCAATGTCAAAGAAATATGTAGCAGTCATTAAGGGAAAAATATGGTTGATGGCCACGCAATACTTCCTCCTCCCAGAATTACATAAATTATCTTGGTAGTTAGTGATAAAGAAAAACTCAGATCTTTGCTGATGATACATTTACCACTGTCAGACCACAAGGTCTGGCCTCCAGCTCGGTCATAAATTCATGTTTGTTACAGATATCACAACATCACACTTAGGAGAAGTGCAGAGATATGGAGAGTCATGTAAGCACATGAAAGTGGTCTGACAAGCAGGCCTACATCCTCGTTTCCATGAAGGAAGAGTACCCTGCTAATTTAGAAGGGCATTAAAGATCAAGGAAAAGCAACTTTTAGTCCTAATGTAAATAAAACATTTGCCTTTTTGTCTTTCTACTAACTCTATTTCCAGCCAAATGGTTCTCCCACAGTAATAAAGAAAATTAGGCTAACTTTCAAAAATACAGAAGCTCTGTACTGCAGCCAAATTCAACTCTTCCAAAACACACTGTATTTGTAACTCACTTAACAGTCAGCAAGTTGGACTGCTGACTTTATAATCTCCTAAGAATGCTTTCCAGTATTTTAAGTCAGCCACTCAACTTTTGGTCCAATATTTTTAACATGTGGTGGGATTTTTTTGTATATGCTTTGTTTTGTTTTGTTTTGAAAGCAGATAAATTAGTGGTGACCTACTGATAATGTTATTCCTTCACTATCAAGTCAGAGATAAGGATTTAGCTGATGGTGTGGGATGCTTTCTCCCACAGCTGGAGTAATGAAAACACTGCAGATGTTTCCAAACTCTGTGGTAAGCAAGTGTGTCAGCATTGCACTGGTTCCCATCTTTCCATTGCCAATTAACATTGACCATGGGTGCTTTCTGAGATGAATGCCACTCACTCCTGCTGAGCCAGACATGCACCCTTGTATCCAGTATATTCTAAGTGGACACAAGAAAACAGATGTTTTCTTGAACATCTCTCCTATGAGGAGAGACTGAGAGACCTGGGACTGTTTAGTCCTGAAAGGAAAAGGCTGAGAGGGGATCTTATTAATGTCTATAAATATCCGAGGGGTGGCTGTCAAGATGAAGGTGCCAGGCTCTTTTCAGTGGTGCCTAGGGATAGTACAAGGAATAATGGGTACAGACTGGAACATAGGAGGCCATGTCAACACAAGGAGAAACTTCTTTCCTGTGCGAGTGCTGGAGCACTGGAACAGGCTTCCCAGAGAGGCTGTGGAGTCTCCTTCTCTGTAGAGATTCCAAACCTACCTAGGTGTGTTGCTGTGTGGCCTGTCCTGAGTGATCCTGCTTTGCCAGGGAGGTTGGACTGGATGATCTCTAGAGGTCCCTTTCAACCTCTAACATGCTGTGATATGTACATAGCAGAACTAGGTGTCTAACCCAGCCTCACATGCTCTAACAGATACAAGGCAGACACAAACCACCACTCTGAATAAGGTCCATCCAATGCAGGCACAGAAATGTTATTCTGGGTTCTGCATTACAGAAATAGATAATGCAGCAAAGACACAGCAGCTTTAACATTTCTTTTCCATTGACTCTGACGGCACTGTTTTAGTTCTCAAGGTATGATGGAGGGGCAAATAAAAGTTGGGAACATTTTATTTCTGTTAAGATCACAAATAATCCTTATCAGTGAGAAAAAGGCTGTTTGATCAGATTAGTGACATGTCTGTTCCCAAGTTTCAAGTCTTCTGCTGTAAGACTGAAGGCTTGTAAATGTGGGTAAGTCACTTAGCTGTCATATTTTCAGGCAGATCATGAAATGGAACACACAGATACACTCAAGAGATATTTAAGTATCAAATTCTTTTTCATAAATGTGTCTTAAAGGTGAAGAATTACACAAGTGTAATATTTACTACTATAATAAATAACCTCAGAATAAAGAAAACACAGGCCAGTTAGAAGATATGGAGGGAAGATATGTATCACAAAATCTGAATAACCTCCTTTCAAACTTTCAATGAAAAGGGTAGTAGGATTTAGTTCTATCTTTCAGGACAGTGGACTTCACAGAATCATAGACTGGTTTAGGTAGGATGGGGACCTTTGAAAGGTCTTCTAATTCAACCCCCCTGGAGTCAGCTGGGACATCTTCAACTACACAAGGTTGCTCAGAGTCCCATCCAACCAGAGATGGAATGGTTCCAGGGATGCAGCGATCACCTCTTTCAGCAATGTGGGGCAGGGTTTCACCGCTCTCAGTGTAATAAAATTCTTTCTTCTCTCTAGTCTAAATCTCCCTCTTTTAGTTTAAAACCATCACCCCTTGTCCTGTTACAACAGGCCCTGCTAAATAAGACTGTCCCCATCTTTCTTATAGCTCCCCTGTAAATAAGGTCTCCCTCTTCATTCTAGATCCACCTTTTTCCCATTTGTTTTGCTATTGGGTTTAACATGATACTTCACCTTATTCTCCTTGTCAAAGCCTGTAGATAGGTGTACTTTTTCTTTAAAGGGAAAGTACAGTATCAGTAATATTATGGCTTTATGTATTCTTTTTTCACCTGGTTCTTTCAGCACCATTTTTCAAAGCAGGCTTGGGACATGCATTGGCTTTTACTGACCACTAAAATAAATTTTACATTCATTGATTTTAAATAGATGTTACTGTTCTATTCTCTTGTTCTGATATCTTACTTGAGTGAAAGGTGGGTGCTGGTCTCTTCTTCCTAATAATGAGTGATAGGATGAGAGGAAACAACCTCAAGTTGCACTAGGGGAAGTTTAGGTTGGATATTAAAAGAAACTTTTTCACAGAAAGGGTTCTCAGATACTGAAACAGGCTCCCCAGGGAGATGGTTGAATCCCCATCCCTAGAGGTGTTTAAAAGATGCAGAGATGTGGTGCTAAGGCACATGGTTTCGCACCAGACTTGGCAGATTTAGGTAATGGTTGGACTCAATGATCTTCAAGGTTTTTTTCCAACCAAGACAATCTATAAGTCTACAATCATAAACAGTTAGCCTGAACTTTTCAGCAAGCATAGCTCAGATCTGTACCGTTGTGATTGTAGTAGACGAGGGCACGAGGGGAAACCCACTGATCACAATTTTGGACAACTTTCTAGTTGTCTTTTTGTGTACAACCACAGTTTTCATTTGTAGCCACTCTGGCCTATGAGCAAATGCCCGGCTTTTGCTAAATTCAGCCTGCTGAGGTCAAATGAGTTCCTTCCTACACATATATCATTTTCCCTCACTTCCATGTGCTGATGAATCATTACTGGGTCCTTCTCTTTCCCCAAAATAGTCTGGAAAGAGGGAAAAGAAGTGATGACCTGCAGCACCAAAATTCCCTGTTGCGGCAGACGCGTGTCAAGTCCCTTAGAAACACCTCCTGCTTCCTGCTTCAGCCCTGACACCCAGAGCGGAAACAACAGAAAAACAAAGCACTGAGCGCTACCACAGACTTGTGGCGTTGCTGCTGACCACGCTGCCAGTGAGACAAATCAGAACACGCTGGAGTGTTCTCTGCAAACCGCAAATCGCATAGCAACTCCACGAATATACATTTCTGTAACAGCAGTTCACATAAAATGTACATTTTTGGTCACAGTTCAAGTCAGAGTTGGGTTATTACCCAAGACAGATGAGTTCTGCAGCCTTGGTATGATCATGGACTACCTCCTGATTAATGTTTCCATGAATGCACTCTATATTTATGATTTACACCTTCACAACCTACTACAGATCTCTTTTCAGGACATTTCCAGTCAGAAGAACCTGTTTAAGGGTTATAACTGTTGTCCTGTGGTAAGACAAGGGGCAATGGACACAGACTGGAACCCAGGAAATTCAACTTCAACATGAGGAGAAACTTTTTTGCTATGAGGGTGACACAGCACTGGAACTGGCTGCCCAGAGAGGTTATAGAGTCTCCTTCTCTGGAGACTTTCAAGACCCATCTGGATGTGTTCCTATGTGACCTGCTCTGGGTGATCCTGCTTTGGCAGAAGGGTTGGACTCAGTGGTCTTTGGAGGCCCCTTTCAACCCCCACCATTCTATGTTTCTAATTCCAGCATTGCCTGGGTCTCAGAATTTAGAACAAAGCATTTTCCTCTGATTTGCTCTACAATATTTAAACTTCATGGTTTAAATCAAACTAATTTTATGTAAATCTATTTCAAATGGAATAAAGGTATTTTAAAATTATTACTTTTTCACTCCTCTTTATTAGCTGTTAAATAATTGAAGCAGAATATTTAGTTGTATAATAATGGCAAGGTATGATAAACCAACCCATTACTTTTGCTCAACATACTCAGCCTGTACAGAGAATGAAAATGTGAATTACTGCATTGCAGCCAGATCTTGCTAATTTAAATATGTTTGGGGTTCCTTCCTCCCCCATGCATGATTATAAACTGAGATTTTCAGTTGTGTGCTGTGAATGGAGAAGTGTGCTAAAATCCATTGCAAAGCTATCACATCTGGTTTTGAATGAACCTTCCTTCTGCAGAACAGAGGGCTGCTGCACGATGGTGCCCATGCAGAAGTTCTGAAATACAGTTCTGGAGATGCTGTGTATCCACAGTAGCTATAGCCACTAACAGAGAGATCCTTGAGTGTGTTAATTGTAAGGCAATTTAGGTCTAGCCCTACTCTTGCCTGGAGCAGATCATACTAGTTTTGGGTGCACAAGGCCTGACCATGAAGTTTGAACCCTTCCAAGGACAGACATTGCACAGCCTATCTGGGCAACATTTTCCAGTGTTTGACCACCCTTATGGTAATGAATTTTGTCCAGGTATCTAACTTGAATTTCCTGTATTGGCTTTTGTGTCTGTTGCCTTTCATACTTCCAAAAAGAGCCTAGCTCCTTCCTTATACCATCCCACTAGATAGCTGAGGACAGCTGTAAGATTGCCCATCATCCTTGAGATACAGGACACTAGAGAAGCTATTCACCTGCATTCTTTCCATCTTCACCTGAGTATACATTTTGGATGATAGTGTGCAGATGTCCTTCTATAACTTATTATAGATGATTGCATTTTGGGCTGTTAAATCCATAAAAAGAATTACTTACTACTGTGCACAGTCAATCAGCTGGTACTCGTTTGACCTCTCGAAGCATGCCTTTACACCTTCATCATCCCAGAGCTTCTTTGCATGTTCAAAGAATTCCTGAAAAGTTGAAACAGCACAGATAAGGGAACACTGTTCAGTCATTTCAATCCCCAATCTATATCACAGAATCAATGAATGTATCTGGCTGGAAGAGACCACAAAGATCATCCAGTCCAACCTTCAACCCAGCACTGAAGGGACAACACTAACCCATGTCTCTAAGCACCATGTCTACACACTGTGTTGCTCCTTCCCCCCATCCCTCATGCTTTATACCTTTTGCAGAATGACAGATTACACCTCTACAGAAGGAAAGTAGCAAAATTTATTAGCTAAACAGCAGTAAAATATTCTGAACACATGGCTGCTGACAGGTTCCAGTACATGATATGCAAGGAAGAGTATCTTCAATATTTGTGCAAGTCCATATATGAAATATACTGTAAGGAGAAATGTTACTGAGAAGAATGTTCACTTCATTTTCAACTGAATTTATGCTTCTCCTATGGGAAATGCATAAAAGTGATGCAAAAATCTGCTCAGCTCATAAACATCTGCTTTCCAGAGAAAAAGGCAGTCTGTAACTTTAAAAGGATTGTGTAATTTTTCCTGAAAAACACAACTTTCCACTGCTCAGTATTTTCTCATGCAACATAATAATTTGATTGCAAGACTTTCAAGAGTCTTTGCTCAATGCTGCTCCCTGCAAGCAGCTGCCTGGCACAACGTGCTTTGCCTAGCAGCTGTCCCAGGCAACCCAATCCAGAAATATCTCCTGGAAGCCTTTTCCAGAATTACTTGAAAGAGGAATCAAAGCAGTCCTTGCTGATGGTGAAGCCACAGCTCTGTTGTATAAAATGCACACATGCATCTGACGCTGCCTGCTGGCTCCTCTGCTCCTCCACCTCCTGCTGTAAAGATTTAGATGCTCCAGCTCATTTTAAAGCTGGAAGTCCATTTTATGTTCTATCATTCCATACCATCTCTGGAAGGATTTAAAAGATGCATAGATGTGGTGCTGAGGAATACAGTTTAGTGGTGGCCTAGCAGTGTAGGGTTAACTGTTGGACTTGATCTTAAAAGTATTTTCCAACATAAATGATTGTATTGTTCTGTGATTACTGGCAAATCAAACCATAACTGATTTTTTTCCAGCTACAGCTTTTTAAAATCAAATGGAAAATAGTTAGAAAAAAAATTGGTATCCTCTTTATCACACAACTGTGTTTTTCCTCCTTCAAGCCAAATTGTTACAGTAGTATGTCCACTTAAACACAGAAACTGTTTGCAATCTCTTAACACCTCAGCACTGCTACTAAACCATCAGAGCCCCTCTGCTCAGTCATAAATGTGTGGAACCTAACAAATTGCTTTTCTGGGGTTCAATTTGGGTCTGTGCAAAATGGTGGTGTCACACCACTATTCCCTTTGTGAGCTTCTCAAAATGCTGCATAAATATCTGAATTCTGAAACTTTCTGAAATCGCTGGCAGGACCCTCTCCACACCTTCTAAAGATTAAAAACTTCTCTCAAAAGACAAAGTTCACAGATCCTGGCAGCATAGTGAGGTCACTTTTTACTCTATATGGGTTTCCCAACCTTGCATGACACCCCTGAAATGGTTCTCCAGAAGGTGACACTCAGCTCCTCAGCAACTACCTGTCACCTACTGGCGATGCTTTCTGGGAGAGAGAAAACAGGACAAGATTTTCGGAACAAACTAGTACAGATGATTGCTTAGCTAAGCTTTGCACATACACTACAGAGGCCCTGAATAACCCCAAAAAGGTCTGTTGTAGTTTGAGCTGGGTGCCCCCCTGGAGGAAGAATTGGAATCATCTCTTTGTGCCCATTACAAGGTCCTTTCCCCGCCCTCCCCCTTCAATTATGCTGGGCACAGTACAGAGAGGAAGATCCATTCTTTAAGAAGTTTTCCAAAGTTTAGACAACAGGAGATGCTAAAGCAGGTGTGAAAAACCTTCACAAAAAACCTTGGAAGAAGAGAGGAAGCAACAATGGAGATTGGCAGATGCTTACACTGCCTTTGGAATTTATTTCCTCACCATCCCGAGGACATGTTTATTTTGCCTTTGTTATTTTAATGACTTATGTAATGATTGTTTAAAACACTGCAGATGCACCTTTTGAAGTTGCACTACTGCTATTATAAACTCTCTCTTCCTACAACAGAAGGAAAGTAAAAACAAGCTCAATAAAGGACAAGATAGCAAACAAAACAAGTAGGATAAAGAGGGACACATACAAGAGAGACCATGTCTTCTACCGCCTTTCAGTACTTAAAAGGGGCCTATAAAGAAGATGGGGACAAACCTTTTAGTAGGGCCTGTTGTGAAAGGATAAGGAGTGATGGTTTGAAACTAAGAGGGAGATTCTGTCTAAAAGAGGGAGATCTTTGTCCAAAGAAAAGCAATGCATTTTCAGGGGAAAAAAAAACTCTGGATAAGCATCAGGGTCCTGAGGCAGAAGGACTCAGCTCTGCCACCCTCTTCAATGACTGTGTGCACAATTTCACCCCTCCTTCCTTCAGATGCTAGCTGCTGCAGGCATGGGGGCTGAGTGGAATGAGGCTGCCTCCCCATCCTCACCACCTGCCCAGAAAGCCATCTCTTAGCCTACATCTACAAAACAGTCCCACTGAGCCCCACACAGCCCATGGGAAGAGGATGGGATGAGAAGGATGTCAGTGTGAAAGCATAATTTTCTGCAATGTTGGATGAATTGAGAGATTGCTGCAAATGTAAATAAATAAACAAATAAATCAAACTGCATAGCCACAGGAGTTTCTAACTTCACTTCTGTTTTCACATCCTCTCTAAGCTTTATTTACTCTTAAAAATCTCTTCTAGGAAAGAATCAATCTTTTCAGCTCAGCTTCTGAGAGCCTCCAAATATGCTGTAAATACAGGGTTTCCATATTATATGCTTCCAGTATTTCCACCTGACCATTATCTCTCAAAGCAGCCTATTTAAAATGACTTCCAGACTTGTAGACCAAAGCAAATCCTCTCAAACGGAGCAAATACACTTCCCTCATTAAAATGTACTGTTCTGCTGCAGAGTACACTTGCCTGCAAATTGCCTCCCACACAGCTACCCAATCCTTCTTTCCCAGGTGACTAAAGCCTTCCAGAAAAATCCTGCTTCAAGACACCACGTACCACGATGCAACTTTTCACACTTGATTTTAACCCCTTTTTCATCTCCTCTAAGTTCTTCACTGTGTTTTCTCCTCAGCTGTTGAAGGCTCCTGTTGTAGAGAGTCAAGCACACATGAGGATCCTGCCCACACATGCCAAACACATCTGGGTACCAACCTACTCTCCATCGCAGGACAACATCCTCAACGCATGACACTGCTTCCTCCAGCCATGCCCAGGCACTGGCGAGCTAATAAAGGCACAGGTGTTGGGTTAAGGCCATTCTGCAGAACTTGTCGGAGGGGTTTGCAGTACCCTGGGGTGGCAGCCATATTTGGCAATGCCTCTTGCAGGGAAGCACAAAACTGTTTTGGTTGGAAGAGACCTTTAAAATCATCAAGTTCAACCCAGCAGAGCCAAGTCATCACTAAACCACGTCTCCCACCAGGGATGATGACTCCACCATTTCCCTGGGCAGCCTGTTCCTGGGCTTCAAAGCACTTTTGATGAAGACATTTTTCCAGCCTTCCAGGCTGGAAGAGCCGAGGTAATTCAAAGGACTCAGAATTTAGATTTGCTCTAGCTGCATAAGGGAGATGGGAGAAAACTTTTTACTTAATATTTTTGGTGGACAGCAAACTACATATGAACATGACCTTAGGTCAGTACAAAACAAGTAAGGTTTTAAGAGTAGAGCTGTGACCTTAGTGCCTTACATTCTGAGATGACCAAACTAAGATTTTCCTGTGGTTCAGACTGCTGGAAAGTGGCTTTCCCCAAGTTCTTAACAGTCAGGAATCAGGTCCTTTAGGTAAAGGTGGGACAGGAGAAAACAGGGACATGGAAAATCACTGATTCACTTGGTTTGCAAACACATGCAGCTGACCTCCATTGGATCCAAGTCACTGAAATCTACTAAAAATCTTTAGTATCCTGAAGAGAACCAGGCTTCATGTCCTATGCCTGAAAGCAGGAAACCAGCTGCATCATGACACATCTGTGAACTTCAGAGATATTTCTCCTAAACTCTTCCTTAGGGATAGACCCACACAAATAGTTGCATCTACCACATTAACAAAACCATTAATCTATTTTTTGAGGCAGTATTTTAATTAAAGCAGTAAAGTAACTGATGATGCCTCAGGTCTCAGGAGTCACAGGTCACAGGAATTATGGATACTCTGTTTTACACACATTAATTGGTACGAGTTACTTAAGAATTTAAGTCAGGGCAATTCCAAGCACAAATATAGGCTGGGTGAGGAATGGCTCAAGAGCAGTCTTGAGGAGAAGGACTTGGGGGGTGTCAGTTGATGAAAGACTCACCATGAGCTGGCAATGGTCGCTTGCAGCCCAGAAGGCAGGTGTGTGCTGGATTACATTAAGAGAAGTGTGACCAGCAGGATGAGTGAGGTGATTCTACCCCTCTGCTCTGCTCTCTGAGACCCCACCTGGAGTACTGTGTCCAGCTCTGCTACTCCCAGGGGAAGAGGAACAAGGAACTGCTGGAGCAGGTTCAGAGGAAGACCATGAAGATGATCAGAGGGCTGGATCACCTCCCCTGTGGGGACAGGCTGAAAGAGCTGGACCTGTTCAGCTTGGAGAAGAGAAGGCTTCAGGGAGACCCTAGAGCAGCCTTCCAGTGTCTGAAGGGGGCCTACAAGAAAGCCAGGAAGGAGCTTTTTACAAGGGCTTGTAGTGATAGGTTAAGAGGGCATGAATTGAAGCTTGAGGAGGGGAAATCTAGATTGGATATTAGAAGAAATTCTTTACAGTGAGGGTGGTGACACACTGGAACAGATTGCTCAGGGAGGTTGTGGATGCCCCCTGCCTGAAGGTGTTCAAGGCCAGAGTGGATGAGGCCTTGAGCAGCCTGATCTAATGGTAGAGGGGTTGCAACTAGATGATCTTTAAGGTCCCTTTCAACCCAAACCATTCCATGAATCAATCAATTTACAGCCATCACTACACCATGCAATACCAACATTTTGAGGTGATCACAATGGTGATAAAACACACAACAACTCAAATATTTACTGATACAAAATTATTTGGAAATTCCCCACTCCTTCTGAGACAATGCACAAACCTCATGTTCCTGATCTTCCTTTTCACTAGCAGTTAATTTCTGCTATACACAAATATTCATGGATCATCCAAAAATAATTAAGTGACAAATAATTTATGATTCCTTGGATTTTCTCTGTGATTAAGTAAGGTAAGATGTACGTAATGGAGAAATATCCTGAGCTGATAGCACAGAGACGAACAGCACAGAACTTTCACTACATTTTATACAGGTCTTGTAGAAATATTTTTCCTCATCCATTCCAAGGTAACATTTTAGGTTGAAAATAAAAGGTGGGGCTATATTCCTTTATAAGCCTTTTAAAGAAACCAATACAGGTAACAACTGCAGAAACATTACAGCTAAGTCTCAAAGCACTGGTTTCCAACTTTGCCCTAGTAGCAGTTACAGCCTGTTCTTGAGATTTCATTTTCCTTATTTTGGAAATAAACGTATTTATTGGTAGGTTACCTTAGAAACCTCCTCCCCCTTGTAACTCCTACCAAAAAAATATATATTAATTTCAAGTAGCTAAAAAATGAACTTGTTTCACTTTTCAGCTGCCTAAGTTGGGAATAAATATTAGTGATGATTAAACAATGACATATCTCCATGAACAGATCTTCATGTAATTTGGAAAGAGGACTTTTCCTCTAATTGCTTTACAAACCACAAAAGTTCATGTTAGGTCAGGAACACAATTTTTTACTCTGTTAAAATTCCTCTCTGTCTCCTTCCAGCTGCAGCATACACTTTAATAGCTATCCTGATGTCACCTTTAAATCTCCCAGTAGCTGGGATGGAGAAGATTCCCCTGTATTTTCTGCTCCACATAGTTGCTCTCTTATTTTCAAAGCTGAAAACAGCAGCTCAGATCGACATGAAATAAGATTGATCTCCCTCAAGCCAAAATTTTTGCTATGGTTCTCCTAAGCTTCAGTACCATATGACAATTTCTTATCCAGAACACAGATTGAACCTGTCTGATTAGCCTGACAACCATTTGAAGTAGCAAACATTACACGTTTTCATAGTTCTGCCACTGTGGGTGTGAAATAAAAGTCATCACTTCTATTCTGCATCTCAGTGGCTACCTATTCCCTCACTCACTTAACCAAAAAGTAAACACCTCTCCTACAAGGACAGGCTGAGGGAGCTGAGGTTGTTCAGCCTGGAAAAGAGAAGGCTCCGGGGAGGCCTCCTAGCAGCCTTCTAGTACCTGAGTGGGGCCTACAAGAAGGCTGAAGAGCGACTGTTTACAAAGGCCTGCAGTGACAGGAAAAGGGGCAATAGCTTGAAATCAGAGAAGAGTAGATTTAGACTGGATATTAGGGGCAAGTTTTTTACTGTGAGGGTGGTGGAACACTGGAACAGGTTGCATGGGAAGGTAGTGGAGGCCCCATCCTTGAGGCCTTCCTGGGCTTGACTTCACTCCTCATTCCTCTACCTCCTCCCCCTGAGCAGTGCAGGGAGATGGAGATTGGGGGTTGTGGTCAGCTCACCACACATTGTGTCTCCTGCAACTTCCTCCTCAGGGGGAGGACTCCTCACACTCATCCCCTGCTCCAGTGTGGAGTCCCTCCCATGAGAGACATGTGTAGTGGTTTGGGAGACCAGATTCTCCCACCACGGGCAAAAATAACAACTCAGACAAACGGATTGCAAGTGTGATGGAAAGATTAAATGGGAAAACAAAACAAACAACAATGAAAGTTTTACAGAGAACCACAGGCACCGTGACAAAAAAAAGAGAGATCCCAGAACATACCCAAGAACGTTTCATCCCCACCTGGGGGTACACCCAACCCCCCCAGGGCTCTTTCTCTCCCCCCCTAACCCAGCCTTGGGCCTGGGCAGGCCCAAGGGAAGCAGCTCACGCCATTTTGCCTAGGCAGCAGCGGGGGACGAAAGAGGAAGTGAAGACCCCGCGCTGATGTTTTATAGGGGAGCAGGGCATTATGGGAATGGAATACCTGGTTTCCTGTGACCACCCCCTGGGCTGGGCCCACCCCTTGGGACCTCCCAGGTGTGGTCTGTGCAGTGGCATCCAGGCCAGCACCCAGCCTAAACCACCACAACATGTCCTCAGGATCTTCTCCAATACACATCCTTCCCATGGGCTGTAGTTCCTCAAAAACAGCTCCAGCGTGGGTCCCTTCCACAACGTGTAGTCCTTCAGGAACAGACTGCTTCAGCATGAACCCCTTCCATGGGGTGCAGTCCTTCAGGAAGATACTGCTCCAGTGTGGGTACCCCACAGGCTCATAACTCTTTCTAGCTAATCTGCTCCAGCATGGGTTCTTCCCTGCAGGGGGCCATAGGTCCTGCCAGGAGCCCGGCTCCAGTGTGGGGTTGCCATGGGGTCACAGTTTCCTTCAGGCATCCACCTGCTCCAGTGTGGGGTCCTCCATAGGCTGCTGATGGATCTCTGGTCCACTGTGGACCTCCATGGGCTGCAAATGGACAGCAGGCCTCACCAATGTCTTCACCAGAGACTGCAGATGAATCTCTGCTCTAGAGAACCCCTTCTCCTTCCTTCTTCACTGACCTTTGTGGCTGCAGAGTGGCTTCTCTCACATATTCTCTCAATGGTGGGTTGAAGGTTGGACTGGATCATCTCTGACACCTCTTCCAACCAAATATATTCTGTGATAATCTCACTCCTCTCTTCAGGCTGCTGCTGTGCAGCAACTTTTTTACTTCTTAAATACATTATCCCAGAGGCAGTGCCACCATCACTGCCAAGCTCAGGCTTAGCCAGTGGCAGGTCTGTCTTGGAGCCAGCTGGCACTGGTTCCATCAGACACAGAAGCATCTAGCAGCTTTTCACAGAAGCCTTCCTTGTAGAATCCCTGCTGCCAAAACCTTGCCACACAGATGCAACAGAAGGGTTTTCTCAATGTGATGTGCCTGTCTCTGTCGTCCAGACAGTATCCTGACATCTGAGGGCAAACTGGAACCAGGTCCATCAGCCTGCAGCCCAAGGCACTGTGTGGCAGCAGTGGTGAGCAGCAGGATGCTGGGCTGCTACGGGGAAGGGTGGGCAGCAACACATTCTGGAAGAGGTAACCATGACAAAGGCCTCTAACCTTCCAGTTTCTCCACTCCCCAGCAAGCTGTGAGGAAACTCTTTTCCATGCAGTGCCTGGGTGATAACCAGAGGGCCAGCATCCTAGCTGAGCTCCTCCCTCACACTCCAGAAGGCTTCTGGTGGTGTTGGTGTGGGGTGGTGGGGGGAGCTGCTACCCTTAGCTGCAACAGTTCTACGGTTCTAGATATTAATTTTTCCATTATTTCAAGACTGGACTCAGTGCTGCTGAATACAGCCCTCTGAACTCTTATAATGCTTACCCTACAGAAGCATCTCTGAATCTCCTAAGAGGATGGTACTGCTATACACAGTAGTTTCTTCATCTCTCAAAGTATTTAAATCACATCTGATTATCTTTCTTGAGCTACACATGGTAGCTCAACAGAATACAATCCAACAGCTATGAACTTTTAGTACAGAGTGAAGAAGAAACCATCTGCTCAGGGGAGACCTTATTGCTGTCTACAACTACCTGAAGGGTGGTTGTAGCCAGGAGGCAGTTGGTCTCTTCTCTCAAGCAACCAGCACCAGAACAAGAGGACACAGTCTCAAAACTGTACCAGGGGAAGTTCAGGCTCGAGGTGAAGAGAAAGTTCTTCGCTGAGAGAGTTGTTCGCCATTGGAATGGGCTGCCCAGGGAGGTGGTGGAGTCAGTGTCCCTGGAGGGGTTCAAGAGGGGATTGGACATGGCACTTGGTGCCATGGTTTAGTCATGAGGTCTGTGGTGACAGGTTGGACTTGATGATCGTTGAGGTCTCTCCCAACCTGGGTGATTCTGTGATTCTGTGAATTTATAGCAATACTATAACAAATGTATAATAAAAGTGATAAACATGCTGAGTGAGTAAACTTGAGAGAATAATACCCAGGGCTTCAAGATGAATGATGAGAGTAAGAATAAAAGGTACTTCTATGCTAAGCCACAAATCAAGTAGGAAATAGGAAGATTAATGTAAGTCAAAGAAACAATTTTTTACTGTAATTTGGGATTTTTTGGTATAGTATTTATTTTCCATTTCTCTGCAATGCAAGAGTCAGTGCCTTATAGAAACAAAAATAATCTGAAAGGCTACCTGGATGATTTTGTAGAAGTGTTGCATGGGCAAGCTTAATTTTGAAAGCCTGACTTTAAACTGGAATCTTAACACAGTCTTTAACTGGGGTGGTTGTAAACTGGTGAGACAAACCCAGAACAGACAGTGAGTAATGATTTGTCCCAGTGCATCCAATTATTGCTAGTTTGCTTATGTCTACTAAAATACTCTTAACCCCCTAACATCTACCGAGTGCAGATGTAAGCTGTAGGAACAAACATTTTAAAACGTACTTAATGCAGAAATTATAGGGTAAAGTATCAGGTAAGACACCCAGGAGAGAAGGAAGCCTGCTCAGTTACCTCTTCCACAAACAAGTGCAGTCTCTTGATAATCAGCCTCTTGTTTATGAGACAAAAGTGTCCCCTATGGCTCAGCCAGCTCCACTTAATCCTTTATGAAATGTTCTGCCTAACAAGGGAGCTGTTTTGCTGTAGGTATACAAAATGCAGCTGCTCAAGCTCCTAAAGCCCACAACAAAGACAGGCAAACAGAGTTACCATTTAAAAACAAAAGCAGAACACATGACTCAAATTTTTCCAACAGCAGTGGCATCAAAACCTTCATTAGCAGCCAAGCAATAGCGGGGGAAAATGCTGCAACCAGGTAGGAGTGGACAAACTGGCACACAAGGACCATGCTTGACAGTAGGGTTGAGATGTTTCTAAAGCACCAGCATTTACCGTAGATAAATTACACAGAAACCTTCAGGAAAAGTACAACCTCCACCCCCTGCAAGGTATTTTCTGTTGTGGTAATCTGTGAGTGTGCAATAATCAATGCAATTACTCTGCTGGTTAGTCACTCATTCTGATAGGCAAAGCAGCAGCTTGGCCTCTAACTCTCCTTTGAAACATAACTTTAGATCTACCAGAGAGAGTTACAGTATAATATATGTAAATCTACCTTCTCTCCCTGCTCAGTGGACTTATTTTGCCTTTTTTAGGCTGAAGGCAGCAACCCTGAAGCAGGAACAGCCTGTGCTAAGCATCACCTCAGTTCACCTTGAACTGAACATGGGTGGATGATGGCAAATACCACCCTCATAGAACACACCAGTGATGGGGCATCCTATATTCCAAGAAAGCAAAATGAGTTCATTAAGTCCTAGGAGAATCTTATCCAACATGGATAAGGAAAGGAGCTGAGGAATGAAGCAGCATTTAGAAACGTATAAAAGCACCATCAAATCTAGACAAAACACATGTGAATTGTGGAGCTGCTGACGACATTCAAGAAGCAGGAGAGCAGCCAGCACAGTACAGTCTACAGGCCTTTCTTGAACTCTTTTTGTGCCTTGATTTTCATAGAATCACAGAATGGTCTGGGTTGGAAGGGACCTCTAAAGGTCATCTAGTCCAACCCCCTCTGCAGTAAGCAGGGGCATCCTCAACCAGATGGGGTTGCCCAGAGCCTTGTTGAGCCTGACCTTAAATATTTTCAGGAACAGGGCCCCAGCCACCTCCCTGAGCAACCTGCTCAGTGTTCCACTACCCTCATGGTAAAGAGCTTGTTCCTAACATCCAATCTAAATCTACTCTTTTTCAGTTTGAAGCCATTACCCCCTGTCCCATCATTACAGGCCTTTGTAAACGCCTCTCCAGCTTTCTTGTAGGCCCCCTTCAGGTACTCGAAGGTCATTATTAGGTCTCCCTAGAGCCTTCTCTTCTCCAGACTGCACAACCCCTGCTCCCCCAGTCTGTCTTTGTAGCAGAGCTACTCCAACCCCCTGATCATTTTCGTGGCCCTCCTCTGCACCTGCTCCATCAGCTCCATGTTCTCCCTGTACCAAGGGCTCCAGACCTGGGCACAGTACTGCAGGTGAGGTGTCACCAGGGTAAAGATTTTTAAGCTCTTACTCTACACTGCATTTCCAAGGAGTGTGTGCAGTTAAGGTATCAGCCTGATTGCCTTAGCAGCTCTATTTCTGTCTGCTAGAAAGGTGGTCCACATGCCATCTTATTTTGTAGAAATCAACAAGTTCGCTTTCAGAGACCACAGAACTCATCTACAAAACCTGGGAAATGTTATTAAAGCATTTTTCAAACTCACACATGCCAAACACTATAAAAAAAAAAAGAAGGTCTGAAAGTTCTTGAGATCACACTAACAAAAGCAAAAATAAAAACATGGGTTTGTGCTTTTGCAATATTTTGAGCTCAGCACTGTGGGTAAGACAGACTTTGAAGATAAAATCACATTGTAAGTCAAAGAGCAGTTCCATGGATTTTTTTTTTCACTACTTATTAAATAGTGGCTTTTAAAATTTATTTCCCTGAGCTAGAGAATGAATCTTTTATCACACTTAAAACAAAAACCTCTGATTCAATCTTCTGGTTTCCATTTCAACTTTCAGTCTGCCATCACAAATCCTTGAATGCTGCTGCCTACTTTCTGTTTTGAAGGGGCCATCAAGCTCTCTACTAAAGAAAGCAGGAGAAATAATTTAAGCAAACTACTTAAATGTACAGCATTCATCAAAAATGTGTAGTGCCAAGGATACAAAGGTCATGAACATTCTTTTCCTTGAAGGGATTTTGGTACCTTTCCTTTTGTACATTTGTACTTCTGGAGCAGCTCCCTTATGAGGAAAAGATGAGATACCTGGGTCTGTTTACCCTGGAGAAGAGCAGACTGAGAGGGGATTTTATCAGTGCTGATCAGTATCTAAAAGAGAATGGGGCTAGACTCTTAATTGTTGGACTTGATCTTAAAGGTCTCTTCCAACTCAAACGATTCTATGGTTCCATAAGACATGTATTATTAATTGGTAAACTTCAGTCAATTCACAGCAAGAATTTTTATCAAGATTTTTTTCCCAAACACAAGCCAATACTAACTTGTATGCTGTAACATGGCAGAGTTGGATCTGAATCCCCTGGGCTTTTACATCTCAAGCACTGCATCAGATACCATTTTGTATTAGCTGTACAGTAAGGCAGTCAGATCTTCCATGCCACAATGCACTTTGGCACATATCAGTATGAAAAAAGCGGAGCTCCTCTGGTGGGTTATTATTGCACCGAGCAGTGAAAATCATGTGGTTAATTCTTGCCTGCTGCTTGGAGATACAAAGCCAAATATGCACTTTGTCACCTTTGCATGATGAGAACTTGACACCCTAGGCAAGTTACTTCTGTGGTGCTCTCAGCCCTTCTTACAACTCTGCCTTGGTGTTCATTACTCAGTGGGGATACCCCCAGGGAAGTCAGATGAGTGGAGTACAAAGCTGAGAGATGTGGTTCTCCCTGTCCCCAGTCAGCTCTTCTGCCCACAGGGAACCAGCTCCTGCTGCTTCTGTAAATACAGTTTCATAGAGAAGACAACCATCGAGCGAGCTGAAAAAACACAAGCCCGCAGCTTGCAGTTCTTCAGTACAAAAAGTTTCTACTACACACAGCTTCAACTATTTTCCTTAAACCAGTTTTGAAGGTCATACATCAAGGAACTATGTTGTGCTCTAGTAGGCACTTTATGATTTGTAAGACAAGTGGTTTACAAGGACCGAGAACTCTCATTTCCTTTTATAGATTTGATTCGGAAATAAATACTGGCAACATCATGTGACGAACAGCAGCATCCACAACATGAGCAGCTCTCATAATTAAATTGGAGAGCTATGGAAAAGTCAGCCACTGCTGCCAGATCTGTTTAGCCTCCTACTCCTCTGCATGAGCTTTATCTAAATTCTTCAGCTTTATCTCTCCTCTTTGACACTTTTTCCTGTCCTCATCCACGTGCAAGAACTGGATGAGTTTCAACACAGCAATTTGTTCATTCTGAAATATTTATAACAGTAGGAAAAGGAAATGAAAGTATTGTATCTCTGTGACTAAACTACACTGAGTTTCAGCAAACAACTGTTTGGAAATTATCAAGCACAACTGCACATACACCAACAGCTTTTGCCTGGGAAAAGACTGTGGATAGAGCTACAGGAATCTGACTATCTGAAAGTAATGTCCTTTAAAGCAACCCCATTGTATGAAGGCATGTGCTCACAAATTTGATAAATGCACAACTGCTGTATTTCATTATTCAGTAAGATTAATTACATAGAATTACATAGAATTACACAGAATAAACCAGGTTGGAAGAGACCTTCAAGATCGTTAAGGTGTCTCACAAGTAACACAGATTCTTAAGTAAATCGTAGCCACATTTTATACAGAACCACAGAATAGTTTGGGTTGGAAGGGACCTCCAAAGGTCATCTAGTCCAACCCCCTGCAGTAAGAAGGGATATCCTCCACTAGATTAGGTTGCTCAGAGCCCCATGAAGCCTGACCTTCAATATCTCCAAGGATGGAGTCTCAACTACCTCCTTGGGCAACCTGTTCCAGTGTTCCACCACATTCATGGTAAAGACCATGTTCCTAACATCCAATTTAAATCTACTCTTCTCTAATTCCAAGCTATTGCCCCTTTTCCTATTGCTGCAGGCCTCTGTAAACAGTCTCTCTCCAGCCTTCTTGTAGCCCCCGTTCAGGTACTGGAAGGCCACTATTAGGTCTTCCTGGAGCCTTCTCTTCTCCAGGCTGAACAATCCCAGCTCCCTCAGCCTCTCCTTATAGCCCCTGATCACCTTTGTGCCCTCCTCTGGACCCGCTCCATCAGGTCTGTGTCCTTCCTGTGTTGAGTGCTCCAGAGGTGGACAGAGTACTCAAGATGAGAAGTAACTTTCAGCATTCCCTCGTGCCAGCTCCCATGACTCTAGTGCTGATGAGCCCCAGAATTCAACCTTTACAGAGTAATTCAGAAGAAATTTAGACAGTGTAGAATCTGATTTCTTAGTGTTTAGTTCATTTCCATTCTGCAAAGCATGCCATTTTGAAGAAGTGACATAATAACATCCTATTACTTATTCTGAAGGAAGAATGTATATACACTAACAAATGAAATTGCTGAGACATCAGAACCTAAGTATTTTTCATTAGCCCACATTCTTGCACTGCAGAAATTGCTTAGAATTCCACCAAAATCTCTATCTGTAGGAACAGGAATGTCTGCCTGTATGAATACGCATTGCCAGAGACAATGAACAACTTGTGGTTGGGAAATCCTGCTGCAATTTCGGAGCTGAAAGTTGTTAAGGACATCCAGCTTACTAGTATGCAGATGTTTCCAGGGTACCTGAAAAAATTACTGCATACACCCTAAGAGAACATCCTCCCTCCCTTCCTTCCCAGTCTTTTATTTACTATTCCCTGCTGGTTATTTCTCACTTCAAATGCAATTTAACATGGAAGCTGCTGATCAATATTGTAAACAGATGATTAGCATCTTGTGACTTCCAAAGAACTGTTACTGAATCTCAATGCATGATGTTGAAGCAGGAACATGAGATAAAATAATTTAATTGAGTGAAATAATAAAACCAAGTAATTCCCTTAGTTTGAAAGGCAAATATTGCCAGAGCTCCTTAAACAGACAGAAATGATTCACGCTCATCGCAGCAATGGTAGGAAATGCAGTTCTTTGGATTAATTAAAGTCAAACTGCCACCAACTGAAGTGAAACAGAACCAGGGAGTTTGAAGTCAATGATACTGGACCCTCCCCACACTTGTAGCAATTGAGACAAACTACCATGGAAGTCCCCATGAGGCTTCCATGAACATTCTCACCTAGCCTTCTCCAGACACTACTGGTGCCGAAGAGCTTGTCAGAGCACCACAGGGCTGGAAGAACGTAAGAGTCCAACCAATTCTTCAATCAGTCACACTGAGTGTAGAACACATTTGGTTAAACAGAAATGCTTTCCTCATATACACTTGTTTCTCTCTTGAAGGTGTGGCTTCCCTATCTACCTTTTATAGATGGAGTTTTATTTTAAATGCAATGTATTTTAATTAAACAAACATTAGATACACACTTTAAAGGTATTTATAGATAACCACATGATTTGGTTTCTAAGATGAGGAAATTCAGTTCAAAACTTCCCTTTCATGATTTGATTTCTACAGGATCACATTTTGGAAGTCAGTTCATGCTGCGCTTAAAACAGGAACTAAATAACAAAGCCTTTTGTCTATTACCTTCATGTTAAGAGTGTCCAAAGATTTCTTTACACGAAACTAGAATAAAATGTGAGCAAAGAGCAGAGTGATCTTTACATGGGAATAATGATCCACATGATGGAGTTTTGTGACTTTTCTACTACTAAAGGACACCCACACCCCCTATATAAGCAATGACTTTTGTCTCTCAGATATTATTATAAAAGTTAATGAACATGTTCATTGACTTGTTACAAATTGTCTTGAAACCTGGTAGACAATGAGCAAATATTTTAATTAATTGGATCTTCAGCGCACTGTATTTGTTTTGTAATGTTTATAGACTGGTATTTGGCACTGTGATCCAAGTGGCAAGTGATAGCAGAAGAAGAAATGCCCTCAAGTTGCTCCAGGGGAGGTTTAGTTTGGACATTAGGAAAAATTTTTTCCCCAAAAGGGTTGTCAAGCATTGTAACAGGCTGCCCAGGGAAGTGATGAAGTAACCATCTCTAGAGGGATTTAATGGAAGTGTAGATGTAATACTGAAGGAAAATGGTTCAGTGACGGAGTTGGCGGTGCTGGGTTAATGGTGGGATTTGATGATCTTAAAGGCCTCGTCTAACCGAAATGCTTCTATGATTCTGCCAGAAGAAATGTGGAGAACTGCTTGATTCCTCCCCAGTTTCTTCTCAAGGAAAGGCAGTTTTTGCCAGTTATTTTCAGGACACTCTTGCATTCTGTTGTGCTCTGCAGACCACTATATTTTGGAAACAGGCACTGGCCAAGTACCATTGCTCCCTCTAGGTGACCAGGTAGGCAGAACTGCTCTCTCCACACAGCCTGGGCATCATGCTGGTCTCCCTTGAACAATTACCAACAACTTAGTGAACAAATTGGACTCTTCCAACATCGTTTGAGTACAACAGCAGTCTGAAACTTCTGCTGATGGTGACTGATTGATGGGCAGCTATCAACGCCTTCTTTCTATAGCTCTGGTAGAAACAAGAGGGCAATCATATTGCCCCAGCTGATCAACAACAGCTACAGAATCCTGCCTACAGCAAGATAAAACATAGGTGTGCAAGGAAACCTTAAAATAGCATAAATAAACAGAGTTGTCTACTGTCAATAATTGCTCTGTGATGGTATATATTTATTATACACTTGGAAATTACAAGTCAATGCTGATAGTGCTTAAATGCACAATTACTGCCTGCTTCATTACTAGACATGGCATGAGCTGGTAAAGAAAACATTATCAGGAGAATGCTGAAAAGTGGCTTCCTTTGGAAGTAAGCAACAAGATAAACACATCTGCTTCTACTGAAGTATATCAGCTAGCAGGATTGAAGACACTTCACATTTCTGGCAAAATAATAGGCAGGCAGAAAAAGAAGGTTTTGTATTTGCCACCTTTCAATTACATAAACTATAAAGGCTTTAGATCTAAACTAGAGGCCAAAGATGAGATGGCTACCTGAACTGACTTCAGCAAAAAGGTTAAGTGGCTCTTGTCAACTGGCTTCAGGTAAAGTTCAACAAACTAAACATTTCCAAAGGGAAAATTGCATTAAGTTCCTAAAAGGACTGTAGACCACAGAAAAAAAAAATCACCCTTTTTAGAGAGTAAAAAGGACTACAAACGTATGGTGGGACATTGTTAAATGAATGCAAGCTTTGAGATAAAATAGATATGGCTTCCTGGGGGCATATTAGAAGGGGTGTGGCTAGTAGGTTGAGAGGCATTCTCCCTTCCCCCTCTAGTCTACCCTGGTGAGGCTGCATCTGGAATATTCTGTCCAGCTCTGGGCTCCTCAATTCAAGAAGGACCTTAGGGAACTGCTTGAGAGAGTCCAGTGCAGAGCCATGAAGAAGCTGAAGGGAATGGAACATGCCCCTGCTGAGGAAAGGCTGAGGGAGCTGGGGCTCTTTATCTAGGAGAAGAAGAGACTGAGAGGTGACTACATTCATGTTTACAAAGATGTCAAGAGAGAGTGACAGGAGGACAGAGCAAGGCTCTTTTCAGTGATGTCCAATAACAGGACAAGGGGCAACGGGTGCAAGCTGGAGCTCAGGAGGTTCCATCTGAAGAGGAGGAAAAGCTTGACATTGAGGGTGACAGAGCACTGGAACAGGCTGCCCAGAGAGGTTGTGGAGTCTCCTTCTCTGGAGACCTTCAAAACCCACCTGGATGTGTTCCTGTGTGACCTACTCTAGGTGATCCTGTTTTGGCAGGGGGGTTGGACTGGATGACCTTTCAAGGTCCCTTCCAACCATTAACATTCTGTGATTCTGTGATCTTTGTTAGGTAGCAGCCACAAGAATAAGTTTTTACATATTAAAACCCCCCAAGAATATTTATAGCAAAGTTGTAAATAGTTTTATGCCTTATTCCTGCCCCCCCTCCCCACCACCCCGCTTGGAAGCAAAGATCACAAAATCACAGAAGTTTTGCTACAATCATTGCACCTGTTTTGTGTGTGAGAAATTTCTTGCTGCATAAGACCAAAAACCTTGGACTAGATGATCTCCAGAGGTCCCTTCCAATCCTTACCATCCCATGAGCTTCTAAAAGCTCAACTGCATCATTCTAAAAAGAATGGTGTGGTTATGATGGGGGAGAAACTCCTTTGGTCAGAAATGACAGCTCTGCTGCCTTGACCCATCAACACAGAGACACTGGCAAGCATAAATGAATTTAACTTAAGAGCTATCATTCAATTGGTGTCACATTTTCCCATAACATGCTCCTTGTGACTAGGACAAAATGGTTACTGAAGTTTTCAGTGAAATGATGACATCAATCAAGCTCAGTCTCACATCCTTCAATCTTTGTTTTATATTTATATATTGCTTTTTTGTATATGTCTATACAAAAATAATTAGTCCCTGTTAAATTTGAGCCATGATATCTCTTTGCAGTCATAATCCACAATGATCAATTTTATTGAACTTCAAGTATTTGATCACTAATTTAAATAATGAAATTCCAACAGAAACTTTAAGATCAATTAAAACAGCCTTCAGTATATAGACAATGACTCTCCTTTAAGTGAAGTATTAAACTGGTACATCCTGAAATGCAGAGTCAAATCTCAGGCTTGGAAATGTTCTGTTTGTGGATTCATAGCCACATTAGCAACTCCCAAATGTAATTCACTGCTGTGTCTCACTATATTCCCATGTAGCAACTCCAAGGATAATGTTCTTAGCAAAACCAAAGACAAAATTTCCAGGAACTAAGTTAGAAAACCACCAGATTATCTGAGAGACGTCACAGAAAACAGCTGCTGCATGACCATATCATTGGATTACATGTCATAAAACATAGAAGTATTCACGTCCAGCTTCTGAGCTCTTTTGTTCAAACATTATTTTGCTACTCTTGCACTTTAATAAAAACCTAACAGAATAAACTGTACTCTTAAAACCAGCACACATATGATTAACACCTATTTGTGTATCAATGTCCAACCAGCCTATCCACAGCTGCAGTATTTAGTGTCTGCACCAACATCCTAAAAGCCTTAGAAGAAATCCATGCACTGTATTTCTGGATGCACTGACTTTTCCATAATGGCTGGTAAAACAAACTGGGCACCTCTTGCCCAGTCCCGGGGTTCCACACTGTCATGTCAAACCATGGATAGCAGTGAGGTCATTCCTGGCTCTCCCCATAAGGACATACCCACCCCATGGGTTGAGTGCCCACATGGAGTGGCTCCCTGAAAATGCTTGTCCACCCTTCCCAAGGGCCCCCACTCTGGGAGAGGCAGCAATCTGCACAGACACCCTCATCACCCAAGTCTGAATCCTGGGGTGGGAGCCCAGATGAGGCTAGCATGAGAAGCAGGAGAGAGATGGAGACACCTCAGGGGTGGGGTGTCCAGGCTTGGTCTGGGCACCAACAGTGCCCAAAGAAAACATAACTTGATGCATGTGAACAGGCTATGTTTTACTTGATCTGAAGGTGAGACCTTTAACAGAACTAAATCATATACAGCACTACATAATGAGACAACTGAGACCATTCTCTTTAGCTTTACAGAACAACTTGGACTTCTTAGGATGTATGAAAAAACTTGATCTAGATCATTTTTAGTAAGTTATTTAAGCAGTAAGTTCTGCATTGATATCCCATGGAAAACAACTGTTTTCCATAGCTTTTACTCAGCATAAATAGCAAGAAAACCTCATGTGCACTTCCAAGACGACTCTAAGGCACAGGTCACAAAGTACTTCAGTTGCAAGTGAAGCATGTCAGAGCTCTGTACTAAATCACTGCGCTGACTTTCCATATGGTTAAATTTATCTGGGATTATGTATCTTGCTTAAATCACTCAGAGAGCCAGGACAGGCAGATAACAGAGTCCCAGTGCCTCTTTGCAGCATGTAACTCAATTCATTGCTGGTAGAGATACAGCATGATTTTGCCTTTGCTTCAAGAGTTTTATTTTCTTTGTCTTTGAGGCTTTTGTTTATAAATGATTTAAAAAATAAGAACAGGCTACCCAGAAAGGTTGTGTAGTCTCCTGCTTTGGAGATACTCAAAATCCACCTAGACATGATCCTATGCAACCTGCTTGGAATGAACTTGCTTTAGGAAGGCATT
The DNA here is from genome assembly GCF_014839835.1 of Dryobates pubescens. NCBI lineage: Eukaryota > Metazoa > Chordata > Aves > Piciformes > Picidae > Dryobates > Dryobates pubescens. The sequence goes on along the minus strand of NC_071620.1, from coordinate 16,153,501 downwards.
TGGACTAGATGATCGCCAGAGCTTCCTCCCAACTGCTACCATTCTGCGCTTCTGTAAAACTAATACAAAACCCCTCTCCAAACCCAAACCCAACAAACCAAAACACAACAGCTTTGACTTCTCATTATGGAGAGACTTCCACACTGATATCATGGCCCTCCACAGCTATTCTGTCCCCAGATGAGTATAGGAGGAGCAGCTGAGGGAACTGGGCTTGTTTAGCCTGCAAAAGAGGAAGCTAAGCAGAGATCTTATTGCTCTCTACAGCTACCTGGATGAAAGGTGTAGTGAGGCTGGTGCTGGTCTCTTCTCCCTAGCAGCTAACAACAGGACAAGAGGAAATAGGCTTAAGTTCTGACAGGGGAGGTTTAGGATGGATGTTAGGAAAAAAAATCTGTACTGAAAGTGTGGTGAGGTGTTGGAACAGGCTGCCCAGGAAGGTGGTGCAGTCACCATTCCTGGAGGTGTTCAAGAAGCCTCCAGATGTGGCACTGCAGGATATAGTTTACTGGTCATGGTAGTTGGGTTATGGTTGGACTCGATCTTAAAGGTCTTTTTCAACCTTAATGGTTCTATGGTTCTGTGCAAGGGTATTTGGAAGACAGAGAAACATGTCAGGGGAATAGAAAAATTAGTAACATATTTGAGAGGCCAAAAGAAATAAGAAAAATTATTTCTAAACAAAAAAACATCAAAATATCCTTAGAATATCACCCAACTTCATTAAAATGGATCACTAGGTCTCAAGATTTGAATTTATCCCAAGATGATGATGATGATGATGATAATAATAATAATAAAAAAACCACCAGGTTGGAAGAGACCTTCAAGATCATCGCGTCCAACCCATCAACCAATCCAACCCACCTAAACAACTAAACCATGGCACCAAGCACCCCATCAAGTCTCCTCCTGAACACCTCCAATGATGATGACTCCAAACACATTTTAAAAAGCAATTATAAGCCATATAAATCATAAAAAACTAAACAACAACAAGAAGATGCAGTGAATGGCATCTTGCCTGTGAATTTCCATGCAAGAACCTTAACAAACTACCTAAGCAAATTTCAACTGTAACGCTAATGGATTCCTGGAGATGACTTGGGAAAACAAGTTCTGCTGATGAAATATTTTTAATATTAAACTTTATGTTTTTGAGCCAGATTCCTCAAACCACTGAAACTATGGGCAACAGGCTAATGAAAGAGAACCATAACACTTTGACTGTGGAGTATTGGGAGAAAAATAAAGAGCTATTGCCAAGGACAAATCAGTTTTTCTGACCAAAGCTTCTTGGGGAGTGGAAGGTTGCTTAACTGGGGATTTTGCCTGACAAAAGGGGTAGAAACTGCAAAGAGAAGCTTCTCTCTTTCTACCAGACAAAAAGGGCAGCATGTGTGACAACAAGAAATGGCAAATAAGGTAGGCACTACAGGGGAAAGATTCCTTTCTGGAGGAGCTGCCACCAAGAAGGAGATTGGAAAGAGAAGCAAGAACCTTACAAGCATCCGACTTCAGCTCATTGAATCCTGCAGAGGAGAGAAGAATCTGAGATGGGAACAATGACTGATTTTGTTTTTTTTCCTTTATTTTTATCTAAAGTACCTATTTTAGGGAAAAATCTTTGATCTGTCCATGCATCCTTTTCGAGAAACTGCCTGAAGAATATGACTGCACTCCAATTTGTATCACATGCCACACTCCCTCCTTTCAGAGGAGGAGAAATTTTGGAAACACTCCTCAGGAATACATTTAGGTTTAATTTCCACAATTCAGCAGCATTGAGGGTTTAAACCAGTGGCATGTTTAACCTCCAGAACATTTAATTTCTGTCATATTGCTAAAGCTCCTATGATATGGATGATATGTAGCCTACCAGTAGCTATTTAACAGATCTTGGTGGATAGATGATGATAGAACAGTGGATGTGGTTTATATTTATTTCAGTAAGGCATCTGACACTGTCTCCCACAGCATCCTTGCAGCTAAGCTGAGGCAGTGTGTTCTAGATGATCAGACAGTGAGGTGGATTGAGAACTGGTTGGAATGAGAACTGGTTGAAGGAAAGAAGTCAGAGAGTTGTGGTCAATGGGACAGAGTCTAGTTGGAGGCCTTTAACTAGTGGGTTCCCTTAGGGGTCAGTACTGGGACCAGAACTGTTCAATATATTCATCAAGGACCTGAATGAGGGAACAGAGGGCATTGTCAGCAAGTTTGCTGATGACACCAAGCTGGGTGGAGTGGCTGACACACCAGAGGGTGCAGAGTTGGGCAGGGATAAATTTAATGAAGTTCAACAAGGGCAAATGTAGAGTCTTGCACCTGGGAAAGAACAACCTCATGGATCAGTATAGATTGGGGACTGACCTGCTGGAGAGCAATGAGGGGGAAAATAACCTGGGGCTCCTAGTGGATGGAAGGTTGACCATGAGCCAGCAATGTGCTCTTGCGGCCAAGAAGGCCAATGGCATCCTGGGGTGTATTAAAAGGGGTGTGGTCAGTTGGGGGAAAGAGGTTCTCCCCCCTCTCTACTCTGCCCTGATGGGGCCACACCTTAAATATTGTGTCCAGTTCTGGGCCTCTCAGTTCAAAAAGGACCTCAGGGAACTGCTTGAGAGAGTCCAGCACAGAGCCACAAAAATAATTAAGGGAGTGGAAAATCTTCCTTATGAGAGACTGAGGGAGCTGGGGCTCTTCAGCTTGGAGAGGAGGAGACTAAGGGATGACCTCATTCATGTTTATAAATACATAAAGGGTGAGTGCTGAGAGGATGGAGTGAGGCTCTTCTCAGCGATGCCCAATGACAGGACAAGGGCCAATGGATGGAAGTTGAGGCATAAGGAAGTTCCAAGGAAACAGGAGGAAGAATTATTTCTCTGTGAGGGTGACAGAGCACTGGAACAGGCTGCCGAGGGGAGTTGTGGAGTCTCCCACTCTGGAGGTGTTCAAGACCCACCCGGATGAGTTCTTGTGTGATCTGGTATAGATGATCCTGCTCTGGCAGTGGGGGTTGGACTAGATGATTTCTCAGGGTCCTTTCCAGCCCTTGACATTCTGTGATTCTGTGATTTGTACAAGTAGGTTCATACTGTTAACTGCTGTAGCTCCACAGGGGCATCTGAGGACTAGGGATCACAGAATCACAGAATGCTGGGGCTTGGAAGGGACCTCTGGAGATAGAACCATAAAATGGCCTTGGCCAGAAGGGACATCCTCAACTAGATCAGGTTGCCCAGGGCTTTGTTGAGCCTTACCTAGAACATCTCCAGGGAAGGAGCCTCAACCACCTCAACCCTGGGCAACCTGTTCAGTGTTCCACTACCCTCATAGTAAAGAACTTGTTCCTAACATTCAATCTAAATCTGATCTTCTCTAGTTTGAAGCCACTGCTCCTTGTCCTGTCACTGCAAACCTTTGTAAACAGTCTCCTTCCATCCTTCATGGAGGCCCCTTTCAGGTACTGGAAGGCTGTGATTAGGTCTCCCCAGAGCCTTCTCTTCTCCATCTAGCTCAGCCCTTCCATGCTAAAGCAGGGTCACCCAGCGCTGTTTGCAGGGATGCCAACAGAATCCATCTGGTGCCCAAAGGCAGATGGTCTAGGTAGGGACAAGGAGCTGACCAAGGTGTTCTTCATGAGAAAGCACAAGTAAATCCATAAGGGACAAATCAATGGTGCTATTGTAGTATTTGCAGAACCAGGTGGACTCTACCCCAGTATGACAGTTCATGGCAAGATGTCCTGCAGCTCTGCCTGGGAATGCTGCGATACACAGTGACAGTGAGATGCAGATGCAACGACGTGCCTGAGCAGAAGTTTCTGAACATTCAGTTCAAGCTGTAGCCAAGAACTGCAGGTCTTCTCAGGTAGGGAATTTCCTCTCCTTAACACACTAGATCTCAAGCAAGACAGTTTGCAATAATGATTTTACTTGTTGTACTCTTAATAAACAGATTCCTCTAATGCAAGAAATAGTTGGGAGGTTTGCTCTTTTCATTCCACTATACAGCTGGGAGGAGAGGGAGAGGAGACAGAGAAGCTGAACAGAAATAAAGCATTCCAAATAATGTGAATAGGAGAAGAAAAAGCAAAATAAATATTCCTAAGAGGAAATTCAGCAGTTTTAAGAGGAACTTTTGAAATCTGAAGGGAAAAAGGTCAGCTTCAGTCATTAATTTATTCACTTTTTAAGAATTTACAACCATCACAGCTGGCCCTCTGGCAGTTATAAGAATGCAGTGATTTGCAACAAAGCATTACATAAAGGAGTGATTCTAAATTACTGTTTAAAAAATTCAAAATTCAAAAATGTTTCCTTTCCTCATTCAGTTTCTGAAATCCTGAAGACCTTTCATTCAACAAAATTCACTTGAGCCTTATCAGTGTCTGCAACTCACTTAAAAACTGCAGCAGGTAGTTTGAAGAGCACTGTGACAAATAATCAAAGTCTGGTATAAAACCAGGCTTATAAATAGGTTGGAATGGCTGTAAGATAATAAGAGCCCCATATCAAAGCCCAAGGCAATGCATTTTGCTGTACATTTCACAAAGTGACAGAGAATAAATAACTGAAGGAATGCATCTTGATGATGTATTTAAATGGCAGGGGAACAAACATTCAAGTTTGGTTCTGATGGTTTATCTCCAGGTTTTAACAATGTGAAGTGTCAAGGAGACAACAAAAGCACAGCAAGAGACAAGTGAAAACTTCTCAGAATACAGAGCAAATGGAGTCACCGAATGACAAGGAACAAAGCTGCAATGGCTAAGGTAGAGCGAATCCAATAAAAAAAAATTAAGCATACCAAGATTTCCAACATTTATCATGGAACTGAATCTTTGCTCTCTGAGGCAGCCTCAGCACCTTTGTTGTGACCAGGGGAAAAAGAGCTCACAGGTGCCATTGGTTCTGTAGAATCAGCATAGCTGACAAGATGGAAAAGGGTGTGGGACCATAAGAGATTTAACACAAGAGCGACCTGTCTGTTGTTCTTTCATGGGTAAGGGGCAGAAAAAAGTGCTATTAATGAACAGCACTTGAGCTGAGAGGGACTGAGAGGTCACAAGCATTGCTGCCTGTGACTCTCATTTGTGCTCTCTGTCCAAAACCCCAACAAAGCCAAAAATTTGGTACCTGCAGCATTCTGCTCTGCCTACATGAAGGGTTTCTGGAGTAAGCTTTACTTCACCTCAGCTCACATATTATAATGGATCTCAGCTTTATCAGCTGGGCTTTAAGGAATATTTAGACTTTGCCTAAACAGACACTTCTTACTGTAATGTCTAATTTAATGGAAACAATTTAAGGTAAGGGGTTGAAAGGGACCTCCAGACATCATTGAGTCCAACCACACCACAAAGCAGGATCACTTAGGGCAGATCACACAGGGATGTGTCCAAGGAGGTTTGGAAGATCTCTAGAGAAGGAGACTCCAGACCTGTTTGGGCAGCCTGTTCCAGTGTTCTGGCATCCTCACAGTAAGAATTTTCTTTCTCATGTTGAGACGGAATTTCCCAAGTTTACATCCACTGCCCCTTGTCCTGTCACTGGGTATCACTGAAAAGAGACTGGCTTCATCCCCCTGACAGCCACCCTTCAGACATTTGTAAACATTGATAAGGACCCTTCTCAGCCTTCTCTTCTCCAGACTCAACAGCCCCAGGTCTCAGTCTTTCCTTGTAAGAGAGATGCTGCAGCCCCTTAACCATTCTCATAGCCCCCCACTGAACACTCTCCAGCAGTTAGTTCCCTGTCCCTCTTGAACTGGGTAACCCAGAACTGAACACAACATTCCAGCTTCTTTCCTTCCAATTAATCAATAAGGCAAGAAAACAAAACTCTTTGCAACCTGTTGCAAAGATTTCTTACTAAAGTCTAGCAAGACACTTGAATGGCTGCTATCAGGATTCAGGTGTTTTATCAGCTGAAGGTTTATCATTACTTTTCTTAATCAAATGCATCCTGTACATCTTAAAAAATAAGGGAAGAATGCATTACAAAAGGAGAAAAGGACCTGCTGCTAAGCAATAAGACACTAACTCCTGGTGAGAGTTCTTTGAAGTTTTCTCTCACAGGTTCTGGAATAGATTTGCTTTCCAACTTGTATCATCACCAGTCAAATTAAAAAATTACCCTTGATTTTGTAAGACTGGAAATGCCACAGAATGACTTTATACAAGTGTCTGTGTTGCTAATCCTAAAAACCAAGACATAGAATCACAGAATGGGTTGAGTTGGAATGGACCCTAAAGACTACTTAGTTCCAGCTCCCCAGCCATGGGCAGGGACACCTCCTGCTAGGGCAGGTTGCTCAAGGCCCCATCCAACCTGACTCTCAACACCTCCAGGCTTGGAGCTTCCACAACTTCAAAAAAGACCTTTATTATGTTTTGTTCCTACTGCCACATTTAATTTCACATTTTAAATGCAAATGAAAAAAATGTCTTGGAATTATTTACCATCAAATTATTTCTCCCCTTTTGACCTGCCTTCACTTCAAAAGCTGCCACTATTTAAAACAAAATAAATCAAAATTCAGCATCAGCCAAACCCTGCATTTTTCTCAGTTTAGCACCACCACTACATGAGAAGCATGTGAACAGTATCTTCCATTTCTAGATGTGTGCTTGCAGAAAGACAAGGCAAACATTGTGCAGACCTTTCACATACTGCTCGACCCAGGACTTCTGCAATTCCTAATCATCCTAAAGGAAGCACAAACAGAAGTGGAAAAATGCATGCCGTGGAATGTACACATGCTTACACAAGTAGATTGTTATGAATGCTATCAGTAAGAATGAGAATTTGCAAATGATTAAACTGCAAAGAGATAAACAGAAGGTTGGGGTTTGTAACTTGATTCTGGCTTTGCCCAAAAGGATTGATGAGGAGCTGGGACAAGACACGAATCCCCATTTTAGGAATCTATTTATTTCAACAAAATTCCTAAGAGATATTTCGTTTATAAGAATTAATATTTCCTATGGTCAAGGAATTTGGAAACTCTTCTTTGTATGGAGCAGAACTTCTTTAATTTTATCCAGTTTCTCTTACAAGACCTACTTGAGACCTTATTTATGCAGTAGTTTTACTTAGGGCTATGTTTTTCCTAACATTCAACAACAGGAAGGCTGTTATATTTTTCATATTACCCTCTCTTAGCCCATCCTATATCCAACACTCACATCTCATCCTGAGACACTGATCATTATTCTACATCCCTGCACAGATGCTCTTTTGCTATTTTGATTCTTCAAAAGAACCAAGTCCAGAACAGTTGTTTTTAACCCCTGCCCTTCCCAAGTTGTTAGGATCCTTGCTACAGCAATGCTTGTGACTATGGAATCACGTATGGAAGTATGCAGCATGTAAATGATTACAGATCAGCACAGCACATCAACACCCAGCCACGCAGCCTGGGAGCCAAGACTCCACCCGTTCCAAACCAAAGGCCCTGGCCTTTTGGCCGCAGTCATGGGAGGAAACTAGCTGAGGGTGAAAGCATTTTCTAGCAAGTGAAAGGGATGAAGAGCATATCTGACCTTGTTATTTCCTGCTGATTGCTCTTTGGGCTGAGGGGACAGGCATTTTAGCAACATCAGCTCCAGCCAGCTGAGACTGTCTGTTTCTAATGGATTTAGATGATTTTTCCATATAGAGCAACTTTCATATTCTGTTTGGACAGTAAAATGACACAACACCATGAACTGCTCCTGAGCCTGGTTGCTTTTCCAGCTAGAAAGTTTCTTTAAGATCCATGTGCTTAAAAAAGACCAGTATGTATGCTTTATCTCAACATAAAATCAGAGTTAAGCCTGTAATTACTAGTCAAAACAGAGGAAGGGAATTCCTGCAAATACACAGAGTTGGTGGTCCTGTGGCCCTCTGGGAAAAGAGTGATCTCGCCTTGCTCTCTGACTGGGAAGCAGGCAGAACAGAAACCCCAATTTCCCAGACAAGTGCTCTGACTGACTGCCTTGGAAGCTCTTCCTGGCTCTGCACGTAGCCAGTTTCGTTAGGAAACGCTTTTCCAAGTTTTCTTGGATTCTTAAAACCTTTGGGTTTCAATGAGTCAGCATTTCCAGATGAAAGGCTGCTGCACAGAAAAATTAGTGAGCAGCTGCATTGGTAGTAACTTGGGAGATTCTGTGTATCAGTTTTGCAGTTCCAATGGCACAGTTTAGCTGTGTATTTCCTGACTCCTACAACATGCCCTCCCTCTGCCCTCCAAATCCACTTAGGATTTAAATCTGCACATTATTAAGAACTTTAAAATGTTATTGATTCTGCTAAACTGGCATTTCAGGAATGTGGATTCTCATGGTGCCCTTATGGAAATGGGGAGTACTGCACCTTAAACATCAAATCAGGCACTTCCTCCTATAAATATGACTACAAAATGCAACCTCACAAAAAAAGTAGTAAAGAATTAAGGTACATTCAGAATGATCAGGCTGCTCTCTTTCATGCTGTAATATTTCCTCTCTACTGCTACCTGAAAGGAAGTTGGAGTGAGGTGGGGGTTGGTCTCTTCTCCCTAGTATCAGGTGATAGGACCAGAGAAAATGGCCTGAAATTGTGCCAGGGAAGGTTTAGGTTGGATATTAGGAAAAAGAGCGGCCAGGCATTGAAACAGGCTACCCAGGGAAGTCACCATCCCTGGAGGTTTTCAAGAGATGTGTGGACATGGCACACTGGGACACAATTTAATGGCCATGGTGGTGTTAGGCTGACAGCTGGACTCAATGATCTTGGAGGCCTTTTCTAACCAAAACAATTCTAAGATGACCTGGGGGGACCTTAGAGCTGCCTTCCAATACCTGAAAGGATCCTTTAGGAAGGCTGCAAAAGGACTTTTCATAAAGGTGTTTAGCAATAAGGCAAGGGAATGGTTTGCAGCTGAAGGAAAGTAGGTTTAGACTGGATCTTAGGAAGAAATTCTTCAGTATGAGGGTGGTGAGACTCTGGAATAGGTTGCCCAGGGAGGCTGTGGATGCCTCCTCCTTGAGGGTGTTCAAGGCCAGGTTGGATGAAACCCTGAGCACCTGAGTCACAGAATCAGAATTGTCAGGGTTGAAAGGGAACTCAAGAATCATCTAGTTCCAAACCCCCTACCATGGGCAGGGACTCCTTCCTCTAGATCAGGAGTCTAGTTGGAGTAGATGATCTCTAAGGTCTGTTTCAACCTAAGCCATTCTGTGGTTCAAATAAGGATAAACTGTAAGGGGCTCAAATTATTAGAATGCCTCACTAGGCATATATAGAATCACAGAATGGTTTGGGTTGGAAGGTACCTAAAGATCATCTAGTTCTACCCTCACCCCTACCATGGGCAGGGACATCTCCTGCTAGACCAGGTTGCTCAAGGACCCATCAAACTTGGCTTTGAACACTTCCAGGCTTGGAGCCTCCACAATTTCTTGTTGTTGTAAAACAAGCTCCACGAAAGAACCACTTCCTCATAGCTGCCTCTCTTTGCAATACAAAATGTTTATTTTAGATATGGTCAGCAGTATTTTCTGATCATTCTCAATGGTCTGTGTAAATATTTGAGATGAAAACCTGAAGGTAAGCATCTGTGGAGCTTAGAATGCCATTCATAAGCTGGCAGAAGATACCCTGACTGTATTCAGGCATTCATTGTTCTGCCTCTTTGAAGATCCAGAAAACTCCTATTCACTAAGGCAAAAGAGGCAACACTCTACCACTGTAGCTGACAGGCAGGAACAGACACCTCCACATGTGAAAAACCCCACCTGCCTATACTCACAGCTCATTAAACCCACCACCTGTGCCGGGACTAATTCAAGCAGAAGACAACTTTGGTTATTTCCAAACACCACTTCAAAACTGGTGATGACTGGCACAGGAATGACATTATACCCCAGTCCTGTCCACACTGAACTCAGAGGAATTACCTGAAACTTGGTCAGTGCTTTAAGTTACCAGCACAGTAACTCACTGATGAATTACTTTTTTTTCATAGATTCATAGAATGGCTTGGGTTGGAGTGGACCTTAAATATTATCTAGTTCCATCCCCCTTGCCATGGACAAGAGACACCTTCCACTAGAACAGGTTGCTCAAGGCCTCAGCCAGCTTGGCCTTGAACAGATGGGTTGGACTTGATGATCTCGAAGGTCTTTTCCAACCTGGTTAATTCTATTCTATTCTATTCTATTCTATTCTATTTCCAAGGAGAGAGCATCCACAACCTCCCTGGGCAACCTGTTCCAGTGCCTCACCACCCTCACTGTAAAGAATTTCTTCCTAATCTCCAGTCTAGATCCGCCCTTCTCAAGCTTCAATCCATTCCCTCTGATCCTGTTGCTAAAAGCCCTTATAAAATGTCCCTTCCCAACCTTCCCGTAAGCTCCCTTCAAGTGCTGAAAAGCTGTTCTAAAGTCTCCCTGGAGCCTTCTCTTCTCCAGGCTGAACAGCCCCAGCTCTCACAGCCTGTCCCCAGCGGGGAGGTGCTCCAGCCCTCTGATCATCTTCATGACGCTCCTCTGGACCTTTTCCAGCAGTTTGATGTCCTTCTTATGCTGGGGGCACCAGAACTGGATGCAGTACTCCAGGTGGGGTTTCATGAGAGCAGAGGGGCAGAATCACCTCCCTCGTTCTGCTGGTCACACTTGATGCAGCCCAGCACACGGCTGCCTTCTGAGCTGCAAGCAACCATTGCCAGCTCATGGTGAGTTTTTCATCAACTGACACTCCTAATTCTTCTCTTCAAGACTGTTCTTGAGCCATTCCATGTCCAGCCTATATTTGTGCCTGGGATTGCCCCAACACAGGTGCAGGACCTTGCACTTTTTTATTAGTATGCCATTCCTAAGATGGACACAGATAAGCACAGTCCCTAGTAACTCCTTATTGAACATTGTATTTTGGTATTTCCAGAGGAAACTGATTCCTTCAGCAGCTGTAATCCCTTGAATCTCAGTTAAATCAAGTTATAGTAGCTCAGTTTGCATCTCCAAAGTCTTTGACATTACATAATTTTTACACCCTGTTTAAATCTGACTGGTCAGAAACACGGAATATACAACTGCAGAAACAAAATCTGTCCATGAAACTTTTCTGAACAAACCCCACACTATAACTACAAACATTCATTTTTATTGTTCTGTTAACAGAAAAAAATAAAATTGTAATACTGTCTTGTGGCACATGTAAAACATTATCTTGCACTTGCCTATGTAACTGCCCTCTGAAGACAGCATGATGGTTCCTCGGTCAAAATTTCAAGAGCAAACATAGATATGCAGAGCCACACTGTCTTAGGATGGTTTCCTTACTACTAAATCACCCAGTGCAGTAAAATCATGTTCAGGTTTCAAGTGTCCTTCTTCAACTGCAGCAGAAAACACTGCTTTTGATGAGGCATTCTTGGAGTATGTACTGCCAGCAAAGCAGTGTGACACCTAAGTCTAAGTGACACCCAGGTCTAAAAGAAACTCTCAGTATTCACACAAGATATCCTATCTTGTATTAAGAAAACAATGAGAAGTCATTTAGACAAACATCATGCAAAAACCTTGTAGTTTTTCACACACACACAAAGGATTTTATTTACTTCAGAAAGACTCAAAGAGTATTTCTAAAAACTATTTCCCACCCATTTCCTCATCTGAGATGTGCTCTGAAGTGCTCAAAGCCGGGTTGGATGGCACCTTGAACAACTGGTCTAGTAGTTGTCCCTACCAATGCCAGGGGTGTTGGACTAGATGATTATTAAGGCCCCTTCCAACCCAAACCATTCTGTGATACCATGATTCTATGCAACAGAAAACCAAAGAATATGTATGGCATTAATAACTCTGATCTAACTGCAGTCAACAGGCTGAGAATAGTCATTATTGCACTAGCTAATCTTAAAAGGTTTCCTGGGGCAATGACATGAGCCAGCAATGTGCCTTTGCAGCAAAGGCCAGTGGTATCCTGGGCTGCACTGGAAGAAGCATTGCCAGCAGGTCAAGGAAGGTGATCCTTCCCCTCTGCTAGCACTGGTGAGGCCCCAACTGGAGTGCTGGGTCCAGTTCTGATCTCCCCAGTACAACAGAGACGTGGACATACTGGAGGGAGTCCAGAAATGTCCACAAAGATGATGAAGAGACTGAAGCATCTCCTATGAGGAAAGGCTGGGAGACTTAGGGCTACTCAACCTGGAGAAAAGAAGGCTCAGGGGAATCTCATCAACATCTATAAATTGCTGAAGAGAGGCTCTTTCTGGAGGTGCCCAGTGATGAAAGCAGAGGCAAAGGGCACACCCCAAAACACAGCAGGTTCCCTCTGAACATGGAAATGCTTTCTCACTGAGGATGACTGAGCACTGGTATGATTTACCCAGGGCGGTTGGGGACTCTCTGTCCTTGAAGATATTCAGAAGCTGCCTGAAAATGGTCAGGGACAACTGACCCTTGGTGGCCCTGTTTGAGCAAGGGGATTGGACCAGAAGACGTCCAGAGGTCCCTTCCAGCCCCGACAACTCTGTGAGTTTGTGACATGCCATAGGTACACAATTTCAAACTCCACAGTTCAGGCTTGAGCCCAAAATCGCACAATGGTGGAGGGCGGAAAGCCTCTGGGGATCATCTAGTCCTAAAGCAGGGTCACCCAGAGCAGGTTGCCCAAGAACACAATGATCAGATGGGTCTGGAATCTCTCCAAAGAAGGAGTCTCCACAACCTCTCTGGGCAGCTGGCCCCAGTACTATGGCACCCTCAATGTCAGGAAGTTTTTCCTCCTGTACAGATGGAACCTCTTGTTTCAGTTTGTGCCCACTGCCCCTTGTCCTGGTGCTGGGCACCAATGAAAAGTCTGTCCCCATCCTCTTGTCCCCCTTAGATATTGCTAAGCATTGAGAAGATCCCCTCTGAGTCTTCTTTTCTTCAGGCTACTGGAAAGAAAAAGAGAGGCACAAATGGAGAGAATGTGCACCTTTCCATGTTTGCAGAGAGCTCTGCATCAGACCACAGAGTAACAAGAACACCTTTTATCTTCATATGAGGATACTGTTGCATCCCTACACAGCTGGTTTACAAGATGTAGATTATTGATTACATCTCTTAGTGACTGCACCATTTCCACCAGAACATCACCTGAATGGGGAAAACTCCTCCCTAACCACTGCCATCACCTATGGCTTTATTGGGGTTGCCCTCAAGAGTTCAGATGATGCAAGGGCAGAGGTTTAACCTCATAACTGGTTGTTCTTGTCTCAAAGCCTGGAAGTGCTGCAGCATGAATGAAGTGACTCTTACTGATGCAGCTGGAGACCAGCTGTGTCATTCTGGATCAAAGGAAGTGACCAACTGACTCCATAGCAGTAGTGAGACAGCTGCAAAGCACCACTGAAGTCCACAAGATTTAACTTTATATTAATAGACATTTATATCAGAAGGAATCTTCAGGAAACCTTCTCTTGAAGAGAATCTCTGTCTGCTTGAGCACAGAGCAAGCTGTGGGGAAAAAAGAGGTTGGAGAGCAACTGTGTCTGCTTCCAGGCTATCCTTGATCTGCATTTCTGAGAAGGGAATACACAGTTGTCTGAGATGGTATTTAAGAAATCTGAGTCAGGAGCTTAAAACTATGACAACATGTAAAGGAATAATTATATATCTAGTGAGAAAGGAATGTAGGAGGGAGGGATACTCTGTCTGGCTGCCAGCACCAGTGAGTAACAGCAAATGGTTCGAACTGGAAGGGCCTTCTCCTTAAAGAACCAGTTGGTCTCCTTTGTTTGGAGGATCCCTCAGCATTTTGCTGGTTTCAGTCTCTACAAGAATCTGCTCTGCACTGTCCATGGGTGTTGTCTGATTGATCAGATCCACTGGCTCCTGCTCCCTTCTGAGGCTTTGGGATTTACAGCTGAAAATGTCTCCTCTTTTGTTTATACTTAGTCATCATCTCACAGAGAGAAGGGGAAATTTCACAGGATAATCCTGCTTTTATTGAGCTGTTGCATACAAATGGACTGTCTTGTAGCTGCAAATCTCTTACCTCATGCACCTTTAGATCATTATACATCTTCATTTTTCATAGTAAGAGTGAAAAAAATTACATCTGTTTATCCCTCAGAATGAATGGAAGGTTAGCATGAGAATTAAACACAATAAACCAATGCAGTGATGATTTTTATTTAAATGATCATCTTTGCTCTGGTGAGACATCACCTCAAATACTGCATCCAGTTCTGGTGTCCCAGTCATAACAAGGACACAGAGCTGTTGGAACGAGTCCATAGGAAGTCCACAAAGATGATCCAAGGGCTGGAACACCTGCTATGAGGATAGGTTGAGGGAGCTGGGGTTATTCAGCCTGGAAAAGAGAAAACTCTGGGGTGGGGCGCTTAGAGCTGCCTTCCAATACCTGAAGGGATGCTACAGGAAGGCTGCAAAAGGACTTTTCATAAGGGTGTCTGGAGACAGGACAAGGGGGAATGCTTTGAAGCTGAGGGAGAGTTAACTTTAGATTGGATCTTAAAAAGAAGCTCTTCAGTACGAGGGTGGTGGAACTCTGGAATAGGTTGCCCAGGCAGGTTGTGGATGCCTCCTCCCTGGGGGTGTTCAAGGCCAGGCTATATGAGGGCTTGAGCAGCTGACTCTAGTTGAAAGGTGTCCCTGCCCATGGCAGGGAGGTTGGAGTAGATATCTCTAAAGTCCCTTCCAACCTGAGCCATTTTATGAACACGTTTTAACTTGCATTTCTTTCTTCTATGGAGTGATCTATTTTTTAAAATGCATATATTAGAGGTGGAGGGTTTTTTTCACAACAGTTCATGCTGATAGCCAGATGACTCTTTCTGGCCTTTAAGCACCAAGGTCTTGTAAGCATAAAATGAAATACAACCATGCAAAAGTAAACAGACAGAAATACTCTGTTTTTCCCAAGTGTTGTCTCTCATCCTTAAGTATTTGCTTACAAACCCAGGCATGGACAAGAAATTCCTCATCCTTTTCACAACTGATAAAATAAGAATGGTCTTGAGAGATTTTAAATGGTTTCCATTATGTTCAGTTTTAGGTGATCACTAGGTTCTTTTAAGTTTTGTTTACAAAACAGTATCATGAGGTGCAGGCACAATCTGACAGCATGGGGAAAGTTTTCAGAGAACACTCAAAAAATGCCTTCAAAAAAGCATCTGGGAACTGATTTTCCACCTTCGTGGGCACTTATCCTTCCACTGGGTAGAGTCTCTAGATGTCCTGTTGTACAGCATTTTTGATTTTAGAATAGGAACTTCCTCCCCTAGAGCAATAAAAAATGTGTTGTATTTCCTAGACTCAGAGTCATAGAACGGTTTGGTTTGGAAGGGACCTCCAAAGCTCATATAGTCCAACCCCTCTGCAGTAAGCAGGGGCTTAAGATCATGTTGCCCACAGCCCTGTTAAGCCTCACCTTGAATATCTCCAGGGATGAGGCCTCAATCACCTCCCTGGGGAACCTGTTCCAGGGTTCCACTACCCTCATTTCCTCTTTATCCGGCTCATATTACTCCCTGTAGCAGGAGGCATCCTGAAGACACTGAGATAAACTCATAGTTTGCTTTCCAACCATTTACTTTCAGGCAGGTATCACCTTTAAACTGTGCATCAGCATTGACTCTGAAATTCTGCAGACTCCTGATCACTGCAGCAGCCCTTCTGTTTTCTTTCTTTGAGCTAAAAAAAAACTTGGAAAAGAAAAAATCCCACATCTTTCCTCCAATTCCCTGAGCTCTTATTTTACATCGCCCATAAGAAAATGAACATTTGATTGCAACAGACTACGTATGACAGGGCTGAGCTGGAGGAGTTAAGCTTGGGAGAAAGAGTAAATCCACTCCATATAACCTTTGAGTTTTCCTCCTCTCTGAGAGATGATTCAAGAGCTTCCAAATGGGACAGTCTGCAGTTATTAAACCATTCACAAAGGCTGCCCCTTTGAGTGACACTGGAAAGACTGATTTTAGTGCTGCTGCTTTTGTTCTTTGCAATACCTTTGGGAACAAGATGTAGAAATAAAGATAACTTTAGGCATTCTTCTGAACTGTTAATGTATTCTTAAGCATCTAATAGCTGTGTGGTCTTTGTTTTTTGTAAAGATTTTGTTAGCACACAGAAGATTTCATCACAACACGAGGAAAAACTTCTTTTCTGTGAGGCTGCCAGAGCACTGGAGCAGGCGGCCCAGAGAGGTTGTGGAGTCTCCTTCTTGGAAGAGATTAAAAACCTGCCTGAACATTGTGATCCTGGGCAACCTTCTCTGGGCGACCCTGCTTTAGCAGGGGGATTGGACTAGATAATTTTCAAAGCTCCCTTCCAAGCCCCACTATTCTGCTATTTGAGGATTTGGTTTGTATTTGCTGTACAAATTGTCTCCATCAAGTGGAACTTTTCCCACCTATCTTAGCTTCTGGAACGTAAAGTAACTTAGGCAAACAATGATGGCTGATAGGAAACAAAGAAACAAACAAAACCACAAACAAACAAACAAACAAACAAACCAACCAACAAAAAACCACCCCACTAAAAATCCCAACAACAAAAAACCACCCAAACCACTCATACTACAAAACCCTTAAAGAAATCAGAAAACCTCAAAACACCTTGAGAGCAACTTAAGCAACAAGCCCACAATGCGAAACTGAGCAGCAGCTAAGTTACTTTAGCTTTGTTCTAGAGAGATTTTGCATCTCTTTTTTTTTTTTCTCTCTTGATGACAACACAATCACAGAATGTTAGGGGTTGGAAGGGACCTTGGGAGAGACCTTGAAAGATCACCTAGTCCAATCCCACTGACAGAGCAGGATGACCTAGGGCAGGTCATACAGGAGCACACTACAATGAGTTAAAACATTTTATATACTTATGACCAGTACTGCTAATAAAAACATCTTCCTCTCCATAGATGTCCCCACATGATGGTTTACATTCAAGTTAGAATAACAGAAATACAGAATAATTCAGGCTGTGTGGTGGGTTTAGGCTATGCCTTTAAAATTTAGCTGCAGATTTCGAGCAGAAAAGTAGAAAAATTACAAATAAATCACTATTGGGTGTAAAAAGGCAAGCAAAAGGTTATGCTAAACGAATTCATTGGGTAAATATCTAGAATAAGCGGAGCTGTACCATAACAATTCTTTCTCTTCTTCTATACTGATCTCTGGCTGTTTTGCTTTGCTTGGGAGAGATAATGTGCTTCTGGCTGGCCTTGGGTAAGTCTAACCCACTGCTTCCCTCCGCTCCTTTCTCTCGGGACAGGGGGTGGGGGGGCAGTGGAATTGCTTCCTTGGTCTTTTTGACTGGGGGGGGGGGGGTGTGTGTCTTGTTTGCTAATTGTAAATATCTGTATTACATTGTAAATAGTGTATAGTTTGTACATATTCATTGCATTCCATTGTAGAGTGTAGGTTTTGCTTGTAAATACAGCTCATTTGCTTCTAACTGAGTTGGTCTGGCTAAAAGTTAATGCTGGGGGAAAACTTCAACCCACCACATTACAGGCTGGAAAAGACCTTTAAGATCATGGAGTTGTTCACCTCTATGTCTGAGTTGTCACACATATCAATTAGAGCTGCACACTTTGGCAGAACTCAAAATTAGTATATTTGGTGTCATTTATCTCTTTTCCTTATTACTTTTTCTACATGGGCAGGATTGAGTGGAATAGATTGGTTTCTCTTTTTAGCTGAGTTTCTCCAGAAACAAAACCATGATTTTGGTATTGGAATGAGAAGCCAGAATTGCCTTGGTTGGCAAATCCTTAAGATGCACCATGCCTCCAGCTGACTTTCCTTCCACCAACCCATAAAGCAGGGAAAGCCCTTCAAAGGGACGAGGGATTGTAGGCTTTTTGGTCCTTTAGGTCTGGATGACTTTTGGTAGCATGTCACTGCTACCTGCCCACAGATAAAAGTATTTTTAAAGACACTGCCCTTTTTCCACCTTTTTTTTTTTTTTTTTAAAATGAGATAGAAAGATGTGGAAATTTGTTTCGGATAGAGCATCCTCATTTATTGAAGTTTGGTCAGTGCGATCCCTCAGATTTTTGTTTTCACATGCAGCGTGCAAGGATCCTTTCAGATACACAGTCTTCTGGAGATGAGTAATAAAGAAGAGACCATGTGCAGAACTTTGTGTTACCTCCACTGCCTGCAGGGAAATGAAAGAGATGCCCATTTATGAACACCACAGATCTCTGTGAAGAAGTGGATTCAAGAGACCTTGCTGACAAAACGTCTTTCACAGACACCGCTTCCAGCTTCATGCCCTCTGCTCAGAAGTTCTGTGAGCTCAGCATTTTCAAAGGCTGCCCTTCAAGGCAGCCTGCATATTTTTGCAGAGGTCTCAGATGCCAAACAGAATAAGACACCAAAAGGGCCATAGCTCTTGACACTCTGAAATCAGGCACAGGATTTGAGTAGCTGAATAGAACACCTGAAACTATGCTCCAAGATTTTGCCTAGAAATAAAACCTCACGCCAACATTAACTAAACCCAGAAATCTGTGCTTAAATCAAAGGATTCTTGAAGCTGAAGGTTACAATTTAGAATCCTTAAATATTTTTATCCATTAGATGTTACAGGAGGAAACCAGTGAGGTTAGGGTCTTGTTTTCTATTAGGGCCTGAGGTTCAAAATGTTTGGGAACAGTGAAAAGTAACAAATAGGGTGTGCACGTGCGTGTGTAAATGCATGAAAGTGGGATCTGCTTTCTAAAGGTTCTGCAACTAGGATCATTGAGAGGGCCTGCAAACAAACCACCACCACCAAAAACACAACAAAAAGGGAAAAAAAGAAAGAAAGAAAAGAAAGCACTAGCCTAGATGTCAACTACTGTGTATCTGCACTGCTCACACAATAGGCCCAGTGTTTTCAGTGGACACTGCTGATGTTCTTGGTCTTAAATTAGAGCAAGCAGCTGTTTTAGTGTACAGCTGAGCGTGACATAAGCCTGTGTAAACACTCTCCTCTGCCACATTCTTCTCAGTGGATGAGGGTTGCATTTTTCCTCCCCTCATGTGGAATCACCCTCTCCCCAAAAGTTCAAAATAACTCTAAAATCTGTTCTGCCACTAGAAAGCAAACAAAAGATCAGAGGAACACGACTTGCCAGGTAGATGTGTGCATGATGCATCAAAATATCTACTTTTAAGGCTAGCAACCTTGACAGCATTCCACCAACACATTTTCTCTGTTCCTTGGAGCCTACATTTTTCAATGTCAATGGGCTTGGCAGATCCCAAAGTCAGTTTGGATAGCAACACAGGTAATCCCAACTTGTGGTACCCATGTACAGGTTTAGTACAGAAAATAATCATAAAGCACAAAGAAAGGTACTGCAAGAATCAGCTGATTTGGTTTCACAAAGTTCCTTGCTGCCCTTACATTTTAAGGACTCAGTCACTGAGGTTTATAAAAATGGAAACTTAAAAATTGCATAACCAACACTGGTAAAATCTGAAAATCCTGGTAGGGTTGGAAATACACTTATCTTTCTCTCTTCTCCTCTACCTTCACTTTTAATATACTTTATGGGGCATCTAGAGGTCAGGCAGAGCAAGCTGAGAACATACTGCAACGAATGAGCAACAATTTCCTCAGTACCAAAATGATTAAGTTGAAACCATGACACTGATTTGCATGAAAAGGCAGCTGACCTCCAGCTCATGACTTATTTTTAAACCAAATGAACTTTGAAGCTGCCAGACAAAGGCAGATAAATTGCCCTATCTTCCAATTTTCATTTCAAGCCGGTGGAGATGGAAGAACTCAGAGCAGAGCTGCCCAGCACCTTTTCTCTACAGCAGCAAGACAAAAGCAGTGGTTGCGGACAACATCAGCCAACAAACAGAATTCCCAGAAAAGCTGCAGCAGAAACAACAGGTCACAGGGAATCACAGAATATACTTATTTGGAAGAAACCTTCAAGATCATCTAGTCCAACCTCTGACCCAGCACTGCAAGGTCAACAGTAAGTGCAAGGTCCACACACCGTTTAAACACCTCCAGGGATGATGACTCCACCTCTTCCCTGGGCAGACCATTCCAGTGTTTGGTGAGCCTCTCAGTGATGAAGTATTTCCTAATACTCAGCCTGAACCTCCCCTGACACAGCTTGTAACCTATTCCACTAGTCCTGTCACTTGCCACTAAGGAGAAGAGGGTGCCCCCTCCTTGCTCTAACCTCCTTCAAGGCAGTTGTAAAGAGTGAGTCTCCCCTGAGACTTCTTTTCTCCAGACTGAACAACCCCAGCTCCCAGCCACTCCTTGCAGGACATGTGCTCTAGGCACCTTGCCAAGGAGGAAAATGTTAAAGCAGAGAGTTTAATGCTTAATTCTGACCCTTACCTTCACATTCTACCTCCTTGAACACACTGTCCCTTAAAGAAGGCCTTGGCAATTTCTGTGATGTGACTTCTCTACTGTTCCAGCCCTATAAAACTGTGCACCTTACTTCTTGGGGAGTTGTCTTCGGGTTGTGAAGGATGCTGACCAACAACTACACAACAGTTAAGGATGATAAAAGAAACAAATGCTTGCAATGGAAAAGAGTTTCGGCTATACTACCTGAAACAGAGGAGTAACTCTGACACAAATTAACATCCTGTCTTTCTGTTGTCATCTTGTGTCAATGCCACCCTGACCACTTCACAGGCTTACTTGGCTCTTGGACAACTGGGATACACACAACTCTGTTGTAACAGTTCAAGCAGCTGCTAATGTAGATGCTTTTTGTTGATCATTCAATCCATATAGCTTGAAAGTTGTTTCACAAGCTGTTTTATCTCTGTCACCAAGTTCAAGAAAATAAATAAACCAAGAGCCCAAACTCTATGAGTTGTTCAAGCTGTAGCTGTAAGTTAAGGTTAGAACAAAAAAATACATGCAGGGGGCTTACTGCTTTAGACTTGTTGGTTCTGTTACACTCCGACTTGAGAGTGATAGGTTGGACGTGATCTTAAAGGTCTCTTCCAACCAAAACACCTCTATGATTCTATGATCTGCATTATACGTAGCTGTATTTTCTCTGCAAGAGCAATGTTG
Source organism: Dryobates pubescens (assembly GCF_014839835.1). Classification (NCBI taxonomy): domain Eukaryota; kingdom Metazoa; phylum Chordata; class Aves; order Piciformes; family Picidae; genus Dryobates; species Dryobates pubescens. Next base: position 16,132,467 of record NC_071620.1, on the reverse strand, counting down.
ATCAATCTCATTGGTTAAAGATGCACCAAAGCCTATCATCTTACAAGGAGACATATTTCTGGCATAAACAAGGTACTGGCATAGAATCACAGAGAAATTTCTGTTGGAAGGGGTCACAGAATCACAGAAACATTCAGGCTGGAAAAGATCACCAAGTCAAAGCAATAACTCTACTCTACAAAGTTCACCCCTAAACCTATCCCCAAGCACCACATCCAAAGGAACTTTAAACACATCCAGGGTTGGTGACTCAACCACCTCCCTGGGCAGCCCATTAGAATAGAATAGAATAGAATAGACCAGGTTGGAAAAGACCTTTGAGATATCAAGTCCAACCTATCATCCAACACTCTCTAATCACCTAAACCATGGCACCAAGTGCCCCATCCAGTCTCCTCCTAAACACCTCCAGTGATGGTGACACCACCACCTTTCCAATGCCTGAGCACTCTTTCCATAAGTTTTTTTTTCCTAATGTCCATTCTAAACCCACCCATTTGCAGCTTGAAGCTGTTCCCTCTTGTTCTAATTACCTGTGAGAAGAGACCAGGTAATTAGTCTCTGGATCATCCAGTCCAACCTCCAGCTCAAAGCAGGGCTCATATCACATTTATGGTGGGATGCTCAGGACCTTGTCCTGCTGACTTTTGAAGTCTCCAAGGATGGAGAGGCAACACCTTCCCTGGAAACCTGCTCATGTCTGGCAACTGTGAATTCCTTTATGTCCAATATGTCCTTCCTTTGTTGCAGGCTGTGTCTGTTATCTCTTGTCTCATCACTGTGCACCTCTGAAAGGTCTGTCTCTGTTTTTGTAACTCCCCATCTCCCTTAGGTGAGGGCTGACCATTATAAAATCCAGCCTTAGCCTTCTATTTCACAGGCTAAACAAGATCATTTTCCTCAGCATCTCCTCACAGGCCATGTGCTTCACCTCCAAAACCTTGTTAGCGGCTCCTCCCCTAGACTCACCACCATTTTCTGTCATTTCTGGGTGGGTGGACACATGCCCTCGATGCAGTCTCAGGACTGTGAAGACGGCAATAATCCCTTCTCCTGACTGCTGACACTCTTCCTAATGCAATACAGCACACATGAGACCCTGTTGACCCATGCTTAACATGGAATCATAGAAGCATATAATGTTAGAGGTTGGAGACATCTAGTCCAACCCCCGGCCAAAGCAGGGTCACTTAGGGCAGGTCACACAGAAATGTAATTGGATGGGTTTTGAATGTCTCCAGAGAATGAGACTCCACAACCTCTCTGGGCAGCCTGTTCCAGTGCTCTCTGTGTCGAGGTGGAACTTTCCTGTGTTCCAGCTTGTATCCATTGCTCCTTGTCCTATTACTGATAACTACCAAAAAGAGCCTGGCACCTTCATCTTGACATCCACCTCTCAGGTATTTGTAGACATCACTAAGTTCCTTCTTAGCTTTCTCTTCTCTAGACTAAACACCCCCAATTCTCTCAGTCTCTCTTCATTGGAGAGATGTTCAAGTCCCTTCATCATCCTCATAGCTCTCCATTGGACTCTCTCCAGTAGATCCCTGTCTCTCTTGAATTGGGGAATCCAAAACTGGATATAGTATTCCAGGTATGGTCTGGAGCTGCTACTTGGTGAGCTGGTCCCCTGCTCATAGTGATGCTCAAGGTTATTTTTCTCCCAGGCACTGCACATAGCAATTTGCTGAATTCTTAGGTGTTTCTGGCCAAGCTTCTTGTGAATGGCAGTGTTGCCTCCAGCCAAATGGCGTTCCAGAAAATACCAGTCAAACAACCTTTCAAGTCAGCTGGTTCACCCACCTTGCAGCTCCTGCAGTGAATTCAGCTCACTATCTAGTTTGGATGAAGCTGAGTTGTTGTAAAATACTGGAGCACAACTATGGTAGCACCACCAGTTGAAGAAGGCTGCTGCTGGCCATCATTTAGATTTATGCTACTGACCTCCCAGACAGAAGAATATTGGACACTTAAAGGTTAGTTTGCATGTTTCTGTATGAAGCATGTATTACATACAGGTAAAATCCCAAGGAGTCATGAAAAGTCTCACCACAATAGATAAAATCAAAAGGCCTGGCAACTAGGAAGTGAAGAGGTGGCTCAAGAGAGACTAGAAAACAGTTTTTGTAGTCATGAAACTCTTTTCTCCCATCTGATAGTTACGCTACACATGCAAGTCCATGCATATTTCTACCCTCTGAATTTCAAGGCACACAGACAGCAATAATTAAGTCACCCAGATTTTAAAGGCAGATAAACTATTTCTTTTTAGATACTCTTCAGACATCTGCAGGCAGTTACCAGAGGAGGTGATTGGTTTTCTTATTTTTCCCCTATAGATCGGATTGTTTGCCTCAAGCACACAGAGTTTTACACTAAAAAAATGACAAGACTGTCTAAAAGCAACAGTGGAGAAGAAATCGTTCTGCCTGGTGAAACCAGGGAACCTGCAGCACAATTCCATGGGGCCAGCTCCAGCATCACCTGCCAAGTCAGCCACTCTCACAGACTGGCAACTAGCAAGCGTGAGACACAGCCAGTTGGCTTTGGCGGAATATTTATGGAGGATGCAGAGGCTTATTTACTGAATAATCTGGAGACCATCTGGTGGTATCCAGTGACAAGAACACTGAGCCCAAAGTGGAAAAGCCCGAGCTCTATTTCTGGCTCTGCCAACAACTCTCTGTGACCTCTGGTGGCTCAGTTTCCCCAGATACAAATTAGAAACAAAACCTTACTGTCCTCGTTTGGAAATGTTGAGGTACTTCAGTAAGAATCATCATTGATTACTGCTATCAGTATTTTAGGTATCAGATCATTTCAGAGGTAATTGCTGGAATATTGTTTTGAAGCTGAGTTTTCCATCTGTATTGACAAAAAGATGATACCCATCTCAATGGTGGTAGCATGTGATTTGGGGTTAAGACAAGAAATTTCCCCAAGAATTCCAACCCAAACTGGACACTTTCCTGAACCGCGCCATTTCTAAAATAAGGATGTCTTTGATCATTTTTCTTTAGAAGAAAATGCACATCAGTCAGAAGAAGCAAAAGTCTGCACATCTTACAGGACCTTCCACACCCCCAGTGTAATGTTCACTACCATAACTGAGCTGAGAAAAGGATGATCTAAAATATTTTTGAGTTCTGAACTCATTACTATCTTGCTGAACCTTTAATCATCTGTATGGGACGGGAGCAACTGAGTAACTAGATCCTATCCCTTCACCCTTCCCTTCCCTTCTGTTCAGAAGTCCAAATACTTTCTGACTGACAGCAGTTCTTTCAGGGAGGCTTTCTTAGATATATTGCTAAATTTGCTTTCTTTTCTCTAAATTCCATTGACATTTTGTAGCGGAGATAATGAAAAAATCACCCCTAAGGGTAAGATCAGGAGAAAAATCCCACTGAGGAACAGCAGCTCTTTAAGATCATCTCTGGATGACTAAAAACTATCACTAATCTGGTTCCTAAATCAAAAAGAAAAGTTCTGCTGCAAATGAAAACCTGCTATCCCTATTGAAAGAGCTTTGCTGGATTCTCCCATAACACAGTGGAAGGAGTGAGCTTCTGGCTACCAGGAGGATTCCCACAAAAACAGAGCCCAGACACCTCCCACTTTCTTCTCACAGAGCTGGTCACCCTTGTCTAATCTCCTTAAGTCATCTGGTGTCTCACTGGGGAAGTGCTATCTAGGACAAAGAAATCTGTAGGGATGCTGGCAAGAAAGGAAGATGAATCTTGTGACTGAGTGCATCGGGGCTGGGCTGCTCAGGAGAATGATGATGAAGTGGAGGAGCTCTATTTTTAATGGGGGAGCAGGAAAGGCGAGGAAAGTGAGGAGGAGGAGGAACAGACCTCCCTTTGTGGGGAGGGAGAGGAAGAGAGAGGGGAAGGAAGACATGCACAGATACACCAATCAATAACCAAACACCTAATAATGAAGTTTCAATTTAAACACCAAGTTATTTTCCCAACAATGCTCCTGTATAGGATGGTTCCAAACTATGACCTTTCTTTGCTGATGCTGGAAGGGATCCCAGATATTTCAGGCAGAAGTTGGCTCTTCAGGTAAGCAGATTAACTTTAATGTAGCATGTAAGATTTTCCAGACGACGTGTGGACTGGAAAAAGGCTTTTGTCGACATCCATGATTCTTAGGAAGTAGAATAAAAATAGCCAGAAGCCGTAGCAACTAAAGGGAGTCCTGGAAAGTCAGCACTAGCCTTCCATAGTGAAACCAAGGAATACTGTTTGGAAAGCATTTCAATGGGAGAACTACACAAGTGTATAAAAGGGAATCTATTTTCTTGTGCTGCAATCACACTACTGCCTGAACCTGCACGATACTACATGTTTTACAATGTATGAATCCTGAAATCTTAGGCATGGAATTATAAAATCTGGCAGGATATACTTACAAACCCTTCAGGCAGCTTTAGAGTTCCACCAACCCTGCTGACAGGGGATCATGAAGGGGGAAAGTCCTTTATTATTCGCTCAGTGGACTGAATAAAAACTATGAGCTAAAAGAACGTCATTGAGAGGTTAGTTGAGATAAGAAAATATTTTTAAGCCACCTGCCTGCCTTTTCTGAAGGACCTTCACAGCTCACATTTTAAAGCCTGTTTACCCTATTCTATTTTCTATACATGACACAGAAGAAGAGTGTCATCTTCCTTAATATGATCTTAGGATCATATCTTCTGTCATTCAGTGCGGTTAACTACTTTCTACCTATTAGAGAATCAGATTCTTCTGTCAACTATTTTCTATCTGTTTTCAACTCTGCTACACTAAGATGAGAGCAATGGATTTTTATTGTCTGGTTGGATTCATAGATTCACAGAATACAGGTTGGAAGGGACTTCAAGGATCATCTAGTCCAACCTTTCAGGGTAAGAATACAGTTTAACTGAGATGGCCCAGCACCCTGAATGTGTAAATCCAACACCATGTTTTGGGAAATAATTACGTACCACAAGAAAACAATGCTACAAATTATTATCACTTACTCTCGATATAATATAAAGTACCAGACATACAGAAAGTAGACTTTTCCTTTTCCCATCTCTTAGTTCAGTTGAAATTTCAGTGCTTGCCTTGGAAAATGAACACACTCCTGATATTCATGGGATTTTGTGAAGTTAGCAACAGTACCGAAGAAACAAAGACTCTAAGCTGTTCTCTTCAGGTTTTCTCACATTTTTAATCACTCTTTTGTGGCTTACACTGAATGTTTCTAGAGTAAAGTTTGTCTGTAAGAAAGTTAAAGACTATGGAATGAAAAGTGAAATGACACCTGCAGCTTTTAATGAAGAGCTGTGATGTTTGAAGAACACATACCTGCTAACTATCTGGCTATGAACTGAGTAATCTCATCTCAGCATTCATTAAGTGTTCAGCAATCTGAAAAGCACTGCATGGCTCGTGTCTTATCTGCAGCAAGGGGAAGCAGAGCTCTGTTGTAATTAGCTGAACCCCAGCCATATCGGGTTACACTTGTTTGTAAAAAGGGCTATTTGCTGTCAGGTACAAAAGAATGTTCTAATACTACAGAACAACAATGAAAAGGTAGTACTTCAGGCACTAAACCAAGGTTCTAAAGGCTGTTCAGTACACTCACAACACCAAATAGTCAGTTCCATGCAGGATGGAAGATGGAGAGCATTCCTGCCATCAGGAACTCTCCTTCTGTGAATTCCCCTCCAGCAGCAGCAACTTTCCCCTACTTTTAACAGCATGGAGTGAAAGTGATGGCTGTGCAGCCCTGCCTTCTGTGCCACCCACAGCCTGTTTGGTCAGGCCAGGACAAGGATGGATTCCAACTCTATGAAACACAACTATGACAGTGTGTCTTTCTCAGAGTAAATGGAGCTCAGGACATCGATCAGTTTGGGCACAGCCTTCCAATTAGAAGACATGAAAAGATCGTGGAATTATTTTGGCTGGAAAAGACCTTAAAAATCATTGAGTCCAACCACTGCCTAACTCTGCCAAGGCTGGTGCTAAATCATATCCCTCAGCATCTTTTAAACACTTCCAGGGATGGGGGTTCAATCACCTTCCTCGGGAGCCTGTTCCGGCTTGAGAGCTTCTTCTAATATCCAACCTAAACCTCCCCTGCTACAACTTGAAGCCATTTCTTCCTGTCCTATCACTTGTTACTTGGGAGAAGAGACCTCACTCCAACCTTCTTTCAGGTAGTTCTAGAGAGCAAGAAGGCCTCTCCTCAGCTTCCTCTTCTCCAGACTATCTGTTCTCCATCCTTTCAGTGTTTAATTTTTTTTTTTAAAGGGATACAGCAATTTGTAAATTTTAACACTAGCTACCATGTTTCTATTTTAAAAGTTATTCTTCTCTTCATTGACTGTATTGTAAAGCTGGTTTACTGGTGATGAGCTCTCAGAATAGAGGAAGTCACTCTAAATCTCACTGGCAGTGTTACACACCAGCCCCAATCCCCATACTGTTCTCCAGCAATCATAGTCTTTATGTTGAAGATAATGCACTTACAAGATAGGCTAACACATAGGATATAAAACACCTTCTTCCATGGAATGCTCTGGGAAATGGTATCTCTGCACTAAAAAATAGCTGTAAACTATGTTTACCAAGTACTTCTACTCAAGTTCAGCCTGAGATGTCGGCCCATGCCAGCCTCATGAAGTGCAGCATGGCCAAGCATAAGGTCAGGGAAATCCCAGCCAAAAATATAGACTGGGAAAGAAGAGGCTTGAGAGCAGGCTCAAGAAGATTGACTTGTGGGGTGTCAGTTGATGGAAAATTTCACATGAGCCACAATGGTCGCTTGCAGCCCAGAAGGTCAACTGTGTTTCAGGCTGCATCAAAAGTATGACCAGCAGGATGAGAGGTGATTCGGCCCCTCTGCTCTGCTCTCTGAGACCCCACCTGGAGTACTGCATCCAATTCTAGTGCCTCCAGCATAAGAAGGACATCAAACTTCTGGAGAAGGTCCAGAGGAGGGCCACAAAGGTGATCAGAGGGCTGGAGCACCTCCCCTGTGGGGACAGGCTGAGAGAGCTGGGGCTGTTCAGCTTAGAGAAGGCTCTTGAAAGACCTTCCAGTATTTGAAGGGGGCCTACAAGAGAGCCAGGAAGGGACTTTTTGCAGGGGCTTGTAGTGATAGGATGAGAGGACATAGATTGAAGCTTGTGGAGGACAGATTTAGACTGGATATTAGAAAGCAATTTTTTACACTGAGGGTGGAGAGGCACTGGGTTGACAAACAAGGTCATGGATGCCCCCTCCTTGGAGGTGTTTAAGGCCAAGCTGACTGGTTCAAGGTCACCCTGGTCTAGTGGAAGGTGTCCCTGCCAATGGTAGATGGTTGGAACTAGATGATTTTTAAGGTCCCTTCCAACCCAACCCATTCTATGAATCTATGAAATCAGTCATGTAAAAGTCAAATGTGCAATGCTTCTGCAGATCAGTACTGGACACTGCACCCAGCTGGCAAGACAGAGATGAAGGTATATTATGCTTAACTAAGAAGCCCATATGAAAAAAATGGAAGGAATGACATGAAAGTACAACCTGGCAAAACAAACAGCTTGCAAGTTGCTCAGAAGAACAAAGAGATACATTAAGAACACAAGATTCACTTTTATACAAAACATCCATAAGACACTGCAAATCTAGCCAAGGCTTAGGCAGGTGAGTGGGGCAATGCTACCCCTGACATCCTGCCATGGGGTCCATCACCCTGCTGCTTGGTTTGCAAGAATTCATTCACTTAAACTTTTTATGAGCAGAAGATCTTCCACCCTTCTTTGGGAAGGAAAAATACTATGCAGCACTCTATGGTCCTTAAAACATATAGTGTTTCCAAGGGGAAAGGTTATCTGCAGCAATAAGCATAAAATGTAAATGTTATTTTAAATTTCAGTTGTATCCCTGCTCCAATGTGTTCTGTCTCCTCAGCTTGTTATCCTAAGGAAAGGAGACTTATGCTTGGAGTTTTGCCAAGGAAGGTTGGACCAGATGATTCTTGAAGTCCCTTCCAACCCTGTATTCAATGATTCTATGATATGTTGTCAACCTATGTTTGACAGCCAGCCATGCCTTCTACCTAACTATGCCAACCATTGGTCAGTTCCAGCCAAAGGCCATAAAAAGGCTGAGGACTCAAAGAAGAACTCAAAGTCTAGCAAGACTGTCATTGGGTGGAGGAACGAGCTGGCTCAACTCCTTACTGAAAGGAAGTCTTAGCATGATCTCAACAAGGCACCTGGTTTTGCTGGATTAGCAAACACATACCCATACACATGGCCTGAGCAGCTAAATCAGCTCTTCTTAAAAGGTTGCCTGAAATCCACAACCTCTTGCCTAGCTGGAAGGGGACTGGGACTGCACTGAGGAAAATCAAGCACCGGGACATCTGAAGGAGAAACAGGCTGTTTATCATCACAGGAGAAACTGGCTGGGCATTTAAAATACATCCATTGGCAACCAGATTTTAGCAGGCCCATTACTTATGGAACAAAACACAACTCACAGGACTGAGAACAACCCTTCAGAGCTCCTGGTAAAGATCCAAAAGCACATTATGCCAGGCACATTCCCCATTCTGCCTCAGCTAAGAAGAAAGGTAGGAGAATGAGTGGTGGAAACAAGATTAAGTTACTTGCTAGAATCACACAAGAGATTAGTGCTGACTGCCAAAGTGTGTCTCTTTTTCCAGCTGGGGATTAGCTACTGCCTCAAAGTGTAGCTCCAATGCTGGTGCTATGTACCAAGGGTGGCAATACAAATTCACACTAGCTCATTTGCTGAGAAGCTAAACATCAGTCTGCAATGTGCACCCAGCAAGCTATCCAAATCCTGGGCTGCACCCAAAGCAGCATGGGCAGCAGGTTGAGGGATGGGATTCTGCTCCTATACTCAACTCTGGTGAGAACCCACCTACAGTGATGGGTTCAGCTCTGGAGTCCTCAGTAGAAGTCCTCAGCATGAACCTGTTGTAGTGGGGCCAGGGGAGGCCACAAAAATATCAGAGGGTTGGAACCCCTCTGCTGTGATGACATGCTGAGAGAGTTTGGGTTGTTCAGCCTAGAGAAGAGGAGGGTCTGGGAAGACCTCACTGTGGCCTTCCAGTACTTGAAGGGGGCCTCCAGGATAGCTGGAAAGGGACAAAGGCATGTAGTGGTAAGAGAAGGAGTAATGGTTTTAAAGTAAATGAAGTTACATTTATATTACACATGAGGAAGAAATTCTTCTCCACAAGAGTGGTGAGGCTCTGAGACAGGTTACCCAGAAAAGCTGTGGAGGCTCCAAGCCTGGAAGTGTTCAAAGCCTGGCTGGATGGGGCCTTGAGCAACCTGGTCTAGGGGTTGGAACCAGATGATTCCAAGCCAAACCATTCTATGATTCTATGATCATACTCATAGATAGCTTAGTGAGTGATTGCACGTGATAGAGCAATATTATATAATAGGTGCTATGCAAAACTATCTATACTATGGAAAACCTGCAGAACCCTTCCCTCAACGGACAGAAACTCTCACGATGACCATCATCAAAATAATCCCAAATAATGAATTTAAGACCCAAACCACAGCTTTGTCAGCAGCTTTAGCAAACCTCAGCACACGCTAACTCCTTCGGCTGACTGCTCAACAGAGACTTCTGTAATCAAAGACATAAACATGGCAGTGCAAGATAAAGTCAAGATTAGATTTGAATTGGATTTCTAAACCAAAGTACCCACCAGAGAAACACCAGACTTACTGCTACACTGTCCAATGTGTTTTACAACTGCTTTCATGGCAGCAAACATTTATTAACCGGAGGGAATGTTCCCATCTCATGAAAACAAACCTTTGTTTTAGAGGTTGCTCCTTTGAAGAGTCTAGAACACAATATTCATTTCCAGCTTACCCTCAAAGGTCAATTCATAAAGATAATCAGAAAGAGTCAGAAATTTAAATTTACTCCAAATGACCATGGCTTGCCATTGCCACTTGCCACCAGTCACTAAAATTTTCAAGATATGGGGCAAGAGAAAACCAAAATGGTAAAAATAGGAAAATGATGATTTTTTTTTATATATAAAAAAGGGCTGTCTAATCTACAGAACAACTAATAATTTTTAAGCCTATAATTGCATTGAGAGGAAAGTTAAAGTCAGATGTTACTCAGTTCCGTATCACATTTAAGGACATCAGTTCCCAGCAAGCTGCTTTTCAGTGTTTTCTTCTGACACACAGGGTGTAAAGAAGCATTTCTAACATTCATCTACTAGAACAGTGTCATTTTTTGACTAACTAAAAGCACGACTGGCTGTGTGTACATTTGGGTGTGATTTCTTTTTCTACCATCACTGCCTGCTGTTTGTCTGCTTTTAAGCTCTTTATTATCTGTTTTTTTAATACATTTTGATACTCTTACACAGGCACAGGCGGCGCTTCCAGCTCCTAAATGACCTGCAGTGCAATTTACTGTAGAGTGCACTGTACAAAGTTCTTTGGTATCCACAGGAACAGTTACCAACTGATGTGAACTTCCTTCCCTAAAGAGCTTGTTTTGAACAACAAACTACTCCAGGGGGAAATACATTATCTTGTCTAATCAAATGTTGGAGTGAAGCTCATTTCATTCCAGGGTTTTACTATGTGTTGTGGAAATGTGTGTAACAGTGACCTTTAATTAAATCTTAACCCTTAAAGGAAGACAGTAAACGCTGAGCAGTCCAGACTGCAGATACTAAAGCAATGTTTAAATGCTTTAAAGAATTAATCACAATCTCCACTTTTTAAAGTGAATATGTTCTCCAAGACATTTGCTTTCACACAGTCTGTATGGAAGGAAGAAGCAGTGGTTATTCTTACTTTGTCCAGTCAGCTTTACAATGCAGATGTTAAGCATGCCACCTGACACACTGTTTGTATAATCAACATGCTTCCTTTTATTCATGTGTATTTATTCAGTGTTTTCTGATCAGCTCGAAGTGTTCCACACTGAGAAATATGTCCTTTAGACAGAAAAACACTCAACAGGACAGCATCACATACATGCAGGGCAAAAGTTCATTTTTTGCATCAGAGAGCTTGTGTCAGGTGAAAATACAGCTTGGCCTCTCATGATGTCTCCCCAGGCGGCATGGAGCAGAAGCTGCCAAGCCATACTGAGAAGACAGCTTTGGGAGAGTTGCCTCCCCAGGTCTCACAGGGGAAGGAAAGGACAAGTCAAGGGAAGGAAGGAAAGAAGAGGAAATCAAGGGAGACACAGGGACACCTTCTTCAGCATCCTCTTTCCTTCACCTTGACCATCCTGCAGCAGATGTCTCTAGAGAGGAGAAGAGACGACCTAGCCTGCCCACAGAGAGCTGGGACAGCAGGGAAGGAAAGTCTTGCTGACATTGTGAAACACACTAACAGAGAAGGAATATCCTGGCGAATTATTCAAGTGTGCATTGCTGATTATGTGTATCCAGGAAAAAACCAAATCCCACAGAATTCCTGTGGATAAACAGGTATTGATGCTGAAATTCCTATCCCTCTTTTCAGACAATAAATGGCCCTATAAATTCAACAAGCACTCTAAAAAACAACAGCTCAAAAACTGACTCAATACTCAGGTGTTCCTGTACTTTTGTTGTACTGGTCAAATATTACTATTTTTACAGTCAGCACCTTACACATGCAATCAAGGTATAAAGCTACTGGCAAGTCAGAATAAATCCATTAACCCCCAAACCAATACTCCAGGGTTTCTTTTGCAATTGATGCGAAACAGTGGTGGTGGTACATCCCACCACTGCCTGGAAAGTGAAGAGACACAAGCTTAAGGTAGATATAATCCAATCCACCAAAGCTGTATCTTTCAACATATCTGTATTGTAAAGTGTTTAAAATGGTTCCCAACAATTCAGTTCTAGGTCCTCTTTTGTTTGGTTTGGATGTATTCTTGACACTCCTTCATGTAAATGGGAAAACAAACTAGTGATGTCTCTTCTTTTTTTAGTAGCTGTTAATTTGTAGCTCTAGTTGGCTGCAGGGGAAATCTTGATGTTGGCTGGTTTCAAATCACCTTTTATATCTACCACTTTGCAAAGCTTCTTGGAAACTTATTCTGACGTTGCAGAATAAAAATAATAACAAAACCTGCTTAAATAAAACTCTTAATTTTGAGTTAAATGTGGTTAATTTTTTTTCTTGAACTATCTATCTTGAAGAATAAAGTAACAAATCTAGTGGAAGATGTCCCTGCCCATGGCAGGGGGCCAGAACTAGATGATCCCGAGGATGCCTTCCAACCTGACCCATTCTATGAATCTATGACTATTGGCTCCTATTGCTGTATCAATGTACCAATTTTGAACCCTTTTTTTTTTTCTGGTATGTATTTATATTTCACTCAATTTGTGTTTAGACACAGCTGGAGGGTAATTTCATTCTCAAGATGCTTGACTATTTTTTCTTTCAACAAACCTGGTGACAAACATGTTCACACTGGTATTGCACTTCACATAGTGAAAAAAATGGAAAGTGAACTTCCTTTCCCTGTGGCTCTTTACATGCTCAGGAAGCATCACTGTGACATTTTCCTTGTGATAACAGAGCATTTGGACTGTAGAGGCATGAACATGGAAACAAAGGTGAAAGAATGGCAGCAGTACAAATTAAACAAATTACAGCTACTGCTAGATGCAGAGGAGCATTCAGCTTGTTTCCATGCAGCACTCCTGGTTCGAGCATTCAGTTAAGATGGTGTCTGCATTTTTGTACAGATGGATGCATCCTCTTTCCATTTTTTTTAGATTATATAAATCCAGATTGAAACACAAAGGTTTTATTTCTTCCTCCCCATTTTTTTCTTCCATGAGAAAAGATATGGAATCATTTAATGCTTGAGCTAATACAGGCACAGACACTAGATGCTGTACTCAAACACTTTTAGCAGGAGTTGAAAAGTTCAATGGAAAAGCTTCAGTGGACTTTATGGAGCTAAAACATTAGAGCACATCATATTTGCTCTCGATTCATCTCCTGAACAACACAATTTACCTTAGCTAAATTCTGAATTGACCCTCAGGCTTTTAAAATGCACACATTACACACAAGTGTGCCTTTCAGCACCTCATATCTTGTGAAACTTCAGGAGTTTCATTGTGGGAGTGTGGCCTTGCTCTTTCTGACACTCCTGTTGAAAGCCAATTTCTCCTCTAGCCATCTGTGGGCTCCCTCCTGTTATCAGCTAACAGCTTAGACAAGGACAAGCTGATAGATATTAGTTGTTGATGCTCTACTTGTAGGAATTTCTCCTAGCTTACAGACAGAAGACCATTATGCGTTTCAGCAAGAATGGCAATGTGCTCTCATGCTCATGATGGTGCCACTGGAAATGCTAAATCGTGGCTACTAGGGGACTCTTACTGGCACACAAGGCACAACTTTCACCTGAACAACACATATGTGTGATGTTTTGTTGTCGTGTTTTGGGGTGTTTTTCTTCTCTTCCCCTCCCCCCCAGTTAATACAGCTGTGTTTTGTTTGGGGTTTTTTTGTTTTGTTTTGGTTTGGTTTGGTTTTTTTTACATTGACATAGTGCTGATTGGGATGTGTTGGAAAGTAATCCCTTCTGGTGATGACTTCTTCAACCTCAAATAAAGAAGGCTTCTGCAGGCTTACACCAGAGGTCTTTCTAGCCCACCATCCTTTTTTTCCAGCAGTGGATACCCAACAAGAGATGGGCAAGCACAGGACAAGCACATATAGCTATGCTTCAGCTCAAACAGCTCTGTAAGACTTCTTAAGAACCTGAGCCAAACAGGGTTTCTACACAATCAGGAGCCCTCAGATGATATCTGATATCTGAAGTTGTCCCACCTTCCCTGAAAGCCATGGAAGCCTGTTAAAACAGCTTCAATTCTACATACTGTTGCTGACATGACATGCACTGGAACAATGCTCCATTATTTTGTCATCTAAAAGTAAGGGAAAACTTTTTTCCTGTGAGGGGGCAGGAGCCCTGCAGCAGGCGGCCCAGAGAGGTTGTGGAGTCTCCTTCTCTGGAGAGATTCCAAACCCACATGAACAGACCTGATCCTGTGCAACCTGCTCCAGCAGGTGGTTTGGACTAGATGATCTCCAGAGGTCCCTTCAACCTCCATCATTCTGTGACTCTTCCTTTACACCCACAGGAACACCATTACCCTGGCTCATCCAATAGCACGGGAACATGTAAACTGAATTTAAATGTATCTGTCTTTAGGTACCCTCCCCTGCTACATCTTTTGTGGCCAAACAACCACTGAAGGGATTTTTCCACACCTATCATTTTTTTGTGAAGATGATATAGTAATAGAGTGGAAGTGGCTTGAAGTTACACAGCAAAGCCATAAGAGAATTCTTGTTACATGAGACTCCAACAGCTCTGAAGCCTTTGGAGACTGGAGTTTGTGTGAGTTAGCTGATTCTGATACATATCAGACTAAGCCTTAAAGTTCTGGCCCACAAAGTTAAGTTTAGAAAAAACTGCAGCAAATGTAGCTGTGTTTACTAACCCAAAATGGCAAGGGTGAGCAAGACAGACCTGTTCTTATACCACCCAACCTCTGCAAGAACCGACAGACTTCACATCAGAAGACAAACCAACACACTGCTGTGGGTTTCTTCTGACACAAGGATTTCCAGTGCCTTTCTGTCTGACCATAATTTGTGACTGTAGATACAGAGGTAGAGGAAGTAAGCCTGCCTGTTTAGACAGCCATCACCTTCCCATTATGTCCTACTGCTTGTTCCCATCTCCGCTTTCTTCTTCCCCGTTTTGTGTCACCCGCCCTCAGTGAAAACCACGGAAACGATCCGCACTAAAAATAAACCTATCCCTCCACCTCATCTGGCCAGGCCAAACAAACAGCTCCAACAGGACACAGCTGAGGGAACAGCACAGGCATAGAGATGGGAAAGTGCAGTCGATAGTGGTGGGGGAGGGTTGGAGGAAGAGAAGGACGATGGTTTAGCCTGGCAGCACTGCCAGAATGAATGCACATGAAGCTACACAGTAAGCACTCCCTAGTGTGTGTTCTCAGCACAGCAACGTGATTCAAAGGCTGATGACTTGCTTAAAATATAAAACCTAAGGAGAAAAATATTTGTTGTAGGGAGAACAAATTGGTATCATAGGTATATAAGCACCTCGAAAAAGTAAATTAACTAGAATGTCAGTCGGCCGGCAAAATGCCCTTCAGTTTTAAACCCCACTCATCAGGTCCCGCTAAGAACCACCCTAAACAACAATGCAAAAACCTGCCCAGAAATAGGATGTGCTGACCCAGCTCACCACAGAGAGTGCTCAGAGCCAACCAGATCTCCTGCTGGAAGTAAATGCCTGGAATTCCCCCAGCAGCCAAGGCTGACTGTCAAGAGTCAGGATTTTCTCCTATTTACAACCTCAAATTCCATACAGCAGCCCTTGATAAACTGATTAATAAACATTTTGGGTTAAATTTGCCTCTCGGTGTCTAAAAGCCTGCAAAGCAATAACAAACCAACCAACCCACCCCCAAAAGCCCCAATCAATCAAGCAGACAAAAGCCACCAAAAAAATCCCCAAGCAAAAACCCACCTCCTAACTATATTATTTGCAAGGATCTGTTGTTATTGTATTTCAGAAATAAAAACTTCTGATTTACTGCATACTTTTTACCTCTGGATTTCCCCCAGGATTCAAACCCCTAAAATCTGGGTATATTCCTATCTATCATGTAAGAATGGATCAGCAACAGCATTAGGATGACATTTGGCTGTACTTGAATAATAAGCACACTGCTCCTAATGCTTACAGAATTCCCAAAAGAAATGATATGCTTTTCAGTGTGATCATCCTTTAAGTCCACAACACTGCAATATGCATTTCAGCATTATTTCCACTCCACCAGGAAAGCAGGGACCATCCCTGCTTTCTACAGAAAGCATCTCCTTTCTACAGAATTTGCCATTGTGAGCACAAAAGAAACCAACAGAGATAAATCTCATTTCCTATGGCCTTGTCTGTACTTCTCTAAACCCCTCACTAGCAAAAGTTCCAGCTTTGCTGTAACTCTTCTCAAGCCCCTCTTACGAAGATAAGTGCACAACACACATCTCCAAAAAGCCTGCAGGCTGCCTGGTGATAGCACTTGCCACAGGCCTTGCTCATGTACTTCCCTGCAGTGACAGCCGGGAGCTGTCACCAGCACTTCAAAGCTATTCACCTGCCATGCTTCACCTAGAAAATTTCCCCTCTAATGCCACAAACTTGAGAGAAACTTGGTTTAGTCTCCAAATCATCTTTTCATTTCTATGTACTTGAGGAGTTACAGCTAAGAGTCTGGATTTTTCACTCCACTGTTTGCCACCTCATGTCCTTGTTCTTGAGCAGATTAGAACCTTGTAGAGAAATAGGGGAAGTCTTGCACTTAAATGCAGATACACGCAACAGTGCACATGTGCAAGAAAACAAAATCTCCTTGCTTGCTGCTTTCAATTGGAAGTGCCTGAAGGCATGGTCTTTGCTCCTTTGAACCTTCAGAGAGAATGCTCCTGATATTAATTCCCCCAGCCATTTTCTTCTGCTTTTAAGAAAGAAAACATTAGGCCCTGTCTGATTAGGTGATGTGGGTATTTCTCCAATAAAAGAACAAAATTATCTGCATCTTGCCAGGATTTAGATTTAAAACAATCAATACATGGAACTGGAACTGTCCAGAGAAGGGCCACAAGGATCATTAGAAGGCTGGAGCACCTCTCTTATGATGACAGACTGAGGCAGTTGGGGCTATTCAGTCTGGAGAAGAGAAGGCTCTGAGGAGACCTTATTGTGACCTTCCAATATTTTAAGGGGGCTTACAAAGAAAGCTGGTGAGAGACTTTTTAGGGTGTCAGGTAGTGATAGGACTAGGGGGAATGGAACAAAAATACAAATGGGTAGATTCAGATTGGATGTTAGGAAGAAGTTCTTCACCATGAGGGTGGTGAGATACTGGAACAGGTTGCCCAGTGAGGTGGCAGAAGCCCCATCCCTGGAGGTTTTTAAGGCCAGGCTGAATGGGGCTCTGAGCAACCTGATCTAGTGTGAGGTGTCCCTGCCCATGGCCAGGGGGTTGGAACTGGATGATCCTTGAGGTCCCTTCCACCCCTAACAATTCTATGATTCTATGGAAGCACAAGATAGTTTTGCACACTGTATTACAGCCTGCTGCTTTGTCTGAAGAGCACCCTGGAAGAACTATTTAAGAGAAAGTGTCACAGCTGTCTACACAAGGCCATGAAGAGTCAGGCAGATAAAGCTAATGAAGCCTCTACAATTCTTCAAGACATGATTATTTAATTTTTTAAAAGAAGTCCCAGGGGCTTTCAAACAAGTTGCCCACAGGACCTCTGCGAACAGAAAGAACAGTGGCAAATGTGACAGACTGGCTGATAGAACCTCGAATCCTCCAAAGCTTTCCAGACATTTTTAACTTAAGCAGGAGGTAATTCATGTCACTGAAAATACAGCCTTACATGTCTGAACCTGGGCAGTTGCATCTCAGTGTATTTGTGAGACTGTGGTCCTTAAACTCACTGTTGTAGAACATCCCATACATGTGGACTACCACAGAACAGAGAGGAGACTATTTTTCTACTCTCCCCAAGTTCATTTTCTCTCTGAAATGACAGACAAGAAAATATGTAATCACAGCTTTTTAAGTACAAAAAACTGTAATTGGTTTCCTTTCCCTTTCAGCTTGGAGCATTCTCTTTTCAAGAACAAACATACCCATTTCCTTCCATCTCTTCTTACTCTTGATGGACTTCTCTGGACTCCATTTCTGTTCTTTTCCTTTAAGTTCAGCTCCCCAAACTAGACAAAATACTCCATCTGCATAGTCACCAATGCCAAACAGAACGGTGTAATTACTTCATGACCTTTTGTGCAACAGCCTTGTTAAAGCATCCCAGAATGAGTTAACTCCTTGTTTGTGGCCCATTACTACCACACAGAATTTTCCCTGAACTACAAGTAGTTGTCTTACATTCTGTATCCTCTTCCATTCCCTTCCTTAGTGACTTTTTGTTTACTCCTCAGCAGCTGGTCAGCCTGTTGGAGACAACTATGTTTGAAGGACTTAAATATACCAATTTAGCATTATCAAAATCCTGTAGCAACTTGCTCTTAAGTCTGTATACTGTTCAGAAAGCTGAAGTGAAACACAACTAACTATAATGAGGGAGCTGGGGTTGCTCAGCCCAGGGAAGAGAAGGCTCTGGGGAGACCTAATAGCAGCCTTCCAGTACCTGAAGGGGTCCTACAAGAAGGATGGAGAGAGACTGTTTACAACAGCCTGCAGTGATGGGATGAGGGGTAATGGTTTGAAATGAGACGAGAAGACTTGGGTTGGATGTTAGGAACAAGTTCTTTACCATGAGGGCCTTAGACCACTGGAACAGGTTGCCCAGGGAGGTAGTTGAGGCCCCACCCTTTAAGGTATTCAATGTGAGGCTCGACAAGGCTCTAAGCAACCTGGTCTACTGGAGGATGTCCCTGCTCACTACAGGGGGTTGGACCAGATGACCTTTAGAGGTCCCTTCCAACCCAAACCATTCGGTGATTCTATTCTCTTTAAAGTATGTTAGTGATAATTCATAGAGAAAACAGGAAGAGCAGATTCAAAGTTTTAAAAATGAAGAAAACCCAATAAAAACCTGCCAAACTGTCAAAAGATGCCTTCTCTAGTAGCCACTTCTTACTATTTTTTCCCCCTTTAATCATGAACTACAGCTCTTTTTCCCACAAACCACAAGTGCTGAATCATGTAAGACCTAAATTGACATAAAAATAACAAAATTCTGCTACTTGCAGCGTTTCCCCAAGGGAGATCAAAGAGTTCAAAACATTTTCTCTTAGTGACACACAGCAATGGGAACTGCAAGGGGAAAAAAATAATAGTGGTATTTTTAAACATTTTACTTCTCTAATGAGAAGGGTTCCAAACAATGGTCGTCTTTTCTGCTAAATCAGGCAAACCGTAACAAATGATTAAGGAACGATGAGCAGATTTGGAAGCACAAATGTCCTTCGTGGTACTGTAAACATTGCCTCTCCAAAAATCAGGCTGAAGACCAATTTATTTTCCATTTTAAGCACAAAAAAATAGAGAGCATTCTCCTTCTGCACAGAAGAAAATATTAGTCACAGCAGATAAGTTATAAAATGCTTTTTCATAAGGGATGCACAGAAGCAGAGCAAATGAGTAGACATGTCATCACACAGGAAAGCACACAAAATTGATTGCAACAGGTTTTTGGATCAAACTAGTCAAAATGTATGGCATATCTGAAAATACCAGAGAAGAATAAGGATCATAGTCATTAATAGTACCCTTTGGGCTCTGCTATTGTTAGTATAGAGACCTTCACGCTTATTCCTCTTATACACAGGTACGAGGAATATGTGTTCAAATGCTCTTAGAATTATAAAATAGATTTATAGGTTCACAGAGTAGTTTAGGTTGGAATAGACCTTGAAGATCACCTAGTTCCAACCCCCCTGTCATGGGGAGGAACATACTCCACTAGACCACATGGCTTAAGGCCTCATCCAACCTGGCTTTGAACACCTCCAGGGAGGGGGCATGCACAACTTCCTTGAGAAACCTGTCCTAGTGTCTCAAAATAATCTACCATAATTCTGTAAAGATAACAACTTGGTGTCTGCAAAAAAGGTAAGCAATGGTAGAAATTACTAGAAAAAGACTAGAGAATGAAAGAGCAACCATGATGCTACTGCATGTACTGTAACATACCTATACCTTGAACACTGTTCTGGTCTCTCACTGCAAACAGGATCTGGCAAAACTAGGAGATAGATGGATGGGCAACAAGAATGAGCAAAGGTATAGAACAAGGCTTGTCAGAGAACCAGTTTAACACTCTTTGAGCTGAAAGAAAAATATTTGGAGGGATATGATATGCAATCACAGAATCACAGAATCACAGAATGGTGAGGGCTGAAGAGACCTCTTGAGATCACCTAGTCCAACCCACAGAGCAGGTTGCACAGGCAAGTTTGGAATCTCTCCAGAGAAGGAGACTCTACATCCTCTCTGGGCAAGCTGTTCCAGTGCTCTGTCACCCTCACAGGAAAGTTTTGCTTCATGTTCAGATGGAACCACCTGTGTTTCAGTTTGTGCCCACTGCCCCTTGCCCTGTTACTGGATGACAGCACTGAAATAAGCCTTGCCCCATCCTCTTGACCCCCACCCTTTAGATATTGATCAGCATTGATCAGATAGGCAATGAGAAGGGCAGTTTGGAAAAGATGAAATATTTCTAAATAGACAAACCAAGGAAGACCAGTGGGTGGCCAGCTTGGGGCAGGAGGGAAAGAAGAAAAACAAGAAAGAAAACTCAGTCATGTGGTACTTCCTCATACAGCACATACTTAAACTGCAGAACACACTGCCGTAAGTTAAAAGTTCATGCAGGTTGGAAGGAAAAAATTACATTAAAAAAGAGAGAGAGAATTCCTGGAAGAAAAATCCACTGAAGTTATTAAATACAGAAATACTACTCCCAGTCAAAAATACCTCAGCCATAAATCTGTGGTTATTTGGACAATCAATGTGGGAAACATTACTTAGTGCTTGCCCCATCCCTAAAGTCTTTTTTCCAGTTTCACTATCAGAGATGAGATTTGGTGCTTAATGAACCTGTGGATCTGAGCTGGTAGAGTTTTCTCTTATGGTTTTATTGAGCTGTGCAAATCAATTTAAGGAAAATTATCTAAGGCTCTGTGCATGAAACCTCTCCTTCTGCAGAGAAAGTTATGCTGGTGCAGCCTACTGTTCAGCAAGCCTTTTAAAGAGATTATTATTTAAAAAAAAAAAGAAAGGGAAAAAAAAAGAACACACAACCCCCCCCCAATATGAAAATGAATCACAGCGATTACTGAAAAGACCTACTGTTCACAGCTTAATAGCAGCCACAGAACTGTCACTTAGCTGAAAAAGGTTTTGCTTATTCCAAGTTCTGTGCCAATCTCTAACCTACACAACTCTGCCCGCCCCCGAGAAAAAGCCATAAAAGTGCTGAACGACCTCCCAGATATAAATTTAACAGGCAGGAACGATTCGCTTGCTTTGTTTTTCAACTCCAAGTATTTGTGCGTTTGATATTAATACATCACTGCAGAGCCGGAAGCTCAGCTGCACGCGGGCCACGCCAGCAGCGCAGGAGCGGCGCGTTTTGGTCCACCTATATTCATGTGTTTGAGTCTCTGCGAGGTTAGACCCTAGGGAATCTAGTTGTTGAGGATGGCTTCTGTATTTATGGAACATTATTCTTTGCAAGGCTTTCATTCATCAGAGAGGAGAACCAAAATCTGCTCTGTAGAATTGAAGGCCAAGGACTAAATTTAATCCTTCACTCCTTCAAAACACAGTGAAAATCATCTGTGGTTTGAAGGGCTGGCTCTCACAAATGTCAAGAGCCAGCTTCCTCCAGTAACATGATTTTTAATCCATACAACCATTTAAAAATTATGACTTATGTATTCCCTGACTAATTCCTCTTCCGGTCCATAATGTACCCACACTGCTGCTAGTTTATTCATAGATTCATAGAATGGCTTGGGTTGGAAGGTATGTTAAAGATCATCTAGTTCCAGCTCCCTGCCAAGGGCAGGGACATCTTCCACTAGACCAGGTTGTTCAAGGCCTTATCCAGTCTGACCTTGAACACCTTCAGGGAAGGGGCATCCACAACCTCCTTGGGCATCCTGTTCCAGTGTCCCATCACTCCATTGTAATGAATTTCCTTCCAATATCCAGTCTAAATATGCCCTCCTCAAGCTTCAATGGACTCTCTCTCATCCTATCACTACAAGGCCTTGTAAAAAGTCCCTTCCCATCTTTCTTGTAGGCCCCCTTCAGGTACTGGAGGGCCACTATAAGGTATCCCCACAGTCTTCTTGATGCTGAACAGCCCCAGCTCTAGCAGCCTGTTCCCATAGCAGAGATGCTCCTAAGCACCCTTAGCTTGCTGTGGTTAAAACCTAGAGAGAAATTCAGGCAGGTAACAACAATGATTAGAAATTGTAATAATTCTAATGGGGTGGAAAACACAAGCTCTGCTATTCAGTTATATGTTATACTAAATCAGCAGGTTTGCTCTTCCTAAAAGGAACAGGCAACACTGGCATCCTGAGAAGAAAGGAGAAGATAAAAGTTCAAGTTAGAGGACACCTGCCTGCCAGAAAGAATGTTCTCACTTGAACATTTAAGGCTACTGATCCTGGCCCTGAAGCCTCATTCTTCTGTGATACCTGCTGGGACTCATAATTAATGACATGGCTTCAGCAGCAAGCAGAGATAGCTGACCTCCTCCTCTACCCGATGACAAAACAAAAGTGACTGTCTATTTGTTGCATAGGTTTTTTATCATTCACTTTTCTCCTCCACCTTTCCTTTTTGTCTGGGTTGGGGACTCCTTGAGGCACTCAGCCTGTGCCAAGGGCACTCTGGAGCTGACTGACAAGCAGGTCCTGTTGTTACTTGAGGTCAGCTGTAGGTCTGCAGGCGAGGAGAAGTTAGTTGGCTGTAGAGAGGGAAGTAAGGTTACACTTTCCCCTATTTTACTTCACCATTCTTTGCCTTTTCTTGTTTTCCTACCTGACAGTTCTTAAATTTGATATTATTTAGCTCCTATGAAAGAAAGTCTGTGGGTGTATGTTAAGAAAAGAATGATCTGCACAGCTCTGTCACTTAACATCCTATGGAAGTGAGGGTGGACGTGATCAAAAAGCATTCACCAAATTAACAGAGATAAGAGGGCTTGCATATCTTTAGCCTATTTTATCTTGCTAAACAATTTTGCAGCTCAAAACAGTGGGATAACTATTTGCATTAAAATATGTTTAAGCCCTACTGACAGCAATAAGAAAACTGAAATGGAATGAAATGGCAGAAGTGTCAGAAAAGGTTTACTTTTAAAAGATTTAAAAGGCAAAGTTCATCTCTAATGTTGACATAACAGACAAAAATTCCAATATTCTTCTTGCCTGAGGATAAATATCCTTTCAAAACATCCAGCACAGGTTTTTAAAACAAATACTAGTCGATGAATTACAAGAGTGCACTTTAAACCAACCAAAATTCATCTACTGATTTAAGGCAAGAAACCATAATCTGCATGCCTCAAGAGGTAGCTGGCATGCTTACAGCCAGAGGTAGCTCTGTTCCAAGAAATCATTGCCAGAGTTTCCAAAGTATAAGACAATATAAACCTCAAAATATGCTGTACAAATCACGTTCTCCTCCTGCCTCCTTTTAAAGAGAACATCCCAGAACTTGACTACAACACTTGAATCTCTTCAACTACAGAAAACCAAATTACATGAAATAGGTGGCAGAGTGAAACCATAGACAACTGCAAATGTGCATTGTTCTTGTCTTTCATCTGCTATAAAGTCTTACATTTATTAGACAGAGCTTCTTAGATACTCAGGGGGCGAAAAACTGTTCATAACACTTGTTGGCTTTCAACTTATTTACTTCATTGTATGTAAGGTATACAGTCTTCTGTGCACACTGTTTAGCTTGTTCCCTATGCCTCAGCTCAGGTTGCTGCCTTCTGCAAACAAAAAATCATGTCTGTTGATGCAGACTATATTGATATTAAAGAAGATAATCCACTGTTGACAATAAGCACAAGCAATACACAAAGCTATGGAGGCGATGGAAAAAAAAGTCAGCAAAGGTCTAAGCTGGGAATGTTCGCCACTTGCAGAAACTGAAGCTAAAATCCCACCATGTGCTGAAGAAAGGGGAGGCAGCTCTTTGCTGTTGTGCAGATGAACACTCACTTCTTTGAAGCTCTAAATAATAACACTATTGTCATTATCTGAAGAGGTGATCTCTGTTCCTGAGGTCTCCACTGGCTCCAGTGACAATACGTATGCATGCAATGATTTAGCCCCGATCTGTACGTTTTTATCATGGCTGCTGAAGTCAAAAAGGGTCTCCCTGACTAGAAAACACATTACTTTTACAGAGCACTCAAAAATGGCAAAAGCAGTAGATCAACCTGCTATTTTTGGCTTAAGTGATTAAAAGAACAAATTGCTAATGAGGACAACTGTGAAATATACTCTGCCTATGTTTACCTTTTCTATGGCTGTGATGGAAAAAATCTGTTTTCATGTAGTTTAGAAATAGTGACAATTCATTAAATACTTTGTGACCCTTCCTCTGAAAACTGCCACTTGCAAAAGGCTAAAATGTCACCATCCTTTGACTAATTGGACAATATGTCTTCATTAAGAACGTGCTTACCCTTGGCATGTACTTACATTTACTTCCATTAAAATTCAGTTCGATATTCACATGAGGGAACAAACAAGCAAAGCTCTTGCAAGCGTTTTTTAAGTGCATGTTAAGCCTGAAAAACACTCCAAATTAATTCATAATTAATTCTTCTAGAGATTTCAACACAACCCAACCTCAGTGCTAAAGATGGCAAGAATTTCATTCCTGTTTCTTCAGTGAGGAAGGACTGGGAATCAAGATCAGTTTGTTATTCTGGCCAGTCTGTTACACCTCTGTCAGGCACCAACACAGGGCCCAAGCTATTCCTCTGGCTGTCGTTCCAAACCTTAGGATGGAGAAGGTTTGCTGCCACCTGCACATAGCAGAGTCACCAGCAGCAGAAAAACAAACCAGCAGCCCCTCCAAAGGAAGCACAGTTTAAAACAGATCGGTGTGCCTCACAGAGCCATGCAGGCATAACAATAGTATGAGCTTTAAGCCATGACTTCTGCCTTTCTTTTAGGGCATACAATGCAAAATACCCGATGAACATAAATAAAGCTCATAAATGATCCTCTAATACATTTTTGTTCTGTGAGAAACATCAGTCACTCCTACTTAACATGGTAATTCAAGTTATTAGTCTTCCCGTTGCCATCAAATCAAATATCCAAATTTAGAAGCAAAAATATTTTTATCCTTGTAAAGTATGATGAAAGTGTTGAAGTTCTCAGCTAAACTTGTAGCAAAGGAAGACAAAAGGTGACATTTATTACAGTATTTGACTGGATGCTAGCTTGACTTCCAAATAAACCTGCAACTGTGTTTGTGGGTACGAAACTTGAGGTACTATCAGTAAATGCCAGCAATTTTGGAGACCAGGGAAGCAATTTTAGTTAGCAGAAATAATAAGTGATAATATCTTTTCAGTTTTGCAGTGCAAGTGTCTGTGCTGTGTGATGACAATAAATAAGGCAGGCTGGGTGAAGTGTGAACACCACCCTGCTATCTGGGAAATCAGAGGCACAATGTAAGATAGCAAACATTTAATTTGGTGTTACTATGATGATGTAATGTTGAATGTAATGCTGCACTTCATTCATAAGCAGCATTGTTCATAAGACCTTCTCAAACAATTGTGGTTTGTTTTTTTCAGACTGAAATCCACTATTCTACCATGTAATATGCTCTAAAAGAAGTGGGGAAGGTGAACTTTTTCTATGTATTTCAATGTGGAATGTGTTCTTAAAAACAGAGAGATGGGAAGACCTAAAACCAATCACAGAATTTAATACCTGTTTCTTTTTAAAATTTATTTATTCATTCATTCATTTATTTATTTATTCTGAATGCACCTTACATTTGTTAACTGTGGAACACTTGTGATTATGCTCAGGACTTCCTATGACTCTCAATCTCAGCACTTCTACTGTTAATAGTTGGAGGCTGCCCTGGTTTGAGCCCTAACCTTTGACAGGTTCTAAGCAGACCCCCCCAGGTCCTTTCCTAAGACACAAATTTGATTATTCACTTATCACTGGTATAAACAGTTAACAGTTGTGGGTCAGTGAGTTTTTGGACAAGGGGAGCAAGGCAGATGTTGCTACACTTTTATTAAACAGAGTAGAGATTTACTAAAGGAAGAACTGTCCTCTATTTTTATGCTTGAACATAAGGAATTTCTTCATCCTGAAGCAAGCACCCCCAAACACAGACCGTGTATTTTAAGTAAGAAACCCTGAGCCTCACAGAAGAGCTACACTATACACAAACCACTCCAATCTGAAGGCCCTGTCATGTTTTCACTAAAATCAGAGTATTTACTAAAGAATTAAAAATAAAGGATTTAAAAATAATGTAAAGATGTATGTATGTATAGAGTACAGTTCTGATATATATTAACAATTTAAGAAGTTTAGGGGCTTGTTGGTTTGGTTTTGGGGACTTGTCTTTCTTTTCTTTCTTTTCCTTCCTTTTCTTATCTGTTCCTTTTCTTTTCCTTTCCCTTCTTGTATTCCCTTACTTTTTTCTTCCCCAAAACTGCCTTTTTCTTGTTTGCAGTATGATCCCAGTTCTGCTTTTACATATTTGAAACTACACAGTTACCATGGTTGCTTATTTCTGAAAGCACCACTGGATCTGACTGATCCAACCACAGCAGTAAATTTAACGCTTACAGGGAACGAACCCAGAGTAATATTAACACTAAAGTCTATTCTTGATCTCATGTAGGAAATGTTTATAATTTTGTGCTCTAAGATTGACTAATCAGACCATTAGGGACTTGCCTGGTTGATTTAATGAAAACCAGACACACTTACACTACATCTGTATTCAAACAGGTATTTCATAGGCAAGGGAAGATACTGCTGGGCATCAGCAGAATCTGCTCTTAACATGAGGAGAGCTCAACTTCAGTATCTGCTGCTAATTAATAGTTAAGTGTGCAGCACAAAACCAAGTGCTAACACAACAAAGAAATTTAATGTTACCTAATTGCCACTTCTCCCCAGTATCCACTACTTTTCAATACCAGTCCTCTTGACAATTTTAACCTCTGCATGAAGACTAAAGAGTCGCCAACAATGATATTAGCATACACAGCATTTGCAGCTGTCCTTCTCTCAACAGCCTTCTTCATAAGTTTTTCTGCTGTTACCAATTCAGGGTAGTAATAATGTTGTTGGATCTATACAATTGAATCATTATCTGGCCTTCCAGATCCTTTCTGCACTTGTGAAAGTAAGAATAAATGATCAACTACCATCTTAAACCATAAATACACAAAGCACTGACTTAACTTTTCACTGTCTAACTCAGTTTCAGAAGCTAATGTTGACCTGACACTGTCATTACATCATTTCACAACCACGGGTAATTATAAAAGGTTGTGGCTGATCATTCCACCTAAAATGGTAAACCAGGCCCAAAAGTAAGAATTTAAATAGAACAAGAAATCAAGTAAAGCCATTTGAGTGGCAATATTCACTGCATTCTCCCTCTTATTTGATGATATTTTCAAGTCCAACATTGTATACTTTCACAGTTCTGAGAAACATGCAAAATACTTCAAGCTATTTGAAAACCAACAAATGTAAGCTGATGCTATTTTGTAACTCCTTTGGACCTCATCAAGTACACACTGCAGGGTCAAATAGAATATTAAAGTGACAGCATTAACTGTGTAACCTACACACATAACCATATATGAACCATATCAGTCATGTTTTTAATCTTTACTTATTTATTCAAGATAAGGATTTTCTACAGCTCAGCCAGACACTTTACTTGAGGAGTTACATCAAACAATGAGACACACAGAGTGAAAGCCATCCATCACCAGACTTGAAATATTAGGTCTAATAAAAACAAAAATTAAGAATTTTCTAATAAGAAAGCCTACACAACTTCAAATTCTGACCATAAGTATTTTTCCTTCTTGTGTCATTACATTACAAATACAAATATAAAGCCCTGATTTTTAAGAAGAAAATGGAGGAAACTTTAAGTTACCAAACTGAACTCAAACTGCCATCTCTGAAGACTTAGAGCAAACCACGCACCAGAATCATCTAAAGTGGTTTTCCCATCAGGACCAACATGAACATTCCGCTTTTAAGAGCTCAATTAAAGAGCTTACTTGATTGATAATATAGCTTTTAGAAAGTACTTTTGAACCTCACACTCTGGAACAACATGTGCACAACTCACTGTTCAGCAAAATACTTTGTCTCTAAAAAACATTCTTTGCACAGGAAAAGGAAAATTTTGAAAACTCCCCTTGCCCCCCAAAACCCGGGAGAAGACTTTGTAGGTTTCTATTCAGCAAATGATTCACATTCACTGGTAACTGGCTCCAGGAAGACCTAATAGCAGCCTTCCAGTACCTGAAGGGGGCTTACAAAAAGGATGGAGAGGGACTGTTTACAAAGGCTTGCAGTGATAGGATGAAGGATAATGGCTTCAAACTAGAAAAGAGCAGATTCAGATTGGATGTTAGGAACAGGTTCTTTACTATGAGGGTAGTGGAACACTGGAACAAGTTGCCCTAGGAGGGGGTTGGGGCCCCATCCCTGGAGATATAGAAGATGAGGTTCGACAGGTCTCTGGGCAACCTGATCTAACGGAGGATGTCCCTGCTTACTGCCGAGGGGATTAGACTAGATGACCTTTGGAGGTCCCTTCCAACCCAGACCATTCTATGATTCTATAGCTCAACATCTGACGACAGAAATTGGTGGTAGCTGACTATCTGCTATACACCCACACATAACTAGTCAGTTAAGCTTGATCCAACACATACACTATGAAAATCAACTTAATTTCACTATATTTTGGGGGAAGAATAAGGGTAAGGGAATTATGCTCCCAGCAGCTTTGTAGAGCTCACAAAATTCAAATCCTTTAATAGAGACAACTGAACTTGAGTAAACACAGGCTTACATAATCCACCATGTTTTTCCACAGCTACCAGCATAATATGCCCTTAATATGTTCACTCTGATTCACAAAGGACAAAATAATTCCCCATCAATAAAGGATTAAAAATGGCGCAGGTCAATTCCTGTTAACTTTAGCAAATATCAATCAACAGTTTGCCAAAAAGAACTTAAAAGTCCCTCCCCATGTTGTGTGTATGCTTCCATTTCAGTTTTACAGCCCTTCTCCTGATTCCATTCTGAGACATGGAGCTAAGATAATGTCTAAACAAGTCATCAATTTATAATTTATCTTGATTACTTTCAGGACTTTCAGAGGGAAAAAAAAATCAGTGGACATTTGCCTTGTCCACATTTATTTACTTTGTAAAATACTGTAGCCTTAATTCTTATGGATTTTGGAATTAGCCTAGACTTGTCACCCAGGAAATTTGTTGTATAAATTCTATATTCTTTCACAAAAGTAATGAAAGGGCAACATGAAAATTACAAAAGAAAGAAAAAAAATCTTTGATTTTGTTTTGTATCCAGTAGAAAAATCACCAGGGTAGAGTAACTATATCAAATTAAAGTTTGGTGGTTTTTTCTAAAGTAAGTAAAGCCACTCTTACAGGGATGTTAAAAGGCTTCAAAAAGAAAACAATTTGTTTGATAATTTGTATCACTGATGTTTTGCTTAGGTTTGGTGCAGATCTGTGTAATAATTAAAAAAAAAAAAAAAAATCAGCCTAACAAAATCCCAAGATAGGTATCAGACTAAATGTGAACCCATTCTTCCTTGAGTTGTTGGAATTCTAGCCATAAATTGAAATTAGGAGTATGGTTTCACCCACAGGAAATCAGTATTTTCAAATCCACTTCTTTTAAAGGACAATTTCCACAATGAAATGCATATTGGTTAATTGCTATGCAATTTAAGAACACATATCCAAGCACACCCAATGTGTTACAAATACATTTAAATTGCTGCTTCATGAGTGTTGTCGGTCACACTGTGGCACACAGCATGTCTGAAATGCACCTTCAACTGAAACATTGATTTGTCCCACAAAGATTAGGTGGCTAACATCAACCAACAGGGAACAACACATCTGTAACTTATCTTGCAACACTAAGGGTTATGTCTTCAACAGCTCACTACTATCTATTCTGTTAAAAACCCTCATTCAGATTCGTGCCTTTTCCCTCTTTTAGAGAAGAAGGGTAACCTTTGTCATGTTTTAGAATGTCCCAAAATTCCCCCCAGAGGCAACACCTCAGTCAGCATCTTTCCCTTTACAACTGTTTTTAAGTACAGATGACAGAACCACAAGTCCTGAATGTCTAGTACTAAATACTGGATTGGTTTCTCTGGCTCAGAAGGTCTTATTCCATGCCTCAGTTTTCACTACTTACAAAATCTCTCCTTTTTGCATTTGCTAAGCAAGTGCTTAGCAAAGAATGCACAATTGATTACTATCTCAAGTATTTATTTTTACATTTGTCCTTATTTAAAAAAACACACAACACTAGATGGGTCAAAAGTTATTTCAGCTGGAAATGCAGTTTTACTTTAAGTTATTACTGACTTTAAATGGAGTAGAATCAAACCCTGAAGCACGATAGCACTTTTTTCCCACTTCTTATTTTTTCACCTGTTTTGCTCACACATCTTCCTGGAGATAAATAACATACTAAACCACCAAAATCTTAAAGCACAATAAATAAAAAACTAGCCAAGCTATCCATTTTACAAACATTAAACCTATGAATTGAGAAAGAGAAGAGAAGAGAAGAGAAGAGAAGAGAAGAGAAGAGAAGAGAAGAGAAGAGAAGAGAAGAGAAGAGAAGAGAGAAGAGAAGAGAAGAGAAGAGAGAAGAGAAGAGAAGAGAAGGGAAGAGAAGGGAAAAGATGGAAGTGACACATCAAGTATTTACTTCTCAACCAGCATTAGATTTTTTCATCCTTTTTTAAAGCTTGTGACAACTTGGGTTTTTTAATTAGAACTATAATTGGACACTATTTCAAATATTGTGATGGCATTTTAAAAAATCCTATTTAATTAAAAAAGAGCTATTACTTTTTCTATTTTAAACCAGAATGGACTTTGAATCAAGACTTCAAATGAATCATTACTTGTCTCATAGTCCACTGGGTCCTACTCTTTTCCCCTCCAAGAAGAATAAGTTTCTGGCTCTGTAAAACATCATGCAGAGTCAAATTTGACAAGATATAGTCAGCTTCTGTGAAAAGATGACATTTTGCAAGCAATAAAACAAAAAAATCTCCAGCCCTATGAGAAGTCCACTTGAGTTGTCTTTTATCCCAGAAACTATAAAAAAAAAAAAAAAAAAAGGGGTGTGTGTGGTGGGTGTCACTATAGAGTATTGCAAAGAATATGTCACCATTTATTTTACCCAAGCATATAAAGGTCAAAATTCAAGCTTAAAAAAATCCCACATAAAATGAGCCACAAATGGCTCAGAACATCAATACCTGCCTAAGACAAATATTCCATGTCAAACTGGCATTCTAGTTCTAAAAAGAGCTTCTCATTTTCACTAACTCACATCTAGCAACTGAGCAATTATGCAATATGTGGGTGTACCTTGCAGTCGTTTTCTTAACATCTGCATTCAGTGTTAAATTCTAACTGTACAAGATGTCTGATATTTTTGCTTTATCTTCAGCCTTCAAAGTGGTAGGTTTACCAGAGGCAAAAACCACGCACCAGAGAATATGAGTCATATAATAAAGAAACGACTCTTCCCCTTCTCCCCCTTCCACCCTGGAGCTATAATAACCTAAAGACACTCTATTGTAAATGGCTTCTTTGGCAGTATTGATAGCATCAACAGCTTGAAATCGTTAAGCCAATGACTGAAGATTTTTTTCTCAATCCATAGCAAATTTCTCTCAATATCGTTTTAAGGCAAATCTGAAATTGTGCTACTGCAAAAATGAAATTCCTTAGAATATTCAGAAGGTCCAGGCACTTTACTTTCAAGTCAGGCATAAAACATGCAACATTCTATGCATGTTCCTATAAAGAATAGCATTAAAATAAAAAAGTCATCGAACATCAGATGTCTTTGCAAGGTATTTCTCATTTGTCTACAAAAACAGAAGCCTCTACACAGAAATCCTTCATTTTCTAATGATTCCATATCAAAAGATGGCAATACTGACATAGAATTAAACCCTTGCTCATGCCAACTATAATAAATAGATAAGGAAGCAAATCACTTAACCACCAGCTACATGAGTTTCCACTCTGAAAGACCATAAGTATGGAAAACAACAGTGGGGCACTCTAAACTTCTATTCCCTTTTATATCCTTTTCTGTAGGTGGACTGTAACTCCACAGACTGACACCCTGCACCTAATTCCATGCAGGAAACCAGCTCTCAAAAAAGTCTCATCTGATGTGCCATTAGGTATGATAACAGCAGAAACGTTTGAGGAGCAGAACCAAATCCAGAGACGGTATTTAAAACCAGCAGCAAATAAATTGGTAGCAACAAAACCTGGCACCACCAAAACATGTGCAACCACCAGAATCAGGGAAGAAAGTTCACCCAAGTGGTGACACTGGCATAAGCTCTCCCCATGACCATCTTCCACAAAACAAAAACTCCAATGTTTCAGTAAATCAAAGTGAAGCAACACATTCCCGCTCAATGCAGAATAAATCAGTGTTTTCTCTTCTTACCTGTGTATAGTCAAAGTCAGAAAGAGGAGCTATACTCTTGATGTAGTCCATTCGAAATTGGTTTTCTGGGTTGGCCAGTGGAACTGGGGGTATTAAAGTGCTCATAGCTGAAACTATAGTCTGGAATGGGATAAAACGAAAACAAACACATTAATCTGGATAAATCCAGGAGAGGGGATCAACAGAAGATAATCCAATCTGATCAGCAAAATGGGATTTCTCTCAGCACAATCTTGGAGAGCACAATCCTCACCATTTTCAGTATACCCAAGCATTTAAGAACAGTATAAAGTGTGTTCTTACCACAATCGCATCTTTAACATTTTTCCGAATATCCAGTATTTTCTGTTTCTTTTCTCTGCATTAAAACAGAAACATTAACACTTGGATTTTTTTTCTTCCCAAGAGGTTCAGTCACTTTGTTTCTATTTTTTTTTCACTGATCGCTTGTTTATCTGCTCTTCATCATTACAACACACTAACTGAAAAGGACAGCCAGACAAAAATGTATTTTCCCCCTTATTCCTCTTCTTGCATAGCACCAGGAGTGATGCACATTCATTCCTGATACTGTTTTTGGTTTGTTGTTGTTTTGTTGTTTTTTTTTTTTTAAATCAGGCAATCATAGCCACATCTGCAAAGCCTCCCCTGATGGAACTGGAAGTCATTCTCTCGTTTCCACAGCATGCTGTAAACATGCTCTAAATTAACAGCACATAGTCGAAGGCCAAGAGATAGCTAAAATTAAAGCTATGGATTAATGAGAATTTCTGGGCAGAGTTCTTCAGAGAGAACATGATGCAGCCTCAGAAAACAGAATGATTTCTAACAAACATGCACAATTAGTTTCAGTTTTACACTAACCCCAATACCGGAAAAACAGCAGCCACTGTCATCCTGAATGTGACTTGACATGTATTTTTATATTGCAGACAGATGCAATATTTGGTTATTTGCCTCTATGTAAAAAGTAGTCGCCATGTTGTTGCTACACAGGGGCCTGTCAAGCGCCGCAGTAGCAACAGTGTAAAATACAGTAAAGGGGCCAGAAGGAGAAAATGCAAATATACAATAGCTGTAATTTCCTTATTCTCACTCCCTTTCCTCCCCTCCTTCCCCCAAAACGCAGTGTCAAGTCACCAAAACACAGAGTGTGAAAGCAGAAATTCCCTAACCTGCTGTGTGATAACCTGTTCCCAACATTTAACGAAAAACAAGTCATAAAGTGTCAGTAATTCTTACTCTGAATTAAATCCATTGACATGTAGGATTCGCATTTGTTTCACAATAGTGCTTTTTCCTGACTCACCAGCCCCTAAAAGAGAAAGAAGGAAAAGGGAGAACATTGTGATAACACGGTTCAGGCTGGGGACTTGGGGTGGGTTTGGTTTTTCTGGGGGGACGCGACAGCATCTCCCACCTCCGGCAGCATTTCTGTCTGTATGAATCCATGTGGCTCAGGCGCGGAGCACGATCTGGGCACGTCTCGCTTATTGCTCAAGACAACAGCCTACATTTCCCATACCTAAGGCTCACACAACCTTTCTCTCCCCTCTCCTCTGCCGCCTGGGCGGGCTGGGGCCGATGCCCTCTCCTCTCCCCTTTGCCCCCCCCCCTACCCCTGTGCCCCCTTCCTCCTTACCCAGCAGAAGCAAGCGATGTGTCGCTTTATAAGCCAGCCTCTCTTTCTGCAACTGCTTCTCTATCTTTTTGTTGGCTTCTCGCTGCGCTTTCTCATCGATACGCTGATCCTCCGTTTTGCTGTTGCCCAAACACCCCATAGCCGCCGCTCAGGATGGATGTCAAACCGCTGCCTTTACAGATTGAGTATTTACAGGAGGGAGGAAGGGACGCGGGGGGGGTAGGGGTAGGGGGGGAGGCAGAAGACAAGTCTGTATATCCGTGTGTCTCTGCGACGGTTCCTCTTCTCTTCCCCCCCGGCTGGCTCACAGAAAATGGTCTCTAGCCGCTCTCTGATCGCAGCCGAGTTGCTTCGCTCGCTCCCCCGAAGAGATGCGGAGAGCAGGCGGCAGAGGTAGCCGTGCCTCGGCAGGGAGGGGGTAAGGGGGGGGTAGAAATCTGTGCAAAAATGCCTAACATGCAACGAGAGGGAGAAAAAGGCTGCTCCTGGAAACCAGCCGGGTGCCGCTCTCCCTCCCCACCGCGCACACAATCCCTATATTTCGCTGTAAAGGTCTATTTTTGTCTTCCTAACTCAGCACTGCCTCTTTCTGCGAGACCAGGAAACAACCCAGCCACCAGCCCTACGCTCAGGGTTGCCGAAGGAGAAAGGTAAAAGCCGGACCCGATCTACCTGGATCCTCCGGTGCCGCGGCCAGGCGGCTCCCCGGGGCCCGAGCCTCCCGCCGCCCCCGGCCGTCCCTCAGCGCCCCCCGGCCTCAGCCTCGGCCTCCGCGCACCGCCTGCTGCCGCCAAAACCTGGATCTGGCATCGCCTCGACGGGACCTGCGGCCTCTGGGCCGCCAACCCCCCACTCCCCGGCCCGGCCCGGCCCGGCCCCTCGGCTTGTGGCCGTGGGGAGCGGGAAAGGGATCGAGGAGGGGTGTTACCCCCTCGGAGGTACTGTAAGAGCCTGGCTGCTGCTGCCAGAGCAAGGTTTGGCACTGTTTGGTCTGGAATGCCAGGCTGCCACAGGTGATGGCTGCTGTCCTCAGTAACCTGAGGGCAAAGTGCCAGTGCCACCAGGGTGGGAAAGCAGCCTTCTGAGAGGGCATGCTGCTCATGCTCTGATAGGCATACCTGGAATCACAGACTGCTTTGGGTTGGAAGGGACCTGTAAAGGTCTAGTCCAAACCCTCTGCAGTGTGCAGGGACATCTTCAAATAGAGCAGGTTGCTCAGAGCCCCAATCACCCTGATCTGGAATGGTTCCAGGGACGGTGCATCTATGACCTCTCAGGGAAACCTGGGCTAGTGTTTCACTACCCTTACAGGAAAAAAAATGGTTCCTTTTAACCAGACTAATATTCCCCTCTTTAGCTTAAAACCATCACCCCTTGTCACAACAGGCCCTGCTAAAAAGTCAGTCTCCTTCTTTCTTAATCGACCCTTTTAAGTACTGAAAGGCCACAATAAGGTCTCCCCAGAGCCTTCTCTTCTCCAGGCTGAACAACCCAAACTCTCTACACCTACCTACATAAAATGCACAGGTATGCAGAAACACCACACACTGACCTACTAATAAACAAAGTGTGTTATTTCACAAGTTGTCAAAGCAGAACACTGGCATTTTTTTCCTTTGACTATTCCAAACTGTATCACCTGAATAAGAAAACAAAGCAGTCCCAGTAGCTCACAATAACATCTAATCCAAACATGAGAATATACATGCTAATACCACCACCACAAATCTTAACAAGAAGCCATGTTTGTTCCTTCATTTACTTCCATTTTAGGTCCTGAAACAAGCCATCAAGATAGACAACATTACAGATATTCCCTCTTGCTTCAAATCTGCCTTGCAAACTGGCACCACAATGCAAAAGCATCTGGCTCTTCCTGAGAAGAAACCACCTGCACTACTCAAATGCAATCCCCAATTCACCGAGGCAGAAGAGCACTAAATGATGGACACAACATCTCTTCAGTTCAAAAATATTTTCAACCTTTACCTCCAGCTATTATTATTCCTCCAGTCTTCTGAAGATCAATTATTGAAAAATTAGTATTTTGATAGCTACATATGTGTGCAAAATCCTGGTCCTAACTGAAAACAGAGAGATTGCCATTAACCTCAATCTAAGTATCATTTTTATCTAGGAAGTCTTGAGATGCATGGCAAAAAGAAACTAGATTTTACAAGCAGGAGGATTTAGGTTTTTTTCATTTGCTCTGTCACTCAGGTGGGAAATGCTGGATGCAGGAAGAGGAACTGGTACTGTCTACTTTGAGTGCACACCAGAAGAAAGTGCAAAGGGCAGGATCCAGAAAAGAAACAGGTACTGCTCCACCTGCAGTTGGGTACATGGGAGTTTTCAGGAGGCTACTGAATTCAACTGCCAGATAGGTGAGGTTTTTTTTTTTAATTGCTTAATCTAGACTCTGGAAACATTTTTCTTTTATTCTTACACAGGTGTGGGGATGGGACAGACACACACTACAGATAAAAACTGACAGGATGAGAAAGGCTGAAATACACATTTTTAAGCATTACTGAACTGTCTTTTTTAAGGACAGACCGCTTTTTACTTACTGACATTTTCCTGTCCAGAAAGGGAAAACCATCTCAGATACAGATAGGTTTGGAAGCAGAATTCAGGGTGACTGCTGCCTTTGGAGGCTGCTGGGTACAGGATACACCATGAACAGCTTTTGTGAAGAGCAGTCGTGATTGCTTTCTGCTGCAGCCCTACAAGGGCTCCAAACTGAGCAGGCTTGGCTAGAACTCACTAATTGGGTCTGGATTTTCATATTCTTCAGTGCCAGAAGCTGTAAATTATGATGCACAAGATGTGCGTAGCCGTATTTATTTCCTATGTAAATATCTCAGTTTGGGACCTAGGTCCCCAATCTGGCTAGTGTCAGTCAGTAGTAGCAGCTAAATCTGCCTTGTTTCTTCCCTTCCACTCCTCTGCAGGTTGTTTTTTTTCCCCTGCATGTACTAATGTTGGGATTTTTGGTGCAGATTTGTTCCCAGCTTTTGAAAAGGCTCAGTGCCAATAAATAGGATTTGACAGGATCCTGGTATATCCTGCTTTTACCTTTCACCAAAAGAGGGAAAGTGTTTCTCATTTCCTCTCTCCCCTTGGAAAAGCCCCATGACCCTTTTGGGTTTCTTCCTCCTGAGAAAAGATCACACAGTTGAAGAATGACACGCACAAGCAACCTGTGCCCAGAAGGAACTTTTGGCTGCAATCATATTTCCAACCCACCCTTTGCTTTTCCAAAATACAGGGCTTATCCTGACCCATTCAGAACTACAAAACTCTAGAAGCAATAATAAGCACAAGAGAAGACTTCAGCCTCTTTGGACACAGCAATTATTCTTTTTCCAGAGAGTAATCACAGCTACCACAGCAATGTATGTCCCCTCACATACAGATAACCCAAAACTCAGAGCATAAACCAAATACCTGCCTCTAGGAAAGGTTTCAGCAACACTGCTTTACACAACCACCTTCTAGTACAAATCATATGTGGTAAGGAAAACAAAGTCCTGAGCATGGAAAAGGTGATTTCCCCCCCCCCCCCCCCCCCCCCCCCCCCCCTACTCTTCCCCCCTCTTCCCAGGCAACCAACATGGCATCACCCTCAAGTTCCCAATCCTCCTGAAAATGAGGTACCTCACATTGCTTCTGCCCCATCAGATCAGGCACCATATGCATGCATATGTAAAAATATAAATACACACTGGGTGGGCATGTGTGTGGAAAGAAGATTCATCTTCTGCTTTGTGCTCAAACTTTGTGGTGTCCCATCATGACATCAAGCAATAGAGCATAAGCCCTCCAGGAGAGAAACTGGAGACACCTTTATTTCCTGCTTTCCTCTGTGAGTTCCCACCTCATTGTTTATGAGCCTCAGGCTGAATGTTGAGGAGCTTGCTTGCTTGAGGCCAAGTTTGCATTCTTCAGGGGAAGAGAATCAACAGCCCAGATGAAGCTAAGTTCAAGGAAACAGCCATACTGAGTGGCCACCCCCACCACAAAGTCACAGTCTTGTTTCTCATGCCCACTCTGAGTTAAGAAATACAAAACCCCAGTAAGAAATAATAGGGAGCCCCTACAAATACAGCTCAAGAGACCAGATTGTTCCTTGCCCCTCTAATCCAGAGCAGGATTTATGCAGAGCTTTTTCTTGCAAACATTTATGTGAAGTGGAGAAAGTTTCTCCACAGAAACCCTACAGACCTTTTACAGACCATCTTTCCCTTTACACAGCTTCTGTTGTGGCTTTGCTTCTCAAAAAAAAAGAGCAAATGGAAAGACAGATGTAAACAAAAGCTATGGGGGGAGATAAGCAACTGGGAAAGAGATTCTTCCTGCTTGCCGTGGTCTATGAGCTCTTCTGACAATGCTCTCAAGTGAGAGCACTGCACTAGGTGGGTAGCTCTGTGATGACCTGACCTGCTTCTCCTCTTTTTCATGCAGCACATCAGAATAAGCAACTCACTATGACCACCCCCTTTTTTTTTAATTCCACCTCATCATCAAACCATGTTCTGAAAGGAGAAAAAGAAAGAGGTGTTTGCATATGTATTAAAGAAAAGTAATTATTTCTCTCTGGGAGTAAATTCTTGGTAGGTTTGTCTCCTTGTAGGTGTCAAATATTAACACCAAAGTACGCACTTTCTGGAAGGCTACATTTGGATTTTTATAAAATACATGAACCAGGAACAAAAAAAAAAAAAAAGGTAACTCTGGCTGCATTAAAAATACTAAGGGTCTAAAAAACACACAGTGCATGCTTTGCAGAGAATTCAATGTCATGCTAAAAATCTAACCTTTTGTTTAAACCCATGACCTCAAAAAAGTCATTAAAAGAATTTCAAGAGGAGCTCTTCTGTTTTAAGAAGCAGGATGGGAAAGA
The DNA here is from genome assembly GCF_014839835.1 of Dryobates pubescens. NCBI lineage: Eukaryota > Metazoa > Chordata > Aves > Piciformes > Picidae > Dryobates > Dryobates pubescens. The sequence goes on along the minus strand of NC_071620.1, from coordinate 16,093,496 downwards.
TGCCAGAGAAGGTGAGGTATGTGCTTCCCCAGTGACTTCAGACCTGAGCCCAAATTGACTTCACTTCCCTGGATAAAGGACAAACTCACTGATGCAGGAGAGGGTCAGGCAATGCTGAGGAGCATGGCAATGCTCTGAGTAGTTCCCTTGCTCCCTGACCCAGTTTGCTGTCCCCATTCCCATGCCATACTCCTTTCCTTGGCAGCTGTCACCATGTAACTTATCTGGCAAAACAACTTACCCCTTGCCTGCTCAGGGAGAAAGGAGGCAACGTGAAGTGGTAGAAGACTACAGATTGAAGGTTACAGCATTTGAAGAGAGCAGCCTACAGAAATGATGATAGCCTTTTCCCCTCAGAAAGCAGTTGTGACGGGGTAGGGGATTAGCTCCAAGAAGGAGCTAGATGCTTCTGGGAAGCCTGCGTGGAAAAGGTCTAAAGCAGATTTGCAGTATGATTGCATTTAAAGAGGATCCTCTTTTATTCCAGCTAGGTATTCCTCATCCACGTTCCACAAGGAAGCAGAGGCACCAGGGAATTTCTGCTCAGGCTATCCCCAGCAGCTCAAGGTTTCCATTTAGATGCTTACTGGTAAGACAATTCATGTGTTTGTTACGCGTCCTTTCCGACTAGAAATCCCTTCCTATGCAGAGAGACTCATGCTGCAGCACTCATTACACATCCATCTCTCAGTACCACAGGCAGAAGTTGGTGATTGAAACTAACATCAATGCAGCAAGGTCACAGTAACATATAAAAGACTAAGTAACCTCCTGTGGTTTAAATATTCTTAGATATTACAATGAAATAACACCATTAAACAAAGTGACACAGATCCTTTTGCAGTAAGCAAAAGGACAACCACTCCTTTGATGAATTTATGAGGGTTTGTTATGGGATATATTAGAGTGTTAGCAAAACAGGAGGCACTGTTCTGACAGTATCCCCATGTGTGGGAAGTTTCACATGGCTGGGCTATCCTAGGGCACCCCTTCCCCATCCTCTTAAAATGAACAAACAAAGCAGTAATAGAAAATTAGCTCAAATCAGTTATGTGGGAAAGTCCTCCCAATTATACAGATTTAAATAAAACAGGTGAAGTGTGCAGATATCACACTGATTTAGAAGTGAACTGATCAAGAAATAAGGAGTCAGATAGAATTATAGATGGGAGTTACTGCCTGAATATTAGGGACAGGGGGCGGAAATCTATACAGCAAACATGTCCTGAATTCTCTGCAACACACTGACCAACATCTTGGAGGGATCGTAAAGCTGTGTAGGTGTGGTGCTGAAGGACATGGTTTAGTGCTGATCTGGCAGTTGCTGGCTGGACATGATGATCTTAAAACTGTTTTCCAACCTAAACAATTCCATGATTCTGAGATCTCGTACAGCTGTAACAGTGAAGCCAAATAATTTATCTGCAGTTTATGATAGGATTAGGATATAATACAAAATTTGGCATGTAGTAATAGATGCCATGATCACCTTATCTGGACAGGAATGAAAAACTGGGAAAGAAAACCTTGTGAGACACCAAACATATGTGAGATGTGCCTTAACCTCTCCTATAACTCCAAGGCATAGGCAGTCGCAGCATGCCTGCCTCCAGTCCTGTTTATCAGACAACATTCTGCTCAGCTAGGTTGTCTCTACTCTCACCACAAACACATCTTCTCCATGATTTACTTCTGCTTGTATCACCAACATGGATTTACCAAGGGGAGATCCTGCCTGTCTAATCTGATAGCCTTCTATGAAACTAGGACCAAATGGGTAGGTGAGCGAAGAGCAGTGGATGTCATATACCATGACTTCAGTAAGGCTTTTGATACTCTCTCCCATAACATCCTCATAGAAAAGCTCAGGAGAGGTGGCAGAGACGGCTGGTCGGTGAGGTGGATTGCAAACTGGCTCCACAACAGAGTTCAGAGGATTGTCATCAGTGGCACTGAGTCACCTTGAAGGCCTGTGGCCAGTGGTGCTCCCCAGGGTCGGGTATTGGGTCCAGTGTTGTTCAGTATCTTTATCAACGACCTGGATGAGGGGATTGAGAGTACTCTCAGCAAGTTCCCTGATGATACAAAACTGGGGGGATTGGCTGACACCCTGTCAGGCTCTGCAGCCATCCACCGCGACCTGGGCAGCCTGGAGAGCTGGGTGCAGGCAAACCTCATGAAGTTCAATAAGGACAAGTGCAGGCTCCTGCAAGTGGGGAGGAGGCACTGGTACAGGTTAAGGGCTGCCCTGCTGGAAAGCAGCTCCACAGAGCAAGACCTTGGAGTGCTGGTGGGCAGCAAGTTCTCCATGGAACAACAATGTGCCCTCGTGGCCAAGAGAGCCAATGGTATCCTGGGGTGCATCAAGCAAAGTGTGTCCAGCAGGTCTAGGGAAGTTCTTCTCCCTCTCTACTCTGCCCTGGTGAGACCACATCTGGAATACTGCATCCAGTTTTGGGCTCCCCAGTTCAAGAAAGAGAGAGAATCCAACAGTGAGCCACAGGGATGATTAGGGGCCTTGAGCATCTCCCCTATGAAGAGAGACTGAGATCCCTGGGGCTATTTAGTCTTGAGAAGAGAAGACTGAGAGGGGATCTCATCAATGTGTATAAATATCTGAGGGGTGGGTGTCAAGTGGAGGGGGCCAAGCTCTTCTCGGTGGTGCACAGTAATAAGACAAAAAACAATGGATTCAAACTTGAACATAGAAGATTTCACCTCAACATGAGGAGAAACTTCTTTACAGTGAGGGTGACAGAGCACTTGAACAGGCTGCCAAGGGAGGTTGTGGAGTCTCCTTCTCTGGAGAGGAGCAAAAACTCAAGCTTTTGCTGGACTGCAGGAGTCTGGACTAGCAAATCCAGATAAAGCATCAAACCTTCTTGAATAACCAACCAGTGGTTTTCTCATCATCCATCCATCTTCTCTTAACCTATACATCTGCTTTTAACAAATACTTGTTGAGTCATGTTCAGATTGGCCTTTTGTAGTACAGACCTTAAGTTCCCTATAGGTGAGACCACACCTGGAATACTGTGTCTAGTTCAAGAGAGTCAGTAATCTACTGGAGAGAGTCCAACAGATTGCTATGGGGATGATTAAGAGACTTAAATATTTCTCCTATGAAGAAAGACTAAGAAAATTTGGGCTGTTTAGACTTGAGAAGAGAAGGCTGAGAGGGGACTTTATTAATGTCTGTAAATACCTGATGGGTGGGTGTCAAGATGAAAGTGCCAGGCTCTTTTTAGTAGTGCCCACTGATAGGACAAGGAACAACAGGTACAAGCTGGAACACAGGAAGTTCCCCCTCAACATGAAGAGAAACTTCTTTCCTGTGAGGGTGACAGAGCACTGGAACAGGTTGTGGAGTCTCCTTCTCTGGAGACTTTCAAAACCCACCTGGATGCATTCCTGTGTGGCCTGCCCTAGGTGATCCTGCTTTGGCAGGGAGGGTTGGGGGGGCGGGGTTGGGACTTGATCATCTCCAGGGGCCCCTTCCAACCTCTAACATTCTATGACTCTATGATTCTGTGTGGTGTCTGTGTGCAAAGCAGATGATCTAGTGGGTTGAAGAGCTATCACATATTTGCTCATAACTGAAAAGAGGCATGACTCGTAAATCCAAGTGGTCCTTTCCAAAACCATGCTTAGGTTGCAACTAAAATTCTGTGCCTTCATGACATTAATTGATTTATTCCTCCAGACAGATAAAGCAGGAGATATGAAAATGAAGCAGGTAGATTATTTATCTAGATGACTATTCAGTCTGTATACCTATAAGGGAGAGGGGAAAACCAACTGTAAACACAGTGTGACCACTTCCTGGGAATAAGTCTCCTTCACTTCATTATTTTTTTCCTCTATTATTTAACTGACTTACTCTATTCCTTGCTAGTCTCAAAATGACAATGTTATTCTGACAGAACCTTTAAAGCATGAGTCAAGGAAATTCAAACCTGCACAATTTTAATCATCCTGTTTTTACTAAAAAGCAGAAGTTCTTTTTCAACACCAACCAGGCTGTTTGTATAACCTGTTGGATTCTTTGGAGCAAATATTTAATGGAACCATAGAATCACTTTGGCTGGAAAAGACCTTTAAGATCATGAAGTCCAACCATTATCTAACTCTGCCAAGTCTGGTGCTAAACCATGTCCCTCAGCACCACATCTCTGTGTCACTTAAACACCTCTATGGACGGGGATTCAATCACCTGCTTGGGGAGTCTGTTCCAGTGTTTGAGAAACCTTTTAGTGAAGAAGTTTCTTCTAATATGCAACCTGTGGCCTTTTCCCCTTGTCCTATCACTTGTTACTTGGGAGAAGAGACCAACACTCACCTTGCTACAAACTCAGGGAGCCTCCTCTTCTCCAGACTAAACAATCCCACTCCTCATAAGACCCGTTCTGTGACAAAACTTTTTAAAATATGTCAACATTTAAACTTTTATCTAGATCAGTAATGGTGTCCTGTTCCCACACCTATCTGTGCAACAGGTGAAATGTTTTGGGTTGGCTTTTTCCGAAAGAACCATTCTAGCTTAGTGCCTTTCAACCTCCTCGAAGTTTGAGATCTTTGCACTACGTGATCTGGACAACAGCTATGTCACAGGAGGGCCACAAAGATGATCCAAAGGCTGGAACACCTCTGCTATGAGGATAGGCTGAGGGAGGGTTGTTTAGCCTGGAGAAGAGAAGACTCTGGGGGGGAACCTTATAGCTGCCTTCCAATACCTGAAGGAATCCTACAGGAAGACTGGAGAAGGACTTTTCATAAGGTTGTCTACAGACAGGATGAGGGGGAATGGTTTGCAGCTGAGGGAGAGTAGGTTTAGACTGCATCTTAGGAAGAAGTTCTTCAGCAGGAGAGTGGTAAGACTCTGGAATATGTTGCCCAGGGAGGTTGTGGATGCCTCCTCCCTGGGGGTGTTCAAGGGCAGGCTGGAGGAAGCCTTTAGCAGCTGAGTCTAGCTGAGAGGCATCCTGCCCATGGTGAGGAGGTTGGAATAGATGATCTCTGAGGTCCCTTCCAAACTGAGCCATCCTGTGATTCTATGACTATCAGAACAGTGTTTGACATTAGCAGTAGCACAAATTGCACACTGAAGTGGTAGCACTATCATTCCTGGACATATTCAAAAACGTGTAGATGTGGTGCTGAGGGACATGGTTTAGTGGTGGACTTGGCAGTGCTCGGTTAACTGTTGGAGCTGATTATCTTGGAGGCCTTTTCCAACCTTAATGTTTCTATGATGCTATGAAACGCAAAAGCAGTGTAGTGCAGCAGCCTCAGCTGATGCACCTGTTCAGACACTGCATTAAGGGAGGCTTTCACAAAGCTTAGAGCTGCTTGGGCTGCTGAACAACTTACTCCCCTGGCCAACCAATCTGCCTACCCTAAAACACTCAGAGGCTTTTAAACCTCCCCACATGCAGGCTCTCCCTGCTCAGTCACTAAACACAATGACAAGTTTGTTCTTCCAGTGTCTTTGCAGCCTATTCTTCATGATATTCAAGTCTTCAGGAACTGCATTTATGATCCTGATGCAACAGCACAAAAGCTATTGGTGCAAGAAATGGCTTAACCTGTCAGCACTGCTGTCACCACAGTTACTGCCACTAGGAAAGATGATCCTAATCTTCCACTAAAAGATCATTAGATATACTATGACTATTGTATTCTTTGATATAGCTCATTTACATGGACACTAATTGAGAACACTTGATTTAAATAAAAACAACCACCATACACTTGCATTTACAGACCTGTTCTAAAGCTTTAGACAGGATGCTGCCTGCTCATGAGGGAAAACCATCTCTTACCAGGTTAGTTCTGCAACACATTTACCAGAAATACAAACCAGTGTAACACTGCAGACAAAGAGGAAAGCGTGGAAGAATGCATACAAGGATGCTCTGTCTGGACATGTAAATGACTTACATTAAGCTAAATTAGAACTCTTCTGTACCATTCAAATGATTGTGGTCCATCCAACAATTTAGAGAGTGTTTGGGAATGGACAGCTGTAAGTTCAGAAAGAGTCAAGGACTAATCTGTGAAAGACACATAATACAAGACAGAATTTATTTTATGCCATTCAGTTTTTTACATCATTTTATTGAGGCTGCAAAACCAAATGATGAAGAAGAGCAAATGCTCAAATCTGAGTTGCTTGTGCACCTCAGATGCAGATCCTCTGCACATTTCAATTATCATGGAATTCTCCCCTTTGAAAGCTCAACTTCTGGATAAATTTCACCTCAGAAAGACCCTGAGCTGTCAGAGTGATCATGAAAACCAAACAAAGTAAAACAAAAGGAAAACCTCCTAAAATCCTCCCAAAATGGGGCCCTAGAACATCTTACCTACGATATTCCTCATATATAAGAAATTATCAAAGTGTGTGGCCAGCAGATTGTAGGAGGGGATTCTGCCCCTCTGCTCTGCTCTGCTGAGACCCCACCTGCAGTGCTGGGTCCTGCTCTGGTGTCCTTAGCACAAGAAAAACACAGACCTGTTAGAATGGGTCCAGAGGAGGGCCACAAAGACGATCAGAGGGCTGGAGCACCTCTGCTACAAAGACAGGCTGAGAGAGTTGGGGTTGTGTAGCCTGGAGAAAGGAAGGCTCTAGGGAAACCATAGAGCAGCATTCCAGTATTTGAAGTGGGCTACAGGGGAGTTGGAGAGGGACTTTTTATGAAGGCATGGAGAGACGGGACAAGAGGGAATGGCTTCAGACTGGAAGAAGCTGGACTGAGATTAGACTTTAGGAAGAAATTCTTCCCCATGAGGGTGGTGAGGAGAGCTCTCCTATGACTAAAGTATTTAATATGTAATCACAGAATCATTTTGGTTAAAAACACTTTAAAGATCATCCACCCAGCCATTAACCCAGGACTGCCAGGTTACCACTAAACCATGCCCCTCAACACCAACCCCTTTTAAATCAAGTCACGTGCAATGAGACAGGAAAAAAACAGAGTTTGAGCTGGCAGAAGAGCCTGGCTCTGTAAGAGGATGGCTGCAGAAAACAACAGAAATACCCAGATGGGTCCATCTCATAGATCACTGCAGCATCTGATCAGACAGAGGGGAGCCAAGGATGGACAGGTTCCTTTCCTCATGCTTCCACCTCATCATGTTGAGCTGCTCTTTCTGTTGTGGAAGTCCCGACCAGCAGAGTGAAAGGAGGCAGATGATGGCAGGCGTCCACACACCTTTAGGAGCTTGTTCCTTCTATTGTGTCAGCAAACAATAGCCTCCCTGCTAATCTGTGAATCTCCTCAGGCTCCCTTCATGCCTTTCCCGTACTGCTTCCCCAGCCCAAGATACCTTCTCTGCTATTTACAGCTCTCTGAAGACTCAGGTTATTTCTCTGCACACCCCGCAAGAGTATTAAGTCACCTAGTCAAGTGCCTACATTTTCAACTTAAACTTGGTTACTTTCCAGATCTTGTCTCCAAAATTTGATATGATTTACAGCATGAGGTCATGGCTGTCTTCTGTAAACTGTATAGAGCACACAGCCAAAGACTAACACACACACAAAATGATGCCGTGGCAAAACAGTTCCTATCCTGACAAATTCTGTGTCTCCCTTCCTGTGGACTGTTGGTTACATTTACAGCATGTTGCTGCCATGATCTTCTTGGTAGTGATCCTTCTTTCCTGTGCCCTTCTGGAATACACCAGATGGACAGGCTGCACCTCAAAAGTTCCAGATAGTGGCAGACATAAAAATGCAGAGGCTACATAACCATCAAGGAAGGGATTTAATTTTTCTGGTATTTTTTAGTTATACTACCAGGTTTTAAGAACTAAACCTTAGCAAATGACTCTTCTGGCTTCAAACTAGAAAAGAACAGATTTAGATTGGATGTTAGGAACAGGTTCTTTACTTTGGGGGTAGTGGAACACTGGAACAGATTGCCCAAGGGGTCCCATTCCTGGAGATATTCAAGGTGAGGCTAGACAGGGCTCTGGGCAGCCTGATCTAATTGACGATGTCCCTTCTTATTGCAGAGGGGGTTGGACTAGATGACAGCTGGATGTCCCTTCCAACCCAGACCATTCTATAAGTCTATGATTCTAATTGTTTGTTATTGAAAATTGTAATGACAGCTTTAAAAGTCATTCTTCACACTGAGCAGTACACTGGGAGTATTTGGATTACTTATAAACCAAGTAGATCTGGGCTATACAATACAGTAGGTTGCCCCATGTACCACTGAAGCTTAGGGATTGACCTGCTGGAAAGCAGCTCTGCAGAGAAAGACCCGAGGAGTCCTGGTAGACATTAAGTTCATCAAGAGCCAGCAATATGCTCTTGTGGCTGAAAAGACCAACAGTCTCCTGAGGTGTATTAAGAAGAGTGTGGCCAGCAGGTTGAGGGAGGTTCTCCTCCTGCTCTACTCTGCTGTAGTGAGGCCACATCTGAAGTTCTGGGCTCCCCAGTTCAAGAGAGTGAGAGGACTACTGGAGACAGTCCAGAGAAGGTTATGAAGATATGAAAGGACTGGAGTATCTCTCTGAAGAGGAAAAGCTGAGAGACTTGGGGCTGTTTAGTCTGGGAAAGAGCAGACTGAGAGGGGATCTTCTCAATTTCTAAAGGGTGGGGGTCAAGAGGATGGGGCCAGACCCTTTTCAGTGGTGCCAAGCAACAGGATGAGGGGCAACAAAGACAAACTGGAACCCAGGAGGTTCCATGTATACATGAGGAAAAACTTTTTTCCTGTGAGGGTGCCTGCAGGCTGCCCAGAGAGGTTGTGGAGTCTCATTCCCTGGGGAGATTCTAAATCCACTTGGACATTGTGATCCTGGACAAGCTACTCTGGGTGACCCTGCTTGAGCAGGAGGACTGGACTAGATGATCTCCAGAGATCCCTTCCAAACTCCACCATGCTGGGATTCTGGGATTCTGTGTTATCTATATAACACCAAAATAATGTACTCTTTCCCCCAGCTTGCTCCACTGTCTACACAACACCTCAATGCTTCTGCTCCAATGTATCAACACTAGAAGAAAAACCTCCAACACAAGCCACACATAAAATCTGCTATGACTCTGCACAGGGCAGACATGATGTTAGGTCCACCAAGGGTTAAAATCATGCCTTTATGCAAAACTCTATCATCAATAACGATTTGAAGCAGCTGCACTGAAAAGAACCCAATCTTTTAACACAACACATCTGCCTAAATGCTGATTTCTGCAGTCAAGCTTCTTACCAGATGTCAAGATAATAGAATAACCCAAATGCAGGGCTCAACCTATCTCCTTCTAACACAGATGTTTAAAATCTACAAATCACAAAAAAATAATTCTATTATTATCTAATCAATTTCTCCCTTGAAATGCCTATTTCTCTTCACAGACTATTAAATGGATTCAAGGGAAGTTTATTTAGAGATCTAATAATCGGGGATCAGGAATCACTGTGAAATGGAAATAAAGGTTACCAGCAGGAAATGCAGCTGAGCAACTGCACTGTGTGGCAGCAAGCCAGAATTTGTGTATTCTCAGTGATGTGTTAATAACATGGAAAGTAAAGGTGCAGATCTGAGCACCAGCAAGTGAGCCTTGCTGGGCACCGTCCATTGGAAAGCTTTTGCACGTAGTTTATCACCTCTGCTCATGACCAATCACTGTTAGTGGTATTAATGAATCTACTCTGCAACATCCTAATGTATTTCTTTGCTTAAAAAAGAACAGCTCTTTTAATATGACACTGTTCAGTTTGGTCAGTAAGCCATCTAATGACCTCAGGCAATGACAAATTCCACATGGGCACATGGAATCACAGAATGCCAGGTTGGAAGGGACCCCAAGGATCATCTGGTCCAAACTTTCTAGGTGAGAGTGTAGTTTAAATGAGATGGCTCAGGACCCTGCCAAGTTGAGTCATAAAACTGCTCACTATAGGGGAATCCCCTACTTCTCTTGGGAGATGGTTCCAATATCCAAATGTTCCCATAGTGAAAAATTTTCTTCTGAAATCCAATCAGAATCTCCCCAGGAGTAACTTGTACCCATGACCCCTTCTTCTATCCATTAACCCTAGTCTTTTCCATGTGACTACTTGTGAAAAGGGAGTCTCCATCTTCGTATCCTCAAACCTCATGAAACAACCCCAAGGTCTGCGATGCTTCACAAAAGTAGCAGGGAGCCACTGGGAGAAAAACAAAATGCTTCAAGTGTGAAGTACCCTGTATCAAGTCACTACAGGGAGCAGGACATTGATTATTGTTCAAAAGCTAGCATCTTGTCCTTTACAGTGACATTGTTACTCCCCCCCTAAATTCCACTACAACTACATGTAAGTACAATTTGACTAAATGTCTTATGTGCACTGATGCCAAGACCTAAGAAAATCAGCATTTCCCTATCAACATGCCCAGGTGAACAGTAATTAAAAATGGAAAAATATTTCTTCCCTGAAAGGGTTGTCAAGCCCCGAAGAAGCTGCCCAGGGCAGTGGTGAAATCACCATCCCTGGAGGGATTTTAAAGCCGTGTAGATGTGGTACTGAGGGACATGGTTTAGTAGTGACCTGGCAGTGCTGGGTTAATGGTTGGACTTGATGATCTTAAAGGCCTTTTTCAGCCTAAACAGTTCTATTATTCTATGAAAAGCAAGTAGTAGATAACAACTTCCCCCTTCTCCAGGTAGAATTATGTAAGTAAAAGCCTAAGGTTACAGCTGTATTGTTGGTTTGTTACAGTAACACACACACACAAGAATTGTCTGTCTCCTGCTATGAATTTACCTCTTTTGGCCCTGCTTCCTGTATTTTTAGATTATTCTTTCTGTCAACCAATCTCTCAATACAATAACTTCTTTTACTTGCACAGCTTTCTTAACTGACTGTTTGTAAATGGCACATTTTCCATTCCCAGTTTTTGGGCATGACTATTCTGTTTTCTTAGGCCAGGAGCCAAGCTACTATTCTGCAGCACTACCCCCATTTCGTTTTGCACCTTTGTTGCTTTTATCTTCTCAGCCACTTGAGGATGAGATCCTTCTTCATCACTGATTCCAACTTCCAGAACTGGTATTAAAAGTGCTTTCTGCCTACCCATCCACTTATAGGACAGACATACACATCCTCACTTCCAGCAAGGAAGAAGACAAATAGACCTTTAAAGACTCCCCGGGCCTATGACAACATGCAAGCAGCCACTTTCAAACATGAAATTAAGATGCTTAGTTCACAGAATCTGTTCATGTTTTCAAGTCATTGGAGTACACCTATAATTACCATGACTTTTGTCATGTAGTATCAGCATGCAAGATGAGCTTCTCCCCTTGATACTTCCTTTTTGGGGGAACAAGGGTGGCACAAAAAGAATGATCTATGTTTTGTACATAAAAATGCCAGAAAAGAGGTTCAAGCAACTCACAATCATTACAAGTTTAGCAAGACTGCCCAGCAAAGCTGTTCCCTCACTGGGCTGCTTGCTGGAACAGCAGCTGCACTCCAGTTTTAATTCCTTAGCTCCTGATAGGTTGGACAGCCCAAACATGAATTATTTTAGTGTAAGTATCCACATATTCCGAGAGGCATGGCAGAGCTGGGCATACACAACAGTGTATGAAAAGTCTGCAGCAAACAGGGGTCAATATAAGAGCTCACAAAACCTACAGAGACAATGATGGGTGTTCGTGGAACTTTCCACAGCAGCCCAGAGAAAGTGATGATCACAACATGGCTTCTTTCATTTCAGGCAACAGCTAAGCAACGTCAAGCAGCTGGAGCAAACTGAATACATCCTGGCCTAAGATTATTCCATAATACCATTACCATTTTTATCCAGACAGCTATCTTTAGAATAGGAAGTAAGAGCATTAAGCAACACCCCCTTCCTTTACTTTCTGTGCCCTGGTCTCCTTTACTTGCTTTCCAAGTCTAATTGTCAGCACTAACTTACCACATTATGAAAGATTACATTCTCTGTTTTATATAGGTGCCTCCTTATTTTTCTCTTCTTTTTGATGAAAACTCTGCTCTTCCTACTCTCTTACTTTTGGCCTCTTCAATACTTGCCATCCACTGGGACAGCAGCATCAGTTTTGCAAGGCAATCACACAGATGACTTTACACAGTTGTATGAGAACTCACAACCATCATAAACCAACAATAGAAACTTTACAGACCCTTCTCTCCCGATTTTCATGCTGATAAGAACTGTCAGCAGCAGCCCACTTCCCTTTCTGACAGAGATGATACATGTTTCAGAGGACTGTGCTGAACATATAATTACCTGAAGATAGGAACCAGCCCTTTGAAACTCTCCTTCCTGATTTATGGGGCCTAGAAATTTCTCTCAGTCAAAAGACTTCTGTTTCCTGAACTAATTCTGTTCACAGATCAGTATATAAAATCCTGAAGAGAACTCCATTTGTCTGTGCACTTTTCAAGAGGCAGATTAGATTTTGCATGATCCTGACTAAAAGCAAACCAGACACACACTACTACACTTTTCAAGAAAGACTTGGTTAAAGCTGCTGTACAAAGAACTTGGGACATCCTGTACAGAAACCAAAGTTCACCCTGCATGCATAATGTTACTAGAGCATGTTGTTAGGTATCTCCAGTACCTGAAAGGAGCCTCCAAGAAAAGTAGGAAGAGACTTTTTACAAGGGCTTGTAGTGATAGGATGAGAGGGAATGAATTGAAGATTGATCAGGGCAGATTTAGACTGGAGATCAGAAAAGAATTCTTTACAGTGAGGGTGGTGAGAAACCCGAACAGGCTGCCCAGGGAGGTCATGGGTGGCTCCTCCCTGGAGGTGTTCAAGGCCAGGCTGAATGTGACCTTGAGCAACCTGGTCTAGTGGAAGGTGTCCCTGCCCATTGTGGGGGTGGGGTGGGTGTTTAAACTAGATGAGTTTTAAGGTCCCTTCCCACCTAAACCATTGTATGAATCTATGAATCTACTGTTCCTGAAAAATCAGATATGAAAACATGAAAAGCAAAGCCTGCTGATTTTCTATTCCACAGACAGAAATCCATATCCATTTAAAGAACCTTCCCACCCATTCAGTACCTTATCTACACTTTAGAAGTAGACACCATTATCTCAAGCAATAACAATCAGTGTTTCTGTTGGAGTACAGAATGGGGAACCTTCAATGTAAGGCTGAAGGTAGTTATGGTATTACATTTAAAATACACTTTATGCCATACATTTTTTTTTCCCAATTCCAAGTCTGTAAGAGGGAAATAAATCAAACATAATAAACGTGACTTACGAAGATGACCTCAAAGTTAGAGCATAGTAGGAACTTGGCTGTGAAACAAACAACTTCTGGAGATGTTCCAGGACAACAAACTCCCTTTTTTTTTCAATTAGATGATCTAACAGACCTCGTGATGATCCAGCACAACAAACAAATTGTCTGAGGATATGCCAAATAGTAAAAAATAAACACTCAAACATGATTTTTGGCTCTTACCACTAGGAATTTACTCTCATTAAAAAGGGGCTCTTCTGCAAATAGAATTCAGTACTGTAATAACACTGAATTCCACCCTTACAATGCGCTGTTAGTGTGCACTTGCAGCCCAGAAAGCCAATCGTATCCTGGGCTGCATCAAGAGAAGTGTGGCCAGCAGGTCAAGGGAGGTGATTCTCCCCCTCTACTCCACTCTGGTGACACCCCACCTGGAGCACTGTGTCCAGTTCTGGAGCTCCTGTTACAAGAAGGATATGGATGTGCTGGAAGGTGCCCAGAGAAGGGCCATGAGGATGATCAGAGGGCTGGAACACCTCTCCTATGAGGACAGACTGAGAGTTGGGGCTATGCAGTCTGGAGAAGAGAAGGCTCTGAGACCTTATTGTGGCCTTCCAGTATCTTAAAGAGGCTACAGGAAAAATAGGGAAGGACTTCTAGGATGTCAGGTAGTGATAGGACCAGGGGGAATGGAGAAAAACTGGAAGTGGGTAGATTCAGATCAGACGCTAGGAGGAAGTTCTTCCCCATGAAGGTGGTGAGATACTGGAACAGGTTGCCAAAGGAGGTGGCAGAAGCCCCATCCCTGGAAGTTTTTAAGACCAGGCTGAATGGGGCTCTGAGCAACCTGACCTAGTGTGAGATGTCCCTGCCCACAGCACAGGGCTTGGAACTGGATGATCTTTGAGGTCCTTCCAGCCCTGACAGTTCTGTGATTACAATAAGAAGCTCTTGTCCTAAAAAGCTGAAAAGGTTTGCTGCAGAAGATGAAGTTTAAAATAGGGACTACCTGTTGCAGTTTGAGCTGGGTGCCCCCCTGGTGCATTCACTTCCTGTGTCCAGAAGTCCAGCCCAGAGGGATGGACACAGGAAATTGTGTATTCCCTACCATAATTCTTTGCACCACTATAAGATCCAGTGCGGAGTCTGGCACTTCCTCTTTCCTTCCCTCTCCGAGACTTGGTAACTGGGGGAGAGATCTCCCGGCCATGGGCCTGATTAGGCCCAAGGCCACAGGGGGATGGGCAGTCTCAGGCCTGGCCAGCTGAGACTAGCCCAGCAGAGGGAGGGGGAAGAAGGAGCCCTGGGGGTTTTGCATGCACCCTCAGGTGGGGATGGGATCTTTCTTTGTCACTGTGCTTTGGGTGTTCTGTAACATTCACTGCTTTCTATTTAAACTTTCATCACTTTTGCAATCCGTTTGTCTGAGTCGTTATTTCTGCCTGTGGTGGGGAGGGGATCTGCCCCAACCCATTACACTACCCTTCATCAATGTAGTGAAACAGCATGCTTCTAAGTCACTCATATTGCAGTGCTTAGGAAGAAGAGAGTTTGAAAACAACATCAAAACAAAAGCAAACCCTGAGCAGGATTGTCTAAGGACTCACCACTGGGTAAAAATAGCTCATGTGTTTGATCTCCAGTCATGACAACACATCACAGAAACCTGAAACAGAGCCCTAGGTACATACACAGGCAAACACACAAACACCTTCTAGGCACTCAAAGATGCACATGTAGACTTTAAAACATAAAACCATCCAGCCCAGCAAAAGGAATCCAAAATACATGTAATTCATGCAAGAAACCACAGCATTTTCATAGTGAGAAAGCAGTGCTACAGGGATCTTAGCTGGGTGCTGGTCTCCCAGTGTGTCCGTGTGCACAACTCCTATGCTTGGAGTGCATTTTCCCCCCCTTGATTTCTCAGCTGAAAAGCTAATGAAGTCTCAACAAACAGACTTAAGTTCAAACATCATTAATTCTGCTATTAAGGTATATCACTGAGAGGTTCTCCCACTTATATGGTTATCAAGTGCTTGGCAACAAGGACATTTATAATTCATTTCTCTAAAGAAGGAAAGAAAGACCTGAACTTTATTGAAGCTCACTAACTGTGCTGTTCTTTACAGTTTCAAGCCTCAGAGCAGCAGCAAGAAGACAAAAAAAACCCCAAACCCCAAATAAGTGCACATCAAGCTGTTGCTAAAATGGGGCAGGCCATTAGGTAAAGCAGAATTTCTTAGGCTGTTTTCCAAAGCACTGTTTCTGGCAACAGTTAACAGGGTTAACAGACTAGGGTAACATCATGCACCTCTAAAGCTGTCTCAAAGTACAGGCATCAATGAAGCCATGCTCATTAATACAAGCATGGTTGGCAAACCATAAGCACAGCAAAAAGGGTGTTTCCTCTAAAAGCCAGGGTCAAAGTATCAGAATGCATCAAGCCCTTGAAGCCCTCCCTGCTCTTCATCTATGTGGGAGCAAGTAGCGAACCAGAGGGCACCTATCCAGTCATCCCCTCCATGCAGTCCTCTCTGTTCTTCCTCCACTGCCACATGCCTCATTCATAGATTCATAGAACAGTTTGGGTTAAAAGGGACCTTAAAGATCATCTAGTTCCAACCCCCCTGCCATGGGCCTGGACACCTTCCACTGGAGCAGGTTGCTCAAGGCCTCATCCAACCCGGCCTTGAATACCTCCAGGGAGGGGTCATTCACAACTTCACTGGGAAACCTGTTCCAGTGTCTCACCATCCTCACTGTAAAGAATTTCTTACTAATCTCCAGTCTGAATCTGCCCTCCTCAAGCTTCAATCCATTCCCTTTCATCCTATCACTACAAGACCTCATAAAAAGTCTCTTCCCACTTTCTTGTAGGCCCCTTTCAGGTACTGAGAGGCTGCTGTAAGATCTTGGAGCCTTCTTTTCTCCAGGCTAAACAGACCCAACTCTCTCAGCCTGTGCTCATATAAGTAGAGGTGCTCCAGCCATTTTATCACCTTTGTAGCCCTCCTCTGGACCCACTCCAGCAGTTTGATATCCCTCTTATGCTGGGGGCACCAGAACTGGATGCAGTATTCCAGATGGGCTCTCTTGAGAACAGAGCAGAGAGGCAGAATCACCTCCCTTGTCCTGCTGGTCACACAGCTTTTGATGCAGCCCAGCACATGGCTGCCTTCTGGGTTGCAGTGACCATTGCCAGCTCATGTTGAGTTTTTCATCAACTGACACCCCGAAGTCCTTCTCCGCAAGAGTGCTCTTGATCCACTCCTCACCCAGCCTATATTTGTGCTTGGGATTGCCCCCAAAACATTCACTTGTTCTATGGTTGGCACGCTTTGGTTATGGGACCACAAGCTGTTAGACATTTCCTTCACAGGATCAAAATCATGTCCAGTATGAGATGCAGGAGTCTGCATTTTGGCCATAGAAGACATGTTGTCACTTGATGGCAACCTCCCAGGTAGCCCAGGGAGGTCATGGACGTCCCCTCCCTGGAGGTGTTCGAGACCAGATTGGATCAAATTCTTCCACAGGCAATTGAGGACGTGCAGCCTGCTCCAGGAAACGAGCAATGGAAACTGGGCATCATCATACACAGCAACATGGCTTCTGCAGAGTGCACAAAAGGTGCTTGAAGTTGTAGACCGCCTTAAAAAAACCCTCTGGGACCTCAAGTTGCCTGCCATATTCTGTTTTCTTGTTTAATTTTCCCCTTTAGAAAAGCACGTTCTTCAGTTACACCAGGAAAGCTGAACGTCACACAAAGAACTGGAGAGCAGCAAATCACTGCTCTAAGGTGCCAATAAGCAATTAGTGCTGCCCATTGTGGGTTCTCAGATGAAAAAAGAAAAAAAAAAGAAAAAGACAAGACTGGTTTCCACAACAGTTGCTCCCTAAGCTCTCTGCCCTACTGAAAGGGAATAATAATAAACAATCAGTTAGTTTGGGGATTTAGCCACCACATTTAGTGCAAGGTGGATAGCGAACGTGCAGCAAGGCTGAAGAATGCAGTGTGAGGATTGTAACTGATTGTCTTGGAGCTATATTTACACACTCAATATTTGCAATCAAGAGGGTTCTCACAGTGCAGGCTGGAGATCATGCTGTGAGGAAGAACTTACCGGCCTGCTCCAGAAACTACATGGCTTTGGATCAACTGATGATGGCTGTTTAGTTTGTTACAGTTTAGCATGGTCATTGTTATAAAGGGGCCGCACAAGCAAATTTCCAAGCTTCTTGTGAGAGTTGTTTGATTAAAAAAAGAAGCAAGCAAGCAGCAGGAAAACAAAGGAGAGAGAAACAGCGCGCCGGGCCGCAGAGACTTCCCCCCACAGATACCTCCAGGCTCTGCCAAAAAGCAACTTACAAATCCTAACCTTTCTTTATATAGCTACACCATCTACACATGCATGTTTATGCTTAATAGAAGGCAGGGATATGATAATGAGTTCTAGCAACTTCTTGGGCTTCTTGAGCATGCGTCTTCTTTGTGGCAGGGGTTGCAGATGAGGCAGGGGAGGTCTTTCTCCTGTACTCTTTGAAGAACTCATCTTCTCACACAAGTACAGCTGCAGCACAGGACTTATCTGAGGTAAACATTCTATGGCTCCTGAGAAAGTAGGCATGAAGTTCCTGTCTGAAGCCAAAACAATCTGAACATTTATCCTCTGTTCTCAAAACAAACCAACTGCCACTACCCCCTGAACACAGCATTCTGCAACACCAATCACAAACCACTATTGCATTTGTAACAGTCATCTAGATAAAACAGTGATGGCAGCTGAAGTTCCGGTGTGCATAAGCCAAGCTATTTTACCCAAAGGCAATGACTTCCATGAATACACATCTCAGCTGCTGAACCTCAGCGTGTCTGAACTTGTGGAAAACAGTAGCTCACTACCTAACTCTATGTTCACTCCAGCACCAAGGAGTCGGTAGACGTCCCCCTTTATCCTCACTGCATCAATACTGCAGCCACATACATACATCTTAAGGGGGGTACTTCCCACCATCCCCTGCTGCAGTTTCTCCATTTTCACTTTCTCCTGCTTTCCACAGAAGTCCTTTGACCCCAACATCAACCCATCCACCTCTCACAGATCCTTTTCCTGCTCAGTGTACCTGTTGCCAGTATTTTCCTATCAACACGCTGCACATCTTAGGATTCATCCTACATCTCTGATATCACCTGAGTCTCCAGTGACACCAAGGCTTGGGCAGACTGAGGGAGGAGAGGTATGTACATACTTCCCTTGAAGAAGATAAAGATGGTTCATTTATTTGCTTTGAATTCAGCCAGTTCCTCTTTCATTCTGCAAAGTAGTTCTTCTGTGGCTGAAAAAAGGCCACATGCTCCAAAAGAACAAACATGGTAATTTTCACAGAATCATAGAATGGGTTGGGTTGGAAGGGACCTTAAAGATCATCAAGTTCCAAACCCCCTGCCATGGGCAGGAACACCTCTGACTAGAACAGGTTGCTCAAGATCCCATCCAACCTCCTTTCCAGGGTTGAAACCTTCACAACTTCTCTAAGCAACCTGTTTCAGTGCCTCAACACTCTTGTGGGGAAGAATTTCTTCCTTAAGTCCAGCTTCTTCCAGTTTGAAGCCATTACACCTCATCCTATCACCTTTGTAATAAGTCCCTCTCCAGTTGTCCCACAGGCCCCTTCAAATACTGGAAGGCTGCCCTATGGTTTCAGCCTTCTCTTCTCCAGGCTGAACAACCCCAACTCTTGCAGCCTGTCTTCATAGCAGAGGTGTTTCATCCCTCTGATCATCTTCATGGCCCTCCTCTGTACCCATTCTAACCGTTCCATGTCCTTCTTGTGTTGTGTTGTCTTTTCTCAAGCAATGTTGTGATCCAGTGCTCCAGGTGACTTCTTAACAAACATGGGGGCATTAAAAAGCATGAGACTGCAGAAAGGGAAAGAACTTGAGGACTGGAGCTGACTTAAGGCAGCACATGAAGAAGTGAGGAAGACAAGTTCCTATGAACATGGACTTATTAATACACGGATATGATATGCAGTTCTCTTTCCTCTTTTGTTAAACACATAACTTGCCCACCTACTAATTTATTCTGAATGTCTATTTGCAGTGCTTGGGAAATTATGCAGTTCTCACTAAGATCTGAATTAGAAACGAGGAAAGGTAAATTAGGTCATAAGGAGACAACCAACATCACAATCAATCAAGCTTTCATAATTTAAAAAAACTGAAATAATTCATCAGCAACCAGGTATTTTTCTTAATCCCTGAAGAAAACCTGACAGCCATGGAGGTTGGAGGTGGCAGAATTTTTCCTAGATACCTCCTGATTTCATTAATATTTCATTTTGACATTCCTTTGATCCCCTCTCCCAGAATAGTCACTACAAATACCACCTCTAGAATCTCTAGGACTGACATCAAAGGAAGGCTCTGCATTTTTTCTCTAAATCTATGGATGTGCACGTATGGAATTTTAAACTACTGACATTTTTAGAGGCATCTCTAATCTGTTTGCTGATTCTTGTTTTGGCTCTAGCTCACATTACTCAAGAGCACAGGTATGAAAGGCAACTGTTAATAAAACTACTAAAGTACTTTAAGCAAAATGTTAACTCAAAAAAAGCTTTGGTAGGTGACAGAGTAGATAACAGAGGCAACAGTGAGATGGAGGGAGGTTTAATGCAACACATCAAGAGGAACAGAGACTAAAGGACTATGCACTGGCCAGACTTCAGAACTGCATTAATCAGGGAAGAAGTGCAGCAGCTCAGATGCTAAGCAGGGAGGGACAAGCAGTGGTGTAAATGACTAGCATGAGAGGGTGGCTGAAATGCCCTTTGCCACGTGTATCAAAGTTGAAATAGTTCAGCTGAAGGTAACAGACAAAAAAGTCTGAGATCTACCCAAAGCAAACCTACAACCAGCTGTAATAAACAAATGGAGCTCTTGTGAGGAGAGCTTACAGTGTGACCACAGGTATCTCAATTGCTTTTGGAAATAAAACCCAAGAAAATAATTTGGTACTTCCTTAAAAATAAAATTGAAATTATACCACATCTCAAAAGCAAAAATAAAATCAATTTTCTGTAGCTGTGCCAAAATTACAGGCTCTCTGATGATATAAAGGCAGAAATCTCACAGCCTTCCCCAAGCTTGGTCCCTTTCCAAGTTCCTCAGCCCTTTCTAGATTTGAGTAGCCAAGATACCTCCTTTGCCTACTGACAGATACATTCTTGTAAATCCATTATTGAAACAGAAAACTAGACCACACATCAATATCATGAGAATATTCTGCCACTTTCCCTGCGACCATTTCAGTTCTTCAGTCAGCCCCTCTGACGAAACTTGTGCAAACACATTCAAATAATTCAAGAAGATGAGTTAGTCACTACTGACCCTTGCAAATCCTGCCAGGATGAGCCCTCACCTCTTCCAGAAAGAGCAGCCCAGCTCAGCCAAGCTGTTCTGAGGTTTGTCTAGTTTTCATGACAGATTTTTATAAACTCTAACAGACAAATTGCTTGACCAGGAAGAACAAAATCATCCCTGACTCTACTACACACTTTGAGGATTGTTCTTGGTTAGAACCAAGAATGTTTTGTTGTTTGGGGCTTCCCCCCTCCCCACACTTAGCAGTTGCCAACTTCCCAAAATAAAAAGTTGCCTCCTCAGTATCTCCACAAAGTCACATTTCTACATGGTATGTCAACAGAGAATGCCCTTCTATCTAAAAAGGTGGTTTTCTAACAGATCAGAAAACAAAACCAAAATATATGGGCTGTTTTGGATTGCCCTAAAGTCTGGCACATTTACTGGGGAGTGAGGAGGGAAGAAGGCAGGGAGAGGCAGCTGGTTACATCAATGTTCCTAATTTGAGCATCTCTAATTAAATACACATGCAATTTTGAGATATAGCAAACTTTTTCTTTCCCTTCCTAAATTTAACTCTTCCAAATGTTTCTGTTCTTTTCCTGCAATGTGAAGGTAACAGATCGAAGCACAGCTCAGAAAATGTTCACTGCCCCAATACTTTGACCTATATTTAGAGTACAGGACTCTCTACACAGGTAAAAAAGCCAAAAAGAAATAATCATAGAATCATTAAGGATGGAAAAGACCTTTAACATAACCCAACTACTATGGCCACTAAACCATATCCTGAAATGTCACATCTTCTTTTGGGCTGCATCAAAAGCAGCATGGCCAGCACACAGAGAGGGATGATTCTGCCACTTTGCTCTGGGTACTGTATCCAGGTCTGAAGCCCTCAATACAGGAAAGACATGGACCTGATGGAATGGGTCCAGAGGAGGGCCATGAAAATGATCAGGGAGTTGGAGCACCTCTGCTGCAAAGACAGGCTGAGGGAGCTGGGGCTGTGCAGCCTGGAGAAGAGAAGGCCCTGGGGGGACCTGATAATGACCTTCCAGTACCTGAAGAGGGAATACAAGAAAGATGGAGAGAGACTGTTTGCAAAGGTTTGTTACAGGATAAGGGGCAACGGCTTCAAACTAGAGAAGAGCAGATTTAGATTAGATGTTAGGAACAAATTCTTTACCATAAGAGTATTCAAGGTGAGGCTCAACAGGGCTGTGGGCAATTTGATCTAGTTGAGGATGCCCCTGCTTACTGCAGAGGAGGTTGAACCAGAGGACCCCTTTGTAGGTCCCTTCCAACCTAGAACATTCTATGATTCTGTGATCCACATGCTTATTGAACACCTCCAGGTATGGTGACTCCAACACCTCCCTGGCCAGCCTGCTCCAATGCCTGACCACTTTTTCAGTGAAGTTTTTCCTAATGTCCAATCTAAACCTTCCTTGACACAACCAGAGCCCAACTGCTACTTCACAGACTTTAACAAGATGGTGCATCTGCAAAAACTATCGATCCAAATGGGTTTCTATCTTATCAGTTTGCACTGGAGCAGAGCAGAAGGAACAGATAGGGCAAGCACTGAGTTTGAACTGTGCTCAGTCACCATCAGTTTGCATAACACAACTGGCAGAAATGTGAAAATCAGTGAAAAAAGAGCTAGAATTGGCATTTTTAGAGTTTTTGTTTGTTTGCCTATTCTGAAGGAACGTTAGGAGGGTAGAACAAAATTCTGAAGAAACAAACTGCTTTTGAAAAGCATACTGCATACACAATGGCATGCAGGCAGGGCTGAGTAAACTAAAGAGCGAAGAAAAGAGCTAATAAGAAAAGGGGATTGAAGCTATAATGAGAAATGATGGGAATCAAAGGGTGATGTTCAGCAGCAGTAACATTTAGCGCAGGTGGAGGGAAGAAAGGAGAAAAGAAGATCCTGATCCAGATGCAGAGGATCCAGATGACAAAGAAAATAATACAGGTATTTGACAGAAGTGGGAAATTAGTGGGAGGAATGCTTGTCAGCTCCACATTCCCCTCCCCTGAACCAGGATAGCAGTAACTCTTTCCTTGATGTTCCCTTCTGATTGTCTTTAAGACAATCTCCCTGCTCCCCAAGTGTGAGTGTCACAGTCTTTGTTAATGGTAAAATCAAGGAAAGGGGGCAGGGCTGGTGGGGAGGGAGAATAGAGGGCTCAAGCTGTTCTTTAGAAAAGCCTTGAGTCTTCCTGTTGTTTTAATCTCTTCCCTGAGCAATTGTTTCATGAAACCTCTCTTTCAGAGGCTGTAGAGTCTCCTTCTCTGAAGATACCTTCCTGGACATGCAGTTGGCCAATCTGTTCTGGGTGACCCTGCTTTAGTAGGGGGGATGGGTTGAACTAAATGATCTCCAGATGTCCTTTCCAGTCCCTGCCATTCTGTGATTCTAGGGCAAATCTGAAGAAAGTCCTGGAGCTAGAGTCCTGGTACTCCAGGACAACAAATCCAAATGCTGTCAGGTACATGGTGTGCCTTTCCCTGTAGAATGAAACCCTGATTTTCAGTTTCTTGACTCTTACACCACTAACAATACACTTTTCACTCAAAAAGCCTACAAACCACGATCACATCACCTTTGCTGCTGACAGAGATTCATGAAAGCCCATATTTTTCCTAACACATGCACGATCTTCTGCATCACATTCCAATTCCAGCTCTGCCAACTTATTCCAGTTGTTCCCTGCACCATTCAGTAGAGCTGTAGTGCAGCTGCAGTAATCCCAGAAAGATGTCCAGACTGCTGCCAGCACTTACTGGGGACAGAGCAAAGATGTCGTGTATGTGTTGCAGGGAATCACATAGAACAGTAGAGGTTGGATGGGACCTCTAGAGATCATCTAATTCAAACCCCATGCTAAAGCAGGATCATCCAGAGCAGATTACCTGGTATCACAATATCCAGGTGGATTTGGAATCTCTCTAGAGGAGGAGACTCCTCAGCCTCTCTGGGCAGTCTGCTCCAGGGCTCTGACACACTCACAGGAAAGAAGTTTTTCCTCATTTTCAGATGGAACCTCCTGGATTCCACTTGGTGCCTGTTGCTGGGCACCACTGAAAAGAGTCTGGCCCCATCCTCTTAACTCACATCCTTCAGATATTAATCAGCATTGGTAAGATCCCCTCTCAGTCTGCTCTTCCCCAGGCTAAACAGCCCAGGTCTCTCAGCCTTTCCTCCTTACAGAGATGCTCCAGTCCCCTCAGCATCTTTATAGCCTCTGCTGGACTCCCTCCAGTAGTCCTGTGTTTCTATTGATCTGGGGAGCCCAGAACTGGTTACTGCTCCAGATGTGGTGCAAAGCAGAGGGGGAGGAGAACCTCCCTCAACCTGCTGGCCACACTCTCTCCTTCATGCACCTCAGGATACCACTGGCCTTCTTGGCCACAAGAGCTCACTGCTGGCTCATGCTGCACTTGTCCAGCAGACACCCAGCTCCCTCTCCACAGAGCTAGGCTCACGTTTCTCAGTAGATTTTTGGAGACTCGCCACTCTGGAAGGCCATGATCTATCAGCATAAATCTGAATGTGCCACACCTGGACTGCAAATTCCAGGCTATGACTCCTAACACATCTTCTCATTACAGCTGCCAGATCTGAAAGAGGGGCTGACTCTGACATTTGTCTACAACAATGTTAAAGGTGCCTGAAACCTTTTAGCCAGTAATTTGTAAACTGACCCCAAAGATGCAAGATCTGATTTGGATTGTGAGTGCCACATGTAGTGGAGGTACCAATGACAACGAGGTATGAAGTAACTGAAGGACTGCATCAATTCCAATTGCATCTACATCACATTCTTTGTGCCACACTTGTTTGTCACAGAGGTAGAATTTTGAGGAAAGGCTGTGGTTACTTTGTTCCACAACAGCAGCCCCATAACTTCTACAGCAGTGATGTGAATAGAACTCCTGTCCCCATTTGCATGGATGACATAAACACAATGTTAGTGCACCAATGGTAGGAATTGCACAGCTGTAAGTACAATGCATCACAGAAATTATTGAACTATCCAGCTAGGAACATCAGTAAAGCAGCAAAGATGATGCTTTCAGTCACTAGTGAGTCAGTGCTTCAGCAGACTGGTGGGAGAGCTGCCCTGATGAAAACCTTAGCACTCTGGAATGGGGGTGGGGGGTGGCAGGGGTGGGTGAAGAGAACCAGGAATGAAGGAGAGAGAGCAGGTTAAGCTGAAGAATGAAAAGAAATATAATAAATAATGAAAAGACCCTATAGGAAATTCCATGCAGATTTTGTGAGGAAGAATGTTCTTCTCAGCCAAAAATCATCTACCAATTACGTTCTCCTTAGTTTTAGTCTGAGTGAGTACTTACTTTATTTCCCCTACCAAAAATAAGCCAAACTAACCCTGCCATATTTCAGCAGTGTGCAATATCAATGCATTTCCCTCTCAAAAACCTCTTGTGACTCTTACTTTTTGTGATCCCATCTTATATTGCCTCAAAACAGCACTATAATACTTACACTACGAAGATATTTCATACTATGATTGAAGTCTCCTATGAAGAGAGACTGAGACACCTGGGGATGTTTAGGCTTAAGAAGAAAAAGCTGTGAGGGGACCTTATTACTGTCCATAAATACCTTAGAGGCGGGTGTCAAGATGAAGGTGCCAGGCTCTTTTTGATGGTGCCCAGTGATAGGACAAGGAACACGGGGTGGAAGCTGGAACACAGGAGGTTCCACCTCAGCATGAGAAGAAATTTCTTTGCTGTGAGGGTGATGGAGCAATTGAACAGGCTGCCCAGAGAGGCTGTGGAGTCTCCTTCTCTGGAGACTTTCAAAACCCACCTGGATGCATTCCTCTGTGGCTTACCCTACGTGATCCTGTTTTGGCAGGGGGAGTTGGGATTAGATGATCTCCAGAGGTCCTTTCCAACTTCTACCATTCTATGATTTTATGATTCTATGATAAAAATCAGAACTTCTCCTTGGAAAGCCTATGGAACAAGGTATAAGATGTATTCTTTAGAGTAGGAAATGTTAACGCTTTGCTCAATATTGGAAAACAAGGAAAATTAGAAGAAAGCAACAGCAAGGTGGTGCCTAAAGTCACAACTAGAATCACTTAACGCCACTTAACTGGATGAATCAAAGCTTGGAGATGAGCTTAAATTTCTGACAAAGTGGAGCTCAGGCCAAGCCAGAAAAGCCTCAAGCAACTCCACTGTTCCGAATTGTTTTAGCTTTTCTAAACAAATCAGAACAGCAAGTGCTATTGGAGGCATAAACACATTTCCTATTTAAAATGCTCAACTTTAAGGCTATTGACCACATTCCCTCCCTTCCTGTCCCAATTTAAACTTGGCTCTCACAGCTCCTGCTGAAATCTGAGGTGAGCCAACTTTGAACCAAATTTAGTTTTGTCTCTTTTAATTTGATTGGACTGGCTTTCAAAACAAACCAAGCAAAGCCTCCCAACACAGGGATTTCAAGTCACTGAACTTGTTTTGCATAATCTCCCCCTTTTTATCCTAACATTACCCCTCATTCAGGGCTGGGATATGGATAATGCATTTAGAAACCGAGATTTTCTGTAGAGGTTAGAAACTGCTTAAGAAAATGAAGGACAGGAATTGAAAATTAAATCAATATGCTTGTCAACACTTTAAGTAACATTCAAGATGTATAGAGGGTGTGCAGAAAACATGGCTAGAGCAGTGCAAAAAAAATATTCCTTGATCATGAAAATAACCTGAAATCAGGCACCTTTTAAAAACATCAGCATGAAAGACATCCCTCTTACCATGGGCCAACTACAAGGCACATTCTTACACCCTGGCAATTTTGAGAGTGCATGCCCTGCCTCACCTGCAGCCCTGCTCTTGGATACCCCATCAATTAGGGGTCTGGAGCATCTCCTGGATGAGAAAAGGCTGAGCGACTGTTTAGCTTGGAGAAGAGCAGATTGAGAGGGAATAGAATCACTTCTTATCAGTATCTAAAGGGTGAGGGTCAAGAGGATGGAGCCAGACTCTTTTCAGTGGTGCACAGAAAAAGGTCAATGGACACAAACCAGAACACAGGAGGTTCCACCTAAAAATAAGATAAAACTTCTTTCCTGTGAGGGCACTGAAATCCTGGATCAGCCTCCCCTTCTCTGGAGAGGTTTCAAGCCCACCTGGACATTGCAATCCTGGGCAGCCTGCTTTGTGTGACCCTGCTTCAGCGTGGAGGTTGGACTAGATGATCTCCAGAGGTCCTTTCCAATGTCTACCATTCTGTGACTCTCTGATTCACCCCCTACCTGCTACTGGCACAGGGTATTAAAGCCTGTTAAAAATAGGCTGGTATGATTATTAAGCAGAACTCAGGCAGCTAGAATCCTCCTACTTCTGTGACAAGTTCAAACTGATTCCTCCTGAAACAAATTGCCTGTGTCACATATTGTTGGTGTTACAACAGATGCCTGACCACAGCATGGACTATTCATCTGAATGTCACTTTTCTGCCTTCCTTGGCATGACATTGTGTAAGTTTAAAACATAAAGAAACATGCCATGTTTTATTGGTGAAAACTGTTCTTAAATCACTGAAGATTATTTTCTTACTGTTATCTCTCATAACTCTCAAGAAGTTTATTCTGACTCAGGAATTCTACAATCAGACTTTATCAATCAAGCTTTTTACATTGCAGGAAGAGTTTGGAAGAGCAAGGAGAATAAGTTGAGAGGAGTCAGAAAATGGACTCTCCAGACAAACTTTCCCTAAGCTTGCTTACACAGAATCACAGAATGTTAGGGGCTGGAAAGGACCTCAAAAGATCATCTAGTCCAAGCCCCTGACAGGGCAGGAACACCAAGAGTAGGTCACACAGGAACATGTCCAGGTGGGCCTTGAATGTCTCCAGAGAAGGACACTCCACAACTTATCTGGGCAGCCTGTTCGAGTGTTTTATCACCCTCACAATGAAAAAGTTCTCCCTTACATTCACATCAAACCTCCTATGCTCCAGCTTGTACCCACTGCCCCCTGTCCTATCACTGGACATCTGTGAGAAGAGTCTGGCTTTGTCCTCCTGTCACTCACCCTTCACATCTTTATAAGCTTAGATTTATCTTATGCTGAGATAAACATGGTCCACACCTCAAGACAAAGAAAAGCTTTTACTGACCACAACCTGCCCAGGATTTCACCCTTACTAGTCATCCATGTAGAAAACAAGTAGAAAATAGTATGTTTGGGAAATCAAGTTTTAAATCACTGGTCTCTCCAATGAGTATCTAAGGTAATCTAAGCAAAAAAAAGCAGCTTCATCTCAAGCTATTATTTAAAGTGATAGGCTAATTATATAGTTTTAAAGTGTTGTGTCCCACATGCAGGCAATAGAATAGCTATATATATACCTGGGCCAGCAGTAAAGATATTACAAATATTTGTTCTGTTATATTATTCATAATATACTTCATTGCTCTGGCAGCAGTGTGTTAAAATCAGGCAAATGGCAAAACCAGTTAACCATTAACCCCTGCTATTTCTCCTCCTGGCAGTGACTTGGCGGTGGAATACCACCAGCACTCCTGCACAAGTAACAGTTCAGGTAATACTTCTCATGTTCCTGCTTCCTTTAAGTGAGTTCTTTCCTGAAGTCCAATCTTTTTAAGATTTTAGCTAGCAGTCTGCTCCGAAGCTGCTTCTTGCTATATCCTCAGGTTCTAGCTTCCTCAAGGAAAAGTATGGTCCAAAGGTTGTCCTGTGCTACCCTCTGTGAAAGCCTTTTCTTTCCTCCTCCAGGTTCAGTGTACTTTTGTTATTTCTTTCCCATACGCTTCACACAGGAACAGTTTCCAGCACTGAAATAGCTCTTCCACCACTGGGAAAAGAGAAAGTAGACCCATTTTCCGGTACACTTCTTGAAATGGTCTTCTTGCCAAGCATTGTTTCTCATCTGTTGTGGAACATGACACCCTATTTAAATGTCAACACGAGTTCAACTCAGGCAACCAGCATATTTTCAAAGTGGCTCTACTCTGAGCTTCTTCCCTGCTACTGGCAGGTTACTAAGAGACCATGTTTACAGTCTCTGGATTAATAATAATCCTAATGTGCCTGTTGTTTTAACCTTTATATACACCAAAATTAGAGCAACTGTTAAATTCAGAGTTTCTCCTCTGCACATAGCTGTTGGTACTCTGCCATATACATGGAGCACTGCCCTTCTAAAGCCAGCATTGCGAATTAACTCAGTGGTCTGTGAGCTAAACCGGAGTCCTGTTGGGCATCTGTGCTGCAGCTAGAGCAGAGTCACTTAAAAAGAGCAGTGTGCACTTGTAGCCAAGAAGGCAAATGGTATCCTGGGGTGCATTAAGAAGAGTGTGGCCAGCAGGTTGAGGGAGGCTCTCCTCTCCATCTACTCTGCACTAGTGAGGCCACATCTGGAGTACTAACCAGTTCTGGCTCCCCAGTTCAAGAGAGACAAGGAACTGGAGCTACTGGAGACAGTCTAACAGATTCTACAAAGATGCTGAGGGGACTGTGATGAGGAAAGGCTGAGAGACCTGGGGCTGTGTAGCCTGTGGAAGAGTAGAGTGAGGGGGTATCTTATCAATGCCGATCAATATCTGAAGGTGCGAGTTAAGAGGACGGGGCCAGACTCTTTTCAGTGGTGCCCAGCAATAGGACAAAGGGGCAGTGGGTACAAACTGGACCCAGGAGGCTTCATCTGAACATGAAAAAAATACTTTCCTGTGAGGGTGGCAGAGCCCTGGATAAGACTACCCAGAGAGGCTGCAATGTCTCCTTCTCTGGAGAGACTCTGCCATGATCTCAGGCAACCTGCTCTGGGTGACCCTTCCAACGCTTACCATGCTGGAATTCTGTGGTTCTGTGAAAAGCCTGAATCTCCAGTGGCAAGGCTCTAAGTGTGCATTATGACTGTTAAAGTAGGAAAAATTTACATAAAAACCAATACCAAAAGAATGCATTGTTTAGGTAGTCGCTAAGGAACTACACACTTGCTAATTTCACAACACTGAAAATGAAACCCTCCACCTTAGCAGGAATAGAATAATACCTAAATATTGCCAATTTACTCAGTCTAACATTCCTTTGACTGTTTACTCAAATGATCCAAGTTGATTATTTTATTTTTTTAAATAAAACAATTACACTCTAGCAAACATCATTATTAAAAGTGATCTGGAAAGGACTCTTTGTAACTCCCTATATCCTCAAGCTCTTTGGTTAGCTTCCAAGAGAAAGGCAAAACATAGAAACATTCATAAAGATCCCAAACACTATGAGTAATTAGTCCATATTCTAGAACAGCTTCAGGAAAACACATCTATTTAAGATCCCAAAACACCATACCTTTACCTGTTCTGGTTTTCTGTTTTTACATTGCAACTCTCAGACATCAATGCTTAAGAGGCAAAACGGAAAGAGTTTTTCATCCAGAGATTCTGTGGGTTTGCTTATTTTGAATTTCTCTGCCTAAGGAAGCACTGCTCTCAGGGGACACACTAATGCTCCTCTACTAAAGGTCAGTTGCATGGCAATTGACAGTTGCCACAATATAGTTGTTGAGATGATCAAAGATTTGCCATACCAAGGGTCAGCTTCCACTAGCAAAGCAGCGTAGAATGGTTTAGGCTGAAAAGGATCTTTCAGATCATGGAGTCCAACTGTTAACCAATCACTGCCAAGTCCAACACTAAACCATGTCTGACAGCACCACATCTTTTAAATTTATTCAGGGATGGTGACTCCACCACTTCCCTGGGCAGCCTGCTCTAGAGCTTGATGACCCTTTCAGTGAAGATATATCTTCTTCATGTCCAACCTAAACTTCCCTGTCAGTATGCTGAGAATATTTCAGAGGTGTCTTTGAGAAGAGTGTTTTCTGCTGCCCAAGCATCACAGTACATCAGAGGTTGGAAGAGACCTCAAGAGATCATCGGGTCCAACCCCCCTGCCAAAGCAGGATCACTTAGGGTAGTCCACACAGGAATGCATCCAGGTGGGTTTTGGAAATCTCCAGAGAAGGAGACTCCACAACCTTCCTGGGCAGCCTGTTCAAGTGCTCTGTCACCCTCACTGTAAAGAAGTTTCTCCTCATGTTGAGGTGAAATCTTCTGTGTTCAAGTTTGAATCTATTGTTCCTTATTACTGTGCACCACCGAGAAGAGCTTGGCCCCCTCCACTTGACACCCACCCCTCAGATATTTATACACATTGATGAGATCCCCTCTCAGTCTTCTCAAGACTAAATAGCCCCAGGGATCTCAGTCTCTCTTCATAGGGGAGATGCTCAAGGCCCCTAATCTTCCCTGCGGCTCCCTGTTGGATTCTCTCCAGCAGTTCCCTCTCTGTCTTGAACTGAGCAGCCCAAAACTGGATGCAGTATTCCAGGTGCGGTCTCACCAGGGCAGAGTAGAGAGGGAGAAGAACTTCCCTAGACCTGCTGGACACACTTTGCTTGATGCATCCCAGGATACCATTGGCTCTTTTGGCCACAAGGGCACATTGTTGTTCCATGGAGAACTTGCTGCCCACCAGCACTCCAAGGTCTTGCTCTGTGGAGCTGCTTTCCAGCAGGGCAGCCCTTAACCTGTACCAGTGCCTCCTCCCCACTTGCAGGAGCCTGCACTTGTCCTTATTGAACTTCATGAGGTTTGCCTGCACCCAGCTCTCCAGGCTGCCCAGGTCACGGTGGATGGCTGCAGAGCCTGACGGGGTGTCAGCCAATCCCCCCAGTTTTGTATCATCAGGGAACTGGCTGAGGGTACTCTCAATCCCCTCATCCAGGTCGTTGATAAAGATACTGAACAACACTGGACCCAATACCCGACCCTGGGGAACACCACTGGCCACAGGCCTTCAAGTTGACTCAGTGCCACTGATGACAATCCTCTGAACTCTGTTGTGGAGCCAGTTTGCAATCCACCTCACCGACCAGCCATCTCTGCCACCTCTCCTGAGCTTTTCTATGAGGATGTTATGGGAGAGAGTATCAAAAGCCTTACTGAAGTCATGGTATATGACATCCACTGCTCTTCGCTCACCTACCCATTTGGTCCTAGTTTCATAGAAGGCTATCAGATTAGACAGGCAGGATCTCCCCTTGGTAAATCCATGTTGGCTACTCCCGATAACCTTCCTGTCTTCCATGTGGTTAGAGATGACCTCCAGGATGTACACAGTCAAGAAGAGTCAGGCTTCTAGGAGATAGCTTCTCAAGAGATCTTGAGGTACAGTACTTGGTCACAAAGTAGACGCTGACACAGTACCAGCTGCAAGCCTAACTCCTAGAAGCCAAAGGATTTCCCACACTGAACTCTCAGGGTTTTGGTAACAGTGAAAGGTGCCAGCAGGTTATTCTTCAGAGCCCTCACAATACCTACACTTGTAACTAACTTTCTGGAGACCTTTATTACGAAACCATGTAACTAAAACTCAGTGAGGCATTCCTCTGTGTGCTTCACAGGTTGTTTCAAAATAGATGCATAGAAGACACAGAAGTGTCTTCCACAGAAGATGCAGATCATCTCTAAATCAAGAACCCACTATAACAATTTTGTTGAGAGTAGGAGAAATATAAAAGTTTAAGGAGAGAGAATGTGCTGAAATAATACAATTTATTTGGCAGCCAAAGGTGCTAAAGCAAGACAAAAAGAACATAATCAGCCAATACAAAGTGGAACAAGATACCTGCACTTCCCATAAGGTGCTTTCAGGCCTTAACAAAAGCTAAGCTGAAAATTTCTACAGATCATGGCTGACACCAGCAGAACAATGAAACTGATTAAACAGCTGTGCACTTTTAAAGTCTGGTATAGGACAGCAACTGTCACTTGTGTGAACTCCTCCATTTTTCTCAGGAAGGGTTTAATTTGTTGTCCCAAGACTAAACAGTCTTAGGTCATCATAAATGATTACTGAATTACAAGAACTACACTCAAATAATAACTATGGACTCAGCTAAACAAAGCAGTAACAAATCAGGATTATAACAACATAAAAAGATGCCAGAACAATCTTATTTTCGTCCTTTGTGTAGACAGGAAAATATAAGACTGTAATTGAAGACTGGTGTATCAACTTTTCCATAGGTCAGCTGCCTCCTTTTGGTGAGGAAGCCAACTGTTTTCAGAATGATTCAGGGCAAAGTTGAAGACTGTTTGCTGCTTTATCTTCACCAAAGCTGTGTGGAAGAGCATCCTTACAACAGCAGGACAGCAGGAAGGAAAAGGATACAAAGCAATTACATGGTCAAATGATATGAGCGAACAGGTGGATGAAAAGGAGGGGGTGGATAGACAAAATAGCTTTTCTGTCAGATGTCTAAATATTGTTTTGGAGAACTGGAGTTTATCTTAATCTCTGATCCCATAGTAAGTTTGCCACTTGATGGATGCCTGATTTAAGATGCAGTGATGCTTAGGTAAGAAGAGGCTGAGGATGAATACCTGTTTGGTTTCAATTTAGAAATAGTGTCTAAACACTTGCTTTACTACTAAAATACTGCAAATTTGATAACAGAATTAGCAATCTTTAATTCTTGTACTGTGTAACCACTTCCTGGCTCTGTAACACTCTGAACCAGATACCTCTTCCCTCGACAGGAGCTCTAATTAAACCCCAAATAATTTCATTCATGAAAAGATGTAAGTGCATATAAAACCTCAGCAAGGTTATGTGCCTTATACACAGTGTGACTTATTTCTTTTGATCTTCTGTGTTGTCTATCAGCAATCTGAGATAATTTTACAAATTCCTGATAAAAGTGCAGCTGAACTTGACTCACATCTCATCAGAACACTCCAATTAGCAAGATTTGAAATGCTCTATGTCAACTCATTTTCTAGAACTATGAACTTGGTATTAAATTGTTACACCTCCATTTCACTCACACTCAAGGGTCCAAACTGCTTCTCCCTCTCTCTCGGAAGCTGTAGTTAAATTACTTAAAAATGAGCCCTTTGCTGGCTTCCATTTGTAGACCTAATGTTGCAAAATGCCTTAATGTAAAGAAATGTCCATAGTCAGCAGAAAACCAGTGCCTGAGCTGCAGGAACAGCGAACACTCACAGCTACAAGCACAGCCAAGGGAAGGGGAGGAGGTTGGGAGGGAAAGCTGGCTGAGAGGGTAGGGAAGGAAGCTGTGCTCTGAAGATATGGTGGAAATTTTGTAATTGTTTAAAATCTGGCAAATGACAAACATCTGGCAACCTCCACCCACAGCAGCAGGTTCTGAGTCCTGCTTGCATTTTGATGCCTTATGCAAGGCAGCAGGAAGATAAGTCATACGTTTGATATAGCCTCAAGTCACATTTCATTTTAGTAGTAATAGTTGGTAATACCTCCCCCACTTCCTAGGCCAGGAGAAACCAAGCTTAAACACACAAGAACATCAGTTTTGCCAGCTTATGTAGCAACATGGAAAATCCAGGCTCAAAGTGTTTCACAAACCTCAAGAGGGTTGACATATGGGCAAGCTACGTCTCTCTTCTGCATCCGTAATGGATGTTTATTTTTACAGACAGAGATTTGAAGAGTATCTTTTTTCTCCTTGGAATCCCATCTCCAAGGAATTTAGGTCTGCTTAAGCTTTGCTTTCCACATTCTTCTACTGATTTAGAAACTATATATATATATAGCTAATAAATATAACAAGCCACGTAAAGGGTGAAGGATGCCAAACTACCTTCCCTTCTCAATATTTTTAGATTTGGCTGAACATATTGACGTGGTTAGACCATGGTGAGGTAAGGGCAGCTCCCACTGCAATGAAAAGGGCAAGGTTTAACTTAAGCTGTAGGTAGTGTGGAGATTTGTATCTTCTATAAAAAGGTCTCCAATTTAGCATTTTTAAATTTAAATATAGTTTGAACTCTATTTTAGGGCTGTTTTCAGACTTGAATGAGTGAGTATTTGATCTGAGGTCCTTGGAGCTTCACAAAACTATGGAGAACAATTTTCTCCAGTGGGAAAAAAAATATTCCTCATTTAAGAAATTGTATAAAAATGTCCCTAATACTACAGCCTTTGCCCAAAACTCTTCTCATGGGGTTTCACTCTGAGGAGAGCATATTTTTTTCAGGGTGTACTCCTCCATCCTAAAATTATCTTCAGAAAATTCATTGACTGTCTGCTTTTCATCTGATGCTAATGGACCAGAAAATTTAGAGAGGCACGAATGTTGTTTGGGGGATGAGGAAAGAAAATAGCAAGCAGTAGTGGAAGGAAAGGCAGAAACTCACCACTTCTCAGAGAAGTGACAGACTGCTGAGTGCACCAAGAACCATTTCAATTCATATAAATATTATCCTACTATTTGCTTCATTTAATTTAATTCTGTTGGCTGAAAGCATTGGACAGCTCTTATCTTTTTGGCTTTCTTTAAAGATGAAGAAAACAAGCTTGCTTCTTGTCATAGCTAAAACAGATAAGGCAATTTTCAAACCCAGAGCTTAACCAACCAGTTTGCTGAGGCTTTCCCCAGTAAACAAAACTAGTATTATTCCTGGTAAACACCTGGTACCTACTTTCATGGTATACTTCAAACATCCATTTTCAATGTGTTTTTGTTTTCCTAAAGTCTGTTTCCTTGAAGGTACTTGGATCACTTCATGGTGCACTACATGGTGAACAAGATATGGTGACACAGTGATGTCTTGTGATACAAATTTGCCAAATAGTTGCTGTAAAAGACAGGGAAACCAAACCCACAAGAATACAAAAGAGGAGATGTAGAGCATATAGCAAATGCACTGCTTCTTACCCACTTCCTACACAGAAAAGAGAGAAATAAAACACAGTTCTCCACAATTTAAATGATTTACCAGGTGAAATAACATTACTTTAATGTAGCTTTTTTCCCTACCTACTTCTAAACACTCAAATTTACCATGATGTGATTTCAAGGTCTCATTAACCTTGTGTCCAAGTGGCCTCCTAGGAGGTGGCCTGTGCTGCACAGCCTGTTCCCGGACAGCAGAATGGGTGCCAAGCTGGTGCTACATCTCCTGGGCTCGGCCTTGTACAGGAGCAATAAGGATCATTACTTGACCAAGCAAAAGTTCCTGCTCTGAAAAGCTGTGGAACATCCACGGGGGTCTGCAGCAATCTGGCTAGGCCAAAACCCTGGGATCCCAGCCCACCTGGGATCCGTGTTTGGAATCACAGAATGTTTTAGGTTGGAAGAGACCTAAACCAGCCCAACTCCCCTCCAGTTAGCAGGGATACCTGCAACTACAGCAGGCTGCTCAGAGCCCTGTCCAACCTGACAATGAATGTTTCCAGGGATGGGGCTTCTACCACTTCTCTGGGGAACCTGTAGCCATGCCTCACTACCCTTGGCATAAAAAAAATTCTTCCTTCTATCTCCTCTAAACTTCTCCTCTTTTAGTTTAAAACCCTCACCCCTTGTCCTGTCACAACAGGTCCTGCTAAAATGTCTGTCCCCAGCTTTCTTATCAGCCCCTTTAAGTACTGAAAGGCCACAAGAAGGTCTCCCTGGGTCTTTCTCTTCCCCCAATTCCCTTAACCTCTCCTCACAGCAAAGGGGTTCCCACCCTTGGACCATTTCTGTGGCCTCCTCTGGGCCACAGGTAACAGTGGCAATCGTGTTGGGGACCTTGTTTGCATATCAAGAGGTAGGAGCAGTGGAGAAGGAGAGCAGAGTGGGTGTATGCTGTGCATTAGATGGGAGCAGTAAAGGGAAAGGAGTGCAGGGTTGTGTTTTGCTTTGGAAAGAGCAGGATTAGATTGGCATGTAGAAGAGAGACGTCAGAGGCAGGAAAGCACAAGGCTTTGGATGCTGAAATGGGTTGCTCGGATCAGGGAGAAGAACAGGAGCCTGAGTAGGATCAGTTTCTGCTTTGAAGGAGAGGCTGCATGATTACACTGAACTACCATCTTTGTCTGGGATTTCCTGGACAGAAATAAACGCAGGCGGCCTTTCCGCTTCTGGTCTTACTGCAGCTGTACTGCAGAGTAGATTTGCAGCCATGCAGAGATATGCCTGGGATTTTTCAGTTTATGGCAGCCTGATTAGAGGTACTGTACAATAGCTTGAATAAGCTTCCAAAAGTTTGGAAACCCTTAAGGGCAACTTAAGAGCCTGCTTTAAGCCTAAAAATGCTGTTAAAGTCAGGCACGAACTAATAGTTGTTGCTGTTGACAGTAGCAGCAAAGAAAACTAGCTCTGGAAATTCCTCACCCATCCTTTAGCCCAAAGGCATAATTTCTACATGGTGAGGAGTTAGAGGAAGATGACAATACCAAGCATGTTGACATAATTACACAGCAAAGCCTTCAATTGAAGGGAAACCAATTGCTGCCTGACCATCCAACCCCAGAACCCACACAGAGGACAGATGTAATCTCTTGCTACAGCAAACAGGGCTTCACATTATCCCTGAAGTGATTTAGATCCCCTCAGAGGATCAGCAGCTGCCAAAATCTATTCTTAGCTATTTTTAAAAGTTGCAGCATGTTTGAAGATGGGATACTTTCCTCATCCATAAACATCATTTTTATTTCAGAGGAGCATTCCATAAAGTGCATTATTGCAAGCCATATTTAGTAAACCTCGAAGGAAGAAACTCAAATCCATTCCACATTATACCAAAGTATTTTTATTAAAAGTAAGTTTAGAAAACAAAGGTACAGTTCAAACTTAAAATCACAGAACCACAGAATAGTAGGGCTTGGAAGGGACTTCTAATGATTATCTCATTCAACCCTGCTGCTAAAACAAGGTCACCCATAGCAGGTCACCCAGAATCGCAATGTCTAAGCAGGTTTGGAATCGCTCCAGAGAAGGAGACTCCACAGCCTCTCTAGGCAGCCTTTGTCCAGTGCTGTGGCACCCTCATAGGAAAAATAATTTTCTCATGCTCTGATGGAACCTTCTGTGATCTAGCTTGTGCCCAATGCTTCCTGTCCTATCACTGGGAACCACTGAAAAGAATCTGTCCCCATCCTTTTGACTCCCCAGTCTTGATAAGATCCCCTCTCAGTCTTCTCTTCTTCAACCTAAACAGCCCCAGGTCTCTCAGCCTTTTGTCTTCACAGAGATGCTCCAGTCCCCTTGGCACCTTTGTAGCCACTGCTTGACTCTCTCCAGTAGTTCTCTGTCTCTCCATAACTGGGCACAGTACTCCAGATCCCAACGCTTCTTTTTTTGCAGGCCAGCCCATACATATTTCAACCATCACCCTAAAATGAATCAACAGCCTCTACCACCATACCTACCAAAATAAAAGAGGAATTATATAGAGAGTTTGGCTGAGCAAAGCTCCTAACTTCAGACCAGCTGGCACTCACTGTCTGTGGTTATTCTCCCCATGCTCTTTCTCATGGCAGGCAAGGATTTTACTGTAGCAGTCACATGCTTTGTGATAGGCTTTCATCTTTGAGATGCACTGTAAAACCAGGTACAGTCTGGACACTCCTACAATGCAAGTTCCAACAGCTCCAATACTCATTTCAAACCTCTAGGCACAACTAAGATTTGCAAGGATACACAAAGCAAAATCTAGGGAAAAATGTGCTCTCCAATGAGAGTAACAAAAAGTCAGCTTAAGCCTCAAATGCAAGGAAAACCTGTAGAAAAGCAGGTAAAAGTAGCAGGGTAAGCACTTCACAAAACAAACTCACAATCATTAGTTCACAGAATTTAAGGGAAGGTACTGCCACACATTTCCTAAAATTGCAGCCATCTGTTCAAAACATCTATAATGGGAAAACACAAATGAGAAAGAAACCCAACAATCAAGTATTTCATGCAAGGGCATAACTAAGAGCAGGATTTCTTTAAGAGCATTCTCTTTTTGGAGGCAACTGTACTGACAGTGATTTTGCTTGTGTTGTAACACAGGCAGCACAGGGAACAAACCATCAGAAAAATGACCACACATCTACTGACTACAGTAACAGGAAATTAAATTATATACACTGGCTGAAGAAAGCTCCTAACTTCAGACCAGTTGGCACTCACTGTCTGTGGTTATTCTCCCCATGTCCCTTCTCATGGCAGGCATGTCTCCTGGGACAATGAAGAGGGGGAAAGGGGGACACAGGAAAATTCAGTTTCTGCTGCTGAAACATTTACTGCTTTGAAGCATCTACTTTGGATGCTTGCTAGAAGTAGATGCCTGCTAGAAGCTGTTGTTTTATGGTGGAGATAGTTACATCATATTTGGATGTTAGGAACAAGTTCTTTACCGTGAGGGTAGTGGAACACTGGAACAGGTTGCCCAGGGAGGTGGTTGGGGCCCCATCCCTGAAGATATTCAAGGGGAGGCTTGACAAGGCTCTAGGCCACCTGATCCAGTTGAGGATGCCCCTGCTTCCTGCAGAGGGGGTTGGACTAGATGACCTTTGATAGAATGGTCTGGTTTAGAAGAAACCTCCAAGCTATGATTTAAAGAGCCTAAAGTCAGGCATTGCAAATACCTTTAGTTTATTATTTTATCACTAATTATGTCAAACAAGTTCTGTAAATTTAATGAATTTACAGTAGTTTTTCTTGAGGCAGACATCTACACAATGATTTACTAATTTCTTTTCCTTGTCTTGGTTCAACCATCTTCAGTAGATATGCCACTGTATTTAACATTCAAGTTCTTCCTTTTCTAGAGAGTTTACTACTTTTTTTTTGTTTAGTATCAAATATCTGCACAACTTGACATGAGTACATTTTGAAGATTAAGTCTGGTTTGGATTCTGAAAGAACTCCTCAAGTCTGTTATGTTGTGGTGCTGCCTCAAAACAGTTAACAAAAGACCACTGTGCCTCTTAATAATGCAACAGAAGAATTCAAATTAATCTGACCTCACAAAGTATCTTAGAAATTAGAACTAGGTGGTTTTTTTCCTAAATTCTAACAGACTGATTTCTTTACTCCTAGTTTTGATTAGTAATTTCTGAGATTTTAAATATTTGGTATTAGGATAATCCTATAGTTAAAAATCAGAACTGTGCAATACTTAAAACTGATTTGCAAATGAATAATGAATACTTAAAATTGATTACACTAAATGAAGTTGCCTCAAGTTCCACTAGGGAAGGTTTAGGTTGGATATTCCCCAAAAGAGTTGCCAAGCCCTGGAACAGGCTGCTAAGGCAAGTGGTGGAGTCCCATCCCTGGATGTATTAAAAAAGATGTGTAGGTGTGGTGCTGAGGAACATGGTTCAGTGGTGGTCTTGGTGGTGCTGTGTAAATGGTTGGACTCATTGATACTAAAGGTCTCTTCCAATCAAAATGATTCTATGATTGAGACCCAGAGCAACCTTGTCTAGGGAAGGTGTCCCTGCCCATAACAGAGGGGTTGGAATTAGATGATTTTATAGAATCACAGAACATTAGGGTTAGGAAAGGACCTTGAAAGATTATCTAGTCCAACACAATCACCAAGAGTAGGGCAGACAGGATCCAGGTGAGTTTTTAGTATCTTCAGAGGAGACTCTACAACCTCTCTGGGCAGCCTGTTCCAGTGTTTCATCACCCTCACAGTGAAAAAGCTTTTTCCCCCGATGTTCACGTGGAACCTCCTATGCTCCAGCTCGCACCCACTGCTCCATGTCCTATCATTGGACATTTCTGAGAAGACCCTGGCTCTGTCCCTCCTGACACTTGCCTTTCACATATTTACAAACATTACTGAGGTCACCTCTCGACCTCCTCTTCTCCAAGCTAAGGAGACCCAGCTCCCTCTTAAGGTCCCTTCCAAAAAGAACCATTCTATGAATCTATAAAAAGCAGCCCAACAGCTGTTTTCTAATAATCCAAACATTCTCGTTGCATATTTTGTCACAGATGCCTTGATGCCTCTGATTAACTGTATGGAATTTAAAGGGTTGTAAGAACAGGTAAGTTAAGTGGTGAGTAAGAAGTCTCTGCTTACTGGGCTTGCTGAGGAACTCATTCTCTAGAGTTCTGGCATACTTACTTCACTTCAGAGTTCAAGCAAAATACATTTTTCACCATGTCATTCATTGTGGTTTGGAAAAATAACTGGGAAAGACTTTTAGTGTTATCCCTTTTGAGGAGTTGAGCATGTTTCTGTACTAATTTAGTACGTGCTTGTACAAATCTTCTCACGCTCCCTTTTTACCATATGCTGAATACATTAAAAACTTATTGCACATACTCAGTATTTCCTCACCGTGGCATTTTGGACATAATTATAGGTTCTTTTAAAAACAGATAAAAAATATGTTTACTGTTTTTCCCCAAATTAAAAGAAAATAAAGAAAAACACCACCCTCTTCCAAAGCTACACGATTCAGAGATTCACAGATTGCATTGGGTTGGTAGGGACCCTCCAAGGTCATCTTGTACAAGCCCCCTGCAGTCAGCAGGGACACCTCCAACTAGATCTGGCTGTCTTGAATGTCTCCAGGGATGGGGCCTCAACCACATCCCTGGGCAAACTGTTCCAGTATTTCACCATTCTCACTGAAAATAACTTCTTCCTTATGTGCAACCTCTCCAGTTTCAAATCATTGCCCCTCATCCTATTGCTACAAGCCCTTCTGAACAGTCCCTCGCGAGCCTTCCTGGAAGTCCCTTTCAGATACTGAAATAAAGCTGTAAGATCTCTCTGTAGCCTTCTCTTCTCCAGGCTGAACAGCCACAACTCTTGCAGGCTGTCCTCACAGGAGAGGCGCTCCAGCCCTCTGATCTTCCAAAATGGTCTTCCAAATAATGAGAACAAGCAAGGCCAGAAGCCTTTCAAAGTGTGCTGGCCCTTTCATGACAGACATGAACACCATCCAGACAGTCTGAACTGAAATAAATTTCAAAGGAATAACTAAGAACAGCCTTTTACTTGAAAGTACTTTCAATCTAAAACTGGAGTGCTATGTATCCTGTATAAATCCATGTTACATTCAGAAATCCAAATAGCACTGTTATTTTGTTTATCAGAAACAGTATTCATTTTGAAAGTGGGTGACTCTCCAGAAGAGAGAGAAAAACCCCAAACAATAGAAAAAATAAATTAAACTTCTGGACAATGTAACAGCATCATGCAAGGGGCGCACTGATCCATTTACAGTAAGTACCCCCATTTATGGCTTCTCAGTGTGTAAGTCAGAGCACTACCTACATGTGGACCTTCAGGTTTAATGCCTTCCAGGTGTTTTGGAAACTCAGTAAGACCTTCCACAGTCAGAATACACACTTTCTATATCTGTGATATGTAAACAGTCTGTTACAGAATCACTGAATTGTTTCAGTGGGAAGAGACTTTTAAAATCACAAAGCCCAACCATTAACCCAGGATTGCCAGGTCTACTTTCAAACCATGTCCCTCAGCATGACATCTGCACATCTTTTAAATACCTCCAGAGATGCTGACTCCACCACTTCCCTGGGAAGCCTGTTCTACACCTTGACAAGCCTTCTGGAGAAGGAAT
This sequence comes from Dryobates pubescens, assembly GCF_014839835.1. Taxonomy (NCBI): domain Eukaryota; kingdom Metazoa; phylum Chordata; class Aves; order Piciformes; family Picidae; genus Dryobates; species Dryobates pubescens. The sequence continues at coordinate 16,051,466 of NC_071620.1, read as the reverse complement.
TTTTCCTAACATCCAATCTAAACCTCCCCTGGTGCAGCTCAGACTTAAATGTGGATTATTACCATTTCAGTTAGAACATTAAAATAACTCTGAAAGTTTCAGACTCTTGTTAGGTGGGGTTTGGGGGTGTTTGATTTATTTGGGGTTTCTTTTTGCTTTGTTTGGGTTTTGGGGTTTTTATGCTTGTTTCTTGGTTTGATTGTTTCCTTTTTTTCTTTTTGTTTGCTCTAGCATTTTTTTTAGGACTATGGCCTGAAGTTTTACCAGGAGAGGTTTAGATTGGATATTAGGAAATTTTCAAGACACAGACATATAGTAGTGAAGAAAGAAGTGCCCCCTAAGACAAAAAACACAAGTCACAACCCTAAAAGAAGGCAAAAATCCAGATAAATCCACCTACAGGGACAATTCAAGGTGGAAGGTTAGACAGAATCTGAAGCTGTCTCAAGGAGCAGAGAACTGCAAGACAAGGACAAAGTTAGCAGCTCATGCAATCACAGACAATCATTCAACGGACAACTAATTAGTTCAGTAGAGTCCAGAGTACACTACTAGTGCTTGCTCTGCTCCACAGGCCATAAACATGACACGTAGATCTATGTGATCATGTCAGAAAGGAGCAAAAGTCATAATTCTAAACTGTTCCAGGAAGAACAGCAAGGTCAAGGGCATTGCCAGTGGCTGAGGTTCCTGCAACGGCAGGAAATGTGTTAATGAACCTGCAAGCAGCACATGCCAGCTGGGTACCCAGAGCAAGGCAATAAACCACAAACAGCAGCATATTAGACACTTGTGTTTTGTCTCTAACCAAATCCTCTGTGTAATCATGACTACTTCCTTAAAAGACAGAATCCCATGCCTGAACTTCAGCAATGCACTACATGTAACTCAAAAAAGGAAAGAGAAGCTCCCCATCATACCCTCCACAGTCAGGAATACCCAGACTGAATTAATATCAGACAAACATAAAGTAAACACATGAACAGTGCTTCTGCCTTTCAAAACCCATTGGCTATGTCAACACAGATAAGGATCCCTATCACAGATACGTTGGTGGTTGGTTTTTTTTTTTTTCCTTTTCTCATAGAAATTTCCTCATCCATCATAAAAGTGGTTTGTGCAAGCTTGATAACAAAGTAATTCAAGCTCACCGCAATCTAGGTGGCCATTCCAAACAACACTGTTCAGGTGGATAAGAGGCTTTCAGTTTCTATCCTGCATTTACTTGTGACTAGCCCACCTACAATTTCTCCAACATGTAAATCAAAAATCCAAAGCCATAACAGAAAGAGGTCAAATCATTGTTTAAACAGAATTTGGATGATCTGGGGAATACTGAAGGCGGTGTGTTATTTGCTATCCCACCTGTTACAGCAATGTTTAATTCTTCATTTTTGAATACAGATTTTTCCAGAGAAAGGGGAAAATTCAAGTATTAGGTAGAAGTCAGATTCTTTTAACACACTTTACAGGAATTACTCAAGACCTGAGGGGATTTTTCTCCAATCGATACTGCAGGACACTGCCTGAAAACTGTGGGCACATAAAATAACCTTAACTGTGAAAAAAGGCTGAAAGCTGAAAGAGTCGTGTTTAACATAGAAAAGATTAATCTGAAAGAAATACAAAATACTTTTTAGGATGCAGGAGACTACTGCAAAGAAGATACTGGTAAGTTCAGTCACAGAAACCAGAAAACATTCCGTTTTTTCTGCAGCAAAAGAGAGTTCAGCCTGATACCAGGAAAAGGACTGATTACATGAATCAAACACACACCACAACACCTTAACTCAGAACATTACAAAATCTTCAACACTGTAGAATTTTCAAGAACACTCGTAGAATGCTTTGGGCTGGAAGCAACCCTTAAAGGTCATCTAGTCCAACTCCCCTGCAGTCAGCAAGGACATTTTCAACTAGAGCACATTACTCAGAGCCCTGTCCAACCTGACTCGGAATGGTTGAAGGGATGGGGCTTCTACCACCTCTCCAGGCAACCTGCACCCATGCTTCACCACGCTTACCAACCTTCTCTCCAGTCTAAATATACCACTTTTTAGTTTAAAACCATCACCTGTTGACCTGCCACAACAACCCTGCTAAAAAAGTCTGTCCCCAATCTTTCTTATGCGCCCTTTTAAGTACTGAAAGGCCACAATAAGGTCTCCCTGGAGTCTTCTCCTCTCCAGGCTGAACTACCCCAACTCTCAGACTGTCCTCATAGCAGAGGGGTTCCAGCTCTCTAATCATTATTGCCTCCTCTGGACCTGCTCTAACAGATCCGTGTCCTTCTGAGGACTCCAGAGCTAGAGACAGTGCTGGCGGATGAGGTGCCACTGGAGCAGAACAGAGGGGCAGAACACTCTCCTGAAGTTGGATACATTCATCAGGTATAGCTTAAATATACCTCTTTATGAGGGAAGCATCTATCTGAAAGGTCTTCCTTAACTCTGTATTTATATCCCTTTAAGGGACACCTCATTTTATCTTAAATTCAACCACAGCCAATCAGCTTTGCACAGCATGCTTTGAATTTCATAACAGTATATGGAGTATGCCCATAAAATGGAAACAATTAATCCAGACAGTCCATCACCCTAAGTCTAACCTGCATTGCTCCAACAACAAACCTGATCTTTTGTCTGCTTTGATGGATGTAAACTCAGATTGAAGCTGATTATTACAATGAATATTTTAAATAATGACAAATGTCCAAAATTTTCCAAGACTAGACTTTGTCTGCAGACAGGAAAGCTATCCATTGACTTTCCTGGCCTAAAACAGCACCAGTTCCTAGCCTAAGGAGGATATGGTGGCTGTCAGCATCATTGAGAAGTCACAGCTGACATCTGAACCCAAACAGTCTTTCCTTTTTCATCCAGACTTCCTAACAGTACTGCATGAAACACATCCATCACTGAACTATACAAAACAAGTTGAAAATTTCAGTGGGCTGCCCAATTTTTTAAAGCACTTACTAAGCTTTTCACAATCCTTAGTCTGTCCATGAAACCTTACCAGTGTTGAGGCTTTTAAAATAATAACAAAAAAGGGTCAATGCATTAAACATCTCACTTTGCTGTACATGCAGCATGACCGTGTCATTCAGCAACTACTGTCAATGACTTGCTACCTTTTATAGAAAAATAGTTATTGTTCCATTCATGTGTTTGGGTGCAACTACAAAACTTAATTTGACTCCACAGAATGTCAGCATGGGGAGGGCTGGAAGGCACCTCTGGTGATCACCTAGTCCAACCTCTCTGCTAAAGCAGGGTCACCCGCAGCACGTTACTCAGGATCACATCCAAGCAGATTTGGAATCTTTCCAGAGAAGGAGACTCCACAACATTTCTGGGTTTCAGTGCTCTGTCATCCTCACAGGAAACAAGCTTTTCCTTATGTTTAGGTGGAACTTCCTGTGTTCTAATTTGTGCCTGGTGCCTCTTGTACTTGTGCCTTTATTACCCTTGTGTCTTCACTACGAATAAATAAATCAATCAACACTACGTACATCTCATAACTCTTAAATACAAGGTATATCAGCTTGCCCAAAATCAAAAGAGATAGTAAACAGCTGTTTAAATATTTTTAATTGACTACAAAAATGTTAGTTCATAGGAGGAAGTGCATGTTTACAAAACTGAAGACTTCCACAACAAGAAAGCATCTGGCAACCTTTCCATAACTCTTCCTTTGATAGCCAACTAGAAGACGGCAGCACACACTCCACAGGAGAGAGGGGATATTCCTCCCTTACACTGCAGCTTTCTTCACCAGCACATTCATTTACACTCAATTTACAGTAAATCCAAGCTCTTCCCCTCCCCTCCCCCCAATTTAAATTGGATTATTTAAATTGCAGCCTTGAATTCTGAGGGACAGATTAGTCTCACACAGTGCAGTAGCTGTATTGTGATGGCTTCTTATACCTTAGAGCTTCCTTCTTATACAGAATATCTCCGAGTTGTGGAATTATATTAAATTCCATCCTTTGGTGCAGAAAACACATGGGCACCTCAAAGACAAAAAAGGTCTCTAGATGAATCAGCAGCAGTGCTTCCAAGCTTGCCTATTAATAAGGTTTTCTGACAGCTTCTATTATAAGACCCTGCTTGTGCCTTTGCCAAATGTTAGATGCTGGGCAGAAATTTTCTGTGCTAGCAGTCATGTCAGACTGAGCTTTTGGGACAATTCAGTCAAAACAGGTCATTTCTGTGAACAAGGAAGAAAATAAATTACTTTGCTTGGTTTAATATGTTCTATGACATCATCTTAAAAATATACGAAAAGCTCATGAACATCACATAACCAAGTCTGAGCATCCATATGGTTTGAATCAAGTTTTAAAAGTTTGCAGGGCAATCAAACTTTACAATAATGGGATCCATTTGCTATCCAGGTAAAAATTAGTCAATTTTTCAGCCCTTTTCTTTTTGAAGAGAAGTCAAGGATGAGAAGAATGTTGCACCTGCATAGTAAATGCTACCCCTCCCTAACTGGAATGCTTCAACCCACAAGAAGTTCTTTATTCCCCAAATTGCAGTTGCCCTTGATTAAAGGCCAGGGAAGTCTAGAACAGAAAAAAGCTCCCACTGTCACTTGTGCAAAGTTCAAGCATTGTGGAGGTAGAAGTGGCACTGTCAAAATGCAGAACAGGAGCAGGGTCTTCTCAGAGAGCTATCTGGGACCTCAGACAAGATGAAAAGGGTAAAGGAGACCTAGAGCTTGTAACTATGGAGGACAAAGCAGCTAGGCCTGACTTCTGGACCTGAGAACTTGGTCAAAGTAGAAGACAAACTATTCCTGATGCTAAGGAAAGTCTAAATGATACTGAATCTGACAAACCACAAACGTGAGGCTGAGGGGTATCTTGATAAGCACTGAACATCGTCAGAGAGAGGTCCTGTGAAAATTAATTGATGGCATTCACAGATACTGTCATAGTGTAGGAGGTCAGTGGACTGGAAACATTGCATTTTGGTCATGCTGAAATGACTGCAGATGAGATCAGCATGGGAGAGAAGCAAGAGTGAAACATGGTTAAACTGGGAAAGGAGCAGAGGAAGATGTGACAGAGAAATCATGTGGAAGTGTTTATGCTGATTGTTACCATCACAGATGCCCAGATTGCTGCAACCTGGTACTCCTCTACAGCTAACAGAAAATACTTTCTCCACAACCCCAAGCGCTGATCTACAAAGGGTAACACAGAATGGCCTGGGTTGGAAGAGACCTTTAAAGGTCATCTAGTCCAACCCCCCCTGCACTAAGCAGGGACATCTTCAAATAAAGCAGGTTGCTCAGAGCACACTCCAACCTGACCTGGAATGTTTCCACAAATGGGACATCTCTGGGCAACCTGGTTCAGTGTTCCACCACTGTAAAATAATGTCTTCCTTCTACTTAAGTCTCAATCTCTCTTAGTTTAAAACCATCATCCCTTGGTCCTGTCACAACAGGCCCTGCTAAAAAGTCTGTCCCCATCTTTCTTATTGACCTCTTTAAATACCATAAGGCCATAAGGTCTCCCTCTAGCCTTCTCTAACATCAGTTTAGAAGTTCAAGTGTGCATAGGATATACAATAGATCCAGACCCTCTCTGATGGCTCAAGTCAAGCTGACATAAAATAACTTAGAATGTCTCATAACCTGATAGTAAAAACAAACACAAGAACACCATCAACAAGAAAACATTCAGGAAGCCACACACAAGTAGTAAGATGCAGAAGTGAGGCACTCATCTAAACTAAAGATACTTCTGTGACTTTAATTACCCTGGTGACAGCATCCCTCATGAATCTATTTTATGATGCAACCTCCAATTAAATGACAAAGCCCTGTTTTTCCCAGCAGGATTCCTTCCTCATGCTCAGCACCAAACTGACGACTTCTGGGAATGAACAAGTGTTATACGGGGAGGAATACCTGTTTCTAGGACTCTTGACTCCTCTCTTACAAAGCTGTAGTGAATGAGTTCATGAACTGCAAAAATTGTTAAAGCAATTGAACATTGCTTAAAACCAAAACAGAACAGAGAAACCACGATCTCTTCTTAATTTCACAGGACTTCACTGTGAACTTAGCCAAGTACTTTAAATCAAGCATTCATCTCACCATTTGTTGTTTGTTTTCCAGATGCTGGACCTGGCACCCATGTGATTAATCACAGAATCCTTTTGGATGAAGAATTATCAGATCATCCAGCACAACCATTAACCCAGCATTGCCAGGTCAACACTAAATCATGTTCCCCAGCACCATATCTACATGCCTTTTCAAGCCTTCTAGGACTGGTGCTTCTACTGTCCCAGGGCTTGCCTCAATGATCTCAAAGGACTTTTCCAATCTGGTTAATTCTATTCTATTGAGAACCTTTTGGGGGAAAGAAATAATACACATTAATGTGTTATCAACACATAAATTGTAATATAAAATGCAAAGTGCTTACCAAACAGCATGAAAAAGTCTTAGGTGCTCTAAACTAGATAAATACAATCCCCTCCAACAAACTCAAACTCCAGATAAACAATGATCAGTTGAATATTAGAGAATAGATTTGGTTGTTGTTTTTTGGGTTTTTTTAAGGCTGTGGGACTCATTTTCCAGTGTCTATGCTACTAAAATGTCTTCTTTTAGAACCACTGAATAGTTTGGGTTGGAAGAGACCTTTAAAGGTCAGATTGTCCAACCCCCATGCACTGAGCAAGGACATCTGCAACTAGCCCAGATTTCTCTCAGATGTGTGTTACGCACAGCAGTTTATCACTACTCATGAAATCCACATGCAGAGTGGTGGAGAGTGCTGCAAGAAGCTCCAGAACCATAACTCAGCCCCCAAGGCATTGTTTAAATGGCTTGTAGCATGGTACTCCAGACAGGAAGATCATGTAACACCTTTCCTCAGTATTTAATTAGGATTGCCACATGTCATTACTTTTCCCCTGTGAGACCTGTGGCATCTGAAGAGCTTCTTCTGAGACAGCCCTGGCTCATGCCAGTGACCCCACAAAAGATGATGCCTGAGGAGTGGAATTGCCAGAATTGAAGTGATTTAGAAATCTTGTAATGAGCTTCCAATTCAAAGAGGGTAGCCAGGAAAGCATTCACCAGCAAGGCCGGCAGGACACAGGCTGCTTATCCTGTGTGGCCTGCCCAAAGTGATTCTACTTTGACAGGGAGGTCCCTTCCAACCCCTAACATTCTATGATTCCAGACACAAAGAACTTGAGATTCCCAGTCCACAGAATAAATCCAATAGTCTTCCTTGCTGCAGCTTTATTGATAGCATGGGGTTACCAAGAGGTTACCTCAGGTCGGTTCCCAGGTCTGACAATTTCATCTCCCCTCCCCCTTCACTTATTTTCCTTCAGAGGTTTCCACAGCTGTGTAAGGCAAATGCACATGATGCTTGAAGGTGAATTCTGAAATATTTAATGATACATTACAGAAGTGTTCTGCATGACAAATTAAGTAATATTAACTTAAAGCAGGCCCTGAGCTACAGTGCACTGAAAGTGTATTTGGCTTTCACGACAGCTTGATTTATCATTTGAAAACCAAGATTTTAAAAATGGGGGCTTTGCTGGGTCAGAAGTTAATTTCCAATGGCATAAAAGTAGACTGCTCTAGCACTCATGACCATTTGCTTTCTTCCATCTTCATGTGCATCCAAGCCTCTTCTCCTTGATGACAAGTGACAGGACTAGAGGAAATGGTGACAAGCTGCACCAGGGGAGGTTTAGGCTGGATATTAAGAAATATGTCTTCGCTGAGAGGGTTATCTGACATTGCAATGGTCTGCCCAGGGCAGTGGTGGAGGCACCATCCCTGGAGGAGTTCAAAAATCATGTGAACTTGGTGCTTAGGGACACTGTTTAGTGTTAACTCCTCAGTACTGGGTTGAAGGTTAGACTGGATGATCTGAAGTCTCTTCCAACCAGATATATTCTGTGATATTTTACTAAAGAAGAACTGAACCCTGAGACTTAAAAATTAATGAAGTTAGAACTAATGCATGAACATATCTGCCCTGCTTTACCTACACTTCAGGTCTTCACAGAAATTCCTGGTTTCAAACATGAAAGGTAATCATGATACTGCATGTGAAAACAGGCTGGGTGTTCACAGAAGGCTAGCAGAAAGACAAGTAGGAACTTAAGGACAAGAGAAAGTGGCCTCGGGCTGCACCAAAGGAGGTTTAGGTTGGATATTAGAAGAAACTTCCTCACTGAAAGGGTTCTCAAACTCTAGGACAGGCTCCACAGGGAGGTGGTTGAATCTTCGTGCCTGGAGGTGTTTAGAAGACACAGAGATATGGTGCTGAGGGACATAGGTTGGCATCAGATTTAGTAGAGTTAGATAATGGTTGGGCTCAATAATCCTACAGGTCTTTTCCAGCCAAAATGATTCTATGATTCTCTAAAACATAACATCATTTTAACTTTTTTTTTTTTTTTTTTAAAGAAGATGATCCATTAAAGGAAAAATCTGCTTTCTGTAGGAAATCTTTCATAAATTGGTGGTGTGTTTGGATGGTTTGCTGTAATTGCAGAAGATTCGTAATGCAGCCACTGGCTAACCTCTGCACTGGGCCTTCAAGGTGCTCTAAGGAGCAGCAAGATATAAAAGGTGGCTTAAATATAATATTTATTAGGTAGTGTTCTAATATATTTGGCCATCATCAAGGTTCATTGTACTCTATAAAAAAATAACCAATTCTCTCTGAGAACGTTTCTTTGGTTCTAAACTGACTATGTAAGAAGAAAGTGGATTAAAAATTAAAAGATCTAGTACTTTTTAATCTGGAGTTATTTGCTTTCACCAGGTTTTAAGAGAAAAGAATGCTTGAGTTCATTCCCAGTCACATTAATAAAAACATTAAAGCAGAACAGATTTCCCGCACCCAGGATAAGTAATTGAGGATCACAAGTTCAGGAGTTCAAGACTTAAATCCTCTTTTGGATGCAAAGGCCAACATTTCATCATGTTTCCTTCTTAACTCCTTGCTATTCCCTTATGGAATTCACAGTCTAAGCAACAAAGAACTTTGGTTCTGATGAAAATAAATCTGTCCCATTAAAAACCAGACATTAACCCCAGCTATTAACTTGGAGGGCTATTAGCAACTACTCCCTTGCAAAATACGACCATGAAGTTTGAAATTATTCATTCTTTGTATAAATAATTGCTTTTTTAAGTGACACACTGAAAGATAAAGAAGATGGACCTGCCACAGTAGAAATGTAGACCAAAGCTGATTTCCTCTTGAAAAGACCTACTAGGCACAATACCATTCATTTAAAGAGTGACGAAAGTACAGCACTTGATACATACAGATATACACAGGGCACTGCAAACACACAGTAATGCCCAAATCAGCAAACCCTGCTTTCCTCATTAATTTTTATTCTCTTTCCAGGAGAGAATTTCAGCCACTTTTCCAAGATATACTAAAAGATTAGCACATGAGAAGAGTTCCCCATGGTGGTCATCACAGCATTAGGGTAACAGCTGGACTCCATGATCTTAGAGGTCTTTTCCAACCTTAACGATTCTATGAAACAGAAATTTGCCTTCATGCTGCTCACTGGACATGGCTCCTGGACTTACTTTCAAAACCTGAATTCAGTAACAATGCCAATAACACCTTTCTCATGTAGTTCATGGAATCTTAGAAGAGTTTTGGTTGAAAGAAGACCTTTAATATCATCAAGTCCAAATATTAACGCAGCATTGAGAGCTCACCACTAAACCATGTTCCTCAGCACCACATCCTGTTGTCTTTTAAATCCCTCCAAGGATGGGGACTCCACCTTTTCCCTAGACAGCCTGTTCCAGGGCTTGACAACCATTTGGGGCAAGAAAGTGTTCTTAATACCCAACCTAAATCTCTCCTGATGCAACCTGAGGCCATTTCCTCTTGTCCTTTCACCTGTTATTTGGAGAAAAAAACAGCCCCCAACTCAGTCTGGCCTCCCTTCAGGTAATTGCAGAGAGCAAGAAGGTATTCCCTCAGCCTCCTTTTCTCCAGACTGAACCAGCCCAGTTCCCTCAGTCACTCCTCATGAGACTTGTTCTCTAGACCATTCACCAGTTCTGCTGCCCTTCTCTGGACCTGCTCCAGCACCTCAACGTCTTTCTTGTAGAGAGACACCCAAAACTGAACACAGTATTCAAGGTGCAGCCTCCACAGTGATAAATACAGGGGGACAATCACTGACATGGTCCTGCTGGCCACATTATTTCTAATACAGGCCAGGATGCTGTTTGCCTCCTTGCCCCCCTGGGCACACTGGTGGCTCACATTCAGATGGCTGTTGACAAATACTAACTTGTGGTAGAGGGTAGAGCAGTTAAGAAAGCCAACTAGTTTCACAGGGGGATTCTCAGCAGTCCTTATTCCCTGCTGATTGGTGGGCTACCTCAGGTCCCCCATGACCTTTTAGAAATCCTCTTAGAACTTACCCATACACACTAGTCCTGATAAGACTGTTGCAATCCTTAAGCCTTGGGTTTTGCATCACTGGTGCCCAAGAACATAAAATGATTTCAGGGCCTTTTTGCAATATTCAAGCTGTTATAAAAGACATACTGCTTCTTCAGCTGTAAGACAGCCCTTAAGCTCAGTAAGAGTCACCACACCAGTTCTCTTCTAGCAGTGAAGGACAGTAAATCATAGAATGGCTTGGGCTGGAAGGAATCCTAAAGGTCATCTAGTCCAACCCCCGTGCAGTCAGCAAGGACATCTTGAGCAGGATGCTCAGAGTCCCATCCAACCTGACCTGGAATTGTTCCAGGGATGTAGCATTTACCACTTCTTTGGGCCAACTGTGCCCATGTTTCCCCTCTCTCAGCGTGAGAAGTTTCTTCCTTCTATCCAGTCTAAATCTCCCCTTTTTCAGTTTGAAACCACCCTCCTTTGTCAAATGGACATAACTACTGTCCTGTTGCAACAGGTCCTGATAAAAAGTCTATCCCCATCTTTCCTTGAGGCCCTCTAAGTATCAAAAGCCTGCAGTAAGGTCCTCGTAGAGCCTTCCTTTTTCCAGGCTGAACAACCTCAACTGTCTCAGCCTGTCCTCACAGAGAGGGGTTCCAGCCCTTCGATCATTTTTGTGACCTCCTCTGGACCCATTCCACCAGCTCCACAACCCTTCTGTGCTGAGAATCCTGGAGATACAAAGATTCAGAGCTACAAATGGAAACTCAGTTCTAGAAATCCCTTTGTATATGCCTGAGGTGAGTTGCATTAGTGGAAAAAGGGAGGTAAGACTATATGGGAAGAGATTTAAAAGAGGGGGATGTAGATGAAAAAATAAAAGCACAACACCCTGCAGCTATGATAAGATACTGTTAAAATTTCAGGAAAGTGCATTTAACTGTCAGTAAGTCTGGAAGAGAAAACTGAGCTACAGCCTGAATTCCTACAGTACTGCTTAAAAACACTACCCTTGTTACTAAAAACACCCTGCTTGGCTGTCTATGACAGGAGGAAGAAGCTGGGTAACACCACCTGCATTCACTGGCATGGATTTTAATGAAGAAAACCACTACAAACCACACCTTTCTGCATGTTCACAAACAGCCCACAGCACATACTATTCTCCCAAAGGTCCTAAGCAAGCAGGATTTCATCCGGCCAGTTGATTAAAGAGATTAGCTCACTTAGTCACGTCATTAGAACGAGTGTCACATTTCTGGTGAGCACAAGAGAAGGGCCAGGCTGTAGCAGAAAGAGTTCGCTCCACCACCACCAGTGAAGATGTTTTTCTATCAGCTGCAGTGAATTCAGGAAGTTGCCAACCTCAATGTTTTTAAAAAAAAAAATCATTCTTAGGCAGCAGCGATTTTCCCAGATATAGTTCATCTGCTCATTACGTAAGAAACGGGGGAAAAGCACATGGCAAAACTCTGGGAAAAAAGGCAAGACTGGGTTTTCTCTGGGTTTTTTTTTTGGGGGGGGTGGAGGGGGGGGAAGTGGGGGGGATGTTTAATATTTTGGGGGGCGTTTCTGTGTTACCTATGTTGCTCTCAATTCACAGTATCCATCATTTCCTTTACTTCGAATTCTGGGTCCATCCCAGCACCTCATAAACCAACCAAAGAGACACTGCCCAGTCGTACAACCCCAGATGCTCTGTGGACATCCTCCTTGTTGCCGTCTCCTCTGGTCCCAGCCACCCATGGTAAACCTGGGATTTTATCACTGAGAGCCCCACGATGAGAAATCAGTAAGTGGGAAAATATTCCACTGCTGCTACCCTCATGAAGCTGAAGACAGCTAGAAGAAATAATTGTAAAGGGGATTTTATGTTTTAAATTGTATAATACCTACCTTACGAAGGCGGTTTTACCGAAGATTGACAAGTGTGGGAAGTGTGAATTGTGCAAGTGTTCACAAATTATAAGGATCCAAAAAAAAGTTGAAATGCATGTGCTATAATATTGGGGAGAGGGGAAGAGTGGAGGTGTCAAAAAGAAAAAAAAAAAAATAAAAAGGCAAAAAGGGAGGCATTTTATGCAAAATTCACCTAGAAAAATTTAAATGGCACCTTCTCTTCATCAAGTTCCACATTTTGCCAACCCCATGTGGTCTGGAGAGGAGAAGGCTCCGAGGAGACCTGATTGTAGCCTTCCAGTGTATTAAGGGGGCCTACACGAAAGCTGGTGAGGGACTTTTTAGGGTGTCAGCTAATGATAGGACTAGGGGGAATGGAACAAAAATAGAAATGGGTAGATTCAGATTTGATGGTAAGAAGTTCTTCCCCATGAGGGTGGCGAGATGCTGGAGCAGGTTGCCCAGGGAGGTTGTAGAAGCCCCATCCCTGGAAGTTTTTAAGGCCAGGCTGGATGGGGCTCTGAGCAACCTGATCCAATGTGAGGTGTCCTTGCTCACAGCAGGGGGTTGGAACTACATGACCCTTGGGGTCCCCTCCAACCCTCACAATTCTATGATTCTATGACCTCCAGTTCTTTTCATGTATTTATTCGTGCAGACATCAACTCCTTAAAAATATCCTTTTCTAACGAGCACTAATAGCAACTTCATGATTACATAATAAAACCACAGTCCTCTCGTAACACGTACAGCTTATCTCACAAATTCAGCTGAGGCCTGCTGCCACATAATCTAACTCAACATTAATTCACCTACCTCACGCTTTCTAAAGGAAGTGCAAAATCCTAAGAAACTCTCAACAAATAGCTATTATGACAATAGGTGACTCAACATTTAGGGGAAATACAACCAGAGTGCCTGCTCTAGTACTGTCTTAGCCGAAATGCAACTGAACGTAATGCTTTGAGAACGGTGCATGTAATCCCCTCAAAGGTAAAGCTTCTATAAATTGAGATGGATTACTGATACTGTCTTATCTAGCTGACTTGATTGATCTAGTGTACAGCCTCTTATGCTCTCAGGCAGTAGTCTGCTCACAAGACCACCAAAATGGCTTACTAAAGAGCAATATTCAAGGTGAAAGCATGCCAAGGAAGCTGCAGAGTTCAGTTAAACCCTTGCTCTACCTCCTGAAAAGCGTGACGTGGATTTGTGAAAGGCACTGTTCTGAAAAAATAAGAGAAAGCACAGCCTGGAGTTGAGAAGCTCCTCTGGAGGAAAACTGAAAACAAATAAAACAGGATGACGACTGTTGATTGTAAAACACCCCAAACAAACAACAATAAATCACCACCAACCAAAAGAGGAACATGGAAGAAGAGGGCTGTACAGGGAAGCTGTTGTGACCTCTCCAGTCCAGACAAGCAGACCGATAGAGTACGTTCATGACTTTCAAAAGACATTCTCCAAGGAGTTGTTTTCTTTTTAACAGATAATGATGTGCCTTAGACTTCTGTCAGGAGTTGGTAATCCTCTTCTTTCTACAAGGAACATAGTCTGAAAAATCTGGATGCAAGACAGACATTAAAAGAGTCACAGTTTATAGATCCAGCATTTAAACTCAGGGAGAAATGACCGATTCCTCCTGGAACCAAATGGATGACTGGAGCTCATGAGGGAATGATTAACAAAAAGGAAGGGGAAAGGACATGAGCTCAGTGACTGTGACACAGATAACCTAAAACAGATTTCTTAATAGTACTTTTTTTAATGTTCATAAGGGATGCAGATACTTTTGGGGTTTTTTTTAGGATTTGGTTACATTTTTGAACAGAAATTCATCTACTATACTCAATGCACTTAAATGTACTCATCTTTTAGGGCTATAAAACCAGAATTTATCAGTATCATAAACAAAAAAGAACCCTAGATTACTCCCATTCTGAATTGAGACCACTCCCAGCTAATAAAAATATTTTTATTTCTTGCACTAAGGTCCTGACTTATGCTTCAAAGAATCTGAAAGACTGCATGTTCAGAAAAAGATTTCAAAATAGCCTTTGTTTACTCACTCCTAAACTCATCTTCCTAATGACATAGCCTACGCAAGTGATACAGAACTTTAGGTAGACTAGAAATGCTGTCAAGTGGCTATATATAAGCTGCATGAGGATGTAGTTTAGGTTTTATTCCACCAAACTCAATAGCTGATCAGCACAAGAAAGTTCAACAGATTCCCTCCCCCTGCAGGTAACACACCATAGGAAAAGAAACATGTTCAGATAGTTCTTTCTGGACATGCTTATTTTGTCCTAAGTTTGCTTTGTTATATAGTAACCAAGTGAGGAATCACTAGATTTGCCCTTAACTCTTTGCTAACAAACTCTGTCAGTGGTGGAGGACATATTACGGTAAACCAATCGATATGGATTTGTTTACCAAGTCTGGAAAATAAATCTTGCCTGTCTCAGTTGCCAACATCTTGTACAGACATCTTCTTGACTCCACCTGAAAGCAATACTAAGCCTTTGAATGCTGCCAATACCACTGAAACATTGTGGTTTGGAAACCACAAAGTTTAAAATGCAAAGTACATAACAGATGAAGCAACCAGCCTGTTTCCTAAGCAGTTACTCTTTGTGTAGCACACACCTACTGAACTTGGGAATTATTTCTGATATGATCCCTGTTACAAAGAGTCATCCAACAATCAGCAGTTCCATATGTTGCACAGACTTAAAATAAAAGGACAATAAAGTTATATTTTGATGCAATCTAGTCAACAGCAGTATGTTACTTTGTGGAAAAGCCTGAAGTGCTATGGCACATCAGTTCTCTGCATAGAGTTTCCAAAGACCATATAGACTGTGTAAGTGACTGCAGCAATTCCATCTTAGTTTCTGCACCTTTCAACTTTACATGCAACACCAACCATGCCTGGAAAAATCCACAATATGGCAAATATGGAGTGCTTGAATGTCCCCACAGTACTCATGAGTGTACACCATCCCCTTCCCCAACAACCACAAAGAAGGAGCCTCCTCTTCACAAGTTACACACTATACTATCTCACAGAATCACAGCATGGTGAAGGTTGGACAGAACTTCGAGATCATTTAATCCCATCTCTCTGATAAAACAGGGTCACCCAGAACAGGTTGCACACAGTCATGTCCAAGCAGGTTTGGAATTTCTCCAGAGGAGACTCCACAACCTCTCTGGGTAGCCTGTTCCAATGCTCTGGCACCCTCACTGGAAAGTTTTCCTCACATTCAGGTGGAACCTCCTATGTTCCAGTTTGTGCCCACTGCACCTTGTCCTGATGCTGGCCCCATCCTCTTGATGTCCACCTTTTAGATGCTGGCAACCACTGATGTGTACTGAGATGCTTTATGGAGAAGGCATTTCTCCCAAAATTCAAGGAAGTAATTAGTTTTCTGTATTCCTACCTCTTGTCCGTTTTCCCTCTGAATTTTCAATCTCAGACACTGCATGTCAGACAGTCCTTGACCAGGGCATATTCTATTACCAGACCTATTCTTAAATGCAAGTTTAGGTTGTCTTTCAGGTAGGACCTTTTCAAAACCCTCAGCAAAACAAAGAATTAACCAGGTTGGAAAAGACCTTTGAGATCAAGTCCAACCTATCATCCAACACCATCTAATCAACTAAACCATGGCACTAAGCACCCCATCCAGTCTCTTCTTGAAACACCTCCAGTGATGGTGACTCCACTACCTCCCTGGGCAGCCCATTCCAATGGCAAATCACTCTTTCTATGAAGAAATTCTTCCTAACATCCAGCCTAAACCTCCTCTGGTGCAGCTTGAGACTGTGTCCTCCTGTTCTGGTGCTGGCATAAAGAAAAAAAGATCCCAAATAATCAAATAATTTTCCCTTTCCTGATCATACAGGGCAGGGGGGGAAGCCACTTTCTTGCATTCTTTAAAAGGTGGTCCAGCTTTTGCAATCCATTGGGCTGTAGAAAGAAAGTGATGGTCTGACCACAAGAGACAAAACCTTATGTACACAATAGTTTGCCCATTTCTGACTATACTGATGGGTCTAATGTAAGCTCTCTTCCCACAAGTCCCCTTTATGCTGTGCAATTAACAGGATGAACAAGGAAAAGAAGATCCATTTCAATCACCAAGAAGGAAAAAGGACTTTATTTGTTCTCCATTCCATAACCACTCTGCCATCAAATAGTGCTTTTTCAGCAGGGAAGGTCAGACAACTGTACTATATTTATATGAAAGGGCAATCCCATAATTAACACTCACAATACAAGTAGTGATTTGGGGAATGGAACTTCATAACTATACCACATTTAACAACATAAACCAAGGCTTATCCAACTTCAAAATCCCCTTGAATGAAATAGTGACAAGAAGGCAAAACAAAGATTATGACAAAGGAATGGAGATCTGCCAGTTGTTGAGTAACACTGTAGTTTTTAAGATCCAAGACTGTGATTTTGGGGAGAATTGCTGGGTTTGATCTTAAACTTGCATGACTGAAAAGCTGTATACATCAGCCTGTCCTCTTCAGGATGCATTGGGTTGAGCTCACGTACAAGTTATCTCCCACCAGAAAGAACATTCCTTGTTTCAGTGGAGTTGGTTTTGATGCATGCACCTTGTAAGACCAATATGAATACAGAGAACACAGAGTTCTTTTTCCCAGTAGTATTTGAATGCTCTCTACAGAATGAGAAGTAAAAAAACTCCTGCTCTTGACTCTCCACAGTAACAATTTATCCTGGTCCTATAACTGGTTGTATCTTGAGCTCTCCAATTTACTTGGAAAAAAGACTTCAAATACTCAAAGGCAAAATGAGCAGATGTCCAGAGGCACACTGGTTTATCCCATCAATTATTATTACTTTTTAAACACATTTTATCCTAAGCAACTCAGGAAGGTAGAGCCATTACATTAGCCTTTTAGTTCAATTTTGACATAGTGGAAATAATCTCATAGAATTATTTTTTACTCATTTTCCACCTCTTCAGACTTCTAACTGGAATACAGTGCAGGGACAGACTGTATTTTCATCCTCATCTGAGTGAGGGACACCTGAACTAGTCTTAACCAAGTAAAGCTCAGATACCAGAAGCAGTCCTGAGAAAGCTGTGCACAGATTTTTATTTATGTTTTCCACAGGATCTACTCTTTGCTTTCCTATCTTATCTCTTCTTGGGATTTTATGAACGTCAACAGAATTGGCTTCATATCATAATTGTATCACATCTCATGATACATGACGAGATCTTCATATTATGCCAATGAAACAGAGGACAGCCAGAACAAACGCCTGACAAATTGGGCAGGGAAAGAGTGACACAAGAAATTGATGTGAGATTCTGAGGGCAGGAAGATGACATGACATGACCCCATCCTTGTGCTGGGTTGCAAATCAACACTGTTAGGTAGAAGTAACTGTTCCTTCACATATGAAAGAATGACACTAAGGTAAGGAATTTGTGATTAAATTTAAGCCAAGTGTTGCTACTTTGGAGAAGGCATTTTGGATACTTCAAAGTAGTTCAATCTCCCCTCTTCAATTAAATCTGCACCCAACTTCCTAATGCACTCATGATTTATCTTTCCAGTTACTGAGTTATCAGTACATCATTATTCAGATACAGTATTTCTTTCTTTGCCTTGTGGTAAGAGGTTTCAGTGGATTCCAGGCTGGCACTATAAAACTTGACAACAGTTTTGCCACTACTGACCATCCGAGCTGATGCTATCTCTCTGCTTCCAACTAGCATCCATCAGACAGACCCCTTATTTATAGACCCTGGTAACTGTGCTGTGGTTAATTAACAAGCCCACAAACCAACAATAGTTGGACAACTGAAACTAACTC
The DNA here is from genome assembly GCF_014839835.1 of Dryobates pubescens. Classification (NCBI taxonomy): domain Eukaryota; kingdom Metazoa; phylum Chordata; class Aves; order Piciformes; family Picidae; genus Dryobates; species Dryobates pubescens. The sequence continues at coordinate 16,033,254 of NC_071620.1, read as the reverse complement.
TGCCACACAAGTTCTCTCAGCAGTTGAGGATCTTCACTAATTCTACCTTTACCTGCTGGTGTAGGGGTAGGAAGGAGAAGAGAAAGCATTTCGCCCAACTAAATGGATCTCAGCAGTTCATACAAACTAAAGTCACAGAGGATGAAGTTCAGCAGCAAAAGCTGACCTTCTGTTTTGGAGCTGCCCTACTGGAAACAACAGCTAAAAATACAAATAGGTTCTTTTTAACTGTAATCAAAATGCAGCCCGTTTGCACTAGATGAGTTTCTTAGGATTTGCTGCCACCACGAGGATAAGAGATATAATGCAAGGAATACACGAACTCATCATGAATGCAGTGAAGAGTAACATTCAGTTGCAAACCTTTCTCTCGTCACTCTCACTTCTGAATTTGTTACCCCATTTCAGACTATAGCTCCCAGTGCCCTCTGAAAGCCTTGAAAGGATGAGATGCCTGCAACAAGTCAAGCAGGAACGCTCTCCAAACTGGCTAAGATGTGTGAAGCTGAGCCTGCAGCAGAGATTCCACACACCACTCACCCCTCCTGCCTCATTTACACAATCATATTTAGTTGTGTTGGGGTTTTTGGTTGTTGTTACTTTTTTTTCCCTGTTGTTTTGTTTGTTTTTTTTAATCAGAAGAACAATGCACTAGTAGTTTTATGGATGATCAGGACTGATAAATTTTTGATTATTCAGCTGTAGTTTTTTCTACACTAGTAAAGAATAATTATAAACAGCTTCTGGCAGAAGACTAAGCCTGCATAAGAACACTATTTGTAGTGTTAGTATGGTGACATACACAAACTTTTAGTAGTCAAGGATATGATGTGCCTGAGAGGGACAGAGATCTACTTGAGAGCTCAATAGAAGGCTACAAGGATGATTAAGGGACTGGAGCATTGCTTTATGAGGAAAGGCTGAGAGGCCTGGGGCTTTTCAGTCTGGAGAGAAGATGACTAAGAGGGGATCTAATAAACAAATACATGAGGGCTGGGTGTCAAGAAGGAAGAGACAACCTCTTCTCACTTATGCCCTGTGATAGGACAAGGGCCAATGGATGTAAATTACAGCATATTTTTCCTTCGAGGCATTCTTGCTATGCATTAGCAGTGAGGAATAGGGACAAAATTTTCCCTCACAGCAACACACGTCCATTTGCCTAGGTTCAAAGACCTTTGCTTGGTGCAGTAAGAGACTCCCATTACCATTTGCTTATTTTTTTTGCTCCCAAAGCTGTTCAGATGGGTACGCTTCTGTTATCAAAATCTGCAGTAGAAATCCAGTCTGGCCACCTTTACAATGAAGGATACAATTGTCCTCCTGTGTTCAGCACTGGTGACCATACCCTTTGGGGCTCTTACTACAAAAAGGACATTGAGGTGCTGGGGTGGGTCCAGAGAAGGGCAACAAAGCTGATGAAGAATCTACACAACAGGTCTTAGGAGCAGCTGAGGGAACAGGGGTTGTTTAACCTGGAGATAAGGATGCTGAAAAGAGACCTTCTTGCTCCGTATAACTCCCTGAAAAGAGGCTGGAGCAAGGTGGAGTTTGGCCCCATCCTCTTGGCATCCACTCTTTAAGTATTTATAAGCAACCATAAGATCCCCCCTCAGTCTCCTCTCCTGGCTAAAAAGCTCAAATTCCCTCAGCCTTTCCTTGTAAGACAGATGTTCTAGTCCCCCATTCATCTTTGTAGCCCTCTGCTGTACCCTCTCAAGCAGTTCCCTGTCCTTATTGAACTGGAGAGCCCAAAACTGAACACAGCATTTCAGATGAAGCCTCACCAGGGCTGAGTAGAGAGGGAGGAGAACCTCCCTCAACCTGCTTGCCACACTCCTCCTGATGCATCCCAGGATACCTTTGACCACAAGGGCACATTTCTGGCTCATGGTCATCCTGTTGTCTACCAGGACTCCCAGGTCTTTTTCCACAGAGCTGCCTTCCAGCATGTGAGCCCCCAACTTGTACCTATACAGAGAGTAAAATTTCCCCACTCCCAACAGCAGTTAATTTGAGAAGCAGTTTTCAGAAATTCTAGTCGACGTTAACATAGTAATTTGGACACCAGAGGCAACAGATCTTTGTACCAGCTCCCTAAAATAACTTAAAAGTAGGCTAGGCTGTAGACATCTCAATTGATAATTAAAATTTAGCTGTGCAAGTCTAAGTGTTCTGCTCCTACCTAGATCTTTCCATCTATACAACAGGAAACATATGGATGGGTCACTCCCTAGAAAAATCCAGACAGAACACTAAAGACTTCCATATACAGTCACATAGTCAACCTGTCTTTTATAGTTGGACTTAATAATCTTAAAGCTCTTTTAAAACCTAAATGATTCTATGTTTCTATTTAGTTGCTGTATTTTGTTCTATACTGTAAGGTGGGCATGGACCTGTGAGGAATGTAGGAAGGAAGCACAGTCATGTAATCAAAGACAACATGATCAATGTTGGAGGTGTCAGCTGATGAAAATCTCAGCATAAGCCAGCAATGTGCTCATGCAGCCCAGAAGGCAAACCATATCCTGGGCTTCATCAGGAGGAATGTGTCCAGCAGGGCAAGAGAATCTCTTGTGAGATCCCACCCCAAATACTGCACCTGGCTCTGGTGTCCCCATCATAGGAAGGGGATAGAACTGTTGGAGCAAGTCCAGAGGAAGGCCACAAAGATGAGCCAAGGACTGGAGCACCTCTGCTATGAGAATAGGTTGAAGGAGCTGTGGTTGTTCAGTCTAGAGAAGAGAGGATTCCAGGGAGACCTTATAGCTGCTTTCCAATACCTGAAGGGAACCTACAAGAAGGATGGAGAGGGACTTTTCCTAAGTGTGTCTAGTGATAGGACAAGGGCAAATGGTTTGAAGCTCAGGGAGAGTAGGTTTAGACAGGATCTTAGGAAAAAGTTCTTCAGTATGAGGGTGGTGAGACTCTGGAACAGGTTGCCCAAAGGCTGTGGATGCCCCCTCCCTGGAGGTGTTCAAGGTCAGGTTGAATGAGGCCTTGAGCAACCAAGTCTAGTTGAGAGGAGTCCCAGCCCATGCCAGGGAGGTTGGAGTAGGTGACCTCTAAGGTCTCTTCTAATCTAAGCCATTGTTGTACATGCTTATAGGTGATAGAATCAAAGAAAGTTTGAACAGCTTTCCTTCACTCTGGAGATACCTGACCTTTACATATGTAGTGGACAGTTTAACCACTGTCCACTCCAGCAGTTGAGTGTTCCAAATTGTTCCCATCCAGCTGCCGCAGCCTGTAGCAGCAGTAAATATTCTATTGGCTTAATACTTCATCTTGATAAAGCATTTTCAGTTTGCTGAAAGGGTCAATTTAAATAAGCATCATGTCTCTCTTTAAACAAAAGGACAGGGAAGGTGGCCGTTTAAACCATCCTAAAAACAGACTATGGAGATGGAATGGACCAGGCAAAACATTGTTTCCAAAATATTGTCTCAGGTTAATAAAATTCTTTGTTTTGCTAGAAATCATAATAGCACCATGCTCTCCTAGACCATGTTAGACCAGCCTCATTGTTTAATGAAAACATCCACCAGGAATGTCAGTTTATGCTCTTTAACTTCAAATAGTAACAGCAAACAATGCTGAGTCAGTCAGCACAACTAATTCTTAAATAGAGGTTCTTGCCCTCTTTCTTCACAAGGTGATCTACAACTACCTGAAAAAAACAGGAGGCTGGAGTGAGTTGAGGGTCTTCCAAGTAACAAGCAATGGGACAAGAGGAAAGGGACTCAACTTGTACCAGGGAAGCATTAGGATTGACATAAGGAAAAATTTCTTCTGTGAGAGGGTTGGCAAGCCCTGGAACTGGCTGCCCAGGGCAGTGGTGGAGTTCCATCCTTAGAGGTATGTGAATAAGGTGCTGAAGGACATGGTTTAGTGGTGACCTAGCAGTGCTGGGTTAACAGTTCAACCTGATGATCTTAATGATCTTTCCCACTCAAAATGATTCCATATGATCTAAACAATTATTACAGGAGAGAATCAGAGCCTGTCCTGCAAATCACCAGAGATAATGGCATAAAGAATCACATTTACTCTACAACTCTATGAACCTCAAGGCTTCAGAACTGTTTTTCAGCTGTGATATCCTGTTATATAGGTTACACACAGTGCGAGAAGCAACTTGTTCCATCAAGCACAGGACTGGTATCCATCACCTAAAGTCAATCAGTAATAAGTTATTTGCTTAATTAAAAATAAGTAATTAAGATGTATTGATAACAAGCAGTTAAATGAAAGGCTTATGTCAATGTAAGATATTTGATGTCATAAATAAGCAGCACATGTATACCTGGTGGTAATTCTGCAAATGATCAGTACAACAGATTTTAAGTGGATCAGGCATCAGATCAGCTGACAGATGGATTTGAAGAACTAATTGTGAATCACCAACTAGTTGTAGTATTGCTAGTAAGATCCCCACCTCACTGCTCAGAGGATCAGTAAACTTTTAGTCACTGATTAAAGGTATCCTTGTGAATAATGCTCAAAAGACTGAATTGTGGAGGAGCAATAATGTTAGAGAACAGCAACTCTCTGATAGGAGTGGTACAAATAACACTCTTCTGTGATCCACTGAAAGGTGGTACCTCCAGAAGTAGCTAAAGCAGAGTACAAAGATTTTTATAAGCCCATTTCAGGAAGATTGGAATACACTGTAATTCTGAGTTGTCTGATGAACCAACTGAAAACCAAAAATTAACCAAGTATTTCCTCTAGAAAATAAACACCACCATCACCAGAATCTGGCATCACCCACTTTTGAGATGTTGGAAGAACAGTTCAGACAGAAGGAACAGGTGGAGAGCACAGTTAGTTTTCAATATTATCCAGCCTGTTTTCTTCCAAGGAATGGAGTAAGTACTTGAGTTACATCTGTAAAATAAATTCCAACCAAGTAGAAACTGAAGCTGGTGGGTAGGACAGAGTGTGTCATGTTCAGAACTGAAACATGGCCCCAAATGATGCCACTGCTTGAACACTCCATATAGATATTACCTTAGCAAGAGTCATATTAAAATTCAAGGAACTTAGAATTTAGAGCATGGACACTAGTGGGAAGTACAATGATTTCTTGGTTACTCAAAAGACAAATGGAAAAATCTTACTGATCAATTCTGGACTTTCAGTCTACTTACTCATAAAGTCTAAAATTTGCTCCACTACCTGATTGCTTGTTGCAGGCTGATGAAGCAGTTACGAATACTAACGCCTTTATCAGTCTAACTTAGGGCTTCTACCACCTCTCTGGGCAACTTGTTCCAGAGTCTCACCACCCTCATGGTAAAACATGTCTTCCTTCTATCTAGCCTGTGGCCTGCATCAGGAACAGCATGGCCAGCAAGAGCACGGAGGTCATTCTGCCCCTGTGCACTGCACTTGTTAGGCCACACCTCGAGTACTGCATCCAGTTCTGGGCCCCTCAGTTTAGGAAGGATGTTGACTTGCTGGAACATGTCCAGAGAAGGGCAACAAAGTTGGTGAGGGGCTTGGAACACAAGCCCTATGAGGAGATACTGAGGCAGCTGGGGTTGCTTAGCCTGGAGAAGAGGAGACTCAAGGGTGACCTTATTGCTCTCTACAACTACCTGAAGGGAGGTTGTAGACAGGCAGAGGTTGGTCTCTTCTCCCAGGCAACCAGTACCAGAACAAGAGGACACAGTCTCAGGCTGAACCAGGTGAGGTTTAGGCTGGAGGTTAGGAGGAAGTTTTACACAGAGAGAGTGATTGCCCATTGGAATGGGCTGCCCGAGGAGGTGGTGGAGTCACCATCACTGGAGGTGTTCAGAAGGAGACTTGACAGGGTGCCTGGTTGCATGGTTTAGTTGGTTGGGTGGTGTTAGAGGATAGGTTGGACACGATGATCTTGAATAGAATTGAATAAACCTTCATCACCTCTTGTCCTGTCACAACAGGCCCTGCTAAAAAGTCTGTCCCATCTTTATTACTGACCCCTTCAAGTACTAAAAGGCTGATGTAAGGTCTTTCTGGAGCCTTCTCTTCTCCAGGATGAACAACCTCGACTCTTAGCCCATCCTCACTCCAACAGGTCTATATACTAAGGACTCCAGAGCTGGATACAGCACTGGAGGTGGGATCTCAAGGCAGTGGAGTCAAGGAACAGAATCATTTTGCTCCACCTGCTGCCCACACTGCTTTAAACAGGGCCCAGGATACAGCCGGCTACAACGTGGCTGTAAGCACATATTGCTGACTCATGTCCAACCAGTACCTTCTCCACAGGACTCTTGATTCCTTCATCCCCCAGCTTGTGTTGATACTGAGGATTGCCCCAAACCAGGTGAAGGACTTCGCACTTGACCTTGTTGAATCTCATGAGGTTCACACCAGCACACTGCCTGATCTTGTCCAGATCCCCCCGGAGACACAAGCCAAACACCACTGTAGGTATTTCCCCCCATCCCCCTCTCCCCCCACCAAGTCAACTTCCTCACATCTCTATATAAAGTGGGGAAAGGGTCTAGTAGTGAATGTTGTCCCCCCTAAATCTAGTTTCCCAATTTAAAACAAAATAAACCCCACCACCACTCCAACTGGGCTGTTTCAATAACAATCAAGTTGGAAAGACGCTGCTGAACAAACAAGCTTGTGAATCCAGATGTCACATTAAGTAGAACCAGGAAACCTGGGAGAGCAGCAATAGAACTTGGGACTTACACACTCCAGGTGCTCCTGGAAACTCATGGAAACATAAGAGGGATTGCTATGGCTCCTGATCAGAAAGCAAGGTATAAGGAAGCACTAAACCAAGCACAACTCTGTTGCTCATTTCAGTCTTCCATGAAGCGAAATTAAATGCTTTTAGAGCACTGAAGAGTTGCAGAAAACACAGCAATGTTTATAATATTCTCAAAAGTAAGAAGAACAGTGTATTTATTAAAAGGAAAACCACATGGCACTTATTTAAAAGCAGTTTGTTAGTAGTCTCTCTCCAAGTGCCAAGACCTTGAGCTCCTCTCCCAGCACTATTTCATCTATGGCGCAGACCAGATCAAGATGAATTTGAAGTTCAGGTCTGTTAAACAAATCAAAGCCATCAGAATTTACTTCAAAGAAGAACGGTTTGTTGGTTGGTTGTTTTCCATACCCTTCTCAAAGTGTGAGAAAATACTCTCTAAAGAATTTGAGATTTCCATTTTTCTTTCAAAATGTTAAATCAAAGGAAGATAACTATTTAGGCTGAACTAGAGTTAATATTCTAGAGTTGCCATCTGTGTTCCTTCACAGGAATATTTTCAAGCTATAAAAGTAAAACAGTTTGAACTGCTAATGTTCTGCATTAACACAAGCAGTAGACCCAATGAATAAAAGGTTCTGAAATTCATCTTAAGTTATAGTTGATCCTTAATATAGTTTTACTGCTTGTTTATACATGACTAGGTTGCACAGCATTACACACAGTAGTATACTTGTGGGATACTACAAGGCTCTTAAGCACAGCTGAAGAAGAAAAACCTCGCAGGTTCACATCAAGGATCATCTTCCTCATTTTGTAATACTGGTTGCTTTAATGATCAGGGGAAAACAGACACCTAGGAAACAAATACATTCCACAGCATTTTGTCATTTAGAAAGCAAAGATGACTGAACCCCGAACTCTTTAGCCATACCTTTCCAGATGATGAACTGTTTATTTCTGCATAGGTCCTTGCTATAAATTTATTCTTCTGCATCTTAGGTGTATAGTTTCTATAAGAACATAGAAAGTTGATTAAGGGTTTGGAGAACAATTCTTATGAAGAGCAGCTGAGGGAACTGGGGTTGTTTAACTTAGAGAAAAAGAGGCAGAGGGGAGAACTTCTGGCTTTCTCCAACTATCTGAAAGGAAGTCTCAATGAGGTGGGGAGGTCAGAATCTCCTCCCAAATAACAAGTGTTAGGACAAGAAGAAACAACTTCAAGTTGTGCCAGGAGAAGTTTAAGTTGGACATTAGGAGATATTTCTTCACTGCAAGGATGGTCAGCGTTGGAATTCCACCCCTCTGCCGAGGGAAGTGGTGGAGTCCCCATCCCTGGAGGAATTTAAAAGCCAAGTAAATGTGATGCTGAGGGACACGGTTTAGCAGAAGGCTTGGCAGTGCTGGGTCAGCAGTTGGACTTGATCTTAAAGGTCTTTTCCAGCCCAATTCTATATAAAAAAAGTTCACCTTTGCAAAGGCTGGTACATGTTAGAAGCACTTAATATCTTGTCCATATCTATCCTAGAGAGTAAATTAGACAATTACAGCAAGCTGAGAACAGGCAGAAGATAACACCATACATCTATTTCTGTAATTCAAATGTTCAGTAGGTCAAATGATGAAAAGGATGAAAAAACCCATCTTGTTACAGAATCCATTAGACTTGCCCTCTTCTTATGAAGCTGTAAGCCTATGACATATGGCTGAATACTCTTGAAGGCGGGTTTAACTCACCCAGACTTCTCATGGCAATCTGTTTTACAAGAATTCCAGTGGTCATGTGTATAGAATTCCTTCCATCCATTTTAAGCCTCGTGTGACAAATTAAATACAAAGTACATCACACATATAAAAAAATTTGTATTTAACAAAAAGGGGGGCAGGGTAAGGAGTGGGGAAACAATACCCACAGAAAGTGAGGGCTCACTTTGTCAAGTTTTCATTACAGATATTTTTCAGCCTGCCACTTATGTCCACTGCATTCACTAATAAAAATCATAGAATGGTTTGGATTGGAAAGGATCTTAGAGATCTACTTACAGGGACATTTCCTACTACCACAGGCTCCTCAAGACCCCATCCAATCTGCCTTTGAATCGAGGACCGAAGCACCCCTCCTATGAAGACAGACTGAGAACATTGGGGCTATTCAGTCTGAAAAAGGCTCTGAGGAGACCTTATTGTGGCCTTCCAGTATCTTAAAGGGGCCTACAAGAAAGCTGCTGAGGGACTTTCTAGGGTGTCAGGTAGCGACAGAACTAGGGGGAATGGAACAAAAATAGAAATGTGTAGATTCAGATTGGACGTTAGGAAGAAGTTCCTCACCATGAGGGTGGTGAGATGCTGGAACAGGTTGCCCAAGGAGGTGGTGGAAGCCTCATTACTTGGAGGTTTTTAAGGCTGGGCTGGATGTGGTTCTGCACAACCTGATCTAGTGTGAGGTGTCCCTGCCCATGGCAAGGGGGTTGATGGTCCTTGAGGTCCTTTCCAACCCTAGCAATTCTATGATTATTCTTGAAACCTAGCACTGCAAGTGGAATTTAGAATTCTTCCAACTTAAATTTAAAAAGCAAAGTACTAAATTGTAAAGAAGCAGTTCAAGTTTGACTTTAAAGAGATCTTATCAGTGAACATCTTCCAGTACAGGTGATGATGTTATTCCTGATGTTACAGACATCAATTGGCAGGATCACCTAGGGCAGGTCATGCAGGAATGCATTCAGGCAGGTTTTGAAAGTCTCCAGAGGAGACTCCACAACCTCTCTGGGCAGCCTGTTCCAGTGCTCTGTCACCCTCACAGGAAAGTTTCTCACCATGTTCCTTCTACCAGAGGGTGATAGCTCTGTTACGTTAGTTGCACCATTTTCTCTATTTTTCAGAGGTCCATGAAGAAGAACCATTTCTATGTTATTCAGCAAAAAGCAAAATGGTTCTAGAACAGGATCTCAAATCAGTTAAACTCAGCAAGCAAAGGGAGGGATGGGTTTCTCCTACTGCTCAAAGTTGTTAGATAAAAAGAAAAGAGAGAAGAATTCTTTAAAAAAATCAATGCAACTTTCTAAGCTGAAATGGCACCTGACTTGAGTTGAAGGAAGCCATGACTCTAGGAAAAAAAAAAAACACAACAAAAACCCAACCAGTATGTTTCCCCCAAACTGTGCAGTTTCCCTGCATTAAAGATGCCAAAACAGCAAACAACCTCCCTGAGTATAACTATTATTTATACAATTATCTTGGGATACAAAAAAAATAAATAAATTCAGCTGAGTAATGCCAAAGGCTGGCAAGATAGGAAATACAGGGTGCAGGGCTGGGCAGTGGGAAGGGGTGAAATGTGGGAAGAGTTTCAAACTGTATTTGTTAGAAATGGAGATGTGGGGGGAAAACAACAACAAAAAGCACATGGGGAGTGGAAAAACAAAGTACAAATCCAGAAGTTTTGCACAGTCTTTAAAATTTCTGCAGTAGACAAGTTACAATGGTACTGTGAGATTTAAAAGGCAAAAATATTAGTGCATCTTAATTAACACACTGTTACAGCAAGCATTTGTGGAATACACACAAATTTACAAGACTTGTCTAATAACTGACGTTCATATTGCCTAAGGAAAAGCTTGCAGAACACATCTTTGCACAGCAGTTCCAGCCTCCCAGCACCCAACACATGGAATAGAACCAGGAAAAAAAAAGTACTCTTTTACTCCCCTTTAAATATGAAGTGATTAAAAATAAGCAGAATCAAGGAACAGAAATCAGTTTAAAAAGCTAAACATGGGCTAAATGCAATTAGTTGGTTACCTACAGAATATAAAATAAAAAGACCCCCCAGGATCATCAAGCCCAACTGATAACCTTACTCTACAAAGTTCACCTCATAGAATACATAGAATAAACCAGGTTGGAAGAGACCTTCAAGATCATCGCGTCCAACCCATCAACCAATCCAACACCGCCCAAACAACTAACCCACGGCACCAAGCACCCCATCAAGTCTTCTCCTGAAAACCTCCAGTGATGGCGACTCCACCACCTCCCCAGGCAGCCCGTTCCAATGTGCAATCACTCTTTCTGTATAGAACTTTTTTCTAACATCCAGCCTGAACCTCCCCTGGCGCAGCCTGAGACTGTGTCCTCTTGTTCTGGTACTGCTTGCCTGGGAGAAGAGACCAACATCCGTCTGTCCACAACCTCCCTTCAGGTAGTTGTAGAGAGTAATAAGGTCACCCCTGAGTCTCCTCTTCTCCAGGCTAAGCAACCCCAGCTCCCTCAGCCTCTCCTCGTAGGGCTTATGTTCCAAACCCCTCACCAACTTTGTTGCTCTTCTCTGGACTCGTTCCAGCAAGTCAACATCCTTCCTAAACTGAGGGGCCCAGAATTGGACACAGTACTCGAGGTGCGGCCTAACCAGTGCAGTGTACAGGGGCAGAATGACCTCCCTGCTCCTGCTGGCCACACTGTTCCTGATGCAGGCCAGGATGCCATTGGCCCTCTTAGCTGCCTGGGCACACTGCAGGCTCATGTTCAGTCTACCGTCGACCAGCACCCCCAGGTCCCTCTCAGCCTGACTGCTCTCCAGCCACTCTGACCCCAGCCTGTAGCTCTGCATGGGGTTGCTGTGGCCAATGTGCAGAACCCGGCACTTGGATGTGTTAAATCTCATGCCGTTGGACTCTGCCCATCTGCCCAGCCTGTTGAGGTCCCTCTGCAGAGCCTCTCTACCCTCCAGCAGATCAACTCCTGCCCCCAGCTTGGTGTCGTCAGCAAATTTACTGATGATGGACTTGATGCCCTCGTCCAGATCATCAATAAAGATGTTAAAGAGCATGGGGCCCAGCACTGATCCCTGGGGCACACCACTGGTGACTGGCTGCCAGCTGGATGTGGCACCATAAACCATATCCCTAAACCATATCCCAAAGTACCACATCTAAATGACCTTTAATCACATTCAGGGATGTTGACTCAACCACCTCCTTGGGCAGCCCAATCCAATCTGACCACTCTGTGACAAAAATTTTCCTAATGTCCAGTCTAAACCTACCCTGCTGCAGTTTGAGGCCATTCCCCCTTGTTCTATGGCTAATTACCTGTGAGAAGAAACCAGCACCAACCTCTTTACATCTCCCCTCAGCCTCCTTTTCAAACTAAACAGCCCCAGCTCTTTAAGCTGCTCTTTGTAAGATTTATTCTCCAGGTCCTTCACCAGCTTTGTTGTCCTCCTCTGCGCTTGCTCCAGCACCTCAATCTCTTTCTTGTACTGAGGTGCTCAAAATGGCTCATAATATTCAAGTGTGGCCTCACCAGTGCTGAGTACAGGGGGGACAATCGCCACTCTACTCCTGCTGCACACAGTATTTCTAATACAAGCCAGAAAAGCTAAGTAGAGTAACTGAGGGATCACTTTCATCACACTTGAAAAATCATCACCTAAGAACTAATTCCAACACATTCTGGTGACTTCTGATGACTGGTTTCCTCATCTGCAAGGAAAATCCCACTTCAATGGGATACATAAGTTACTATAAAACCAGAGAGTTTTGGAAAGACACATGACTGATGCAAAGAATTAGAATCACAAAACTTATTAACTTCATTATATTGGGCAGTATTTGCAATCCATTACCTCAAAACCTTGAAAATATTTTTTCCTACAATTATGTACATGTCAGAGCCATCTGACTGTACAAATCAACAAGGTTTGTCTACATATGTTTATATAGGTGTATATAGGAAGTAACAAGAGGATACAACACCCTGGAACACAAGTGGTAACAATGAGCTCAGGTATCTCCCAACACTCACCCTTTACATAAACATGAATGAGGGCACCCCTCAGCCTCCTCTTCTCCATGCTAATGAGACTCAGCTCCCTCAGCCTTTCTTCATAAGGGACATGTTCCACTTTCTTAATCATCTTTGTGGCTCTGCATGGCGCTCTTTTTGAATTGAGGGCCCAGAACTAGGCACAATATTCCAGATGCAGGCTCAGCAGGGCACACCTGAATTTCACTATCAAGCCAATACTTAAATATCATATGAACAGTGACAGCACCTCATACATGAAGAAAATTGCCACCTCCACTTTTCCTCCTTCAAACCCTATTACTTTCAGTTTGACAAAAGCTTTTACTACCAGCACTTTCAGTTTCAGTTTCGCGGGGAAGTGCAAAAAAAAAATAAGCTCTGCTTCAAAGTTAGGATAGCAGTCAGAAGTCAGGGGAAATGACTGGGGGTGGGGGAGTGGGTGTCAAAAACCAACCCACCAAAACAAAAGAGAAAAGCACAAAACAGGAGTTGGTGGAGGCTAGAAGACAACCATCCAGGAGAGAAAAAAAAATAATATCTATGGTTATTTCAACAAGAGCCTTAATTATAACTCAATGGTTTGCATTTTGTTTAAAGTCCCTCTTCACTCCACTTACTCCCAAAATAGTTTAAAATATGAGCCTGGAAATGAGAATTTAAATTGCTTCTATAAAGTGATTTGTCATGTTTGTACAGCTTCTAGGAAATCAGCAGCTAGAAAAGCCTGGGGAAAAAAAAGAAACCAAAACAACAACAACAAAAAACCCCAAACAAAAAATAAAACAAGCCCACACCCAAAAAAAAAAAAAAAAAAACAAAAAAAAAAAACCCAAAACTAGACACCCTGCAAACAAACACCAAAACAAGAAGAGCAAACAGAAAAGACAGAAACCAAAGCTACAACATTCTGACCAAGCCCTGGGAATCTGAGCAATAAATGTGTATGCTTAAAAAAATCCTGATCTCAGGGTTGTCAAAAGCATCCTAAGGATTCTGCACCAATTAACATTTTCACTTATAAAAATCATGGGAAATTAAGAAGAATAAACATCACAAAAAAAAAAAATATCAATTTGCAGTTTCCAGCCCTTTCTCTTTTTCTAAAGTAGGCATTAAACAAGCAGCAGCCCATTGTGGGGGAAAGCAAGTTTCCATTTCATATGGATACACCCTCTTACAGAAGAGAAAACAAGCCAAGCAACCCAAATGGTGTTTGCTGTTATACCAGTGCAGCCATCAAGCCCCCGCATCCCAGTTCCAGCCACCTGATACAGATACACCTATTTATGTGGGAGGCACACACAGAGCTGATCTCCTGGGCTTACCCCCCTTCACAGTTACTGGTTATGACAAAACACATCAAGTGTTTACGAATGTAGGTTAGAGAAAAGCCTCAAAACGTCACATGCAGCACAAGGCATTAGCTGGGGGGGAAGCAGTGACAGGCAAGATCATGTTGTTAGAGACATTTACCAAAAGAAGCTAAAAGGAGAAAAAAAAAAAAAAAGCCTTTGAGACTGTAATCTTTTGGTAACTTACATGCACAGCTCATCAGGATGCTGGTTGTTTTCATTTCACTTAATAAAAGGAGAATTAGCGTGCTTTCAAGCAAAGGTCATTTTCAAACATTTATAGAGGCTTCTCTGCTAATATACTGCTTATTTAGCGACTCCAGAGATTATTAGTGTTCAAGTGCTAGTGCATTTATTTGCTTACCCTTTTGTTATCTAGTAGTAGCTCCTTAAAATACACACTGCATTTTCCTCTAAAATGTCGATAATATCCTCTAAACTTGCCCCAGTTCCTGTCCAAGATGTACAAGGACAAACCCAAATGAAGCTACTATTTACAAACTTGCATTTTAAAAAAGAAACAAACAAAGCCAGCACCAACTGCTGTTGACCAACTTTTGCTTATTCTCTGCTCTGTTGTCACTGCATTCACCATTTCCCCTCTGCTAGACATTTCCTCCATGTTGATCTACAGAAATATCCCTCCTCTCTCTAGCAAAGGTACGCTTTTGAGGTTCACTCTTCCTGGAAGACCTTAGGGACAGATACTGGGTTATTCACCACCACAAATGCTATGAAATATCATGTTGTTAATATTCTTTATTCTAAAAGACCTTAGTGTGTGCATCTTAAGTCTCTTCCTCTGTGCAGGACTGAAAGATTACTTTGTACAATGCAATTTTGCTTTACCCCTTCTCTGACAAATAAACCCTTCCCCATTATAAACATTTTTCTTTTATCAAGAGCAGCATTTCCACCTCTTTGCAAACAGCAACACAAAGCACCTGCAGCTCTCCCTGCAGCCAAATCAAACATTTATGACAGGCCCTGATCTGCCAGGGCTGAAACAATAATCCAGCATTTCCTCCCTTCAATATGGAGATCAAGAGAGTCTTTTCTGATTATGACACAGATTTAATACAAAATTCAATGCAGAGCCTTCAGAGGGTTGAGTTTCTTTCAGAGTGCCAAGGGCTGGAGATAGTTTATTTTTCAAATTGCATGGTTTCTGAACAGGTGCTCTGCTTTACTATGACAACCACTCATGCTATAGACCACACACAGTATCTATCTGGTAGGATCCTATTGTTCAAGGAATTGCTCTCTAGAGGAAGGCCATCAACCAGTATTTTTGCTTTCCTGAAGCCATACTGGTCACAATACACTTTTGGGGGTTACAGGAAGAAAAACCTTTTAAGGTGCTATCTATGGAATATTAGAATTTGAGAGTTAAATCGTGTAACAGTTCAACTGTAAGATGAAACACTTTTACAAAGACTGCTATTAATTCCACAGAGTAAGAATTACATGTCCTTTCACAATCCTCTCACTGGCCATACCAGTATCCTGCAGGCTGGTATTTCATAGGAAATAAGGCCCATGATTATTTTTTTTTTAAGAATTGGAGCACTACAGGTCTGCCAAACATTGCTCATACCTTTTGTGGACTGCTGTATTTGATATTTTCTCCTCCACTCACCCACCAAGAGGAATAAAGGAATCCAACAATATGGAAACACAGCTCTGCAAAGATGCAAGGCTACCACAAACGTGGAACGCACACTGATAACCACCGAAGCTCTGTAACATGTAACTGTACGAAAACACGCAAAGCCAGCACAAGAACAAATCAGTACCTTCACACTAACAGAAACCAGAGATTTATGGCCATAGCCAAGGGGCCAAATAAGCCCTCTGCTCAAACCATGGAAAAAAAAAAATCCCTGCAGCATGACTGTTCTGTTTCCTGCAGGAAATGAGATGCTTGTATTAGATACCCCTGTGGTTTTCATACTGTAAATGTATCAGCTGGTACAAATCCTCTAGAGGGGACTATTAACTAATGCTTAGAAAGAGCAGTGGCAATAGCAGACTGGTCGTGGCACCTCGGAGAAGAGGGGGCAAGAGCTAAGAAGTCATCCCTAAACCAAAAAATAATAATCTGAGAGCCAACAGCTGAAGAACGCATCCTGTAGTAGAGGCGATGCCTGTGCAGAATACACATACCTCCACCCGCTTATCTCCCCTTACACCACTCGCTGCTGCTTTAAGTAAGCAGCCTATTGCTCATCAGCACTCCCTTCATTTGAGAGCCGCTACCGCTCCTCATTAAAACCATCCCAGTTACACATGGCTGGGGAGGATCATCCACAGGCTATGCACATCTTATGCATGGCCATTTTGCGTAGTGTTCTTGTTGGTTCCCGAGTTGCTCGAGGGCTGAAACATCTCACCGAGGCAATCCCTCCCCGCCCCAGCTTCAGCCCGGGGTTGGTGTCCCCTCCCCGGGAAGCCCCCACTGCTCCCCCAGCTGCAAGCTCCCGCACGGCCGCCTGGGTGGAGCCGCTCGCAGGACAACCACCGAGCGCCTTCTCCATTGCAAAACCAGGGCCAGGCCGGGGGGAGGAGAAGAGGGAGGAGGAAGGAAAAAGAAGGTGTAAACCTGTCTGGGGGGAGAGCCCAGGGACGGAGGCAGCCCAGAGGGCAGGGCGGGGGGGGGGGGGGGGGGGGGGGGGGGGGGCAGGGGGGGAGGAAGGGGGGCCGCAGCGGGGAGACAAAGAAGGGATGGATTGAGCCGAAGGAAAACGGGGGAAGCCGGGGAGCCCCAAGGGGCACCTGCCCGCCCCGGCACACGCCCTGCAGACACACGGGGATCCATACACACGCATGCATATACACACACACGTACCCAGCAGCAGCAGGCGGTGCGTCTGCTTGTACTCCCGCTTTTGCTCCTTAAGCGCCCGGTCGATGCTCTTACTGACTTTCCTCGCCTCCTTCTCCGCCTCCCGCTCCTCCAGGCGTAGCTTCTCCCAGGGTCTCTGCAGAGCCGGCGGCTGGTGCAGCGCCTGCTGCCTCGCCGCCTTTCCCATGCCGCCTTGACCACCGGCCTTGGGCAACGGCGGCCGTTCGGGGGCGGCCCCGTTACCACCGCCGTTCTGCAGCAGCAGCGGCGGCCCGTCCGCCTCCCCGCTGGGCTTACCGCCGGGCCGGAGAGGGGCGGCGAGAGGCTGTGGCTGCGGGGCGGCGTGAGGCTCAGTCGGCGCTTCGGGCTCCGAGACGGCGCCGGTACTGGAGATGGAGCCGCCGGCGTCCCCGAAAAGCCGCGGGCGCAGGCTGTAGCAGAGCCCCATGGTTCGGTGCCCCCCGCCAGGGACGGGCTCTGGCGCGGCGGGCTTGGCCTCAGCGCTTCCCGCCGGCCCTACGAGCCGGGGAGGAGGCGGCGGCAGCGGGCGGGGAGGGAGGGGGCGCCGCGGAGCCCCTCACAGCCCCGCTGGGCCATCTTGCATTTTCTTCCCCGGGGCGGCGGCAACGGCTCCTCAGCGCCGATCACCTGACACTAAGCTGCCACTGCTGGGTCCACCTTACCGTAAATACCCCAGCGCCAGCCCACCGCGCAGAGCCGGCCGCCGGTGGCGGGGGAAGGGCGGGGGCACACAGGCGCGCGCGCACATACACAGAGACACACACACGCACACACCCCCACACCACACACACCGTACACCACACCACACACACACCGTACACCACACCACACCACACCACACACGCCGTACACCACACCACACCACACACGCCGTACACCACACCACACACGCCGTACACCACACCACACACGCCGTACACCACACCACACACGCCACACCACACCACACACGCCACACCACACCACACACGCACGTTCGCAGCCCGCCTCGTGCCTCTCCGTCAGCCCTCAACCGGCTCCGCCGTCCACTCAACGCCACCCTGCCCCAGGGGCTCCTGCCAACGCTGAGGAATCTAGGGTCTCTCCTTGGTTCCCACTCGCCCCACAGGCTGGGAGACCCTCGTCCACTTGCTACCCACACCACCCTCCCGCTCTGTTTCCTCCCTCCTGGAACGGCCATGGGGCCGCCTGCGTGAGGCTCGGTCGCCATCCCGCCATCCCGCTGGCTGCTGCCTGAGGGGTGGCCCAGGTCTGGCCAAGCCTTTCCCTCGGCATCTGTGGGGAGAAGCCAAGGCCGAAGCCTCGTACAGAGAGGTACCCTCAGGTTGCCAGCCTCCTGCCATCCTTACAGGTACAACAGGGTGTTCAGCCCCTGTTACACACTGACGGCTTCTCGCCCTCACGCTAACAGTGGGCCGCGGCGGCAAGGCTGGTGCCTGAAGCCAGGCAGTTCAAAGGCAGTGGCAGCCCTCCTCAGGCGAAGTCCGGACAAATCCAGGTCACTCCCGGTGTGTCTCAAACAGGCTCTCCGTCTGCTCCAGCCGTCGGTGTGTTCTTCATAATTTCATCTGTTTCCAACAGTATTTCATAAAATTGAAGGTCTTTTTTAAGCGGCACGTGCCTATGGGGTGAAACAGTTTGCCTCTAAGTATTAAAGGTTCTATGTTCACTATTATGATTGACACATATCTTAGCAAAATGTAGTCTCTTACTTGAGTAACAGCTACTGAGGTCATGAACCTCTTTAATTGTATAGTGTGTCTTTGGATTCTGTAATGGCCCTGTTGTATTAGGTCATTGTTCTATTCTCTTAAATTTTTTTTCCTCCAGTGACCAATATTGTATTCTTTTGGGGTCAGACTCTTTTTCAGTGGTGCCCAGCAACAGGACAAGAAGGAGCAGGCACAAACTGGAACACAGGAACATCTGAACATGAACATGAGGAAAAACTTGTTTCCTGGAGCAGGCTGCCCAGAGAGGTTGTGGAGTTTCCTTCTGTGGAGAGATTCCAAACTCACCTAGACACTGAGGTCCTGTGCAACCTGCTCTGGGTGAGCTTGCTTTAGCAGGGGTATTAGACAAGATGATCTTTTGAGGCCCCTTCCTACCCCCACCATTCTGTAATTCTGTTATAGATATGTCTGTTCATATACAGGTGTATGGGAAAATGGAGGGAGGTACAATTCTATTTCTTTGCAATGAACAAATTAGAGCAAATTTGCCACAATTTTTAATTCCTGGATGAAGAAATGCAATTGTTTTTGCGACAGATCTATTTGTGTCAAATGATTTAGCAAACATCCTCTAAAATATGCATTTACAAAGCAGTGAGTTGTATGTTAACATTCACTAGGGAAAAAAGAAACACCACCTACCAATAGCATAAAATAAATAGATGCATTTTAACTGAAAGCATCAACTGTCTGCAACTGCACCACACAAAGGAGGTTATGCCAGTGAAAATATCAGAAGGATCCAGCACACCATAGATGTTCTCTTTCACCCTTGAAAATTCTTACTGTTTGGCAGATGCTTTACCTCCAAGAAGAGCATCCAATAGCTGTTGATTCTCTTGTATGTTTTAACATACAGTTATATAGTATCCTCATTGCAATCCTCTTGCAAAACAAGAGGTTGCATCACAGTGAGGGGATGTTTCACCATTACTGCAGCACTGCTGTATCTTGACTGAAAGGTTTTATGACCCATAAGGATAAACCATTTCTTAGGCTGAGAGTGAAGGATTCTAGCTTTCAGGAATTTCAATAAATAGAATCTAAGTGGTTGAACTGGACCAGATATCTGCAGTCCTGAGATGGCGGCTCTGCACTTTTTAGTGAGATTGGATCAGAGGAAAATTTGCTACTCAGCCAACAATGTAATAAAAACATGGGAAAAAATATGAATTGAAGTAATGGCGAGAGCACCACTGAAAATTAGAGAGTTCATATTTGGAGCCCAAATGTCAATGTACATACTTAGTTTTGTGAAGGGGAGTTCACAACAGCATTTGCAGAATCATGGAGTCGTTTAGGTGGGAAGAGACATCTAAGATCATCAAGTAGAGCCATTGCTAAGTCTACCACTAAACCAAGTTCCTCAAGACCCCATCTACACATCTTTTAGATCCCTCCAGGGAGAGTGACTCCACCACTTCTCTGCCCAGCCTGTTCCAGGGCTTGACAACCTTTCTGGGGAATAATTTTTTTGCAATGTCCAACCTATCCCCCCCCCCCCCCCCCCCCCCCCCCCCAGCACAACTTGGGGCTGTTTCCTCCTGTTCTATTGCTTGTTTTTTGGGAGAAGAGAATCATGAGCCGCTTTCCATTGGTAAAAGAAATGCCTTAATCTGTCCCAATTAACTTCTGGTTAGGGAACATTTCTCCTAATCAAGTGCTCCTGAGCACATACAATGTATGCTGAGTGAGTAACAGGGAAGGTGAGTGATATCTTCAGGGTTACACAGGAGACCTGGCAGAATATGCACTGTGAAATGACATGCTCTATAAAGAGTTTTGGAGCAGCAGCTAGTGTGATAACAACTGTGGATAGATACCATCCTTGAAAAACAGACCACTCAACTAAACATTGAGATAGGTACTTTACCTCATAAAATGTTAAATTATGTCTGGTCAGATCTTTTAGTGACCTACAAGAGCAAATTGGGTCTTTTTTTTTGCTTCTGACTTCTAATAAAGAACAAGCAACTTGTCTTCTTTCTTTCTCTGGAGGAATAGTTTTCATCACTACTTCTGCATTACCATCGTCCATGATTTCCAAGAATTTAAAGTGAGAAAGCCACTATGATGCAATTTTCTGATCTGAATACCCTTTGGAGAACATTTCATGGAATAGTGATCAATGTTTTCTGGAGTTAGTCATCCAAATCAGAGCTTACTGATGACTTAGTGTTTCAGTAGTACTAATTACTTATGATTCGCTTTATGTTAACTGAAATTAGAGTCATAGAATAGCCCTGGACTGTATGGGGAAGGCACTTGAATAGGGATCCCTCTGAAGATCATCTGGCCCAACCTTCCATGGGAAAAGTAACTTAGGTGACATTATCTAGCACCTTGTCCATCACGTCTTGAAAACCTTAAACAATTAGGACACTACCACATCCCTGGGGAGCTTATTCAAGTGAATAATTGTTCTCACTGTAAAAATTAGCTTTCTTATATCAAGATGAGCCCTGTCCTGGTGCAACTTGCATTTGGGGCCCTTTGTCTTCTCCATGGTGCTGCTTGTGGCTGTCCTTTATCCTCTTTGTAGTCACCCTTTAAGTACAGGAATATTACGGTGAGAAAGAAAGGGTCCAGGGAGAAAAGAAGCTCCATCTTGAGCCTTCTCTGGATGTCTTTGATCTCCGTATGGGAAAGGTTCTCCAGCACTTTGATCAGTTTTGAGACCCTCCTTTGGACCTTTGGGCCCTCTCAGCCCTCTCCACATATTTCTTGAACTGTAGAGACAGTTTACATATATGTGTGTGTGTATATATATATGTATGTATGTATGTAATTAGATCCAAGCTTGATGTAAACCACTTCAAACTATTTTTTTATTTGTTGCTTTCATTGTATAGTTCCACCTAAGAAATCAGTGGTTGGAGGTTGTTTCCCCTCATCTGGGCATGTTTACAAAGGGGCCGTACTTCAAGGATTAATGAAATTCTGGTAAGTAAATCTATAAATATTATTCCTCTCTTTACCATTTCCTAAAATTAGTGAAATTTATGCATTTCTTGCATGTCTTTATCTCCCCTTCCCAACATAATTTTCAAAGCTATGATCTCCAGGAGGCAAGATTTGCTTCACAATAGCATAAGAGATTAGTATATTAAATACTAATAAATTAGGGAGCCAACGTTAACTGCTGAATTGATGTGGTCATCCACTGCTTGCTAGACTTGGGGAATTCTCAGTGACATGAATCTCATAAAGTATTTTAAGCTCATTCTTTAAAGTTTCTGTGTTGTTTCACAGACCAGTAAATCAAAACCCAGATAGGCAAATTATTTTGAACTGTGGTGAGCCTTTCTAGTTCCTAGAACACACAAATGAGACACAGCAAATATAATGCTTTTGTTATTACAGAACAACTCCAACCCTCACTACATATTTTAAGTGCTGCTTTTACTGGTTGCTTGAATATTCTCAAAGTGGGGCCAAAATAAGGCTTATAGTGGGAATTCAGCTGCAGATTGTCGTAGTTGTAGAGCAACAGTTATCTGAATCTAATTTTATCAAATCATCTCTCACTCATCACCATGGTATTTTTTTTTTGTGCCTTGTCATATCCAAGCACGACAGCAGGAAAACAATTTACCACTTCATTTTGGAGAGCCTCTTTCATGTAAATACTGTAAACAGTTTGGCAGCTCTTAAAGCAGGATTTTGGTTTGTTACTGATAAAAGAGTAAAGGATTTAGGTTTGTTAGAAGTGGGGACATTAGTACCACTTGTATTAAAGTTGCCTTGTACATGCCATTGTTAGACTCTGTTTTTCTTTTCTTCAAACTGTACAAAATGGGATTTGGGCTAAATTTCAACTGCTGAAGTCTGTTTTGACCTGATTGTTCTTGTTTGTTTTAACTTTCAAAATACTTCAGCCATTTTCTCTAAAATTTTACTGAGAAACAGGCTGTTGCAATGTAGAAACATCTTAGACTTGTAGAATTGTTTTGGTGAGAAAAGACCTTTAAGGAAATCATCGAGCCAAACAATTACCTAACTCTACCAAACCTGGTGCTAAACCATGTCCCTCATCACCACATCTCTGAATCTTTTAAACACCTCCAGGGATGGGCATTTAACCACCCCCCTGAGAACTCTGTTGCAGTGTTTGAGAACCCTTTCAGTGAGGAAATTTCTCCTGATAACCAATCTAAGCCTCCTCTGATGCAATGTGAGGTTGTTTCCTCTTGTCGTACTACTTGTAACTAGGGAGAAGAAACCAACCCCCTCCTTGCTCCAGTCTCCTTTCAGTTAGTTTTAGCAACGTCTTCCTTGAGTCTCCTCCAGGCTCAACAACTCCATTTTCCTCAGCCGTTGCCTTTATGAAGGAATTAGGAGTTTATCCTTCTTGCATCAGTCATGATGCATCTTTCTGCTTTAAAAGAAGTGATTAACAGTACATAGAAGACATTTTGAGCAATGTCAGAATACACAAGCTTAAGGGAATTTACTGCAAGTACGGAAAATAAGATAAAGTAGGTCAGTCAGTTTGCTTGAAAACTGGATTCTGAACAAATGAAGTAAGAAAACAGAGATTTCAAATGCTTACTGAGGGGTCAGGTATTTTTTTGAGGTGCTGTATAAAACAGGGAAGGGTAGAAGCATACTGGAGTTTTTTGTGTGCACTTAGTAGAGTTATCAAATAAGGGATCGCCTTATCTCTGAGGGAAGACCTCCTCAATCTTTACAGCTACCTAAAAGGAAGCTGTAGCTAGGTGGGGACTTTCCTTTTCTCCCTAGTAACGAATGATGGGACAAGGGGAAATGGTCTCAAGGTGCACCAGGGGAGGTTTAAGTTGAATATTTAAAAGAAATGTTCTCCTCTGAAAGGGTTCTCAAATACTGGAGTAGGCTTCCCGGGGAGGTGGTTGAATCGCCATCCCTGTAGGTGTTTAAAAATTGGAGATGTGGTGCTGAGTGACGCGGTTTAGCTCCAGACTTGGTGAAGTTAGATAATAGTTGGACTTGAAGAAGTTAAAGGTCTTTTCCATCCAAAAGGATTCTAGGAGTCTTTGGTAACATAATGTGCTACTGTTAGAAGCATAGCTCTTAATTTTTCTGTAGCCTTTAGCATGTTGCCACCCCTAAAGGAACTTGAATAATAAATGTATGAGGTTCTCAGTAATCTCTTTTATATATATTTGTAAAGATTCTTTAAAAGGTCTGTTGAACTATGTTTGAAATGGGTTTGTAATGCTTTTTGTATTGTGATTATGGGTTTTGCTAAGAGAAAATCTGAGCAAATCTGATCAAGGTGTAATGCTTCAAAACCTGCAACTTGCACAATCTAAATCACAGCATAAAGCCATCCCACCTTTCTTCTATGATGAGGAATAGTCCTGCTTGTTGCAGACCTCATCCAGGCAGAGGGAAAGGATGTGACTTCAAGGAGCACTGCTATTAAAAGACTCTGATCCTATTTTGCCTGTGAATAATGTATGCATCTATGGCATACCACGTTTCTTTTAAGTCAGGGACACGTGCTTTATCTGTGCAACCTCAATTCATTTCCGTATAAATATTCATCATGATGCAGTCTTCAACTTCACACAAACAACCTCTCTAGACTAAGCTGTTTGTTTTGGGGACTCTCTGCTCCTGATGTGAACAGCTAGCAGAGCTGTAAAGAAGTTTCAGCAATTATAGGAACTTCTGGAATCTTCTGAATAATTGCAAAAAATCCCAGCCTTTTTTATTTTAGAAGATATCTATAGATTAGTGCTTTAATGCAAAAAATAAAGGAAAGCAAGAGAAGGGAAGAGAAAACTGAGATGAGATGATGTGTAAATGGTGATCATAAAGTCAAAGACTTGTTTGGGCTGGAAAAGGTGCAACCATTAATCCAACACTACCAAGTTCACTGCTAAACCAGGTCCCTCATCTACACATCTTTTAAACAGCTCCAGGGATGGTGACTTCCACCACTTCCCTGGCCAGCCAGTTCCAGTGTTTGACAACCCTTTTGGGGAAGAAATGTTTCCTTATGTCTGAAACTTTTTCCTAACACTCAAGGAAATGATGGTGTCCGCCATCATAAAAACTCAACTTGGATTTTAATGCTAAACAGATTAATCTTTCAATTTCAACAGAGAATTAACCTAAACAATGTACTGGAATAATAGAAAAGTCTGGTCTGGAAGGGAACTCTGGGCATCATAGCTCAAAAGTGCATTTTGGTGGCTAAGAGGGAGCAACAATATAAGCAGGAAAAGACAAAATTTGGTTCAGAAAATATTTTTTTTCTGCTTCACTTTTTTTTCCCCCCAGTGAAAACTGACAGAACTGTTAAAATCAGAATATTCAATCCAAAAACTCAATTAGACTAAATCAGGATTGGCTGTTTCTTCCAAAACTAACCACTTAACAGGACCAAAATAGCTTACATTGGGGAAACCAATGAAAGGAGGAAATAATTAATCAATGCTTGTTTTAGAAATCAAAGAATTAGAGAATGGTTTGGATTGGAAGGGATCTTGTAAAGGTCATCTAGTCCCATCGCTTTTCATGTGCAGGGTCATATCCTAGACCAAGTTGCTCAAGACCCCATCCAACATGCCTTTGAACTCTTTCCCAGGGCTGGAGTCTGCAGCTACTGTGGGCAACCTCTTCCAGTGCCTCACCACCCCTATGGGGAAGAATTTCTTCCTACTGTCTCATTTAAATCTGTCTTCTTCCAGTTTGAAGCCATTACTCCTTGTCCTATCATTCCATGCCTTTGTAAAAAGTCCCTCTCCAACTCTCTTATAGCCTCTCTACAAACACTGGAAGGCTGCTATAAGGTCTTCCTGGAGCCTTGTCTTCTTCAGGCGGAGCAACTGCAACTCTCAGCATTTTTTCACAGCAGAGGTGCTCCAGCCCTGTGCTCACTTTTGTGGCCCACCTCTGCACCCACTCCAACAACTCTATGTGCTGCTTGTGTTGGGGATATTAGAGCTGGACCCAGCACTTA
Organism: Dryobates pubescens; assembly: GCF_014839835.1. Lineage (NCBI taxonomy): Eukaryota > Metazoa > Chordata > Aves > Piciformes > Picidae > Dryobates > Dryobates pubescens. The sequence continues at coordinate 16,007,828 of NC_071620.1, read as the reverse complement.
AGGTGGAGTCTCAACAAACTGTGGAGAGGGGCAGAATCCCCTCCCTCCACCTGCTGCCCACGATGCTTTGGATGCAACCCAGGATACAGTTGGCTTTTCCGGGCTCTGAGTACACAGTGCTGGCTCGTGTGGAGCTTCCCATCAACCAGCACCCACAACTCCCTTCCTCAGCACTGCTCTCTATCCATTCTCTGCCCAGCCTGTGTTTGTGCTTGGGATTTCCAAACCCAGGTGCAGGACCTTGCAGTTGGCTTTGTTGAACTTCATGAGTTTGCCATTGGCCCCCCTCTCAAGGCTGTCAAGAAAAAAGAACAGAAAGAAATATTAAATGAAGAGCAACATTTATAAAAATATTTTGAACTGATATTTGTCTTAGAATAAAAGTACTGAAGTAGTTTTAACAGAAGGTGAAATGAATGTTCATGGATTTTTATAGCTAACAAAATTAATTATGATTTCTTTCTGCTGAGAAATCCACTCAACAGTGAAAACCCTAGTGCAATTTTTATCACTGTTACAATAATTTCTTGGTTTTGTGTTTTCTACATTCCCAGTCCTAATTTAATTTGACTGGCCTGTGCATTACCATTCCCTTTTCCCATTGTCTTTCTTCTTTCTTGATTCATTATCAAGGAAATAAATTAGGAACCTGAATGCTCAGCAGTCTTTCTACACTTTTCAGTGTTAGCACAGCAGAGAAATTCTAATGCCTCAGGAAGCACAGCCTCTCTGCATTTCTTATTGCTGGAGAGAGTCTGTCCCTTTCAAGAAGCTTTATGCCAGACTCCAGACCTAGATGGATACAAACGTTCCTCTCCTCACAGAATGTAAATGGAGAGGATCATCTGCTTTCCTTATCTGTTTTTCACTCCTTTTCAGCCTTCATTTGCTTCTTTGAACAGAAATATCAAGAATACAAATAGGTTTAAAGTTGAAATATTACCAAAAATAAGTTGTAACCAGTCACACTGTCTTGTTAATCCTCTGTGTGTGCCTGGTTGCTCCTCAGGACAACACACCTTCCCCTGTGTACTTAGATTCAGGTGGCTAGTAAATATCTAAGTATTTAAAGGATGGGTTTCAAGAAGATGACACCAGACACTTTTCAGCTGTGACCAGAGATAGGATAAGGGGCAATGAGCACAGGAGGTTCCATGTGAACATGAGGAAAAACTTCTTTCCTGTGCAGGTGCTGTAATCCTGGAGCAGACTGCCCAGAGAGGTGGTGGAGTCTCCTTCTCTGGAGAGATTCCAAACCCACCTGGACATTGTGATCCTGGGCAACCTGCTGTCGGTGACCCTGCTCTAGCAAGGCTGTTGGCCTAGATGATGTCCAGAGGTCCCATTCAACCTCTATCAGTCTATGAATCTATGTTAGTGTTAGGTTTATACAATTTCTCATGAGGGAGAAGTTTTCAGCTGTACAGATCTCCCACAAATGAAATCCTGTAGCTGACAGTTGCTAGTGGCTGCTCTGCAGCAACCTAGAATGAAGCCTTTAGTCCTTCAAGTTCTTATTTTAAAGAGCTTACACCCGGGTGACACAATGGAGATAGGGAGAAGTTTGGTAGTTTTTTTATTAAATATTTTTATTAAAACTTCATGCTTATTATTAAATATCTTTGCAAAGCAGAAGTGCTATAGAGTCCCTGAATACTACAGTTTCTCTTTATTTAGGCTCCTTCTTATGGCTAAAGTTCATAACATATGTAGCTGTTAGATAATGTTTGTTTATACTTAGGTATACTTACTTATTTGTGCAGCTGTTCTTTATGTGCTAGCAGCAGAGATGCTGTGAAGATGTGAAAATACTCAGAGAACATTATTCTTAAGAATATACAAAAGGACTTTATATTTGGAAAAGAGAAAGACAATGACAAAACTCCCAATTATACGGAAGCAGCTTCAAAGGAGCATTTAAATCCCAATGGATAATAAATATGATGAATATCTAATTTAACACCCATACATATTTCTACCCTTACCAATGGCTTTTATACCTCAGTTTTACTCTGCTTTAACTGAGAGTGTCACTATTTTCTGTCTGATACTACTTTAGGTGTATTAAAAATCAGTGTGGTGACAGCTTCCTGGCTGTACAGCAATTGGCTTCTGCTTTCTCTATGTTAGTTTCCCTCCAGTGGCTGATAGGAGCAAGTTCAGGTTCAACTTGAGACAGATTTAATTGACTATTAATTAGTTTGAGTTTTATACTTTTGTCCCTGCCTAAATGGCCTTAATGAAAGCTTTAGTGTTATTTAAATGCAAATATGGAATTCAGTCCTTCTTAAAGGGACATTTTTTGATTCTTAATGTAAAGTGCACAATTTTCAGTGCTATTCTCTTGTCCTAGATTATGCAGATCTAAGCAAGACCCAAAAACCAGGTTGTACAGAGCGGAAAAGCAGGGTGAAAAGCATGGTACTTACCCCATATGGGCAGGACTCACCATTTTATTTGTTGTATTGTAAGTCTTCCAGCCATTCTGTCCTATCCTAGACCTTTTCTCTTCTTTAATAGTGATGAGTGGCAAAGCCAGCATTGGAAGGTGTCATAGACATTTTTAATTGTGCACACTATAGCCAGAAAGGGAAAAAAAAAAAAAAGGGGTTAAAAAAGTGGTGCTAGAAGCTCTGGGAGGTTCATTAGGCTGTGATTAGTTTCTTCTGATAATGCTTAATACTTAACTTCCTGTGGTGTTAGTGAAGGATCTGCATCCATCACTTCAAATGGAATGTACTCTCTCTGCCTGATTAATTTCTTTATTATTCAGTAGTATCACAGTGTCACAGTATAACCAAGGTTGGAAGAGACCCAAAGGATCATCAAGTCCAACCTGTCCCAACAGACCCCACAACTAGACCATGGCACCAAGTGCCATGTCCAATCTCCTCTTGAACACCTCCAGGGACGGTGACTCCACCACTTCCCTGGGCAGCCCATTCCAATGACGAATGACTCGCTCAGTGAAGAACTTTTTCCTCACCTCGAGTCTAAACCTCCCCTGGCACAGCTTGAGACTGTGTCCCCTTGTTCTGGTGCTGGTTGCCTGGGAGAAGAGACCAACCCCTTCCTGTCTACAACCACCTTTCAGGTAGTTGTAGAGGGCAATGAAGTCACCCCTGATCCTTCTCCAGGCTAAACAATCCCAGCTCCCTCAGCCTCTCCTCATAGGGCTTGTGCTCAAGGCTTGTTGCCCTTCTCTGGACACGTTCAAGTGTCTCGATGTCCTTTGTAAACTGAGGGGCCCAGAACTGGACACAGTACTCAATATTAATTAAATAAATATTAATTAATATTGGTTGAAATAGTAAAGTTTTGTTACTAGTATGTTACTTTCTTTAAGAAGAGTGGTAGCAAGGTAAAATTGGGTTGTGAAAAAAAACAGCTGGGGACCAAAGCATCCACCATCTGCAGCTGGGATTCTGTAAGCAGAGGTGGGTCCTGGGGCTTTGTACAGAATCATAAAATCATTTAAAGTAGAAGAGGTCTTTGAGATAATTGAATTCAATTGTTAATCCAGCATAGCCAAGTCCACCACTAAACCATGTCCCTCTGCACCACATCTACATATCTTTGGGTTGTGGTCAGTGAAGCAGAATCTAGTTGAAAGCCTGTGGCTAGTGGAATTTCCCAGGCATCAGTACTGGGGCCAGTCTTACTCAACATATTTATCAATAACCTGGACAAAGGGACAGAGTGGACCCACAGCAAGTTTGTTGATGATACAGAAGTGAGAAGAGTGGCTGACATCCCATCAGGCTATGTGGCCATTCAGTGAGACCTGGACAGTCTGGAGAGTTGGGTTCTCAGCTCTGTGGAGAAAGAACTCTGCAGGGAGGTGTGGTGGATTCACTGTGAGCCATCAATGTGCCCTTGTGGCCAAAAAGGCCAATGGTTTCGTGAAGAAGACTATGGCCAGCAGCTTGAGGGATGTTCTTCTCCCATTCTGCGCTTCCCTAGTGAAGCCACATCTGGAGTACTCCATTCTGGGCTCCCCACTTCAAGTGAGACAAGGACCTACTGGAGGGAGCCTAGTGGAGAGCCACTAAGATGATTAGGGGACAGAACATCTGCCTTATGAGGAAAGGCTGAGGCTGAGAGACCTGAGGCTGTTTAGCCTGGAGAAGAGAAGACTGAGGGAGTAGTCTCATTAATGGTTATCAATATGTTAAGGGTGAGAGTCAGAAGGATGGGGCCAGACTCTTCTCAGTGGTGTCATGTGACAAGAAAGGGGCAGTGGACACAAACCGGAAGACAGGAGGTTCCGGGTAAACATAAGGAAAAAAATTCTTTCCTCTGAGGGTGGCAGAGCACTGGAACAGGCTGCACAAAGAGGTTGTGGAGTCTGTTTCTGGAGGCACTCAAGACCTGTCTGGGGGTGTTTGTGTGTGATTTGTTCTAGGTGATCCTGCTATAGCAGTGGGGTTGGACTAGATGACCTCCAGAGGGCCTTTCCAACCCCTACGATACTGTGATTCTGTCATTATTCTGTCTGAGGCAATGAATCCTTTTCTTCAAAACTGCCATGCTATCCTTGTCTTTATCTTGTATTTCTTTTGATGCATAAAAATTTACATTACAGAGAGAAAGTGCCATCTGTGAGAGCTTTTCAAAAACATCTACAGAATGTCCCTCCACATTCACACTTTTCTCTTGCTTTGATCACATATCTTGTGTAGTGTGCTGCACAACAGAAATCCGCAGCCTTTTCCAGACACATGCCCATATGTGCCATTTAAATATAAAGCCATATTGCACCTTTTAATTGTGGTAGTTAGAATTTAGTCTCTTTAGATGAATTAATGGGTTGTTCAGCTTCTCAACAAGCACCTCTACTTGACAAGGTAACTCTTTGGATAGCAGGAGGTTCTGAAACACTGTAAGTAAAGGTAGTCCAGTTTCTTTGGAGCTATCACAGTATCCCTAAAATAAGAGGGAAGAGGTCAGTTCATCCAGAATCCACTGTCATCGCATCAGCGAATCATTAAAGTTGGAAAAGACCTTTGAGACCATCAGGTCCAACCACTGTGAAATGACTGCTTGTTGCCAGAAGTCCAGTATATGCTAATCCTGTTCTTCTCTGTAAAGCAGCGGTGTCCTACTGCATCATTTCATACCTGTCTGCATGAAATGCAGCAAATAGTCTGTGAGGGAGTTCACAATGAAGTGTGAATGTTTCTCATGGTCATGACTAAAACCACTATGCCACTTCTTCTTCCATTAGAAGAAACATCTTCCCTGAAAGGGTTATGAAACACTGGAATAGGTTCATAGGAATGGATGGTTGAATCACCATCCCTGGAGGTGCAGATGTGGAGCTGAGAGACATGGTTTAGCACCAGACTTGGTAAAGGTATGTAATGTTTGGATATTATGATCATGATGAGAGTTTGGGCTGGAGAAAAGAAGGATCCAGACAGACCTTAGAGCAGCCTTGGAAGGCCTGAAGGGGGTCTGCAGGAAAGCTGGGAAAGGACTTTATACAAGGGCTTGCAGTGATAGGATGAGAAGGAATGGGTTGAAGCTTGAGGAGGGCAGATTTAGACTGGATAGTAGGAAGAAATTCTTTACAGTAAAGTAGGTCATGGAGGTGTTTAAGGCCAGGTTGGATGAAGCCTTGAGCAATCTGGTTTATGTCCCTGCCCATAGCAAGGGGGTTGGAAGGAGATGATCTTTAAGGTCCCTTCCAACCCGAATCAGTCTATGACTCTATGAATTTTAAAAATTGTTTCCAATCAGAACAAGTCTATGATTCGATGTAGGCATTGTCAGGATACAGCACCAGAACATTTACAGTGTCATGGAAGAATGAATAATTTTGAAATATGAACTCAGAAAAAAAACTAAAAATGTAAAAAACCTATCATAGAATAACAGAATGGCTTGGATTGGAAAGGGTCTTTCAAGGTCATCTAGTCCAACCTCTCCTGTAGTCAGCAGGGACATCTTCAACTAAACCAGGTTGCTCAGAGCCTCTTCAACCTGACCTCAAATGGTTCCAGGGATGGGGGATCTATCAACTCTCTTACTTTAATAAATAATTATTAATATTCATATGTATTTCATTAAACTTATTGATATTATATGCATAGTAATATAAAAGCACACAAACATACTCTGCCAAAGGGAACAGAGTGAGATAGCTGCAGGTTTTCAAACCTTGTGCGTACTGCTGGGTTGCTGAAAGCTGGTACCAGAAAAGAAGTGTTTATTTTTGTTTTAGAGAGGAAATAAACCAAAATGGCTCCCTGCTGTGCGTTGGCACTTTGCCTCTCTCAGCGCTGATGGAGCGGCAAGCATCCCACAGTCTTCCTGGAGCAGCAGCAGGGCTCCAAACCAGGGGGTGAGATCCTACATGGAAAAGAGCTGCTGAAATTTTGCTGGCACTTGGTTTAGTCTTGCTTCCACTTCTCTCTAGCCCACCCAGAGTGGGGTGTATGGGTCAAAAAGAAAAAAAAAAGTGTGGAGAGGTGCTGTTTGGGCACCCCAAAGGGCTGTCTATGGAGCCTGGGCTCTACTCTCCAGCAGTCACACAGGTGAGGCAGGGCTTGTTCAGGCTGTTTCTCAGTCCTAGCTTCCTGCCATCATCGATTAGATCACCTTTTTTTTTTTTTTTAATTGTTAATGTACTGGGGCAGGTCAGCCCACCTCATCTCTGGGGGTGACATGGTGCAACACTTAGTGTTGTTGGAGGATGAAAGCTAGGGGTTCTGCCATGTAATCCCATCTTAATAATCACTGTTACTGCAGTGAAAGAACAGGGTTAAGTGCACACGTCATGGCCTCATTTGCTTCTTAAGCGACTGAAAGAATCAATTTCCATTTGTCACATCCATTTATTCTTTACCCCCCATTGATTATATTATGTGCAGGGTTCTGATATGTTTCTGTTTGAAAGTGACGTATTTTGCTTGGCACTTTGTAACTTCAGCAACATGGTTATTTACAAGGAAGGTAACTGATACTCTGACCTACGCTCAGGTCTAAGAATAGAGCTTACAAAACCTTGTGCTTTGTGAACTCAGTGCCCTAGGCTGGGTTCAGGTAGTGTGTGTTTATCTTCAGCGCCTTGCTGTTCTGTCAATACCTGATACAATGTGTTAAAAACAGCAGTTATGCTGCAGTGAGCTATGTGAGCAAGACCCAGCAAAGATGTGTTCAGCTTGGCTGCCTGCAGAAACTGTTGGATACACTTGCAAAATTTAGAACCCACATTTAAAATTAAGTATTTAGCTGGGTTTTTTTTCTTGGTTGTGGAATAGCCAGTTCAGTTTAACTTCAAACTCATGTAGCACTATTACAGGTTAGGTGTTGATGTGCTGGAAAACAGCTCCATGGAGGGCTTTACCAGGTTCTTCATGGGCCAGCAATGTGCCCTTGTGGCCAGGAAATTCAGTGGTGGCCTGGGGTGCACTAAGAATAGTATAGCCAGCAGGTTGAGGGAGGTTCTTCTTACACTCTACTCTGCCCTAGTGAGGCCACATTTGCAGTACTGGGTCTAGTTCTGGGCTCCTCAGTTCAAGGGTGACAAGGAACTGCTACAGAGAGTCCAGCAGAGACTATCAAGATGATGAGGGAACTGGAGGATCTCTCTGACAAGGAAGGGCTGAGAGACCTGGTGCTCTTTAGCCTGGAGAAGAGCAGACTGAGAAGGGGTCTTATCAATGCTGATCAGTATCTAAATGGAGATCAAGATGATGGAGCCAGAGTTTTTCCAGTGGTGCCTAGTGACAGGAAAAGGAAGAACAGACACAAACTGTTCCATCTGAGCATGAGGAAAACTTCTTTCCTGTGAGGGTGCCAGAGCACTGGAACAGGCCGCCCCGAGAGGTTGTGGTGTCTCCTCTGGATAAATTCCAGACTGGCTTGGACATAACCCTGTGCAACCTGTTCTGGGTGACCCTGCTTTATTGGGGAGGTTAGACTACATGATCTCCAGAGGTACCTTCCAACCTCCACTATTCTGTGATTCTGCTGAGATACTGTAATGTGTAACTTCTGAAGAAGAGGCTTCTGCCTTGTAGTTGCTGGGGAAGCGGATGGTGTATGCTTGTGAGTACTGTGGGATCATTCATACTAGACCAGCACCCCAAGTGTTTGTCATATTGCAGATTTTTCAATGCATGGTTAGTGTTGCCCAGAGATTTTGCAGAGTCTCCTTCTCTGTAGAGATTCCAAACCTACCTGGACGTTGCAATACTGTGCCACCTGCTCTGGGTAAACCTACTTTAGCAGGGAGGTTGGTGTAGATGATCTCTAGAAGTCCCTTCCAGCCCCCAGCATTCTGTGAATCTGTGAACCCCAACATCAATTTTGTGAAGACAATATTCTTCACATGCTAGTTACAAGGCTGTGAGAGTTTTTTGGTAATGCTGATGTGATTTAAAAATAGTGTTTGACTTCCAGTTCCAGCAGCTGCCTTTAGGCACTTCAACAATGTGAAGGAAGCTAAAGAAACCCAGTTTCCTCAGCGGCTTCTCATAGGACTTGCTCTCTATACTCTTAACCATCTTTGTTTCCCTTCTTTGTGCCAGCTTTAGTACCTGGATGTCTTTCCTCTGGTAAGGAACTGGAAGAAACTAATGGATATGTTTTCTGGCATCTATAGGAACAAAGTAGAAAAAAAGTGGTGTTGAAGATTGACGTTTTATAACTTTCTTCTTCATCTTGTTGTTGTTGTTACATTTAGTATTGTTATTAACAATATTATGGTCCTTGTTGCTATTATTCTTGATATTCTTGTTATCCTTGTTATTGTTGAACTTGCTACTGTTGTACTGTTTTTCTTGTTTCTGTTATTATTGTTGTTAGATATCACCCAGTATGAAAATATTCCTTCCATGATAGTCAGCCCTCTCTGTGTCTACTGTGAAATCACAAAGACCTTCATCAGTGTTGTTCTTTTTGAATTCAAATGACACCTTGTTGGGATTTCTGTTGTGCTGCTTGTTTGCTGTTTTTTTTCCCCCAGTACCTTTACATAAATCGTTTACTAGTGGACCTTAGACATAAATAGAAGAATGTAGGGACAGAAACCATTTTCAATGCAATTGGTCTCCAAAGACAGAAAACATTTTTAACTGGAAAGGGAGTAAATATTTGTGGGAAGCAAATTTTGTTTTAAAATTTCTGGGTGGGAATTTTAAAGAACAGGAAATAAGCACAAAACCCCCAAAACTACTCTAAGCAGCACAGTGTGATAAAAAAGTGGTTGTTCACCTTACAGTGTTGATAAGCCAAAACCCTCAGATACTTCTGAACTGGGTGGTTTCGTGTCTTGGCCTCTTTATAGCAGAAGGGGGCAATGTTAGCCTTAGAAAGAGAATTTTTCTCTTGCCTGTCATACATAAATGACATAATGCTAGAAACAACACTGAATCCAGAGAACAAACAATTGCTGTTTCATAGAGCTTCTTCACAACTTCTTCACTGACTATCAGATGGTTTATAGAGAAGTTTTGATCCTGATTCTAACCCAGAGAAAGCTGTTTTTTTTCAATACAAATGGTCATACCTTTTGTACACTTCACAATTACCTTGGAAGTATGAAGTGGTACAGGAGGTGATTTCTGAGCTTTAGAGCAGCTATTGGGCCACATCTCTTTATGGAATGTAATTTATAGTTTCCATTTCAATCCAGGATTCAATGTGATACCAAATTTTCCTCCCTGAATTGCTAGTGTTCCTGCTAAGAAACAAAACCAAATCATCCCTATTTTTGCCCGCACTTATGCACAAGTTGTTCCAGGGGAAGTTTAGGTTTTCTTCCCAACCAAAACGATTCTATGATTCAAATTGAGCCCTAGCAAAATGCAGATGTGCTGAAGCTTTTTTCCTTTGGTGAACAAACCAGCTCGTTAAGAGCTACCCCAACAGATAAACAGTACAGATCATCTGCAGATCAGTTTGTCATAAGGCTTCTCCTCAGCCTTAGATCTGTGACTTTGAATGGGTTACTCTATGTCCATCCCTGAAAATCAATCACTTGAAAACTGTGCCAAGGTAAATTCTCCAGACAGCTATGGACTAAATTTGTCCCAGCTTGACTACTCTCTTTTATTAGCTATGACCAGTCTTGGTCTTGGAGATGCGTGAAAAATCCATCTTGCACAGGCAAGTGGTTGGACTTGATGATCTTAGAGGTCTTTTCCAACCTCAACAATTCTGTGGTTCAATGGGATAGCCTGAGGGTGCCAGAGCACTAGACCAGGCTGCCCAGATAGGTTGTGGAGTCTCCTTCTCTGGCCATTGTGATCCTGTGATACTGTAAATCCACTATCAAAAGACACTGCGGACTTAGGCTTACTGTTTTACACACATCTCTTCAGCAAAGTTACCTCCATTCAAAGAATGTGTGGACACAATTTACAAATGGTTTTAAAACTAGAAAACCCTGAGAAGCTTATGATGTAGGTGATATTTTCTTTCCAGAAATTACTATAGCTTATTTCAGATGTGTCCTGAAAACTGAAAGAAAAATGTTAAAAGAAAATTGTTTTAGTTTCAAGAGAGGATATGTCAGGGACTGGAGCATCTCTTTTATGAGGAAAGACAGAGACCTAGGGCTATTTAGTCTGAAGAAGAGAAGGTTTGAGAGGAGGCCTTATCAATATCTAGAAATATCTGAAGGGAGGATGGAGCCATTCTCTTTTCAGTGATACCTAGTGACAGGATCACAGGAAATTTCATCTCAACAACAGAGAAAACTTCTTTACTGTGAAGGTGCCAGAGCACTTGAACAGGCTGCTCAGAGAGGTTGTGGGTCCACAACCATAGAAGATCCATAGATCTTCAGAACCCTGCTTTGTAGGGGGGTTGGACTCAATGATCTCTGGAGGTCCCTTCTAACCCCTAGTATTCTATGATTCTCTGATTCTCAGGTGAAGTTTTTGTATGAAAAATGCAAGACACCTGTTGAAAATAATAAAAAGATGCAAGTCCTGAAGCCTCTACTCAAAATTTCCACTGGATTCCCTTATGTACTGTAGTATAGTAATTTTAGAACACATATATTGACTTATTCCCAATTTTCTTGAATATTATATATTTGGATGCATTTTTTATGTTAATTGCATTTTCTAGTTTTGATTTTGACCCAATCCATATTGCCCATAAGCTATAATTGCAAATTTGTGATGTGAGATATTTGAGGAGCATAAGGAAAAGATGAATGAAGCACGATTTCATCCAAAGCACTTCAATAATCATAGACTCATTTGAGTTGGAATAGACCTTTCAGATCATCAAGTCCATCGGTTGTTTAACTCTACCAAGTCTGGAGTTAAACCATGACTCTCAGCTTCACATCTCTGCACCTCTTAAACACCTCCATGGGTAGGGATCCAACCACCTCCCTGGAAAGCCTGTTCCCATGTCTGAGAGCCCTTTCAGTGAACAAGTTTATTCTGATATTCAATGTAAACCTCCCCTGCTGCAGCCTGAGGCCATTTCCTCTCATTCTATCACTTGTTACTAGGGAAAAGAGGCCAACACCCACCTTGCTCCCAACCTCCTTTCAGGTAGTTGTAGAGAGTGAGAACATCTCCCTTTAGCCTCTTTGTCTGTAGGTTAAACAGCCCCAGTTCCCTCAGCTGCAAAGAGAGTGGAAACTGGTCATTGACCCACCCCTGAAATGGGAATGGAACTGAGCTAGAACTGATTTATTTTACAATATTTTTTTATAAGGCTGTTTTAGAAACCACAATTTAATAAAACAAAACAGAAGCAATCTTTTCAAATTCTAGGTACCTGGAATGTGTTCTGCAGAAGGCAGAGGATCATAGGATGTTAGGGGTTGAAAGGAGCCTTCGAAGATCATCAAATCCAATCTCACTGCCAGAGCAGGACCATAGGATCTAGCACAGGACCTTATTCAAATATGTATTTGACCACTTTACAGAGTTAACACCCAGTGCCATGAAAAGAGCCATGGAATTGTTCATCACAAGTTGAGACCTTTAGTCTAATACACCTTCTGACACAGAGCACTTTGCATGCTGCTCAGTCCACAGCCACAGTGGGCTCAAACTGAAGAGAGGTGCACACCACAGGAATAACCCTTGCCAAGAACTAAGGTGGCAACCCTTTCTTGAAGGGAAAGAAGAAGGCAGCAACCTCAAGGACTGGAAAAAGGATTTTATAATATTCTAGGCAAGAGGACCACTGTGGTTTGTCTTCACCATGGGATATTCTGGGTTCTTTTTATAGTAATATCATAAAAGAGACATTTCAAAACATACCAGGCTGATGATCAGGTTTTCTGCTCACAGTAAACACCAAATACCACAGATGGTTCATTCCTTGTCCTCATAATACTATACCACATGAGGATCTCAACAGGATACCACATTGAGAGAACATCCAGATCCCACTGTCAACACTGCAGCTTAACAACAAAAAAAACCCAATCAAATCAGCTCAGTTTTTCATTTCCCATTATTCTACTTGTTCCTTTCTTGTTTCTTGATTCCAGCCTTTCCTAACGCTGACCCCTCTGTGCTTCCCCTTCCCAGGCTTCCTTTCTTCTGCAAGTGAAGTGACAATCTTCTCCACCATCTCTGCACACCACTGAGAGATTCTCTTGGAATTCTGTTTGGATTCCTTATGCTGACTGTTGGATTCCTCACCTTCTCAATTAATTTTTGTAGCATCATCTCTTTCCAGAGAATCAGTTCCTAGCAGCTTTTATGCTGGACTTTATGCTAGCCAAGAGCTAGAGGAAGGCTGCCTCTTCCTCCTCTGACTTCTCTTTGCTCTGTGATAGTCACTGGCATGGCGCAGGCATCTGTAAAACTGGCTAAGGGTCTACTGAGGTTTTCAAATAATGTTATAAATGACACTTATTGAATCAGTGAAACATTAAGAAAAACAAAGAATTTGATTTTAAAAGACGAGTGAATGCGCCTAATGACACAAAAATGTCTATCCATCTCTCTCTGCTTTCAGGAAGTGTATATCAATATGTCAGATTAATTCAGAAATGAGATAATTGAATAACTCTTTTTCATCACATGTGGGGGACATCATCTTTTTATTGCAGAAAAGAATCCCATTAACTACTCATCTCCAGTAGTCATTATTTTCACAGCAGTGACTTTCTTACAGATTATTCAGAATGTTGTCAGACTGAAAATTCTGACAGCTGGAGTACATTTCCATTTTGAAAACTATAATTGCACCATAAAACTTATTTCTTCTCACAGATAAAGCTTTGTTTTAACAATGTGTACCTCTTCAACATCCTCACCTTAGCACACATTAAGTAATAAGAAAAGGGGGAAAATATTTGCCTGGTAGTCCCAGGAGGTTTTGGTGAGCCCTGCATCTTTCTTTTGTTTTTTTTGTAGTACAAAACAAGCACCTTTATTTTGTGTTCATTGCTATTTACTTCTCGTCTTTAATTTGATTGTTTGTGTATGGTAAGGTCTGGGGTTGGTTTTGTTTGGTTGGGGTTTTTTTACATTTTTAGTTTCTCAGCTATTTTCTGTCATCTTGGCAGCATTGTGTTGATTTAAGTTCACCCATATGGAGACAACATGTTTCTTGAGACCTGAGGTGGGGGGTTTTGCATATAGTCTAAGATAGGGGGTTTATGTTAAATGGTTGTAATGAGTTGGTCCAAATGTCTGCTGTACAAAACCAGAATAATTTAGGGTAGAAAAGACCTGTAGGGTTAAGTCAAACCACTAACACAGCACTGCTAAGTCCACCACTAAGCCATGTCCCTCAGCACCACATTTGCATGTCTTTCAAATCCCTCCAGGGATGGTGACTCCACCACTTCCATGGCCATCCTGTTCCAGAGCTTGATAACCCTTTCAGGAAAGAAATTTTTCCTAATGTTCAACCTAAACCTCTCCTGGCATAACTTGAGGCTGTCTCCTCTTGTCCTGTCACTTCCTGCTTGGGAGAACAGACTAACCCCCACCTCACTGTCACCTCCTTTCAGGGAGTTGTAGCAAGTTCTCCCTTCAGCCTCCTTTTCTTCAGGCTAAACAACCCCAGTTTATTCAGGGGACTTGTGCTCCAGACCTTGCAGTCTGGATGGGTTCTGGTTTTCCATGCCTGGTGAGCTGTTTTCTTGAGTGGCTTTTATGACTGATGTCAGGAAGACAGCAGCAGTTATTGAAAGGCCATAGTTTTGTCTTCAGGAAGGGAAAACAGGAACCCTGAAGCAGATTGAACCACGCTATCTTGAGGGCAAGTAAAAACTTGGAAGCAGTATTTTGGAAATGTTGCTTCTGAGGTCCCTCCTGGCAACTAACAGAGCAAGTACAGTATAGGCTGGGAAGTTATAATGCAGCTTTCATGAGAAGTGGGAATTTTGCCCACACTTTGAAGATTTTTCTTGCTGTTCCATAGAAGCCTCTTGGGAAGTAGCACATTTAATCCTGCTTTCTATTTCCATTCATCATTCTCTTAAACACTGAAAAACAGACAGCATTTGCTTGTTGATGCAGAAGTGGTTTGACTTTCAAATAAACAAACAACCACAGTGAGCTCAGAAGGCATTGTCTAGCTGTCCAGCCTTTTACATACTCCAGCTTCTGGGAATTTAGTCATTATTGTTTTTGCAGTCTTCCCAAAAAAATGACTAGACCGCTTCCTCATCCCTCAAACGTAAACTTTGAAAAGCTGGGTGAGCCTCAGAAAGTCTAATAAAAAATCAATTTATGCAGCCCTTGAAGAATGTAATTTTAGCCATTGTATGGTCTACACCTGCACCTATCTGCTAATGAACTCCTGAACTACATTTTGGCAATAGAAGGATTAGGTTCCTCAGCTGAAAGTGATCAGTAAAATAGTAAACCTAATTTTTTATGTTAAAAAAAATATTGGTTTTGCTTAAAACACACATGGGACAGAATTGCATCATGAGCTTAATGCTTAGCAAAGAATAAAAAGAGGAAAGATACTCAGTTAAGCAGAAGTTTAAGGAATGAGTTTAAATGTGAAGTCTAAACAAGTGGCTTAATTTTTCAGAAACACGAGACAGTAATAAAAATATTTTCTGAATATAGGCCATTAATTTTCACATTTAAATACAGGAATTCTCTTTAGTGAGCAGATTTCAAGTTGATATTCAGGTCCGCTAACCCTACCTGTCAGGGACTGTTCTTTTATCATGTGTCGGTGTACAAATAGCAACTGATTTGAGACTTCAGCTGACGGTCTGTAAAGCCTCCCCAGTCACTAGTGCATAAAACTAGTTGTGTAACTCCTGGGAGCTGTTGTGCTGTGGCAAAAGGAAACAAGTTGAGAGTCGATAGGTGCTAAAGCAGAGAGGCAAATACCCCAGCAGGTGTATGAAATGGCGTGTTTAGGTGGGTAAGTGTGTACTGCATTTACATCTGTCTTACCCAAGGCATGTTTTTACACTGAAGGTGGTAGAACATTGACACATGTAGCCCAAGGAGGTGGTAGAAGCCCCATCCCTGGAAACATTCAAAGTCAGGTTGTTTGGGGCTCTGGGCAAAATGATCTAGTGGCAGATGTCGCTGCTCAGGGAAGAAGGACTGGTCTAAATGACCTTTCAAGATCCCTTCTAATGCAAACCATTCTGTGATTCTGTATACAAAACCAATATTGAACCCAGCCCCTCTTGATGACAGCCATGTCACCGTACCACTGATGCTGTGGGCAGGCACTAGGGAAGTCCCATACTGGACTCAGTGGCAGATGGGAACCAGATTAGGAGTTGGATTCAGGAGCTCATGGGCTGGGATCTAAGGCAGAATGGGCAGAGTCCTCCTCAGACACCGTCCATTTGAAGAAGAGGTTTGGCTCTGATGATTCCTGAGCTTTATACTGAAGATGACTGTAAGAAAATGTC
Source organism: Dryobates pubescens (assembly GCF_014839835.1). NCBI lineage: Eukaryota > Metazoa > Chordata > Aves > Piciformes > Picidae > Dryobates > Dryobates pubescens. Next base: position 15,991,993 of record NC_071620.1, on the reverse strand, counting down.
TATTTTTATATATTTTATATTTAATGTTTTCTGGTGGTGGTATCTTTAAACACCACTATAACTTTTTACACAGTATATTTACAGGTTCTGTTATTTGTTTGTGGGTATTACATTCCATATATGAAGACAGGTAAATGATTTAAGCACAGATCTAAGAATTTCCAGTACAGCAATTCAAATTGGAAATGAAGGTGCTGTGACCTGTGGCTTCCCTCAAATGGGATTTTCTGTGGCAGGTTAGCTGGGGACTCATGGCTTGCTCCTCTGTCCAGTATCTTCCCAGATGCTGTGACTACAATTCACGTGGCCCTTGGCTCAGAGAGGGCTAGGGTCCTCTCTCTCTCTCGTGTACTCTGTCACTGGGCTGTAGCCTTTCTGTGGTTCTCCTGGGATTCAGTTCTCTTGGAGCTTTCCCCTTTCTGCCTTGGTCCAGGTGCAAGGCCTGGGTGTAGTTTGTTGCCTGTTAGGACAAGTTCTTCAGCTGCTACTCAGGCAGCATTTGGCTCTTGTTGCTTGCTGTGTGAGAACAAGGCAAGTTGCCTAACTTCTCATCTGGATTAATTACTGTCCCAAGACAATTAATGCCCTTTGGTAACACAGAAACCTGATAACTGGACCTATAGGGTGGGGCATATCCAAACATGGCCAGGGGCACACACAGTTCACAGCTGTATCAGAAAGTTAATCACGTATGGTACCTGTTTATGTGGACCCCAGGAAGTGTCCAGGTTTACACATTCATGGGTGCTTACAAGGTTAATCACATGTGATATACATTTTGCCTGGACCATCTGGACCCCAGGAAATGACCAGGATAGCACATTCACAGGTGTTTAGCCTATTGTCTGGGCTAGGGCATGTTTTGGGGTTTGACCCTTCAGGACAATGACATCCACAGAATGGAATTCCTGGTTGATCAGTTTAGGGTCACCTGTCCTGTCTGCTTCTCCCTGCAGGTGCCACCTCTTGCTTTCTGCGCCCCAGTGTGGCACACAAGATTTATCAGTGCCCTTGGTCTACACAGGAGCAAGTGTTAAGCCAGAGCTTTCCTGTAGCCCAGCCCTTGGCAGGAACTGTACCAATCAGTGCTCTCACTGCTAGTAGCAGCCACTGTATGTGAAAACATGTGCTGAACTTCAGAAAGTGTCCTCACTGACCAGAGACTGAGCTGAGAAATCAAATCACTGAAGAGAATTAGTTGCGTTCTAACTTAAAGCGGGACAGTAAACCTCTCTTTAACTGTTTGTTTTGATAAGAAACAAAGGCCTTCCATTTGATGATTAATGAGTCCTTACCTCTTGTTTTTCCCCTCTGTCTATACGTTATGCTATACTCAGCTTTGTGTTTATTATCACCCAAAGATTTCCCCCCTTTCCTAGCTTGTTGAAAACAGCAGTTACCAAGCACAATTTTGTGGCTGACAATATCACTACCATGGGTTAAAGGACTAAGAAATATACTTTCTATTATTTCTTTTCAGCTCATTGTGCGTGCCCAGCACAGGTGGCCTGCAAATGTGTAGTAAATCCAATCCTCCAGTGACATCTTGGACTGAGTGTTCATGCTCAGGTGGTGTGAGTGTAGTAAGTCCAGCAAGTCTGAGAGAGTGAACAACTTGTACTTCTATTGGAGCTCTGAAGTTTCCCGGACAAATTCAGTTTATGGAACCTGGGCAATCTAAGCCCAGGCATGCTGGCGTGTATGGTAACAGGTGGGAGTTACTGGGCTTACCTACTGAGCTGTTCAGCCTGTGACATGTAAGGAAGTTCTTGATAAATTCAGAAAACATTAAGAACCTTCTAGATAGTATCTATGAGTTTCTATCTAAGAAAATCCCCTTCAGAGACTACACTGAGAATCATCATGGATCTATTAGTACTTTCTGTTTCATGCTCAAAATACTTTGCAATTAGCAACAAGAAGTGTGACCTGCAGGACGAGGGAAGTGATTTTCTCCCTCTACTCTGCTCTCATGAGACTGCATCTGGAGTAGTGCATCCAGTTCTGGAGCCCTCAGCAGTATAGGAAGGAAGTGAAACTGCTAGAGTGGGTCCAGAGAAAGGGCCATGAAGATGGTCAGAGGGCTGGAGCACCTCTCCTATAGGGACCGGCTGTGAGAGTTGGGGCTGCTCAGTCTGAAGAAGAGAAGACTCTGGGGATACCTTATCGTGGCCTTTCAGTACCTGAAGGAGGCTTGCAAGAAAACTGGGAAGGGACTTTTTACAAGGGCTTGTAGTGACAGGATGAGAGGGAAGAGATTGAAGCTTGAGGAGGGCAAATTTAGAGTGGAGATTAGGAAGAAATTCTTTGCAGTGAGAGTGGTGAGGCCCTGGAACAGGTTGCCCAGGGATTTCATGGATGTCCCCCACCCCCATCTCTACAGGTGTTCAAGGCCAGGTTGGATGAGGCCTTGAGCAACCTTGTCTAGTAGAATATGGCAATGCTATAGTGTGTGGTGCCAACTGAAACCTTCCAGCATTTCATTCAGGAGGATGACAAATTGGATCAACAAACACAAGCACTCTGCCTGGATGTCAAATGCCAATATCCTCTAGACACAAAATTATTATGTTGGTTAGGAAACATTGTCAAACTAAATAGTTTCTGGGTTTGCTTTAACCCTGATTGCTTTAACACTGCCCATGGAATCTTACGCAGTCTGCTGAGGTTGTCTCAATGTACTAGAGGAGGAAGCTTTCACCACATTGCTTTAATTTCTTTTACTTTGACATTTTAGTCTAACATTTGCAAATGTACTCTTGGAATCTTCACATGTACACTTGGGAGATCAGGTTTCCTAGGAAAATCTTTAGGGTGAAATGCATTTTCCATATGGAGATTCTAACCTGTAGAACCATCCTAAGCAATAGGAACCATCAAGCTGAAGAGATTGTGTACATTTAAAATAATCTTTTCCTCACTCAAGTAGTGAAAGAGTCTGGCTCATCTCAAGTGGTGTTCCCCAGGGCTCTGCTTTGGGGCCAGTTCTCTTTAGTATCTTATGTGGATGAGGGGATTGGGGATACTGTCAGTGAGTTTACAGAAGACACTAAGCGGGGAGGGAGTGTTGATCTGTTTGAGGTTAGGAAGGCTCTACAGAGGGACCTGGACAGGCTGGATAAATGGGCTGAAGAAAACTATATGAGGTTCAAAAAGGCCAAGTGCCAAGAAGGCAAATGGTGTTCTGGGGTGCATTAAGAAGAGTGTGGACAGCAGGTTGAGGAACGTTCTTCTCCCCATCTGCTCTGCCCTGGTGAGACCACAGCTGGAGTTTTGGGTCCAGTTCTGGGCTTCCCAGTTCAAGAGAGACAAGGAACTATTGGATAGAGTACAGCAGAGCCTATGAAGATGCTGAAGGGACTGGAATATCTCTGTGAGGAGGAAAGGCTGAGAGACCTGGGGCTGTTTAGCCTGGAGAAGACTGAGAGAGGATCTTCTCAATGCTGATCAATATCTAAAGGGTGGATGTCAAGAGAATGGGACCAGACTCTTTACAATGGTGCCCAATGACAGGAAAAGAGTCAATGGACACAAGCTAGAACCATCTGAACATAAGGAAAAACTTCTTTCCTGTGAGAGTGCAGGAGCACTGGACCAGGTTTCCTGGAAAGATTGTGGAGTTTCCTTTTCTGGAGAGGTTCCAAGCCTACCTGGACATTGTGATCCTGGGCAACCTGCTGTGATTCTGTGAATTTGACTAGATAGTTTATATTTGGGGTCCAGACTGATTATAGCAAAGCTGAAATAGCCAACTCAAGATGGTAATTTCTAATGTCCTGCTGTAATAGTTCTTGCTTTCAGCACAGTTCATTACTCTTTTCCCTTGAATTAGTTTTGAACACATTCAAAATGCTATTAACTTTCACCTTCTTTATTGTTAGCTTCCCATGAAGCACCACATTTTCTCTACCTTATCAAGTACAGTTATCACTCTCATTTTGCAGTTATAGTTCACTCTTTTTTCCTTTTCCACATATTTTTATTACCTTTCATTTCTACATTCTTATTATGCCCCAGCCTGCAGCTGAAATGATACCATCTTTCCTTTTTTCTTCTTTTTTTCATTAAAGTGCATTTTTGTGGAGTATTTTAATACCTTCTTAAGACCTTCATGGCTCTTAGGAGGAGAATAGCTTGTAGCATTATCATACAATAACTAACCAGCAAAAATGGCAAATTAAAGCAGAGAAACAAAAGACTCCTTGTGAGGTTGCCCGTGGTGCAGGGTTAGTAAATCAGCTCCATAAAATAACTCTTTTGCATAAAAAATTAACTTTTTTGTTAGTGTGTTTGTATTCCAGTTTCTTTCAGTCATTTGTCAGAAAGCTCTCTGAGACAGGTTCAGACCATGAATGTATGGAGGAATTTATAGAACAGGTGTGACTGTTCATGCAGTCATAGATTCATAGAATGATTTGGGTTGGAAGGGACCTTAAAGATCATCTAGGTCCAATGTCCCTTCCATGGGCAGAGACACCTTCTCACTAGACCGATTGCTCAAGGCTTCATCCAGCCTGGCCTTGAACATCTCCAGGGAGGGGGCATCCATGACCTCCCTGGGCAACCACTTCCAGTGTCTCACCACCCTCACTGTAAAGAATTTCATCCTAATCTCCAGTTTAAATCTCTTCTCCTCAATCTTCAATTCATTCCCTCTCATCCTATCACTACAAGCATTTGTAAAAAGTTCCTTCATGTCTTTCTTGTAGGCCTTCTTCAGGTACAGGATGACCCACATAAGGTCTTATGGGGCCTTCTTTTCTCCAGGGTGAACAGCCCTAAATCTCCTGTCCTGTCTCCATAGGAGAGGTGGTTCAGCCTTCTGGTCATCTTCATGGCCTTCCTCTGGACCTGCTCCAGCAGTTTGTTGCTTTTCTTATGCTGGGGGCACCAGAACTAGACGCTGTGCTTTAGATGGTGTCTCATGAGAGCAGAGTAAGGGATTGCTGGGATTTAATGCCTGCTTAAAGCTCTTCCTCATCCATCTGGAGGGCTGTGCTGTTATCTAATATGGAAAAATGTCTTTTAGATTCTTGGTGAAAGCACCTGGTGTGGTGCAAAGTGGTGCGAGACTGTTAAATGCAGCTTTACAACATGGTGTCATATTTAAACAAGCCAAATTACCCTCCACAGAATTTTACTGCAGAACAATTCGATTTATGCAGTATAAAAATATGTATCACTGCAGCCTGCCTTTTTCTTCCAATTCTCAAGAAACTGAAATGGCATCAAATGTCAGAAAGAGGCAGGCTTCTTTCTTCTGCTTTCAGTCACTTTCTCCAGTGAGTTGGATGAGTGCTCTGTAATGGAACTCTTTTGGCTTCTTTGACTACTGAACTCAAGCCAGATCTATGAATTAATTCAGCTTTTGCCTCTTTTAAAATGGATCAAATCCCACTGAAAGTCCCTTAGCACAGAATTATTTCGTAAATAGCTGATTTAGAGGCAATATAAATACCATTATTTGGATGATTACATCTCTTCTTGGGAAAGGAAAAGAAAATGTTTGAAAGTGAATCACTAGCTGCCCTTTATAGTTCTCTGGGTAGAGACCATTGTTAACTATCAATGACATTTGGAAAGACAAGCAGGACTGGATATAAACCATAGCAATAAAATAGAAAAGCTCTTTGAGCAGAGCTGTCATTCACCAGTTAAAACCAACCAGGAAAAGATAAAAATACCTGCCAGTAATAATGCTGGAGCTAATCATTAATGTGGTAGTCTTTGATTAACCTAACCCATGCAGTAAGACCATTAATGAAAGTCACATATAGACTTAAATTATAATGGAATAAAGTGGATTGGAATGAAATAAATGTTCAAATTGCTTCCAAGGACTGGCGCCCTCACAATTAAAGCTATTTGGAAGAGACATTAAACCAAAGGGTATGGGGCTTATAGCTCCTCCATTAACTTGTGACCATATGGAGATACAAACAGATGAATGAAGTAGCTCTACTTAAATCACTTTGATACTTCATGTAATTTAGAGGAAATGTGCTAGTAGTGCCATAACTTGTTCATTCTGCTCTGAAGTACTGTATCACCTCTCATCTGATACATATATATTTAATGAAAGCAAGTTCAGAATAACTTGACTTATCAGTCAGGATGTAAATGTGTACTGACTTGTTCTGTAGTCATCAGTGGAGCCTTGCTGAACTGCAGTGATGAATGCTAGCCAACATTGTTTTGACTGCTGTTGCCTCATAGTGAGTATTAGATCGTTACTCGAATAGTCAGTGGTTTCAAAAATATGTGTATTTTTATTTAGGAAGGATGCTTGCCTTCAGGAGAGCACTGGAAGTTATTTAAAAGCCCATTACCCATAGCTGTAAGGGCTTAATTTAAAACCCATAAGAATCATAGTTTGGGTTGGAAAAGACCTTGAAAGGTCATCTGGTCCAGCCCCTTTCTAGTGAGCATGGACATCTTCAACTAGATCAGGTTGCTCAGAGGTCTGTCGAACCTGACCTGGAATGTTTCCAGGGCTGGGGCTTCTGCCACCTCTCTGGGCAGCCTAAGCCTGTGTTTCACCACCCTCAGTGTAAAGAATTTCTTCCTTCAATCCAGTCTAAACTTCTCTCTTTTCATTTTAAGCCATCACTATTGTGGTGTCACAACAGACCCTGCTAAAAAGTCTGTCCACACCTTTCTTCTAGGTCCCTTTAAGTACTGAAAGAACACAAGAAGGTCTCGCTGGAGCCTCATCTCCTCCAGGTTGAACAACCCCAACTGTCCCAGCCTATCCTCACAGCAGAGGGATTCCAGACTTTGGATCATTTTTGTGGCCCTGATAAAAATGCAAATACAGAAACTTTTTTTTTTTTTTACTATTCCAGTTAACCAGTAAATGAAACAAATGCTGTTATACTGCTGAAAGTGTTAGCTGCAGGGCACTGTACAACCATTGATACGCTCATTGGCACAGTGTTTTCAATATCTTGTTGAAAGAGATGCTTCATACTAATTTAAATTTCTGTCTGGACCAATGAGAATGATGTGATAGACCCAGAACAGAATGGACACACTACCCATAGTTCCCTAACAGGTGCTTCAGTCTTGCAGTCCTAGAGTTTCAGCCAGGGAAGATGTTAGATTCTTTTTTCATTGTGTACTTTCTGCTGTTAGGCTGGATGTGGTTTGCCTAACCTGCAGACAGTCTTCCTGTGCTGGCCCTACTCAGATAGGGTAAGAAGTTGTCTCAACCCTCTCCTCAGTCATTATGTTTTCTCTGATACTGCAGATTGTTCTCTTCATTCTAGTTGCTTTGTTCAGGACAGATTTGGAAGGTCAGGGGCTAGGATGCCAGGTGTGCCTTGGGAGGCTCTTTTACACCTTTGGTCAGCTTCATGTCATGGAATCATTGAATCATTTTGGTAGGAGAATTGCCCCCAGTTTTCTCCATTCTGATTTCTAATTATTCTTATTTATACCTCACAGAATAAATGATTCTCCTCATTATTTTTTTCACAGCTTATCAATTTCTACAACCTAATTGCATCTTCTTCTTGTTCTTACTTAGTCATACCACATGATTTATTTTTTACTTGATTTTGTTTTTCTATGTTAAACAACTCTTTCCTTCCATCACCTTTTAAAAATTCCTCCAATTCTGCACAAATTTCTGCTGTTTTCCCAGTTAAGAGCCATCTAAGTCTGAAAATAATTAAAGAGTCAGAGAGAGGGTGAGAAAGATGGGCAAAGAGTAAATGTTTAGATCCCACAAAGCCTCCATGCAGAGCAAACTGAATTGATTTTCTGTTACCTTATTTTGTTACAAATTATGTCCAATTAGCTCATTTGTTAACTCCTCTGGAATTGTTCTGTAGATTTTGAAACTTTTCTTGTTTTCATTTAATCCCCTTGTTTCAGGTAAGATTATTTTCTCTTGATAATATTGCACACACATGTATATAATACTTGTTTCTACGCTCAACTTTTTCTTTGCTTCTTCCACTCTCAGCTCTGCCAAATTTAAATAGACCCCCACATCTCTTATACACTTTAAGGAAACAAAGACCGGAAAGTTCTAACTGTAAGCCAATGGTAACCACTTAAAACACACATGAGAAGACAGAAAGACTTCTGGTTCTGCTTAAAATGAGGTGGGGATGAGCTGGATCTCCAACTGGAAGAGTCTCAAATCGAAGGGTCACCAAAGTGAAAACCTCGTTACTGGCCAACTTAAACACAAAGGAGGGTTTCATAAGATGTAAGTAACACAAACAATTTCTAGTAGGAAATTAAAAAAAGGAAATGTAAGGCATTTTTCCATTGATTTGAATTGGAACAAGATGAAATCCTCAAATTATTGTGCCTCATTTCAGGACTTCCTTTGCAGTTTCCTCTTTTGTGAGCTGGGAACTACTCAGATGGTGGAACCTACCCGACCGGAAGGTTCATATAGTCTTTACTTCCTTGGCCCCATCTTGTACTGTCCTAGGTGAAGCCTTTCACATTTTGCACAGAAAGAACAGGTTCTATTCTCTCTTCAGAAGAGAGGTGATATTTCCATACAGGGCAAAAATAAATGTTCTCTGTAATGTCATTTTAAGCTTGACTTATCCCTACGGAAATGAGAGGGTTCATTTTACATGTGTATTGGCTTTGAGAAGCTATGTCATTTGGATCCCATTCATTCTGAATGTATTTTTTAACTGATTGTAGAGCTTTGGGTTTGGGATTTAGGGTGAACTGTGCCTCAATTGGATGATATAACTTTAATAAAGGGAAATACAGCCAAGCTACATGAGTGCATCATTAACACATCCATTATGTTCCTGCAACTTGGAAAAGATTACCCAGGAGACCTCACAAGTTAGGAATGTAACAAACTCATTTAAAGGTTCCTTGACTGTGTAACTCTGCTTGTTTAACTGTAGTATTGAGTTCTGGACTGTGTGAAATAAGTTTTTTAGGCTTACAAGTCTAAACACAACATTAAGTATGAGTGAAAAGTTATCTTTCTTTAAAACTTCTTTTTTAGTCGTTAATAAACCTGGCTTAGCACTAGTGTGACCAGCGAGAACTAGGGCAGCAATTGTCCCCCTGTACTCAACAGTGGTGAGGCCATACCTCTAATACCGTGTTCAGTTTTGGGCTCCTCACTACAAGAAGGACACTGAGGTCTTGAAGCATGTCCAAAGAAGGGAAATGAAGCTGATGAAGAGCCTAGAGCACAAGTCATGTGAGGAGTGGCTGAAGGAACTGAGGTTGTTTAGTCTGGAGAAAAAGGAGGCTGACAGGAGACCTCATCACCCTCCACAACTCCTTGAAAGGATATTGGAGTGAGGTGGGGGTTGGTCTCTTCTCCCAGGTCACAAGCAATAGGACAAAAGGAAATGGCCTCGAGTGCCAGAAGAGGTTTAGGTTGGATATTAGGAAAAGTTTCTTCACTGAAAGATTTGGGAGGCACTAGGACAGGCTGCCCCATGTCGGTGTGGTTGCCCCATCCCTGGAAGTGTACAAAGCCTGGTTGGATCGGGCTTTGATCACCCTGGTCTAATGAAAGGTATCCCTGCCTGTGACTGAGTGGTTGAAACTTACTGCTCAAACTGTTCTATGATTTGATGCTTCTATAAACTATAATCCTTATGTTCTCTTTCAAGCTTAATTTTCTATGATTCTTAAATTTTATGATCTAACTGGATGTTTTTATCACATAGAACAATCTTTTACACTGATTTGCAGTTGTCATATATTCAGCTTATTTTATAAAATACCTCTGTAGTCCCATCAAAAATTGCCTTCCAGATGACTTGAGATAATTCTATGAGGTAATAACTATGTCTCATCTTTAAAAATCTTTAAACTTGAATGGCTATAAAATAAATTATTGCCTCATCTTCCTTGCTGAGAATATTAATCTCTTTCCAGAAGATGTGGTGTAAGTTAAACATTCATGTCTAAGCAGTTTCTCTGTCAAATGTTAGATTGATTTGAATACTCTTACTGTGCAAAATTATTATGGAATAATTTTATATAGCTCAGGACTTCAGTATTTCACCAGCCTGAAAGGAGACCTCAGCCATTTTAGCAATTTGTAACATAAAAGCTCTTAGGGAGATGTTCTTGTTAAGTCTTAGAAAACCCATTTAGAGTCTTTATGAAGTAGATCATTTTTAAAAAGGATGACTTGTGAGTAAATTATGGGGTATAAAATGAAAGATTTTCCCTTGAAGAGGTAGTGGAAGGGACCACTTAGGACTTGGTGAATGTCTTAGAATCGTAGTTAATGCTACGTCTTAACATCACTGCATTGTAATGTAGTCTAATTAATAGACAGTGCCTTTGCATTACTTTGCATCTCTTTCTAAAGTAGAAAATAAATATCTTACATTTTCTCCTTGACTCCCTGAAGTATCTTTGCCCTTTGACATCTTGATTTGTTGTTTGGTTTTGGTGTGTTGTTTTGTTCTTTTTTTTCTTTTTCTTTTTTGATTGAATGTATTTGGTCACATATTTGTGTAATTTGTTCCTTATTTGTCATTTCGTAGTGTAATGATCTGTGACTTTAGACTTTTATAAGATGTTCTGTGTGAAGAAATCAGTTACAAATGTTTTGCATATATAGAATAATAGACTGCTTTGGGTTGGAAGGGATCTTTGAAGGTCATCTAGCACAACTGCCCCACCGTGAACAGGAACATCTTCAACTAGCTCAGGTTGCTCAGAGCCCCAGATATGCTGATACTGAATGCCTCCAGGGCTTCTACCACTGCTCTGGGCAACTTGCTCCAGTATTTTATCACTCTTACTGTAAATTTCTTCCTTCTATCTAGTCAAAATCTCCCCTCTGTTAGTTTGAAACCAAATCCTGTGGCCCTAAGTTTTCTATAGGCCCCTTTAAGTACTGAAAGGCCACAATAAGTTCTCCCCAGAGCCTTCTCTTCTCCAGGCTGAACAAGCCCAGCTCTCTCAGCCTGTCCTCATGGCAGAGGGGCTGCTGCCCTTGGATCCTGTGATTATTTTTCTGGCCTCCTCTGGATCTGCTCCAACATGTCCTTGTCTCTCCTGTGCCGAGGATGGAGCAGGGGGGGCAGAATCCTCTCCCTCCACCTGCTGCCCATGCTGTTTTGGATGCAGCACAGTACATGGTTGCAGTCTGAACTGCAAGTGCACATTGCTGGCTCATGTGCAGCTTTTCATACACCAGTATACCCCAAGTCCTTATACCTTGTTCGGAGGCACAATTGAAAAAACACACCAAAAACCAGAATAGATTGGTAAGATGAAAAAAAAAAACAACACAAAAAACCCCAGCATATGAACAAAATCTTTTAAAGCAGTGAGAATATTTTTATTATCTTCCATAAGAAAGATCTTAACAGATATGGGTCGGAGATTTCCTAGTGTGTTTTTCTTTGTTTGTTTGATTGTTTTCTCAGTTAGGATTATTTTTTCTTGTAATTTGATATGAAATACACTGATATGTGAATCATGGAATCACAGAATGGTAGAGGTTGGAAGGGATGTCTGGACTCCAACCTAAAGCAGGGTCACCTAGAGCAGGTGAATGATAATATTATTCTTCTTTCTTTTTTTATTTTCCCTCCAAGTGATGAACAAAAATTCAAGGATTTATAATATAGATTAGATGGCATTTTTGTGTATGAGGATTAATCACCTTCCTGGGTCCATGCTTGCTATTCTGTTCAATCTGCATCAAAGGCTGCAGCACTCATTGATAGGTCTTCTCTAAACAGGGAGTTTAATTTTCTGTTGTAAATTATAGTTCACAAATTATTTCTAACTGGATGCAAATGCCAGGGCCAGGTTCGGTGCAGTAGCAGCCTACTCATATCTGTGGAGCAATAAAATACTTCCATTTTATGATCCAGGCCTAGTCTAGTGCTTTGGGAAGAACTCTGAAGGATGACTTCAATCTTTCCCTTTTGGACAAAGGAGACTGTAGAAAACATGGTGTGCTCCATTAAACCATATATTATTCATATATGTATATATATAAAAACTACAATTTGGATATTATTTTACTTTTAGAGTTCCACAGATGTTATTTAGACAAATATGCACCTTAATGATCTCAGAGAGGTTTCAAGAGGGATTAGCCAACTGCTTGGAGTCACACTCTCCTTGCTGCTATTAAACCACAGCACCTGCTGTGAGGATTGTTCCTTGTGGGTCCTTTTAGAGCACCTTGGAGAAAACAGTGGGACATGTGAGTTTGCCAACTTGTAGTGCTAAATTTATTTTTTTTTTACTGAGACTGGAATCCATCTATAAACTTGGAGACCTTGATTTGTTAGACCCAGCAGCCAAAGATGATCAGAATTGTTTGTTCTTGCTCAGTATTTCTTTATGTTAAGCTTCTAATGAACAGGGCAGCCAGCTATCAGAAAGCATATTATTTATTAACCATACTCTATTGAGTATGGTTAATAAACTATGTATAAATTATACATAAACCAACATAAAAGAGCTCTTTTTGGACTTCATGGCATAGTGGAGCACATTGTTCTACCACACAGTTCAGATCTGAAGAAATACTTCTTAACTCTTTGCACTCATAAATGTGAAATCAATCTCCCTACTGTCCTGGGAGAGCAGTGGAGCAGAAGAAACCAATGTCTCCACCAAGAATCTTAATGTACGGCCAAATGTACGCTAGGTTTGCTGTTTGAGTATTTTCACCAACAGTGGCAGTGTCTCCTAAACAAAGTTGAATCAATCCTGCCAGGCAGTCTGGAGACAAATACTGAGTGTTACTCATTCAGTACCTGTTCCAGCAGTTACTTCCCAAAGTGCCACATTAACTACTCAGCAAATAAAGACTGAGTCAAATCCAGTCTGTAGGAGCTGTGTTACAGTTTTAACTGTTTCCAGAAGAATAATAAAAATTGTTGTTTGTTTCATAATGGATGTTGTTATTACAGCTTCTCATCTAGGCACTGCTTATTCTGTGTTATTCTCTTGTCCTGGTTTGAGCTAGAACAGAACCAGTTCTGTTCAGTGCTTTGAATTTTCAGCTCAGTCTGTGCTCAGCGAGGGCACTTTGTGAAGTTCAGGGTAAGTCTGCACAGCCAGTGGCTGCTTTTAGGAGAGAGAACACTGATGGGGAGAGTTACTGCCAAGGGCTGGGCTGCAGGAAGTCTTTGGCTTAGACTTTCTGTTGAGCAGACCAAGGTCAGTGGCACATCTTTTGTACTACATTGGGGTGCAGAAAGCAAGAGGTGGTACCTGCAGGGAGGAGAAGGCAGGATTGGTGCCATGGTTTAGTCTCATGAGGTCTGTGGTAACGGGTTGGACTTGATGATCTTTGAGGTCTCTTCCAACCTTGGTGATTCTGTGTGTGTGTGTGTGTGTGTGTGTGCAGGTGATCCTAAACAGACCAAGAAGGGATTCCATTCGATGGATGTCATCTTAAGGATAAAGCTGAGGGATCACCAGGGTCAAGTGTCTTCTTCTATGGCTGGTGTCCAAGGAGGACTCTGTCCATTCTACTTTTGATCCTAATCTGTGTGTTTCTGAATCCAGTTCCAGAATCCAGGTCCTTATTCCCATGCTCATCTGCCACTGAGTCCAGTGTGGGACTTCCCCAGTGTGTATCCCCAGCATCAGTGGTGACAGTGACATAATTGCCATCAGGAGTTTGGTTTGATATTTGTACCTATTTTATTTTTATTATGTCCATTAAAGCTGTTTTCATTTTCTTTCACTTTTTCCCTTTCTCTTCCCTTTGGGAAGGCAGAAGGGTTCATAGAGAGCCTCTGTCACTCGTCACAGTCATTGCTGTGTCACACTGGGCCATGCCTGGCCAAACCCTACCCTTGACACCCTTTTTCTGTTTTGAGGTCTCATGACTTAAGCAGTCATCTTTGTGTCTTTTCTAAACCAATTCTTATATATCAGACGTTACAGAGGGCCCTCAGCTGTATCACAGCTATCTAACAACTGTCTTCAGCATGTGTTTCTTGGCTAAAGATAGGAAGTTAACTATCTTTTATAGCATGGAATCAGGTGAAAAGAGCAGTAGTTTTCCTAAACTCTCCAGAATAACAGGTAAGTGTTAAGGCTAAACAAAGAGAACTTCCTTAACTGTAACCCTGCCTAGTTTTCTGCTGATAGTATATTTTTGTTATATTTAAATATTAATGTCCTTTGGCAAGTGCATTAGGGCTCAAGTGATAAATCTAAAACATATAGTTGCTTATCTCAAACATTAAAGTTGGGTTGATGGTCTCCTGAGTATTGAGGATTGACCATGTATACATTATTCATCCAAGATGGTTACATGTCATTAAGCCCAGACTCATTTTCATTTGACTTCCTCATGTGCTGTGGGCAGTGAGACTAGGGATATATTGACATTTGCAAAGTGTATTGCAGATCAATATGATACACTTTAAGGTAATTGTCCATACAGAAGGTAGTTACAAACTTGTGGGAAAAAGCTGCCTTTTCTGAAGGAAGAGGTTAGTTTCAACATCATACCTACATATGTACTCTGAATTCTTCTCTTTTCTGGAGCAAAGCAATCTACTCTCACCTCAAGGCTGTTTATTCTGAAATAATGTTTCTTTATTCTCAGACAATTCCTTTTCTCTGCATGGTAGTTCCTTTTGGGCTTTCTGAAAATGCTTTGCCTACAGAAATCAGATAGTGCCATTCTTTGGTGCCACTCATCAGTGCGTTCGTGCATCAACCTGCACATCTGTTACATGCTTCTGCTGGAGCAGAAGGAGATCATGGTGTGCTTTCTGTCAGCTTTCTGGTTCTAGTCCTTAGTGTGACATTTAGCAGTAAGTTTAGTAGGGTGCTTTCTGCAAACAAACACAGCTCCTGCATCTCTAACATCATGCAAACCACACAAGGATGTAGAGGTCATCTTTGGGTGTGGCTGCATTACCCTGGAGGTTGCTGGGGTGCAGAAGGTGGTGATTCAAGGACATTGCCAGAGCCTCATGTGTGGTGACTGACGGGCTACAATACCAATGAAGGAGACTACAATGCTTAAAACGACAACTACTACAACTATGAAACCAGAATGACTTTTGCTGCACTGATGCTGAATCTAGGAGCTTATAAATACCTAAAGGGTGGGGATCAAAAAGATGGGGTCAGACTCTTTTCAGTGGTGCCTAGCAACAGGACAAGAATGTGTCAGATGTTGTAGGTTTTGCTGTGTCATTGACCTGCTCTAAAAGGAACTTGTCAGGCTTGGAAGTCTGGTGCAGAACAGTTCCTTAGCTTTTATATACCCCTATGCATTCATATTTTTTTTTTCTTTTTCCTTTACATTGTGACTGCACACTGAAAGTCTTAGACCATGTAAACATATTTTACCTGCAGCTAAACCAGACAAGAGTAGGGCAGTGATTGTTCCCCTGTACTCAGCACTGGTGAGGCCACACCTCTAATTCTTGGTTCAGCTTTGGGTCTGTCATGACAAGAAGAACATTGAGGTGCTGGAGCAGGTCTGGAGAAGGGAAGAAAGTCTGGTGAAGGTCTCATGAGGAGCATCTGAGAGAACTGGGATTGTGTAATATGGACTTTCTACAACTCTCTGAAAGGGGTGTTGGTCTCTTCTCCCCAATAGCAAGTGATAGGACAAAAGGAAACAGCCTGAAGTTGTGCCAGGAGAGGTTTAGGTTGAACGTTAGGAAAAAATTTCTTTCCTGAGAGTGTTGTCAAGCCCTGGAACAGGCTGCCCAGGAATGTGGTGGAGTCACCATCCCTGGAGGGATTTGAATAGATGTTTAGATGTGGTGCTGAGGGATGTGGTTTAGTGGTGGATTTGACAGTGCTGGTTTAACAGTTGGGCTTGACGATGTTACAAGTCTGTTTCAACCTAAGTGATTCCATGATTCTATGAAATCTAGATTTATTTATGTGTGTGCATCCTTGAACTATGACTAAGAACTATGTCTTTATGTATCTTTGCATTTCAGACATTTTTTTTTTTTTTAAGCTGATACAAGAAAAATTGCCACCATAAATTATATGAAAATTCTGGCAGGAAATTCCTCCCTCCTCAGAACTAGAGATCCCTTATGTGATTGCAATGAACATATGCAGCATATTGTGATGATAGCATTTTGCCTGCTCCCAGAGAAGTTTGGAAATGATTGACTTGCTAACAACATATAAGGTAGGAGGACTGGGTTGAAAGTCTCATGATACAAAATGTGTAAGATCTCCTTTGTGTTTCTGACAGGTTCTCAAGACATACATTTTTGGTAAGTAAAATAAAGAACACTTTTGTTTATAGGACTAGCAATGCCAAGACAACTCCCCAGCAAAATGTTCTGCTTTTATTATTTATGATTTATATTGTAAGTTCTGCTGGAAGCCTCCATGAAGATCTGGAGCCATGAATACATATCAACACTCCCTGCTCCACAGGAGTAAAAATCTCTTGAGACAATACAGTTAGTGGATGTGGAGAATTGGAGGAGTGAGATATGAAGATATCTTTTCACTGTAACCTTCTCTTGGTTAATATGGTGGAATGGAAGCCACAAGTCCAGTCCTGCCACCTCAGAGTGGCCAAACCCCACCAAATGCTGCCACTGTTCCCTTCTTGGCCTCTTGATTAATTCAGTTCACATACCTGAACTCTACAGGCACTAAAAACCCTCAAGAGAAAGGTGTCTGTATTGATTATTTATGCAGAACATACTTTTTCCCCCCCAGTTATAGCTTGTGCTATGTTACTGGAGAGCCACAGCTGAAAAATATATAGGAGTTACATTTGCATAAAAGACTCCACGATATTTGACTATTCATATTCACAGCTAACAGAAAAAGAGATTTCCTGGTGTTCATGAGGAGGGGTTAGAATGGAACCCTGAAGACATGTCTATATAAGTCAGTCACTTTGTCTAATCTTCAAAGAGAAATGATCACAGAATCATAGAATCAATCATAGAATGGTTTGGGTTGGAAGGGACCTTTAAAAGTCATCTAGTCCAACTCCCCTGCAATCAGCCAGGGCACCTTCAACTAGATCAAGTTCCTCAGAGCCCCATTCAACCTAACCTGAAATGTTTTCAGGGCTGGGGCTTCTATCACCTCTCTGGACAGCCTGTGCTGGTGTTTCACCACACCTCAGTCTAAATCTCCCTCTTTTAGTTTAAAACCATCACTCCTTTTCCTGTCACAACAAGACCTGCTAAAAAGATTGTCCCCATCTTGCTAATCAGCCCCAAATGATGGAGAAGTTTGATTTAACAATTGTGACAAGATTAGGTGAGACATGTTCATGAGACACTCATGAACACTGTTAGATATGTAGGGGACAGAATTAGATGACTGAACAAGTCACAAGCATCTCAGATGTCCAGGTTCCTCTGCTGGTATGATATTGGGCTTATGCACTAAGTCATGGACTGTATTGCAAGGTAAAAGGTTTGTTGGACTTGAGGCCATAAAGTAGGAATTCTTCTTCCAAGCATCTATAGTCCATTATGTCATAATGTGCATGGGACTCTTATCATGTGAATAATATTCTAGTTAACTATAATATAAATAATATTTTACAAGTCCCTGGACCCCAATTTATGTGACATATTGTAAAGGCTCCAAAAGAGCCTCTTTCTGAATGGTTCCAGTCAATTGGGCTCTTAACTGGTTTGGTAAGGAGTTGAGAATCTGAGAATGAAACTGGTCCCAATTAAGCTGTAAAAAGTGTTTTATAAATGAGAAACACACCAGTGATTTGGAGCCAACTTAGAAACAGAGCACTACTGTTTTGTGTGCAGGACTGAGCTGGGAGGGTAAAGGGCAGTTTCAAGAATAGCAGCTTTATATTTCATCTGATTCTGTGCCCAAATGAGCCATCATGTTATTGAAAATGCAACGTTTGAGTGGGTTAAGGACATGACAACCAACTTTATATCCAGATGGCCAAATAGACCCAGCATGTGGCTTCTTTCTGAGACCCTGCATACAAACTGTGCCTTTCTCAGGGCCACCCTCTTATTTCCAGAGATCAAAGGGTTGTGAACGATGATGCAGTCTAGTTGGAGACCTGTAGCTACTGATGTTTCCCAGGGGTTAGGACTGGGTCCAGTCTCATTCGACACGTTCATCAATGACTTGGATGAAGGGACAGAGCGGACCCTCAGCCAGTTTGCTGATGATACAGAACTGGAAGATGCTGCTGACACCCAATGGCTGTGATGTCATTCAGTGAGACCTGGACAGGCTGGAGAGTTTGGCAGGGAGAAACCTAATGAAGTTCAACAAGGACAAGTGTAGAGTCCTGCACCTGGTGGGGAATAACCCCCTGCACCAGTGAGGGATGAGGAGCTGACCTGCTGGAAAGCGGCTGCACAAAGAAGAACCTGGGAGACCTGGTGGACAAGTTCACCGTGAGACAGCAATGTGTCCTCAGGGCCAAGAAGGATGATGGTGCCAGGGATGCATGAAGAATGTGGCCAGCAGGTTGAGAGAGGTTCTTCTCCCCCTCTACTCTGCCCTTCTGAGGCCACATTTGGAGTACTGTGTCCAGTTCTGGCCTCCCCACTTCAAGAAAGACAAGGAACTACTGGAGAGAGTGCAGCAGAGTGCACAAAGATGCTGAGGAGACTGGAGCATCTCTGTGAGGAGGAAAGACTAAGAGACCTGGGGCTGTTAAGCCTGGAGAAGGGACAGCTAGGAGGGGATCTTACTAATGCTGATCAACATCTAAAGAGTTAGGGTCAAGAGGATGGGGCCAGAGCCTTTAAAGTGGTGTTCAGTGGCAGGGCAAGAGGCACAAACTGGAACCCAGGAGGTTCCATTTGATCAACAGGAAAATCTTTGCTGTGAGGGTGCCAGAGCCCTCGAGCAGGCTGCCCAGAGTAGTTGTGCATCCTCCTTCTCTGGAGAGATTCCAAACCCACCTGGACATTGCAATCCTGGGGAAACTGCTGTGGGTAACTGCTCCAGCACAGGGGCTGTACTGGATGATCTCCAGAGGTCCATTCCAACCTCTACCACACTGTCATTCTGTGCCTTGCAGCAAACACTTTGAAATGCATTAACTGGACTACTTTTTGACTGCAGATGTTTGACATCTTCTGTTTGTATTTCCTGAGTGCTTCAGGAGCATGAATCATTGGCTTTGTTAGTCTCAGCCCTCCTCTATAGCTCTTGTCCAGGTGAACTCTCACAGGCAGTAGGGCTCTGCACAATGGCCCCTGTCGCAGGTCTTGGGATGTTCGTAAACCAAGAGCTGAGAGGTCACAGAGGAAACAGGTACCCACTGGAACTACAGGATATATGAGGATGCTTCATTTGTTTTGAGGCTGCTTTTGAACAGTTTTATGACTCAGGGAGCCACATTGAGAACTATGGTTAACAAGATGGTCAATTAAGTGTGGCTACATCAAAGCTGTGGTAGATACTGTGATTGTTAAGATAGATTTCCTGCCCTCTGAAACCTGGGAAATGCTGACCTCCTAAAGTTAGGACTAATTTTCACCATCACAGAGGTGTGTTCCCTGGGTCTGTTCTTTAATGCTTGATGTGGTTTGATATCAACTGTGACCAAGTACTTCCCAAATTACTAGAGTTTAAAATGAAACAGTGATTACTAGTTGCTTTCAACATCTGTTGCTCATTTATTAATGATTGAGAGCAAAGATCATAAACCCACACCACCAGAAAACACAGGTGACTATGGATGGGGACTTCTTATCTGGAAAAAAAGAAACTTTTTCTCTTGGCAGAGTTATCTAGTGACATGACATGATTTAATGGCTATCCTTCAGGACACTTAATAAACATAGGGGCTGCTTTTGTTTGATAGATTATTACAGATTTACATGCACCACATTTTAATGAGGTGTCTGTGTCTGATTTGGTTTACTTTTGAAACTGGGACTCAGAAATATTTTCTCAAAGAGCAGAAATTGTTATTATTTACAAAAAAATTCAAATATATGATAATTTTCTCCCCTCCCCCCTTCCCCTCTTCCCCCCAGCATTGAGTTTGGGAATACTGCTAAGGAATGTAGAAAGCAAAAATCCCAAAGCCTAAATTTTCCACAGAGCTTTGAAAAACACAACAGGTTCCCAGATTTGGAATACTGGAAAACTAAACTTCCCCACAGGTGAATACTTTCTGGTTTACAGTGTAGCAGGTACTCTGATTTAGATCATGGAGACAACTGCTGTCATGCTACAGAGAGAATTGCATTAGACATGGCTCTTTATAACTCTGCTGGTTCAGTGGCAATCTCTGGATTATTGACATCTTGTTGGCAAGACTAGAGCTAATGCAGTATGTTGCAAAACCCCAATACTTCTTTTTTTCTGACTCTACTGCATCAAAGGCAAGCTGAAAGAGGCACCTGTTCACCACAAAGGACATTTAAGGACTTGTAATACCTTGACATCACTTTATCAAGACTTCTGGTGGAATCAACCACTTTAGAGAATCATAGAATCATATAGTGTTAGTGGTTGGAAGGGACATCTACAGATCATGTTGTCCAATGCCCTTGCCAGAGCAGGACCACCTAGGGCAGGCCATACAGGAACACATCCAGGGGGCTTTTGAAAGTCTCCAGAGGAGGAGACTCCACAACCTCTCTGTGCAGCCTGTTCCAGCACTCCATCACCCTCATAGTAAAAAGTTTACCGTCATGCTGAGGTGGACCCTCTTGTGTTCTAGCTCATACCTGTTATTCCTTGTCCTCTCACTGGGCACCAACAAAGAGCCTAGCACCTTCATCTTGACAGGCACCACTCAGCTATTTATAGACATTAATATGATCCACTCAGCCTCCTCTTCTCAAAACTAACGAGCCCCACAACACTAAACATGTCTATGATTCATAACAGAAAGAAGCAGAGGGACTTTTCTGGGACATTATCTCTGTGGCTTTCCCATTTCATCTGTGGCATTTATTTGAGAGTTGAAGCTCTAATTATGACAACTGAATGACTGAAACTACCCAAACTGATAAAACACAACCCCAGCTGATGCAACATAATTGTACCACTAAGCTTTCCATTATAAGTTAATTTGCAGTTTATATATGAATTGAAATGGCAGAGAATATACTAAATTAATTGGAAATAACACAATTAACATAAAATCCTTAGGGTAAAGTAGATTAATGGAGCTATTTGAGAAAAAAAATATTATTTATTAAGCAACAAATAACGCTCTTAGAACTTGTTATTGAAATACTCTTTTTCTATATCTTTGAGAGCAGATGTTGTTATTTTCACATTAAGTGTTTGGTATTTTGTTCCCCTTTTGGCTTCAAAATGAAAGCCCACTTTAAATGAAAGTAGTTTGAAATACATAGATACTAGAAAGGCATCTGTGAAAATTCATTTCTTGAACCACTTCCTTAAAATTAGTTGTCTGTCCATCTAGCCAGTCAGTGTGTGAGAGCTAAAGATAAGGACGAGGATCAGGCAAAGCTGTTTAATAACTGTTGAGCTCTTCAGTGAGCTGTGGTTTGCCCATGCCTGTGATAATGGAATTAGATTTTTCAGTCTGAGACTTTAGGGAGTAACAAAGATTATTGGCTAAGATGAAATCTTTCAAAAAGACATCTTTCCATCATTTTAGGGACATACCTTGTCTCTTACCACACCTAACCAGCAGCTACTTCAAAGCTGCTTGAGCTCATCAACAGAGACTTTTCCCCGGCCCCTGCTAGCTGGGTTGGGCTCTGAACAGCCCTCTGGACAAGGAGCTGGGCAGGGCAATGCCTAGGGGAGCAGGATGGATGTCTGGGGGAGTGGGATGAATGTCTGAGGAAGTAGTATGATTCAGGGAGCAGGATGGATACCTAGGGAAGCAGGATGCCTGGGAGAGTGGGATGCTTAGGGCAGCAGGATGGATGCCAGGGAGAGTGGGGTGCCTGGAGGAGAGGTGTATTTGGGGAAGCATGTCCTGGGAAAGAGGGATAGATGCCTGAGGGAGCAGGATGCCCGGGGAAGTAGGATGGATTCCTGGGGGAGCAGGATTCTTAGGGGAGTGGGGTGGATGCCTGGCAGAACGGGATGGCTGGGGGAAGTGGGCCGGCCAGCCTAAGCTCAGGCTGCCTGTAGGTCGCCTTCTGAGCACCACAAGAGGGTGCGAGTGCCCTGCGCGGCCACCTCACCGCCAGGAACGGGAGATTTTATGAATGCATTAGCAGAGAAAGACTTCCCTGTAACATCAAGGGGAGCAGTGTGACTAAAGGAAAGGAAATGAATCAGGTTAGGGGGTCAAAGTCTCAGCTTGTTCCCCCGTTGTTGGTGAGGTGAGGTCGGTCAGCACCAGCCATGGGCTGTTCCTGCCTAGGTGAGTGGGTCTTCAAAGGAGAAGATTTATTTATCTGGTGGTTTGGTGTGGTTGGTTTGTTGTTTTTTCTTTTTAAGCTCAGCCCTTTATACAAAGGCAGTGGAAGTTTAGCGAGTCACTGGCAATAGGGAAAATGAGTTGAACTGAATCCCGAATTTCTGGGACTTTCTCATGCTGGAGGAAATACCTAGTGTGTGTGTAAACCTCTCTAGGAAGTGAATTTGGACCTGTAGCAGTAAAGGAGAGCTATCCTGGGCCAAACAGCAGCAGGTAACAGTGATGGGAAAATGTTTCCTGCTCAAGAGTTCAACACTTTCTCAGTTACTCCTCAGCTGTTTCTCTGTTGCTTGGTTGTTTCAGAGCAGTAGGTGGAAGTGGCATCCAAGCCGAGAGGCATTATTTAAACATCCTGTGTGCTCTTCTGAGGCTGCTTTTCTGATGCTACAGGGTATGAATGTAGAAATAAATTTTCCACACTGCTGTTTTTTTTAAGTATGTGGGTTTCTGTGGTGGTGTGTGTGGGGGGGGGTTGGTAGTTTTTTTTGGTTGGTTTTGCATGTGTGTTTATTCTTTATTATTTTTGAAAACAAAAATGAAATTGGGGATAACTTCTCTATTTTACAAGCACATTGCTTTCTTAAGTCGCCTTTCAGTCCTAATAATGGATAAAATCAAGAGTAAATCAAGCTGAAAGACTCAGGCATAAGCAGAGATAAAGAGCTAGGGAACAGTATCTAAGCTAGGCAACAGCTCTCATGTGCCATGTTTTCAAACCTTCTTCTCCCCCAAAGCAGAATCAGTATTCCTTCCCAGCTTTTAACACAACATGTTGATACAACAGATTAGAACACAGGAGGCTTCACTGCAACATAAGGAAAAGCTTCTTTACTTTGAGGTTGCCAGAGCTCTGGACTAGGCTGCCCAGAGAGGTCATGGAATCTCCTTCTGTGGAGGGATTCCAAACTTGCCTGGGCATCACGGGCCTGGGCAACCTATTCTGGGTGACCCTATTTCAACAGGGGAGTTGGACTAGATGGTCTCCTGAGTCACTTCCAACCTCTACCATTCTGTGATACTCTTATTTATTTACACATTTATACAGATTTCAAAGAGAAATTGCTTCATATCTTGTATGTGTAAATGCTCTATCTGTTCCTAAACATCTCAGGACATTAATTGTGAAATTTCCTGGTTATATAAATTATTTTCTGTAAGAACTGCCTTTGAAGCACAACTCACAAAATATAAATAAAAGCAAGATAGATATAAAAGTCCTCTGAAGGAAACATAGCTCTAATGAAAATTGTTCATCTGTGAATCTAAAGCCCATAGTAAGTGCAAGTATTTCATGTGGTATGCTTGAGAGGGACACATTTTGATCCGGGCAGAAATCAAACTATTTAAAAGCTCTGATTTTAGTTATAGTGGAGTGATTAAAATATTGCTTAAAAAAACAAAAAAGAGAAGTCAATAATTTCTAGAGCTTTTGGAAGTGTCTGAAAATGGCTGTAGCTGTTCTACCTGCAGCTGACATTTTATCTGATGAGAAATCCTAGTGCTTAGTTTGCTCAGTAAATACATGGAAGGAAGGATTTTCCTTCTGACTGCAAGGAAAAGTCAGAAAAATGAAGGAACTATTAAATGCAGATTCAGAAACTGGCAATGTTCCTTCTGCGCCAACAGAGCAGTTCAGTTCAATGTTGAAGTTTCTGCATTAAGTTGCTACTGGGGTCTTTCTGATGATGAGAGGCTGAGAGTCCTAGGTCTTGTTTAGCCTGGAGTAGAGCAGACTGAGGGAGGATCTTATCAATGCTGACCAACAGGGTCAAGAGAATGGGGTCAGACTCTTTCCAGTGATGCCCAGCAACAGGACAGGTGGCACTGGGCACAAAGTAGAACAGAAAGTTCCATCTGAACTTGAGGAAAAGCTTAGTATCATAGTATCAGTCAGGATTGGAAGGGACCACAAAGATCATCTAGTTCCAACCCCCCTGCCATGGGCAGAGACACCCCACACTAGATCAGGTTGCTCAGAGCCCCATCCAGCCTGGCACCCCCAAGTCTCTCTCCTCAGGGCTGCTTTCCAGCCAGTCACTGCCCAGCCTGTATTTGTGCCTGGGATTGCCTCGACCCAGATGCAGGACCCTGCACTTGGTCTTGTTGAACCTCATGAGGTTGGCTTGTGCCCACCTCTCCAGTCTGTCCAGGTCCCTCTGGATGGCATGCCTTCCCTCCAGCGTGTCTGCTGCACCACACAGCTTGGTGTCATCAGCAAACTTGCTGAGGATGCACTCAATGCCACTGTCCATGGCACCGACAAAGATGTTGAACAGGACTGGAGGGGCAGATCCTGCCTGACCAACCTGATCTCCTATGATCAGGTGACCCGTCTGGTGGATGTGGGGAAGGCTGTGGATGTAGTCTACCTGGACTTCAGCAAGGCCTTTGACACCATTCCCCACAGCAAACTCCTGGCCAAACTGTCAGCCCTTGGCTTGGACAGCAGCACTCTGTGCTGGGTTAGGAACTGGCTAGAGGCTGAGCCCAGAGAGTGGTGGTGAATGGCGGCCAGTCACTAGTGGTGTTCCCCCAGGGATCAGTGTTGGGCCCAATCCTATTCAATATCTTTATTGATGATCTGGATGATGGGATTGAGTCCACCATTAGTAAGTTTGCAGATGACACCAAGCTGGGAACAGATGTTGGTCAGTTAGAGGTTACAAGGGCTCTCCAGAGGGACCTTGACAGGCTTGATAGATGGGCAGAGTCCAACATGATGTCATTTAACAAATCCAAGCACTGGGTGCTGCACTTTGGCCACAACAACCCCACGCAGTGCTACAGGCTGGGGTTGGAGTGGCTGGAGAGTGGCCAAACAGAAAGGAACCTAGGGGTACTGATTGACAGATGGCTGAACATGAGCCAGCAGTGTGCCCAGGTGGCCAAGAAGGCCAATGGCATCCTGACCTGCATCAAGAATAATGTGGTCAGCAGGAGCAGGGAAGTCATTGTGCCCCTGTACTCAGCACTTGTTAGGCCACACCTTGAGTCCTGTGTCCAGCTCTGGGCCCCTCAGTTTAAGAAGGACATTGAGACACTTAAAGGTGTCCAGAGAAGGGCAACGAGGCTGGGGAGAGGCCTTGAGCACAAGCCCTACGAGGAGAGGCTGCGGGAGTTGGGATTGTTTAACCTGGAGAAGAGGAGGCTCAGGGGGAAACCTTATTGCTCTCTACAACTACCTTAAAGGAGGTTGCAGCCAGGTGGGGGTTGGTCTCTTCTCCCAGGCAACCAGCACCAGAACAAGAGGACACAGTCTCAAGCTGCACGAGGGGAGGTTTAGGCTCAAGGTGAGGACTTTCTCCACAGAAAGAGTAATTGGCCATTGGAATATGCTGCCCGGGGAGGTGGTGGAGTCACTGTCCCTGGAAGTGTTCAGAAAAGGATTGGACGTGGCACTTGAAGCCATGGTTTAGTTAGTCATGAAGGGTTGGGTGATAGGTTGGACTTGATGACCTCTGAGGTCTTTTCCAACCTTATTGATTCTATGATTCTATGACAATATTGTCATGCCCTTTCTATGGGCATTTTCCTGTGAATGTAATATTATCAGGTTTGGGTGTTTTTTTGGGGGCCTAAGAAGGTCCCATGAAGCAAAATATTACCTAAAGCCAAATCCTATGTGTTATAACTGTAAATATAGTAGTAAAAATTTCAACCATGTTTTGTCTCAAACAGCTTTTGAACCACTTGTAGTTGTTATTTTTTGATATGATGGTAAGCTTGTATTGCTCTTTATTATAGACCACTTGTGATACTCTTGCAAAGTGATGAGATTCTCCACAATGACAAATGCAGACCTCACTGTAAGCTTTCCATTAAATTACATTAATATAAGATATCTGGAAAATAGCTAATGGTTGAGGAAGTGTGGAATAAGAGTAGCTACATAACCACCCAAAAGGCACCATCTTACTTGTGGAAATAAAGACAATGGTGGTGCAGTTCATTTTCCAAACATATTTTAGGTATGTGGCATAATTTTACTGACCACTAAAAAGGAAAAAAAAAAGGCATAATGTCTGCTTGTTCAGAATTCTCTAAATACAAATAAGTGAAAGAATTATATTCAGCATAGAGAGTTTTCTTAGTTGAAGCCAATCAGACGTTTCACATAGTCCAGTCTTGGATGAGTGTGTGGCTTTGCATTTGCATCCAAAGGTATTGAACCATGTACCAACTATTAAGTGGGTCCAGATCAAGGCCACAAAGATGATCAGAGGACTGGAATACCTCTGCCATGGATAGGCTGAGGGAGTTGGAGTTCAGCCTGGAGAAGAGAAGGTTCCAGGAAGAACTTAGAACAGCCTTCCAGTATTTCAAGGAGGCTACAGGACATTTGGAGCAGGACTTTTTACATAGGCATGGAGTGGTAGGACAAGAGGTAATGGCTCCAAACTGGGAAAAGCTGGATTTAAATTAGACACTGGGAAGAAATTCTTCACCACAAGGGTGGTGAGGCTCTGTGACAGGTTGCCCACAGAAGTTAGGGGGGGTGTCCAAGCCTGGAAGTATTCTAAAGCAGGTTTAATGAGGTCTTGTGGAGCCAGGTCTAACAGAAAGTGTCCCTGCTCTTGGCAGGGAGTTGGAATGAGATGATATTTAAGGTTCTTTCAAGCCCAAACCATTCTATGATTCTATGATTCCACATACAGAATAGTTCAAAACACTTGAAACAGACCACACTTGGGTTGCTTGTACAAGACAAAATTTTATGGTCAGTACTCCCCCAATATATACAAGACTGCTACAATTTTCTGCAAGGCCCCAGAGTTTTGAAGGGCATGGAGGCATGCCTAGGATACTCCTAGAAGCTCACTCCATGCCGCTTGAACTGGTGGTGGCTGCAGTTGCTTATGGTCGTCTGGAACAGCCCATTCTTGGCTGTCTTCCCTCATTCCAGTTTCATTTACATCAGTGAAGTCGACAGCTTCTCAGAGGTGGCCATGCTGAGATGACAGCTTGATAAAACGATTAAGAAAGACCTGCTTCCTGCTTCAAAAGTATTGTGTGCTCTATCTCTGCTTCTCTGGAACCTCATTTAGTAGCTTTTTAATTTCTCAGACTTTCTTAAAGCAAAAGAAAAAAAAATATTAGTTTGGAAAAGGAAGTAAACTCAGAGACATTTTCCATGTAATTCAGAACATTTGCTAAAATTTAAAACCTACTTTGAATGAAACAAGGGCTTTATACTTGCTCCTCAGGAGTTCTTTGGCACAGAGGCACAGCTCAGGAGACAGGTCATATATGTGTTATGATTGAGTGAATAAACTTTTGGGAGTCTCCAAAGGCAGAAAGAGGCTGATTAAACAAATGGAAATGGAATACAGAAATGAGCAAATATAAAATGAAGAAATGCATCATGAAAAAGTTTGACTTTCTGGTTTCCTTTGTTAAAACCCCTAAAATCTTTACCTTGCAGTTTGGTCTGTAGGGGCATGACTTCACCCAGTGCTTCATAGCTGTAGATGACAGCCCCCACCTGATGTAATGCTGCACAATGAAATGGGAAGTTCTACTAAAGTTCAGTTCTTCTCTGCCTAATTATGACAAAATTTTTGATGAAAGCAATGGCAGTTTCACAGGAGCAAAGCAAATAATTTGATTTCTCAAAAGCTTCAGGACTATGAATTTAGGGATTGTTCTCAAAAGACTGCTGCTTCCATTTAGGCTTGGAAGAACTGACCAATAAAAGCTAAGAGCAATAAAAGCAGAGAAAGACCTGGGCTTGTTGGTCAATGGCCAGCAGATTAGGTTCAAGTGTGTGCCCAGCTGGCCAAGAAGGCCAGCAGCATCCTGGCCTGTATCAGGAGTAGTGTAACCAGCAAGAGTAAGAAAGTGACTGTCCCCCTGTATTCTGCACTGCTGAGGCCACACCTTGAATGCTGGGTTCTGTTTTGGGACTCTTTCTAACAAGAAGGACATTGAGGTGCTGGAGCATGTTCAGAGAAGGACAATGAAGCTGGTGAAGGGTCTAGAGCACTAGAATTCTTCTGAGGACCATCTGAGGGAACTGGGGTTGTTTAGCCTGGAAAAAAAGGAGTCTGAGGGGAGACCTCATTGCTCTCTAACTACCTGCAAGGAGGTTGTAGCAAGGTGGTTGGTCTCTTCTCCCTAGTAACAAGTGATAGGACAATAGGAAATTGCCTCAAGTTGCACCAAGGGAGGTTTAGGTTGGATATTAGAAGAAACTTCTTAAAGGGTTATCAAACACTGTGTCAGGCTCCCCAGGGAGATAATTGAATCCTCATCCCTGGAGGTGTTTAAAAGACTCAGAGATGTGGTGCTGAGGCACATAGCTTAGCACCAGACTTGGTAGAGTTAGATAATGGTTGGACTTGATGATGTTAAATGATTCTGATTCTGATGTAGAGTACCCACCAACTTGTTGCAGGTTCTCAGGACTGGACAAACCACTACTTGCTGTATGCAGCAAGAAACACTAAGAGCATTTTTTTTTCTGAGTAGGGAAATAAACCATCCTCTTCTGAAATCTTTCAACTTTTTAACAGCCAACTGTGGTATGACAGCATGTGGAACAATTCACTTTAATATTACTATCTTACCTTTAGGGAAGGATAGCCACAAAGCATGCAGAAAAGACCTGTGTTACACATACCTGGTGGTACTCCTTGTGTTTAGACATTTGAGCATTCACTGAGGATATCCAGTATTTTGACTGTGAGGGTGCTTCCTTAGGAAACATCTGGTGCTAACTGCAACTGGAAACAGCTTTCTAGAACAGATGGAACTCTGGTCCAGTACAATGGTTGCTTTGTTCTCAGTGAGTAAATTTAGGCAGATGAAGAGGAAGGAAGCAGAATGCATGCAGAGTGAGGTCAGAAAGCAGCATGTCTCAGAAAAGTGTCTGCTTGTTGAACAGAAAATTGCTGTTGCAAGATATGAATCAAAGATAAAAGAAAACAAGTAGAAGAGGAAGAAGCTCCAGCTTTGTGCTAACATATGTCTGAACAAAATGCTTCCCATGCTGTTCTTGTGGATCCCCATCGCCCACTTTAAAGGGATGATGCCAAGTTCTGTCCTTGGTTCTTTTCCCAATACAAAATCTAGTCCCATCTGTGATCACAAATTCAGGCAGGATTGCTTTGTGGAAAGGCTTCTGGGATGCCTCTGTGCTGCAGCCTTGTCATTGTCAGCCTTCTTGTATTTCTCCATTGGTTGTTTGGCTGTCAGTTTGATATCAGCCACACTAAACAGGGTTCTTGGTCCTATCCTAGACATATATAATGCACTTGTAAAGCCCTTGTCATCTCACAGTCAGAGTTCTTCAAGGGTTAGGGCAGGGCTGGCCATTAGACAAACGTCAAGGGCTTTTTGTGAAGCCCTCTGCCTTCCCAAAGGGAAGAGAAAGGGAATAAAGGAGAGGAACTAATGGGCTGGGAAGGAAACTAAACCAGCTTTAAAGAAAATAATAACAATAAAATGAAATAGACACAGAGAGATACAGAACAATGGTGAACCCAATCCCCTGATAGCAATGACATCACCATTGTCACCACTGATGATGTGGGCAGGCACTGGAGAAATCCCAGACTGGACTCAGTGGCAAATGTGAACTGGATTCAGGAGCTGGATTCAGGAACACATGGATCTCTTGCTGGTTTTTATGCATATTATCTGATTTCCTAAGAAATAATGCACATTGTACTACCAGTCCCACAATTACATGGTCTAATTTCGAAGCCCTAAAATGCACTGTCTCAGTGATTCCATTAGGCACAGTGGCCATTAAGGAACAAAGACTCATCATGCCAAAATTTGTTTAAATGAACATAAATGCCAGTGATAATAAATAACTTGCCCTGAAAGCCACTCTGTTCACCAGTCATATTCCTTCTTGACACAAGAAAATGGAGTAGATCAGAACACTTGGTCTCTAATAATGCTGTACAAGATGGAGCTACCATTACAATGTCCATTAAGGTGGGAAATATGTGCAATATTTTGTTTCTCTTATCAGCTTCTCTTGTCTATTATATTGCATACCTTGATCATATCTTGCTGACATTTTTAACCCACGTGCCACTATCACTGGAGGTATGGAAATGATGGCCTGCTGATGACCTCAGATTGTTTGGGGTTTTGGCTGTTTAGCCTGGAGAAGTGAAGGCTGAGAGGAGATCTTCTTGGTGCTTATCAATATCAAAAAGGCAGGGGTCAAGTGGATGGGGTCAAACTCTGTTTGATGGTGCCAAATGTTAGGACAAGAGGCACTGGGCACAAACTGGAGCACAGAAAGTTCCACATGAACACGAGGAAAAGCTTCGTTCCTGTGAGTGCTACAGCACTGGAAGAGGCTGCCCAGAAAGGCTGTGGAAGCTCCTTCTCTGGACATTGTTGTCCTGGGCAACCTGCTCTAGCAGTAGGGTTGGAGCAGGATACCCAGATCCTTTCCAACCCCTAGAGTTCTGTGATGGTTAGCAATCCCATATATCCCCTAATAATTTGCTTCTTAATTAGCTGTTAATAGCAGGGTACTTTTCTGGTTTTACTTTTAACCTGTAGGATTTTCTCCATGACATCTGCAGTGTATATGGAAGGCAGCTGATTCTTTGGTTCTACCGTGACTGAAAACTACATTTCTTTCTAGAGAAGATAGTGTGCAAATAAGTAACCTTCCAGCATCTCAGAACCACTACTCCTACCTTGACTGTATATCATATATTAGAAAACACACACCTATATCTCTTTAGCACATTTTGATCTGTCTTTTCTGTTCCTGTTGTGCAATTTACATTTCCTTATGTAGGACATCAGCCTGCTGGGATGAGTCCAGAGGAGGACACAAAAATGATCAGAGGATCTGAGGGCTGGAAACCCTCTGCTGTGAGAACAGAATGAGAGAGTTGGGGTTGTTCAGGCTGGAGAAGAGAAGGCTCCAGGGAGACCTTATTTTGGCCTTTCACTATTTAAATGAGGCTATAAAAAAGATGAGGACAGATTTTTTCAGTAGGGCCTGTTGGCAACAGGTCAAGGAGTACTGGTTTTAAACTAATAGAGGGGAGATTTAGACTAGATAGAAGGAAGACATTTTTTCTGCTGAGGGTGGTGAAACACTGGCCCAAGTTGCCCAGAGAGGTGGTAGAAGCTCCATCCCTGGAAATTCTCTGGGGGCTCTGAGCAACCTGATCTGGTTGAAGATGTCCTGCATTGAATTTGTACTAGATGACCTTTAAATGTTCCTTCCAACCCAATCCCTTCTATGATTCTGTGTAGTTCTCAACTTCCAGCTTCATCAGACACCTAACAGCACCTTAGTTCAAAGTTATTAAGAGTGTTAATCAGTAGAGCTCCTATGAAACCTAGGGTCCCTGAAGAAGATGTAAAACTGGAAATGAGCTTAGCTGTTGCAAGGACACAGTCAGCAGTCTATGATTTTTAGATTTCATATGCATCATATTCAGAGCTAAAGCAAAGGAAATTTGTTGTACTAAAAATAGTTCTGTGGCGAAAACTGCAGCTGTGCAAGAGCTGTGCTGTCTGGACACACCTGACCTGCTGCTTCAAAAAAATCCCTCTTACCTGGCTATTTTAGACAGGAATAAGGAAGAAAGAAAGAAATATGTTCACTGAAATGGGAATTAATATAGAGTATTTGTTCTTGATACTTTTATTAGATGTTATATGTATTATTAAAAAAAACCCTCCATGGGTCACTTGAAGTGGAATTTTCTGTTCCTTAATATCCTGCTGCAGGGTGCCTGGGCTCTGGCAGGAAAAGGCTTGTCACAGAAGGGACATGTTCGTTAGAATCTCATATTTCATTGTCATGAAGGAGCTGGAGAATTTTCCCTTTAAACAAGTTCTCTTCATCATTGCATTTCTGTGGGGACCAATGCAATTTAATTTAATACCTTCATGAATGACATGGAGAGTGGGATCAAGTGCACCCTCAGCAAGCTTGCAGATGACACCAAAGTGAGCAGTGTGACTGAGTCACTAGAGAGGCAGGATGTGACCCAGAGGCACTTGGTCAGGCTGGAGGAGTGTGTCTATGTGAACCTTATGAAGTTCAGGAAGGACAAGGACAAGATCCTGCACACGGGTCACAGCAATCCCATACAGAAATACAGGCCAGAGGATGAAGGGATTGAGAGCAGAGCTGTGGAGAAGGACTTGGGGGTGCTGGTGGATGAAAAGATGGATACGAGCCAGCAATGTATACTCACAGCCCAGAAGCCACCTGTGTCCTGGGCTGCAACCCCAGCAGTTCGGGTGAGAAGCTTGGAGCTTATTATGTTGCTGATGCTTGAGTGTTCCAGACCTGTATTATCATTGGCTACCCATTTGTTACTAAGTGATATCAGTATTTGCAAAGCATCCCAGTCCAGACAACACTGGAAGGTCAGGGCAGGGAAGGGAAGAAAAAGGGGAAAAAAAAGGGACAGTAGAGAGGAGAGAAGAGAAGAGAAGAGAAGAGAAGAGAAGAGAAGAGAAGAGAAGAGAAGAGAAGAGAAGAGAAGAGAAGAGAAGAGAAGAGAAGAGAAGAGAAGAGAAGAGAAGAGAAGAGAAGAGAAGAGAAGAGAAGAGAAGAGAAGACAGAAGGAAAATATAACAAAAAAGAAAAAAAAAGAGAAGAAAAGAAAAAAGAAAAAGGAAAGAAAAGGGGAAAAAAAAGAAAAAAAGAGAAAAAAACCAGCAATGTTTTTCATCACAGTTTATTATACAAATGCATCCACTGGTGCTGTTAGCACGAGAGCTGGGGAAAGAAATGTTCGGACACATCAGACATTGTCCTGTATCCTCTGCTTGCAGCTAAGGAGATTTTGAAGCTCTTCTTTGTACTGTCCTAATTGCAGCTAGTGAAAGCGAGACAAGTGTTGCAGCAGTCTGGGATACCTCTTTGCCTGGCGTGAGCATGCTGTGGAGCACTTTCTGCTCCATAACACCTCTCTGACTCCTTTCAATCTCTGTGTTTCACAAACATGGCCTCTAAGGGCCCATGAAAAAGTTCAAAGTGGGTCACAGACTGCAGTGGGGTGAGAACAGACTGTATTAATTGTCTGCAATGGGGAAACCAAGTTGCTACCAGCAATTAAAGGAGGCTAATAGTTCTTTGGCTGATGTAAACTCTTGTAGCCAGTAATTACAGCTATTGCATATTCCCTAGACCTGAAGAAATTGAACAGCTGCCATTTTGTCTGAGAAGTGGCAACTGACAGCTTAATTGACTTTTTTAGATGGAGAATGGGAATTTAAGCTGCATGCTAACAGTAAAGTTACTAATTGTAAATCAACAGGGTTTTTAATCACAGAGAAGTTTTAAAAAGAAACATGTGCAGTGGGGATTGAAGTCCAGGGGACTCATGCACAAGAGACTGGCAGCAAGACTTGAGGAAAAGAACTTCTTTTTAAATGCTTGAGAACTGGATAAACTACCACACACACAAAGGAGAATGATGAGAGCAGAGGAAGAGTGAGTGGGAGATGGAAATTTTATAAAATATCAAGCAGATTTGGGTGAGTTTCAAAGGTCAGGGCTGGGATGGGCACTAAACAAGTGACAGATGCTGTCTATGAACCACTTTTCCTTCCAAAATGAGGAGAGAAAGGGAATATGGAAGAGAGAGTGATGGGTTGGGAAAGAAACTAAACCAACTGGAATGGAAAGAACAAGAATAAAATGAAATAGAGACAAATAGACACAAACCAATATGGAACTCAACTCCCTGATGTTGATGCATCATCATCACCACTGATGCTGTGGGCAGGCATTGGGAAAGTCCCAGACTGGACTCAGCAGCAGATGAGAACTGGATTCAGGAGCTGGATTTGGGAAGTGGATTTAGGAACACATGGACTGGGATCAAATGCAGAATGGACAGAGTCCTCCTCAGACACCAGCCATTGAAGAAGAGGCTTGAACTTGGTGATCCCTTCAGCTTTACACTGAATATGATGTAGATGGAATGGAATAATCTGTTGGTCAGTTTAGATTCACCTGTCCTGTCTGCTCCTCCCCACTGGTGCCACCTCTTAATTACAGAATTAGTTCCTCAAACCAGGACAATATTTACTCTGATTGCTTCTTGCCCTTTGATTCCATTTTGGGGGGCACTGGAGCTTATGGGAATATTTATGTGGGCTTTCCTAATGACAATTTGGTGAATAGCTTCTCATTCTCAGTCCCTTTGGCTTGCTGCAGCCCCTTTAAAAGTAATGGGCATAAATGTAAACCAACAATATCTAGGTTCTTCTATATCTTATTCCCTCAGGGACAAAAATCAATCCCTGCTCCTTAGTTCAAACCTTTGATAGTAATGGAACACAGACATGAAAGTGACTTGATCTCTTATTGCTTTCCCATCTCTGTCTAGCTTTCCATCTGGAAAAAACATTTCATAATTTTCAGAACCGTTGTTGGAAGCCTCCCCTGATTCCCTTCTGCACGTGAAAGAACTAAAGATCACCTTGTCGGGATGAAATATCCTGGTGCTGCTATCAAAGAACCTCATCTAATGCAGCAAAAGGCTTTTGGCTACACATAGGGAGAAGCTTTTGTTTTTCTTGTGAGCTGACAAGAGATTATTGGCCCAGGCTTGAGAACCTGGCAAGGAGAATTTTTTTCAATTTTGATAAATGGCAAGTTATAAGCAAATTGCTGTACAACAGATTGCAGATCCCTGGTAACTGTTGCTGGCGGCTACTGAAACTCATTTTATTTCACTGTGACCTGGAAATGATGTCCTGGTTTGAGCTAGAACACAACCAATTCTGGGCGTGGATTTGACTTCTCAGTTGAGTCTCCATTCAGTGAGGGCACTTTCTGAGGTTCAGGGCAGGTTTGCACAGCCAGGTGCTGCTTCTGTCAGTGAGAGCACTGATGGGGAGAGCTACTGCTAAATGCTGGGCTGCAGGATGGCTCTCTCTTAGACTTGCTCCTGTGCAGACCAATGTCACTGCCTCATCTTGTGCCCCATGTTGGGGTGGAGGAAGTCAGAGGTGGCACCTGCAGGGAGGAGTGGACAGGACAAGTGACCCTAAACAGGCTGACAATGATTCCATCCTATGGATGTCATCTTCAGGACAAAGCTGTGTGTTCAAGGCCAGTGTCCAAGGAGGGCTTGGTTCAGTCTGCCATTGATCCCAATCCATGAATTTCTGAATCCAGTTCCTCAGTCCAACTCCTGAATCTAGCTCCAACCTGATGCTGAGTCCAGTCTGGGACTTCCCCAGTGCCTGCCTAAGCGTCAGTGGTGATGGTGACATCTTTGCCATCAGGGGACTGTGTTGGATACGGATTTGTTCCTATGCGCATAGATTCCATTATGTTGTTGTTATTTTCATTAAAGCTGGTTTAGTTTCTATCCCAGCCCACCAGTCTCTCTCCCTTATACCCTTTCTCTTCCCTTTGGGAAGGCAAAGGGGTTCATAGAGAGCCTCTGTACAAGTACAAGCTGCCTTGTGTCAGTCCTACAAAAGGAACTCTGTGTTCTGACACACCAGAGAGTTCTAGAATATCAACTTTTTATGCAAATTAAGATTTGAAAATAAGTCATTTGTAGAAGTGAGATAAAACCTTCAATCCTGAGAAATCAGTGTCATCAGAAAGTGTTTTAGAAGAAATAGTTCAATATAATACATTGTTCTCAAACTTTTATAAGAGTGGAAATGGTTTGGATGGCTGCACTGCAAATAATTAAGATTAATAACTGACTGCTTCTTCAGTGGCTGTGAAGGGTGGGCAATTTTCCAGGTGGACAATATAGCAGGTTTGGCATCTCTTTAATAAAAGGAAGTAATGAATAAATCTGAACAGCAGTTGTGGTAGAAGCCTAAAGAGCAGGAAGGATCAGTTTATTAACAGTTTCAGTTCCCAGTTAAAAAAGTTTGTAAGTTGGACAAAAGATTTGCTTTCCAATAATGTCCTGTGTGCTAACACTGATCATCTCTGGTCATATGAAAACAAATACCAGGAGGAACTTGAAAGTAATTTCACATCCTTTAGTCAGTACTGGGTTCTTATTTTATCAGTGAATAAACCTTTGCCCCCTGTCTCAATAAAATTTGGTTCAGACAGATGAGTAAACCTTGTTTTTAGCTGTCTCAATGTTGTGATTATTGAGGGACAACTAAAGTGCTCCACCATTCAAGGTCAGACAACACAATGATCTGTGAATATCTTCTATAACATGTCACTTCAAACAGGAGTGTCCGAGGGAGCTGGGGTTCAGTCCAGAGAAGTGGAGGCTGAGGGGAGACCTCATTGACCTCTACCTGAAGGGTGGTTGGAGCAAGGAGGGGCCAGCCTCTTCTACTTGACGGCAAGCAACAGGACTAGAGGAAATGATTACAACCTGTGGCAGGGGAGGTGCAGGCTGGGCATTAGGAAATATTTCATCATTCAAAGCAGGTTTAGCAAAGGTTTAGCTGTCAGAGTTGGTTTCTTGACCACTGATGAAAGGCACATGTAAATGATGAAGATGATTTTTGCCTCCAGAAGTTAATATGACATTTGTGTCCCATCTAATGTGCTTTGTACCTAATTGTTTTGAATTTCATTTGGCCCTTCTTATGCTATGTGGCTTCTTGGCAGAGAGCTTCAGCAATGTGGTAAAACAATCATGCCTGGTACCTAGGTACCAAAACTGGAGGAGGGCAGTCCAAATTTCTTGTGTTTGAGGGTGGAAAAAAGTGTGTGGCATTTTATACCGGGGTGTCTTCTACCAAGGTTGTGGTTTGGCTTCTGCTTTCCCCACTGTTGCTGGCTCAGTCCTCTTGTTTAAAGATTTTATTTAAAAATAGGTTTTACTATATTTTAATTAGGTTGTTTAAAGATGTTTTTACTCTGTGCTTGAACTTTTAGGTGGGCTTCTTTTATAATCATTTTACATTGGAGTTTCTCAGTATTTATTTTAGCATGCGTACTAGTAAGAATGCTGGTTTCCAGCAGCCAGGCCAAGTTTCCAGAAGTGTTCAATAGTTTCATGTGACACAATTTTATGGTGACCTATCTGAGATACTTGGTTCTCAGAAACATTTAGGACCCTTCGCCGGTGTTGAAACCAAGTATTGAGGAAGTGTGTTAAATGCAAGCATGTCAGCTTGCTCTGGAAACCATAGAATTACAGAATCAGTTTGGTTGGAAAAGACCTTTGTGATCATCCAGTCCCACCATAATCTAACTCTACCAAGATGAACTATGAGGGGTCAGAGGGATTCTTCAAATGTGTGTCTAAACACTAACCTACCCCAAATTCTGCTCCTGATTGTGTGACACTGCTTCCAAAATCAGAGTAATATCTGACTAATGCAGCAACCAGGCATTTGGTCACACATCAATAGACCATCTCCATGAATACAGAAGACTTGTTGGTTTGTTCCTCATCCTTTTATTCTTTATTTACTGTGTGTCCACCTTCACACCTGCAGGCATATTGATTGGAGATCAGTAGGCACTGGACTATTAACTATTCTTTAGATTATGGAACAGTCACTTGCTTTTAAAATTTATTGCCAGCAGAAGCGAGGAATGTGCCAACATTGGGGACTTTAAAATCTAAATTTAGAAGCTACTTATTTCGTTCACCATCTTTAAAATATTTGTCTTGGGTCTAGCCTGTGGCTTGGCAGTTGTACATGGCATGCTTCAGGGTGAGGAAATCAAATTTCAGAAAGACCAAAATTTACTGGATCCTCAGAATTCAGCCTGAGAACTGATCTTGGGTTCTAATTTAGGATCCTAAGCTTGCTCTTTTCTTGGATTGCCCTGAGCCAATGAAAGCCTGGGGTTTGGGGAGAGCCTCAGAGAGCAAATTGTCTCCCCTCAACGGAGTTATGCATTGCCAGGCTGTGCTAATCCCCACTGGTGGTCATTTTGCTTAACAGCGTGTGGGATATGCGACTTTTGGGTAACTTGGGTTCAATGTGCAAAAGAAGGGGGAGGGAGGAAAAAGGTGGAAAACTACCTTATAGCTAATTCAGAAATGTCTGAACCCTCATACATCAACCAACCAACCTTCATTATTGTGAGCAGCTGCTGTGCTAGGTGAAGTGTGAATGTAGAAAAGGGGTCCTGTAAAACTAAATACAAAAGATGTGTTAATAGCTGTTAAAAAATGCACAATAATGATTTTAAAAAGGCAAGATATTAAGTAGTGAAATGTTTTTTGAGTGACACTAAAACAGCTGTACCAAACCTCCTGCCTATTTCTTTATATATACTTAATGCTATAAATAGTAATATGGATGATGTTATAAATGTATTTAACTTAAAAGCCAGGTAACAAGCAACATATCCAAGTTTCTATTCCTCTTAAATATTGAAATGTTAATACAGACCTAACTGGCATCAGATCAGTTCGGCTGCTGACTCTGGTTAATCTCCTTCTCACTTAGTCTTCTAGAAATTGTAGAAGTAATCATTTTGGTTGGAAGAGCTCTTTAAGATCATCAACTCCAGCTATTAACCTAGCCCTGATAAATCCACCACTAAACCATGTCCGTCAGCACCACACCTACAAGGCTTTTCAATGCCTCCAGGGATGGGGACTTCACCACTTCCCTGGACATCCAGTTTCAGGGCCTGACAACCCTTTAAATGAAGATTTTTTTGCCTAATATCCAACCTGAACTTCCCCTGGTGCAATTGGAGGTTGTTTCCTTTTGTCCTGTTGCTTGGCATTAGGGAGAAGAGGCTGACTCCCACCTTGCTCCAATCTCCTTTCAGGGAATTAGAGAGAGCAAGAAGGTTTTCCCTCATGCACCTTTTCTCCAGGCTAAACAACACCAGTTCCCCTCATCTGTTCCTTGTAAGACTTGTTCTCTAGATCCTTCATCAGCTTTGTTGCCCTTCTCAGGACATGCTCCAACACTTCAATGTCTTTCTTGTGGTGAGGTTTCCAAGACTGAACAAAAGTTAGTTCAATACAGTGGGTATTGAGGCTTTGCTGAGCAGTTGCAATAAGGTGATGTGATAGCTCCTGAATGTTATCACCAACTCCTAGCATATTTAGCTCTCTAACAAGTATAAGTCAGTGATCATGGGTGGGCAGTGCAATAGTGTCCATATGTCATAACAGAGGCCAAATAGTCCAAGAAATAGTAGCAATTTTCTGAGTTTTATATTGGTGTCATGTTTTTGGTACAATGCAGGTTGTAGACCTTTGCACAATGCTTTTGTAGTGCTCAGCACATGTTCTGAGATCAGCAGCATCCACATGAGAGCAAGTCGCTGGCTGGGAGGAAGCACATGCTTGTTTTCATTAGGCTTTGAAATGGTTTATACCCAGCATGCTGCCAGGTCTGAGTACAATGAAAAAGTAGTAGTCAGCTCTCCTGAGACACACTGATCTCTTAGGTGAAAACAGGACATCTGGAGGGAGAAACTCAGAGCAAGGGGCAGGTGTTATTTAGCTGATGCAGCAAGATTTTGCTAGTCAGTAGAAGCCTTGAGATGTTTCCCTTCTGGGTTATGGCCTTGCTGCGGATACCACCAGACAACATCACCTTTGGCCCTGGCTGGAGATAAGAGTAAGAATTCTGTCTGATAAAATCCAGGAGGAACTGGGTGCCTGAGGGGAAAGGAAAGACACGACCAACCAAGTTACAATAAGAATGATCCTTGCAAACAAAACCAGAGATCTTTATGGAGAAGAGCATGATCATAATTTGCTTAGGTTCATAGTCTGTGAATCGCTAATATTCAAAGGCATGGAACTAATTGTCTGGTGGCTTTTTTTTTTTCTTTTTTTTTTTCCTTTTCTGTTCACCAAGGGCATATTCTTGTACTCCTGGAATTATTGCTTTTCTTTAACACCTCCTCCCCCCTACCCCCCCCAATAGCTGTGGTTTTCTAAAGAAAGTCATATTGAAAATTGAATTGACAAGTCTCCATTCTTTTCCTGAAGTCACCACCCACATTCCCGAGGGAATGTCTACAGTTTGGCTGAACATTAGACATTAAATATTTAACACAAAAGAGAAGCAATTCAGAAATACTTGGAAACAGCCTCATACCTGATAGCAATTATGATCTCCCTCAGCTACCCTTAAACAAAGAGCTTTGTTCTTTTAAAGCAATTACCAGAAGGTTTTATTTTCTTAAAAAAAACAACAACCAAAAACCGAACAATGACAAAACAAAACCAAAACTGACAAAACCAAACCAAAACCAACAAAACCAAGGGGAAAACCAACAAAAGACACAGAACAAAGCTTCATATGGCAATACACTTGAAAAAGGCCCATTTGTCTCCAGAAGATGGTTTCTGTCTTAGGCACTACAGGAATAGCTGGTTGCCCTGCACTTGAGTGCCTTCACTCAAGCAGTTTTCTTGAGCTTGAAACGAATCTTTTTCCCTCACGTGTGCGGCAGCACAGGAAAAGTAAAACAACAACTGAACATCATTTGTTTGCTCTGAAATGGAGGGCATTTTAAGTGGTTTTGCTGCCCACCAGATGCATATCTTGTACCTGATTCCAATGCTGTGACTTGAACAGTGGTTGATATGTCTGCATATCAGAAAAGCTGAGACAGTTCTACCTGCAAAGCTGGATTAGGTATTCCTGTTCTGTGTGCTGCAAAGTTTTAAGCCTGTAGCTTTTTAGAGCTTGGCAATGCCAACTGGAATAAATGCACATTAATCTCAAGCCTTTCTTTAAATGCCAGTAACTTTTAAGGATAGATAAGCACCAAGACATGCCATTAACTTCTACGACTTTCTCCACACTCCAGAGTTAACACAGAAGATTCTGTGCTGAGTTAGCTGCCATTTAGTCAGGTGTTAGAGATAAGACAGCTGTATGTTGAGTATCCCTGAGCAAGGGAATTTAATATCCTGCTTCCTCAAGCTAGGACCACATGGAATGTCAGGCTCATAGGCCTATGACTGTAGATAAATTTGGTTGTCACCAGTTGATTTACAGATATTAGACTCAGTTTCTCCTCAGGCAATACCTTAACCAGTGCTCTCTTTGGCAGACCATGATCTTACTTTCTAATGACACAAATAGTGCTCGATATTTTTTCAACACCAGCTTTCTTCGCATATCAAAATTTTTACTGCTCACACTCTGCCAGTGCATTGGATCTTTGTTTTCTAGGAACTTGTTAATCACCAAGAGATGATCAGGTATCCCCTGCATTCAGCCATGAACACCATCTTGATTCTTTCTCTCTTGACATTCATTTCTTCAAGGAGGGACAAAAGTCCATTCTGTTCTTCCAGCTCTGTTCCCAGTTTTCCTCATTTTGATACTGATTTCACCCGTCACTCAAAATGCCCATGTGCTTTCTGCCCTTGTTACACAAGGAAATCAGCAGACAACATTCCTAGACCTTCAGAATATACAGGGCCTCACTCTTTCAGTGAACCCAGGGGCCAGGGCATGAAGCTGTTCTTCATGTGTGTACTGTGCAGTATGGAACAAAAATAGAAGCCTGGCCTGAAACATTTATGAGCTTAGACTAAGATAAGATTCATCTGATGTTTGGTGGAAAGGTAGAAAGAGGGAACACAATATAAGCCATCCATGAAGTATTGCAAATCCCACCACAGGAGAGTGGCAGGAGCACAACTTGTCTGCCTCTTTATGAAGTTTTGTCAGAGTTGTGTGGAGAGACAGCTTTCAGGAGGAGCATCTTTAAGGTGAGGCTTGAAAGGCAATTAGTGAATGTTTATAGGGTGTTCCTCTAACATGAAGGTGAAAGCTCCATGGAGAAGTATCTGCTTTTTGTACTGAATGAGAGATGAAGAAGAAACAGGCTGTAAATCTGCTTATGGTGAAATGGCTGACAGCCAAAGCAGCAGCGAAGGGATGTGTCAGTGGAGATGAAATAGTTAAAGCTAATAGAGCAAGCATTGCAGCTGTTGTTTGAGGAGTCATCACAGGAGCTTTTTGTTGGTCATTAAAGACAGAGCTGAAGGGAGGGGTCTTGGAGTCAAGTACAGTTAAATATCTACTTGAGTTTGTGGATGTAAATCTTTGCAAGAGCAGGACCTTAATGCTTTCTATATGAAACAGATTGTTAATCTTGCTTAAATTACACGTTTGATCACTGAAATTCCAACAGAAGATTAAAATTGTTCCATTTGGCTTTTGTTGTTAGACTTAGGGGTATATATTTTCTTTACCCAAACTTAATATTTTAAAAATTCTATTCTAGCAATATTCCATATTCACCAAAATGTTGTGTCACTGGTAAGCAGAAAGACCAACTCTCCATTTTGAGGAGGTGGGAGGGTGTGCAGCTTTGACCAATTCTGGTCAAGGGTTTGACTTCTCAGCTCAATCTCTGCTGACAGAGGGCACTTTCTGAATTTCAGGGCAGGTTTGCACAGCCAGGGACTGCTCCTAACAGTGAGAGTGCTGATGGGGAGAGTTCCTGCCAAGGGCTGGGCTGCAAGACTGTCTTAGACTTGCTCCTGTGCAGACCAAGGGCACGGCTGCGTCTTGTGCAGGAAGTCAGATCTGACACCTGCAGGGAGGAGTGGACAGGACAAGTGACCCTAAACTGATCAACAAGGGATTCCATTCCAGAGACATCATCTTTAGGACAAATCTGAGTGATCACCAT
The DNA here is from genome assembly GCF_014839835.1 of Dryobates pubescens. NCBI lineage: Eukaryota > Metazoa > Chordata > Aves > Piciformes > Picidae > Dryobates > Dryobates pubescens. The sequence goes on along the minus strand of NC_071620.1, from coordinate 15,949,139 downwards.
AATCAAGCCTCTTCTTCAATGGCTTGTGTCTGAGGAGGACTCTGTTCTGCCTTGATCCCAGTCTGTGTGTTCCTGAATCCAGTTCCCATCTGCTTCTGAGTTCAGTCTGGGACTTCCCTGCCCACATCATCCATGGTGATGCTGACATTTCCATTAGGGGTGTGTATTGGTATTAGGTTGTATCTATTTGTCTCTACTTCATTGGATTGTTCTTATTCCCATTCCAGCTGGTTTAGTTTCTTTCCTAACCCATCAGTCTCTCTCCCTTAATCCCTTTCTCTTCCCTTTGGGAAGGCAGAGGGGTTCATAGAGAGCATCTGGCACTCATTCAGTGGCTGGCCCAGGGTTATTATTCAGGTTTATCAAATAGTCCTGCTCATGCCATTTCTGTTTGTTTTCAAATGTTTTGGACCATATCTGCCTGTATGATCCAGCACAATTCTTTTTGCAGAAACACTTAACTTTTCTAGTGTGGTCTGTGCCATTCTGAATTCACACCTTCGGTGGCAATGGTATCTCCATACTGTTATCATTCTCCCATCTTTTCTGACCTGCTTGGTGCCCTCTCTCATTTGTTTGAACATGAGGTAGCTATCCTGCAATTTTTTATATGCTGGGCACATCTTATGATAAGAGTTAAGCAGAGTCATATATGGAACAGAAGGAAACAAACAAACAAAAGAACTCATTGAACTGTGAATTGAAGAATGAGATTTTCACATTATACCTGAAACAAAGCACTCAAAGACTTTCATCAGTGAAAATAAAAAGATTTCTCCTTTAAACTTGCCAGAACATGGAGAACAAGTGCTCTCATCAGTATCCAAACCTGAAGTGTCCATATTTGTCATATACCTCATGGCAACAAGTGTGGGACAAGGCACTGACACATAAAAGTTTCTCAGGTAGAGAACGGATTCCCTGCAGTGGGTGTGGTTAACAAGGAGAGAGGTACTTGCTCTGGGTCTGGTGGAGATAGAGTTAATTTCCTACACAGCAGCACACGTGGTGCTGTGTTTTGGATCTATGACCAAACCAGTGCTGATAACACACCAGTGTTTTGGTTGTGGCTGAGCTTTACACAGCATTGAGGCTTTCTCTTTTTCCCACTCTGCTCCTCTAGCGAGTAAACTTGAGGTGGTGAAAAAGTTAGGAGGGGACGCAGCTGGGACAACTGCTCCTAACTGACCAAAGGGCTGTTCCATGCCATATAACATCATACTGAACAATAAAATCTGGGGGAGGCAGCCATTGCTTTGAGACTGGCTGAGCACTGGCCTGCTTGTGGGAGGTGTTGAGTCTTCAAGACCTTTTCCAGCCTAAATGCTTTCATAATTCTATGGTTCACATATGCTCAGAGTATTAATCAGGTTGTTCAGTTGTCTAAGACAATGAGCTGTATGAAAAGCCTCTCTCAAATAACCCAGGGAAGGCAATTTAGAACTAATTACTATAAAAGTCACATACAAACTGTTAAGATTATTTTCTGCTGGGTCACTTTCAAACTAAAGCATATTAAATCCTCTTTTTTTAGTGTAGAGCTGCTGGATCTGTCATGACAATTTTAACTTTGAATATGTTACTATTTTATAGTTAAATTCTCAGCATTAGATCTGATTTCTTTGTGACTTCATGATATTTCTGTATGGCTTCAAGATCACATTGAATTGCAATTCCATAATTCTTTTTTTCTTTTGTACCGCTGGACCTGGAGACCTTCTGGTTCTGGTCTGTTGCACACTACACCAAGCAGCCTCATTACAACACTGGGTTTTCAAAAAAAAAAAAAAGATATTTAATATAGTCATTAAAAAAGTGAACTGCTTTTATGGCAAAAGCCATCAAACAGTTTATATGTCGTAAAGAAGCAGAAATATTATGTGGTGCCTGCATGTTCCATATGTAAAAAATAATCTGGCTCTTTGAAAAAAACAGCCCTGCAGGCACACAAGTTTTTTGCTTTAAAATGACTATGTTCTGTGAGTAGTAGAAATGGTAAGCTTTCTAATAACCTTACACTACATTTTGTCCCAGACACGGTGAGCTTTATTCACATAGTATCACAGAATCACAGAATCACCAAGGTTGGAAGAGACCTCAAAGATCATCAAGTCCAACCTGTCACCACAGACCTCATGACTAGACCATGGCTTCAAGTGCCACATCCAATCCCCTCTTGAACACCTTCAGGGACGGTGACTCCACCACCTCCCTGGGCAGCACATTCCAATGGCAAATGACTCTCTCAGTGAAGAACTTTCTCCTTACCTCGAGCCTAAACTTCCCCTGGTGCAGCTTGAGACTGTGTCCTCTTGTTCTGGTGCTGGTTGCCTGGGAGAAGAGACCAACTCCCTCCTGGCTACAACCACCTTTCAGGTAGTTGTAGACAGCAATAAGGTCTCCCCTGAGCCTTCTCTTCTCCAGGCTAAACAACCCCAGCTCCCTCAGCCTCTCCTCGTAGGGCTTGTGCTCGAGGCCTCTCCCCAGCCTTGTTGCCTTTCTCTGGACACGCTCAAGTGTCTCGATGTCCTTCTTAAACTGAGGGGCCCAGAACTGGACACCGTAGTCAAGGCGTGACCTAACCAGTGCTGAGTACAGGGGTACAATGACTTCCCTGCTCCTGCTGGCCACACTATTCCTCTTGTTAGACCTTATAATCAAACAAAAATCTTATTTATATTGCATTTTGTCACCATGTCCCAGCTCTGCAGAGCACATTGATTTATATTCTGCTCCATGCATGTCAACAGAGTACTTTTCCTTTATCTGATGTCTCAGTTCAAGTCACAAGCTTTTGTAGATTACCTTATCAGTACGAGAGTTTTTGAGTTATTATGTCACAGCCTTGTTTCTGGCTTTAAGAATATTATCTGAGGAAAAAGTTGCTTGGGTATGGAACTGAATGAATGGATTGTGTGCAGAAGGAAAAACAAACTCAGTAATAATAATCATAAAGTGATAATTTGTTGTCCAGTGTTTGAGGCATTCTGGGAACATAAATACTATTTCGTATTTCACAGAATCACAGAATACTGGGGGTTGGAAAAGACCTCTTGAGATTGTCTAGTCTGACTGCCCCTGAGCAGATTACACAGGATTGCAATATCCAGGCAGATTTGGAAAGTCTCCAGGGAAGGAGAGTCCACAGCCTCTCTGTGCAGCCTGCTCCAGTTCTCTATCACCCTCACATGAAAGATTTTCCTTCTGTTCTTATGGAACCTCCTGTGTCCAGTTTGTGTCCATTGCTCTCTGTCCTGTCTCTGGACAGTGCTGAAAAGAGTCTGGTCTCATTCTCTTGACCCTTGCCTGTTAGCCTATACCAGCCTTTCAGTGCCTCAAGGGGGGCTACAAGAAAGCCGGGGAGGGAGTTTTCACCAGGGCTTGTAGTGGTAGGATGAGAAGGAACAGATTGAAGCTTGAGGAGTGCAGATTTAGACTGGAGATTAGGATGAAATTCTTTGCAATGAGGGTGGTGAGATACTGGAACTGGATACCCAGGGATGTCATGGATGCCCCCCCTGAAGGTGTTCAAGGCCAGGTTGGATGAGGCCTTATCAACCTGGTCTAGTGGAAGGTGTCCCTGCCTATGGCAGCGGGGTTGGACCTAGATGATCTTTAAGGTCTCTTCCAACCCAAACCATTTCATTATATTATGAGCCTATGATAAGGCAGTTTTAATTTACTCCAAAATTTGTGTTCCTGAGCGATAGCACTAATTTAGAGCCCATCTCCTTTATCTACTTAGAAATGCTTTTCTCACATGCAATATTTTGCACTTACAAACACTGAATTCCACCTGTCTTGTTCTTTGCTGGCCACTCACTACAACAGATGCCTCTGCAACTCTTGGCAGTCAGGTTTTGACTATCCTGACTTAAGTTTGTATAAATCCCCAGAAAACTCTGTCACTTCTCTGTTCATCTTCTTGTTTGGGGCATTCAGCAAAACAGAATCTTCAGTACAGGAAAACATGCTTGGTAATTGCACACTGAACTATTTTTGGTCAAGAACATTTATTGTTGAATCTCAAACTTATTGGAAGTCAGCCGTTTTTGAGACACAGAGATACAGTAAGCATCAGAGAGTCTACTCAGATCTCTTCCCTTCCTGGATCTTTTGGACTATGGGAGCACAAGTGGAACAAAGTATGTCTGCTGATCGGGAAACGTACTGAGATTTCTCTTACAGCCTTAGCTTCTAATTTCATTTCTCATTTGGAATGGCTCCCAAGTGCTCTGCAAGCCTTGTCTGAATGCCTGCAAGGTAAGTCTTTAAAATAATAAACCAAATTAGAGATGTAATAGCCTAAGATGTTAACTTTGAAATGACAGCTGGAATTTCTCCTTAGAGATGGGATGTTGTCTGCATCGCAGTGAGAAGGAAATTGCTAAGCTGACATTCTGCATTCCTGGAAGCTTTCAGGAATACTTAGCCAATTTTACCTTCAAACTGTGGACCAAAGTAATCTGCAGCATCCCCTCAACCTGAATAATGATGATTTTTGGCTGTGGTTGGAATAGGCTGAATATGTTTCATAGCTGAGGAAGGCCCCAGAGATGTCTGTTCTGAGATCTGGACTTTTTGTTCCTATAGCATCTTGGTTCCAGGCAAGTGTTTTTTACATTTTTCCCTCTTACAGGCAAATCTTTTCTTTTCTGAAGGAATAATTTACATGCCAAACAAGGCCAGGTCTGATCGTGCATTCAAGCCAATATGCACAATAATAGAGGTAAATGCATCCTCCTGATCCAAGTACATCCCACAGATAGTAAGGATCAATGATACATCAGAGATCAGAACTCCCAAATTCCCAGCTGTGTAATTTTGTGATTCTATAATGGAAGGACACTAAAAATCATGTCTCTGGTCAGCCACACTCTCTGCTATATCTCTTTTCTCTTCATCGAACCATTTTGGATAGGAAGGACCTTTAAGATCATTGAGTCCAACCATTCTCTAACTCTACCAAGTCTGGTGCTAAACCATGCTTCTCAGCACCACATCTCTTTGTCTTTTGTAGTCCTCCAGGGATGGGGATTCAACCACCTCCCTGGGGAGCCAGTTCCAGTGTTTGTGAACCCTTTCAGTGAAGAAATTTCTTTTAGTATCCAACCTAAACCTCTCCTGGTGCAACTTGAGGCTGTTTCCTCCTCCTGTATCACTTCCTACTTGGGAGCAGAGACCAATGCCCACCCTGCCAACCTCCTTTTTCTCCTCACAAGACCTTTTCTCCAGACATTTCAGCAACTTCATTGTCCTTCTCTGGACCTGTCTTTCTTGTACTGAGGGCCCCAAACCTGAAGCCCCAAACTGAGTCAAGATACTGCACTCACTAGTGCTGAATTCAGGGAGCAATCACTTCCCTGGTCCTGCTTGTCACATTTCCTGATACAAGCCAGGATTTTGGTGGCCTTCTTGGCCACCGGAGCACACTGCTGGCTCACATTCAATCTCCTTTCTTGTTTACTTACTGAACTACATTGAAAGAGTATTTTCTGTGCTAGCTACGAAAGTGTGTGAGATATGAATTCTGTAGGTGACTCAGCCATGTGTTCCCTCTGTGATTTGCTTGTTCATCTGTGAAATGAGAATGTTACTTTATACAGGTGTCAGGAAGATAAATTCAGTGCATTTATTGTGAAGCTCTCAGCTGTAGAATTCCTGGCTAGGTTGTTCCACACATCTTCTATGTTTCCCATAATGCATTTGCTTTTCATATTGATTTCCCCTCTACTAATATTAAACAGCTACTTTTTTTGTTGCTTATAGTGTCACTTAACATAAGCTAAATGGAGCACCTCTGCTATGAGGATAGGCTGAGGGAGCTGGAGTTATTCAGCCTAGAGACAGGAAGACTCTGGGAGGAACCTTATTATCTGCCTTCCAGTACCTGAAGGGATGCTACAAGAAGGCTGGAGAGGGACTTTTCATAAGGGTGTCTAGCAACAGGACAAGGGGGAATGGTTTTATGCTGAGGGAGAGTTAGGTTTAGCCTGGATCTTAGGAAGGAGTTCTTCAGTACGGGGTTGGTAGGACACTTGAACAGGTTGTGCAGGGAGGTTGTGGATATCTGCTCCCTGGGGGTGTTCAAGGTCAGATTGGATGAGACCTCTAGCAGCTGAGTCTAGCTGAGAGGCATCCCTGCCCATAGTGGGGAGGTTGGAGTATATGATCCCTAAGGTACCTTCCAACCTAAGCAATTCCGTGATTCTGTGATAAATAATGCAAAATATATTTGTTTTTCTTGTTTATTCCTTTGTCAGAATGCTTGTCTTGGACTGTTTCTTTCTATGTGGATATTGCTTTAATAAGTTTCTGTTGTCTCTGCTGTCTGCCTGAATTTCTTTTATGAAATTAAGTATCTGCCACACTGTCCTTGGCAGATCAATGGATTTGAGGTCTTGAGATCATTATATAATGTGTTAAGAACTGGATTCTCAAGCTGAGGCCCTTGCTTTGCATCCAAGTTTTCCTCTGAATGCTTCAGACTACACAGGTAGAAACTTTTCCTAGTCTTGCCTTTTACTGGGCTCATTGATCTGATTAGAGTCTGGTCTTGCAGACGGCTGAGTCAACAGAACTGGAAGTGCAGCAGTCTGCTTAGACCTTGAGCTAGTCTTGCCACCAGAGAAATCATAAAGTGCTGTTGTGTCTTTTGTCAGGCTGGTGGTTTTAAAGCTGCCTTCAAATTATTTTAGGCCTGACACTGATGTTTTCTATCTTGTCTCCCTTCAACAGTCTAAAAGAAGTGGCAGATTTGTTTAAAAAAAAACAAGGCAAAAAACTACCATCAGCTGTTTCTGTAGGAAGATTCTGTGTAACCAATACAAAAAGGAAAGGAACAAGGTAAAATGAAATGTGAAGGAATTTCAAACACATCACTTAGTACCTTTACTGGGGCACCTACCCCAGGACATGGTGTGAAGTCTGTGGATTTTGAAAGCAGAATAAAACCAACTCCTTGCCTCTCAAATGAGATAATGAAACAAAAACAATGCTTCCACTATTTAATATCCACTATTTAATATTTAAGGCCTCTCTCAATGTTTATTTGGTAACTTAATTTTATTTTTCACACCTATTAAGGCCCACTTAATCCCTTGGCATTAACAAGGTGTGTTGCAAATAAGCAAGATATCAACCAATATCCAGACTGATCCTTGTGTTCGTGAAGTATCACATTTTCATATTGAGTTACATAATCCTATGAAGCAAATGAAGGGGTTTTTGGTCTCTAGAACTAAGAACTTTTGTAGAGAGTTAAAAATCTTCAATGGAAGGGCAGAAGATACTTATTTTGTTGAAAATATTTCAGATATTTCATATGATCTTAAAGGTCTCTTTCTATCTGAAAAGATTCCATGGCTGTATTTAGAGCCACATATATTTGCAGAGTCCTAACTCTATACTTCTTTCATGGCTTATTGGGAACATTTTATGGTTGAGTATCTGCCTCTAACAACAGATGTTATGGGACTTCAGTTGACCTCTACAATGAGTTTTGCAATAATTCATGCAACAGCTTCCCTTGATGTGCAGTGAATAGCTCAATAAATCACTCAATACTGTGTGCTTCAGTAATCTGAAGACTCAAAACCATAAATCAGAGCCTAGAAGCTTTAAGGTTGGCTTACGACTTCTAAAAGAAAGAGGTCTTCTCAGTGAGTTCTACCTCTCAAACACGGTGTATCTGAGCATAGAGCTGTATTTCATTACTGGAATTGCCCTGTTGCCTGCTGGAGTTACCATATCTGCGGGAACATCTAGAAGATGAAAAGCCTGCTTTTCCATGTGTGCCCTCTGTCAGCTTGGGACATCATGCAGCGCATTCGTGGCTGCTGGAAAAGATTCAGTTCTCCAGGGGAGGACCCACATACTGGGCAGATAAAGCCAAGAATATGCATTAGAGCATAGGAGGAGGGAGTCTTGCAGTGAGTGTCCCTTTCCTCACAGTTTCTGTCTTTTTGTAATGTCTCTGGTGAGCCATGCCCTCTGTGTGTGTGTTTGTATGTGTTAGGATTGTCTCTCAGTTGCCTCAATAAATGTACTTCTAAATTTGTGTTTTCCCTGTCAGCCAGCCCTGATCTGTTGTGCAAGCTCTCAAACTACACCTCAGTGTAATTTATTGGATTTTTGGAATATGCAATACAAGCCTGGCATAAACCTATCCAGGTGCTCCTATTTTGGAGGTAGGCTGGATGACAAAGGAAGAACTCAGGACCTATGTAATTCCTAGAGAAAAAAAAAAAAGCAGCATAGCATGGAGTGAGGCTGTCTTTTTGTGCCTCATACATTGAGGAAGTGTGGGGATCATCAGATGTGAAGGTGAGGAACGATGACTTTTTGATCTATCTGTCTCAGATGTAAGTGAGCATGATGGGCAGCTGGGGTTGGGGGTGGATTTTGTAAGGAGCTGTTGCAAAGCTGGCTCCACCTCAAACCAAATTTGGATCACATTCCAGAATATATCTCAAGAGCTGGCGACACTCTGCGTTTGGCAGAGGGTTTCAGGAAAAGGACTGCCTCTCCTGCTGCTGGGAAGCCAAACTGTATGTTCTGATAAATAAATGTCACAAAATATGTGCATCTTTCAGAGGACTGGAGGACCTTTCCTATGGAGACAGAGAGTTTGGGCTATTCAGTCTGGAGAAGAGAAGGCTCTGAGGAGACCTTATTGTGGCCTTCCAATATCTTAAGGGAGCCTACAAGAAAGCTGGTGAGGGACTTTTTAGGGTGTCAGGTAATGATAGGACTGGGGGGAATGGAGCAAAACTAGAAGTGGGTAGATTCAGGATGAATGTTAGGAAGAAGTTCTTCACCATGAGGGTGGTGAGACACTGGAACAGGTTGCCCAGGGAGGTGGTAGAAGCTCCAAATCTGGAGGTTTTTAAGGCCAGGCTGGATGGGGCTCTGAGCAACCTGATCTAGTGTGAGGTGTCCCTGACCATGGCAGGGGGGTTGGAACTAGATGAACCTTGAGGTCCCTTCCAACCCTAACAATTCTGTGATTGTATCTAAGATGCGCAGGCAAGGAGATTTTATCCTTCATCTTCTAATGGGAAACAAAGTCCCATTGAAGAGAAACCAGTTGTGTACCTCTCTCTTCTGCCCATTAACAGGTTCAGAAAAACACTTGGTGTCTACAGGGACTGTATAAAAGTGACAGTCTGAAGTAGAAATCTCTGGAATTGAATGTAATTGAAACTGTGGGATGTCCAGCTAGGCAGACTCAGAGCATAGAACTCTGAATGCATAAATGAAGTGAAAAAGAACATATATGGCATTGCTTACCAAACAGGGTTATGTTAAAAGTGTAAGTTCTGTAGTCTGACACACAAACATCACAAAATGATAATTGCAAAGTGCTATTCAAAAGCTTCATTCTCTGTGTTGATGTTTTGTTTTTATCCCAGTTAATCATGTGTTAACAAGGGCAAGTTGTACTTCCAGAAGACCCTAGTAGACAGGATCTCTGGAACAGAAAATCCTATGTCTAGTAAAACTGCAGTTTATTATAGCTTTCATATAATGCTAGAGGCTGAGAGCATGGCCATGGTAAAAGGACATGGCTGTGATAGTTCACTTGCTGTATTTTAGAGTGTCTTGTGCTAGTATTCTATTATTCAGTCACAAATTCCAAATAGTTTTTTTAGTGTTGTGAAAGCATAAAACTGTTTCTGGTCTATCCAGGAAGCAATTGTATTCTCAGAGGATGCTTAGCTTTCTATATAGGAAAAATATCTGTTTATCTTATCCTCTAGAATATGAAATATAACCCAAAGAGATTGAAAGGTAGAAATAAAAGAAGGGTCTAAAATTAATAATGTTGCCCAGAAATGGTGTGGAAGCTCCAAGTCTGGGAATGTTCAAATCCAGGTTGGATGGAGCCATGAGCAATCTGGTCTAGTAGGAGGTGTCCCTGCCCATGGTACAAGGGTTGGAAATAGATGATCTTTAAGGTCCTTTCCAACCCAAACCATTCTATGATTCTATTGTGCATTGATTACTTTGTGCTTACCTCTGTTTTCAGCCATACTCAGACAGTGTTGACTGTTAAAAGTCATAAATAGATACTTGAAAAATCCCACTATTACCTATGAAAACAAAACAAAGAGCTCTTTCACTTCAAGTGTTTTCAAATACATTAAAAAGGCTATAAGGCTTTCAATATTGATATTATGAGTTTTGTTTGCAAAGTAGAGTCCCCAAGGGATTGTGAAACTCTCACAGTAGCTTACCTTCCATAAAGCTTGAAATGTGTTTTTCTCAGGAGTATACTTTCTACTGGCAAGTTCTTGTGGTTTAGCAGAGGCATAGTCAGGCATCTGTGAAGGTTTTTGTGTTTTCTTAGCCAAGCTTTTAAAGATAGAGGACTCTATGCCACTGTTCACAATTCTGTTTTATGAAGGAATCATCTCTCTGAAACACAGTAATGTCTACTGTTATCTCTATCTCATAGATTCATGGAATAGAATATAGAATATAAAATAGAATATAGAATAAACCAGGTTGGAAGAGACCTTCAAGATCATCGTGTCCAACCCATCAACCAATCCAACCCACCTAAACAACTAAACCATGCCACCAAGCACCCCATCAAGTCTCCTCCTGAACTACCACCTCTCCAGGAAACCTGGGCCAGTGTCTCACCACCCTCAGTGTAAAAAACTGGAAGGCCACTGATAGGTCTCCCCTGAGCCTTCTCTTCTCTAGGCTGAACACCCCCAACTCTCTCAGCCTGTCCTCAAAATTAATGATGTGCAACAGGGTGCCCTTTCAGATAAGACATCCTTCAAGAATAAACCATGAAGGAAGAATGGAGCATGTTTGCTCACTCTTGGTTGTGGAAGGCACCACAAATTCCACTAAAATCAGTAGAGGTTATTTGTTTACCTTGGAGTCATAAGAGTTACCACAGAAGGATAATATTTAAGGTATATTTTCATAGCTAATTATCCTCTACGTGTGTTTCCTTTCCAAGATACTTGAGCTCCTCCTGACACAGGAATTTCTAGAATCAGTTTTTGTGAAGAGGCCTCAAAAAGTAGTTTTAAAGAAGTAGACTATAAAATTAATAGGAAATATCAGCAGGATTGCCTGGCTCCCAAATGAAATAACTGTGACAAATATCAGCTGGTTTATGTTATTATTTGCTAACGTTTAAATCCTGCAGCCTAACATTCATATTCCTAAACTCTCATCAGCTTCCATGAAGGCAAATCACCCACAGGGCTGTACCAAAACTGTTGCCTCAAAGCCAGAAAGCTTTTAAGCCACGGCCTGGAGAGGTGGTAGTTGTCTCATCCCTGGAAACATTCCAGGTCTTGTTGCAGATGTTTCTGCTGACTGCAGGGGGGATTGGACTAGATGACCTTTGATGGTCCCTTTCAAACCAAACCATTCTGTGATTAGTTAATAATTATCTGTATCTAGAACAGAATTTCTTTTGTGTTGTGTTCCGTAGAGCTCATAGAAAAATTCTTAATTCCTGTTTTTACACATGTTTTCTGCCTAAAACATATACAGGTGAAACTGAGCATAGAGAGGAAGAAGGAGATAATTCTTCCCAACTCTGATTCTAAAAAAGGATTTTGCTTACAGCAAATACATATAACGCAACCATCCACTTTTCTGTGTGATCCAAGAGGAAATAATGTGTGAGAGCACAAACCTAGTTTTTAGATGGCAACCAAGAGTAGTGCCTACACTTGCTGTGGAGGAACAGTGAGGGATCTCAATTACCATTACACCTCTTTTATGCCAATCACTTTGTCCTTTAATTTTCAGGAGCTGTCCTTGAACTTTTAGTCATAACTGCAGTTCCGTGAGAGGTTGTTTGGCTAAAACATTCTTTAATAGAAACAAAGTAGTTTGTTAGAGAAAGATTTTTAATATGTGTAAAACATTTGAGTCCTCACTCTCTACAATTATCTGAAAGGACATTGTAGCAAGGTGGGGGTCAGTCTCTTCTCCCACATTATAAGCACAAGAAGAAATGTCCTCAAGTTGCATCTGGGGAGGTTTAGTTTGGACTTTAGGAAAAACTTCTTCCCTGAGTCCTGGAACAGGCTGTCCAGGGAAGCAGTGGAGTCATCATCCCTGGAGGGATTTAAAAGCTGTGTAGATGTGGTGCTGAGGGATATAGTTTAGTGGTGACCTGGCAGTGCCAGGTTAATGGTTGAACTTAAGGATCTTAAGTTAAGTTAACTTTAAGGATCTTAAAGTCTCTTCCAACCAAAATAATTCTATGATTCAAAGTTGGTAGCCTTTCTACTGTATGGGAGTCATGTGTGCCTTTGTTGGATGTCAGTCTCATTCCCACTCAGCATTTATTTGACATCTCATTGCTTCTGGCAGAAAGTGTCATCTGAGCCGAATACAGTCTTTTTCTGTTTTTCATGCTGGTGGCTAAAAGATTAAACGATGCAGCATTTTCTTCTAACTTCAAATGTTTCTTCAGAGTTATCTCTTTTAAAAATCATTGCCTTTTGAACTTACCTTAGAGTCCTAACTGTAACATAACTCACAGAGTAGTAAATGTTCAAACTGCTGAGAATGAAAAGGTAAAATGAGCTTGAACTCCATTTCATAGAATCATAGAGTCATTAAGGTTGGAGAAGACCTTTAAGGTCATCAAGTCCAACCATAACCCACCTGCCATGACCTCTGAACTAGATCCTGAAGCACTGCATCTATGTGCTTCTTGAACATCTCCAGGGATGGCAACCCCACTATCTCCCTAGGCAGCCTGTTGCAATGCCTCAGCACTCTTTCAGTAAAGAAAATTTTCCTAATATTCAATCTAAACCTCCTCTGGCACAACTTAAGCCTGTTTCCTCTCATCCTATTGCTGGTTAGGTGAGAGAGGAGACCAACACTGACCTCACTATAAGCTCCTTTTAGCATTCTCTTTTCCAGCCACTCCTCGTAGGACAAATTGTGTGCTGAGTTACGGCCCCTCAAACAGCTGCAGGCTTGTGCAGGAAGATAATTTCTGTAGCATTTGTCAGCCACGCTGTAAACCCCCACACTTCATTATCACTCTGCATTTCAGGTTTTTTAGCATTGAACAATGAAGGATTTTATTTTCTGTTTGATGATTGTCAGGGATTAGTCCAACCACATTAATGATTCTTACATAGCATGCTGCTGAGGTGATGAGACCAGCTTGAGCTTTGTGATTTATGATTTGATTTGCTTGATTCATAGTCACACTTTGAGCTGTATTGATAAAACAAACCCTTGTTTCTTCTGCATTACCATTATGCACTTAAATATCAAGACATTATTGAGTGCTTTCAGGTTTCCCCTCCATGGCCTGGCAAATCGAAAGTCTGATAGCATAATGATTCAAAACACTTGTATATGCCTCTTAATGCAGTCTAAAATGTCCACAGTAAAACAGAATGGAAGGAATTATATTTTAAAACTCTTTTGGGCCCCAGGGCTCATATCTGGGCTTTGAAGGCACAAGTGGCTGTAGTGGCCATGTAGCTGTGCTCTGCAGGCGATGTCCTTCCATGGGGTTGCTTTCCCTAGCCCAGAGCTTTCATGGCTAACACTCTCAGCTTTCTTAGCTCTATTCCTGCTATCTTATTTTATAATGGACAACTAGCTTTGCATATTCTAGGTCAGGTCAAATGGGGCTCTGAGAAACCTGATATAGCAGAAGGTATCTTTGTTCACTGTAGGGGGCTTGGACTAGGTGACCTTTAAAGGTCTGTTCCAACCCAAAAGGTTCCATGAGTCAATGATTCTATGAAAAAGTCTCATGTGTAAAATATTCAGAATATTTATCATATTCTATGATAAAGTGTGATCTGTAAAATATCTACTAACCACTGCAAAGTACTGTATGGAGAGAGTAGTAAATGCAGGGGTGAGCTCTGGCTGTCTCTCTCCAGCTGCAGGGTGCCAGGATCACTTCCTCTCCATCCTTCTTTTCTGCTCATGGTGTCTGCAGAGCTATTTGTCACACTTTTTTTCTCTCTCAGGCAGTATTTTCCCTGTTCTTTAAATATCTTTTCCAGAGGTGCCGCCATTTTGTCTGGGGGCTGAGCTGTGCCCTGCCATGGGCCTGTTGGAGCTGGCTGCAACCGACAGCCTCAGACGCCCTCACAGGGGCTGCCCCTGCAGGCCTCTGCTGCCAGCGACGGGACTCCTGTTCCCAGCACAAAAGAAGGACAATAATCTGGTGAGCAGAGATGCCATCACTATGACTTGTCAGTAATCTGGTGCTAAAATAGTGTTGCTGAGCTGTGCTGACAATAGGAGCAGGCAGGAAGGGCTGTCCCCAGTGATCTCCTGTGGTCTCACAGGCCAGGGCTGATGCTTGTTTGCCACTGATATTAATGAGCCAACAGTCTTGTTGGCCTGAATAGGAAAGGAAAAATCAATTTGAGGTTGGGTTTGGTTTTTTTTTTTTTTGGTACTGTAGTTTTATTATTGGTTAAAAAAGCCTTGAAACTAAAGTATGTAGTTCTAGCAGTTAAAAACACTGCAGCAAATGTGCTTTACACCTACAAAGCACTGCAGGATTTCCCCCTCCCATACAGGAATGAATGCTGTCTTTTCATACAGATAGATTTTGTACATCCAAACCCAAGGTCTTGTACAAAAGAATTAATTTACTTTTGTTTGGAGTGAGTCCTGAACTGTACTGGTACATGGGGTAGTGCCATGTTCTGTGCTGGAATATAGCAGGTTTGCTAACACACAGGGAAGTGGTGCTGAGGAACATGGTAGAGTTAGATAATGGTTGGACTCAACATTGAAGATCTTTTCCAACCAAAGCTATTCTGTAATTCAGGGGTTGATATCTGAGCATTAAACAGATCCTATTTGACTTATTCCTGCAGCAGCTCAGAAACATGGACAGCAAATGGACACTGTGCCCAGTCTGCAATTACTTAAAAGAACTAGGAAAAGGAAAAATGTTAGGGCTACAACTATGCCCAGAGTATTCACATAGTGTGCTTCCTAGTGCAGAAGTGACTGTAAGAAATGTGGAATGCTCTCAACAGTGGCTGGCACTGTTGTATCATTCCTGTAATTTTAAATCATCATTCCTAATGCTGTAATATTTAGGGATAGGTGGGCTGGCTAAGACCACATAAGCATCTAGCCTAAACATTTGAGGTTTGAAATCGTTTGGTTAGCTTCCCAGCTCCACTCCCAGTTTTCATCTGCTCCAGCACCTCCCTGTTGGGATGAATCCAGAAGGGGAAATATCAAAATACCATGAGAGACTGTTTTCTGAAAGTTGATGGCTCCATGCCAGTGACCTGTTAACCTAGCAGCCAGATGAGCTGGGGTCATAGGTAATGTATCTGTGTAATCCACAATGCACACCTTGTTTCATGGCTCTGCTGGATTTTTCTCCAGTGCAACGGCTGGGACTTAGAGGTGATGCTTTGCTTAAAAAATATTCCTGAAATCTCAAATAACAATATCTGTGTTTTAAAGTAGAATGTGTGATATTGATTGTTATAGAAAAGTTCAGAGTTCAAAACTAGAGATAATGAAAGTTATCAGTCAGAAATGAAAGTTATATGTCAGAGGCAAACACTTGATGTCTCAAGGCAAGTATATCTCATTCTTCAAAGTGTATCCCTTTATGTTAAAGACACCTGAATGAAAATTCAAGCATTTTCTTAGATGCCCTGGGGAGCTGGACACTGATAGAACAAACCAAGATTACTTGGAGACTGTTATCCAGTACAGATTCATAAATTAGCATTGAAATAAAGAGCATTCTCAGAAGAATAGAGTATTTTATAGGTTAAAAAGAGAGTATCACTGAAGTACCTCACTTAATCCTGGATTAAGAGAAGGTAAATTAGAATAAACACAATTCTTAACTTTATCACAAATTATCAATATATTTGTATCTTTACCTCTGTGTAAATACTTACATGAGAATGTGGAGAGCACCAATTTCTCAATAAAATTGTACATGATTGTAAAGAACAAGTGATGAATTTTGGTGCTCTTGGGACATCAAGTGGTACTTTGTTGATGCTTTTTTTTTCTTTCTTTGTTTTTGATAGACATAATTTTCCACAGTGGCAGTAAAAGGTTGTACCACCAAAGTTTTGCTTCAGAACAGGTCTGATCTAAATCCAGTGGATTTCTTTGCTGTTGTCTTCAGGATTTGTCTTGGCATTTTGCTCAGTAGAAAGTCTCTAGATCTGAGGAAATTTTGCATCTTTACACGCCCATTTTTGTGTGTGATATTGCTGTTAATCAACAAGGTTGTGAAAAAAAATGATCTAGGTAATTCTTGTAACATTCACATCTCAGAGCAACAGCTTCCCTAACAGAGAGGTGAAGGAGAGAAACTGTAGAACCTTATATCACTCACATTAACTAAGAGCTGGAGAAGTTCCTGCAGCACTTAAGAGAGATGACTCACACTTGTAGTTATTTCATAGGACCGTAGAATCATATTGCTTGGAAAAGACCTTTAAAATCATTGAGTCCAACCATTACCTAACTCTACCTAGTCTGGTGCTAAACCATGTTCCTTCAGCACCACATCTCTGCATCTTTCAAAGACCTTCAGGGATGGGGATTCAGTCACCTCCCTGGGGGACCTGTTCCCATTTTTGAGAATCCTTTCAGTGAAGAAGTTTCTTCTAATATCCAGATTAAACCTCCATTTTATTTAATTTCTGTCTCTAGGTTTGTTTCTTTAGTTAGAATTTGTTCTAAAACGTCTGTGTTGCTTTGCAAGAGAGGGCAGATGTTTATAAAAAGCATACCTTGTATATGGATGAAAGCTTTGTGACTGTCACAGAATCACAGAATGTTAAGGGTTGGAAGGGCCCTCTAAAGATCATCTAGATCAACTCTGCAGCCAGAACAGGATCACCTACAGTAAGTCATACAGGAACACATCTGGGCGGGCTTTGAATGTCTCCAGAGAAGGAGACTCCATAACCTCTCTGGGCAGCATGCTCCAGTATTTTGTCACCCTCACAGTGAGAGGAAAACTTCTCTTGACCTATTAAACACACCCCTTTTAATATACCCCAGGATCCCATTGGCCTTCTTGACCACAATGGCACATTGCTGGTCATCCTTCTGTCCACTAGGACCCTTTTCCCTATGCTGCACTCCAAATAGGTCAGTCCTCAGTTCTGTTCTCCACAGGTCCTCAGTTCTGTGGTTAAAATACTGGTAGCTATTGCTGCTCTGTAGCAATGCAGGATCATGAATAATCACACCTCAGTTCTCCAGAGAGCAGGCAGGAGTTGAGAGCAGAGTGTCTCCAACCAGAGTGATGAATAGGAAAGGAAAAAAGGAAAAGATGATGAATACACTGTGGACAAGCACCCTTGTCTTCAGTATACCTCAGGGCAGAAAAGAGTGTTTTGGAAAAGTCAGAGGCTTCAAAACTGAAAATCATTCTTGTGTTTGCACTGAATATACAAAGCAGGGCTGCAAAACACTGATATTATTTGTTGTGTGGTCCAAGGCTGGTATTTTCTAACCAGATGTGTTAAATTAAGCATCAAAATGCATGAGTAAGTAACAGATTTGAACTGAAGTTGAAACTACTTGTCACTTGGTGTAGATACTCACAGGTCTAGCTTGGGTCCAAATTCTGTGCTTGTTTTGCTACCCTGTCCTCTCCTCACTGGATAGTTTGCCATCCTAGAGGTGCAGATGGTTATGATTACTTTCTGCTTTTTTCTCCCTGAATCTTCCTTCATCACTAAGAACTTGTTATGTCTGGACGCTTTCTGTTTATGCTTTCTAGTCCTTCTGAAGCTAAATATCCAACTAGGGGTAAAAGCCAAACTGTGAACTGTCTTAATACTTGTTTATTGTGTTTTCTTTTCCTTTTATCTCTTCTCTCTTCCCCCATCTATTGCACTCAAGTTTACAAATCCTTGTATGAGGTCATCTGTCAGTTGTTATCCTTGTTCGCATTCTGCAAGCCCCACATTTGATCTAAAGTCATTGCTCAGTTCATGAAAAAGCTTCTTGTTTGCTGTGAAAATAAAATATTGAGGCTGTGGTTACAAGATTTTCATTACTTTCTGGGGTGCACATTTGGAACAGATGTGAAGGGGCAGGCAGCCATGTCTTGTCATCTGAGACACGGCACATGGGCACTTTTTGGTATAAACTCTTTTAAATTCAAAATCATCTTGACAGCAAATCAGATTGACTCATGTTACAAAATGACATTTAAAAAAGACTTCTCCACTGTGAAACTCTGTCTTTGTTGTGGGCTAATCCCAATAAGCAGCTCAGCACCACATAGCCATTCACTCACTGCCCCCATACTCCCCAGTTGGATGAGGGAAGAGGAAAGGAAGAGTAAAAGCAAGAAAACTCATAAACTGAGATAAAACTTGTTTAATAAGTAAAGGAGAAGTGGAAAAAGAGGGAAAGAATACAAAACAAGTGGTACGAATGCAATCACCCACTAATTCCCATGTGTAGGCTGTTGCTTTTATTTCAGTTCCTGAAATGCAGATGTCTCACCTACCTAAACCTGAATCCTTTTATCTTACTATCCAATGCCAACGTGTAATCCAGAAGTGTTTCAGAGTTATCATAGAATGGTAGGGGTTGGAAGGGACCTCTGGAGATCACATAGTCCAACCTGATTTCTACAGCAGGGTCACCAGAGTAGGTTGCCCAGGATCATAATGCGCAGGAGGGTCTGGAATCTTTCCAGAGACGGAGACTGCACAACCTCTCCAGGCAGCCTGCTCCAGTGCTCCAGCTTCCTCACAAGAAAGAATTTTTTCCTTATGTTCAGATGGAACCTTGTGGGTTCCAATTTGTGCCTATTGCCTCTTGTCCTGTTGTTGAGCACCACTGAAAAAATCTGGTCCCATTCTCTTGACCCTCAGTCAGTCTTCCCCAGGCTAGACAGCCCCAGATCTCTCAGCCTGGGTGAAGATCTCATCAGAGAGATGTTCCAGTCCCCTCAGCATCTAATCCATATTTTGCCTTTGTGGCTCTGTATCATGAAAAGACGAAGGCATCCATTTTAAAACAACTGATCCAGTGTTTCTCTTCAGAGGTCTGTTTCACAGACTGAGGCAGGTCTGAAAGATTTTTGGATTCCACATTAGATTTACATTCAGATTTTTTTTTTTTTTAAGCCACAAAATGTACCCTATGGTAAAATCAGAAGACTGACACAACTATTTGCATTCCTTGATAGAAGAATTCCAATAAAAAGAGTTTTTATCAGCAAGTCCTGAGAGCTCTGATTTGCAGCATGGACAACCAGAAAATAAAACTGAGTGCAAACTATGGGGTGCTTTACCGAATTACTGGGTTCAGTTCTGGGCACCCCTGTTCAAGAGAGACCAGAACAACTGGAGAGAGTTCACCAGAGACTACTAAGATGTTGAGGGGACTGGAGCATCTCTGTGAGGAGGAAAGGCTAAGATATCTAGGGCTGTTTAGCCTGGGGAAGAACAGACTAAGAGAGGATCTTAACAGTATTTACCAATATCTAAATGGTCAGTGTCAAGAGGATGGGGCCTGACTCTTTTCAGCGGTGACTAGTGATAGGACCAGGGGCAGCAGGCACGGACTAGAATACAGGAGGTTCCATCTGAACATGAGAAAAAAATTATTTCCCTAGGGGTGCCTGGAGCACTGGATCAGGCTACCCAGAGAGGTTGTGGAGTCTCCTTCTCTGGAGAAATTCCAAACCCACCTGGACATTGCAATCCTGGGCAACCTGCTGTGGGTGACCCTGCTTTAGTGGGGATTTGGATTAGGTGCTCTTCAGAGGTCCCTTCCAACATCAACCCATTCTATGATTCTATGATTAACCTAATTTACTAGGAACATGCTCAACATTTTCTTCTCACTGCAGAGGGGTTGGAATAGATGACCTTTGGAGCTGCCTTCTGGCCCAAACCTTTTTATGATTCTATGATTATCATATCAGTTTTTCTGTCAGCTCACATGCTTCCCACAGTACATCTCAGTTTTATCTAACCTACTTTTCTTATCCAAATGGAGGAGACTGACTCTCCAGTTAATTCATCCCCATTCAACCACAATTTAATCATGCATTCTCATCGTTCCTTTGTGTCTGATTAATAACTGCACTACTATAATTTCTTGATATTGTATTGCTTCTTTTCTTTAATGAGTCATGAAAAAGGAGGTATCTTCAGTATTTTGTGGTTTTTTTTCATCATCTTCCCTGTTGTACCCTTCAAAATTCATGATGCAGTTATCTTTGCTGTTCACCACTATGACTTAATCTTTAACATTTTCATAGCATAGGGCTATTTTTCTTTCCACTTCACCCACCCATCTTTGAGGTACATGTTCTTGAACATTTAAACAGTGATATCTCTGCCCCTCTTTCTTCACATTTCTACAGGACTTAGCCCATCTGCCTCTGATTGCAGTGGGGATTGCATGACTGCAAGTGCTGTGCAAGTTAATGGCAGTCAGGCCATGAGAAGGTGCCTCTAGCCAAGCACGACATTGTAAAAGTCCAAGTTCCCCTTATACAGAATTGTGAATGAGCATTAGCACAAAACAAACTTGTTTCAATCAGTTTAGCAACTGGAAAAACTTAGGACTTGGCAGATCAGCAGCGTTTGTCTGAGTGCTCCAGTGCCAGGGCACTTCCACACCCAATTGCTCCCTTCTCAGGCAGCTTGTAGCCCCCCATTTAATCTCAGGGACCTCATCTGCCTCCAGTGTTGGTCCTTCTGTCATCCTGTGCCTGCAGAGATTAATGGAAGTGAATTTGTTCAGCTAGAAGAGACTGGAACCCTCTGACTTTTTCTTTGTCTTTTTTTCATGGATGTCAGCCTATGAATAAGAAATTGACTTAAAAGTGTTGCCTGCCATAAATGCTGTGAAGGTTTGCTGAAAACAGCAAAGGAAAATAAACACAAGAGCCTACAGCATTACCTAATGCACACAAAACAACAATTTATGTGCAGGTTTATGTGGAAGAGGACATAACTTAGAGTATGAGTTTATGAAACATTTAATCCTAAAATTTGAGAAGAAGGAGGAATGATCTGTGAAGGGTTAGTTCTGGGCTGGCCACTAGACAAATGACAGAAACTCTCTAAGAACCTCTTTGCCTTCACAAAGGGAAGAGAAAGGGAATAAGGGAAAGAGTCTGATGGCTTGGGAAAGGAAAATAAAGCATCTTTAATGGAAATAAGAACAATAAAATGAAATAGATACAGACCAATATGGAACAAATCCCTGATAGCAATGACATCACTGTCACCGCTGGTGCTGGATAGGCACTGGAAAAGTCCTAGACTGGACTCAACAGCAGATGGAAACTAGATTCAGAAGCTGGATTCAGGAGTTGGATTGAGGGACATACGAATTGGGGCCAAAGGTAGAATGGACAGAGTCCTCCTTGGACACCAGCCATTGAAGCAGAGGCTTGATCCTGGTAGTCCCTCAGCCTTGTACTGAATATGGCCTCCATGATATGGAATCCCTTGTTGGCCAGTTTAGGGTCACCTGCCCAGTCTGCTCCTTCCATCAGGTGCCACCTGTGACTTTCTGCACCCCAAGGTGTGGTACAGGATTTAGCAGTGTCCTTGGTCTGCATAGGAGCAAGTCTAAGCCAGATCCTTCCTGCAGCCCAGCTTTTGGCAGTGGCTCTTCCCATCAGCACTCTCACTGCAGTATGGGCATGTGCTGAAGCATGGGAGATTCACTCTAAACATCATGAAACACTGTGAGGGTTACTCAGGGTAACCTGAGGTTGTGGAGTCTCCTTCTCTGGAGACTTGTGAAACCCACCTGGACATTGCAATCCTAGGCAACCTACTCTAAGTGACCCTGCTTCAGCAGGGGTATTAGGATAGGATAGGATAGGATAGGATAGGATAGGATAGGATAGGATAGGATAGGATAGGATAGCATAGCATAGCATAGCATAGCATAGCATAGCATAGCATAGCATAGCATAGAATAAACTGTTACCAAGTTGCTAGGTCATCTCCAGAGGTGCTTTCCAACCCTCACCATGATGGGGTTCTGTGATTCTCTTGTCTTGTCTGTGTGCTAGTACAGAGGAGGATTAACTAATATAACTCCTGGTTTGAACATTTACCTACTTTTCATTCTGTAGAAGTGCTAATGCAGGGTTTGAGTCCACCTTAGCTGCAGCCCTAACAGTCCTACCAGGGTAAATACAATGAGGTTGTCATTGTTTTGAGTCAATATGCAGGAGAAATGGGCTTAAATGTGTTAGTGTAAATCTACACCACTTCAGACACCCTCATTACTGACCTGCCAGTAATGTTTTCATCTGCATTTGGGTGCAATTTGGATTCAAACCCTGCTTTAGGACTGCTACAAAATGAAAAGTAGGTAAATGCCCAAGCCTAGAATTCTGTTAGATAATCATCCTTTGTACTAGCATGCAGAAGGCATCCTTGCTGCCAAATTCCCTCTCACTTTCCTTAGGTAACTCCACCAGGGTGTGCAGGTTGCTTATTCCTGACTTCATTATCACTGACTCTTTGTCAGCTGTTCAGTCATCGTCTAATTAAAGATACAGATTTTAGCTGCAACAAACATGAGGTATTTTCGTTTATTAGATACAGCTCAATGTATATAGTGGGGGGGTCTTCCGTCTGTCTCTGGAGAACTTGTGAGACCACCTAGAAGAGAAAATGGCTGTGTCAGCTGGTTGTCACATACACAGTGTAAACAACACAGAGTGAGGCAGATTCCTCCATAAAGCATCAGAGTTATCTGGCTCTGCCCAAACACCAGCCAGGCTATGACCAAACTTTCTTTTATCGTTCTTTTGGGTGAAGTATTTCAGCAGGTTTGTGCCTCAAGCCAGAAAAGGATTTCGTGGGGTAGTCCCACCTGCTATTCACTGGGAAAACTTATTTTTAAACTGTTTCCATGAGGTATGCCTGGTATGGGATCAGACTTTACAAGCTGAAGGAGGGTTTTGCTGGATACATATGCAGCACAGTGCCTCAGTGTGTGCACCGGAAAAGGTTCAATGCTGGACTCTCTCCCTCCACACCTCATTTTTAAACTGTTAACTATAAGCTCTCATGGTACTAAGGCAACATCTGCACCTCAGGGGCCTCCTTCAGGTGCCAGGAACTTTCTAAAAGGTGCCCTTTGTGCACATTCTTCACACAGAAGTTCTCAGCCCACAAGTGAAATACCATGGTATGTTCTTGATGCTGCTCTTCTAGATTGCCTGCACTGCGAAAGTGCTAAAATATTACGCAGACATCTCATAGAAAAAAAAAATCCTTCTTTTTGTGATCAGATCAATTAATGACAACATTTTAAGGATTTCCAACTTGTCTCTAACTTATTTGTCAATAAAGATAAGTGTCTGTTGACTTGACAAATTGATGCAGTTTAATAATCAATTACAATAAAGCATCTCGTCCTTTACAGAGAACAGGCTTTCTAAATGTCAGGGGTTAGGGCTGGGCCAGCCACTAGACAAGTGGCAGATGATCTCTGTGAACTCCTCTCCCTTCCCAAAGGGAAGAGGAAGGGAATAAGGGAAAGAGACAGATGGGTTGGGAAAAAAACCTAAACCAGCTTTAATGAAAATAATAACAATAAAATTGCATCTGTACAAATAGATACAAACCAAGATCAAACCCAACCTCCCTCATGGCAATCACAACACCCATCTGCTGCTGGATTTAATCTAGGACTTCCCAAATGTCTTCCCCCAGCATCAATGGTGATGGTGATGCCTCAGGGAGTTAAGTTTGATGTTGGTTTGTATCTACACGGATCTATTTAATGCCATTGTTATTATTTTCATTAAAGGTGGTTTAATTTCTTCCCCACCCACCAGTCTCTCTCCCTTCTTCCCTTTGGGAAGGCTCAGAGGTTAACAGAGAACATTTGTCACTGGTTCAGTGGCCAGCCCAACCCTAACTGGTGACAGTGCTATAGCCCATGTTTCCAAGAGTACAGTAATGCTGTTAGTGTCTGAAAAGCAGGCTGTGAAGTGAATGGTGGTGTTTATGTTTTTCAGTTTTATCACTTTATGCTCTCAGTGTCCTTGGCATTTTTATTAATGAGTGCTGCTATTTAATGATGGGGGACTGTGAAATAGAAAACCAGCAGGTACTTGCAGTCCAGTGCCTTTCAGTGTGTATCACTGGCAGATTTTTTGTCATACCTTCATCACTATCCTTACAAGCAGACATTGCCTGTTTACAAAAGTACCAATTTCTTCCACAGTTGCTAATTTTTAGAGCACTTTGAAGTTATTATGAGGTCTGAGACTCCATAATTATATCACATTGCTGAAAGAATAGTATTATTCAAATGCTGAAGCTGTAGCTTAAAACCTTCCAGTCTGAAAGCCTCCTCTCATTCCAGGCAAAACATGGAGGTGGTATCACAGCTTTTCAAACCTGGGTGGCCCTTAAGACTTTAGATTGTATTTTTTGGGCAAGTGCTGTATGTGCTGGGTTGTATTCCAGAGGTTTTCTGGGGCATCAAATTCTAAGTGTTGGAAAAATATAATGGAACAGTGTAATGTATAAGGTGCTCAAATGTGTATGTGTATGTGGAGCTGTGCATGTATACATCTGGAAATCTGCTTTCTGGAATAAACACAGCTCCACAGTGGTGGAGTCCTCATCCCTGGAAGGATTTAAAAGATGTGTAGATGTGATGCTGAGGGATATGGTTTACCACCAGACTTTGCAATATTGGTTTAATGGCTTGACTCAGTGATCTTAGTCTTTTCCAAACTAAACTATTCCATGACTCTATGGTTTACATGATTACTGTTAGTTTGAAATAAGAGTGGAGTGGCAGGATCAGGGGTGAGTTTTAGGTGTTGTGGGTGAGTTCTGTCTGCACTTCCTTCAGCTCAGAACTCTTTGTTCTGGGGTCAGCCAAAAAAGGAAAGGACAAGTTTGCCTCTTTCCTCCCAGACAGAAATATGGAGACAGGATGAGTATCCCCACAGGGGTGGACTGCAGATATGGGTCTGCAGACACCACAGAGGAAGCAGCTGGTGACATTAGTTCTGTCTAACAAGATGTAGTTCCTGTTCCATCTCCTTGAAAACATTTCGGGTAATAAGGCACATGAAGAGGAAATGCAAAACAAAGACCTCAGAGAACCAATCTGCATATTGATTTTCTAGGAGACAAGCAGCCTAAATACCAACATTTTGCAAGTATGGCTGCGGATCCATGAAGGACAAATAAATCAACATCATCCTTTAAATAGGTGAACACTTCATATACAGCCCCCAGCGCTGTGTCCTGCCTGCAGGCAGACACACATTTGTTAGAAGAGGCAGTGTCTTGCCTAGTGGATGTAAGGGAGCTATTTTTGTTTCCCCATACTGCTTTTTTTCCTTTCTTGGACAATTAATCTACAATGTAACAACCCATCTGCAGGAAGGTGACTGAAAAAAGCCTGTAAACCTGCCTTTCATGAGAGGGCAGAAAGGCTCCAGCTTAGACTTGTTCCTGTGGAGACCAAGGTGTCTGCTAAATCTTGTGTCCCTCATTGAGGTGCAGTAAGTCAGAGGTGACACCTGTAGGGAGAAGCAGACAGGACAGGTGACGCTAATATGGCCAACAAGGGATTTCATCTCATGAGTGTCAAATCCAGTGTAAAGCTGAGTGATCACCAGGGTCAAGTTTTTCTTCTTCAATGGTCAGCATCCGGGAAGGGCTCTGTCTGTTCTGCTTTCAATCCCAATCCATGTGTTCCTGAATCCAGATCCTGAATCCTGTTGCTGCCACTGAGTCCAGTCTGGGACTTCCCCAGTGCCTGCCTACATAGTCACTGGTGATGGTGACATTGTTGCCCTTAGGGGTTGGGCTGGTTTTGTGCCTATTTGCATCCATTTAATTTTTAGTGATATTATTTTCATTAAAGCCGTTTCAGTTTTCTTTCCTAGACAGTTGGTCTCTCTCCTTTATTCCCTTTCTTTTCCATTTGAGAAAGGAAAGGCATACATGGAAAGCCTCTGTCACTTGTTTAGTGGTCAGCCCAGCCTTAACTTCAGCACAGGTTCAGGTAGGATACAGCTACTACAGCTGCCTCATATCTGTTGTAGGTATAAAGTGGTGAAGCCCACCCATGCTTAGACAAACTCTGAGATGAGTCAGTCAGACACTGACTGTGACAGCAAAAGAAATCCATCTTAAGGATACTCTGGAGAAAATGTTTTGGGAACATGAAAATGCAGCACTAGCAGGAGTGCTCAGCTCAGGCCTAGATGATGGAAAGCCCAAGTAATAAAGTGTCTGCAGTCTCCAGTAGACAGTTGAAGTTATTCTTTGGGATAAAGATTCAGAATTTATTTACAACTGAACTGCAAGGATCAGAAAAAATACAGTCCAGAACTGATGTTTCTTGGTAGTGACAAATGTGGTTTGCTTAGAGGTAGCTTGTGTAATCTGAGGGAAGAAAAAGAACTTGGAGAAAAATATTTTGGTATCAAAATCGTAGTGGTTTTATTTTAAACTAGGTACCTAAGGTTGGTAGCTTGACTTGTTCTTCAGTATATAGCTGGTGGGACTCTGGAATAGACTGCCCAGGGAGGTTGTGGATGCCTTCTCCCTGAGGGTGTTCAAGGCCAGTCTGGATAAGGCCTTGAGCAGCTGAGTCTAGTTCAGAGGCATCCCTGCCCATAGTGGGGAGGTTGGAGTAGATGATCTCTGAGGTCCCTTCCAAGCTGAGCCATTCTATGATTCTATGACTCTTTTGTTCAGGAGCTGTTCCTTTCCCACATTAAAAGAAATAGATCATATGTGTGCATCTTTGTGACAGAAAAAGGAGGGGAGATAAAATACTCCTAGGGACTGAAACATCTGAAGTAAGGAGAGAGACCATTCACAGAAAGAAGTAAGGTGGAGTTTTTTGGCTTGAAGGAACGTAATGTTTTCTCTTGGACCAGCTGTCCTCCCATAAAGCTTGTATAAGCTCTCTGGGACTTACTGGAAGCACTCAGGTACCTTATGTGCCATTAGGTCTGTATTAATAGGAGGTTCTGCAGCAGAACATACAGAACCAGTGAGAAATGTGTTCAGTGGATTGTGACTAATTGAAAAAAAAAAAAAAAAAAAGAAAAGAAATAAAAAAAGTCACTGGTTCCAAATCCATATTTATTGCAATCACTGGATGACTAAACTGGTATTCCACAGTCTGTAGAGAAGGAAATTCCTCCATCCGTTAGGGAGTGTCTGCAACTTAACCAACCTCATTTTTTTCTGGTCCAAACTTCTGTATATAACTGAAATAAGAACACTTCCTTGCTTTACCTGTCAGAGCAAAGCTCTTTAGCTTCTCAGGCTTCTCTTTTGGAGAAATGGTTTGCAAGCTGCTGAGATGATGATTTTTATTTTCTTAGGCTGGTCAGACTCTTACAGACCAGCTTATAAACACTGTAGGAGAAATGTAAAAGACCTCTCTAATTTCCAACCCAAAGCAAAGTATTCTATTATTCTAATATTAATATTCATTTACTCATTGCTGTGATGCTGTGGTAGAGACTTCCCTGAGTGGTCCCTGTGTGGTTTTGCTGCCTTTGTGAATAAATAGTCTGTGCTACTGGAGTTTTGATGATGCTCCATAATTAAAATCACATCTACCTATCTATTTCTCCTGTATTTATGATACTGTATGTGGCAGTTTAGGCTGGGTGCCTCCTGTTACTGCCACATAAGCTACATCTCCAGTGTCCTGAGTGTCCAGCCCAGTAGGTGGACACAGGAAACTGTGTATTTCATACCCATAATATCGTGCACCCTATAAATCCATCTGCAAAGTCATTCTCTTCCTCTTTCTTCCCTCTCTGCTCATGTGGAAGATGCTCCCTATTGGGTAATGGTGAGGGAGTATCTCAAGGCCTCTTAGGCCTGGTTAGGCCTAATGCCAGGAGGAGAAGCAGGGAGGGGCAGCCAGCCTGAGACTAGCCTAGCAGTGTGGGGGAAGAAAGAGCCCTGGGGGTTTTGGCTGTACCCTCAGGTGGGGAGATGGGAAATGTTGGGGACCTTTGGGTGTGCTGGAAGGGACTCTGTACACTTTGGTACTTTTTGTTACTATGCTCACAGCTTCTGTAAAACACTTACTGCTTTTCCATTTAAACTTTCTATCACTTCTGCAATCCATTTATGTGAGTATTATTCTTTTGCCCCTCTCAGGGGCAAGAGAGGATCTGCCTGGCCTCAAACCAGAACACTGTATTACCATGGCATTCGATGAACTCTAATAATAGGTTTTTAACAGAATGTCTAAAATAAACCAAGTGAAAATATGGTCATATTAAAATCTCTAGAAACCATTGTTGTCTAGATCTGGAACTAATTATTAGGGCACAATCTTTAAGATGTTTTCTTCTTTTCCCATCAGGGCTACTTACAGCAATAGAAATTGTTCTGTATATGTTGATTCAGAAACAAAGTTAGTTAGTTTGTTTGTTTGTTGTGTACTTGCATCTCTTTTGGACTTGCAGCCTCAGGAAGTTCTGGCAAACAGGTAGTTGGCAGGAAAACTTCTGCCTCAGATGACTTTATCCTATTTCTCTTCATTTCAGCTGTATACTTAAAATGTCATCTGGTGGTTTCAACAGCAATAAAGAAATCTATTGGCTGTCTTTGTACTGGCCACATTTATGTTCCAGTTATAAATGATGGCAACTGAGCCAAAACACTTGGGTTTAGATCAGTGTCTTGCCTCATGCATGCACCAAAATGTACAAATAGTCTCTCTCCTTCCCATTAGCAGTTGGCATTTCCTGGCTTTACAGACAATGTATTTTATTTTTTTTTCTCCTTTAGTTATGTTCTTCTGTGGGCCACACTCTGCAAAAGAAAGAATTAGCCACAGCTTTTTTTTCCATGATGCTTGGGTAAAATCCATGGCTGTTTTAAATCAGTGACAAACCCTAGGAGATATTACAGAAAGATCACACTTGTCAGCTTGTGTGCTGTTATAGAATCATAGAATGGTTTGGGTTGGAAAGGACCGTAAAGATCAAAGCTCCATCCAACCTGGCCTTGAATACTTCTAGGTAGGAGACATCCACAACTCTTCTGGGCAACCTGTTCCAGTGCATTGCCACCCTCACAGTAAAGAATTTCTTTGTAAAACTTAATCTAAATCTTCCCATTCAGTTGAAACTGTTGCACACCCTGCTAGAGAGTCCCTCTCCATTTTTCTTCCACCCCCTTTAAGTACTGAAAGGCCACAATAAGTTCTCCCTGGAGCCTTCTCTTCTCCAGGATGAACAACGCCAACTTTCTCAGACTGTCCTCACAGCAGAGGGCTTCCAGCTTGATGTTGTCAGTAAACCAGATGAGGGTTCACTTGACCCTGCTGTCCATATCTCCAACAAAGGTGTTAAATAGTAGGGGTCCCAGGATAGACTTCTGAAGGACAGCACTTGTCACTATTCTCCCCATAGACATTGAGCTTTTGACAACAACTCTTTGAGTACTACTAATGCCAGCTGCAAGCCACTCCAAATGAAGGCATCTGGTATCCTTTCTAGTTGGAGTTTGCAGGCCCCATGAACTTGTGTGTGCTTATCACTCCCTGATCCTCACAGTGGCTGAGAAAATGAGCTTCATCGATGGACAGAGAAAAGGGATGTAGTTTTTGAGCTTCTGCTTAGTGTTCAGTAAGACCAACAGTAGGTTTTACATACTCAGTTCTCACACAGACTGGAGAAGTTGAAAGGTCTAACCACACTTTCCCCTGCCTTTTTGGCCTCTCCACCTGAGGAAATAGAGGGATGTAGAATGCTGTGAGTCCCTGCGGGTACAAAATGCATTGGCATGGGATAAAAGCTCTATAGGTTGGCTAGATGTATGGAAGCAAGCACTTAACAACTTCTCAGGGGATGGTGGAAAGCATCCCATTCCATCATATCGCTGCAGACAAGTATATACAACCTCCCCTCAAGCTCTCCTTGAAATGGTATAACTTTATACTGCTTCTTATGTGCTGCATGCAGCAATTTAGGACTAAAAACATTATTTGGCAAATGAACACCACAGATTTTAGAGCAGCTGAAAGCCATCAAACCATTTTAACCGGCTGCTCTTTTTGTAAGAGACCAAATGATGTGCTGATAAATTCCAACCTCTTTGTATCCAACAATATGTTATTTCCTAGATACCAAAAGTAGCTTAAATAGGATTATCCTGTATCATAAAGTTAAATCTGGCACTTGATGACACTTCATGTTTAGTAATAATACATGAGGAAAGACAACAGATAGTGAAAAAAATCACCTGTTAAACTTTCATATTTGTTTTGACAAGTGTTTTTGGGGTGGGAAGATATGGCTGTCAAGACAATGACCTGTGTATATCAACAGTGAGTAGCTGATCCTCATGCACTCTGAGTAGCTGCTTAGTTCTCTGTAATATATTTAGTGGTAGGATGCACTCTAGGAGAATTGAATTTGGCTTCTCCTACTGAACTTAGGTTGCCAAATAAAGTAAACAATAAGAATTCCTTTGAGTGGTGACTGAGCTGAAGTGTGCAGCATTTTGATTATTTTGTAGCATGTCTTTATTTTTTGCTTGTAATGAAAAATATCATTCTTTAGAGTGGATTTTTTAAACAACTAAACTGATCTGATAAATGTGTTTTTGTATTAGTAATTGCTTGAAGCAGCATGACTCACAAGGGGTCAAGTGTAGCTTCCTACAGAGCACTGCAACTTTGAAGAAGATGTAGAGGTAGCAAATCATGACTGACCTGGACAGACTGGAGAGTTGAGCAGAGGGAAAACCAAAGAAGTTCAACAAGTGTAGGGTCCTGCACCTGGAGAGGAATAATGCCCTGTACCAATAAGCTTAGGGGTTGACCTGCTGGAAAGCAGCTCTGCAAAGAAGGACCTGGGAGTGATGGTGGACAGCAAGTACACCATGAGTTAGCGATTTGCTGCTGTGGCTAAGAAGGCCAGTGGTTTTCTGGTGTGCATTTAAGAGTGTGGCCAGCAACTTGACTCAAGGGAAGTTCTCCTCCCTGTCTACTCTAACTAGTGAGGCCACACCTGGAGTATTGTGTCCAAATCTGGGCTTTCCAGTTCAAGACAGAAAAGGAACTACTGGAGAGAGTCCAGCAGAGGGTTACAAAGATGCTGAGTGGACTGGAGCATCTCTTTTACAAGGAGAGACTGAGTCTTCTCAGTGCTGATCAATAGCTAAATGATGAGGGTCAACAGAATGGAGCCAGACTAGTTTCAGTGGTGCCCAGCAACAGGACAAGGGGTGAAGGGCACAAGCTGGAACATGGGAAGTTCCACCTGAACATACAGAAAAGCTTTTCTGTGAGGGTGCCAGAACACTGGGCCAGGATGCCCAGAGAGGTTGTGGAGTCTCGTTCCCTGGAGACATTCCAGACTCTCCAGGACATTGAAATCCTGCCAACCTGCTCTGGGTGCCCCTGATTTAGCAAGCGAGATGATCCCAAGAGGTCTCTTTCAACCCCCTCCATTCTGTGATCCTGTCCTAGTTAGTTAAGCTTTTGTAGTGTACCTTTTATTTCAACAACTTACTCTACAGTAATTAAAAAAAATATTTCTCTTGTTTATTTTCTTTTTTCACTTTTTATTTTTTTTTCTTTTAAAGCAGTTTCTATTAGACAATAAGCAGTATTCCTCAAGTGCTCATTCCTCATTTTTTTTAGATCCATAAAGAAGAGAAAACTCTCATTTGCTTTGCATTGTTTCTCTAAACTATTTGAGAACACAGTCTCAAGCTGTGCCAGGAGAGGTTTATGCTTGATCTTAGAAAGAAGCCCTTCACAGAAAGAGTGATTTGCTATTGGAATGGGCTGCCCGGGGAGGTGGTAGGGTCAGTATCCCCGGAGGCATTTAAGAAAAGACTGGATGAGGCACTTAGTGCCATGATCTAGTTGGTTAGTTATGGTTGGGTGATTGGTTCGACTTGGTGATCTTGGAGGTCTCTTCCAACCTGGTTGATTCTGTAAACTATGTCCCTCAGTACTACATTCATACAGCTTTTAAAATTCTCCGTGGGTGGTGACTCTGCCACTTCTCTGGGCAGCCTGTTCCAGGCTTGACAGCCCTTATGAGGAAGAAATTTTTCTTAATATCCAACAAAGACTTACCCTGGCACAACTCAAGGCCATTCCCTCTTATCCTGCCAGTTGCTGCTTGGGAGAACAGACCAACACCCACCTCACTATGACCTTCTTTCAGGGACTTGTAGAGAGTGATAAGGTCTTCCTTCAACCTCATTTTCTGCAAGTTGAACAACGCGAATTCTCTCAGCTACTCCTCAGAAGGCTTGTGCTCTAGACCATTCACCTGCTCCAGCACCTCAATGTTCTTGTAGTGAGGGGGCCAAAACAGAACACAATACTCAAGGTGTGGCCTCTCCAGTGCCAAATACAGGGGGACAATCACTTCCCTACTCCTGTTGGCCATACTATCCTTGATCCTTTGGTGCCATGGGTTAGTTGTTTAGGTGGTGTTGGATTGGTTGATGGGTTGGACGCGATGATCTTGAAGGTCTCTTCCAACCTGGTTTATTCTATGTATTCTATACAGGACAGTATACAGAGATTTGCCTACTGATAAAAAATGTTCTGGGTTGTGAGTGTCGTTCAAGCAGATAGCAAATGTCATTTGCAAGGCCTGGCTGGAGGAAGATGGTACAAACAAAGGAACTTTCCCTGTGTTTTTATATAAGGCTGGACAGGGAGCGTTACAGCTTCAGAACTTTAAAGCATTTTCATACCCAAATACAATTTTTAAAGACCATTTCCCAAGGCTGTGTTTGCAGGGTTAACTCTTGTGCCTTTGTCCTTGCAACACAGCTTACCACAACCTGTTATTCCTGCGGTCCATTCTGCACTATTTGGCACATAATGGCACATCAATACTTCTTGGAAGTGAGAAGTTTGCCAATGGTTTTAATTCTATGTTAAGGAATTATATTAATTCAGTGTTGCAGTTTTAAACTAAAAGAGGGGGCAGTTAGACTGGATAAATGAAGAAATGTTTTACGATGAGGATGGTGAAACTCTAGTCCAGATTGCTCAGACAGGTGGTAGATGCCCTATTCCTGTAAACTTTCCAGGTCAAGTTGAATGGGGCTCTGAGCAATCTGACCTAGATGAAGATATCCCTGCTGACTGCAGTGGGATTGGATTAGATGAGATTTAAAGGCCCCTTCCAACTGGAAACATTCTGTTATGCATGGGCTAATGCTGCTTGTTACAAACCTGTCTTGAGAGCAACAGTTTAACAGGAATCTGTGAATCCACCACAGAAAAGGAATGACTAGTGATAGCTGGTGAACTTGATCAGCCAGTGTAGTTGCTCTGTATTTGGAGGAAAGC
This sequence comes from Dryobates pubescens, assembly GCF_014839835.1. NCBI lineage: Eukaryota > Metazoa > Chordata > Aves > Piciformes > Picidae > Dryobates > Dryobates pubescens. The sequence goes on along the minus strand of NC_071620.1, from coordinate 15,915,806 downwards.
AACTTATTTAATGGAGCCACCTGCTAGAAGGGCTCAGGTGACCTGGAAGTGTGACTAGAAAAGCATGTGTAGGGCAGCAACTTGGGTCTCAGGATGAAAAGCAAGATTACTTTACTGTTATAAGAAAAAACAGAAATAGGAAAGGAGAAGAAAGTTGTGTCCACAAAAAGTTCAAGTTGAATTTTCATATATTTCTGACTGTGTGGAGAAACCTCCTGTGGAGAAATCCTTGGTCATGGGACACTGCAAGAAGAAATATCTTGGAAGAGAGGTTCAGATGTCATGCTGAGAAGCAATGCTTAGCATGGCAATGTTTTACACTGTGTGGTTTGGCCCTGATGAACAATTCTTGCTGTAAAAGGGTAAGTGCTAAATGAGTTGTGCTCAGGGCATTGGCTGGCAGAAGAGCTGGCCTGAAGCTAGCAGCATCACTCCTTCATGCCAGCTATCTGTTGTCCTTCTCTTAACCCAAGGAGCTGTACCACTGATGTGCTCTTATGGATGTGCTTCTCCAGCCACTATAGACTAATGGTATATCTGGCAATAGTAATGGGCCTATGAACCCCTCTGCCTTCCTAAAGGGAAGAAAAAAGGAATAAGGGAGAGAGGCTGATAGGCTGGGAAAGAAACTACAACAGTTTTAATGAAAATAATAACAATAAAAGGAAATAGCGACAAATAGATACAAATCAATATGGAACCCAACCCCTCTGATGGCAGTAACATCATTGTCACCACTGATGCTGTGGGCAGGCATTGGGAAAGTCCCAGACTAAACTCAGTGGCAGACAGGAACTGAATTCAGGAGCTAGATTCAGAAACTACATTCAGGAACACACAGACCAGGATCAAAGGGAGGCCAGGGATCAAAGTTCTTCTTGGACACCAGCCATTGAAGAAGAGGTTTGACCCTGATGATCCCTCAGATTTGTACTGAGTGTGATACCCATGGGATGGAATCCCTTGTTGGTCAGTTTAGGGTAACCTGTCCTGTCCAGTCCCTCCTGCAGGTGCCACATCTCACTTCCTGTACCTCAGTGTGGGGCACAAGATGTAACACTACCCTTGGTCTGCACAGGAGCAAGTCTAAGCACTGTTCAAATGAAGCCCAGCTGAAAATGCACAGTGGCTTAACAGCATTCTGAACACTGCTTGCCATGCATTAGGGAGTTCAGTCAGATTCTTAAATTCACAACTGTATTGTTTGACTTTATGGCATATGTTTCCTCTCTGTGCTCCTGAAAACTTACTCCCTCCTGAAAGATAGTTCTTCCCCTCTCCTGTGCCCTAGCAAGGCTATATCTGGAGTACTGTGTCCAGTTCTGGGCTCCCCAGTTTAACAGAGAGAGGGACTACTGGAGAGAGTTCAACAGAGGCTATGAACAGTGTGAGGGCAGAGGAGCATCTGGCTGAGGAGGAAAGTCTGAGACATCTGAGACTGTTTAGCCTGGAAGAGGACAGACTGAGAGGAGATCTTCTTAATGCTAATCAACATCTAAAGGGTGGGGGTCAAGAGGATGGAGCCAGACTCTTTAGAGGGGTGCCTAGTGACAAGATGTGGGATGATGGGCACAAAATGGAGCCAGGTGGTTCCACCTAAACATGAGGAAAAAAATTATTTCCTGTGAGAGTGCTGAAACCCTGGTCCAGGCTGCCCAGAGAGGTTGTCCAGTTCTGGGCCCCTCAGTTTAGGAAGGATGTTGACTTGCTGGAATGTGTCCAGAGAAGGGCAACAAAGTTGGTGAGGAGCTTGGAAGACAAGCCCTATGAGGAGAGGCTGAGGGAGCTGGGGTTGCTTAGTCTGGAAAAGAGGAGGCTCAGGGGAGATCTTATTGGTCTCAACAACTACCTGAAGGAAGGTTGTGGGCAGGTGGATGTTGGTCTCTTCTCCCAGGCAACCAGCACCAGAACAAGAGTCTCAAGCTGCACCAGGGGAGGTTTAGGCTGGAGGTTAGGAAGAAATTCTACACCGAGGGAGTGATTGCCCATTGGAATAGGCTGCCTGGGGAGGTGGAGTCACCATCATTGGAGATGTTTAGGAGGAGACTTGATAGGGTGCTTGGTTGCATGGTTTAGTTGATTAGGTGGTGTTGGATGATAGGTTGAACACAATGATCTTGAAGGTCTCTTCCAACCTGGTCTATTCTAGTCTATTCTATTCTATTCTGGTCTCCTTCCCTGGAGATATTCCAAATCTGACTGGACATTGCAATCACAGGCAACCGGTTCTGGGTGACTTTGCTTTAGCAGATAGGATGAGTTGAACCAGGGAATGTTTAAGTTGAACATTAGGAAAAATTTCTTCACTGAAAGAGTTGTCAAACCCTGGAACAGGCTGCCCAGGGAACTGGTGTAGTCTCCATCCCTGGAGAAGTCAAAAGATGTTTAGATGTGGTGCTGAAGGACATGGTTTAGTGGTGAATTTGTCAGTGCTGGGTTAAGAGTTGGACTTGGATGGTCTTGCAAGACTTTTCTAACATTAATGATACTATGATTTTGGATGAGGTGAGATCACTTATTTTCAGTAAGTCCAGAGAAGTTGGGGACTATCAAAGTATCACTCTGCCTGACAAGGGTTACACATTCTTCTGTTATGGAGGAGACAGTCATGTGATGCCATTCTTGACTGCAAGTACCTTTAAATAGCAAATAAGTCTGAGTTCAGTGTGGTTTCACATTGTTAGACTCGACATACGAACAATGAAATGAGGGGAGTGTTAAATATAACTCAGTGCCTGGAATGCTGTGTTTATGCAAGAAACCACACCAATCTGTGAGGGAAACAAGGAGAGAAAAAAAAAATCACAAGAATTAGTAGGAAATAAATGTGCTTTGGGCTTGCCAGCCAAAGCATGGAGGGGTAATAAACCAAAGTGGATTCTGGAAAGGAAAGAAAGGCAGAGCTGAATTTGGGAGTTTATTCTCTTGTTTCCCTCACCTCTCCTTGTAGGTGTAGGACAATGTCACATTCATGTTTGAAACGCCTCACAGATACTCTGCTGATGGAATGGGATGGACCTGTGTCAAGAGCAAAGTTCACACCCTGTTTGTGTTCTGATTTCTCTGTTGTAAAGGCTTTCTGTGGGCCTTAAGGCAGCAACAAGACTCATATCTAAAATGAGTACCTTCTGAAATGTCTGTGTCAGCACATTGACACTTAATGAGGTGAGACCTGGACAGGCTGGAGAGTTGGGCAGGTGAAAACCTAACAAAGTTCATGATGGGCAAGTGTAGGGTCCTGCACATGGGCAGGGATGAATAACCCACTGCACCAGTACATTATAGGGGTTAACCTGCTGGAAAGCAGCTCTGCAGAGAAGGACCTGAGAGTGCTGGTGGACAAGTTCACCATAAGCCAGCAATGTGCTAGCCAAGAAGGCAAATAGAGTCCTGGGGTGTATTAAGTGTGTGGCCAGCAACTTGAAGGACCCTAACCCTAACCCTAACCCTCTCCCTCTACTCCACCCTAATGAGGTTGCATCTGAAATATTGTGTATGATTCTGGGCTTCCCTGATCAAGGGAGACAAGGAACTACTGGGGGGAGTGCAATGGGGGACTACAAAGATAATGAGAGGACTGGAGCACCTGTTAAGTGAGGAAAAGCTGAAAGACCTGGGGCTGTTTAGCCTGGAGAAGAGAAGAATGATAAGGGATCTTGTCAAAGCATATCATTATTTAAAAGGTGGGGATCAAGAGGGTGGGGTGCCCAGTGACAGAACATGGGGCAAAGGGCCCAAGCTGGAGTATGGGAAGCTCCACCCAAACATAAGGGAAAGCTTCTTTCCTGCAAGGGTGCCAGAGACTGGAGCAGGATGCTCAGAGAGGCTGTGGAGTCTCCTTTTCTGGAGAGGTTCCAAACCCACTTGGACATTGATCATGGGCAACCTGCCATGGGTGACCCTGATTTAGCAGGGGCATTGGACTAGATGATTTCCATATGTTTGTTCCAACCTGCAATGTTCCATGTAGCCAGGAATGAAACTGCCCTAAACATGGTGATTCACCTAGTTATTGGGTACTTTAAGAGGTTCTCTCTCTTCCCCATACTGTGTACTTAGAAGTCATAACCTTCCCTTTTTATAGCAAATATGGTGACACTCTAGGTTGTTTCATCCTAAGTATACACCTCTGCAGTTAAGGTCCTACTAAATAAGGGCAGCCCTTATGGGGTACACAGTAAGATTCAGTCACACCAGGGATTTATGATAAAATGTTCTTGAGATCATTCTCCTCTTATGCTATACAAAGCCTAGCATCCTGTGTCTATATTTAGCCACTAGCTGAGGCTAAAACAGAGCAGTTGCACTATCACCTGATGGCCTCTCACCATCAGAGAAGGAGGTTTGGGGAAAGGAGAAGAAACCCACAGGTTGAAATGAAAACAGATTTAATGAAACAATGCAAGTGATCACAATGCCAGTATAAAGTGCACAAAGTTACACTCAGTCAAGCAAAGGTACAGCAGGTTTTGTCCGCGAGAGAAGTGACAATAGCTTCTTGTGTAGTCATTGGACTAAAGAATATGTGACTTGATGATCTGAAAGGTATTTTTCAACCAAAAGGATTTTACAGTAGTCCAGTGTTTCAGCCTTGCATTATAAAATGATGTTGAGCCAATATGTTCTTACTTTCCAGAATCCTCATGTGTTTCTGTATCAGAAGAGAAGATCTCAGCAAGGCTTTCATGGGCTTTACACAAGCTACCACGCAGCAACTCCAGCTACGTGTGGAAGTGGACACACAGGAGAAAGATGCAAGGTAATGACCATTTCTCCTTGGACTCTTGTCTCTTCAGTTTTATCTTGATAATGACTAACCTACACCCTTCTGTCTCTTAAGATGTCTTCCTTAATTTCCCATTGTTTTGCATGTGTGTATGCAGGCGCACACAGGTCCAAAGTTTTTGAGGAGCTCTCCACCAGCTGCAAAACATTGCGCTGCTTTTTACTGTTTAGCAGCATTTAATTGGTAGGAAACTGTTTCTATGCCTGCACTTAGAAATAATGAAACACTTACTGGAGTCCCTCTAATAACATTTTAAACAGGCAAAAAACCACTGTGCATGCATCTCATAAGGAGCATCCACTGAGTTTAATTAATCATAGAATCACTGAATGATTTGGGTTGGAGGGACCTTACAGGTCATCTTGTTCTAGCCCCCTGCCAATGTCAGGGACAGCTTCCACTAGACCAGGTTGCTTAAGGTCTCGTTCAACCTGGCTTTGAACACTTGCAGGGTTGGAACTTCTTTTCTGTACAGTTACATAAATGCTGAATATCTTGACCCTTCTCTGTGAGAAGAGTGATGCCATGAAAATGCCCATCTGTGATATTAATGCTCAGCAGCTGTGATCTCTTTATGCATAAATAAAAATTCACATACCCATCCATGATATCTGTGATACTTCTGATCCATGCTTCTTTCCACATAACTGTGTCATGGGAATCTATTTAAAAAGCTCAGTTGTTGCCCAGCCTCAAGACATAATTTAAATGTCTGTTAACAATGCTGCCTTCCTCTGCCTGGGCAGCTAAATAATTAAAAAAGCATGCACAAGATTTGTAATTTTAATTCTCAAACAAGCTTTTAAGCCTATCATACTTAAACACAAATGTATAAATTGATTTTAGGAGTGTTAAGCATCAACAACTTAAGATGAGGACAGGCTGAGAGAGCTGGGATTGTTCAGCCTGGAGAAGAGAAGACCCTGGGGAAACCTAATAGCGACCTTCCAGTATCTGAAGGGGGCCTACAAGAAGGCTGGAAAGGGACTATTTGCAAAGGCCTCTAGCGACAGGACAATGGACAATGGTTTCAAATTAGATAAGAGGAGATTTAGGTTGGATGTTAGGAGGAAGTTCTTTACCATGAAGGTGTTGGAACACTGGAACAGGTTGTCCAGGGAGGTAGTTGTGTCCCCATCTTTGGAGATATTCAAGGTCAGGCTCAACAGGTTTCTGGGCAGCCTGATCTAATGGAGGTTGTTTCTGCTAACTGCAGGGGGGCTGGACTACATGACCTTTGGAGATCCCTTTTAACCCAAAGCATTCTATGATTCTATGAACATGCCTTTAAACTAGGCCTGAAGATCTCAGATTTTATAGCAAGCAGAAATACAGTAAATTAATGGTTGTTTCAAAAGATTTTGGTTAAACTTTATCATGTCTTGGTATCTGAGCTGTAGACTTAGCTTGGTAATGCTTTAATCATTAGGACGTGTGTTGCAGTCCTTCGGAAAGGTCCCTTCCAACCAAAATCATTCTGTGATTCTAAGAAAAACAGGTTTTGCAAGGTCAGGAAAAAAGATGTTGCAGTCAGAACTCCACATGTGAGTCAACTGAAGGACAGCCTGACCTGTGTACAAACCTGCATTTTCAGATGTTGTGTGATACAAACAGTCTATGGTGTCTCAAAATTCAATCCCGTGTGTCTCCAAGATGAGATCACTGTTAATGTCCAAATGGTACTACTTGTCTTTCTCAATCAAAAGAGATGTGATACCAACAGAACTAGTGGTATATAAGATACCAACAGTGTGTAGAAAGCACTGAGACTAAGTGGTTAATGTGCTCTTAATAAACTCTCTAGGATAAGGCTCAGGACATTGGATTACATTATTAATGCTACATTGAGAGGGATATCAAGGGGCTCTTGTGGTTTATGAAGTAAACAGTTTTCACTTGGTAGTAAATACCGGATGGTGATGCAGGCAAATAGTAATCATGAAACCACAGCAAAGATGCTTTAAAAATACCAGTGCATACACAGTGAAATTAGGGGGGAAATGCCTCATTTTCAGAACCCTTTCTTTTTTTTTTTTTTTTTTTTTTTGTACAAAATAAGGCTTTGATCAGAGATGTATCTGGCTCTGAAGTAAGCAGACTAGTTGCCCCAAACTATCAGTCAGTTGTGGCTTTCTGTACTGGGAGAACCAACCCTTTTAGAATGATGTCACTTGCAGAAATGAATAGGTACATTGCAGCTGTTAGTTCTCTGCCCACATGGGACAAAAGGCCTGCTTTCCCCAGGAAGTGAGAGACAGCACTTACTTCTTCTGATAGCTCATCAAAACCCTTTCAAGCAAGGGAGAGGAAGGTAAAACACAGACACATACATTATCTGTCCAGCTACTGTTGTCTAGGTAAGAACTTGGTAGTAGTCCAAGTGCTTTCTCTGAGGAGAATTTGATGATAGATGTTCATCTGCTCTGATTTTCTATTTCCATGCTGAAACACTCAATGGAAAACTATTTTTCTTGCTTTTGTAAGACTTTCTATCTAGAAATAAAAAGGAATTACCTTTGTAGTAGAGAGCTTTTTCCTTCTTTTATCCCTAAACTTTGATGCGGGTCTTTCCCTCTACTGAATCCAAAGCATTTCTTGTAACAAATTCAGACTTGCTCCTTCTAGAGTCTTTGGTGTTCTATGCATAAAGTTTTTCCTCTCAAGTGTTAGGACTGTGTTGATTTGGAAGGAAATATCTGTAAAGCTGATTGTGTCTTTGCCATTCTGCTAATTTTTAATGTTTTTGAGAGTCAGAAACAACAATAACAACAATAAAACCAACTCTGGCTTCATTCAAGCTTGAAACAAAAAACTTGTCTAAAAAAGGCAAAGTAGCACCATTTTGCTTAATTTGGATGCCAAACCTGCAAGATGCTTGCATTTGCTAGGGGAAAAGCCTGATAACTTTAGACTCTGGAGCTCTGGAAACCTCCACATTTTGCTACTTAATGTTCAAACTTCCGAATTAGGTTTCTAAAATGTCTAAAACCTTTGGAATGCACTTTAAGAATGAGTCATGGGAAGTATTTTAAATATGCTTATCGTTTAGGAGCTAGATTAAGTGACTGACTTGAAAGAAGCATTCCTTACTACGGCGCTGTGCTTTTCCATGGTTTTAGTGTAGACCATATGTTATACACTTCCTCTGATTTCTTAGTTTCTTGTCTTATTTTTTTGCCATGTGAACCCCAAATCTTCATCTTTCTAACTACAGAAATGGCATCCAGTTCCTAGCTCTTTTTTTACTTGAAAGTATACCAGAACAAGCCTTTAGGATGATATTCCTGGGGCTAAAAAAAATCTGCATCTGACAGGACTGGAGAGCTTTTGACATGCAGAGAGTCACAGAATACGTCTGGTTGGGAAAGAGTCCAACCCAGCACTGAAGGGTCAACACTAAACCATGTCCCTAAGCACCAGATCCACACACTGCTTGAAAACCCCCAGAGTCGGTGACTCCTCCACTACCCTGGACAGACCATTCCAGTGTTTGAGAACCCTTTCAGTGAAGAAATATTACCTAATATTCAGTCTAAACTTCTCCTGGTGCAGCTTGTAACCATTTCCTCTAGTCCTGTTGCTTGTCATCAAAGAAATGACAAATATTCTCCCTGCCACTCCACAAAGCACAGATCCTCAGCTGGATCAAGCTGCCCATCTTCTTGTGCATCTCCTATTCTAGGACCACCTTGTCTGTGCGATAGGTTGGACATGGTGATCTTGAAGGTCTCTTCCAACCTGGTCTGGTCTATTCTATTCTATTCTATTCTATTCTATTCTATTCTATTCTATTCTATTCTATTCTATTCTATTCTATTCTATTCTATTCTCATTCTAAAGTTGTGATTTTGATCTCTCTTTGTACCACATGCTAATGGTGTGCTAATGGTTGCCTTCATTCAGTGTGATCGGTGAGTCTAGTCACATTGCATATCTTGGATTTTCTTAACCTGTGAGAGCAGAGTCCCTGCTGCACAGCAGACAAGCCCTACAACAATTATCACACCAAATGGAGCAAAATGTGTGTTAGAGCAAAACCTAAGCCCTTCAGTCAAGTTGTAGCTGGGTAGCTAAAAGTGGTGATCCTGTTCTGTGTACTGAGAGAACCATGGATTCACACAGACACACACTTTAGTTTAAAAACAAAACTAAACTTGTTTAGTTTCTTTGTACATATAAAATCCTGTTAGTTTGATTTCAGAAAGAAGTTCAAAGCAAGCCTACCTCCCTGCTCTGGCTGACATGTAACCTCATCACAGGTGTCTGGCAGGAATAAAAGGCATTATGCCTTTGGAGGATACTGGGGTTTTTGTGCCAGGAATCAACTTCAAATACCTTTGCTTTCATGGGCTGCTTTTATTTTATAACCTTTTTAGTCTTGAGCTGTTTACTTTTGGTATCTGTAACAGACAATGGAGCTTCTTGATCCTGCCCTATGATAGAATAGAATAGAATAGAATAGAATAGAATAGAATAGAATAGAATGATACCTAACCTCTGATACAATGACTTCTGGTGAGTTGGTGCATCCCAAAGCCCAGGGTTCAGCTTGCATTTTGCACAGCTGATAGAGGTGGTTGAGCTTTTGTGCACCTTGAAGTACAGATGAGTTCTTTAGGGAGAGGATCATGTTGTGGTTCAGAATTCAAGTAAACAACCCCCCAAAGATTAAAACAAACAGTCCAGCAGAAACAGGTATATTCCCTTCTTCACAGTCATGTGCTTTAATCTCTTTGCAGTCATATTACGCAGGTTGTTTTAGGTTGAGTGTCTTTTCCAGTGATTACCTCCTTTGTACAGTGATTAAAAAGAATTTTAGTAAGCAGTCAAGCAAAGAGTACGTGAAAGAACTGCTGCATTCATCTGAACACACTGAAGTTTCCCAGTGTGGGGTCTTTTTCATGTGGTTTTTCTGGTACTTAATGCTATGGAGTATCCTCCCTGGGAAATAATTCCATGTTCCCCCCAAAAACCCATATTCCAGCTTCCACTTCTAACCATAAGTCTGTGTATGTGAAACCACATCCTTATTCTTTTTATTCAATTATGCTAATCATGCTAGAAAAGCTTTTGATAATGGCTTCTGGGAAATATGTGTTGTATCAACAAGACATTTCCTGATATGGACTGAGTATTACACTTGTGTATTTCAAACATTAAGAGAAGTTATTCTATGGTGTCCCATTTCTTCTGAAAATCAAATAACAGTCAGAAAATATTTTGATATGTCATTTTATTCTTTTCTTTGCTGATCTATATCTATAGAAAATACATAATGTTCAAAATTATAAACTATCATGGGTTAGGGCTGGGTCAGCCACCCCGATGAGTGACAGACAGTCTCTATGAATCTCTCTGCCTTCCCAAAGACAAGTGAGAGGGAATACAGGAGAGAGACTGGTGGGCTGGGAAAGAAACTAATCAAATGAAATAGATACAAACCAATACTCGACCCCCTGATGGTAACTACATCACTGGCACCACTAATGCACTGGCCAGGCACTAGGGAAGTCCCAGACTGGACTCAACAGCAGAAGAGAACCAAATTCAAGAGCTGGATCCTGGAACTGGATTCAAGAACACACAGATCAGGATCAAGGCATAACAGAGTCCTCCTTGGATGACAGTCATTGAAGAATAGGCTTGATACTGATAATGACTCAGCTTTGTCCTGAAGATGACTGGCCATGGGATGGAATCCCTTGCTGGTCAGTTTAGAGTCACCTGTCCTGTCCTCTCCTCCCTGTGGGTACCACCTCTGGCTTTCTGCACCACTGTGTGGAACATGAGATGTAGCAATGCTGTTGATCTGTAAAGGAGCAAGCCTAAGCCAGAATCTTTCTGCAGCCCAGCCCTTGGCAGTAACTCTCCCCATCAATGTTCTCACTGCTAGAAGCAGCCCCTGGCTGTGCAAACCTGCCCTGAACTTCATAAAGTGCCCTCACTGAGAAGAAACTGAGCTGAGAAGTCAATTATTGAACAGAATTGGCTCTGTTCTAGCTCAAACCAGGACAGTCATGCTCCATCACAATCACCTTTAAGATTCTGATGTCCATCTACATGCATTTTTTTGCAGGATAAGCCCCCAAATCAGGAAATTAATTTTTTAGAGAGGTTTTCAGGGACATTTTCAAACTACAAAGGTGATAGGAGACACTGAAAGGCAAAGCAGAGAGTTTGAAATTGAAACCTAAAGTTCTTTTTAAATTGCTGTGATTAGAGTTGGGGAATTTTTTGTATGTGTGCATTTGTAAACTTCTTTCAAAATGAGCTGTATTGATAAATTTGCAAATCTGATCAGAAGCAGAATTATGGAGGTCCAAAACTCATTACCAAAAGTTTTACTAAAACCAGCTGTTGTAATATTGATATGACAGAGAACAGAATGGCTTGTTCAGAGCAGGCAGATTTCACTGCTTAATAAGGACTACTTTGGAGTGGGTCCAGTGAATAGTTTAACTCTATAAATAATGCAATATTGCTACAATTTCCTCTCTCAAGATTTGGTGTCCTTAATGATTTCAAACCTGTCCAGTCCCATGGTACTGTGGTACTTTAATGGCTATGAATTGCTGACTCTTCCGTAGCCATGTGGACTTATTTTCTGCTTTCTCTTTCCAACTGACCCTTCATTTAAAAGTAAATTATCATAAAAGAAAATAAAACCAGGTAGTATTGCCCCTGTGGGGCTTATTCTACTGGAGACAACCACAAAAGGAGACTTTTCAGTTACAGTGTTACTTTATTAATTTCACTTTGGAATTACTTATTTCACCTTGGTATCTTAGTTTCAGTATCTTTCAAAACCAGGGGAATATGTGACAAGGGCTAAGCTGCTGGCATATGGGCACCATACAGTCCTTCAGGCTTACTAGGGAGGTGCTGCCCAGGGAGGTGGTGGAGTCACCATCCCTGGAGGTGTTCAAACAAGGATTGGATGTGGCACTTGGAGCCAAGGTTTAGTTGTCAGGAGGCGTTAGGTATTAGGTCATAGGTTGGGCTTGATGATCTCTGAGGTCTTTTCCAACCTGGTTGATTCTATGATTCTATGATATGCATTTATGGAATAGAATAGAATAGAATAGAATAGAACAGAATAGAATTAGAATAAACCAGGTTGGAAGAGACCTTCAACTAAATCAACTAAACCATGCAAGAAGCCCCCCATCAAGTCTCCTTCTAAACACCTTCAATGATGGTGACTCCACCCCCTCCCTGGGCAGCCCATTCCAATGGCCAATGACTCTCTCTGTGAAGAATTTCTTCCTAACATCCAGTCTGAACCTCCCCTGGCACAGCTTGAGACTGTGTCCTCTTGTTCTGCTGCTGGTTGCCTGGGAGAAGAGACCAGCCCCCGCCTGTCTACAACCTCCCTTCAGGTAGTTGTAGAGAGCAACAAGGTCTCCCCTGAGCCTCCTTTTCTCCAGGCTAAGCAACCCCAGCTCCCTCAGCCTCTCCTCATAGGGCTTATGTTCCAAACCCCTCACCAACTTTGTTGCCCTTCTCAGGACACATTCCAGCAATTCAACATCTTTCCTAAACTGAAGGGCCCAGAACTGGACACAGGACTCAAGGTGTGGCCTAACCAGTGCAGTGTACAGGGGCAGAATGACCTCCCTGCTCCTGCTGGCCACACTGTTCCTGATACAGGCCAGGATGCCATTATCCCTCTTGGCCACCTGGGCACACTGCTGCCTCATGTTCAGCCTACTGCTAACCAGTACCCCCAGGTCCCTCTCTGCCTGGCTGCTCTCTAGCCACTCTGACCCCAGCCTGTAGCACTGCATGGGGTCGTTGTGACCAATGTGCAGAACTTAGATGTGTTAAATCTCATGCCCTTGGACTCTGCCCATCTGTCCATCCTGTCAAGGTCCCTCTGCAGAGCTCTCCTATCCTCTAACAGACCAACACCTGCCCCCAGCTTGGTGTCACCTGCAAATTTACTGATGATGGACTCAATCCCCTTGTCCAGATTAGTAAAGATATTGAACAGGATGGGGCCCAGCACTGATCCCTGGAGGACACCACTAGTGCCTGGCTGCCAGCTGGATGTGGCACCATTCACCACCATTCTCCGGGCTCAGCCCTCCAGCCAGTTCCTAATCCAGCACAGAGTGTTGCTGTCCAAGCCACGAGCTGACAGCTTAGCCAGCAGTTTGCTGTGGGGGACGGTGTCAAAGGCCTTGCTGAAGTCCAGGTAGACTACATCCACAGCCTGCCCCACATCCACCAGACAGTCACCTGATCATAGAAGGAAATAAGGCTGGTCAGGCAGGACCTGCCGTTCCTGAATCCATGCTGGCTGGGCCTGATCCCTTGGCCATCCTGTAAGTGCTGTGTGATTGCACTCAAGATGACCTGTTACATAGTCTTGCTTGGCACTGAGGTCAGGCTGACAGGCCTGTAATTCCCTGGCTCCTCCTTCCGGCCATTCTGGTGAATGGGCAGCACGTTGGCCAGCTTCCAGTCTTCTGGGACCTCTCTGGTGAGCCAGGACCTCTGAAAAATGATGGAGAGTGGCTTGGCCAGCTCATCTGCCAGCTGTCTCAGCACCCTAGGATGGATCCCATCTGGTCCCATGGAGGACTTGTGGGGATCCAAGCAGCTATGGAGATCTCTTACTACTTCCTCCATCACAGGGGAACTATACTGCTCCCTGGCTCCATCTGCCAGCTCTGCAAGCCAGCTGTCTGGAAGACAATCTGTCCTGCTTTTAAAATTTGAGGTAAAGAAGGTGTTAAGTACCTCTGCCTTTTCCTCATCTTTTGTTACTATTTTCCCCTCCGTGTCCACCAAGGAGTGGAGGTTGTCCTTGCCCCTCCTGTTGCTATTAATATATTAATAGAAGGATTTTTTTGTTGTCCTTTACAGCAGAGGCCAGTCTAAGCTCTAAATGGGCTTTTGCCTCCCTAATTTTTTTCCTACAAGACCTAGCAACATCCTTAAACATTCTATGGGTTGCCTCACCTTTCTTCCAAAGATGGTACACCCTCTTTGTTCCCCTTAGTTCCTTTAGAAGCTAATTGCCCATCCAGGTTGGCCTTCTGCCCCGGCGGCTCATCTTCTGGCACATTGGCACGGCCTCATCCTGTGCCTTCAAGAGTTGTTTCTTGAAGTAGGTCCAGCTCTCCTGGACCCCTTTGTTTTTAAGTGCTGTTTCCCAAGGAACCTTTTGAGTTAGTTCCTTGAGTAACCTTTATGCTGCAAAGACTGGAGAAGATAGGGACATGACTGGTTGCACATCTCTTTGTTAAAGAATTACAGCTTCTGGATAGGCATCTTCATGCCAGGCATTACCAATAACAGTACCTCACCACCCAGTGAAGTTTTTGGACATGGAACTGTTAGAGTGGGTCCAGAGAAGGGCAATGAAGATGATCAGAGGAGTGGGGCCTCTCTCCTAGGAAGACAGGCTGAGAGAGTTGAGAGCATTCATCCTGGAGAAGAAAAGGGTCTGGAGAGACCTTAGAACCACATTTCAGTATTTGAAGAGGCCTGCAGAAGAGCTGGAGAGGGACTTTTTACAAAAGCATATGGTGAAAGTCTTTGCCATGAGGGTGCTGAAGCTCTGAAACAGTTTGCCCAGAGACTTTGTGGAGGCTTTAAGCCTGGAAGTATTCAAAGGTAGGTTGGATGGGACCTTGAAGATCCCATTCTAGTATGAGGTGTTGGAGCAAGATGATCTTTAATGTCCCTTCAAGGCCATTCTATGTTTCTATGATTCATCTCCTTTACTCTCTAGAGAGGATTAAAAAAATTGATATTCAGTGATTTTGTTTCCCAGCTATATTGCTTAATATATGAATACTTTATATTTTATCCTCTCTTGTAGAATACAGTATAGAGATGGCAGGCAGTAAGAGTTCCAATGACGTGGCAAAGTTTAAAAAAGAGTTCTGCTGTTTGTCTGCGTCCCAATATTACAAAGTGTGAGGGGAAAAAGAGAAAAAAAAAGACCTGAACCACCATGGAAAAATTCTTTCTCTTTTCTGTGTCTTCATTGCCTCTTGTGATTTACCATCCTTCAGAAATAGAAATTATTAAGCACAGATTTTTGCCTTGAATACCAACACAAACATTTTTGCTGGCTTGCAGAGTAAATATTTTGTTTAAAGATGCAAAGATAGCTGTGTCATGTCAAAGCAACAATTTCACATCTGTAATTTTTTATGCTTTTGATCAATTTAATGAAAAATCAACCTTATTTTATGGCCAGGGCTTATTTTTTCTCCTCCCTCCCTTCCTTCCTTCCTTCCTTTTCCTTCCTTCCTTCCTTCCTTCCTTCCTTCCTTCCTTCCTTCCTTCCTTCCTTCCTTCCTTCCTTCCTTCCTTCCTTCCTTCCTTCCTTCCTTCCTTCCTTCCTTCCTTCCTTCCTTCCTTCCTTCCTTCCTTCCTTCCTTCCTTCCTTCCTTCCTTCCTTCCTTCCTTCCTTCCTTCCTTCCTTCCTTCCTTCCTTCCTTCCTTCCTTCCTTCCTTCCTTCCTTCCTTCCTTTCTTCCTTTCTTTCTTTCTTTCTTTCTTTCTTTCTTTCTTTCTTTCTTTCTTTCTTTCTTTCTTTCTTTCTTTCTTTCTTTCTTTCTTTCTTTCTTTCTTTCTTTCTTTCTTTCTTCCTTCCTTCCTTCCTTCCTTCCTTCCTCCCTTCCTTCCTTCCTCCCTTCCTTCCTTCCTTCCTCTTTCTTCCTTTCTCTTTCTTTCTTTCTTTCTTTCTTTCTTTCTTTCTTTCTTTCTTTCTTTCTTTCTTTCTTTCCTTCTTTCCTTCCTTCTTTCCTTCCTTCTTTCTTTCTTTCTTTCTTTTTGGTTTTGCCTCATCCCTTCCCATCCTAGCCTATTTCATGCCATCCCTAAATGAACATTTGTTTTCAAGAAGGAACAAACATTCTCCAGGTGAAGCCCAGAGAGGTTCTGCCAGTTCTGATAAGTGCTATGTGAAAAATCATGGAAAAAATTATTAACTGAAAATAATCCTTTTAATCTATTCCATGAAGGATTTGTTTATGGCTTTTAGCATTTGCTTCTTCCTTTATTAACTTTTAGTCTGTTTCTGAAATGACCACACATGATTCTTGCCTTGGTTTCTTCATTTGCAGAAGTAAATAATCATCTCTGTTTGGGCCAGACGTTCCTACAGCAATTGTCTTAGGCATATCCTGAACGCCCAGTATACAAACACAGCCTCAGTCTGTAAGTGATTACTTGAGGTCATTGCAAGCAACACCAGCCTTATTTTTACATATCTTCATATTCTCATTTCTGTCTCTCTGACATAATCACAACCATGCCAGTGATTCTCTGAGATGAAAGAGTGAAACAGTCTGATAATGGTTTGGGGGAGACTGTCCTTATAGTTTGCTTTATCGGTGAATAGCCAACAGCTGTTAACATGACAGAGCACAGAGAAATACAGGCTACAGAAACAACCTCTCACTGTGTCTTCTCAAATTCAGTGATGTCAGAAAGAAGAGAGCCACAGAGGTGGCTGACAGCCCCATCAGACCTCTGTGTTTTGGGTGAGGATTACAATTCAGTGCTCTAGAGAGGACTCCATTGATGTTGTTTATCTATTTCAGTGCTCTCTGGAGGTGAGTCCTAGGCTTTTATTGCTTTGGGACACCTGCTAAATGAGCACTTAGTAGTATTAGCCTTCTTTTTCTGCAGGTTTCATTCTATTCAGGAATAGTTTCACATATATTTACTGGCTTCTCAAAGCATTCCAACTTGTGCAATGATTAAATGCTTCTCTTGTTCAATATTACTCCGTATCTTTTCTGTCCTATAGCTACTGCTATTTGTGATGTGGCAATTGTTTCATCAAGAAAGAATTTATTCTATGCTTCTAACCATTAGTCATTCTCTCTACATTTTCTAATGCTTTTCTTCTGTAATTTATGGTAGAACATTAGGTACTTTAAGATTGTCCACTGCCCATGGGAACACACCAGATTCTCCAAATCCCAACATGGTAGGAATTGGAAAGGATCTTTGGAGAATATTTAGTCCAACTGTCCTGAAGAGTCACCCAAAGCAGGTTGCACAGGATTATGTGCAGGCAGGTTTTGAATCTCTCCAGAGGAAAAGACTCCACAACTTCTCCTATGAAGACAAGTGGAGAGAGATGGGGTTGTTCAACCTGGAGATGAGAAGGCTGTGGGCGCTGGAGTAGGTTGCCCAGAGAAGTTACGGAGGCTCCAAGCCTCGAAGTGTTCAAAGCCAGGTTGATGGGGTCTTGAGAAACCTGTTATAGTATGAGATGTCCCTACCCATGGCAGCGAGGATGGAACTAGATAAAGTTTAAGGTCTCTTCCAACCCAACCCATTCTCCGATTTTTAAAACAGGTTTCAGTTCTGTCCTGTGTATAAGATTCATTGAATTCTGTGCCATTCAGGCATGAAGTAAGAATGTTAAGTTCTTCTTCACAGGGCATGAGAGACTAACATAAGAGCATTTTGACATGGGCTTTGTTTTAAAACTTGTCCAGTGTTTTCCTTGTTGCTGGTTGCAGCAATTGCCTGGGTATGTTTGTAAACCACAAGTAGCAAGACTTGTTATCTGGATATTAGCTCTTGCACAATGATGATAAGGGAGGTTATCAAGCCTTAGAAATGTGGGCTTAACATCCTGGAGCTGAGTGCCAACACACCACTGCAGGTTGTCTTCCATTCCAGCTAACATGAGATTCAGGTGGGATTTCACAGCTCTGTACAGCAGCCCAGACATGACATGATGCAGAACTGTGTGTATACTGTGCCCTCTCGGTAAGTAATGTGCAGAGGAACATGTCTACACCCAGCCCTTGACATTAGATGCACATGTTTGGCCATACCCTTTTTAGACAAAGCAAAACCATTTCTGATCAGGGTTGGAAGGAGGTGGAAGGTCACAGCAGTGTACACACTTGGCTCAGTTGATTGGAAGCCTGGTATAATTTGAGCTCTCTCTAGAACATACTCATTGTATGATGCAAGTTGTCAAAGATCACGACTGGGCCAGCAGCCAGATGAGTGCCAGAGGCTCTCTAAGAATCCCTCTGCCTTCCCAAAGGGAAGAGAAAGGGAATAAGGGAGAGATGCTGTTGAGTTGGGAAAGAAAATTGAAAAAACTCTAATCAAAATAAGAACAATAAAATGGAGACAAATAGATACAAACCAGTAGGGTAACATACATCCAGCAAAATGGTTATTAAAGTAGAATTGAACTCCTGTCCTTCAAGCTATTTTGAAGACCCTGGTTTGTAACCTTCTCACCTTTGTATTTTTCTCAGAACTTCGTGGAAGTCATGATGAGTTGTTTTAAAACTAAAACACAATAGAAAACTAAACAAATAGTGATTACTAAAGCTAGTAGAAGAATCCAGCTGTGATTGGGAGGGGTGTAAAAGCATTTTAGGTCAGCAGTTTGCATTTATATTCCCAGTTTTCCAAGGGTTTTCATTTGTATTTGAGCGACTAAGGCCAGAGACAGTCAGAGGGGATACGGTTTGTGGATTTAAAATGTGCTTCTTCAGTGCTAGGCAGGCAGAAGAGAAGACCAAGGTCTGCACTGATGCACCACTGACAGAAGTGGTATTTATCCAGATGTTACCCAGCATGGATCAAATCTTGAAGGTTGCTCCTGTGTGAGGTCTGGGCATCATGCACTGAGTGCCATTAGACTCTAATGCATCATATACTTTATCTCTTACTGCAGTACTTTCAGCACCACTTAAGCTTGCACTTCCACTTAAGATTGCACTTAGAAACCAGACTACAAAGACCCCAGAAAAATTAACTATTCCCATCAGTGAATGCCCTCTTCAAATGTTTCCCAACATATATGAAGTAAGAGTTTGCTTCCTTTCAGAAGCTTTTTTTCAAGCTACATTTTTAAAACCACCATCTCAGCATTGATGAGGCCACACCTTGAGTGCTCTGTTCATTTTTGGGGCCCTCACTATAAGAAGAACATTGAGATGATGGAGAGGCTCCAGAGAAGGACAACAAAGTTGATGAAGTGTCTAGAGCACAAATCTTACAAGGAGGAACTTGGGGTTGTTCAGCTTGGAGAAAAGGAGGCTGGGGGGAGACCTCCTCACTCTCTACAACTCTGTGAAACCGAGGCAAGGTAGAGGTTGATCTCCTCTCCCTAGTAGCAAGTTATAAGCCTCTGATTGGACCAGTGGAGGTTTAGGTAGGATATTAGAAGAAACTTCTTCACTGAAAGAGATCTCAAACAGTGGAACAGGATCCCTGGGAGGTGATTGAAACCCCTGGAGGTGTTTAAAAGGCAGAGAAATGTGGTGCTGAGGGACTTGGTTTAGCAGCAGATTTGGTGTCACTTAATGGTTAGATAGCAGTTGGACTCATGGATCTTTGTGGCAATGCATCCAAAACCCTTCCCTGCCCTGGAGTGGGGATGGGGGTGAAGATCGGGAAGTGTGGTAAGGCAGAAGGAACCTCCCGCCTTTCAAGGCCATGTCAGCTGATACGTGGGCCCCTTCCTCCAAGTCACATGTCAGGGGCAGACCCCCAGGGCAGCACAAGCCTGGACAATGCAGAATCTGGTTGTGGTAGTTTTAGGCTATGCCTTTAAATTTTTTTCACAGATCTTGAACAGGAAGTAGTAAAAATGTAAATAAATCACTACTGGGTGTAAAAAGGAAAATAATGATCGTTCTAAACAATCCCTTTGGAAGAGATAAAGGACTTAAACTAGTTGCACAAAACAATCTATCTCTCTCTTCTCGCTTCCTTGGGCTGGAAGATACTAACTTTGTGCTTCTGCTGGCTCCTGCTTGGCCTTGGCTACGTTGTCTTGGCTAAGTTCTAATGTCTCTCTGTTCTTTCACTTGTCCCTTTGTGTACAGGGGGTAAAGGGGAGGCAGGGGGGAGAAGCTATTAGCAGCTCCCCTGGTCTTTGACCAGAGGGGTCCTTGTGCTGTTCATTAATTGTAAATACCTGTAAATACTGTAAATATTGTATATTTGTACATATTCATTGCATTTCATTGTAGATTGTAGTTTTGCTTGTAAATACAGCTTTCATTTGCTTCCAACTGAGCTGGTCTGGCAAATTTAACATTGGGGGGTGTGTGTAACTTTCAACCCACCACACTGGTGCTGATCAGTTTCTTTCCCTTTTTTGGCATGTGGAATATGATCTGTGACATTTGCGACACAGGACATTTGGGCCATGAGCTGATATACAATGGGCTTGCTAAAGAGCACTTGAGGCTCTTCCTGGGATTTTCTCCCTCCTCCCCCCACCCCCCACCATGTGTGGACCACACATTGAAGTCCAGAAGGATTCTTGGAGAAACAGAGACACTAGGAGGACTACCCACAACTGGAACCAGTGTTGTGTATTTGGAACCTGCCTGAGTCTCCAGGGAATGCCTTCTCTTGTTAGTAGGGGCAATATACTGCTCTTGGGTCCTATTGTTTTCCAGATACTGATCTTTAAGCAGTTGTACCCATGCCTGTACTCTGGGAGATATTGTGCAATTTAGCAACAAACCTGTAAATGTTTTTTCTAAGTTTGTGTTTAAGTGATGTGAGTGGTGGGATTTCTAAATTAGTAAAATCATTTCTATTTTTAATGACTTCTCACCTGTGCCCCTTTGTCCATAACATCTTAAAGGTCTTTGCTACCCAAAAAGGATCTATGATTCTATGAGTCCATACTATTTGGTTGCAATTTATACCTTCATTATTAGGAAATCCAGAAAGCTAAGAAACTGCTACAAGATCTGCTGAATCTGGGTCCCACACGTAATGGTGGATAAATACTTGCTCACATCTGCAGAGCTGTGCTTGCACACTTGGCCTCCCTGCTGTAGACGCAAAGGATTTGGCTTTAAAAGATCTAAGTATGGGACCAGAGGTGCATTGCAGAAGCATTCACAATGCCTTCTTCATGCCATCACAGTAATACTAGCAATGACAAAACCCATAAAATCAGAGAATGGTTTGGTCTAACTCATCTGCAGTGAGATGGGACATCTTCAACCAGATCAGATTGCTCAGAGCCCCATCCAACCTGGCCTTGCCCTTCAGATGAATGTGCTCTGTCTCAAACAAAAGGCAAACTGTCACAGCTGCCAAAATACAACTCCCTTTCATTGAGAACATGTTTTAAGGAGATTTCCAGAAATGTTAAATAGCTTGAAGATAAGCTTGTCCCTGGAGAATAGATAACTACACAAATAATAAGAAGCAATTTCCGACCACTGCTGCTCCAAGAGAAATCTGAATTCTTCTGACAGAGGCTTATAGGAAAGTGTACAGAAGGCCTTTTCCAAATGTCAGAAAATGAAAAAAAAATATGTAAAGGAATCAATGAAGGACATTTGAGAGAAGAATGACATTTTTAGTCGATTTATCTGAAAGATTCACAATTACTGAAAGTGCTGTTTGGACTGACAATAGGTGTTTGCATGTGTATGCACACAACATGCTGAAGCAGGTCCAGAGGAGGGCCATGAAAATGAGAAAATGATCAGGAGGATGGAAAACCTCTGCTATGGAGACAGGTTGAGGGAGCTGGGGTTGTTCAGCTCGGAGAAGAGAAGGCTCTGGGGAGACCTAATAATGACCTTCCAGTACCTGAATGAGGCCTATCAGAAGGATGAAGAGAGAATATTTACAAAGGCCTGTAGTGATAGGCCTCAAACTATAGAAGTGCAGATTTAGATTGGATATTAGGAACAAGTTCTTTACCAGGAGGGTGGTGGAATACTGGAACAGGTTGCCCAGGGAGGTGGTTGAGGCTCCATCCCTGGAGATATTCAAGGTGAAGCTTGACAGGGCACTGGGAAACCTGATCTAGTTGAGGATGCTCCTGCTTACTGCAGGAAAATGTGACACCTCAGCCTTGAGGTACTGTAGGCAAGAACAGTCTTGATTTGGAGGACCAGGTCTCAGTTAGATATAGGCTGAGGCAGTATGACAGACTTTGAAGGAGATCCGTGGGTTTGTAGCACTGACAAGCTGTTGCATGCATCATGGGGTCAAAAAGGACCATTTATATCTTTTGCTTCTTGCAAGCATCATGTCTACATTGTTTAGAAGCAGTGAGTTTTGACTTGCTCTTTAGACACTTCGTGAGGTTAGTGAGGCACTGGAACATGTTCAGAGAAGTTGTGGAGGCTTCAGGCCTGGAAGTGTTCAAAGCCAGGATCTTAAGCAGGTGGAACTCAATGATTTTTAAGGTTCCTTCCAACTCAAACAATTCTATGATTCTATTATTTGCTTTCCTTACCAATATCTAGCTATTAAGAAAGTATTTTTATCATGATAATAAGCTATTAAATTGCCACAATGATAGAATCATATAATGGTTTTGGGTTGGAAGGGACCTTTAAAGGCCATCTAGCACAATCCTCTTGCAGTCAGCAAGGACATCTGCAACTACAACAGGTTGCCCAGAGGCCCAAACACCCTGACTTGGAATGTTTCCAGAGATGGGTCTTCAACCACCTCTCTTGGCAACATGTGCCAGTGATGAAGATGTTTACATCATCTTACTAGGTATAAGAATTAACAGGCACTGCACTATTTTTTCATAAACTAGTAGGTTATATCTAGAGTGCCCTGAACTTCTTGCCCTGCCATGTTTGACCAGCAGGCAGCTCTTAGTTTATTCACAGACATGCTGCTGTTCCTGAGGAGTCTGACATCAGCTACAAAGGTGGAGGCTACAAAGATGCTGAGGGGACTGGAGCATCTCTGTGACAAGGAAAAGTTGAGAGACCTGGGATGATGATGGAGTGGGGATCTTATTAATGATTGTCAATATCTGAACATGAGGGAAAACTTCTTTCCTGTGAGGGTGCTGGAGCCCTGGCCCAGGCTTTCCAGAGAGGTTGTGGAGTTTTGTCCTCTGGAGACATTCCAAACCCACCTGGATATGATTCAGTGCAATCTGCTGTGGGTGACCCTGCTTTAGTGGGAGGTTGGACTAGATGATCTCGAAAGGTTCCTTTCAACCCTCACCATTGTATGATTTGGAATTTACAATAAACATACATGAGCTGCTTAGGAATACCTCTGGATTTTTGTTTCCAAAGGACATCAGTCTGACAGTTGTAAGCTAGCTGCATTGCTCTTTTATGTGCTTCAGGCTGTTGTTGGCCACCAGGATTTTACAAGATGTGGGTGTACGTTTTTGCCTCTGAGCCAAGAGTAGGAGCCTGCATAACAAAGTTGTATCCTTGATCCTGTCAGTAACTATGGAGACTGGGAAAGAAGAGAGCCATCTTCAATGGCTTCTGAGCAGGAGAAGGGTCAGAGACGGAGGAAAAGGCCAGGCAATGCTTCACTCAATAAACTCAAGCAGGAAACCGCAGCGTGACTCATTCCTTATGTGTAATGTATCATCAGAGTTCTCCTGTTACAGTTCACTGGTGGAAATGGAGTTCATCTTTCTCTGGCTTTCAGGAAACTGCTGAGCGAAAATTCCTTTAGGGAAGCCACAGCTCCAGTGTGGGCATTTTGCAAGCAGAAAAGACAGCACTGATACCTAAGTGCTGTTAGACTCAAACTGATACCTCACATAACTTTACCCCCAGATGAAGTATTGGCTTCTCTTCCAAACACCTTTGCTTGGTGAGAACTTCAGTAGCCTGAGAATTGCAGTGAGTGAGCACTAGGATTGTAGAATGGCTGGATCAGCTCCTTTCTTCTTACACTCTTCCTGCTTATGTTATGTCTCAACGGCGATGTGAACGATAAGCAAGCCAACTCTGAAAATTAAAATCAACTAAATCAATCAAGTTTGTTATTGATTTGTTTTGGACAGAGATTAGCAGTTAAACCAGGTCTTGAATGGGAACCAAGTTAGATTTCTTTTGTGTTCTGATTTAATGACTATTTTTGAGGGTCTGTGATGTGGGACTGAGCTTCACAACAAAACCAAGCAATTCTGTATCCAAGTTTCCTTCAAAATTTTAGGTTTGGGAACAAAAGCACAAAGGATGGGCAATACCTAGTGATTTGGGGAGATAAAGAAGGGTGTGGTGACACAGACACAGGTAAAGCTGAGCAAGAGATATCTTGCTGTTTTGTTCTGAGTCAAAATACCCATAACAGAAGATACCCATCCCGAAACATTAAACCATGGCCCCATGAGCTACAGGCTGTATTTTAAATCTGTTTTTGTTTTCACAAAAAGCTGCATTAAAAATATCTTGGCATCGTACTGAGCACCATCAATTGTGTAAAACTCTGTTGCCTGTTGTGCTCTTCTATCATTAATAATACATCTTGAGATGGGAGTGAGAAGAGTCTTACAGGGCTAGCTGATAAGATAGCTGAAAGTGCTTCTTTTATTCCAACTAGGATGATAAAAATAAGAAGGAATATTTCTTGCAGTAGATGATGGATGCAAAGTTGAATTGAGAGCACCTAAGTCCACTGAAAGTCATGAACTTCACTGCCTTTGAGGAAATCAAGATTCAATTGAGATTTAATAAAGAAAAATCAAACAAGCAACCTTGAAGTCACATATATTCCCTAAGCTCTAAAGTTAGCCTTGAAATCATCAGCATGATTTTCTCTATGCTCTGATGCACCATTGGAATCCCATAAATTAGGTCTGTGCAACTGAAAAAAAAAAAAGGGTTTGAAGATGTTTTTTCTTCCTGTCTCCCAAAAATGTTGCCTTTAACCTCGTCTGAAAAGTTTATTAAATTGATCCCAGAAATGCTATTGTTCTTCCAGACATGGAGAGGGACTTTTTACAAAGTCACGTAGGGATAAGACTGGGAGTAATGGTTTCAAACTGGAAGAAACTAGATTTAGATTAAACATTAGGAAGAAATTCCTTACTGTGTGGGTGTTGAGGCACTGGAACAGGTTGCCCAGTAAAGTTATGGAGGCTCCAAGCCTGGAAGTATTCAAAGCCACGTTGGATAGGACCTCAAGAAACACATCCTGGTAAGGGGAGTTGAAACTAGGTGATCTTTAAGGTCCTTTCCAGACCAAAGCATTGTGTGAGTCTATGTTGGTTTTTAGAGCAATGTCTATTGAAACAATGGCGCTGATGTGAGTTTTTATAAAGTTAATCAAGAACACTAAATTTGAGCCCACAAACCAGACACCAGATCTGTAGCATTAGACTTTTGTTCTATCATTCTGGAATGAAAACACTGATGGTTCTTGATAATGACAAAATTAATTGTTGGCTTATGGCAGGGCTCAAGGCTGGGCCAGCCACTAGGCCAGTGACAGATGCTGTCTATGAACCTCTTATTCCTGCAGGTACCACCTCTTACATTTAGTAATGTAGTAAGATTTAGTAATTTAGTAATTTAGTAATTTAGTAAGATTTAGTAGTGAACTTAGTCTCCATTGGAGAAAGTCTAAGCCAGAGCCTTTCAGCAGCCCAGACCTTGGCAGTAACTCTCCTCATCAGTGTTCTCACTGCTAGAAGCAGCCACTGGCTGTGCAAACCTGCCCTGAGCTTCTGAAAGTGCTCTCACTGAGTAGAGACTGAGCTGAGCAATCTAATGACTGGACAGAATGATTTCTGTTCTAGCTCAAACCAGTACAACTTACTCAGATTCTGCTTTGCTCTTGCAGAGGAGAGTTGAGGCAGGCCTGGGAGGACTGGTTTACTGCTTTTCATATTGTGGGAGCAGAGAAGGGGCAGTTACCTTGGTTTCAAACAAAATTCTGAATCTGTCCTTTGCATGTCCCTTTATAAGTTTGAACCCCAGCAAGCTACTTCAAAAGTAAATGCAGATATATATTTTCAACTATTTGGTCTGGAGAATAAATTGGCACAAGAGAAATATCTGAAGCTAGTCATGATCAGAGCTCAAGAAATTTGGCAATGGCTTCTAGCCTCAGAACCACTGAGGTTCTGAAATAGCCTTCCGGTACAAGCGGTTAGGTTTGCTGGGGCTTTCTTTTGCATTATCTTGCTTTCAGATGATAATTCTGAATGGCATCAGCCTGTGTGGTTCATGCTTCAGACAAGCAGAATGATTTAGTTTGATATCTATTCCTAACATGTCTGATGATCTGTTTTTCAAATGAGGGGAGAACAAATTCTTTCTCTGATGCTGTTTTGTTTAGGCCAGAAAATAGCTGGGTGAAGCTTGTCTTGGTAACCAAATACTTCCCATGCCAACTACTTTCATACCAACTACTAATTCTACAGAACCAAATGTAACCTATGAAGGAAGAATTTGAAGGGGATTTTTTTTTACACAGTAGTAGTAGTAGTTTACTGCCATGCCTAGAAAGTGTTTTGGTTTGTGTGTTGGGTTCAAATAGGTCTGCTTATATGGTGGAGGTTAAAAAGCCACTGAAACTTCTTGCCACATGATACAGTCAAATAAAGAACTCCTTCTTCTGGGAAAGAAAAAATATTAGTAGAAGAGTGAGGGTGTAAGCTTAGAAGCCCAAAGGGGCCTTCCTGTTCTCCCTGGGACTGGTTTCCCTACCTTCTCCTTCGTGCTTGAATGCCTTGAATTGGTATTTTCTAAGTGATGTTGAATTGGGAATTGAAGGTAGAATTTTATATTGAAAGACAAGAAGAACCTTTGAAAGGATAGCAGAGACCTCAAATGCTTTCTCATTTTCTGATGGATTGGTGAATGCCAATATTAGCTGTAAAGTGATGTAGTCATATCTGCACATGCAGGGGCCACATCCAGCTCCAGCAGCACACAGGCAGAGAGTGTGGGGAGAATTAAAATGGGTGGCTGAATATAAGCCAGCAGCTTGCCCAGGCAGCCAAGAAAGCCAAAGGCATTCTGGCTTGCATCAGGAATATATTATCCTGTACTCAGCACTGGTGAGGCCACACCTTGAGTACTGAGTTCAGTTTTGGGCCTCTCTCTCTACAAGAACATTGAGGTGCTGGAGTGTGTATAGAGGACAATAAAGCAAAAGTCTTATGAGGAGCAGCTGAGGGAACTGGTGTTGCTTATGCTGGAGAAAAGGAGGCTGAGGGGATACCTTTTCTCTGCAACTACCTGAAAGGGGACTGGAGTGAGGAGGGGGGTCAGTCTTTTCTCCCTAGTGATGGAACAAGTTGCACCAGGGGAGGTTTAGGTTGGATATTAGAAGAAACCTGTTCACTGAAGGGTTCGTCAATCACTGAAGCAGGCTTCCTTCCCAGTTTTCTAAAGCTTATTAGAAAGCAGTGTTCTCTGTTCAGAGAACTCTTTAGGTGAATAGTTTCTATGGGTTCAGAGCATCCTGGCCTGGTTTTGATGCAGTTGATTTTAAGTAGAGGGGAGATAGATGTCATCTGCTAGATACTGCATTTTCATTTTGTTTAGACTATCTCTCTCCAAAAGACACAATATTTTCTTTTTTTTGTTCCAGTTGATACTCCAAACGTTCATGGTGGCACTGGGAAATCTGGAAACTGATACCCATGAAAAGGCCAAGACCTTATCACTGGTGAGTTTGTTTATTCATGGAATGAGGTAACTGTTCTGAGTCCAAAGGAAAAGATAGATGATTCTGAAGTGGTTTGTTAGTGGACTGCATAGTTAGAGATTTCTCATGAAGTTAGCCTGGGAAAGTGACAAGAATGGCAGAGAAGAATGAATCTGTGAGGTGAGAAAGTGGAGTGCAGAAACTGGGCTGAGAAGATCATTACATGTGACCTATCTGACAATGTTAAACACTACAGGAAGCTATGCAGGCACTGTCTCCCCATCCAGAGCCTGATTTTTATTTTTTCCCCTAGGGGTTTAGAATGAATCCATGTTTTGTTTTTCAGTATTAGAGAGCCCCTAGGAAATCCACTAAGTGAGCAAATATTTAGGAGACTGTGAGGCTGATACTGAAATTTATTCTGGTCAAGTCTACAGACTGTATGACCAAAAAAAGCCAATGGAGCTGAATAGAAGAAGCTTTCACATAGGCAAGGAGCTTTCAGAAGGGATAAATATTATTAAAGGCAACCCAGGAAAACCTAGAAACATGGACATAAAAGGCAGGACTGAATATTTTGATCAAACTAAACAACATTTCTTCCCTTTACGGTAAGCTCTTTATACAGCAATTAGAACCTCTTCTTCTGCTTCCTAAATGAGAGAGCAAGTCTTAATAGCATATTTTTATCCTGTATGAATATGCATAATTAACTTTTTCAAACTGGAATCTGAGACTGGTATTCTGTTCCATGCTTTACATTACACTACCATGAATTATTAATGGCTTTGAAGTCTTAACTTGAAGTTTTCAATTGGTGGTTTTGTTTTCTAGGATGGAATGAATCCATTCGTTTGATTTATCGTCATCGGGTTTTTTTGCCTCTGGATACACTTTTAGCAACTGATGCTATTTGACTCTCTGATAGAATTGTATCTTTGATATATTTTCCAGAGATTGAATGGTGTTTTAGTTCCAGTATTTCAATGAATTAATGAGGGAACTAAGTTCATTCAAGTTTATCCAGAGCCTTTCGTGTGGGACAAGCTAGTTGTTGATTAAAGTTGTGAGTCCAGCTTTTGCTCTTGTTTGTATTTGTGCATCATTGCTCAGGTTGATATGGTTGTGTCAGTGTAATTAAGGAGAACAGTGTAATTAGGGAGAATAATTTCTGAATAATCTGACCTGTAAAAGCAGCTTATTGATCTTAACATGAAAAAATGATCTATGGACATAACTTGTGTGTCAAAAATGTCTGAAGAGAAACTGATAACCCAGTAGATTCCTGTACTGAAGTGGCTGTCCAAGGTCTGGAGAGCCCAAGGGTATTCATATTAGTGAGTAAATCCAAGCTTCCAATATGCTTCTTAACCTGCACTGGAATGCTGAAGGAGGCTACAATCTGGTATAAAATCATGAACTTTCTGACTTGATCATTGTCAAGGGTTAGGGCTGGGCCAGCCACTAGACAGTTGTGTGACTGACACTTTCTATGAACCCCTCTCCCTTCCCAAAGGGGAAGAGAAAGGGAAGGAGGGAAAAAGAAAGGGAGAGAGACTGAGTTGGGAAAGAAACTACACCAGCTTTAATGGAAATAAAAGAATGAAATAGATACAAATAGA
This sequence comes from Dryobates pubescens, assembly GCF_014839835.1. Taxonomy (NCBI): domain Eukaryota; kingdom Metazoa; phylum Chordata; class Aves; order Piciformes; family Picidae; genus Dryobates; species Dryobates pubescens. Next base: position 15,887,031 of record NC_071620.1, on the reverse strand, counting down.
TACAGACCAATATCCAACCTAACCCCCTTTTGGCAGTAACATTACTGTCACCAACACTGCTGTGCACAGGCACTGGGGAGGTCCCAGACTGCACTTCATGGTGTACAGCAACCAAATTCATAAGCTGTGTTGTGAAACTGGATTCAGGGCCTCACGGATTGGGACCAAAGACAAAAGCAGCAGAGTCCTCCTCAGACATCAACCACTGAAGAAGAGGCTCGATTGAGGTGTTCTCTCAGCTTTGTACTATGGGATGGAATTCCTTGTTGGTCAGTTTAGGGTCACTTGTCCTGTCCTCTCCTCCCTGCAGGTGCCACCTCTTACTCACTACACCCCAATGGGCACAGGATTTAGCAGTGATATTGGTCTGTGTAGGGCCAAGTCTAAGCCAGAGTCTTTCTGCAGCCCAGCCCTTGGCAATAAGTCTAGCCATCAGCATTCTCACTGCTGGAAGCAGTCATGGGCTGTGCAAACCTGCCCTGAACCTCAGAAAGTGCCCTAACTGAGCAGAGACTGAACTGAGATGCCAAACCCCCAGCCAGAATTCATTCTGTTCTAGCTCATACCAGGAGAATCATGTATCATGGAAGTGATGTAGGCCTAAAAGTCACTATTGTTCCCATTACAGAGTTGGAATCTGTACAGTGTGGGCCAGGAAAATGATGTTCTTCCTAATAATGGGGACCCTGCTCCTGACTGCATTATGCTCCAGCTGGTTGACAGTTTTATTTTATGAGTGCTCCTAGTTTCTGTTACATAATGTTAAAAGTACATATTTCCTGCAGACCATAAGGGGCTTTTGTACCCTGCAAAGTAAATATTTGTGCCAGTGAATGGCATGTGTCCAGCACTGAGATGAGTAAATCAAATTGGTTTATAATTTGGCTCTGACTTCAGCTTTTAGCAGTCAGCAAAGTTCCTTTTGACAGCAGTTGAGGTTTGCTTCTCACACTCATCCCTGCCATGCTATGCAACTGGAATAAGCAGCCTCTCTGCTGTTGATGTGAGATTATAAAGCTACATTATAACACTATGACAAATGCCAGCTTCACCTGAATATACTGTTAGAGTTAATGGATTTGCTACTGATAAAGCAGATCTGAGTTTGTCTCCTACATAAGTGAGGATGTTTCAAGCCTATTAGTCCAGTTGGTTTTTTAACTTTGTTTGGTTAAGAAGTGTCAGTGCTTTGGCTTTTTTTTTTCTTTTTTTTTTTTTTTCCACTTTTCTTCTTTTTCTGTTTCACTGCCAAGACCTGACACAATGTTTGACGTGTTGAAGTGCAGCCTTGTAGTTATTGCTGCTTCCACAGCCTACCTTTCCCTTGAGTAAAAGGAAAAAAAAAAAAGTATTAGGTGAGGATTCTGTTTATTTATTCTCTTCTATCTATTCATTCAAGGTACTTGGCTTGGTAAGTACCAAAATCTTTGATTGGAATGTTGACTGGAGCTTTGATTGGTTCCTAACTTGCCAAAGAAAATCCTAAAGGCACTAGACTCTGTCAAGAGCTGGGCTGGCCACTAAACGTGTGACAGATGCTCTCCATGAACACATCTCCTTTCCCAAAAGGATGAGAAAGGGCATGAGGCAAGCAGTGACAGGATGAGGGGTAGTGATTTCAATCTGGAAGAAGCTAGGTTTACATTAAATATTAGGAAGACATTTTTCTCCATGAGGATGGTGAGGCACTGGAACAGGTTGCTCAGAGAAGCTGTAGAGGTTGAAAGGCAGGTTGGATGTGGCCTTGAGAAACCTGTTCTAGTAGGAGGTGTCCCTGCCCATGGCAGGGGGGTTGGAACTAGGTGATCTTTAAGGTTCTTTCCAACCGGAAAGATTCTATGACTGTGGTCACTCTAGCTAAGAGTTTTGCTTCTGTTAAACAGCCCTATTGTGTGTGATCCCAAAATCTCATGCAGTTAACTGCTTTGCAAAATGTCTCATCTTTTTACATGTTCTTTATTTTTGTATTACTTACTCCCCTTTCATTTAAGCTGAAATTGGTGTATTTTTGAGTTGAGAGTAGTTTTTAATTTCAGGATAATGACAGCCCCTGGCATGTTAGCTGAGTGGGCACTCCCTTCCTTCCCATAAATAGGAGCCCTTTTGCCTCCTGCTTGAACAGTCCCTTTGAAAGCACTGACTTCTAAGACATTTATATGGACCAAGTCTTCCTGAAATCACTGAAGAATTATTCCTTTAAAGGTTCTAATGACTGTTTTATTGTTTGTTTCTTTTTCAAGTGGCAGTTCCTCTTGTGCAGCTGGGAATAAGGTGGTATTTCAGTTAAGGAGAATAACATGGATTTGGTGATGTGTTGTTTGCCAGTTGTGACAGCAATTCAAGAAATTCTTTCAGCTCCTGATGTCAGGGCTGGTGATGTGTGAATTTCCAGGCAGCTTATTTCCTGAGTATATCAAAGGGGTGCTGGGCTGTGAGATGTCACAATATAAGCATAGGCTGAGGAAAACATCCATTCAGGAAAACATTTTGTTTCCATATGAATCCTTTGACATGAGGCATAGAATCATAGAATAGCTAAGGCTGGAAAAATCTAAAGATCGTTGAGTCCAACCCAAGTCCATTGCTGAACTATGTCCTTCAGCACCACATCTACACATTTTTTGAGCACTTGTGGGAATGGTGACTGCACCAATTCACTGGGCAGCCTGTTCTACGGCTTGACAACCCTTTCAGGGAAGAAATTTTTCCTAATGTCCAACCTAAACCTTCCCTGGTACAACTTGAGGCCATTTCTTCCTGTCTTATCACTTGTCCTTGGAAGAAGAGGCTGAACCCTGATTTACTCCAACCTCCTTTCAGGTAGTTGTAGAGAATCAGAAAGCCCCCTCTCAGCCTCCTATAGTAAAGTGAATGGCCTGCAGTTCAAATTCCTGGTTGATGTCAGTGTTCTCAGGGGCCTAAAGAGTGTGTTTTGTGTTTTGTGTTAGATATTCACCAAAGTGCATGCTCCAATAACAGGGGACTTTAAGCCAACTAGTGAAAAAATGAAAATACAAATGAGGGAAACAGAGTGAAAGTATTTGGATGTGTGATATCACCCTAGCTGGTGAGAGGCCTTGAGCACAAGCCCTACGAGGAGAGGCTGAGGGAGCTGGGGTTGTTTAACCTGGAGAAGAGGAGGCTCAGGGATGACCTCATTGCTCTCTACAGCTACCTGAAGGGTGGTTGTAGCCAGGAAGGGGTTGGTCTCTTCTCTCAAGCAACCAGCACCAGAACAAGAGGACACAGTCTCAAGCTGTGCCAGGGGAAGTTTAGGCTCGAGTTGAGGAGAAAGTTCTTCACTGAGCGAGTCATTCGTCATTGGAATGTGCTGCCCAGGGAGGTGGTGGAGTCACCGTCCCTGAAGGTGTTCAAGAGGGGATTGGACATGGCACTTGGTGCCATGGTCTAGTCATGAGGTCTGTGGTGACAGGTTGGACTTGATGATCTTTGAGGTCTCTTCCAACCTTGGTGATACTATGATACTGTGATCAACAGCTCTGAGCCACAAGAATTTTAATCACTGTAAAAACATAAAGAGCTCTGAGGTGGCAAGCATGTAATAGAAGACTTACTTAGCTATGTTTACCTCATAGAATCATAGAATCAACAAGGTTGGAAAAGACCTCAGAGATCATCAAGTCCAACCTATCACCCAACATATTATGACTAACTAAACCATGGCTTCAAGTGCCACATCCAATCCTTTTTTGAACACCTCCAGGGACATTGACTCCACCACCTCCCTGGGCAGCACATTCCAATGGCAAATAACTCTTTCTGTGAAGAACTTTCTCCTAACCTCGAGCCTAAACCTCCCCTGGTGCAGCTTGAGATTGTGCCTCTTGTTCTGGTGCTGGTTGCCTGGGAGAAGAGACCAACCCAAACCTGTCTACAACCTCCTTTCAGGTAGTTGTAGAGAGCAATAAGGTCTCCCCTGAGCCTCCTCTTCTCCAGGCTAAAGAACCCCAGCTCCCTCAGCCACAGGTGCACAAAAACAGGCACCAAGGATGTTTAAAAGAACATTCTTATGCCCAATGGCTGCATTCTTTTTCCCATTGGGCATTCTCCAATTAGCTCAAAGCAGTCGATTTCTGGATTTCAGATCTCTCCACATTTGTTTTGTTGTTGTTGTCGAGGAATTGGTTTCTGGCTTATTTAAGTAGGCTTCTTGCATCTCAAACATTAAAATGTAACAATAATTGAAAGCTAAAAACAGTCTGACATGTGACTGGCTTGTTCCTGGCTTGTCTGTTATGTCTGTTTTATTCTCGACCTTTCACCAGGAACTTCATTTCTCCTTGACAAAACAACAACAACAAAATCACTTTTTCTAATGAATACTTTAATCCATAAAAATGAATAATACATCTTTAATGTTTGCTCTCACCTTTAATTTTTATAATGCCCATTCTTTTTGGTGTTTTTTTCCTCAGGGCTAATACATGTGGGAGGAAATGCTTTGTGCCACATGTGGGCTGTTAAACTAGGTTTTTTCCCAGCTAATTCCCAGAAGCACCCTGCAAGCAAAATGAGTTGTTCAAATGGGGACATCACCAGCAACCTGCTTTGAATCACTGTCTTTCTTCGCTCTTTTGGTGGCAAGCTTAGTGCTATTGCTCTGCTTTGGCTTACTATGCAATGTGCTGCCATACTTAGTGGGTGAAAAGCTGGACATAAGATGGCAATTTGCACTTGCAGCCCAGAAGTCAACTGTCTCCTGGGCTGCACTCAAAGCAGTATGGGCAGCAGATCAAGGGAGGAGATTCTGCCACTTTGCTCTGCTGATACCCCACCTGCAGTGCTGGGTCCAGCTCTGGAGTCTTCATCACAGGAGAGACATAGACCTGTTGGAGGAGGGCCAGAGGAAGCCACAGAAATTATTTGAGGGCTGAATTCCCTCTGCTGTGCAGACAGGCTTGAGAGAGTTGGATTTGTTCGGCCTCCAGAGAGATCTTCTTGTGGCCTTTCCATACTTAAACAGGCCCATCAGAAAGCTGGGAACAGACTTTTTAGCAGGGTCATTTGTGACTAGACAAGGGGTGATGGTTTTAAACTAAAAGAGGGTAAATTTAGATTTAAGGAAGGATTTTTACATAGAGGATTGTGAAACCCTGGCCCAGGTTGCCCAGAGAGGTGATAGAAGGCTCACCTCTGGAAACTTTCTGGGTCATGTTAGATGGGCCTCTGAGCAACCTCATCTAATTGAAAGTGTCCCTGCTTACTGCAGAAGGGTTGGACTAGATGACCTTCAAAGATCCCCTCCAACCCAAACCATTCTATGACTTTTCTCTGATATTTGGCAGCAGATACTAAGCTGCTGCCCTTTATTCCTCTCCAGTTCCCTGGTTTTCATATTATGACCCTCTGACTCTCTTATCTGCCTCTTGTTTTCATTTGCTGTCTCCTAAATCCACATAGCTTACCCCAGGTTTCAGTCTGTATCTCATACATTTCTATTTTAGGTTAAGGATGGGATTAATATTGTAAAGGGTAGGCTGATACATTTTCTTTAATGGGGAAAACCAGCTACATCTAAAGACAAAAGCTCAGACACTTCAAGAGGAACCCCTTCAATAAGGGGGAGTCACGCCTACCAACACCAAGAGTGGCCAACACCTCTGACACACAAAACGAGCTTATGACCATACCAAGCAATACTACACCAGCTAAGAGAATCCCTGTAATGTTTTCTTGGTGATGTAAATATCTCACCTGCAATGACACAGTAACTGATGGGATCCACAGTGTTTTCAATAATAACCTAATCCAGACAGTCCCTGGTGCAGCACTTCAGATTCCTCATTGCCAGCAGAATCTTAGGGGGAATCATACACCAACACCACAGAATCACAGAATCACAGAATGTTAGGGCCTGGAAGGGACCTTGAAAGATCATCTAGTCCAAACCCCCTGCCAGAGCAGGATCACCTATACCGCCCACTCTCTTGGATGCAGTCAGAGTGCTAACCTGATCCCTGAAGGGCTGGAAATCCTGAATGATAAATCATAGAATCATAGAATTGGAGAACTGATAAGGTTGCAAAAGACCTCAAAGATCATCAAGTCCAACCTGTCACCCAGCACCTCATGACTACTAAACCATGGCTTCAAGTGCCACGTCCCATCCCTTTTTGAACACTCCCAGGGATGATGACTCCACTACCTCCCTGGGCAGCCCATTCTGGTGCTGGTTGCCTGGGAGAAGAGACCAACCCCCACCTGTCTACAACCTCCCTTCAAGTAGCTGTAGAGAGCAATAAGGTCTCCTCTGAGCCTCCTCTTCTCCAGGCTAAACAATCCCAGCTCCTTTAGCCTCTCCTCATAATATTCAATTAATTTATTTTTTTTTCACTGAAAATGTCAAGCCCTGGAAGAGGTAGCACAGAGTATTTGTGGAGTCCCCATCTCTGAAGGGATTTAAGACAGGCGTAGTTGGATGCTAAGGGACATTGTTGTAACTTGTCAGCACTGAGTTAATTTGACCTGATCTTCAAGTTGACTTCTAACCAAAATGGTTCTATGATTCTATGCAAGATCCAGAAGAAATAAGAGCAAAAGAATTCCAAAAGCAGGACTTGTAGCAGTGTCTCCAGACCCCAACAGATGTGTCAACAGATGACTATATTCCACGGTAACAGTCATCCCATTGTAATGCAGTTTATTTTGGTTTTTTGATCCACAAGGAAATAAATTATTAGTGAAAGTCTCAGAACTTCATAGAAACACTTGCCACTTATTGGGAAAAATATTCCTTTGCATGAGTCTGTGATGGGTTTGATTTAGCAATAGGAAAACAAAACCTCCTCTGAACTCTTCAGAGTGGAACTGAGGGATATAATTTAAGAAAAACAAGTAAGTGATGCCATTAGCCTAATTAAAACCGTACACTTTAACTGGATTAGATTACCTTCGTTTTGCCTTCAAATCTGTTACTTGAAAATGGACTCTACTGATGAAAAAGAATTTTTTATTTTCATTGACCCTTTATTCTGTGTTCTGTAATCTGAATGCTGTCACTGATGGATGAAATTAGAACATAACAAGCATCCTAAAACCTGAGCATTTCTATAAACCCCTTGGTTCTTTATGCCAACTCACTTTCCCAGGCCATTACAACTGAAATTCTATTCTTGCATGCTCGTGAAAAGTCAAAGTTTTTGTTTGTTTGTTCTTTTGTTTTGGTTTTGAGCTGTTAAAAAAGAAAAAAAAGGAAAAAAGGGAAAAGTTTGCATTTGCTAAGCAATACCATGTAAAAATTTCTGTGGTATTTGCAACATTTCCTCTTTCTCTGTCACAACACTTCTGCAAGATGAATTTCATGTGCACACAAGAAGCAAGAGGCTCAGTTTATAAAAGATCAGTTATATCAGTTATAAAAGTTTATAAAAGTCCAGACTTTTGATACAAGAGATTTTTATTTGAGAAATTATCTTCAAGCTTTAAACTGTCATTGATGAAAAAGTGATGGGTATATCTTACACAGTTTGATAAACAGCCACTACTAATAGAATCATGGAATCACAGAGTCATTTAGGCTGGAGAAGACCTTTAAGATCACAGTATCACAGTATCACAGTATAACTAAGGTTGGAAGAGACCTCGAGGATCATCGAGTCCAACCTGTCACCACAGACCTCATGACTAGACCATGGCACCAGTCCAACCATTAACCTGACATTACCATGTCCAATACCAAACCCTGTCCCTCAGCACCACATCTACAAGCCTTTTTAATCCTCCAGGGGTGAGAATTCAATCATCTCCCTGGGCAGTCTGTCAAAGGACTTGACAGACCATTCTGTGAAGGAATTTTTACTAATGTCAAACCTAAACCTCCTTTGGAGCAAGTTGGGGCCATTTCCTCTTGTTCTGTCACTTGCTGCTTGGGAGAACAGACCAACCCCTTCCTAGCTACAACCTCCTTTTGGGTAGTTAAGAGAGTGAGGAGGTCTCCCCTCAGCCTTCTTTTCTCCAGACTATAGAACCCCAGTTCCCTCAGCTTCTCCTCATAAGACTTGTGCTCTACACCTATTTGTTCTCTAGGTCATATTTTCTTCTATCTTATTCTGTGGCTTCTGTGTAAGAATTTCTACAGTTGAAGATGACAGAATACCCTTTTAAAAAGCATGGTCAGAGTAGCCATTTTCCAGTAATTTCTGAGCCGTTCTGAATTTTGGATATATGACTGTCTTGGACTTTTATCACAAGTGGGTTTTTCGTTCTTTCATAATTATGTGTCATCAAAGAGTGACAACTACATGAACATCTTGGACTGCTGTTACTGAGAGGCCACTAGGTAAAACAGAGGCAAAAAGGTCAGACAAAGATTATGTTGTTTTAGAGAAAAGCAGACTCCAGCATATATATAAGAGTTATATCCATGAGAATTAAAGAAACTATATCATAGTTTCCTCCCACAGCTCTAGCAGCAAGCTATTCTTGTCTGACCTGCAAGTTCTGGTGGTCCTAGTGCTCTTTTGACTGAAGCACTCTTTTACTATTCTCTCCTCTTTTTCTGCTAGTCATAACTTTGTTGTTTGATTTGGTTATTGCCAAGCTGTTCACTTCAAGTTTCTTTAGACTTGTGTACTCCTGTGTGTTTGGCAAACCACATGCACTCTTCCTCCAAAACCTGGCTAGAGCTGCACTTGGTTTTAATTAGGAATTAATGAATACTTGGATTAAAAATTGTTCTCAAAATTGGTGCTACTTCTAAATCTCCCAGTGAGACAGTAAGAATTTGCTGACTGATTCCAAGCGGTCCCTCTAACCACATTCTGCATGGGATAATGTTACCATTGACCTCAAAGATTTAATTGGTTCTGGATTGTTTGTTACTGTCGTGCTTCTTTGCAACTCACACCTACTCTTTCAGTTCCTTCTCTATCATTTTCAGCAGGACTGAAGACCCAGATTTCTGACAATAGATCAAAATCTCCCCCTAAAAGAGACACTTTTCAAAAGGGCTTGAATGTGTTGTCCGGAAAGCACCATAAAAGCACCACTCATGCCAGCAGGGGCACTGGAGATTGATATTAACTATTTGTGGTTCCAGGGAACTACTGGATAGTCCAATGGAGGCTACAAAAATGCCAAGGGGGTTGGAACATCTCTGTGAGGAGGAAAGACTGAGACACTTGGGGCTGTTTAGCCTGGAGAAGAAAAGACTGAGAGGGGATCTTATCAATACTGATCAATATCTAAAGGGTGGGTTTCAAGAGGATAGGGCCAGACTTTTTCAGTGGTGCCCAGCAACAAGTCAAGCAGCAATGGGCACAAACTGGAACCCAGGTGGTTCCATCTGAACATAAGGAAAAACTTCTTTGCTGTCAGAGTGCTGGAGCCCTGGAGTAGACTGCCTAGAGTGGTTATAGAGCCTCATTCTCTGGAGAGATTCCAAACCTGCCTGTGATTCTGGGCAACCTGTTGTGGGTGACTCTACTTTAGCAGGAGGGTTAGGGCAGATCATCTCCAGAGGTCACTTCCAGCCCCCATCATGCTGGGATTCTGTAAACCTCCTATGGCAGTTTTGGAATTTCTCATCCCAAATATAGGGGATAGCAGGAACACTGTGGTAAACTGTTCAGTAAAAGTCCATCTTGTGAGGATTTTTTTGCATGATTCTTCCACATGTCTAAGAGTACCAGCCCATAGGTAGTGTCATATGTACCTTAGAGACTGGGAAACTAATTTGTCCATAAAATGTCAAGCAGATTACTGAAAAACAAAGAAGATGCAATGTGACCTTTTTACTCCTGTCCAAACAACATTGATAGAAGAGCAAGATGATATTCCACAACATGTACAACAGGAAAAAAGGATAAAGAAAGACATTTAATCAATTAAAGAATGAATAAAAGCTGACTAAAGTAGCTCAAGTGATCCAATATGATTAGGAAGCTTGTTACAAGAATTACATGAGTAACACATCAAACACCAGAACTTAAAGGGGGCCCTTAAGATAGGGGGACAGACTTTTTATCAGGGCCTTTTGTGACAGGACAAGGGGTGATGAGATTAAACTAAAAGAGGGTAGATTCAGACTAAAGAGGAGGAAACCACTTTTCACGCTGAGGATGGTGAAACCCTGGCTCAGGTTGCCCAGAGGGGTGGTTGAAGCCCAATCCCTGAAATCATTCCAGGTCAGATTGGATGTGGCTCTGTGCAAGCTGATCTAGTTGGAGATTTCCCTGCTGACTGCAGAGGGGTTGTTCCTTCCAACCCAAAGCATTCTATGATACTGTTGACATAGTAATAAAGGCTGTTCTCATGGTGCAAGCTATTATTCCTTATGTCTCTTTTTCTGGGCATCTTTCTACCTTTCTACTTGGCAAACCTATTTAAATAATTTGAAATTTCCATTTTCTTACCATTACTCTGATTTTCAGGTTGAAACTATCATAGTAATTCCAAGCCATCTCAGGAGGTGAGAGTGGAGACCGTTCTGTATTGGTGAACTTAGTACATTACTACATGTTTCCTTTTAAACCTAAAATGATTCACAGCAATGGTTCCTCTTGAATCTGGTCTTGATGCACTTTACAAAGCTTGACATCATTGACTTCTCTTGTTGCTTAGAGTTCAGAGACAAGGAGGGGAAGGACAGGTCACTAACAGTGCATTGAAACTGGGGCTTCTCATAAGGCCTCAGGGTTGCTACAGCTGTTCTTGGACGCTCAACCTTTCTGAATCTGCATAACTCTTAACATTTCTTGCAGGAAGGAGAGGAGCCTTGTTTCCATGTGCACACACTGTAAGATAGTCCCATCTGTTCTGTTTCCTTCAGTTTTGAGGAGATAATATACAATCTATGGATACGATGCATGCTCTAAAAGCCTTGTAGATGTGTTGCTGAGGGACATGGTTTAGTGGTGCCCTGGCAGTGCTGAGTTAATGGCTGGACTTGATGATCTTAATCACAGAATCACAGAATCGAACAGGTTGTAAAAGACCTTCGAGATCGTCAAGTCCACCTGTCACCCAACATCATCTAATCAACTAAACAATGGTGCTAAGTGTCTCATCCAATCTATTTTAATCACTACCAGGGACAGTGACTCCACCACCTCCCTGGGCAGCCCATTCCAATGGCCAAGGTCTATTCCAACCAAAACGACTCTGTGATTCTATGATTCAGTAATTCTTTAGACTGGTTTTTAATTAGGCAAATATTTAGAGCATGCTCTGAACCCTGCTTTAGTTAGTGGCCTTTTTACAAAGCAGCTTGTCACATACTCCATGCTGGCCAGTGTTTTCCACTGTACTTGCTGAACTCACACTGAATGGGAGATCTCAAACGAAATGTTTAAATGCTGGAGTTCCATCAGATCTTTGTGTGCTTTCTTGGTTGCTAGGACAATTTTGAGCTAACATCCGTATCAGTTGACAATGAATGGGTCAGCCAACTGTGAAACCCATAAACTGGGTCAAGAATAGTCCTGCCCAGCCCAGCCAGAGTGAGGCCAGAGCCAAAGGAAATAACCTTTTCCCTCAGCTGCTCATTTTCTCATAAATGTGGAGCTTATTGTACCAGATTCACGAAAGGCGAAATCAAAGCATTTATGAGCAAATATAATGATTAGTAAAACAGGAAAATACTATTGATGTTGGAACTGCCATTGCTGCTTTTAGGGTAATAGCTGAACTGACCTGGTGGTGTGTGAAAGCTGAGCCCCTTATTTGTATTCAAGGTACAATCCCAAGAACACTTTTTGACAAATACAATGGAAAATATTAGAGCCATTTTGAAACTGCTTCAGCTCACATATGTTCTGAGATATTGACTTGGCATGTTCCTTCCTGATTGCTTTGCTTCTCATGACAGTTTTCATGTTGGTGTGTAAGGGGCTTTGTACTATCACCGTACACAGCTGATCTCTTCTATAGGAGCTCCTCAGGGCAGTACTTTATCTTCTCCTATGTCTGTGTGCACCACGAGTCTCTGTTCTTGGTTTGGGCGGAGATACTGAAATAAAAATGACTAATAAAGATGTTCTGGGAGGGAAGGTGTAAATGTGGCTGAAGATGTATTATTAGAGGAGGATGGGTGGTTTTGTTCAAGAGAAATGGCCAGCAAGTGTCAGGGGTTTGGGGTATACCGGCCACCAGACAAATGACAGACACTTTCACCAGGAGAAAAAGAAAGGGAGAGGGACTGATGGATTGAGAAAGAAAACTAAGACAGGTGTAATGTAATTAATAAAAATTAAACACAAATAGACACAAACCAATATTGAGCCCAGCCCCCTCAGTGACAATGATGGCAATGTCACCGCTATTGCTGTGGACAGGCACTGGGGAATTCCCCAGACTGGACTCAGAGGAAGAAGGGAAACAGATTCTGGCTCTGGATTCCAAAATACATGGAGAATAAAGGTAAAATGGACAGAGTCCTCCTTGGATACTGCCCATTGAAGAGGAGGCCTGACCCTCATGATCCCTGGTGTCTAACATGTTCTCTAAAACCTTACATAATGAATGTGACTCTAAGGTGTTGATTACTGCCAGTGAAGTGCCTTTCACATCAGAAGGTAGTTTCTTTCCTGTTTTAAGGAACAAATTTTCTGGATCTTTTGACTTCAGTGAAATATGAATCTGCAGCCTGCCATCATCTATCACAGGTACCCCACAATTCCTTGCTTCATTTAATTTAGTCCACAAATCTTTCTTTTCATTTCATTTTAACTATAAATCTCAGCCTAGTCCATTTTGCAGTGGAGTCTGAAGAGTTTTTTTATGCCAGTTAGGAGAAAGAATGCCTTTTAGCATCTATAGTCACGTCTAATGGGCATGAGCAGTCCCGGGTGAGTGCCTCAGGGAGTGATGCAAAGAGGGCTACACAGTGCTCCACTTGCGAGAGTGAGAATGGAGCATTGTGCAGCCCTTCAGAGCTTGCAGCCAAATACCACAAGTAGTTACACAGCTCTGGCTTTGTCCCCAGAGCAGCTGAATACATTTCTCCAAAGGCAAGGTAAGCTGCTGGGCCTCTTCACCAGCCCAGGTGCAGGAGAACTCCAGTCACTGAGTAGAGCAGGGTGCAGTTGTTTATTTCCAGTTCAAGGGTGTCAAGGGTTAGGGCCACACGATGAATGCCAAAGATTCTCTGTGAACCCCTCTCTTCTCCCAAAGAGAAGAGAAAGGGAATTAGGGAGAGAGGTTGATAGTCTGGGAAAGAAACTAAACTAGCTGGAATGGAAATAAGAACAATAAAATGAAATAAAGAGATGCAAACCAGTATGGAATCCAGCTCCCTGATGGAAATGATGCCACAATCACCACTGATGCTGTGGGCAGGTACTGGAGAAGTCACAGGCTGGACTCAACAGCGAATGGGAACTAAATTCAGGAGCTGTGTTCTGGAACAGTATTTAGGAGCACAATTAATTGCTATCAAAGGCAGCATAGAGTCCTTCTTGGCCACCGGCCACTGAAGAAAAGGCTTGACCCTGGTGATCCCTCAGCTTTATCCTGAGGATGACATCCATGGAATAGAATCCCTTGTCGGTCAGTTTAGGGTCACGTGTTCTGTCTGCTCATCCCCTCAGGTGCCACCTCTGACTTCCTGCACCCTAATGTGGGGCACAAGATGTGGCAGTGCCCTTGGTCTGCCCAGGAGCAAGCCTAAGCCAGAGCCTTTGTGCAGCACAGCCCAGCCCTTGGCAGTAACTTCACTGCTAGAAGCAGCCACTGTCTGTGCAAACCTGCCCTGAACTTCAGAAAGTGCCCTCACTGAGCAGAGACTGAGCTGAAAAGTGAAATCCCTGACCAGAACTGGTTCTGGTCTAGCTCAAACCAGGACAATGATTTGCTCATTGCTGCAGCTGGAATGTCTTTTTGAGTTTTGGCACTAGCGAATGCAAAACAGTCTTTCCATTGTTGCAGAAACAAGATTTGTGACCACCAAAGAGCAAAACTCTTTTTTATTTTCCCTGCATTTCAGCACGTTCCTTAAAGTTTCTCTTATTCCCTACTGTGACTTACGTATCTGATGGTGCTTGGTGAATGCTGGTGCCCAAGTCAATAAATGTGGCTTTGGAGGTATTTCCTCTCTGAAATAAGTATATGCCTGTCTGGAAAAGAATGAATTATTCACACCATCAAGTAAGCAACAGTAAATCTTCATTTGAACACCTTCAAAATTTGATATATTTCAATAAACTGCCATCATAAACAACCTTTTACCCAAAGGTGAAATTGTTTTACGTCTCTCTGGGTGTAGGAACCTAAATGGTATAAACGATAAGGATAATTGTTCTTCTTGGGTACTCCTTCCTCCATATAACAGAAGATCTATAAAATACTTATACCAACAGACTAATTAAGGCAAGATCTGGCTGTGTTATCTAACCTACTTCTCATGTCATATCTTGACCAAAAGTTGTGAGAACTTTGTTTTATCAGCACACAATGGTCCAGCATTTATTCATTCTGGAACAAATTTTGCATTACTTTGAGGTCTGACTTTGTGGAACATGTTGTTACCTAATACTTGTTTATTCAGAGAAGGTGCATTTATCCATAGCGTCCTCAGCCATAGATATTGTGAAGACACATAGGAGACAACAAACTTTTTTTGACACTGTGAATCTCCACTTCACTAGTTTCTTAAAACAGATACCTGGGAAACATAACTACAGGGTTTGGTCAAAATCACTGTCTTCTGACAAAAAGAAGAAGTAAAACTAAAGAGACACCCTATTAATTAAAGGCTACCACATGTCTGGATGGATGTATTTTGTTCTCTTTGGTTTGGGGGTTTTGTTTTTCATCTCTCAGAAATTCTGTCTGAGTGGAGAAAGAGAACCTTGGGCACCTACATAGGGCTAGTGGATATCTTGCAGCTACTCACAGAAGCAGGGTCAGTTGCAGTATCTGAAATGACTGGAAGCCTGCCACACCCACTGTGCCCAAGCTAGTAAGCATTTTTGTCACATGCATGGTTTGGTCACACTGTGTGTGCACTGGTTTGATGGTCATTTCTACCATGCTGGCATTCCTGTCTGGGAAATCCTCTAGAGAAACTGTGGAATTGTGCTGGGGAGGCCAAGACACTGAATAATCAAAGGGTTATGCTGTGACTCAGGAGATTCAGTTTGCTTTGGTGCCAGCTCTGGGATGCTGGAAAAGTCACTTTACTAGCAGATGTATTATTGTAAACTTTCCTACTTCTAAATCAGGGGTAATGATAGGGACTTGATGATCCTTGGGGTCTCTTCCAACCTTAGTTACTGTGATACTGTGATACTGTGATACTTCTCCTATCACCACCCCCATTTCTGATCTCTCTGTCAGAGCTAAATATTTGTTCTTCAAAAGAACCATACTCTCTTTAGAAACAGAAACCAGTGTTGACTGAGCTATAGCTGTGGCATAAAGCAGGAAATAATAGCCAGGATGGCAGCGTCAAAAGAGTTTTGATTAATCTGTGTTGCAAAACTGGAGTAAATCTGATAATATCTGTAGAATCAGTCAAGGCTAAGGCATGTGCTGCTGAGAAAATGACCTAGCATGGAATCTCTTATTTTAATTGTAGAAAATGAGTGGAAAACTGATCCTTTAGAGAATAAAAAAAAAAAAGGCATCAAACTGTTGCCTGATGAAGAGAAGTCTCCAGGGAGACATTATAGCAAGCCTTCCACCCTTATTTGAAGGGTGCCTATGGGACATCTGGAGAGGGACTTTATGCAAAGGCATATAGTGACAGGATAAGGGGTAATGGATTCAAACTGGAAGAAGGTGGCTTTAGATTAGACATTAGGAAGAAATTCTTCCCCATGGGGATGGTGAGGTGCTGGAACAGGTTGCTGTGGGTAGGCTTGGCTCAGTGGGACCTGTGGCTGGGCAGGGCAGGGCTGTGGGGAGCTGGGGATCAACCCTGCTGTGTTGTCACTGGGGTAGGGGTTGGTGGCTTGGTTGGGACTATGAGCAGAGTCAGGGGAGCCCTAGGGCTGGTGATGCCTTAGTGCTATGGCAGAGAGAATCTGAATTCTTACAATGTTTTATTTTAATTTTTGAAAATCCTGCAAGTGGGAAGCAAAGGAACAGCTCTCTGTGTATTTACTATGGATCTTATTTGTATTGAAGTTTTTCAAAGGTCGTGTTTTGAATGTTAAATTGTTTACTTATAAATTTTTAGTCTTGATTTCTTTTTGCAGAGCCCAGACTTGGTGGTTTTTTTTTTATGTGACCAAAGACAGTTAAATTTATCATTGCTTCCTTACTAAAATTTGAAATAAGACTTCAAAATATTTGGATTTGCAGTGAATCCACAGCTGCCTTTCCTGCTTTTTTATTATTATTTCCAAATGTTTTTGTAGTTATTACATTGTAATTGCACATTGTATAAGATGTTAGATGTGATACAGGCAGAATAATTGCATAGTTTACAACCAGGCTGTCTTGCATCATCAAACTTTACAAGCTCTGGATTATTAAGCGCTAACAGAACTCTAACTTACAGCATCTCCAAGAACTTACTGATATTATAGAGGTGATTTGAAGAGTTTCATCTTTCCCCAAGTCCACACTTAGCTAATACATGATTTGGAAGAGCGTCACATAGCTGAAAGCTCAGGCTGAAGCACAGAAAGATAAACAGGCAGTAACTGTGGCAATGCTCCACTTCACAGAATTACAGAATGTTAGGGGTTGGAAGTGACCTCAAATGATCATCTAGTTTAACCCCCCTGCCAGAGCAGGAACACCCAGGGTAATCTGCACAGGTATGCATCCAGGTGGGTTTTGAAAGTCTCCAGAGAAGAAGACTCCACAACCCCCCGGGGCAGCCTGTTCCAGTGTTCTGTAATCCTCAAAGTGGAAACATTTTCCCTCATGTTTATATAGAACTTCCTGTGCCTCAACTTCCACCCATTGCCCCTTGTCCTGTCATTGGGCATCACTGAGAAGAGCCTGGCTCCATCCTCTTGGCACTCTGCCCTTTACATATTTATAAACATTAATGAGGTTACCCCTCAGGCTCCTTTTCTCCAAGATGAAGAGACCCACTTCCCTCAGTCTCTCCTCATACTTGTGGTACAAATGCTGCTTAGTCAAGTTCTGACACAGATGGCTATTTTCTTTAAAGCTTCTTTCACAGGTTCAATCAGCTACAAAGCATTTTTCTTAGCAGAAGTGCAAAGGATGCACACAGGTACTGTATTCCTGCTTCAGTACTCTGGTCCAATATTCCACTTACCAACTTCTTCTGCAACCAGGCAGTTTATTTTGCTGAATCAGACAGAGCAAGGGCTTTGTAGAAGCTTGTTGTGAACAGTGTGCCAATGTTTGGAAAAGTGCAGTGTTATAAAGTGTAGTATCTGGAGAGCTTGGCGGTGGGATTTTTTTGGTGTGTTTTTGTTTGTTGTTTTTGTTGTTGTTGTTGTTTTGCATAGCTCACTTCCTGCCCTGTAAAAAGCTTTGGTAGGTATATCAAATAATATTAATGATGTAAAGAAGCCTTTGCAGAAGCCAGTAACTCCATAAATGTGGACTTTCATCAACATTTAAAGAGACATCTTTTAAAACAGAAGAACTGACCTCTGGAGTTTGCATGATTCAATACTACTAACACTTAAGCTTTCTTCTGCTGAAGCTAGAGCTTCCCTGGTTTTAAATCTCTTCATACTAAGGGTTTCTAAGTTTAACATTGACTAGTTTTAGTTGTTTCTGAGAAGTCCCACAAATGCATTGGTAAATAGGAAATAGTTTGACTGAACTGCTGTGTGAATGTACTACTCAGCTAGCACATGACTCCTGAATACACTTGCTACACAGATTCTGGTCTATGTTTTGTTCATCCCATCACAGTGTTTGAATCAGATAAAAAGGCCAGTAAAAAGCAAGTCAGATAAGGAAGAGCTTTCCCTTGTTCCACAGTGCTGAACTTGACTGTTGTTTTCATACACACTGTCAAAACATCTTAAAACTGAAGACTTGAAGAAGGGAAATGGTTAGCTATGTTGGCAAGTGGGTACAGAGACCCATGTGTTTTTTTCTGCTTAAAAAGAATGTGAGCATGTGATACAGGCCCTAGTCTTTTTCTTCCATTTAATTGAAAAGAAAAGAATAAAAAGAGTCAACTGCAGCAAAATCTGCAGTCATGCCTCAGAGGGTGAGCTGCCTAATTGCTCTGGAGTGTCTCCAGGTCCAAGGAATTCAGACAGCAGCTCCCCAGAGATGGGACATAAGGGCAAAATGGAGAGGATGCCTGGATTAGCTTCTTCCCCTCCCATTCTGTTTACACACAGACAGACGCACACACACACACACAAGATTGGTTCAATGTCCAAGGTCAAGAACAATGTTCCATCCATGTGAAACGAGAGGCACACACATGTTGTGTTTGTGCCTGCACACAACAGCTGAGTTTCTTTTTATAAGAACTGCCTTTTGTTACTGGCTTCCTCCACCTTTTGCAAAAAAAGTGCCAAACAAAAAATGGCACTTGGGCTTCCCGGATGTCCCAGAAGGATCTTCAAGTCTCAAGTAGAAATGATTTTCTGACTGACTGGCATCTCTAGGACACCTAAACTTGCTCTAGGAGACCTAAAGCTTAAGTCCACATCTTAGTTCAAATAAGGAATGGAGAGACAGTGAGACATTAAAAAGAAATGTGTGCAATGCCATAAAATAAATAGGCAAAAAAAATAATTTTAAAAGAGAATCATACAGATCTTAGAGGTACATTTAGTAGCCAGATAAAATGTGTTTGACTCAGATTATCTTTGTGCTACAAAGGGCAATATTTATCACTCTCATTTTCTGCCTGCCTCTGTTCTTATAGTAAAATGTTTACTGTACAACCAATTTCACTCCTGCATCTTAGCTGTAAGTTCAGAGTTTCTAGTTTGCTTGTTTGTTTGGTTTTTTTCCTGTTTGATGTGCTCTGATTGTATTGAAGCTTTTGATTTGGTCTTCATCTTTTCTTCTTTAAAACATCTGTCAGCAACAAAATCCCAGAATAGTTGGGGTTGGAAGTGTGATGCATTTCAAGGTAATTTAGCTGAATCCTACCGACATAGTGTATTTTTACCAACAATTAGATATATTTGAGAGAGTGGAAAGCGTGATGGATAGTTCAGTCTCTCTGCCTTCTGAAGGTCTGATCTGAAGTCCAGAAGATTCAGCATACTTACTCCACCTGAGTTTTGCCAAGTGTTCCTCAAACATTTGAGCTAGTGACCCATAAATGGATGGCAACAGAAAGGAAAGGAATTAATGGATTTTCCTGTCTGCAGCACACAGGTCAAGAAAAACTCATCTCAAAATTTTACCCAAGGACATTTGGCCTAGACACTGATTGCTTACAATCCATTCTCCTTCTTCCATTTTTGAGAGATCTGATCTCCTGTTGACTGGCTTTTAGTAACCACTACAGCAAATTCACCTCTTTATCTCCATTACTGTACACAGGTCTTTCCTAGGAGTCATGTTTTTTTCTATCACATTGATATGTTCCCATTTTCTTTTAAAAGACATTCCTAGCTAATTCATAAATTGCTCAGATATAGTGAATTTTTGTAACTCAGAAATTTTGGGATTTTTTGAGCAATCCATAATGCATAGAAATGATACTTGTTTAATAAGGGAGCTGTGGCTGAACTGCTGCTGGTTTTGTGCAACAATGGCGTAGACTAAAGTGTCAAACTCATAGAAAGCAAGCCCCAGAAAAAGGAGGCCTAAAATATGTTTAAAAAAGAAGAATCAGAAAAACTTTTCACATCTAAAGGCTTGAAAAGAACACTGACTTTGGGCATGGGCTATAAGCAAATCCTGAATTGCAAGAGAAAGCAACCCCCTGATGAATTTCTGTATTAGATGATGATTTTCACAGTGCCTCTCACTCCCTGTGTACTTTTGTTCAAAGTTTTACTTCTTTCTTCATTTTTTTTTTTAAATTTTTATTTTTATTCTATGTATTTTAAAGACTTCTGGAACCTCCATCAAGCTGACTGCTTGATTTGGCTGTACCAGAGTATTTCAGGATGGTTCATCTCTGATATCACAGAAAAGCATGGAAAAGCAGAGAAGACTTTGAACTGTGTTTCATCCTTGCCTTGGAACACTGAAAGGGAGATCTTATAACAAGAATATCTTTTCTGCTTTATCCTAGCTGTTCACGGGATTACAGGACATTAGGGACCTCTGGAGATCTTTGAGTCCATCCCTCTGCCAGAATAGGACCACAGAATCTAGCGCAGGTCGAACAGGAACACATCCAGATAGGTCTTGAAAGCCTCCAGAGAAGGAGACTGGAGAGCCTCCTCCAGTGCTCCATTACCCTTGCAGTAAAGAAGTTCCTCCTCATGTTGAGGTGGAATTTCCTGTGATGTAGTTGACATTCATTGCCCCTTGTCCTATCACACAGTACGAGAATAGGCTGTCCCTTCCTTCTTGACAACCAGCCCTCATATATTTATAAGCGTTTATTAAATCCCCTATCAGTCTTCTCTTCTCCGGGCCAAAAAGCCCCAGGTCTCTCAGACTCTTCTCATCAGAGAGAAAGATGCGCCAGTCCCCTCAGCATCCTCCTAGCCTCCACTGGACTCTCTTTAGTAGTTCCTTGTCTCTCATAAACTGGGGAGCCCAGAACTGGACCCAGAACTCCAGATGTACCCTCCATAGGACAGAGTAGAGCGAGAGGAGAACCTCCTTCAACCTGCTGGACACGCTCTCCTTAATGCACCCCAGGAGGCTGTTGGCCTTCTTGGCCACAAGACCACACTGCTGGCTCATGGGGAGCTTGTTTTCCACCAGCATTCCCAGGTTCTTCTCTGCAGAGATGGTCAACCCTCTGAAATTATTCCTCTCTGGGCCCCAGACTCTGCACTTGCCCTTGATGAACACATACCCAAAGCTAAGTCATTTTTTCATCTATAGACTGTGAGGGTTAAGAAAGTTCCTTAAAAATTATGCTGGCTGGCATTCAAACTACACAGGCATGTTTCCTAGCTGGCTTCACCTCAACAATCTTTGGTTGCTGTAGTGATTATTCAACTGTTTTTATGTGTGTTAGAAAAAGGTTAGAAATATATTTCTCATCCCATTCATGTTAATGGCAAAATTCTGCAAATGTAATTCTTTCTACTGAGGGAGCAAACAGCATAATCTCAGGAGTATTTGTGGTTTATTTCCAGTTCCTACACCTAAGATAGGCTGCAGCCATGGACTCCATTCCTTGCCTGAAAGCAAACTCTCTGTTGAGTTACTCAGCTGGTAGCTCTGGCAGTTTCCCAGGCAGGTAGAATTCACATAGCAGAGAAAGAAAGTGTGTGAGGGGGGAATTTACACACAGAGGCTTTTGTTTTGAACAGCAAGCTGTCTGAGGCACAGAGACTGGATCTAGGTGTAGCCTGTATTACTGACCAAAGAAAGTCCTTCCCCTGCCAGCTCCACTTACTAATGGCTTCCTTGCTGCATCCTTCAGAAAACAGGCAATACCAAAAAGGAGCAAATCTACTGCTTCTGCTTTTAGGACAGAAAGAGGGAAAAAGTCTGATCCAATTTCTCAGATCTCTTGGTGGATACAGGCTTTTAAGGTCCAATAATAACAAAAAATAGTATGTGGCTGTTTGACTGGGAATTACTGTAGATATCTGGGCATAAAAAGTCATTAAATGAGACATTTTGAAGTAGTTAACTTGAAGAATATCTGCATTTCAGAAAGCAGGTTTGACATCTCCATCACAATGTTCAGAATAGAGAATATTTTCCTCTTTCTGTATGTTTTCTGTAAAAATCCATATTCCTTGGTAGATATGTAGAAGAGATATATCAAAAGAGTCCCATGTGTAAGGAATACAAATCATTTTGGGTGCAATACTGAAGTGATCAATCTGTACATATATAGATAACATAAGTACATTGTTGCATTCAACATGTCCATGAATTGTTTGTTAACTGAAAATAAGCTCTTTTTTAATGAAATTTAACCATTGCTGAATATGGACCTGAGCCCACAGAAGTCAACAGAAGTCTTTCCGTGGACTAAAATAGGCTTTGAGTCAGGCTTTTTGTTTTTATAATTAGATTTATTCATAGAAAGCTCTTAAATTGGTACAGTGTGTTCCTTTCATACAACAGAGAAAAGTGAAATTTCTTTTAGTAGCAGATACTCAGAGATTAGAAGATTGGGACATTTTCCTTGTTCAAATATCACAAGAGGTTTAAATTGTGTAGTTGGAAAAGGAAGTGGCAACACAGTCTGACAGACTGGGCAAATATAAAAAACAATGAACAATAAAGTAGCTAGGAAACATTTTCCTTTTGATATGAAGAGCAAGAAGTTAGAAGCTTCCTTCAGTTAAGGATGAGAACTGGTGTAACCATCTCAGTGTTTACACATTTTGTTGAGATAAAGGGTAAGACACTTGCTTTTGTGCTTTTGCATCCCTAGACAGTCACATAATAACAGAATAGTGGGGCTTGAAAGGGACCTCTGAAGATCATTTAGTGCAACCTCCCTGCTAAACCAGAGTCACTCAGAGCAGGTTGCCCAGGATCATGTCCAGGCAGGTTTAGAATCTCTCAGAAGGAGACTCCATGACCCCTCTGGGCAGCCTGCTCCAGTGCTCCAGCAGCCTCACAGGAAAGATTTTTCCTCATGTTCTGATGGAACTTCCTGTGTTCTGGTTTGTACCTGTTGCCCCTAACATGCACTAAAATGAATCTGTCCTCATCCTCTTGCCCTGTGCCCACTGATAAGATCCCCTCCCAGTCTTCTCTACTCCAGGCTAAACAGACCTGGGTCTCTCAGCCTTTCCTTGTGTGCAACATGCCAAGAAAAAATCCAAGGAGGTAAATGATGCAGTGGAAGTAGTTTTTCCCAGAATGAAAAAAAAATCATTAACCAAGCAGTACCAAACCCAACATTTAGAAACTTTAACTGTAGTTTAAAAAGCCCCAACTATTCCAGAAGTCTAACTTTACCTAGAATCATAAAATCATACCCTTTTTTTTTTTTTTTAAAGACATCAAATGTCATTGAATCCACCTATTTTCCAACTCTACCAAGTCTTGATGAGAGGAAATGGCCTCAAGTTGTGCCAGGGGAAATTTAGATTGGACATTAGGAAATACATCTTCCCTGAAAGGGTTGTCAACCCCTGAAACAGGCTGGCCAGGGAAGTCACCATCCCTGGTGGGGGAGTTACAAGCCATGTAGATGAGGTGCTGAGGATTTAGTGGTAACCTGGCAGTGATGGGTTAATGGCTGGACATGATGTTCTTAAGGGTCTCTCACAACAAAAAATGGATTTATGATTCTGTGAAGATCATTTCCTGGGTAAAGAAGAGGGGGCAGACAAGGTGGAAGGGAAAATCAGGTACTTAGGGATGACAGAGAGAAACCTGGAGAAAAAAACTAAGAGAAAAGTTGTCAGCAATGTAAAGTCATTTTTTATTAGTAATGAAGCTACCAAAACAAATAATTCCTCTTAAGTAAACACTGCTAAGTGGTCTCTTAAAAAGAATAATAATAAATGGTCAGGCATTACAGGACACTTTGATGTTCAAGACTTTCTCAGTTTACCCTCTCTTCATTGTGCTTTACATTTATGGGTAATCCTGATACTTTTCATGTAGTTTAACATGCTGAACAAATGTGCAGTGCTAACCCCTGGTCCCTTGCACCTCAAACAGATCCAACAGCAGCACGGCCTGGTGAAAGGCTTAGTGCTTCTCAGTCACTGCTCAGTAGGTGGAATGGCTGGCATCTAAATATCTGCAGTTGTCTGAAGTTGTCTGACATCAACTCAGGCATGGGCAACATTTAAAAATGAAAAGCAAAAAATTATCTTTGAAGCCCATAAACTAAAAGAAAAAGAAATGACCAGCCAAGCTGGCAAGAGAAAAAACAACCAGCACCATACACCCTTGACATGAGAAAATAAATTAGAGAGCATGTTATAGTTACTGGCACAGGGACTGAGCTCTTCCATCTGCAGTGTGGGAAAAGCTTAATCCATACAGCCTGAGCCCTGCTCTCCTGCATCCCAACTGAGTGCTCTGACTGTGGGCCATAAAATTCAGTTACTCTCCCTTGTTGCCTCTACTCACTCCCAGAAAAGGTCCAAGAAGATTCTGAAGGAGAAGGTACTGAATTCTGGCTGCTGTGTTTGTGAAGGAAGTGGGAGACCACTGATGGCATCCACACTCAAAACTGGGGCAGAATAGACTTGTGTGTTGGCCATCAGCACTTGACTACGTGCATGGCCAGCTGCTCTGCTGTGGGGCTGGGAGTGCTGCTGAGGAAAGACTTCCTGCCCTGTGAAACCATTTCTACAGAAGTGTAGCTGGAGTGGAGCCAATCCTGCAAAACATCTTCTCTTTTTATGAAAAGAAGAAATGAAAAGAGTCTCAGGCAACCCTTTTTTGTTGTACAATACCTAAGAATTTGCTGGGAGGTTTTTGGAAAGTCAAAAGTGAAATGCTTACATTAGAGAAACTCAGAAACAAATTACTGAGAATGAATCCAGGCAGGGGGATGGGAGATCTGTGACATGAACACACACCAATTTCTAACATTTCAGTCCACTCAGCAGAGTCCAGTGAGATAAGAGTCTTATTAAGCAGAGAAAGCAAATTGTGGGTGTATTGGAGATGAGAACTGGCATTAGAAACCAGCAGTGACTTGACTGGCAGCTTGCCGACACTTCTCCTTGCCCCAGGCAAAGCCTCACAAGCAGCACAACATCTGAGACTCAAATTTAACTAGAACTAAAAGATGAGTAGCTTGAACTAACTCTGCTCTTGGCACATAATTCGCCCTCTGCAGGTCTAGGAAGATGGGTCTTAGATGTACTAACAAACCAAAAACCAACCAACCAACCAACCAACCAACCCCTGGTGCTTTCCAAGCCAACAAATCTGTGCAAAGAGCATGGACTCATGAAGGCCATTGAAGTTTTTATTTTAGCTTTGGTTGTGTAGTTGGCTGCATGTGTGTGGTTCAAACTGAAGCAAAGTCCATAAGAATCCTGGCACACAGAAGGACATAATCTCATGCTAAGAATAAATATCACCATGAATGCATGCATCATTAGTCAAGTCAGCTTGAATCTATGACTCTTTTACTAACTACAAAACCACTCTTCTGCTCTAGCTGATGTAGATGTAGAAATTGGTAGCTCAGGCAGTTGTTTTCATTAAATCATTCCTAGCTGCATGCCCTAAAGGAGTTATAACCCAGAAATTTGATTAGTTTTAAATTTACAAATCCTCACTCTCCACATTTCCTCTAGGTATGTATTTGTGAACCTATTTGTAAGTAACAAAATAGCCACAAAATGAAAAGAACAGAAAAGAAGGCAAAACCAGAAAAAAGGCTCTGACTTGCTCCCTACTCTAGTTTCAAAGTAGAGCTATCCTTACAAAGGTAGAACTTCTATAGGATGGATGAAAAAAAGAATTAGTGATCATGCAGAAATAAATAGAAAGTGTGTGCTGGAGCTGCAGGAGAATGGTGAAAATCACAAGGATGCTGAGGGAACTGGAGCATCTCTCTGAGGAGGAAAAGCTGAGACATCTGGGGCTGTTCAGCCCAGGGAAGATCCCCTGATCATCTCAATGTTGATCAATAGCTAAATGCGGGAGGTCGAAAGGAAGGAGACAGACTCATTTCAGTGGTTCCCAACTACAGGACAAGGGCCAAAGGGCACAAACTGGAACACAGGAGATTCCATATAAATATAAGGAAAAAATTTCCAGGGAGGGTGTTGGGGCCCTAGATCAGACTGCTCAGAGGAGTCTCCTTCTCTGGAGAGATTCCAAACCCACCTGGACATTGCAATCCTGGGCAACCTGCTGTGGGTGAACTCTGCTTTGGCAGGGGGCTTGGACTAGGGCATCTCCAGAGGTCCCTTCCAAAACCCACCACTCTGATTCTGTGATTCTGTGAATGGAGGAAAAAAAGATAGCATAAGAAACATGGAAGTTGGAAAGCAGTCAAAGAAATGGGAGAGACAAAGATGCAAGAAGCACAAGAACAATTGTGAGAAAACTTGATTAGAATGCAGATGAATTGCGCTTTTTTTGTGGCCATTCTGCTTGGATATTGCGGTTTCTAGCGCAGATCTCTCCCTTTGGCTGTGCTTTGCCTTTTGCCTAGAGACTGGGATCAGTCTTTTGCTCTGACATTTATTTAAGCTATCGCCAGTGAAGTCTGAGTCTGAGTTATATGTGTTTGGGGTGAAATTAATTTTTTCAAGCATAGTTTTGCAATTCCATACTTCCCAAGATATTTGGAGCATAAGCAGTGAGCTTCCTTGGAAACCACGAACTATTTGTGTTATAAGTCCCTGTTCTGAAACTGGAATGGCAGTCAGCATGTCTGCTGAAGGACTGGACTTGCTCTTACTTGGAAACAGAGCCTGCCAGGATGATCAAAAATATAAAACACAACAGAGCTATGTCTACCCAGCATGGAGACACTGAACTAATTGCTAGACACTAGTGTAAGATTGTCTGCTTAAGCCCTAGCTTGGTATAGAGTCCTTAAAGTTAATGAAAGCATTGCATGATCCCAATTAATCTGAAAGACTTCATCCTATCAAACAAACCTTCTTTTGGATAAGTCTGAAGAGAACTCCTGTAATGTAGTTCTACATTCAGGTTTTCAGGTGAATTTAGTGTTCCACTTTCATTTTCCCAGTCTGAACAATGCTGTTACAATATAACTGCAGTTATAACCCCAGTGTAGCTGCACTACAGGGCTCACCAGCCCGTTGAGTGACAGATTTCTGTAAGCTAAAAACCTCCACATTTTGAAAATGCTGAGTTGAAATCTCAACTTTCAAAAGAGGAACAAATGCATTTGTTTTCATCCCCTTCCTTAAAATACAGCACATTTGGTGGATATGAAAGTTAACTACTGCTTTTGTAGGTATTAATCTTGCATCCCATAACCTGTTCAGTTGTAAATAATCTTGTGGCTCTTGGCTCTTAGTTCCTACAAACTAAGCCAGTGTCATCTCTGCTTCTTACTCATATCCAAGTGCCTGACTGTAGCCAGAACTACCACAAAAAAAATGTTATAGCATCTGACTTGGGTAGGTGGAAGGTTCTTGAGAATATGTGGTCCCACATTTTATATCTATATAAATATATATTTTATAAACACAGTATATAATATCTAAAATATATTCCATAATATATTATATATAAGTAGCTAATAAATATAGGCTATATATTTTTATATTTATTTGGGGTTTATAAATTTTATATTATAGAGTTTGTATTTATTAGCTACTGATATATATACTTATTAGCTACTTATTATTTTAGTGCTGCATATAAGAACCTGGACCTGTTGGAGCAAGTTCAGAAGAGGCCATAAAAGTAATTTGAGGACTAGAACCTCTCTGCTCTGAGGCCAGGCTGAGGGAATTGGAGTTGTTCATACTGGAGAAGAGAAAGCTTCAGGTAGACCTTCTTGTGGCCTTTCAGTACTTAAAGGGAACTGATAAGAAAGGTGGGGACAGACTTTTTAGCAGGGCCTGTTGTGACAGGACAGGGGGTGATGGTTTTAAACTAAAAGAAGGGTGATTTATGCTAGGTACATGAAAGTACTAGGTACATGAAAGTGGTGAAAGCCTGGCCCAGGTTGCCCAAGGAGATGACAGAAGCCACATCTCTGGAAGCATTGCAGGACAGGTTGAATGGGGCTCTGAATAACCTGATCTAGCTGAAGATGTCCCTGCTTACTGCAGCAGGGCTGGACTAAATGACCCTAAAAGGTCACTTCCAACCCAAAGCATTTTGTGATTCTGATTCTACATCTAAAGTAAATTCTCTGAGTAGAGACACTTAATCTCATGTTTCCATTTGTCTATTAATAATTTTAGCAATAATATCTCAGGTGGTATTTGTACACTGCAATCATTTCAGTTGTAAGACCATCCTCCAAAACACCTCAAAGCCAGAACTTAAGTGTCAGGCAGCTCCTTGTATGGAGAGGATTGTCCCATGCAAAACTTATTTACATCTAGTCAAGAGTAGAGCTCTCCCCAGGAAACAGCCTTGGCTGGTAGCAGAAAGATCATGGTCACTTAGAGGTTAACTTCTCCCTCTTCTACATGTTCACAAATTATAACTTTTCTCTTTTTAGGCCTGCTTCAGTTTTAGCAAATTAAACTTCCACAAACACCTGTGACTCAGCCTCCTTAAAACCCTTCAGTTGCCCATGATTTTGGCATGACAGCATGAACAATTCCAGTTAAGCTGTGTGGCGTTTTCTGTGCAACTCAAGCACAGACTCACTAGAATGACCATTCAGTATGAAAACAGGACTGTTCTTACCTTAGTAAGTGGGTTGAGTTTTGTGATAAGCAGGTGGCCTTCAATGGATTTTACATTAGTGTAGAAACTGTAGGCTTTTGCTAAATCATAGAATCATTTAGGCTGTAAAAGATCTTTAAAATCACTGAGTCCAATCATTAATCCAACACTACCAAGTCCACTGCTAAACCATGTCCCTCAGCACCATGTCTACACATTTTTTAAATCCCTCCAGAGATGATGATTCATTCCAGGCCACATTGAGCCAAGCTCCTCACTCTTATTTTTCCACTGAACTGAGATCAGCCAGGCTGCCTTCTGGTACATGTTTCTGCATCAAGAGAGCATAAAAAAATCATAGAATGTTAAGGGTTGGGAGCGACCTCCAAAGATCTTTGGGTCCAACCCTGCTGCCAAAGCAGGATCACAGGCCATACAGGAATGCATCCAGGTTGGCTTTTAAAGTCTCCAGAGAAAGCCTACCCTACCTAAGTGAGTCTACAGACCTTCTAGCCCAGTGTCTTGCCTCTGACAAAGGCCACTAAATGAATGTTTAAAGCACAACAAGAATAAAATGACCCTTCTCCTGGTATATCCTCCCAGCTTCTGGCCATCACTAGTTTAGCAGCTTCCTCAACTGGAGGTTGCATATAGTGTCTTAATAGTCCCTGATGGACCTATCTGCCATGTATTTATAGCTTTGACATTTACAGTGTCCTGTGGCAATGGATTCTACAGCATAATTACACATTATACTGGGAAGCACTTCCTTCCGCTTGCTTAAAATCTGGCACCCAGCAATGTTCTTCAGTTATTCTGCAAAATAATCACCCCTTATTCACTCTCCTCATGCTGGTTAGGTTGTTCTTGCCATCCTTTTTATTCCAACGACATTGTAAGAGCTCTTGTGTTTTAAACATTTCCTCACTATGACTGGGATCAGTGTCAGAGTTCAGGATATACTTTCTCAGCACAATAGGATACCAGCAATTAATTGCTCTAAAAAGTCTGTAAAATAATATAATCTCCCCTGTGAAACTTCACAGAGCCTATTGGTGTTTTGTTCTCCATAAATGACATGGATCTCCCTATTTAAATGACACTTCTAACTTTACATGTTTATATATTAACTGAAAGAGGTCGGTTTTGAACCAAGAAGTGTTTTTATTCTCCATGCTTTTCACGGTACATTTCCCCTGTTCATTCCCTCAGGACACAAACTCTAATACTTCAGCTTCCTTCATGTTCCTGTGGATTCACTAGCCATTATGAAAGAGTGTCTAAGATACATCTCTTTGGTAGGACCAAGCCTTTTAGACACACACACACAAGCACAAAGGTGCTTTACATCAGTTTGCACAAATCTCTGGTTTTGGCATATAAATAATTTGATGTTATTTTGTAAAATAGATGTAGAAATAGTCTTGGCCAGCAGTCTCCTCTAAGACTTCTTCAGGAAGGAGGCTTGTTCTGGCCACAGAAACTGATGGAAAAAAGAGTGGTAATGTGTTAAAAATTGGATTCTGCTGCTCACTAGGTTTGATGGTATGTGGCTGGCTCATCTAGAACTGACTGGGATTCACCTCATCTGTGATGGATGGAGTTTATGCAGAATTATGGCCAGAAGTAGGCTAGAGCTGAGTTCAGGTTTCTGGTTTCCATGTCTTCTAAGGGGGCAGCTATCAGGACTTAGCAAAGTACTGCTTAGAGAACTAGAGCAGCAGGGTTCAGGGCTTTTCACAGTTGCTTCAAATCTTCACTCTGCCCATAGGCATTTTGCGTTTTTCTTTTTTCCCTCTGGTTGTTCACCTCTTCTCTATGCTCTGCCACTCTGCCATCAGCAGTTTAGGAGTCAGTCTGGGAATAATTATCCCATGTTCATCACAAAGTAGGTATCTCGTATTCACATGACTTGCCCAGCTTCTTTTGTTTAGGATGGGAAGAGGGTTCAGGTCTGTTGATTAACCAGCAAATTTCTGCTTCATGAAGAGGCCACGGCCATCATTTCATGTACTGAAATTCACAACTGCTTTCTCTAAATCCTTGTTTTACCAGAGTTCAATAGCTGTCCCTTTCCCCCAACAATCTTTACTTCACTGTGATAAACTGCTTTAGATTGTTACTGCTTTCTACATGGTTCCTCTAGTTGTATCTACCGTGCCTGTTCCTATGACTATTCCACTTTGGTGGTTGCACATATTGAATTATAAAGCTCTCACTACCAGACACAAGTGCTCACCATCAGCTTGATTTCCTCTATCTACGACAACATAATCTATGTACAGTTAAGTGAAGCTTCCATTTAACACCACTTTAGCCTCTGCACAGTGTTCTCATTTTAAGCAACATTTGGAGCAGCTGGCCCAAGACATATTTCATCAACTGAAAAACCTTTAGGAAAGATCTAGTGAGTGCACACAGGTGCTGTTTTGCTCATGTGCTGCTTATGCCCTGTAGCAAAACACAATTAGAATGTCTGGGGGGGGGGGTTGGTGCCCCCCCCCCCGCCCTTTTTTTTTTGTTTTTAAATCTGCTTGCTTAAATCACAGAGTCACAGAATGGTGGGGATCAGAAGGAAACCCTGGAGATCATCTAGCTTAACTTCCCTCCTGAAGCAGGGTCACATAAAAATTATGACAATATTACAGAATACATAATTAACCAGATTGGAAAAGACCTTGGAGATCATCCAGTCCAACCTATCACCCAACACCATCTAATCAACTAAACCATGGCACCAAGTGCCTCATCCAGGCTCTTCCTAAACACCTCCAGTGATGGTGACTCCACCACCTCTCTGGGCAGCACATCCCAATGGCAAATCTCTCCTGCTGGAAAGAAGTTTCTCCTCACCTCAAGCCTAATCCTCCCCTGGCACAGCTTGAGACTATGTCCTCTTGTTCTGGTGCTGCTTGCCTGGGAGAAGAGACCAACCCCCACCTGGCTACAACCTCACCTCAGGTAGCTGTGCCTTAAAGATAAAACCTGAAACTGGTCTTTAATCTTTTGGAAGGGCAGAGTTGAAAGTGAAGAAAGGGATTCGACTTGCATCTCTCAAAGCTGAACTTGTCCCAGTGTGAAAGGCAAACAGGATAAAGAGACAACAAATCAAGAATGCTTTTTTATTATTGTTAAAGCTATATAAATGGAGATTCAGAACACAGATGTCCCTTTATATGGAATTCCAGTATTTTTGTCAACTTGGGCTTTGCATAGTTTTAGAAAATGTTTAGAATTGGTAGAGCATAACAGAAACTAAGCTAATGCCTTCCTCATAAGTTCTTCAATATGTGATCAATAGTGGCTGATTCTTATTTGGTGTCTGGAATACTTTGGATGCTTTCTGTAAAGTAGAATAGTTCTTACATGTGGAAGGACAGCATTATTAATATTCCTAGTTCCATATTCTTTCTTTTTAACTGACTATAATGACTTGCTAATATAAAGTAATAATTTGCACATATTTTAATGCTGAGATTTCCAAGACACATGAAAGATGAGAAGCTGGCACAAGGCATAGAGAAAATGTGGACAAAATCCATGCTGTGGGATTGGGAAATGACTAGATCATGATGAACATAAATAAATAAATAAATAAATAAATGTACAAGCAGAAGCTTTCAATTCTGTAGATAAGCACAAATACAAAAGATTGGATAAATTCTTGATTTAAAGCAATGCACGAAACAGACTATGGGGCACTAAATAGCTTTTCCTCTTTATTCTGTTATGCATGTGTTTAAAATACAGTTCAGGTCTATTTGGCAAGTCCTTATGCAGAATCACATGCACGGTTTGTTTCCCCCCTCTCTCCACTTCTTTTCTTTTCTTTTGTTATCTGATTTCTTTAAATCTGCCAGGTCACACTACCCCTTTTGGGCTGAAGTGTGGGATTTTCATTTATCAGCTGTTTTGCTCATGATCTGAATGCAAATGCTTTGGAACTACAGGAAATCTCACAGAATCCCTGAATACATCCCATTGGAAGAGACCACAAAGTTCATCCAGTCCAACCCTTGACCCAGCATGGAAGGGTCAACATTAAACCATACCCCTAAGCACCAGGTCCACACACTGCTTAAACACCTCCAGGGATGGTAACTCTGCCACTACCCTGGGCAGACCATTCCAATGTTTGAGAACCCTTTCTATGAAGAAGTATTTCCTAATATCCAGGCTGAACCTCCCCTGGTAAAGCTTGAAACCATTTCCTCTAGTCCTGTTGCTTGCCATTAAGGAGAAACAGCTGAACCCTTCCTCTCTTCAACCTCCCTCCAGGGAGTTGTAGAGAGCAATGAAGTCTCCCCTCAGCCTCCTCTTCTCCAGACTGAACAACCCCTGCTCCCTCAGATGGTCCTCACAG
This sequence comes from Dryobates pubescens, assembly GCF_014839835.1. Classification (NCBI taxonomy): domain Eukaryota; kingdom Metazoa; phylum Chordata; class Aves; order Piciformes; family Picidae; genus Dryobates; species Dryobates pubescens. The sequence continues at coordinate 15,854,393 of NC_071620.1, read as the reverse complement.
GAGATGTGCTCTAGGCCCTTCATGAGCCTTGTTTCCCTTCTAAATCTCCTGTATAACTGCTTACCTGCAGAAAAATATCCACCCCCTCCCCGGCTGCTGATGGCAGCTTTGAGCTTTCCTTCCAGGAAGCAACATGGTTTGATCAACTCCTGCATACCTGTGTCCTGTATGTCATCTACTCACTGTGGGAATATTTTCTCTACTGTCCAGCCACACACTAGCGGTGCTGCACAATCATTTTCCTGTTACAGCAATTCATATTCAAGACAAATATAAAGAATTCATAGATCACATGGCATTAAATCTTTACTGTTACAGTAAGCAAAGAGATGAAAAAAAAAAATCATTGCCCTTTGGTAGGTGAATTGGTGGTTTCAGGCCAGCTGGGGATGCCAGCAGCACTAAAGCACTAATTGATGTTTTCTGGTAGTTTAAGAGAAAGGTAAAAAATTCTGTGTGAAGAGAGCTTAAACTAACTTCCAAGCTTTATAGATGGTCCCTTCATAGCTGTTTTGAGTCATGTTGGCAAGGTGGCTTCAGAAAGCTTTTGCTCCCTTTCTCACTCAATAGCTATTTCATCCTGTGGCATGAGCCCAGGCTTTGAAGTGCGAGAAGCGAGTCAAAGAGCAGATTTTGTGCTTACAGGAACAATTTCCAGAGACCAACATAAAAACACTCTGCCTCTGAACACAGGGAGTGTCCAAATCTGGTCCAAATCTGTGCTTTCTGGTTTTGCCTGGAGCTCTCTGAAGGTATTAACCTAACTATGCCTCTTGTCCCAGCAGTGGATATTCCAAAATATTACTTTTCTCTGTAAAAAAAGTAATTTCTTTTTACTAGCTGAATTTAAAACATAGCAATATATATGTCAGTCAGATTGCTGCAGTGGGAAGAGACTCTGCTGATGAAAATACTCAAATACTCTGATAGTAAATTCCTAAATTTCAAAACCCAAGAATTTTTGGTTCTTGAACATACATTTAGTTTTATAGCATTGTTTCAGTTTGGTACAGTTAATGATCAGATAGAGTTGGATTTACTGGATTGAATTTAAAAAGAGATAGTATCAGTCATTAAAGAACAATTAGGCTTTTCACCACAGAGATCCTGCTTAGCTCCAAGATGACAAAGATGACCTCCTGCAATGTCTACAGATCCTGGGCTGTGCATTGGCCTCATGTGATTAATCTTCTTTTTCAAAATCCTAAGGTCCCTACCTCAGGAAAAAAAAGTTTATAATTGAAAGTCTGAAGGGTAAAAGAGATTGGAAAATAAAATAATTGCATGTATTAAGCTGTGTACACTCAGTTTTGGGTCCAGAGGAGCTCAGGTCAGATTTATGGGATGTGGCTAAGCCTAGGGGCCATGTCAGCCCCACCCCACAGCAAAATAATGCTCTTGACTGCACCCTCTCGTTCCAGTGTCTTTCCTCTTGAGGGACTAAAGACCCATGGAAGCCTCCTCTCAACACCCTGATTTGGATGGCTGTGGATGGTGTGATGAGCTGTGGGCATTACATGTTATATCTTTAGCAGCATTTCTTGGAGGAGCTGGAATTCAATGTTAGTATACTCTTAAGCATGGGGCTGTTCATCTCCTCTGACGTTTTACATGGTACTGCTGTAATCTAACAAAAAACCTTCTCTTGGATGATGTCTTGGAACGTGTACATTATCAGGTTACCACTTGAGGAGTTTTAGGGATCAGTTTTGCCAGCAGATTTGCTTTGTAAAAAAATAAATAATCCTTGCTTTCTTTTTGCTTCAGTTCTGTGATTATTGGTTAAATACTGTACTTGTTAATCATCAGTCTTTCTCTATTGCTACTAAAATATTTTTCTCTCAACTAAGAAATAAGATCCTTTTTGAAGTAATGAGTTATGTGTCTGGAATAAGGCCAGGTTGGATGGGGCTTTGAGCAGCCTGGTCTAGTGGAGGCAACTTCTCTCATGGCAGAGAGGTTGGAATTAGATGATCTTTAAGGTCCCTTCCAACCCAAGCCATCCTATGATTACATGGTAAGCCAAAGCACTGCCTATACAAGAGGTGGGTGCACCCCATGCCCGCTGCTCTGGGGTTTCTTCCCTTGATAATTGCCTGCTGATTTTCCTTCTACCATTGTTTCATGAGGCAGGAATTAACGGCTAGTGAGCTCCAAATGTCAGCCTCTGGCGCAGACCACCGCTGCTCGCTGTCGCAATGATCAAGCTGCCAAAGGCTTGCCTCCATACATGAAGAATTTGCCAAATTATGTTCAAAAAGGCACCCATGTCTTAGTGCAACATAGAAATTAGCTGTCATTTCCAATGTCATTTTTTTGGCATTCACCCCCCCACCCCCCATATACACACATAAACTAACGCTGTTTAGAAGTTAGGCTTTGAACTGTTGGGGTATGTGGGGGGATATTTCAACCATTTTGTGGTCCTGTTCTTTGGGACATGATCCCTGTTACCAGCTTTGCTTTCTGCTTTCTTCCCCTTTTCAAGGTCACAGCATTAAAGGGACACAATGGAGGCCCAGAAGCAGAAGAATTTTATTAGTATTCTAAAAATACAGAGTTTTATTTATGAAGTGAATGAAGTATTTTAAAAGACAGTCTCAACACTAATTTTTTATTGCCACTCCTCTGCAAATCAGAAATAATAAAAAATTTCAGCACTACACAAAGGTTTCTTTGTGGCCTCATGCTGTCCGTACCTAAATGTCAGATTCTAGCTGTTAAAGGCAGTTATACAAGGCCTGTGTAAATTTTCATTATATCCATTATAGCTGATTCTACACAAATGAGCACATTCTCCACCTTTCAAATGACATGAAAAAAGAGGAAGGTCCAGAGCAAGTCGAACCATTAAAAGAAAAATCCTCTGGCACATTTCACAGGAGTGTTACTTGGTGGCACTGATTGTATTCCATCTTCTGTAATTAGATTTTGCCTACCTGAAATTCCCACTGTAGCTCTAACAGGTTATGTTTGGGTTTTTTTCTCCTGAGTTCTACTCTTGGAGTGGCAAAGTTACATGTTAGAACTGTAGAATCATAGAATTGTTTTGGTTGGAAAATACTTCCAAGACCTTCTAGCTGTATTGCTGAAAGGTGGGATTCCAAGTAAAAACAGGAAAAAATGTTGATTGGAATTTTCTAAGAGATTTTGCCTCTGCTAAACATCAAGAGGTTCTACCTCTGCTAGCATCAAGAGGTTCCTGTGAAAAACATCAACAACCTTCACACAACACATTTATCTTTCACGTCCTGTGTGTGACACCAGTTTGTGTAGTGCTAACTGACAGGGTCAGCACAAGGGACACAGACACCAAGTTAAAGAAGAAAACATATTTTACTTATGTGGAGAGCAAAGTAATAATAACTCAAGCAAAATAAAACAAGTAAAATTGTAATAATACAGCAAAGGTAAAAATACATCAATCATTACTACCTAATCAGTACTACATGAGTTTAACTACAGTGTTTAAGAAAGATACAGTGAGATGATGCAGATTCAGTGAGACTTTGGAGAACATTTCCCAGCAATTGGGAAGTCCTGTGCAGTGAGGCCACTCATAGTTGAGGCTTCCAAAGTCACTGTAAAAGGGTCCAGCTTTTACATTGTTGAATAAACAAGTTTACCTACCTTCTAATTCAGGCTTTGTTCTCATTAGGTTCCTCCCACAGCCTGGCCATGGCCCAGGGAGGAAGTAAGGGAACATGTCTATCTATTTGGTTCTCACCACATCCTTCCCTACAGGGACAAACACCTGGCTGCATGGCCTTGACAATCTCCCAGATGTGGTCTTGATGATCCACCAAGCAAGGCCATCCTCCTACAGGGCCTTGATGATTTACCAAATAAAGCTGGACATCTGCTTACATGGCTTTGACACTCTGCTAATCAAGGGAAGCTAAATACATTCATTCCCACTAATGATGGTATTTTGTCTAAGATACATCTCTCAGTAATGAATGTGCATATTTTACTAATGGCTGTATACTGGGAATAGATACATATTTCAATAATGAGCAGATAGTAATATTGTCTAATGTTTGGTTGGGATGTTCATCTAGAGGTCAGCTTCAGTTTGAGGTGTGCTGCTCAGGCCACAGCACTTCACAAGTCCAACCACTAACCCAGCACTGCCCAGTCCACCACTAAACCATGTCCCTCAGCAGCACATTTACACCTCTTCTAAATCCCTGCAGAGATCATGACTCCACCACTTCCCAGGTGAGCCTGTTCTAAAGCTCTTCATAAAGAAATATTTCCTGATATCGAACCTAAGCCTCCCTTCATGCCTCTTGTGGTCTTATCACACATTACTTGGGAGAAGAGGCTGGCCCCCACCTCAATACAACCTCCTTTCAGGTAGCTGTAGAGAGTAAGGAGGTCTCTCCTCACTTCTTTTTCTCCATGCTAAACAACCCCACGTGCCTCAGCTGCTCCTCAGAAGATTTGAGCTCTAGACCCTTCACCAACTTCTTTGAACACGCTGCAGCACCTTAATGTCCTTCTTGTAGTGAGAGGCAGTGAGTTAGATCATGTATTGTATTCATAAAAACATTTGAGCATGTCATATATTCCTTGCAGGCTTTTGGGGTTCCCTAAATGATTGAAATTCCATCTGTTCTGCTTTAAACTCCTAGCTGTGACACTACCACTGAAATGTGGACTCCACTTGAGTGTGAAATGTCAAAGATTCAAAGATGTCTCACCCTGACTAATTTATTTAAATTCAGTGTAAGGAAAAACTTTGCTATGGGGGTGCTGGAGCACTGGACCAAGCTGCCCAGGGAGGTTGTAGAGTCACCATCCCTGGAAGTGTTCAAGAAACATGTGGACATGGCACTTCAGGACATGTTTAATAGCCATGGAGGTTGGACTTGATGATCTTAAAGGTCTTGTCTAACTGAAACAATTCTATGATTCCATGATCCTGTGGAGCCTGACCTGGGCAACCCTACTTTAGCAGTGGGGATTGGACTCCTGAGGTATATTCAGTTCCTACCATTCTGTGATACTGTGACGGGGTAACGGGGACATTGCCTCTACAGATCAAGATAGTAGCCCACTTTTTCTGGTGTCCCACTACTGCTTGAGCATTGCAGATATCTGTAGTACTTGCTTGTAGGGAAAGCTTTCTCCTAATCTCATCAGCTAAATAGTTGATGATGCCTTGAAGCCTTGAGGGCTAATTGATTTTTTCTTCTAACTCTGGTGATTTTTGTGGCTGTTGTAAGTACATGTCAGCTCGGTGGCAGTCATCTCAAATTTACTTAGAATTAATTGATCCCAACATTAAATACATCTGTTAGACAAAAAAGAATTGGCATGGTACTTGACACTGTCACACTGGTAACTAAAATCTTTAGATGCACAGGCAAAGGCTGTTATGCTTTTCAAATTAATTTTGAGTTGTAAAGAATTGGGGATTGTGTCTGTCTTTCATAGCTCAGTCACTTACAATCACCAATCAGCCTGATGCTATGTAATGGCTCCGTTCTGATATTCTGGTCTCATGAAAGGTCAATGGCTGAGCAGGTTCTACTTTGGATCTTGGTTATTTTTTATATATAAACTGACATATTTCTCACTTTTTGTTTCTGAAGCCAGATAAGTGATATCCTTTAGGATTGTCTGAAGCCCAATGCAGAGAGGCATGGCTTGCTACAGCAGATGGAGGCATTTTACTCCCTGCTGCTTTCTTTCAGTGTGGTTTCCTCACCAGTTCAAGCTAAGAGCAAGTGGCAGTGCACTGAGCAAATCTGTGAAGAAACCTATTGCAAACTTCATGCTACCTATTGCAATCCCCTGCCACTAAAGAAACCCCAACATCTGCCCCCACCTGCCCCATCCTGAAAAGCAAAGCTTTCTAAAAGTTCTCAAAGAATGTCTATGCCATCCTTAGTATCTTGCATTTGGTCCTAATAAACTTATTTCTTTAACTGTCTGGTTTGAAGTTAGAATTCTCTCTACAGAGCTCTGTTGTACTTTTATCCTGGGCTTTGTGGTTTGCTCAGAGCACCCTGAGCCCTTTCTGTGTAAATCAGTGAAGTATTCAAATTTCCATACAGATTCTAACCAAACCTACTCTGAACTTCTGTCTGTCAACCACCTGGTTTTGATCAGCTACTTGTTAGATACGCACTGCCTTTGTCCATGCTTGAATAACAGTAGTCCTGCATTTAAAATCACAGAATCCAGAATCACAGAATGTTAGGGGTTGGAAGGAACCTCAAAAAATCATCTAATCAAACCCTCATGCCAGAGCAGGCTCAGCAGCTTGCACCCAGTGTCCCTTGTTCTATCACTGGATGCCTGCTCTATCCTTCTGACACTCACCCTTCAGACATTTATAAACATTAATGAGGTCACCCCTCAGTCTCCTCCAAACTAAAGAGCCCCAGCTCCCTCAGTCTCTTCTCATAAGGAAGATATTCCACTCCTTTCAGCATCTTTGTGGCTCTGCACTGGACTCTTGCAGTTCCCTGAGGTCCTTCTAGAGTGGCCCAGCACTGGAAACAGTATTCCAGATGTGGCCTCACCAGGGCAGAGGGGGAGGAGAACCTCTCTCCATCTACTAACCACACCCCTTATAATAAGGCTGTTTGTGTTCTTTCACTTAAGATTCTTCCAGATACCTTTTTCTTTCAGGATGCAGAATTCTGTCTTTTACTGAGGATTTAATATTGGGATGTTTGTACTATTGGAGAACCACCATAGACTCAGCAAGAATGTGATTGACTTTGAATAGTTCTGCTGAATACAATTATTTCTGCACAATTTCTCCCACTCACTTACAGCTGTTTATCCTGGAGAAGAGCAGCCTGGGAGGGGATTTGATCACAGATCTGATCTGCTCACAGATAGCTAAAGTGTGGGGAGCAAGAGGATAGAGCCACACTATTTTTCTGTGGTGGCCACTGACAAGACAAGGGGCAGCAGGCATAAACTGAAACCCAGGAGGTCACACCTGAAATTGAGGAGAAAGTTATTTGCTGTGAGGGTGCAGAAACCCTGGAACAGGTTGCACAGAGAGATTCTGGAGTCTCCTCTGGAAAGATTCCAAATCTGGATACTGCAATCCGGGACAACCTGCTCTGGGTGGGAGGGTTGGACTAAATGATCTCCAGAGGTCCTTTCCAATCCCTACCACTCTATGATTCTGTTATTCTGTGAAAAGTGCTTGCTTTTATAGAGGGTGAAAAACTAATGGCAGCCTGGACCACTATGTTATTAATGAGCATGGCGTAATTCACCCTGAAAATGAAACTCTGCCACAAATTTCCATGGGACCCTGCACAATTTATTTAACTTTTATTTGCCTCAGTTTCTAAATTTCAGAAGTAGACATCTTCAAACAATGTATTACTTATTTAAAACATGTTTTAAAAAATGGTCTGGGGGAAATTTCAGGAAACAAAATGATTGTAATGTCTCTCCAAGCACTCATTACCTGTATGCAGCAAGCACTGTAACACTAGACATTTCATGCCTGAATTCTAAAGAGATTTAACCAGTCCCAGGTTGGGCTTTTCAGTATGATAGCCATAGAGAGTAGCTATTAAAGTCACTTGGTTTCAGTACCTCTCAAGAATTTCCTACAAGTAGCTCTTTCCATATTTTTATGTGGAGTTGGGTTTGGGTTTTTTGTGTGTTTGGGGGTTTTTCTCCATTTTGTACATGGGGGTAGGGAAAACTTGTTCGGTTTTAAAAATAGGTAAATCACAAACTGCAAGCTCTGATGGCCACAAGAAAGGCTGAGGTTGATAATTTTGCTTGGTGTGCTCCAATATTAGAAATAATCAAACCAAAGTTGGGTCCAAAGATAAGCAGGGCAGAGAGTACTGGGTGTATGGAATCATAGAGCTGAAGAATCAAAGAATCATTTCTGTTGGAAAACACCTGAAGATCATTGAGTCCAACCATTATCTAGCTCTACCAAGGCTGGTGCTAAACCATGTGCCTTAGCACCACATCTCTGCATCTTTTAAACACCTCCAGGGACAGGGATTGAACCAGCTCCCTGGTAATCCTATTTCAGTGTTTGATAATCTGTTCAGTGAAGAAGTTTCTTCTAATATCCAACCTAAACCTCCTCTGGTGCAACTTGAGGCCATTTGAGGAGACTTAATGGGGTGCTTGGTGCCATGGTTTAGTTAATTAGATGGTGTTGGATGTGATGATCTTGAAGGTCTCTTCCAACCCCACCTGTAATGGGTTGGGGCAGATCCCCTCCCCACCACAGGCAGAAATAACGACTCAGACAAACGGATTGCGAAAGCGATGAAAGTTTAAATAGAAAGCAGTGAATGTTACAGAAAACCCAAAGCGCAGTGACAAAGAAAGATCCCATCCCCACCTGAGGGTGCATCCAAAACCCCCAGGGCTCCCTCTTCCCCCTCCCTCTGCTGGGCTAGTCTCAGCTGGCCAGGCCTGAGACTGCCCATCCCCCTGTGGCCTTGGGCCCAATCAGGCCTATGGCCGGGAGATCTCTCCCCCAGTTACCAAGTCTCGGAGAGGGAAGGAAAGAGGAAGTGCCAGACCCCACCGCAAACTTTATAGTGGTGCAAGGGATTATGGTAGAAATACCTAACTTCCTGAGTCCACCCACTGGGATGGACTTCTGGACACAGGAAACACCCCTGTAGCAGAGGGCACCCAGCCCAAACTACGAGACCACCTCATACCAACCTCTTTTCAGGGAGATGTAAAGCATTAGAAGGTCTTCCCTCAGCCTCCTCCAGACTAAACAGCCCCAGTTTCCTCAGCCAATCTGCATGATACCTGTTCTCCAGACTGTTCACCAGCTGTGTTGCCTTTCTCTGGACCTGCTCCAGCACCTCAGTCTCTTTGCTAGTATTTAAGTCTGCATCAGGGTTGTGCTTCTCAAGGAAAATTCCCTGATTTTCCCTCGCTTATGATACAAAACAGTCCCAGAGTGCTTGGACCAGACTCCATTTAGATGAAAACACATCAGCAAATGTACTCTTATTTCATTTTATTGTCATTATTTTTATTAAAACCATTTAGTTGTCTTTCTCAACCCATCAATCTCTCCCTTATTTCCTTTTACTTCCCCTTTGGGAAGAGAAAGGGGTTCATAGAAAGCCTCTCTCATTTGTGGAGTCTCTGTCTCTGAAGGCACTGAAAATCAGTCTGCATGTGTTCCTGTGCGATTTACTCTAGGTGACCCTGCTCTAGCAGGGCAGTTGGGCTATGTGATCTTCAGAGGTCCTTTTCAACTCCTACCATTCTGTGATTGTGTGATGTGTCTAGTGGCCATTCCAGCCCTAAACCATGACACACTACTATATCCTACACTGAAAAACCCTTCTCTGCTAAAAATATACATGTCTTAGTGAAGTATTTATGAGAAAAAGGGTAAGAGGAGATGATCATAAAGCATGAGGTATATGCAGGTATCTGAGAGAGAAAGAAAGAGGCAGTTGTTCATGCTAAGCTTGCCTATTACTGTGTGTCTGGTTTGCTGCAGCAGTTCCACCTCTGCGTTCTGGAAGCCTGCTCAGAGAAAAGCCCTCTAATAAAGCCAACATAAGAGTATGGTGCTGTGCTACACCTCTCCAACAAAACACGTGTCAGTGTCTTTGCAAAGTCATGACCTGGGAATGAAGCAAAGCACTTCCATGTGCAGCAGCAGATGAAGCAATGCAGTGATTATAACTCCTTGCTTTCAGCTGCTGCCTGTTGTGTTTGAATTCTCAAGGATTAACTGCTTTGGAGCAACTTTGACTAATAATCTTCAGCAGCAATATAAAAGGTCTGGTGCACATCTGTCTGTCTTTCTTCTTGTTTGTACTAAACACTCAAAAATCAGAATGAAATCCACCTACACAGACAGAAACAAATACTTTCATCCAAGAGAATTACTTATTTCTTCTGCTGTGTGATAGAAAGACTATTTCTAAACTGTCTTCAGAAACACCATTGAATCTTTGAGCCACAGCAGGGCAATGCCGGACATCAGGCATGACATCAGAGCTCTTGTGCCTGATAGTGCCTTTAATGAAGAATTACTTTTTGCTGCATGGTGACCTGAAAGTCAACAGAACAGTGGTGCTGGGAGAATACTTGAAAGTGCAGAATCATCGCAGCTCCTGACAGTGAGCACCAAATGACAGTGACCAACAAATGATAGTGAACACCAGCACTCTTTGCTGGGTAGAAAAATGGCTGGATGGCCAAACCCAGAGAGTGGTGGTGAATGTAGTGAAATCCAGTTGGTGGCCAGTCACAAGTGGTGTTCCTCCAGGTTCGGTATTGAGGCCAGCACTCATTAACAGCTTATCCATGATCTTGACAAGGACATCAAGGGCACTCTCAGTAAGTTTGCAGATGACACTATGTTGGTTGGAAATGTTGATCTCCTTGAAGGTAGGGAGGCTTTACAGAGGGATCTGGACAGGCTGGATTGATGGGCTGAGGCCAGTGATATGAAGTTCAACAAGGCCAAGTGCTGGGTCCTGCACTTGGGTCACAACAACCCTGTGCAATGTTATAGAATAGCATAGCATAGCATAGCATAGCATAGCATAGCATAGCATAGCATAGCATAGCATAGAATAGACCAGGTTGGAAGAGACCTTCAAGATCATTGCATCCAACCTATCATCCAACACCACCTGATCAACTAAACCATGGCACCAAGCACCCTATCAAGTCTCCTCCTGAACACCTCCAATGATGGTGCCCACCTCCTCAGGCAGTCCATTCCAATGGGCAATCACTCTCTCTGTGTAGAATTTCTTCCTAACATCCAGCCTAAACCGCCTCTGGCTCAGCTTGAGACTGTGTCCTCTTGTTCTGGTGCTGGTTGCCTGGGAGAAGAGACCAACCTCTGCCTGTCTACAACCTCCCTCAAGGTAGTTGTAGAGAGCAATAAGGGTCACCCCTGAGTCTCCTCTTCTCCAGGCAAGCTTTGGGGCAGAGTGGCTGGAAGCTGCCTGGTGGAAGAAGGCCTGGCTTCCTTCTGCAAAGAGTTCCAGCCATGAAGCTTGTCCTGGTGTGGGTGATTTGCTTGCAGAGGTGCTTGAGTATTATGAAGGATGCTTTTGTTTTTTCCTTATTGAAATAACTTTCTTTTGTGTCTGCAAGTGATAGGAAATATTGTCAATTTTCATTTTTAAAAAGGGAAAAAATAAATAAATGATTGAAGGTTCTTAAAACTGGACTATTTTAACCTTGACCAGATTTTTTTGTTATTATTATTTTCAAGACCAATTTTATACTGTTTCTAATTTGCTAAAAATAATGTGGAAGGTTATTGCTATTTCAAACACAAAAAATGCATCTCAATTAACCCAAACATCAAGAGCCCTAAATAGGTAGATGGAAAACATTTACTAGATGGGAAGGTAAATGAGGAATAAAAGGAGTCACCTTGGTGAAAGTCATAATGCAGAAAGGTAATTTTGACAGCAGCATCTAGAATAGATTTGGGCAAGCCACTGGGAAACAAATCTAACACCTGGAAAACAGAACAGCTGGGATGTGAGATGAGTATTGACTGGGTAAATATGACCAGGGAGAACAGACTGTGTTTGGAGATATTTCAAAGGGAAAGGAGCAAGACTTGAAAACAGCCCAGATGTGAGAGATTTGTGAGAAAGTGAAGTCCAAAAGCCATCCAGGAGTAAAACCAGGAAACCAGGTGTTTTCTGACTCTGCTGCCTGCGCTCTATCAGCAAAAGGTTCACATTAATACTGTAAAAAAGGAGTTTCTAATATGTTGTTTGGAAGTAGCCTTATCACCTCTACGTCTCTAGCTAAGGGAAGGTTTTTAACAGTGGGTTTGAGGGTTTTTTGACTTTCAAGCTCTTATGGTGAAAATTTACATTGAAGGTTTTGGAGTCAGTTATACTGGGTCATAACTTACACAAAGCAACACGGCTGTAGTTCCTAGTTCCAAAGAATGACTAAGTCATGGCAGAGTTCAACCAGAGGTTCTCAAGTGAAATGGATTTTAAAATCAGAATGCACTCTTCAATTAATAGGTCAGATCTTAGCTACTCTAAACCATCACCATTCCATGGCAATCAGTGTATTTGCATAGATGTATTCGTCTGGAGGGTTTGTCCTGTGTTTGAGTTGCTAAAACTCAATGTAGGGCCAAAATCTTCTTCTAGGCTCTGTGACTTATGGACATCAATCCTTCCCTGTTGATAGCTGCCCAGCTAAGACAAATTATGCCAGAGCCCTGAAAGGAATCCTCCTGAGAGCTAGATGGTATTCAGACATCCAGCTTTGGTTGATGCCATTTCACAAGTTGTAATTTATTAATTGGATGGCTGCTGTTTAGGAAGGCTTGGACAGGTCTCCTTTCTCCTCTCCTCTCATCTCACCCCATCTCCTGGGTGCACATCCCCCTGATACCACAGTTAATGAATGTTTTAGGATGCTGCTGCATAAAAACCCCATGTGCGTACCTCTGAGCGTAGTTAATAAGTAATGTTCTGGTAACACACTAGGACACTGAGCACTGCTCCTGAGTTTTGTAAAACAAATCACCTAGTGTCAATGTGCTGGTCTGAGTTACAACAAAACCAGTTCTGGTCAGTGATTTGATTTCTCAGCCTAGTCTCTGCTTAGTGATGACACTCTCTGACATTCAGGGCAGGTTTGCACAGCCAGTGGCTGCTTCTAGCACTGAGAATGCTGATGGGGAGAGTTACTGCCCAGGGCTGGGCTGCTGGCCAAAGTCACTGCTAAATCTTGTGCACAACATGGGGTGCAGGAAGTCATAGATGGCACCTGAGGGGAGGAGCAGACAGGAAAGGTGACCCTAAACTGACCAAAAAAGGATTCCCTCCCATGGACGTCATCTTCAGGATAAAGATGAAAGATTACCTGGGTCAAGCCTCTTCTTCAATGACTGCTGTCTGAGGACTGTGTCTGTTCTGCCTTTAACCATGATTCACATGTTCCTAAATCCAGTTCCAGAATTCAGCTTCTGAATCTGGTTCCCATCTGCTACTGAAACGAGTCTGGGACTTCCCCAGCGTCTGTGCACAGCATCATTGATGACAATGGTGACATCATTGCCATCAGGCAGTTGTGTTCCATATTGGTTTGTATCTATTTCATTTTATTGTTATTATTTGTATTAAAGCTGGTTTAGTTTTTCTTTCCCAGCCCATCAGTTTCTCTCCCTTATTCCCTTTCTCTTCCCTTTGGGAGGGAGGATTCATAGAGTCTCTGGCACTTGTCTAGTGGCCAGCCTAGCCCTAACCCTTGAGTGAAAAAAAAAGAAGTTTCAAAAAGTGCATGGATTATGCTCTGGCATCAGCTTTGTGAAATGGAGCCATGAAGAAGGAAGAGAACTTCTTATCCTTTCCTCTGTGTGATGACAAGAAAAAAATAATCTCTAAGTTTAAAAAAGTCCTTCCTGATGTAAATGTTCTGTTGGTTTGGATCTGCTGTTGCCATTGACTTTTCTGAGAAACTTTTCATGAGCCAATAACTTCTAGGTTTAGACACCACAGAGATTTGAGTTTGGTTTTGAAGACAGGAGACAATTTGTCATGGCATGACTGACTCTCTAGATTTATGTTACTAACAGATGATTTAGTTCATAAACTATGTTTATGGAAGAAGGACATTACTGATTCAATCCATTGTGAATTAGACATTTCCAAATGACTGAGTAAGCAAATAAACCTTGTGTGAGTGCAAAAATCAGCTAATATATTTTGTGCATTGATTTCAACTATTACAGACCTGCTTTAATTATTTATGATCCCTAGTGTATTAATAAATGATCTGTGGTATATTTTAGAAATAAAATGAAATCTCAGTGTTACGGCAGCTTGCCACAGACTCCTGTAGTAAATCTTTGCTGAAAGGTAGGCAAAGACATCAACGATGGTACAGATTGCGCAGTTACAGCTGCTGTATTCCGTGGTATTACTTTGCCCACATTCCATCTGAAATGATTTTTAATGCTGTCTGGATTGTCTGGAGGTGCCACAGTATATTAAATGTGCAACTTCATTTCCTCCTTAATTGGCAACACAACTGTTTTTTTTTTTTCTTCTCTAGGGTTTGACCCTTCTTAGATGTATTTCATTTAAGAGTGCTTTCAGCATAATTACAGTTGCCAGGCAGTGGTAAGGGCAGGCTGTTGCACAAAGAAGGGAGAGCTGGGAGCAAAGGGCAATCCAGATGCAGAGGATCTCACCTAGACAGCATTGGAACAAGGCCATGTTGGTGACAGAGACAGGTTCTGTGGACAGTCAGCAACTGTGTCAAGGATTAGAGCTTAGAGCTGGCCACTAAACAAGTGACAGAGGCTCTCTATGAATCCCTCTGTCTTCCCCAAGGGGTGAGAAAGGGGATAAGGGAGAGGGACTGATGGGATAGGAAGGAAACTAATTGAGATGAAATGGGAAGAAGAACGATCCAATGAAATAGAGATAGAGACACAAATCAGTATGGAATCCATCCCCTGATGCTGACTACATCATTGGTGCCATTGGTGCTGGGGGCAGGCACTGGGGAATTCCCAGACTGGACTTGGCAGATGGGAATCACAGTCAGAAGCTGGATTCAGAAAAATGGATCAATGGCAGAGCAGACAGAGTCCCTTTGCACAACAGACACTGAAGAAAAGGCTTGATCCTTATGATTTCTCACCTTTATCCTGAAGATGACATCCATGGAATGGAAACCCCTGCTGGTCAGTTTAGGGTCACCTGTCCTGTCTGCTCCTCCCTTTAGTTGCCATCTATGACTTCAGGAACCCCAAGGTGCAGCACAAGATATGATAGTGCCCTTGGTCTGCGCAGGATCAAGTCTAAGCCAGAGACTAAGCCCAGCCCAGAGCAGTAACTCTCCCCATCAGTGCTCTCACTTGCTAGAAGCAGCCACTGGCTGTACAAACCTTCCCTGAACTTCAAGTGCCATCACCGAAAAGAGTCTGAGAAATGTAATCACTGACCAGCTAAAACCAGGACAAAGAGTATTGTCAAGTCGGCCCAGAGGGGCTGTTAGTTACTAAGGAGTTTAATAGCACAAGACTACAGTGAGCTATCCTCTCCAAATTAGAAACTGTGAACCGCAGGGTAAGGTTGAAATTTGACTTTCTCTGTGCCCTAGGGTAACTTAACTGTCCAGCCAGAGGTGCAGGACGTGCAAAATCTCTTTTTTCAGGCTTCCCCACTTCTTTTAGTTCAAGCAAACGCAACACCATGGAACACGCAGGGGTACATCCAGGCAGGCATTTAAATGTGATGGCCTTGATCCCAAAGTGAACCCTGCACAGCATAGTTTATCATGGCCTCTGGTTTTGTAAAGAGACAAAGGAGGACACCAACTAGACTTACAAAAGGCAATAAATAAATAAAAGTGCACTGTTTGTTACAGTGGTGATAGATATATCTCAGGGTTTAAATCAGCCCTCAGGAATGCCAATTTTAGCTGTGGCTTTGAATGCTGCCTATCTGAAGAAAGTAGCTGAATTCCTCAGCCAAGAGGCCTCTTTGCTAGGAGTTGACACAGCTCTTCAGGGTTTGGCATCCCAAGGAAGTGGCTGTATCTAATAAGCAGCTCTGGGTTTGATCTCTGACCTCCAAAGACACACTTAAGCGACTAGCATCCCATATGCTCAACACAAAGCTGCTCTTTATAGTCTTCAAGAGGCACATAAAACTAGCTCTTTACTATTTACACCTTAAGGTGGAGGGAGGGGAATCTGCCCCTCTGCTCTGCTGAGACCACATGGACAGTGCTGGGTCTAGCTATGGCATCCTCAACACAGGAGAGACATGGACCTATTGGAGGAAGTCAAGAAAAGGCCACAAAAATTATTTGAGGGCTGGAACCCCTCTGTTGTGAGGACAAGCTGAAAGAATTGGGGTTATTCAGCCTGGAGAAGAGAAAGCTCCATCAAGACCTTCTTGTGGCCTTTCAGTACTTAAAGGGGGTGATAAGAAAGCTGGGGACAGACTATTTAGCAGAGTCTGTTGTGACAGGATAAGGGATGATGGTTTGAAACTAAAGGAGAGGAGATTTATACTAAATACAAGGAAGACATTTTTTAAGCTGAAGGTGGTGAAACATGAGCACTAGTTGCCCAGAGAAATGGTAGAAGCCTCATCCCTGGAAACATTCCAGGTCAGGTTGGCCAGGAGTCCAAGCAACCTGAGCTAGTTGAAGATGTCTCTGCTCCGTGCATGAGGGTTGGACAAGATGACCTTCAAAGGTCCCTTCCAACCCAAACCATTCTGTGATTCTATGATTCCCCACCTACCTTGGGCTGCCTTGTTTCCTTGTGTGAGTTAGTCTGCCTAGCTGCTCTGAATCATGCTGAGCAAGGGTCACATTTGCTTCATGTTGTCCACTTCCCTCAAATCAAATTTGTATCTATGTGGCATGTTCTTACTGTGTGTTACAGATGAATTTCTGAGTTTGTGATGAAGAAAATAAAACTGCAGAAACTTGCCTGGAATTCAATTTGGAAGATGATGAAAGAAAGGGAAAAATCCCATTTGCTTCAGCACCAAGACTACAGGCACGTTTTCCAGCAAAGAGATTCTTAGTTTGTTTTGTCCCTGGATAGATGATGTTGAAATAACTTAAAACAAAATACAGACTAAATCATATCAAGAAACTAAAATGTTTCAGCATAGGATAATTAAATTTGAAATCCTAGAATCATAGAATCAATAAGGTTGGAAAAGACCTCAAAAATCATCAAGTCCAACCTGACACTGAAGAGAGAAAATATTCAAAATCTCCTCATGTTTGTTGGATGTGTTTTTCATCTGAACATTTCCAGCAAGCCCTGTTGCAGGTATATAGGATGTTAGGAGAGTGGATCTAGGAAACAGTTCTCAAGAAACCATCTTGTCTGCTTCTGTGTGCTAGGAAAGGATAAAGCATGGATGTGATCAAAATAAAAACTCTCTGCTCTTCTCTCTCCTTTACCTTGTACAGGGGGGAAGGGAGAAGGGAGGGGGAAGCTATTAGTAGCCCCCTGGTGTTGTGCTGGAGGGGTTCTTGTGTTGTTTTTAAATTGTAAATGTATGTAAATATTGTATATTTTGTACATATTCATTGCATTTCATATTTTAGATTGTAGTTTTGCTTGTAAATACAGCTTCATTTGCTTTCAACTGAGCTGGGTAATTTCAACCCACCACAGGCAATCATCTACCTCCCATCATTTTTCTGCTTTAATGGAGGAGAGTAAGGAGACCTTAGCTGAGTGCCAAAATGTTAAGATGAACAGACATCCATCAACAACCTAATCTTTTTTCTCTAGACACAGAGGTCCTGCTCAAAATGTGTATACTCACAGTCCTGCTTTTAAAAAGTGATGACACAAACCTAGAAAAGGCTGAAACATGGAGAGATGTTGCAAAGAGCTGACACACTTCTGACCATGTCAGATCAGAAAGACTGAAAACAAATACTGATATAAAAACAAACTGTTGACACAGCCAAGAGGAGGAAATATGACTTTGACAGTTCTTCTGCACAAAGCTTCATCCAAAAACTTGGCAGCATCGTGGGAGCAGGCTAGAGGGAAAACTGAGCAAGAGGCTGGATAGCAAACAGAATGGCATAGGAGGAGGATGAAGATACTGCACACCAGAACACAAGGCCGTGCCAGAAGGAAAGAGCATCGTGATCTTCAGGAAAAGTGATGGAGGCATAGGCTGAGACAGGGAAAGGCCTTTTTTACTAGCATGTATGAAAACTAGACTCAGCGCAGCACAGCTGTGTGAATCTGAGAAAGACAGGCATCCAACTGCCATCACATGGTCCCTTAGTCCTAAAACAGCTGTTTTGGTCAATGGAGATAAAAATACGCAGCTTTGGTGGCGTATCAGTTGGCTGTCACAATGTGAGCTCTAGTTCCTGGTTCTCAGAGAGAACTGCTATTCTTAGATGATTTAAATTAGAGAATGAGCTGCTTTTTGCTGCCATCCCTTTTGGTGCTATGTTGTGTATTTACATTGACATGACCTCTGAGATGGCAAAATCAGAGAAGATTTCTTTCCTTAATGGATAAAAAGCCTGGAAAATGTTGGTATTGTTTCTGCTAAAATTGCTCCAGGGCACATAATGCTAGGTTTTGGTCACTGTAAATAAAGGCAGATTTTTTTCATTGATACTTGGAAGTTTCCCTGATGAAGTTTTTTGAAAGGAAGATTAAGCTTTATGGGAAAAAAAGAATATAAAATTAGCATTGCCCTAGGACAAAGTTTAAAGAAATTAGCAGGATTCCTAAAAGTCCATTGCTTGCTTTGAGACGAATTAGAGGTACTTTTTTGTTTACTCTTGGCTAAATGATCCAGAAAATGGTGAAGTAAACCAGAAATTGTTTTCCATGTGAATTTTGCTGTGGTACTTTCATCTACAAAACAGACTGATCTTCTTGGTCTTCAAGAACATTCTGGGGTGATTTGAGGAAGTCAGAAAACGTCATGATGACGTCACTTCATTCAACAGAGAGAATTTTGTTACATTTAAGATAAAACTTTGAAAGAAATAGTGGTAATAAAAGTATGTCTTGGGTTCACAGAATCACAGGATGGTGGAGATTGGAAGGGACCTCTGGAGATCATCTACTCCACCCCCACGTGCTAAAGCAGTCACCTACAGCAGGCTGCGCGGGATTGCAATGTCCAGGCAGGTTTTGAATATCTCTAAGGATAGCAATGTCAGGCAGCCTGGTCCAGAGCTCTGCCACGCTCACAGGAAAGAAGTTATTCCTTATGTTTAGGTGGAACCTCCTGGGTTCTAGTTTGTGCCTTGTCCTGCTGCTGGACACCACTGAGGCTGGCCCCAGCCTCCTGACACTCATCCTGTAAATATTTATAAGCATTAATGAGATTCCCCCCTCAGTCTCCTCCAGGCTAAACAGCCCCAGGTCTCTCAGCCTTTCCTCACAAGGTAGATGGTCCAGTCCCTTCATGATCTTTATGGCCTTGACTGGAGTCTCTCCAGTAGTTCCTCGTGCCTTTTGAACTGGAATGACCAGAACTAGATGCACTACACCAGATATGGCCTGACTAGGGCAAAGTAGAAGAGGAGAGCCTCTCTTCACCTGCTGGCTACACTCTTCTTAGTTCATGCAAGGACACATTGGTCTTCTTGGCCACAAGAGCACATTGTTGGCTCATGGAGTACTTGTCCACCAGCACTCCCAGGTCCTTTTCCTCAGAGGTGCTCTCCATCAGGTCAGTCCCCAGCCTGTTGTGATACATGTGGTTGTTCTTTCTTGGATGCAGAATTCTACACCTGCCCTTGATGAATTTCCTTAAGTTTCTCCCTGCCCAACTCTCCAGCTTATTCCTTTTAGTTTCTTCACATTCCTGTAGAGACAAATAGATATGGAGGAGAGAGACTTTTCATGTAGAAGTTTTCTGTAAGAGTTGTTTGACCTCCTTAACTGAGCTGATCTGTCAGACTTACCTGCATGCCTTGGAATGGATCTGTATCTCTCATTCAATATACACCAACATACCTGTGGGATGCACTCAGAAACTGACAAGTCCGGAATCTAGGACCGTGGCTACAATATGGTGCAGTTGCTGGCAGTCAGTGAGGTACCATAATTCAATTTCACTTGTAGTCACTTTTTGGAGCTGACCTGTACTTTTCAGTTAAAAGCTAATTTTAATCAAATTTGGTTTTCACTCTGTAGAAACATTTCCCATATTACTCAGCCTGACTGCACTTTAATTCCATTATGTCACATTTCCAATTTTTATATTAGCTCCTCTATACAAATGTAGACAATAAATTGCCAAGAGAAGTAGACTCCAGAGTGTAGTTTAATCTAATATCTTTTTATTTGTAGCAAATTTGCAATATTTAAGAAATTCAAATTGTCAGTTCAACTGTACTGAGTTTTTACTCTGTCAAAGACAGTCTGGGAGATAACTCTGTGTTTTCCTTGGAATAAAATATTGTGCAAGAAGACTTCAGATTTTTGTAAGGGTGCACAAAAGCATAATGAGAAAATGAGTAACATGTTCTTCTGCCAACCCAGCACATGTACTTCGGAAAATACTAGAACATCCAGTAAAGAATGTTTGTCATCTAGGGGATCTCAAGGTATTAGATCTGAGGAGGTTAAATGCCATTCAAGCAAAGACATTTCTGTTCTAGATGCCAGGATTTGATGAAGCAAACCTGGGATAAGTAGCTGACATGCTCTCATACTGCCTTTCAGTGAGACCTGGACGGGCTAGAGAGTTGGACAGAATTGAATCTAATGAAGTTCAGAAGGTCAGGTGTAGAATTCTGCACCTGGGGAGGAATAACCCCCTGCACCTGTACAGCTCAGGGGTTGACCTGATGAAAAGCAGCTCTTCAGAGAGGGACCTGTGAGTCCTGGTGGACCACAAGTTCACCATGAGTCAGCAATGTGCCCTTGTGGCTGTGAAGGCAAATAGTCTCCTGGGGGGCATTAAGAGCAATGTGACCAGCAGGTTGAGGGAATTTTTCTCCCCCTTTACTCTGCCCTAATCAGGCCACATCTGGATCTAAAACTAGGCTTCCCAGCTTGAGAGAGACAGACAGCTACTGGAGAGAGTCCAATGGAGGGCTGCCTAGATAGTGATGAGACTGGAACATTGCTCTTAAGAGGAGAGGCTGGGAGACCTGGGGTTGCTTAGCCTGGAGAAGATCAAGGGAGTTACCCAGAGAGCTCATGAAGTCTCCTCTGGAGAGATTCCAAACCCACATGGACATTGTGATGCTGGGCAACCTGCTGTGGGTGACCCTTCTTTAGCAGGAGGGTTGGACTAGATGGTCACCAGAGGTCCCTTCCAACCCCTATGACTCTGTGATTCTGTGATTACAATTTTGCTTAGGCCCAAAAACAACTCATCATGATGCCTTTGATTATAGCTTTACAGTCATAGCCACAAACCACTTACACACAAGAAATAGAAAATCTGGCATGTGGAATGTCAGTAGTTAAGTGGAGCACCATGTGTAAACCTGATGATAACTATAAAGCTAATTCACTTAACTGCCTGCATGATCCAGATAAACTCTGGGCTGTTTTTTTATGTCATGCTGAAAGTCTTCATAGACTCTCCCTGAAACTGCTCTGCCATCACAGTTGCATCATCACACAGGCAGGGCTTGGATGGAGTGATATCATATGGCAATTGTATATTCTCATGTTTGCTTTAGTTTAGCATAAGACCACCCCTCTAGCATAAAAATGAGTTGAAACTAAGTAAAATATCTCTTTAGTATATACCAGCAGTGAAGTGGTATCTTATAAATCCCAAGTAAATGCATTTGAAACATTTAATTAACTTGTCTGTTTTAGAAGTTCATAAAAAGCTCCTCCATTAGCAGATACTCATTGATTTAAAAACCAATGTACCTTCTTGAGCATTTTGCCAAATCATCATTTTTTGTGCAAGAGGTGTTAGAAAGAGGTTCTAAATAAAACCTTTGCTCAGCATTGCTGCCATGGAGAGCAGAGTCACCAAAATGTCCCAGCTACTTCCTTTTTAAAAATATTTTGATCAGGAACTGGGTCATGGCTGGGACACATGCTGAAATAATGTGTATAAAACAGAGGGGGTAGTACATAATATTTCTAGGCTTGGTTGTTTTGGTTTGGTTTGGTTGTTTTGTTTTTTTGTTTTGTTTTGTTTTGTTTTGTTTTAAATCCCAGAATCCTCTTTTACTGAGTATCTCGTGGCTTTGTTCTGACATATTGCACAAGTGAGCCAGGACCTGCATATTGGATCCAAACATGTGGAAATTTTGGACCCAGAACGAGTGCATAGTTAGAACTAAGCTCTTCTCTCCCTCATACCCTGAAATGAAGCAGCTGTGAAGAAAGCCTGGGCTTTGGTGGATAGAGATGTCTGTGATTTAATTGGATTGGAATCCATATCTAGTCTGCACTTCAGTTCTAATAGTGATTTAAGGCCAATACTCAGCCACATATAACCTTTTTGGTCTTGTTTTTTTTGAGCTCTTATCTTGAGTTACTGCCACTGTAAAGTGGATAGTATGCTTTCAATTTTCTATTTGAAACATTCTTTTAGCATGGAAAGCAAGTTAGCATCATAGATATTTGATAATAAATAGTCTAATTAAAGCTGTAAAACAGAAGTAGCACTTGGGTTTTCATTTTGAAACTTGAAGTCTTCTGAGTCCTTTCTGTGTTGATGTTGTTTTGTCATTACCATAAGAATTCAGTATTGTTACCAGACATAAGCAGTTAGCCAGACTCCTGGTACTTCACATGGCTTCAGGAATATTTTCTTGGCACAGGACTAACTTTTTAGTATGTGCATTTTCATTGCATGTGGAGGATTGGTGATGTGCCTGCAAACAATTCTAGTAGCTTTAGTGAGATTTTACGCACTGTATACATGATAGAGAACTAAAGCTTATTTGGCTATCTAATTTTATATCCTGATTTGAGTTGGAACAGAACTAATTCTGTTTGGGGATTCTACGTTTCAGCTCAGTCTCAGTGGTGCCCAGTGACAGGACAAGAGGCAACAGACACAAACTGGAACCCAGGAGGTTCTGCCTGAGCATGAGGGAAAACCTCTGCTGTGAGGGTGGCAGAGCCCTGGATCAGGTTGCCCAGAGAGACTGTGGAGTCTCCTTCTCTGGAGACATTGAAAACCTGGACATTGTCTGGACATTGTGATCCTGGGCAACCTGATGTGGGTGGCCCTGCTTTAACAGGAGATGGACTAGATGGGATCTTCAGAGATCCCATCCAACCCCCAGCATTGTGTGATTCTGAATTTGCAGCAGACATAGATATGGATTCTTATGAAACGTCACAAACATTTAATTGCTTATGAGCTCAGTGTTTGGTTTGCTTCTGAAATTATAATAGCAAAAGGAAAAATATGTGAGGAATTCCCTCTCACAAGTCCAGAGGTGTAAATAATTTTTTCTTTTGATGACCAGTGGAAAAAACCCATAACCTTTTATAAAATAATCTACACAAAGTAAAAAACTTAGAAAGTTTGACTCTGTAATTTTGCTTTCTCCATATGTTTTTTCAGATATAAATGGCAGTTCCAAATGAGTGAAATTTACCTTTCTGCCTCAGCATTCTCTTTCAAATGCCAACAGGCAATCAAGACATTGAATTGATTTTGTTGTTTATGAGTCAGAGACCTGTGAAACTTGAATGTAATTCTTCAGAAGTGTCCTCCAGAAGTTCCATTCTCTTGAAGAAGCTATAGTCCTTCCTTCATGAGCACCACCACTAAGTGAAGGTAGATATTTGAAAGATGTGCTGATGGTCATACCATGTCTGATGGTCATACCATGCCTTGGAATTAAATTCTCACATATTGCTGCACAGTTTTTTATCTCAAAATATTGCTAATCAGTGAGAAATGGGGTTCACTTACTCAAGGAGATAGTTCTGTTTGCCAAAGCACTCATCAACTAATGAATAGAAAAATATCAGATAATTATTTTTTATGAATTATGCAGGTCTGGCTATTTTTTTTTTCCTGGTGAAAATGCAATTTAAAGGATACTTTGTTACTCTCCTAAACAATTTATAATGAAGTATATTTTCAATTTATGAAGTGGATACAACATTCTCTAAAAGTAATTTCCAGCCTGACATGGATAAAAAGCTTGAAGGAGTTGAGCTGTTTTCCTGGTGGGGGTGGGGTGGGGTTTGACACTTTTAGCTTGATTATATTGTAAAAGTAATGGAGCAATGTCAGGACAGAGATGCAAGAACAGATCTGTATTCCTTGCGTCCATTACAATAATTAGTGCACAGAAACAGTGGTTGACACTCTAACCACAAGCTCAGAGCTTATACAGAATATCTAGTGTCCTGATTTTTCTGGGACAGAATTCCAGGCCAGCCATAGGCTGCAGGTCATGAGCAGTTCTGAGTCAGCCAGGACAGCTGACTTGAGTCAAACTTGAAGTTTGCTGAGGAGAAGGGAGCATCCTGCTAGCCTGCTTGGGCTTTCTGCTTTGGCTCATCCTCATGCCTTCCCTGCTCTTGAAGATTGCTTCCTGAGCATTACGGCTGCTGCAGTTTTGCTGGGCTGAGTATAACTTTATATACACTTCACAGACACTGGTAGCAGTTTGGTTATTGCATTAAGTCCCTTTTCATTTCAACCTGTGGGTCTTTTCTCCTTTTCCTGATCCTTATTCCCTGTTGGGCAGGGGTCAGCAGGTGAAAGATCAACTGTTACAGTTTAGCCCCGGGTATGGGCTAAGCATAGATAACTGGTGAAAACCCCCAAGTCTATGTAGACTGTACACACCTGAAAAGATTTTAATGCATGAGTGTAGCCATCAGCAGTAATTTAGTGCTTGAATTTAAGGCAAATTTGTTTGCAAAAGAGAGAAGAAAATAGACCTGCAGTGTTTTCCTGTGCTTTGGTGAAAATGCAGCTTTTTTTAAGGAGTCTGGGATTTCTAATGCAGACAACATGTATTTCCTAGCTGGATAAAAAAGAACCCAGCATAGATGGCTTCAGTCTTTCACTGATGTAAAATAGTACTAAACACATCCAAAGAACCCAAATACACAAATTTTAGACTAGTCCTCAGGGCAAAATGTGACTCATAGCAATGGGATTATGAAAAATGTCTTTGATATTGGATGTTAACCCTTGGTTAACTACACTGTTGGACACTCATAGGCATTTGCAGCATCAAAATGCTTCCGTGTTCTTCCCTGCAATACCAGCTCTAGGTTCTTTCTAGCTGTAAGAAGAAGTCCCTCCTCACTCAGGTTGTTCTGTGGTTCTATGAAAATCAATGTGAGGATTTTAAGCAAGACAGAAATCTAGTTGTGAGCAAATTATTTTGTTGTTTTCGTTGTTGTGCTTACAGTAAAATAGACAAAGCAGAGGTCATTGCTTATAGTTGCTGTGTAAATTCTCAGGCCCGTGGGCTGGTATCCAAACTGAAAGGGAAAAGTTATTCAGCCACAAGTCAGAATCTTTGGCAATTGCTCTATAACCCATTTGTTGGCTGTTTGTTTCTCTGTAGATGTCGATTAGTTTGCCTTAGCCAAAGATCTTAGAAATTAATGTGTAAGTATGTGTTTTAACCTGGTTGCCAGTAAAAGAAAAAAAGTAAAAATTAAATCAATGCATCAGGGAGAGATTCGTTGATGTGAGTGGCCTCATCCTCAAAACAACCAGGAAACAGCAGAAATAGCTCTAATGTGTTTTAATAGAGCAAAAGAGGTATAAATTGTGGTCCATTTCTCCCTAATAGATCTGACTTCTGTGCAATGTTTTTTCGTAGTCTTACTCCAGAAGGATTTCTATGAACATATGAGGTCTCTTATGAGACCTCACCTGGAACACTGTGTCCAGCTATGGGACCCCCAACAAACAGAGACATGGACCTGCTGGAGTGGGTCCAGAGAATGGTCACAAAGATATTCAGAGGGTTGGAACATGCCTCTTATGAAGACAGGTTGAAAGAATTTGGGCTGTTCAGCCTGGAGAAGACTCCGGGGAGACCTTACAGCAGCCTTCCAGTACCTGAGGGGGACCTACAAGAAGGCTGGGGAAGGACTGTTTAGAAGGGTTTGCAATGATAGGACAAGGAGCAATGTTTTAAATCTGGAGATTTAAGTTGGACATCAGGGGGAAGTTCTTTACAATGAGAGTGGTGAAATACTGGAATAGGCTGCCCAGGCATGAGGATAAGGCCTCATCCCTGGAGACATTCAAGATCAGATTCAATGTAGCCGTGGGCAGCCTAAGCTAGTTGGAGGTGTCCCTGCTGACTGCAGGGGAGTTTTGACTGCAAGGGACCTTTGAGGGTCCCTTCCAACCCAATGTGATCTGTGAACATATAATCTAGCAGATTAACCTGGTATGAGACCCACTATCAGTCTCCTTTCCTGTTTGTTTTCACTAGTTTTCACCTGCTTCCCTATTTTGCTTCTGTGCATAGAATCTATCAGCAAGAAAATATCATTTTCCCTGGGAAATACTTGACTGTGACCAAGAAAGAAAACATCAGCCTTGCCAGCTGAACACCTATTGATGGTGTCTCTGCCTCTTGTCTGGTTTTGCAAGTACTCAGGAGACTGTCAAACACAGATGTGCATGGAAGCAGCTTGGCAAGGAGATTGTGTAGGGATACTAGCAGCTGCAGAGGTCACAAGTGCAAACAGCTTTAGAAGGGTCTAATAAACACCTGGCTCTGTCTTAAGTCAGTGGGTGAAGGTCTCTCCTTGTTCACATTGGTATCTGTTGTACAAGTGCTTGGAAGGGAGCTGACATGTATGAGTCAATCCTTCTATTTTTTAACAATCAGCAGGCCATCACCTCCCTGTGTAGGCAATTACTGAATACCACACATTAAGAAACTGGGCAATTAGTCAGCAAGGGATTGTTTTTCTCAGTGCAAAAATGCTGAATCTCATTATGTTTATCTTTGGTAGATGAGGATTCATAAATTAAAGGAAGACAGAAGAGAAGATTTACATGTCTCTTATTCAGACTCTTATTAAGGTTAACATTGAATCTGGGAGGGAAGCTGAAGCACAGGCACATCGGTGGAAAAGCAGCCTGAGAACATGGCTGTCAGTGCTCTGTGCTCATGGGGAGGTGACAGGAGCATCCTAGAGAGATCTTCGATGTCTGGGGTGGGAAAACTGGAAGAAACTAACCCTGCCTGCCACTTCCACACATATTCAGTAGGATGGAATATCCTTTGCCTTCTCTGATTGCACAACAAAAGACTCCTGAGATCTCTGCGGCATTCTTCTTCTCTCATCTTGTGGCAGCTAACGAGTGCAGAAATGGACACTTCATTTGGCTTCTGTATGGCAGAATAATACTTCAGGTGATTTGGGGAAAGGTTTGTAGAATTATAGAATCATTTAGTCTGGAAAAAAATGTGTAGACATGGCCCTTTGCCACATGGTTTAATGCCCATGGTGGTGTTAGGTTGATTGTTGGACTCGATGATCTTGGAGGTCTTTTCCAACTCAAACAATGCTATGAGTCTATGAAAAAAAAGGAAAAAAAAGCACTGGTGAGAGGCATCTCTTTATCTCTTTCCCCTTCCAGATCCTTTGCTTCATAAATGCTTTTATTCCCTCCAGTCATTCAGTGTAAAACTATCTACACTTTTCTTGTGCTTCAGAGAGGTTCTTGTCCACAACTGCAGCTTACTGAAAAATATGTTGACTGAAAGTTTTGGCATCCTGGAGATGAGTGTTTCAGCCCTGTGTCCCATCCCCTCTGACTAATGACTATAGAGAGGTACTCTAGAAAGTCACTCAGTACCCCTGGAAAAGATTTTAATCCTTTGTATACATCTTGTAGGAAGATTGACGATTCCACCTGTCTTGATGAATCACCACTTTCCCAATTTTTGGGGGGAAATACCATAAACAAAAGTTTAGCTCAGGGAGAATGAGGACAATAGCTGTACAGAAAAACACAATGAACAATCATTAGTATAACAGCAAGAGGATTCTGCATAAATCAAGGAGTTATTTCATCTCTTTCCATTGCATTTCTGTGGGTTCTTAAGGAAATTGCTTTCATGTATTTCCTTGCTGTACCCTCTCTGCCACTGCAGCAAATGGGAATGGGTTACTGTGAGTGATGCAAGGTGAACCCTTCTGCGAATGCCCTGGTGAGGCTGCATCTGGGGTACCAGGTCCAGTTCTGAGCTCTCCAGTTCATTACAGGGAACTACTGGAGAGAGTCCAACAGAGGGCTACAGAGATGATGAGGGGAGTGGAGCATCAGAAATGCTGAGAGACCTGGGGCTGTTTGGCCTGGAGAAGCGTGAGTGGGGCTCTTCTATAGGCCTAGAAATAATTGAAGAGTCAAGCAACTGGGGCCAGATTTTTTTCCAGTGGTGCCTAGTGATGGGACAAGGGGCAATGAGCACAAACTTAACTAGGTTAAGTTCCACCGCACATAAGGAAAAATTTCTTTCCTGTGAGAATGCTGCCCAGAGAGGTTGTGGAGTCTCCTTCTATCGAGAGATTCAGAACCTGCCTGGACTCAGTCCTGTCCTACATACTTTGGGTGACCCTCCAGCAGTGGGCTCAGACTAGATGATCCCCAGAGGTCCCTTTCTACCCACAATGTTCTGTGAGTCTCTGAAATGGGACTGCTGCACGAAGGAGAGCTGGAATACCAAAGAAACTTAAAATCCTCACAATTGCCTGCAGATACAAAGAAGGATGTCAAGGTCAAAGAGAAAGGATTTAGTTTTTCATTTAGCATGGGTAATTTGTATGGCATAGTAGGAAGGATGGGGGTTTTTTTGTTTGTTTGGTGTTCTTTTTTTCCTTTCCTTTCTATTTCCAAATGGGTAAAACCCTTTATTGTGTCAACACTGTACAACAGATTCAGTCTAAAACATGAAATCATTGCCTTATATTTTTCAAAATACTCCCGCCTTCCCCTTCACCCTGGTGAAGTATTAATCTAGTTCTGACCTGATAACCTATATCAGATTTGACCCTGTTCCTGAGGTTTGGGCTAGATGATTTCAACAAATTCCTTCCAACCTAAATCATTCTGTGATCTATGGATAAAGAGATTTGACACTCTGAGAAATAAAGATCCATATTTTTTTTTGTTATGAAACATCTTGTAAATTAATGTAAGTTTGTCTTTGTTGCCTCTTAAAGAAATTACTTTATTGCAGACACATAAAAGCAGGAGAGAAAGCTATCAAAGCACTGCTCTAGTGTGGGATCACTTCAGCAGTCTGTTTCTGTGTACATTATGCCTGCAATTATATTCCAATAAAAGGACTGTTTGATTCATTTGCTTAAATCACAAGAATAATTCCTTTAAGCTTCTCCATTAACCACGAGTGAAAAAACAAAGCTGTGACACTATGTCATTCCCTGTCTGCTGGAATTCTCTTTCTTTGGTAAGAGGAAAATTCCACTGTAAAAAATCAGACAAATTTAGTGTTGCCATTTCCTTTCAGCTTGTGCATTATTTTGATTTCTATTTCCTTTAAGCAAACACTATCCTTGAGCACAAATAAGACAGCACTAGCCTCTGTGTCTCAGCAGCTGATCCAAAATTTTAGTTCTTGGAGGAAAACAAGTAAGTTTTGAATAAGAATTTACTGTAATCTGTGAAGAACAAAATATCTGGCTTTCCTGGGACCTTGTCCATGAGAACAACTGAGGCCTGAGGAAGTCCAAAGGTCACACAGTGGCCACTGGAATTAGTTTATGATTTTTTATTCTTCCTTTTCCGAACTCAAACTAAAATTTCAGCCAAGAACTTTGAAAGTGATACAAATGTCTTAATTTCCCAATATCCAGCTCAGGTTTTCTAACAGGAAGAATCCTTAACCCTAAATAATGAGAACTGCCCCAAATAGGCCATTCAGAGTCGCTGGTCGTTTCAGAAAATCCTGAGAATATTGTTTTCTAAATAACAGTTTTTCCCATGACCTACTAAAGCAATGGTGCAGATGCTGCCTCCTTATCTATATTATTTTTAGTAAAGTCAATGCCCACTGGAAATAATGTATTGGATTAATTATATGAGAAATACATAGTGGGATTTGATTATTTCCCTTCACGCTGGAACTGTAATGCTTTCCTGTGATTATTAATGTAAAAATGCTCCAAAAATGTCCCCAAAAGTAAGAAAACAAAACTTAAACTTTTTTTCCCTGTCTCAGGCCAGTTACATCCAGTTGGTGACTGGTCACAACTAGTATTCCACAGGGCTCAATACTGGGTCCAGTTCTGTTTAATATCTTTATTGATGATCTGGATGAGGGGATTGAAGACACCCTCAGTAAGTCTGGAGATGACACCAAGTTGGGAGGGAGTGTTGGCCTGCTTGAGGGTAGGAAGGTTCTACAGAGAGATCTGGACAGGCTGGATTGATGGGCCAAAGAGTGGCTGATTGCTGGGTCCTGTGCTTGAGTCACAACAACCCCATTGCAATGCTACAGGATTGGGGCAGAATGGCTGGAAAGTTGTCTGACAGAAAAGTACTTGGGGGTGTTGATCAACAGCTGGGTGGACATGAGGGAGCCAACATGTGCCCAGGTGTTCAGCATTCTGGACTGTATCAGCTATAGGGTGGGCAGCAGAATTAGGGAAGTGATTGTCCTCCTGTACTTGGCACTGGTGATGCCACACCTTGAATAGTGGGTTCCGGTTTGGGTCCCCCACTCCAAGAAAGACATTGAGCTGCTGAAGCATGTCAAGGGAAGGGCAACAAAGCTGGTGAAGGAGCTGAAGAACAAGTCTTATGAGGAACAGCTGAGGGAACTTGGGTTGTTTAGTCTAGAGAGGAGGAGGTTGGGGGGAGACCACCTTCCTCTCTGCAACTACCTGAAAGGAGGTTGGAGTGAGGTGGGAGTTGGCCTCTTCTCTCCAGTAACCAGTGATAGGACAAGAGGAAATGGCCTCAAGTTGCACCATGGGAGGTTTAGATTGGACATTAGGAAAAATTTCTTCATTGCAGGAGTGGCTAATCCTGGAACAGGCTGCCCAGGAGTTGGTGGAATCACTTGCCCTGGAAGGAGTCAAAGATGTTGAAAATGTAGCACATGGATTAGTGGTGCCATGGAAGTTCTGGTGTAACAGTTGGACTCAACAATCTTGGATATATTTTCCAACCTTTATGATTCTGTGATTCCATCATGTGCCAAAGCCTGTAGATGGAGATACCACTTTTCTGGGTGTTTTGTTTGTTTGTTTGTTTGTTTTTTGACTGCTTTGGAGACTTTGTGGTCTGTATTTCTTTAATTGTCAGCAGAGCTTCAGCATCTGAATTCTCTGCTGTTTGTGCTCCTTCACATCGTGTGATGGAGTCAGGATCTGTGAATGCTGTTGGTTAATTTCATGCAGCTCAGTTGCTCACCCGTCTGAAGTGCAGTTCAATCAGGTAATGTTAGCTAGGGAAAAAAGGCAAACTTTTATTTCAAGTGCTTTTTAATAAAAAATCTGTCAGACTATTCCCCCTCCAGAATTCACTCAGGCAGAGAAAGCAGCTAATATTTTAGGTCCACACCTAATAGGGGAAAAAGAATCATTTCTAAATCTGGAATAAGACAAACGCAGCTCCAGTCTTTTGGGGCTTTGTTCCTGTTTCCTGTATAGAAGCTGTAATTTCTGTAGTATCCTTCCACTTCTTATTGCTTGTGTCTAGACATAAATTGACCATAAAACAATATTAATATTGTATATGGCCCTGGTTAAGCGTTTTTGTTTGGCATCAGGGAAGAACTTTGAACATTTTAATGGTACTTTCTGTAGCACAGTAGTCATGAAGGGGTTTGTTTTAATGTAGGGATAAATTGGTTACTGAAGGTATTTTTAATATGCATCCCCTTGTAATTTCTGGCAATTAAACCAAATATTCCTCAGATAATTGGACTATTAGCCTGTCACTTTCCAACTATTTTTTTCCTACGCTGAATTAAAGGGCCCATAAATCCTAAATTCTTCATTAGCTTGCTGACGTTGCAGAGTTTGCTGGTAAATAAACTGGCACAACATTAAAAGCTCCTTATTGAAGGCAGACAATATGTCTTTTTGTATCGACTTCTGTGTGACTCAGTTTTCACTAAGCATCACCATGACCCTTGTAACAGCACCATGAACTTTAAAAGCCAGTTTGCATGCGGTGGTTAACTTTCCCTTGTATAATGTGGTTTTAAAAATGATGTCCTAGCCTTTCCAGACTTGATAAATGTGCCGCTGATAGTCCAATAATGAGAATAAAAGGTCTTTCAAAATGCTGAGGGCAATAATTGACAATTTTGCAAAGTGGTAAATTTAGGGGATTTAATTACATGTAAATGATTGTCCAGTCTCCTTTGGAAATTATCTCAGGTTTTTTTAACTGAATGGAGGTTCTCCTGTTCATACTAAAAAGGGGCTTTGAGCCTTTAAGTGTAGCTTTGAAGTTATAAAGTCTGATAATGGAATCAAACATCAGGTATCTATTTCTATGCCTTAAATGTTGGTTTTGATTCTTACATTGAACTAATTTCTGTGGTATCTGGGTGCTCATCTTCTGCTTCTGCTCCACACAAATAGTAAGGATGCATCAGAATGCTGCAGTGTTGAGAGGACTGTTTACTCCTGCAAGGGTGAAGTGTCAGGCTGATATTTGTACAAGAAGACAAATCAGTATTGAATGGACCTAGGTGTTTGAAGACATGAGGTGCAAATCTCTTTCCTGTAATCTTCACACTCCCCCAGGAACACAGGAGTACCACTAATGTACTAACTGGATGGTAGCTCAGAATCATGTGCAGACCATTTCCACTTCCATTTACTCTTTAAAATGTTGGATATTTTTTCCAGAAGTAAAAATTTGATTAAGAAACCTTAATAATCAGGGCAATAACTCCAGCTGCAGTTTCCACTTTGCAAGGTTTAAATTATTTTGGTTTTCTTAAACACAGGATGTTCTAAAATTTTTGTTATCTGAGATGTAGTTTTTGTTTTACTTGAGTTACTAGTAAGACAAATGGCTAAACTGTGTTCTGCAGAATACCTACATGTGGGAGCCAATCTTCAGGAGGGAGTGTTTCCCTCTCACATGTTTGTAACTCCAAACATATATGCAAAATACAGGGAGATGTTTATTTCTGGCTGTGAGATGCAGAGTGCAGGACAGGTATGTAAGCAGAAGACTGTGCTGCAGATTCTCTGTGCTGAAAGTCTCACATAGTATCACAGAATCATAGAACTGCAGCCTAGTAGGGGTTGGAAGGGGCTTCTGGAGATCATATCTAATCCAACCTCCATGCTAAAGCAGGGTCACCCGGAGCAGGTTGCCCAGGATCATGTCCAGGAGGGGTTTTGAATATCTCCAGATATTCAAAGAGACTCCTCCACAACCTCTCTGGGCAGCCTGCTCCAGTGCTCTGGCACCCTCAGGGTGACCAGGTTTACTTCTTTTAAAGAACTAAACAGCTGCGGTGCCTCAGATTTAGTGGTGATGTACAGAGTTTTCTGTAGTGCTGTGCTTATGACAATAACATTGACTAATGTGCACAGCATTTGCTACATTTTCATTGAATTTGGAGCAAATCTCTTCCTCAGAAGTTATTTTTCAGGAGGTGATTTTCTTTTAATTCTGCTTCCCTCTTATTCCTCAGGAATATATAGGATTAAACTCAGCCCTGTCTGTGAAATAACAAGAGTAGCATAGCACAGTAGCACTGTATGATTTATGCCAGGCAATTAAAATCAATTCCTGACCTACATGAGGCACTAAAAACTGAATTGCTCAACACACTGGGCTGTTGAGCACTGTGTGGTAGGTTTTATGATACCATAAGTGCTTTACTGTACTGTAAAAAGGAGAATGTAATTGCTATATACAACTAATATCTTCAATTAGGTAAGGATAATGTTTAATAGAGCTTTTTGTTGGTTTCAGTTACAACTTGTGAGTTCAAAAGAGAAACTGGGTTTGGGCAATTTCAGGATGCAGAGTGCTCTCCTTAGAAACAGCTGCGTCTGTTGGTACAGGAGGTATAGGAAACCACCTAATTTTCAAGATAAGACATGAGAACAGCCAAATACGATCACAAATTGTTACAGCAACTGCATCACACAGGCCTGAAGGATTATTTTGTTATACTCCTGTTCAGCTGTGTGACAGATTTTCCTGCTCAGCAGGTTTTTGCACAGAACCATGTAGTGCTGTAGCGATGGGACTGTGGGAGCTGGATACTGTGATACTGTGGTCCCTTCTCCCAGGGAATAAACCATAGGACAAGAGAAAATGGCCTCCAGTTGCACCAGGGGAAGTTGGACATTAGGAACAAATTCTTCATGGAAGGGGGTGTCAAGCCCTGGAACAGGCTGCCCAGGGAAGTGGTGGAGGCTCCATCACTGGAGGGGTTTAAAAGCCATGTAGATGTGGTGCTGAGGGCATGGTTTAGTGGTGACCTGGCAGTGCTGCGTTAATGATTGGACTTGATGATCTTACAGGTCTCTTCCAACCTAAATGAATCTATGACATTCTGCATGTACCCTGGGTGTCTCTACATACACAAAGATGACAGATGCCCCAAAGTAAGCATCTGCCAAATCCTTGTCTAGAAGGACCAATGGAACTGCCCAGAAGACTCCTTTATGAGAATTATTTATTCAATGCCTGCTCAAAACTGCATGGGGCAGCCCTGGGGAGAGATGAATACCCTTTTCTTGCTTCTCTCTGTTTCTCTTTTATCTCCTTTGTAGCTATCAGTCTTGGCAGGTCAGACTCCTTAGTTTCTTCCTTAATCCAACATCTCTATTGTGTGAGAAGAACTTTCATGCTAAACCATCAGTGTCGCTAAAAGTTGAGGGCTTTTTTAGGAGGTACCAGGTAACACACACTCAGTTTGGTCCTTTAGGATTTCTTCCTCCTCTTGCCTTTCTCATTTCTCACTTTCATATTACTGCCAAAGGATTTAACCCTGCTAAATTTGATGCTAAGGGAGGAATGGAGGGGGAAAAAAAAGAAAAAGAAGAGCATATTATTCATTCACAGCAAAGAAGTGCATAAAATAAATCCATTCTTCTCTTCATGACTCAGTTTTCAATGGGCACTGACAAAATGCTCACATGTGCAATTTAGAGCATTTCCTCTGAAAAGATTCAGATACAATAAGACATGAGGCCAGCTTCCTTCTTGCCTGTTTTTTTTTCCTGTTCTAAAAATTTACCTCTTATTTGGGTTTTATTGTTCATTTGAGGATACAAAAAAAAAAAGGGGGAGGCAAAAAGGAGAGTAGCAGTCTCCAAGTTGTTCCTGCGTGCATATGGTTTCAGCATAATATCAAATTGTGACAGCTCAGTCCCCAGAGTGGATGATTTGTTTATAAAATCTTCTTTCAGATGAGGGTTCAGCACAGTTTGATATATTTCTCAGTAGTCCTCAATAGTCCTCAAATTAAGAACTTTTGTACACCACAGGAATTCATCTGTGTCACGGCAGCAAGGTGTTAGTCTATTTTATCTCCCTGCCCAATTGACAATCTACAAGTCCTGGTGATGTTGATGGGGAGCAGTGCCTCTGTTCTAAAAATGGACTCAAGTAGCAGAAGGTCTCTTGCAGCCTTCTTAACCTGGGAATGCCAGACTAGGAGCTGGATGGCCCTCAAACTGCCTGACAGCAAAGGCATTTCATTCCTGGGCCACGCAGGGAGGACCGTGCAGTCCAAGTATTCATTTGAGGGGGAGAATCGAGCACCAAGCACTCTCTGACTCCTACAAGGCTCTTCTTATCAAGTCAGTTGGTTTCCAAGATATTTTTATTCACTACTGTTCTCCTCCTCCAACAAAAGATTGGAGTGAAAGCCAAAAATTCAGTGAATTCTCTATGCTCTGCTCCAATGTGTGCAAAATAACCTTGTTAATCACAGCTCAGTGGCAGGAGTGCTGCCTGCCCATGGTGTTCATAGCAAATACCTGAACACTTGGAGAAGATAGGTGGGGTTAAAGAAGCAGGTTTGCTTTTCCTCATCTCGTGTGCCACCCCGGGTTCAGGCTTGTCCTTGAAATAGGATCACTGGTGCCACCCATGTAATATTTGAGGCAATACCTAGGGATTTGTCCTGGTTTATTGGTAGCTATAGCCCTGCTCCATGTGATCATGGTGTCTAGTTTCATCTAGAACAGAACTAATCAAATCAGGACACACAGCTCTATTGGTTTCTATTTTCCCACTATTGTCAATACCAGAAAACACCTTGCAGGGTCACATGAGGACCACTTGCACATAACAACAAGCTGTGACCCACCACACAAGCTGAAAGGGGAATCAGTATCCTGGTGAGACAACTTCTCCATGCAGCTCTGGACAGTGAGAACAAAGCAGAGTCACAAGTCACTACAAAAAAGCAATTGCAGTCCTTGTACTTGCCTCTGCCCTGCTTCTCTGCAGTGCTGGCAGAAGGTGGGATCAGGATATGATGAAGAGTTGGACTTTGGAAGTGAGATTCTGGAGTAGGGAAAGTGCCCTTGTCTCTATACCTGAACCTCTGTACCTCTTTGGGAGAGGGAGGCACCACAGAATACTGGGAATCTGAATGCAGCCATAACATAGCCAGCCTGTATACTAAACTCTCATTTCATCAGGTGAGCTTAAAAATCTCTGGAGAGTTCATCACTTTCTCCGTTACTATATATGTGTACACATACAGGAGAAATATGTATTTCAGTTGAATGCATACATCTCAGAGTTTTACAAGAAAACTACCTATTCTTCTCAGAAGGAGAAATCTATATATTCATGCTGCTGGAAAATATGTTATGTTTCTCATTCCCCAAGACTTTGCTAGCACAACAAAACATTCTGCTTCTCTCAGTGGCCAGGCTGTCTGTGTGAGTAGAAGATGGTCAACCTCTGCCTGTCTTCATGTGGTAATTACTCCTCTCCACTATTTGCTTGCTTTTCAAAGGAAAGGGCTCAGGAAAGTGAATTTACAAGTGTAGGGCCTGAGGAGGGAAGCCAGGTTCTCAGGTCTCCATGGATAAGGGCAGGCAGTCAGGGCTGAGTCTCTAGCAGGATTTTAGGAGGTTCAGGGAACAATATGCACAGAGACAGTAATTGAAAACTGGATGGTATGAATGAAATTATGCATGCACATACACATAGCAAAGAGCTACTTTTTATCTTCCTTGTACCAGAGCCATTGTGCTTACCAATAAGGGATTCAATTCTTACTTTGCACAGAAAGTCTTTGTGCTCATTTATGTCAGTTGACTCCACACCCTGTGTTTAAAATGCCCCAAAGCTACAATAGCTGTTTTCCTGTAGTCATACAGCAATACACATTTCAGCACCAATTCAACTTAGCTCAAAAAGCTAAAGTCATGCTAGTCTGGAAGCAAATTATACTTTCCTTCTGTAGTCTGAGTTTGGTCTGTGGAGTATCAACTGTTTCAACCTAGTGACATTTTAAGTCCACTTGGAAAGTAAGAAATCTATTTCTGACTCCTGTGAAAGCCATCTGACAAAGAACTCAAGCATCCAGTTCTCTGTTGTGAAAACTGCAATATTTTGCACAGCTGGAAGGTAATGGGAAATATCTTCTTCTTCTCAGGTCTATAGGAATATCAGTTCTTCCACACAAAGGGAAACAAACTGGACATTCTCATAAAATGTGTCTTGCAAGAGTCATTTCTGGGTGTCTGGAGGGAAAGGGCTGTGCTCTTTGCTGTTGGAACAGATACATTCCAATGCAAACTCAAAATTCTAAGGGTAAGGGAAAGGGGTTAAAAATAAATTAAAAATACAAGAAATTATATATTTTAATAAATTGGGTGAGTATAAAAAAACTCTGACAGACTATATAATTTTAAAAAGTTTATTTACTTTCTTCTCTGTCACCAGGAGTATAGAAAGCCCAAAGGGAGGAGAAGTGGAATGAAAAACAATATTCTGTTAATAACCCAGCTGCTACAGACAAAGGAAGTGTCTGTGAGAGAGAGCAGAGGGGATGTGGAAGAACACTGCTTGCTGCCTCTGCATTTCCTAGTAAAAACTTTGTACAATATTATGGCTGCATTCCCCCTAACTCCACATTCTGGGGAGATGCTATCAGCACCTTTCATGTCCCAGTGGGTTGCTGGTCACAATATGCATTTGGTGAATGGCTTATCTCAGAATTTGACTCTTCTGTTCTTTTCTTTCATGCCTTTGAGCCATAACCCATTCCCTGAAGTCATTGTTGGCATGGGATTTCCTTTTGGTGGCCACAAACTGCATTACCAAATTGCAAGACTTAGGGTTTTCTGCAGCCATTGGAAAGCAAGCAACTAAAGGTGAGCAAAATTTCCTCTCACTGCTGCTGCAGCCTAGAAGACCAGAAAGCACCCAGGCAGCTCCTTATTCTCAGAAGCGCATTCATGTGGGTTTCTGGTCATGATTGTCCTGGAATGTGGATAAGATTTCCTTCAAGGAAACTTAGATTGGGATTGATTTCTGATATCATGAGATTGCCTTATATTTACAACTGTGCAGCAGCTTCAAACAGAAGACGTGGTAGAGGTGGAACAAAGTGTCATGGTTTGAGGCTGGTGCCTTTAAAAAAACAAACCATAGAGCTGAGTCCTCCAGAAGGACCAGAGAGGTCCAGGGATGGATGGGAAAAGTGTAAATTGTTTATTCTATCCATAATTCTGCTATCTCTTTGTAAGTTGGCAGCAAGGCCAACTCAATCTCTTTTCTCCCTCCTTTCAGCTCATCTGGCAAGATAGGGGAGCAGGCCTGTTTGTGGCCTTCAGAGACCTGCACAATTTCAGCCTGTTTAGGCAAGGGAGGCATGAGGGGGAGAAAAGGAGCGTTAGGACTTGTGATTTAGTCTGGTTGAGGGAAGGTTTTTTGGCTTTTATTAATGTATCCTGTATATGTATTAGGTGTTAAGAATTCATGTATTCTGTATTTTCCTGTATATTTTAATTCTGTATCCCTCTCCAATTCAATGAGACCATCATTTTACTTCCTTTGGGAGTAAAATTATTTTTGTCTGCTCTTTAAATGAAGATATTAAGCCACATCATAGTAGATATCTATTATGTCATGTCAGTGACCTCATCAGCTTTCTTTCATTTTCCTTGTGAATGTGTGTGGTTTGAACACTATTCATCTGTGTGGACACAATGGTGATCAGGATGTGGAGTGACTATGGGGAGACCTGGGGAAAAGCAGCAAACTGAAAGGCAGCTAGCATTGTTTCACACATTGTGTTGATTCAAACAAACATGGCCATGGAATGGAGCTGCTGTAATGTTCAATTCTTTTGGAGTGGGATCATAGAATGGTTTATCTTGAAAGGGATCTTAAAAGGTCATCTTGCCAAACCACCTGCAGTGAGCAGGGACATCTTCAGCTAAAGCCTTATCCAACCTGTCTTGGAATGTTTCCAGGGATGGGACTTCTACTGCATCTCTGGGCAAATTGGGCCAGGGTTTCATCAACCCCGTTGGAAATTTTTTCTTTCTTGCCTTTAGTCCAATTCTCCTCTCTTTTAGTTTAAAACCATCATTCCTTCTCCTGTCACAGCAGGTCCTGCTAAAAAAGAATGTCCAAAGACTGTCTAAAGATAAGGGCATAGACGCAGGTCATGATCTGAACATCCTCTTCCTCTGATGCCCATCTTACAATGTTGTTTTTTTTAAATGGACCCCAAAATTTTATGGCATTTTCAGTGTCCATTTAAAGATTAAAACATTTTTCACTGTTCATTTAAGACTTTGAGCCACTCTACTGCAAAATCTCTGCAGTTTTGAAAGAGATGGGGCTGCCCTGCTATAGTCAGAAAAAAACCCAGAGAACGAAGAACAGCTACAATAAATAACCTTGTGAAAATAAAACCAAACAAAAAACACCAGAAAAACTGAGAGCCTGCCACCATAAACATTATTTTACAGGAAATGACAGTTCCTTGAAAATATTGGGAATAATTCTCCAAGGAAAGGAGGAAAACAGCAACTCCTTTTCAATTTTAGAATTGTCAGTGATGTCAAGGCTAAACCATTCCTGTCTTGTGATCTTGACTAGATGGTCTCTGAGTTACAAGTGCTGCAAGAATATCAGTGTAACTCCTCCTGTAAGACTGGATCCAGCAGCCCTGCTCTCAGCATGGCCCGGACAGTGTGACTGCGGATCACATTAGCAGCTTTTGTGCCTTACCACAGCAGTTCATGGTGGAGAAGCACACTGAACTGTTTGCTTGGAGGCTGAACTCTGTTTTACAGATGTTACTCCTTCAAACGTAGTACCAGAATGCTTTGGGTCCTGTATTTTGGGTGGGTGTCAACTGCAGTGGGACTGGGTGCATTAGGTGAGTAGGAAGGGGAGAAGAGGAGAGACTTGGACTCATGTGTCCAATGTCCTCTCTGTACAAATAACCCACACTGCTCAGAAGTGATGGACAGCCTGTACCTCTCCTAGATATACCTCTGAGGTATTTCACCCAGAAACACAAAAAGACTCCAACTATTTCTCTCTGAGCAGTTTGTTCAATTCTGGCAGAGTTGTCAAGCCCTGCAACAGGCTTCCCAGGGCAGTGTTAGAGTCACTATCCCTGGAGGAGTTTAAAAGATGGATAAACGTGGTGCTGAGGGATGTGGTGGACATATAGTGTTAGCTTAATGGTTGGACCTGATGATCATAAAGGTGTCTTCCACCCCAAAAGATTCTATGAATCTATTATTTGATGGTAGATATGCTGATTTTTCTTTCCAGACGTAATGAGTTGACCAAGGAGAAGCAAGAATGCAGGGAGCGTGTTTGCATGGCCTGATGTCAGGTATCAAGGGCTAGTGATGGGAAACCTTATGGCACAGGATGCTACGGTGCATATGAGCTAGGAAGTCTTGGCAGCCTGCTGCTCTACTGCTCCAGTGTCCATAAGGGCTTTTAATGGCTATGTCACCCAGAAAGGGTACTCACCACCATCCTTCTATGCTTGCTAAGGAGTCAGTGGAGGTAGAAATGAGCATCTTCAGAGAAAAACCCAGCCCTCTCAAAACAGCTCAGCTGCCATCTAATGATATGCTCAGGATTGCCCTCTGGAGGTGTCTCCAGCTCTCTGTGGAATTTGTTGGGAGACTGGCTCCCAAGCTGAGTGGTGAAAATATCCATAGGGCGTTCATATGTAAAAACTTAGAATCACAGAGTCATAGGATCATTTAGGTTGGAAGAGACCTTTATGATCATCAAGTCACACTGCTAACCCAGCACTGCCATTTCACCACATCTACATGGCTTTTAAACACCTCCAGGAATGGTGACTCCACTGCTTCCCTGGGCAGTCTGTTTCAGAGCTTGACAACCCTTTCAATGCAGAATTTTTTCCTAATGTCAAATCAAAACCTCCCCTGGTGCAACTTAAGGCCATTTACTCTCATCCTAGAGAGAGGGCATTATTTAGGTTCTTTGTATTTTTGTTTTGTAGTCTGTAATGTGATGCTGAATCAAACTGGTTTCTGAATGGAGAGCTACAATTGAGCTTTTGTTAAACAAAATCATTAATTAGGATTCCATTGTGTGCATTGCAGTGGTGTGCTGCTTAGGTTTTGTATTCCTTTTCCAGGGCTGCTCTTCCTCTCATGAAAGAACACAATATTTTTCTTAAACAAACTCATCCTCTTGTGCCAAAGATGTGTTACAAGCAGTGACATTACAGGATTTCTCACAGTGGCCAATGTATTTTTCCTTTGCCAGCTCTGACTCCTTAGCTTGGAGAAGAATTTGCAGTCTTATGCCCATTGTCCAAGTTGTCAAGGGTGTGAGCAGGGACTAACTGGCTGGTCCATGGTGTAACGGGCAGGACTTTTTGACTGCTCAGCTTGATGCTTTCTCCTTAGTTCAGCAGTAATTCTTTGGAGGTGCTGAATTCTCACTCATAAAGAAAAGTCTGACCATAGGAATAGGCCTGTAAATGAATTAACAGAGTGATTTTTTTCTTCAGCTGTCAGGCAGCACGCATGGCTTTCCTGTTTCACCTCAAAGTGGAGCACATTTCTAACATTATTATCTAATTATAGCACTGGTCATTGGAATGGAAAATTATTGCAACTCCTCTTTCCATTGTTGGTGGCTCTAGGGACAGAGACCCCTATCCCAGTGTGTTAGTTTAAAAGAAAAAAAAAAGAAAAAAAAAAAGGCAGCTGCTGTATGGAACAAGCTGCCAGGTCTTCTTTATTTTGCCTGGAGATATTCATCAGCTGACTTCCTCTCTTATTTCTTCTTGACTCTCTCTTTCCTACCCAAGACAAGAGTAAAACACACAGACGTGTGTGCAGACAAATCCACATCCATTCCCTTATTTTGCTTGTCTCCTCCCAGCTCAGTTTCTCCTTCACTTGATGAGGGTTTCTCTTGAGGAACTTTATCCATCAGGGACAGAAAAATAAGAAGGAGGGAGAGGGGAAGGGTTGTATGTCTGCTCAAACATTAGTCCACAGGGATCAGTTATTCCAGAGCACTAGGGAAGAGCAGCAGCTTTTCTGGAAGAGTCCTGATGGAGTTACTTCCCTTTCCAACTCAAAACTCCTGTCTGCTTCCTTACCTTGCAGAGCCACTTGAGGATGCCTAAGGTGTGGTGACACCATAGATGGGGCTCCTGACTTGTATCAACTGGGAAATAGTTGTCCCCTTGTACTTGGCACTGGTGAGGCTACACACTGAATACTGAATTCATTGTGGGTCCCTCACTAACAAGAAAGACATTGAGCATGTCCAGAGAAAGGCAACAAAGATGCTGAAGGCTCTAGAGAACAGGTTTGGTAAGAAGAGGCTAAAGGAACTGGGGTTGTTTAGTCTGGACAAAAGGAGGCTGTGGGGAGACCATCTCACTCTCTACAGCTGGAGTGAGGTGGTGATCAGTCTGCCAAGGAACAAGAGGAAAAGAAGAAACAGCCTCAAGTTGTGCCAGAGGAGGTATTGGTTTGTTTTTTTTTTCCCAAAAGGGTTGTCAAGCCCCGGAACAATGCCTGGGGCAATACTGGCATCCCCATCCCTGGAGGGATTTTAAAGATGTGTAGATATGGTGCTGAGGGATGTGGATTAGAGGTGGACTTGCAGTGCTGAGTTTATGTTTTTTCTTTATGATCTTAAAGGTCTTTGTCAACCAAAATGATCCTATGATTCTAAGGGCTTCTCAGTGTCCATTTAAAGGAAAGAAAAGGGAGAAGAAGTCCGGTCCTTTTGCAGAAGGGAGTTGGCTCTGCAGAAAGGTGAGGAGGGGTGAGGTGGAAGAGATGCAGGGAACCTGAAAACCAACTGTCAAGCTGGAGGCATTTAATTGTCTCACTAGAAGGGAGTTCTCCCCTTCCAGTGAGTGGAAGAGTGTTTTGGGGACAAGCATGCCAACTATCCATTTGTCAGGGATGATGCATTTCAGTCACAGTCAGCCTAAAGCAGATCTGAACTAAGGACCTGGAGGAGTTAGTGGTTTCCTCGATTGTGTAGGCTCAGCTGGAGGAAGGAGTTCTGGCTGAAACACAGATGTGTGCAGTGATGCCTGCTCCTTCACATGGGT
This sequence comes from Dryobates pubescens, assembly GCF_014839835.1. NCBI lineage: Eukaryota > Metazoa > Chordata > Aves > Piciformes > Picidae > Dryobates > Dryobates pubescens. The sequence continues at coordinate 15,811,409 of NC_071620.1, read as the reverse complement.
CATAAATCTATTCTTTTACTGTTATACTGCTCCACTGAGAATTCTGGGTTTGGTCCAGTGTGCTTTGGGATCTGCTCAGCCTCATTTCTTGTTGCTCTGAGCTGATGCCACCAGCCGAAGTGTGAATTGCCATGGTGCTTCTGTGATGCAAAGGCCCAGCTCTCTGCTGGCTACTAAATAGAACGTAACTCATATCACCACTGCAGCAGAGCAAAGCTGACAGCCATTACTAAAGGAGTCCCGGGCAATGCTTCATGTTTTTATTCCAGCTAGCTCAGCCCTGTTGCATAGCTATGTGTTTATAACCACCTGTGCAGGACTGTCTTGGAGCCACTTTATTCCATCGTGCACTTTATGATCACTTTCTAATTAGCCAGAGTGAAGCCAGTAATATCACCTACAGAGCATAACCAAGAGTAGTTGGATTTATGTCATTGTTCCAAACTTGGCTTAAAATTTGCTTAACTTTACCCTTGAAATGAAAATCATAGAATCACAGAATGCTTTCGGTTGGAAGGGACCTTTAAAGGTCATTTAGTCCAGCCCCCCTGCAGTCAGTAGGGAATTTTCAACTAGGTCAGGTTGCTCAGAGCCCTGTCCAACCTGATGTGGAATGTTTCCAGGGATGGGGCTTCTACCATCTTCCTGGGCAGCCTGTGCTCATGTTTCACCACCCTCAATGTAAAATAATGTCTTCCTTGTATTTAGCCTGAATTCCCCCTCTTTTAGTTTCAAACCATTATCCCTTGTCCTGTCACAACAGGCCTTGCTAAAAGGTTTAGCCCCAGCTTTCCAATAGGTCCATTTAAGTACTGGAAGGCCACAAAAAAGTCTCTCTGGAGCCTTCGCTTCTCCAGGCTGAACAACACTAACTCTCTCAACCTGTCCTTGGAGCAGAGGTGCTCCAGCCCTTGAATAATTTTTGTGGCCTCCTCTGGACATGCTCCAACAGGTCCATGTCTTTCCTGTTCCAAGTGCTCCAGAGCTCAGGGCATATTTAACAAATACTATATGGTTAATTTTCTTTTTGAGTGATGAGTAGGAAATTAACTTCAGATTGAAAATTACTCTTGCCAATATATGCTCTTATACTAGACAGTATTCACTGTGTGACATGGTGTTATTTGAGAATTTGCTCATACTCTGACTCTTAGCACACAGGGGAGAATTCCTAGTTCATTGTTTATTAAACAATCTTTTCAGATTTGGGACAACCTTTTTCAATATACTTGATGTCAAAGGTGGTTGCATGTAGGCAGGTGACCATGAACATTGAATTAGAATATTTTTTCCTACCATTTTTCTTTCACTACTGAGGAGTGATGCTTAAAATTCCTTTGCACAGTTTGCCCCAGAAATCTTAAAACACTAACAACCTAATTTTCATTCACTGTGGAAATATCTTAGATTTCTTACTGCACCAAGAAAAGAAACTTAGAAGTAAACAAACAGTGGCTCATCTGCTAAAGCTTATTTGATTTGAAAGGAGCAAAACTAATTCATGCATAATTAGTAAAATTTGCTCCTGATATGTATAAATCCACGGGTACGTGATGTCACAGCTCCAAGAGGAGGTCTCACTTCCCTTTCCCCTTCCCTAGCCTCTCTAGTTAATGGATCTCATTATTGATTCAATCACATGACCCATGCAGGAGAAGTTTGGGGAAGTGTTTCCCTCAGTTCCATGCGGAGCTCTGTTTTGCTGCTCCTCTGCACTGACCTCTAGACAACTCAATTTTCCTAAACACCCATGATGAATGCTGCTCTTGATGATTAATTTCTGATCTGTGTGGAAGTGCCCAGTATTTAGGGACAGATTCCCTTTCTCACTAAAGTTACTGACACCATGAGATATCATGTAGTTTGTACCATAATGTCCTATAAAGAGTGACTAAATCAGATCAGATGTGACAGGTCGCTCCTCTTGTGTTTTCTCTCGTAAAGATAATCATGTTTTGATACTTCAGGTTGATCACCCAGCAGAACAGGACCAGCCATCACCAAGGGTTTCTATAAAGAGCTATTTTCTGGGCAAGACAAAAATTCTAGGCAGACCTCAAGAATGCATGGTGAAGACAAACAAAGGCTAGAAGTGAGGGGGTGGAAATCAGACCTTTAGTAAAGCACCTGAGTTTAGAGAGCTTTCTGCAAAGCCTCTGCTCAGCTGAGATGAGTGGTGAAATTGTGGCTTAATGAATGGAAGGTCAATCGAGCATGGGGGAAATTTGGAGGATCCTAGGAAACTTCCCTGCTCTCTGGAGCAGCCAAACCTTTCTTTCTAAGGATGTCTGCTCAGCACACATTTGAGTGGAATGAATTTCCTTATTGTAAGGAAAGACAACCTCGTCATTTAAGAGGATAAAGCAGTTACTGACGACTACTGGTACTGGGGAGTTAAACTGGCACTGAACCAAAAAATCAGTTTAAACTAATTGTGGGATTTTATTGTTGGTGGTTGGTTTTTTTTAAACTTTTGTTGAACCAAAACTGAACTTGAATGTTATTCTGAAGTTTAGCTGACTTCATGCTGGAAGTGAACAACAACAGCTTCAGTCAGAGCTGAATGTGAACTAAGCTGAAAAATTAATTGCTTGATTCCAGGTGGGCCACTGCAGGCTGTTCCCCTGACTGCTGACGGGGCTAAGCGGGAGGAGGATGACTTCCAGAAGAAGTAAGAGGAGCAGGATGTTTTCGTGTAATCTTAGGGAGCATGGATCAAGAGATGTAACACACTAGTTAATCTTCACTGTAAATGTTAAAGCCATTTCCTTCCCCACAGGTCCCCAAAGCAGGACTCTTATATTGTAAGAATAACAAATATAAACCCCTTTTGTAGAGCAGTGACTGTACTGAAAAGGTTTCAGAAACTTCTTCTGCCTCTCAATGGGACTTACTGCCTTGCTGCTTCTTTGTATGGGGGAGTTTTATTTCTTCAGCTAGTTCAGCACTCATTAATGGAACTCATCAACTGTATGGATTTTTGTGAGCATGTATACACACATATATATGTGTATATATATCTATTTATCCATACACAAGCCCTTGTTTATATTATCCAGAGTCTGTGGCTTTTAGAATAATACCATGAGTTTGATTCTAACAGCCAGACAAATAAGGTAGCTGAGGCAATCAGAAGATGGGTTTGGACACTGCTGTTTTGGCCAGTCAGTTAATTTCAATCAGCACTCTAATTGATTGTGTTCTACTTACTAGAATCACTGACAAAATCTATTCTGGACTTCTTCTCCCCTACCGGTAACTTTCTGGCTTCAACTCTATTAGCTACAACTGATTTTGCATATTGGATGAAGTAAGGATGATGTGTATTCAAAATTACCTCTAGTTACTGCTTCAGGAAAAGCAACAAGGTGAGGTGGATAGAGCAAATTGGGCCACTTACTACAAGAAGTTTCTGGAGTGGGTCCAGAGAGGGGCAATGAAGCTGGTGAAGGGTCTAGTGAGCAAGCAGCTGGGAGAACTGGGGTTGTTCAGTCTGAAAAGGAGAAGGCTGAACCCTTTTTGATCTTTACAGCTACCTAAAAGGTGTTGAATGTTTGTCTCTTCTCCAAAATAACTAGTGACAGGATGAGAGAAAATGGCCTCAAGTTCTGTCTGGGGAGGTTTGGACTGGATATTAGAAAAAAAGAATTATTTACTGAAAGATTGGTCAGGCATTAGAACAGGCTGCCCTGGGAAGTGGTGGAGTCACCATCCCTAGAGGGGTTAGAAAGCTTGTAGATGTGGTACTTTGGGACATAGTTTAATGTGTGTGGTGATTCTGGGTTGATGGCTGGAATTGATGGTCTTAGAGGTCTTTTCCAACCTTAATGGTTCTAAGATTCTAAATCTCTTCATGGTTGAAGTTTGTTCAGTGTAAGTTCTTTCCTGTCTTGAAGCCTTTTCAACCTCCTTGCTGTTAAAATGTTTTCACTTAAGGTAGGTGTTTCACACCTGGTAATGGGGGTCTGAGATCCTGGCAGTTGAAAAGAAGGGAAAGAAACAGTGGTAGGTGGTGAGAAGGCTGCCTCCACTTCTGGCACATCAGCTGTGTGTCATAGGACACAGAACCTGGCCATTTGGTGAGGGGAAAAAAAACCCACCATAACAAACAAAAAACTGTGGGGCCCATGGTGTGACCTCCAGAAGTTGTGTGCCCTTGGAGAAGCAGCAGCATTCCTTCTTTATATTTAAATCACCTCTTATGTTGGAAAATTGTTATCAGCTAAATGGCTCCTGGATGGCCTCTAGATGTGGTTCTCTGCTATCTACACTTAATTCAACCAACATTTTCAACAATAGTTCAGTTTTTCATTCTCCATTCCCTATTTTAGTCATAAGCCTGTTGCTTTGTTGTTTCCATGCTGCTAATAGTGCTCCTCTAACTTTCAGGTTAATGCATTTGCTGTTCCTGTCAACACTGACCTACAGAAGCTGTACGTGGTAAGGCTTCAGAGATATGGCTGAATTATGGACATCTCGTTGTTCTCTCAAAATTACCTGCATGCAAACAGTTAACTCCCACAGCTCTGAGGAAGAAATGTCATTTCCAAGACATTTTAGCCAAAAGGTGGCACTGCAGCTGCATAGATCCTGCAGTAAAGTTCAAGGAGCCTGGCAGGAGTCAAGGAACCACTCGATACACGTGTTTTAACTCTGTTTTTCATACCTTGTGAACGGTAAGTATGGAAAACTGGGTAATTATTTCCCAAACATCAGAATAAAATCGGTGCTTTAGGAAATGATCACTTTGGGAACTGTACTCTAAAGGTAATAAATACTTCATCCTGGCTACAGTGAACCCGAGCAGCTGAATAAAAATTCCCTGATCGATAAAATGTCTGAAAATCTGCTGCCAAAGTGCATGAAGTATTTCAGTGGTGCAGGTATCCTACACACACAGGCTGCTCCTACTAACTGCTAAGAGAGCTTCCTTAGTAATTCTGAGGTTTTTGAGACCGATCCTGTGGTCTGAGAACAACATTGGAGTTGACCATTAGCAGATTAAGCACTGCTTGATCTAGTGTTTTATCACCCACAGACATGATCGGTGGAATCATTCTCAGATTCCAAAGTGCAAAGCCTGAGTATTGAATATCCAGGCTTGATTTGTTGTCAAGGAGTCTGAGCTCAAATATGGGAGGGATCAATCTCCCCAGACTGGGCTGAGTTAAGGTGTCACATTTGTCCTATAGCAAGGCTTTGTGAAAACCTCTATTAATGAAAAGGGCTTATAGAACTGTAGAACTGTTTCAGTTGGAAAAGACCTTTGAGATCACTGAGCTCAACCTTTAACTCTAGCAAGTCTGGTGCTAAACTATGTCCCTCATCACCACCTCTCTGCATCTTTTAAACACCTCCAGGGATGGGGATTCAACCACCTTCCTGGAGAGCCTGTTCCAGTGTTTGAGAACCCTTTCCTCTTTTCGTATCCAATCTAAACCTCCTGTGGCACAACTTGAGGCTGTTCCTTCTTGTCCTGTCACTTGTTACTTTGAAGAGACCAACACCCACATTACTACAATATCCATTCAGGTAGTTTTAGAGAGTTAGAAGGTTCCACCTCCTTTTTGGCAGCTAATCCTCATTATAAGACCTATTGTCCATGCCCTTCTCTGGACCTGCTCCAGTGCCTCAATGTCTTTCTTGTAGTGAGGGGAAAATGTTACATTTAAACTCCATGTACACACCTTGGAGTGTGAACTGACCACACTGCCTCAGAGGAGGCTCTTTATCTTTGAGATATGGGTCCTTCATGATACAGGTTCTTTGTGGTATAGGTCTTTCATTATATAGGTCTTTTTAAAGGACCTCTTTGGCACGTGGAAATTTTATCTGTGGATGACTTTTTCACTTTTTCTATATGTGAGTCAGGAGCTCTTCTCCAACACAACAATATTAGAGTCAGTCAGCCTCTTATAGAATATCTGAATAATTGCTATTATTCATAAAAAAAATAAATATAAAAATCAGATGCCCACATGGCTCTACATGTATCATTTGAACCCCTAAAACACAAAGCTGTTCTTATTTTCCTCTGAAGATCCTTTGTAGTCACAGAGCACTGGAACAGGCTCCCCAGAGAGGTTGTGGAGTCTGCTTCTCTGGAGACTTCTGAGAGCTGTCTGGATGTATTTGTGTGCAACCTGCACTAGATTATATGGTCCTGCTCCAGCAGGGGAGTTGGACTCAAAGATCTCCAGAGGTCCCTTCCAACCCCCAACATACTGTGGTCTTGTGTTTTCCTGAGTCACACTCACATTTGCTAACATTTTTCTTTGCAACAGGGATATGAAAATATATTTTTTTTTAAAAGCAAGAGAAAGAAAGATAACCATGGGAGTCCAAAAGCCACGAAATTCAAGAGCAAATCTAAGACTTCTCAGATTTGAGGTAAGACTGGGTAAGGTCCTTCACCAGGAAGAGGCACTAAGCATTCATAGGATTGCTGAATGGTTCGAGGTGGAAGGGACCTTTAAGGTCATCTAGTCCACCCCCACTGTGGTGAGCAGGAACATCTTCAACTAGATCAAGTTGCTCAGAGCCCCACCTTACCTGGCCTGAAATCTTTCCAGGGATGGGGCTTCTGCCACCTCTCTGGGCAACCTGGGCCAGTGTTTCACCACCCTCATTATATTTTTTTTCCCTTTAAATCTTGTCTAAATCTCTCCTCTTTACATTTAAATCCATCACACCTTGTCCTGTCACAACAGGTCCTGCTAAAGAGATTGTCTCCATCTTTTTGATAAAGCCCCCTTTGATGGATTAATCTCTTCCCTCCCTTGATGGATGTTAAAGACCATGGGGCTCCTGCTCTCTCAGATCTTGCAGGAGATCTATGAGTCACCCCCAAGGATGATATCCTGTCTAACTTGACTCATTTAAGCAATATATTGATGAGGGTTAAATGGATTTTTATGTGTTTTAATACCAACATTAATAACTTCCTTTTTCACAGCATCACAGTTTCAAATCCAACTCTGGGGTTTGTTCAGTACACTCAGGGACCCATCAACTGAGCCTTAAACCTTCAACCCTCCGCACTTTCTGCTCGGCCTCCTGCTTTAAAGTGTGAAACCTCCCCAGAAGAGTCCAATGCATTACAGACACCAAACATCTATTTGCTTTCCAGGTGATGATTTTCTTGTGGACCTAAAGAATCCTGGCATGGGAAATGAACAAATTACAGAAAACTTGCTCCTCTTCACTTAAAAAAAAAAAAGAATGCTTCTTTTTTCCCCCATCTGGTTTGTTTTGTTTGTTTGTTTGTTTGTTTTTAAACCACATTTTTAGTTATTATGTTTTACTTAATTTTTTGTTGCTTTAAGAAAAATGGTGAAGTTTTAAAGTGCAGAACAGGAGCCAGCTAGGAACTGTCACCACCGTGGCAGAATGGTCTCTGTGGCATGAAGGAGGCAGGAGTATGGCTAGGGGTAGGAGCAGGAACACGGAAAGGATAAGGACTGGAGTAGGGACAGGTGTTAGGGGTAAGGGGAGGGACAGGACTTTAGCACAAGCAGGGGCCAGGCAGGACGAGGGGCAGGAGTACAGGCGGACGCTGGGGCTAAGGCAGCATTATGAGCAAGAGTGAGGGCAGGGAGCGGGCAAAGGCAGGAGTAGGGGCAGAGGCAGGCTGCGCGGTCCGGCCCCGCCGGGGCGGGGCGGGGCGGGAGAAGTTTCATTGCGTGGGTCGCACGGTCGGACCGGTGCTGAGAGGTGGGGGTCCGCTCTTCGCTGTCTGCGGAGGGAAGGCGGGCGGTGGCGGGAGCCCCAAGGGGGCGGGAGTGTGCGAGTTTGTGCCTCGGGCCCCGGCGCTCGCTGCGCGGGCTGCCGGCGGGATGCAGCGCGAGGCGTGAGGCGGAGTGGCTGAGGCGAGGCGAAGCAGAGCGAAGCGCGGAGGGTGACGGGCGATGCTCCTCCGCCGCCGTGGCGGCTCCGCGCACGGTCGGACCTAGGAGCGGCGGTGGCGCGCAGGGAGAGGAGCGGCTCCTCGGCCGGCCGGGCGCGACCCCCCGCCCCGCCGCCATGGCCAGCGAGGTGGTGTGCGGGCTGACCTTCCGGCTGCTCCTGCCCGTCTGCCTCACTGCCGGTACGTCCTGCGGTGTGTGTGTGTGTCACGGGGTGGGTACGCGTCCCGGGAGGCGGCGGCGGCGGGACCGTCCTGGGGCCGGGGATTTAGGGGATGCTCCGTGATGTCTCCTCGCAGCTACTCTCACTTTCTTTTTTTCTTTTCTTTCTCTCTTTCCTTTTCCCCTTTATTCAACAAGCAAGTTCAAACTTCATAGCTTACCCGTTAGTTCTTTATGTATTTGTTCTTTTTGCTGCTGTCCGCCCCGGGAGTGCCTCTGTCATTGACCCCTGCTTGTGGCCGTCCTGTTCGCTGGACAAGCCGCCGGTGCCCGGCGTCGTCCTGCATCCCTGGGGGGAAGGAGAGAGGGAAAGGCGAGGTCGGTGGTCGCCTTCCAGCATTCCGGTCCTTCTGCCCTTGTCAGGCTTAGTTTCAGGGGGTACTTTGTGAGCGTCGTTCCCGAGGAGCGATTTTCTTAATTTTCGGTAATTTCAGAGAAATTTCAGTTTATTTAATCGCCTTAACTTAGCAGGCGGCCATCCAAGGAACGAATTATTTTTGGATGGAGACCTGCGTGTCCAGCTACGGGTGAACGTGTTAATATTACTCGCTGCCCTCCGCGCATTTTGAAGATAAATCCTCCACTTAAGCGATGCTCCCCCGTTAGCTCGCAGGAACACGGGCTCGTCTCCACAGCCGCGGAGAGAGGCTTGGCGGGGCTTGGGGCTGCTGCCCGCCGGGAGCGGGGAAAGTCGGGGCCGGAGATGCTGCCCACCCTCATCGGCGCTCGGCCCCATACCGCGCATCCTCCACATTTGGTGGTATCTTGCGTGGCTCCCGGCCCCGTCCCGGCTGCCGCCAGCCCCTTCCCGGTCGTGCAACGGGATGTGTTGCGGGGGTCGCGTCCCGCTCCTCGGCGGGCAGCTTGGGAGAGGGCATCCCAGCACCCACCTTTCACCTCTAAAACACGCATCGTTCCTGGGGCTTTGCCCTTGGCGAGCGCCGTGGTGGCCTGGTCACCGCTTGTCGATTTCTCTCCACCCTGCTTGAGCGGTGCCCCAGGCTCTCGCTCCAAATACTCCCCACTGCCTCCAATTTCTCTGGGAAGGAGGACACAGAAAATCAGCCCTTGGAATAATCTCTTCAGGGAAGTGCTGGTGTCCCCAACATTGGACATTTTTAATATTCAGCTAGACAGGGTGCTGTGTTGTCTTATCTAGACTTTCCCAAGAAAGGTTGGACCAGTTTATCCTTGAGGTCCCTTCTAACCTGGTATTTTATGATTCTGTGACCCCTTTCTCAGCCCTCCCAGAAGCATACAGAACCCAGTTTGCTCCCTGGTGCCTCATGGTGTGCAGCCCCTCTTCATGAACTGAGAATGAAATTGTACTTTTTCCCCCCTCCATCTCTTTGCTTGAGTGTGGTTGTTGGTGGGATTGTGGAAAGCGTGAGATGGAGAAGCAGCTTTCCAGCCTGCCACCAGCATCTGTGCCTGCTTTCCATCCTTTCCATGGTCTCCCTGCAGGTGCCTAGCACTTGGTGGCCACCATAGGGGCTGGGGAGGCCACAGTTCCCCAGGCTCATGACAGCTAGTGAGGGGTTCCCACCTACTTTGAGTCATCTGTGTGTGACTGTCAGTCCCTTGGTGGCTGGTGCGGGGGAATGCTGCATGCGGCGGAGGACGTGGGTGGTGGTGGCTGGGAAGGTGGTACCAGGTACCCTCTGTTTGAAACCTTTTGGGCCTTTTCCATATTTTCTTTAAACTTTGGGAAGATGGTTGGATTGTGGATGGCAGTGAGTTTGCTGGGAAGTCATATGGGGAAAAGGAAAGATTTTTGAAAACAGTGTTCATGTGGGATTTTTTTTAATATTACTCTAATAACATAACATCTAACGGTGGTTTGAGAGTAGCAGAGGTATTGTGCTGTCAGGTGCTCAGTCAGGTTCTTGCCAAAGTCTTTCTGTATCAAAACAAATTCAGATAAAACTGTTTTGCTGTCCTGGTTACTGGTAATTAGTGGTGCAGTGGTACTTTTGCACTGCAGTAACACCCCTTCCTCCCCTGATGAGAATGAATGCTATCATGAATTGCTTATGGTCGTAAATCTTACTCATTTGGAGATTAATCGAAATATAAAGCCTGGAGGAAGGGCTTCTCATCATGATTACAAAAAAGAAATCCCATTGCAGGGCTTTTGGTTTTGGACCTAGTGATCATGCTCAGCTGGGTTTGAGAGAGGAATAAGACAAAGGACTTTTCTCCTGCCTTAATTTATTGCACCTGTAGGTCTGATGCTTTTCTCCTGTAGGAGCTGTTAGAGTCCTCGTTAGGGTGAAACCTAGTTTAACCTGTGTCACTTCTCTACTTTGTCTGCACCTGAGTTAGCCCTGAGGCAGTGCTCTTCTTTGCAGAGCATCAAGGAAGTGTTTCATGGGCTTCTGGAGAAAAGCTTTTTAGAATTCATATATCAGAGTGGTCTTTTTTTTTGTATGACTTATGCTGAGGTTGCTTCCGCAGCTGAAAAGCTGCCACGAGGACTCGCTGCGCAGAGCGATGCCTTGTGTCTCCTGCCCCTGTCTGGGCAGCAAATGTGTCTGGCAGTGCCAAAGAGGCTGGAAACACAGGGTTGTTCTTTTTAGTTCAGTCTCCGCATGTGATTTTTTCAAACGCTTGATTGCTACAGTTTCTTGTCGTGGTATAATTTGTTTTTCTGTTTCTAAGAGTAGAAAGTAAACAAGGTTGGAGAGCCCTGACGAGGTGTGTGAAGGGTGAAGGCAGCTGTGGCAAACTCATTAAAAAGAACACATCTGTTATGCTGAATACTTTATTCAGCCTTGAATTCTTTAAATACCTCAAAAAATGGTAAATGCTTTAAATCCTTAACACTTTCAAAATAAGTAAAATTAAATACCAGTACTGGTTACCTTTGCTGCTGTGAAATACTTTGCAAGCATTGATTAGAACTACGTAACTCAGGGGAAAACACAATTCCTTGTTAAGAATTTTCAAGGCTCAGATCTGTAGCACTGAAGAGTTTAATGTTGTGCAGGTAAGTCTGGGTGTATCCATTTAAACCTCAAGAAAGATATGTCTTGAGTGCATGCTGAAGACAGGAAATTTAACATGAGGAAAATGAAAGACTATGGAGATTGAGAAGCTGATTGTAGGCTTAGGACTTTGAAGCTGATCCACCATCATCTGATTTTCATGATACAATCTTATGTTCAGTCTAATGCAAACCTAGAGCTTAAATGATACCTCACAGTAATGTTAAACTTTCCTGCAAATAAAGTGCTGTTTTCTGCTCTGTAAGAGAGGGTTGGATCTGTTGTGGTTGGTATTTTAGTGAGATGTTAGTGTGATATTTTCCTGTGTCACAGTCCTGAAAAAAAACAAACAAACAGAGGAGAGGGAGCTTTTGGCACTGCTGGTGGGAAGTGGGCTGTTTTTGTGTTTCGTCTTTAAAGCCTGAGCTATGGCTTGAACCTTTCTCTTTTTCAGTTATTTGTATCAATCTCAAACATGCCAAAACGGAGTTGTCTCTGAAGCATGGCATCAGAACAATATCTTCCTAATTGCTTTCTTTGGCTTGTAAAGGCTTGAACCACAAAGTTGTGGTTTGCATTGCTTGATAACCATTTTTAATTATTCTGCTTCCAATTGTTTTGCTTCACACACAGTTCATGGGTTTTCTTTTAATCAGAATAAGGTTATTTTCAAATGGGAAAACCAAAATGCTTAGAGAGAGAGAGAGAGAGCAGCTTTTGCTTGTTTTTGATTCATGCTTCTGGGTTGTGTGTTGTGTTCCACTTGCTTCCTGAGCTCTTCAGTTTTGACCCTACAGTAAGAACTGTAGGAGCTTCTAGAAACTTGGTGGGTGGGTTGGTTTGTTCGTTTGTTTGGGTTTTTTGGAGCAGGTAAACACAGATATTTGATAAAATAAAATACTTCAGATTAATTTTTTTTGGTACAGAACAGAGTTCAGGTACTAGTTGGAATAATATTAGAATATTAATGAAATATTTCCCCTGGTAAATAGTGGGAATTGCTTTTAGTTCTCCTTTCACAGAATCAACCAGGTTGGAAGCGACCTCCAAGATCATCAAGTCCAACTGATCACCCAGCCCTAACTCATGAACTAGACTGTGGCACTAAGTGCTGCCTCATCCAGTCTTTTCTTAAACACCTCTAGGGACGTCAACCCCACCACCTCCCTGGGCAGGCCATTCCAATGGCAAATCACTCTTCCTGGGAAGAACTTCTTTCTAAGGTCAAGTGTAAATTCCCCCCCACAGCTTGAGACTGTGTCCTCTTGTTCTGTTGCTGGTTGCCTGGGAGAAGAGATCAACCCCCACCTGGCTACAATCACCCTTCAGGTAGCTGTAGACAGTAATAAAGTCTCCCTGAGCCTCCTCTTCTGCAGGCTGAACAGCCTCAGCTCCCTCAGCTGCTCCTCACAGGGCTTATGATTTTACTATTACTGATCAGAATGATATTGAACAAATCAGAATGATCACCTCTTCAGGATCTAAATGATATTCTACAGAGAGTATTTTATCAAGCACACACAGTATCTTCTAAACCACTTAGATCCAGTTGGTGGAACCACCTCAGCGGGACTGAGGTTCTGCCTCAGAAGGAAAAGGTAGAGGCCAGCATGCTTGGGTGCTCCCTGTTTATCTTCAAATTAACAACTATTGCTGAAATTTTTGGAGGGGAAATAACTCTATTGCTACATTAGCAGGGGCTAAAATGCTGTTAAAATTAAACATATTAAAGATCATTTCACAATCCACTACCTCCCTGTATGTTTTGATGCTTTGAATTCTTGCTCTTCACATTTTCTGCACACAGTCAGACAACTCTAATATTAAGGCCAGTCTGTGAAGCAGAGTATCATGCCTGGATTATTATGTTTTTGGGTGCTTGCTGTTGATTTATTGGAGGTTCAGGTTAAAAGTGATGTTGCAGCATGACATTGTGCTGCTGTATGCAGGCGACCTAATGATCTTTATGTTCCACTCAGCACAGATGATGTCAGGGTGATGACAAAGCATGTTGTGGTGCAGGACTGCTCACAATAGAGGGTAATTTGTGTGATGACACTGCATGTGACAATGTGTGAATATGTGTGCATACATACATTGAATAAGAACTCTGACACATTTTTAAAGCTGAAATCAACCTCTCTTAGTCAGAACACTTCTCCTTATGCTTTAAAATTGGCCAGCTACTAAAAAGAAGGCAAAGAAAGATCAAAACCGATTTTTTTTTGTTTTGTTGTTGTTATTATGGAGACACTAGGGATTATTTATGATGATGTTCTGAGAAGGATGATAGTGAACAGCATGAGAGCGCTTCACATGGACTTCCCGTTACATTTTAGAACTGTTGTTGTCCCAGAACACTCATAAAAATGTTAGCCACAGCAACAAGAAGTCTAGGAACCCCTTAATGGCTAGCATGCTCAAAAAAAAATTAACTTGGGTGGCAGCTTGCACAGGAGATCCTAAAATGACTGTTTAGTTTTCCTTCCCTGAAATCTATCTGGCTGCTTTAATAAAAATGAAGGGTTTTTTCTCAATTGATGGAAGCAGGTGAATGATGTTGAAGGGAAGAAATACGTACAGGCTTGAAAGAACAGCATATTTTTTCCAGGATTGTAAGCACAGGAACAGATTTTCTTCTGTATGAAAAGCAAATGTGATTTCAGACTTTGTGGCTTCTGTCTTAGGTCAGATAAGAGCCAGAGAAAAATGTTTTGGGGAGGGGAAAATGTTTTAGGGAGACTGGGGAGGCAGCAGTTGCTTTCAAGCCCAGCGCTTCCTTTCTTCTTTAACAGCCATCTCTGGTTGACTCCTCTGCTTCCGCTTAGCAAGCATGCTGGGAAACTCCATTTAAAGCTGCATTACACACACACACACAAGAAAACCGTGGGGGGGTGGTGGTGAGAAATAAAATGTCTCTTTTTAAGTTCTTACCACCTCCACTTACTTAACTGAACTGAACAGTTAAGTGATTTGAATTCACTAAATTGTTAGGATGAAATAAAGCTTCCTAATTTATACATTCTGGGGTTAAGGTTTGCCCAGTAGGTAACTTGTCACGCAGACACTATGAACTTGGGAACAGAAATCAGTGGGAGGCAGCTGATGGGAGAGAACTGGAGGAAGTGGACAACTTCCCTGGTGACCGCAGGCACTGGGAAGCATTTAAATCTGTTATTTGTAGTGCTCAGCCTCATGGGTATCACTTACAAGTTGTCATTCATGAAATCTCCTCTCTATCTTTTAAACTGCAGCTGCAACAGTGGGACTTGTTGTTCTTCAAGTTCTTTCTCAACCCAAACAGTTCTAGGGTTGTATACCATGCTGAGCTGCATTCTGGGTTTCTTAACCAGAGCAGTCAAATTGTGGCATGAATCACAGAATGTTAGGGGTTGGAAGGAACCTCCAGAGATCAACAAGTCCAACCCCATTACCAAAGCAAGCTCGCCTAGGGCAGGCCACAGAGGAATGCATCCAGGTGGGTTTTGGAAGTCTCCAGAGAAGGAGACTCCACAACCTCTCTGGGCAGCCTGTTCCAGTGCTCCATCACCCTCACTGTAAAGAAGTGTCTCCTTGTGCTGAGGTGGAATCCCCTGTGTCCCAGCTTATACCCACTGTTCCTTGTCCTAACACTGGGCACTGCCAAAAAGAGCCTGGTGCCTTCATCCTGACAGCCACCCTTCAGATATTTATAGACATTGATAAAATGCCCTCTTAGCCTTCTCTTCTCCAGACTGAACAGCCCCAGTTCTCTCAGTCTTTCTTCGTAAGAGGGATGTTCAAGTCCCACTATGAAATGGAAGTGTGCACATTTTGGGAACAGATAACTCATCTTTTTTATGAGGGTATTTCTGAGGGATGTTAAGGAAGAGAATGATTCTGTTGCTGCACCTGAACATGTGTACCCACAGTGCTCTTTCATTTCAGGTACTTTTACTGAATGTCCTAAAATCTAGGCAACAAAATTTGTAGCAAGCCAGAGAGGACAGAGTACAACAGCTTTAACCACCAGAGCACTACAAAGCAGGTCTGTTGGGTAGCAGAGTTGCACAGCAGACCAACTTCAGAATGCTGGTGCTGCTAAAATGGTTCTTGGAAGGGAATGACATTAAGTGGATTGTATCTGAGAGGGACATCAAATGATGTGCTCCTTCATAACAGTAAAATGTGTGGAGTGCTTGTTTGTTTGTTTTTCTCTCCACATGCTTGGGAAGCTGCTGGATGTTTGCAATCCAGCTTTTCTGCTCTATGCATCTTTTCTCTTTGCCTTTTAGTATAGAAATGATAGCCCATAAGGTGCTTCAGCTTCACATTTTTGAGGATAATGTCTCACTTGATGATCATCAATAACTGTTTTCTACTGCTGGGCTGCAGCACTCTTAAGAAACAGACTGCCTGCTTTCTGTCATGAAGAATGATATTAGCAAGTGGCCATTAGTGACAAAGCCTGTGTAGTCAAGTAGAGGATGCAAGCCTTTGCAATAGCTTTACATTGAGAGTAGTGAAATCCTGGCTCAGGTTGCCCAGAGAGATGGTAGAAGCCCTATCCCTAGAAACAGTTCAGGTTGGATGGGGCTCTGTGCAACCTGATCTAGTGGAAGATGTCATTACTCTGTGCACAGAGGTTGAACTAGATGACCTTTAAAGGTCCCTTCCCGGATAAACCATTCTGCAGTTTTGTCATCTTCAGACATCTTAAACCATTCTGTGGTTTTGTGATCTTCTAGAGCTACTGTGGGGATGATTTTGCTAAGGTAGTAAAAAGTTATATTGTGAGGTTTTGGATGTTTATTTGTTTGGAGTTTTTTTTTCCCCCTGTTCTGCAGCCAATTGAGCAATATTTGCAACTAAATCAATCAGGTTTGTTATCTAGGGTAAAGGTTTTCTGTAACATTACTTTTGTGGTTATCAGGCTGTCTTCTTGATGGATCTCTGAAGCTAACTGGGTCAGAAGATGACAACGTGCAGATAGAAGTTCTTTACTATGAGGATGGTAGAACACTGGAACAGGTTGCCCAAGGAGGTGGTGGAGACATTGAGAAGATCCCTGCTCAGTCTGCTCTTCTCCAGTCTGAACAGCTCCTGGTCTCTCAGCCTTTCCTCATGAGAGAGATGCTCTGTTGCCCTTATGCTGAGGGAATTGGGGGCTGTTCATCCTGGAAGATAAGAGGTCTCCAAGGAGACCTTATTGTGTCCTTCCAGTACCTGAAAGAGCCCTACACATAAAGCACTAGGACAAGGGGCAGTAGTTTTAAACTAGAGAAGGGTAGATTTAGATGAGACAGTAGGAAGAAGTTCTTTACTATGAAGGTGGTGGAGCACTGGAAGAGGTTGCCCAGGATGGTGGCAGAGGCCCCATCCCTCACCTTGAATTTGTCCAAGACATTCGAGGAGAGGCTTGATGGGGCTCTGACAACCTGATCTAGTTGGGGATATTCTTGCTTGCTGCAGTGGGGGTAGGCTAGATGACCTCTAGAGGTCCTTTCCAACCCAATGCATTCTGTGATTCTATTACAGAAGTATTCAGAGCAAGCTCAGGTGTTCCTGGCAGGAATATGGGTGACAGTCTTCTGATTCCTGTATGCAGAGAAACTGGGATATGGAGGTTGCATTGTCAGATAAACGAGCATAAAATTTTGAATACTCAAAACTCCCCAACCTGGACAAGTTGAATTATATACTTTGGTTTTGGTGCATTTGTTAGAAGGGTATTGTTTGATGCATTATCTTCAGGATGTGGTTGAATTAATGCACCACTTCTCTTCTTCTGAGAGCCTTACCTGTCCATTTCCTGTCTGGAGTAGGCAGTTGTAAAACCTGAATGTCACATTAAGGTTGTTTTCTGTATCTTTTCTATCTTTAATTCCAAGCTGCAGTGTTTGCTTTGATAATAGCCTGTAGCAATGAATTCCATGGGTGAAATTCTCTGTGAATAGAAAGGAACACTCTTTATTTAATTTTCAATTTGTTGCCTTAGTAAATAATCCTTTGGATGAGAAAAAGTATGTATAATCACTTAGATCAACAACAGCCCAGTGTTCTATTTGCTCTAACACTTTAGAATAACATTTGCATGGCATAGAACCAACCATTCAGATTAACTGTAGAAATTAACAGCTCTGACTTTCCTATCAATTAGTTGTCCAGTTCTGAAAAGAAAGGGATGAGGACAATGCAAATCTGCCTTAACCTGTGACTGAAGAGTTTTAGGACACTGTACTTGTACAGTTTGAATCATTAGATCATGCAGCATAGCGCGTCTCTGTGCATCAAAAGATTCATTGCCAGCAGATCCAGAGAGGTGATTCTGCCACTTTGCTCTGGTAAGACCTCACCTGGAATATTGCATCCAGGTCTGGAGCCCTCAGTATAAGAAGGACATGGACCTGATGGAGCTAGTCCAGAGTAGGGCCATGAAAATGATCAGGGGGTTGGAGCACCTCTGCTACAAAAACAGGCTGAGGGACCAGGGCTTGTTCATCCTGGAGAAGAGAAGGTTCTGGGGAGACATAATAGTGACTTTCCAGTACCTGAAAGGGGCCTGCAGGAAGGATGGAGAGAGACTGTTTACAAAGGGCTGTAGTGATAGGACAAGAAGCAACAGCTTCAAGCTAGAGAAGAGTAAATTTAGACTGGATATTAGGAACAAGTTCTTTACCATGAGGGTGGTGCAACACTGAACAGGTTGCCTGAGGAGGCGGTTGGGGCCACATCCCTGGAGATATTTGAAATGGCTCAACAGAGCTCTGGGCAACCTGATCTAGTTAGGATGCCCCTGCTGACTGCAGAGGGGGTTGGGCTAGATGACCTTCATAGGACCCTTTCCAACCCAGACTGTTCTATGATTCTGTGATCTCCCCTGAGCTCATTCATGCAGTCTGCAGTTTGGAAGCTCTTTTGGAAATGAAGTAAAACTTCAAGAAGCATGCCTGTGTGTTTGTGACTGATACACTAATCACTCTCTTTTTGGCAATGTATTTCAAAGCACAATGTTGCAGACATTACATACTCTGTCTACTTTTCCAAGCCACTAATTTGTTAATGTAGCTTGACAGAACATAACTAAAAATGAGGTATTTAAGTGGTGTTAGAGTGGGGTCAATTCTGGCCCTTGTTCATCAGTCTCCTGTGCAACTTAAAATGATTTCCTAAACAGATAAGAGGGAGCACTCTGGATTCTCTGCTGAAGGATATGTACAGCCTATGTAGGTAAAGAATCACAGGATCCCATGGAATCAAGGAATGGTGGAGATTGGAAGGGATCTCTGGAAGTGATCTAGTTAACACCCCCACTGCTAAAGAAGGGTCACCCACAGCAGGTTGCCCAGGATCACAATGTCCAGATGGTTTTGGATCTCCAGAGAAGGAAAACCCCACAATCTCTCTGGGAAACCTGTTGCAGTTCTTTCTCACCCTCAAAGTCAAGAAGTTCTTCCTTATGTTCAGATGGAACCTCTCATGTTCCAGGTTGTGCCTGTTGCCCTTGTCACTGTGACCCCTGGAAAGAGTTGGGCTCCATCCTCTTGATACCGATAAGCATTGAGAACACCCCTTCTCATTCTACTCCAGCCTGAACAGCACCAGGTCTGTCAATGTTTCCTTCTCACACTGATGCTCCAAATCCCCTCAGTGTCTTTGTAGTCTCCACTGGACTCTTTCCAGTGCTTCCTTGTCTCTCTTGAACTGAGCAGCCCAGAACTGGACACAGTATTCCACGTGTGGCCTCAGTAGGGAGGAGTTCAGGGAGAGGAGAACCTCCCTCAGCCTGCTGGCCATGCTTTTCTTAACGCACTCAGGATGCCATTGTCTGTTTTGGCCCCAAGAGCACATTGCTGGCTCATGAGGAGCGTGTTGTCCAGCAGCACTCCCAGGTTCTTCTCTGCAGACCTGTTTTCCAGCAGGTCAGCCCTTAACCTGTACTGGTGCAGGGGTTTATTCTTCCCTGAATGCAGGATCCTGCGCTTGCCTTTGTGGAATTTCATTCGGCTCCTCTCCACCGAGCTCTCCAGCCTGTCCAGGGTACTGTTGATGTGCTTGTCTAGGAAATCACCCCCTGACCTCTATCAAGCAAGCTCAGTGACTTTTACTCTGAATTTTGTTTTAATACACATTCATGTATTGGAAAATGTCCGGAACACACAAAATGTTTCCATAGTGGCTGCACT
This sequence comes from Dryobates pubescens, assembly GCF_014839835.1. Lineage (NCBI taxonomy): Eukaryota > Metazoa > Chordata > Aves > Piciformes > Picidae > Dryobates > Dryobates pubescens. Next base: position 15,792,131 of record NC_071620.1, on the reverse strand, counting down.
TGTTTGTCTTGTGTTTATCTTTCCTTGTTATATTTGTGGCTTTTTACAGCATCTTTCAGAATAGCAGTTTCCTGGTCCCTGAGAATATTTTAATTCAGAAGCCAAAGGCAAGTAAGGGAAATTTGTCTCCATAACCCCCTATTTATGCAGAAAATTTTTACTACTGTAAATAAATACTCATGTTATCATTTTGTTGGCCTAATTCTGAGAAAGTATCATTAAGTAGTGTTCATGACTGTAATAGGATTGCTGAGACATGTTTCAATTCATTGGCCTTTTGGTCAGTGCTTAGAATTCTTAAGACTTGTCCTATTACATTCCTTGGGTTGATGGTTGGACTCAATGATCTTAGATCTTTTTTTCAGCCTTAATGATTCTGTGATTCTGCTCTATGCTTTAGTGCTTCATTTGCACACAGGCTTTCACTTCTACGAGAGAGCAGCCTGAAAGATAGGCCTTGTTTCAATGTGCAACTGTCAGAGATCAGACTTTCTGGGATGTTTTGCATGGCATGTTTTAGAAGGAGCTCAGTTTCAGTTGCAAGCATGAAATTGTAGGCTGAGGGAGGTTCATCTGCCCCTCTACTCAGCCCTAGTTAAACCACATCTGGAGTATTGTGTACAGTTCTGGGCTGCCCTGTTCAAGAACAGGGAACTCCTGGAAAGAGTTCAGCTGAGAGCTATGAGGATGATTAAGGGACTGGAGCATCTCTCTTATGAGGAAAGACTGAGAGACCTGGGGCTGTTTAGTCTGGAGAAGAGAAGGCTGAGAGGGGTCCTTATCAATGTCTGTAAATGTCTGAAGGGTGGCTGTCAGGTGGGTGGAGCCAATCTCTTCAGTGATACCCAGTGATAGGACGAGGGGCAGTAGATGTGAACTCAATCACAGGAAATTCCATCTCAGCATGAGGAGAAAGTTCTTTCCTGTGAGGGTGCTGGAGCATTGGAACAGGCTGCCCAGAGAGGTTGTGGAGTTTCTTTCTCTTTAGACTTTCAAAACCTGCCTGGATGTGTTCCTGTGTGATCTGCTCTAGGTGATCCTGCTTTGCAAGGGGGGTTGGACTCTATGATCTCTGGAGGTTCCTTCCAACTCCTGACATTCTGTAATTCTATGTAATTGCTTTCTACATTTTTTTGTGTAAATCATTGATAACATGAGTGTGGGTTTTTTTTATGGCCATAGTTGTATCTGTGCAGAAAATCTCAGAGAGATGTTTATAGCTTTTCTAAATGCTAGATCATGAAATTGTTTTCCTCAAAGACACTGTCATGCATGTGCCACCGGCCAGAAAAGCTGCATGGCCTTTTTGATTCTTCCTCTTCTTTCTTCTCTAGACATTCAACACATGTCAAATTACTGTTACAAATTACAGAACAAAAATCTGTGAAGTATGACCCATCTCTTATTTTTTAGCTGAAGGCTGGGCATCTGTATTTGCAGCACAGTGCTGTGTAAATAATGAATACCACTTCCATGCTGTCTTTTCTCTAAATTGAAAGGAAATTAATAACCAGATTTCTAAGAAGAAATAAAATAAAACTGCCATCACTCTGTTCTTAAAACCAAAGCTTCTGGTAAAGATAACCAATAGTAGCACTTTCTGCTATAATTTCCCTGTAAAATTAAACAAAACCAAACAAAGGACCCCAGTGTTGTGCTGTGTCCATTGACCTCTGTGAAAACAAGTTTCAATTGGGAAGATCTTAATTTCCATCTTGTTCACTACATTTCTTATTGTAATCCTATATATAGGCTTTGATATCATGGTGTTTGGTTTTTGTTTTCTGACCTTGGTTGTTTCCTCCTGAGGTCTGATCGAGTCTCCTAACAGTACAAAAGCTCTGGGGAGACCTAATAATGACCTTCCAGTACCTGTAGGTAGCCTACAAGAAGGATGGAGAGAGACTGTTTACAAAGGCCTGCCGTGACAGGATGAGGGGCAATGGCTTCAAGCTAGAGAAGGGTAGATTTAGGTTGGGTGTTAGGAACAGGTTCTTTACTATGAGGGTGGTGGAACTCTGGAACAGGATTGCCAGGGAGGTGGTTTGGAGCCCCATCCTTTGAGATATTTCAGGTGAGGCTTGAGAGGGCTCTGGGCAACCTGATCTAGTTGAGGATGCCCCTACTCACTGCAGAGGGCATTGGACTAGATGACCTTTGGAGGTCCCTTCCAACCCAGACCATTCTATGACTCTTGTATGGGTTTAATGGTGTTCTACTAATTATCTTCCTATATTTGCTGATTAGGGGAACTCTTTGTGATTTACTTCTATAAGAGAGCTTCTCCTTGTGTGATGTCACACATCTTTCTCCTAAGTTTCTGTGTTCACCTTACCACATGGTGCACAGATCAGGACCTCTGATCTTTGTTGACCAGTAGTGTATATCTCCATATGACCACAAAAACGCGTTTCCCTTTTTGTTGCTTGGGAGGACCCTGTAATTTCCATAAGGCATAGCTGTGTTTGGAAACCTTTATGTGGGTGTATGGCTGTGCTTGTTAGCTTGACAGATCATAGGGTCACAGACTGTTAGGGGTTGGAAGGGACCCGTAAAAACCATCTAGTCCAAACCTCCTGCCAGAGCAGAATCATCCAGGGTAGGTCACACAGGAATATATCCAGGTGGGTTTTGAATGTTTCCAAAGAAGGAGACTCCACAATCTCTCTGGGCAGCCTGTTCCAGTGTTTCAGCACCCTCACAGTGAAAAAATATTTTCTTATGTTCACATTGAACCTCCTGTGCTCCAGCTTGCACCCATTGCCCCTTGTCCTATCATTGGACATCACTGAGAAGAGTCTGGATCTGTCCTCTTGACACTTGTCTTCACATCTTTATAAACATTAATGAGGGCACCTCAGTTTCCTCTTCTCCAAGGTAAAGAGCCTCAGCTCCCTCAGCTTTTCTTTGTAAGGGAGATGTTCCAGTCTCTTCATCATGTTTGTGGCTCTGTGCTGGAGTCTCTCAAGCAGTTACCTGAGGTCCTTGAACTGAGGGGAACAGAACTGGACACAATAATCCAGATACAGCCTCACCATGGCAGAGTAGACAGGGAGGAGAATCCTTCTTGACCAGCTAACCACTCCCCTTCTAATACACCCCAGGATGCTGTTGGCCTTCTTGGCCACAAGGGCACATTGATGGCTCATGATCATTCTTCTGTCCACTAGATCATACAGCTTAGCTCAAAGCTAATGCTAATGCTAATCTTTCCTTCCTCTCAGATGAAACAACCTTCATATTCCCTCAGATACAGCACAGAAAACACAGAGGATGGAGTAGAAAACCCTCATTAGCCACACAAATCATATTTGCTCTCTACCAGGCAAGCCTGCAGTGTACTCCCAGCTTCTTTTGAAATCAATCCAGTAATTGACTTCATCCCCAGGTTTAAAGGCTGGATGCTTTTAATGGTGGGCCCTGTAACATTTAGAAAGATTAGCATTCAGTGACATTTAGTTTCCATTGCTCTTCTGCAAGTGATGCCTTTGACATGGGAGAAGTTCCAGGTCTAAGAAAACTGACCCTATTTTACACTTCCTGAACCCAATACAGATTTCCTCCCCAAGTTCTAGTCCTTGTAGTTGTTTGACCTTGAAGCACAGTGCCTGAGGTAAAACACATTACAAGAAACACTCTGTGTGTATGCGATCTTATTGATATAACGTATCTTAAAATACCCTTCTGTAGCGTTTAACCTGTCAGCCATTTGTTCTTATTGAACTGACTCAACATTTTCAGTCCTTGTGCCCATTAGTGTGCATAAACGTCAAAACCTCTTTCCCCACAGCTTTCATTGTCATTGACAAATGGAACATCACAGCTGTTTGGAGGCTTCTCACAAATATGATGATGTTTGGTTGCTGGGGGTTTTGGGGGTTTTTTGGTAATTTGCTGAAAGCAGTACCAGCATACCTTTTGTTTGTTTAATAGTGTGTGCTTAACAAGATCCTTGCAGTTTATTGTACTACTGTGATTTCAAGCAAAAATTGCTTGAAGATTGTCCTGGATTAACACAGTCTGCTCTCAGAAGCCCCCATCTCTCCTCACACAGACAGAAGAGAAAGTAATACACACACACCCCCGCCAACAACGAACACCCTCTAGACTGAGATAAAGAATTTTGCTGCAGTTGATGCAATGCACAAATACCTATTGGTTAATTACCTATTGATTAGCCCATTTGCAGAAAAGTGCAGCAAAATGCAGAAGCAGCAGCAGAAACCTGAGACTGTGTCCTCTTGTTCTGGTGCTGGCTGCCTGGGAGAAGAGACCAACATCCACCCGTCTACAGCCTCCCTTCAGGTAGTTGTAGAGAGTACTGGAAGAGGTTGCAGACTTCCATTCTCAGAGACAAAACCCAACAGGGAAAAGCCCAAAGCAGTCATGCTTAAACTCAGTGGTGCATTGAGCAGATTGGACAAAAGACCTTCTGAAGTGCCTTCTTAGCTGGGATGATATGAAGAGGGAAACACAAAGATGGGCCACGAGCCTGTCCTGTAATCATCCAAAAACCTAGCAGGGGAGCAGTCAACCTCAACCACTTCAGAAGAAATCGAACTGGGTAACTACTTACCCACAAGAGAACAATAGTCTTTCTCCTCTAAACAGCAGATGGTTTCATTGACCTGGCTACTTCAGCCTTTATGTTGTGGGGTTTTTTCAACCAATGCATTCTATGATTCTTATTTCAGTGTATTTCAGTAACAATTAAGATGTTTTAATTATATAGGCAGGATCCTCTGGTAGCAAGACTTTCGTGTTGCTTCCAGTTTGCAATGTTGTTGGAACAATGATACTTTCTCATTTCAAGGGCAACAGGAAAACAGCTTCCTCCACAGGAGGAAGAGGAATTGCCCCAGCTGCAGTAACAGAAACAGAGGCAGGAAATAACCTGACATCCTCATTCTACAATTCCAACTGATTCATTCTCCAGGGCACACTAAGGAACATTTGGGGCCTTCTGCCATTTCCTCCCTCTTGCCAGTACAGCTCATCGACAAGCACCAGGAAAGCAGATTTATGCATTGTCTCTTTACTGGATTTTAATGTGGACCTCTCTTCAGGAAGGGATCAGCTGGGCTCTACAGCTCAAGAGAGACAAGGAACAACTGTATAAAGTTCTGTGGTGAGCCATGAAGATGACAGAATCAAACAATGCACTGGTGTGGCTCGCAGTGACTTTTTAGTTCATTTCCTCCTTAAATCCTCCCAGCTTCAGTTTGTGGCTGTTTCTCAATATGTACCTTTGTGGAGAGCCTGGCTTTGCATTTTCTATAACCTTCTCTTAGGTGTTGGGGTCTGTTGTGAGATGCTGCAAAGCTGTCTTATCTTGAGGCTGAGTCTCACAGTCTTACCTCATGGGGCTTTAAACTCAGCCCTGGCTGACTTGGGAGCCACCCCCTGAACTTTTTGAAGTCCATGAACATATTTCTTGTCCTAAGAGAGGCCAAAAGTGTGTGTGGTGCTCTGGGGAACAATCCCTTGGCTATGCTGCTGTTGGTACAGCCCAGTATCTTATGTTGAATGTCAGAACAGAGGTCCAATGGAAAACTTCATCACTTTCAGTGTGGGAAATAGAAAGTAGACATTGGCCATTTTAGTTGCTCCTTAAAAGAAAAAAAAATACCCACAACCAACAACAAAACCCACCCCAAGTCAAAACCAACCAAAACCCCAAACAAACATAACCCTCCCCAAACTAATACCCATAACTTTTAGTTTAAATCCTTCACTTCTTGTCCTGTCACAACAGACCCTGGTAAAAAGTCTGTCCCCATCTTCCTTTAGGTCCCTTTAAGTACTTAAAGGCCACAAGACGGTCTCCCTGGAGCCTTATCTTCTCCAGGCTGAACAGCCCCAACTCTCTCAGCCTGGCCTCACAGAGGTGCTCCAGCTCTCTGATCATTTTGGTGGCCCCGTCTGGACCTGCTTCAACATGTCCATGTCTCTCCTGTGCTGAGGAATCCGTAACTAGACCCAGCAATGCAGGTGGGGCTTCAGCAGAGCAGAGGGACAGAATCCCCTCCTTTCACCTGCTGCTTATGATGCTTTGGATGCAACCCTGAGCCTGCTTTGAGGAATTGTTCCTTTAGCTTTTCTAAACTCACTGGTACTCAAATCTCAGAGAGTGCAATTTTGCATTCTTGGTTTCAAAAATAAAGAGATTAATCCAGAGCCAGCATTTGTAGGACGTGTTCTGATTTGCTGTGTTTTAACACATGCAATATGCATCCGAAGGCTCAAAATAGGTCAAATTTGTGTTTCCCAGCTCAAAGTGCATATTATTAATGGAGGTTGTTCTGTAACATTGGCACGGCCATCTGTCACTGCCTTGTGGTGAACAAAATGATGAATTAATACAAGACCTACCCCATTTCTTCTCAGTTTCAAGAACTGTCCAGTGCTGGCGTTCTGTGAGAGGCTAAGCAGCCAGTAAATTATTGGCATTATTTTCCTAGCAATCATGCTCAGGATCTTGAATAGTTTTAATTAGTCAGGATTTCTTGTTCTGCAAATCACTGACAGCTAATTTGTTTTAAAACCACAGGGAAAAAAAAAAATCAGTCGTCTCTGTTTCTGCACTGCATTCTTTTCTCCTAGAAGTTCTCTATTGCTTGTGGTACTGACAAATTACTTTTAGCAGTAGTTCTTTTACTGTTGGATTGCCAGTTTAAAAAGAGCTTTGAAGAGCTGGCTGTGCATTTTGGATGTATGAAACGCTTGGTGCTAGGCGTTCACAGAATCTCTTGTACTGGTTTTTATGGATCCAACAGAAGGACTTGTTTCCGAATTTTGGCCTGAAAACTGCAAGATTTATGTAGTTGTTTGTAGTGTCTAGTTAACTGCACTGCCTCTAGAGGGTCAACCCACTGTGTGTCAGGTCTCTTCTGTGCTAGCAGAAAGCAAGGGAGAAGTTGCAGTTTCACCATAAGGAAAGTGGAACTTTTCATTGCATGTAGTGTATGTATCCTTCATTTGATAAAAGAGGAGTTACTGATGCTGGAAGTTACACCTGGCTACTGTTTTTTCTCCTGTTTTTGACACATCTGCCCTTAGGAAATGTGATTTCAACATGGGAAACAATAGCTGATGTCATATCCTTCTAGCCACCCAGATGACTTTCCTGAGGCCTATTTGTGTAGATAACTGTTGTAATTGTGGGAAGCGTCCTCATGTCTTCCTGTCACTTTGCATCCTTCACTGTCTGCATCTGTTGCCTCTTCCTTTTTTTGAAAGATTCACACCAGCCCTGCATGCCACACTCTAAATGAAATATTCACTGTGTCACCTTAGTGGATCACTGCAGAAGCATCACACTCAATCATTCTTTTCACTTGGTGGCACATTTGGCAAGTTATTTAGTCTGTTTCTCAAACTGGTGCCTTATTGTGAGGCCACCTTCTTGTCTACACCAAAAAAAAAAATTTATATGTACAGGGAAATACAATACAATAGGTGTGCATTTAAAAAACAAAAAAAAGTGATCCAGAAACATTCATATAATCATTAGGATGGGAAAAGACTTCTCATCCTGTCATGTGTTTTATGGGAGAAGCAACTGAGCCCCACCTTGCTACAACCTCTTCTCAGGTAGTTGTAGAGAGCAATGTGTCTTTTCAGCTTTCTTTTCTCCAAGCTGGCCAACATCAGTTTTTGCAGCTGCTCCTCATAAAATGTGTTCTCTAAACTTATCCCAGCTTCCTACTTCCTCTTTCCTCCCCCACTTCCTCTTTCCCCCCCACTTCCTCTTTCCCCCCCACTTCCTCTTTCCCCCCCACTTCCTCTTCCCCCCCCTTCCTTTAAAAATATGATGATTCCATAGGCAATTGCCCAAGAATAAGTACTGCAAGTACCAAAAGGTGGCCTAGAATGTGCCAGTGTCTTCATTCTTCACTGAGAGAGTTGTTCACCATTGGAATGGGCTGCCCAGGGAGGTGGTGGAGTCACCATCCCTGGAGGTGTTCAAGAGGGGATTGGATGTGGCACTTGGTGCCATGGTCTAGTCATGAGGTCTGTGGTGACAGATCGGACTTGATGATCTTTGAGGTCTCTTCCAACCTCAGTGATACTGTGATTCCATGGATCAGATAATATATTACACACCATCTGATTATAACCAAGTTGAGTAAATCAGAGGAAGACATAAAACAAAATTAGGAAGAAACTGCTGCTGTTGCTGTTAGGTAACTTGAGATGATTAACAATTAGCTTGTCATACCCTTCACTCCTGAGATACGTTTGTGTCTAATTCGATTGTTCATGAAAATAAAAAACATTTGAGATTCAGCCTCAAAGTCAGCAGGCTGTGGTTACTCAGACCACAAGTGGTGTTAATAAATGAACAATCATCCCAATCTAGTTGGAGATGCCCCTGCTCACTGCAGGGGATTGGATAAGATGACTTTTGAGGGTCTCTTTCATCCTGATGCATTCTATGATTCCATGTCATGGGTATGCATGCGCAGAGGAGTTGATATTAGGAGTGCAGTCATGGGCACAAGAGTAAAGTGTCTTCCATGAAGTGGTTCACCAAATCTGCACAACACTTATCAGTGCTGTTCACAGAGCTGTTCTTAGCAGAGGCCAGTGAAGTTACTTGTTTCATGTTGTTTTTTAATCAAGATCCTGGTAGAAGACACCACCACAGGCTGTAACATCACTGTCTCTCCACATGAGCAAGATAAAAAGATTCTTTAGGCTGACAGAGTAGCTTTTGCTGCTAAGCTTTTTTTTTTTTTTTAATTTTTTAAGCTGTTCCTGTCTGGTTGTATCCAGAGTAGCAGATTCACAGCCCTCAGGGATGTTGAGTCTTCTGAAAAAACCACAAGCAAATTGCCTTCATCATTTAATATCCTCCTTTGCACTTTCCTTTATGTGTTTTTTGTTGGTAGCTGTGCAAAGCTTTCATTGCAGTGTACCCCAGCTCCCTGTCTGTCAGTTCTGTATTAGAGTATAATTAAGCTTATTAGATATTTAGATTGCTTCTAAAATATTAATTATTATTAAAATAGAGGCAACATAATAAAAAGTGTTGTAGAACCGAACCAAATAGATTCTAATTGAATAGTTAGGTTAGAAAAGGCCTCTAGGATCATAGAGTTCAACCATTAAACCAGCACTGCCAGGTCACCTGGAAGCCATGTACCTCAACATCTTTAAATCCCTCCAGGATAAGTGACTCCTTCAGCAGCCTGTTCCACAGCTTGACAAACATTTTGGAGAATAAATTTTTTCTTAATGTTCAACCTAAGCCTCTCCTGGTTCAACTCCAGGCTATTTCCTCTAGTCCTATTGCTTATTACTTTGGAGAAGAAACCAACCCCCACTTTGCTACAACCCCATTTCAGGTAGTTGTAGAGAGTGAGGTCATCTCTCAGCCTCATTTTCTCTGAACAGCCACAGTGCCTTCATGTGCTTCTCAATGGACTTACGCTCTGGACCCTACACCCTCTTCATTGCCCTTCTCTGGACCTGCTCCAGCAGCTCAAAACTGACCCCGGGATTCGAGGCAAGGCTTCACTAGGGCTGAGTACAGGGGGATACTCCCTTCCCAGGTCCTGCTGGCCACACTTTTTCTGATACAAATAGCTTTGACTTTATAGTGTGTGAGTGTGTGCAGCTTGCATTGATTTTCTGTGAGTTCTGACAGGTCAGCATCCCGCAGTAACCATCTGTTTATTGTCTGGGATGGTGATTGCACCATTTCTCTTACAAAGAACACAACTTTGCAGTGGGAAGTCCAGTTAGATCTTTCATGGGTAATAATGGAATAACTTGCAGATTAATGGCAAGATAATCCATTATTACTTCATGTCATCAAGGCATTACTGAATTCCTTGACATGTAGGGAGGTAAATGGGCTTTGAACAACGTGAGAATCACAGAGGAGGTATTTGAAAGTGCATTTGAAGTACTTGGTAGGTGAAATGAAACCTGTTCAAATAAAAAAACAACAACCAAACAAACAAAAACACAAAACCCAAGCAGATTTCCTTAGTCCACAGAATCATTGAGGTTGGAAAATAACCCTAAGATCATCAAGTCCAACTGTGAATCCAACACCACCATACCCACTAAACCACATCCTGAAGTGTCCTGTCTACATGTTTTCTGAACACCATCAAGAATGGTGTCTTCACTTTACAAACACTGGATTCTTTGGTTCATTTTCTTCCAATATAAATCTGTTCTTCTCTAGTTTGAAGCCATTGTCCCTCATCCTATCACTGCTCCATCAGGTCCAAGTCCTTCCTGTACTGAGAGCTCCAGACATGGATGGAATACTCTAGGGCAGAGTAGAGGGGGAGGGCAACCTCCCTCAATCTGCTGGATACACTCTTAATGCACCCCAGGATACTATCGGCCTTCTTGGTCACAAGGGTACATTGCTGTCCTGTGATTTTTCCTTGCTATGAAGGTATTTAGAAGTTAATCATCCTTATGTATGAGAAAGATTTTTTTTATGTGAGGCTCGTGTGAAGAACCAAGGTGGGTCAAAGTACCCGGATGAAGTAAGATGGATGAATGGGTTTTTTTGGGGATGGATTTCAGAAGAATTACTACTTCTCCAAAGTTCTAACTGGAGTTCAATTTGGAGAAAAGGTGGTTTGGGAAAGACCTTCTCACTTTCTACAGCTACCGGAAAGGAGGTTGCAGTGGGGTGGAGGTTGCTCTCCTCCCAAGTTACAAGCAATACGACAAGAGGAAAAGGCCTTAAATTGTGCCAGAGAAAGTTTAGCTTGGACGTTAGGAAAAATTTCTTCACTGAAAGAATTGCTAAGCCCCAGAACAGGCTGCCTGGAGGCACCATCCCTGAAAGTGCTCAAAAAAAGTGTTGATGTGGTGCTGAGAGACATGGTTTAGTGGTGGGCTTGACAGTGCTGGCTAAATGGTTGGATTTGCTGATCTTAAAGGTCTTTTCCAACCTAAATGATGTGATTCTTCATTGGTGGTTTGCCTTTCCTCTTTAGAAGCCACATGCCCTCATGTGGGAGCTGGTCTGCTTCTGAGCTTACCATTTTCTGAAAGAATGAGCTGTGGGTTATAGGAATTGTGTTGGTGTGACTCCAGAAAAACAGTCACCTTCCTTGGAAGGAAATTGAGTTACATTTGAAGAAATAGAAATTGAGTGCAATTTACTGACCTGCCGACTGTCACAAGAGAGAATCATTCATGAAGAGGATAATTGCAGAATAACGTGGTTGTAATGAATGTGTGTATTTTAAGCCCATTTTATAAAGGATCTAAAAGCAGGCAGATAAGGGAAGTTAAGCGAAGGAGAGGAAAGAAGGCAGACAGATTATGGAAGGTGAGAATACAGAGAATGAGATTAAGGAAGCTCATAGTAGGGTGAGAGACAGGGTAGAAGGTGTTTGTAGAGAGGAGTGAAGAAATCGTTGGCTGGTTTTGTTGAGAAATAAGAAAATATGTAGGTGGGTTCAAAGAGATCAGTGATGTTTGGATGCAGGCTAGGAAGATGAGAACAGCCAACTAGGCCAGCTGGCAGACATAATAAAACCATCAAATAACACTGTCAGGAGAAAATTTGTTAGTCATAATGGCCAGCAACAGTGAATCCTGGAGAGGGAAATGACAGGCCTTCCATAAAACACTGAGAGTACTAGAATAGATGCAGTAGAGAATCAAAGCTTGCATCCAAACTAGCAGCTAGTGAAAACAGAAATGGAAATTCAGGAGACTTAATCATACCATCTGTGGGGTGTATATATTGTCCTAAAAGCTATTTATATATATTGTTTCCTTCTCTGTTCCTGCTTCTCTGTCTACTCTACCCTGCTGAGATCTCAGATGGAGTACTGTGTTGAGTTTTGGGCTCCCCAGTTCAAGAGAGACAGGAATGTCCTGGAGAGAGTCCAACAGAGAGCCTCAAGGATGAATAGGGAACTTGAGCACCTTCCCTGTGAAGAGAGACTGAGAGCCCTGGGGCTGGAACAGGTTGCCCAGGGAGGTGGTTGAGGCCCTTTCCCTGGGGATATTCAAGGTGAGGCTCAACAAGGCCCTGTGCAACCTGATCTAGTTGGGGATGTCTCTGCTGACTGCAGGAAGGTCAGACTGGAAGACTTTGGAAGTCCCTTCTGGCCTGGACCATTCTATGATTCTGTCCACCGTGTGTTCTTCTTTCAGCTCTGTGGTTCTTTGGAGGTCTCTGGGATACTTGGTGGTCAGCATTCCTGCTGCCTGCCTGCTTTCCTACTCTACCTGATATGTGATGTCTCCATGATGAAGCAATGGCAATGACAGTCTAGGGCAGGCTTCTCAACATTTGATCAAAGTAGTGGTGTGAGTTGCTAGAGTGACTTTAGATAGCAAAGCAGAGCAACTGCCTGACTCAGATGACCTTGTGCTTCTAGTGTTTGGCTGGATACAGTCCCTGAGACATTGTCCCTGAGCACAAGTCTTATGAAGAGCAGCTGAGGGAACTGGGGTTAACTTGAGGAAAAGGTGGCTGAGGGGAGACCTTCTTACTGTCTACAGCTACCTGAAGTGAAAGGTTGTAGCAAAATAGAGGGTTGTCTCTTCTCCCAACTCACAAGTGATAAAACAAGAGGAAATGGCCTCAAGTTGCAGCAGAGGAGGTTTAGGTTGGACATTAGGAAAAATTTCTTCCCCATAAGGGTTCTCTCTAGAACAGGCTGCCCGAGGAAGTGGTATTCCTGGAGGTATTTAATAGATATATATATGTTGTGCTGAGGTACATGCCTGGTGGACTTGGGTTAATGGTTGGACTGGATAATTTCTTCCAACCAAAATGATTCTGTGTGGTGGTGGGCTGAGGGGTTGTGACCAGCAAAGACAGTGGTCTCTCAGCAGGTAGCAGGGTCTTGGTGCCCAGGGCTGAACACTTGAGGAGATGATGTGCGTGGCCATCAGCTCAACAGAGACTGGGGCTTGTGCTGACTCAGTGTGCCTCCCTCTGCTCTCCAGCCCAAGCTCTGGGGTCCTTGGGGCTGTTGGTACATGGCTTAGGGAGTGTCCTCCTGTGTGCCCTGGGTTTGTTGCTGAATGTCACAAGCATGAGAAACCCTGCTACATCCTCAATGGAGAGTGATCATAGAATGGTGGAATTGGAAAGGACTTCTGGACATCATCTAGTCCAACCTCCCTGCTAAAGCAGGGTCACCCTCAATAGAAACAAATTTTTCCTCACATTCCATGTGGAAGATCTGAACAAATCCTGTCTCCTCTACCTTCCTGTTCCTCTTTTGCCACTCACACATGGCAGCTGTTCAGGTTATCACGCTTTGCCTCTTAAGATGGTGTGGTGATCTCTCCCTTTCTTCTGCTTTAACTAGCTCATAGGGAGCCCAAGATTGCTGGATGCAGCAAGCTTGGAGTCAGGCAGCCAGGCAGTGTCAGATACAGTCTCATTTTATGAGTCAGCAGCTCTCTAGTTTGTTAAAATCATGGGCAGTCATCAGCCCACAATGGTGTTTGGGGGTTCACTTTTCCAGGGAAGAATGGGCTCAGTTTTGTCTTATGGCTTGGAATTGTATTTTAATTTTTGCTTTAAGAGAAATAAACTTTTTAAAAAATGCTTTAAAATCCCAACACTATCATGACCACACAAAGATATTTTTATACATTAACTAAGTTCTTGGATTTTTCAGGAAATTTGATTTTTCTTGGGAACATTATTTTAGTCATCTCATGTCTCACTGGGTCATGACCTTATTGTACTGGTGCAGCAGTTCGGCCTTTTTAAGTTTCTTCTTCCAGGACATGTAAAAACAATTAAGTGGATCTGTCATACACCAAGTAGAAAGATTCATACAAGCCTGTTTGTTCTGTGTTTCAGATCACACCACCAGCTCAGCTGAACTTTAATAAAATGTCCTACGTGCCTCAAACTTTGCTTCTCACAGAATTTCCTCAAATTTGGAAATTTACTGACATTTATTTTTGTTTCTTCCAAGAGAAGAGTTGCTTGTTTCTTAGGTCTTCTATTTGACTTACTGCCTGTGTGTTTTGTTCTATGGATACTTTAATAGTATTTCTACCTGCTCTGGCCGACCCTGCTTTTACAAAGCGGGGTTGGACTAGATGGTCTCCAGAGATCCCTTCCAGCCCCTACCATTCAGTCTAATTCTGTGAAGTAATAACTTTGCCTTCTCATTTTTACTTCTTTTAAAATATGAACCATTTTAAGGCAAAACTTGAAGGCAGATTTATTTTCAGGAGAAAACCTGCAGAATTTTTAACACTTCTTTTGCTTTGAGAGTTTTTCATGTTGCTGGTTGAAAAATGGAACGTGTTTATCTGGACAACTGTGAAGTACTGAAATGAGATAAACTGTTGCAGCTATGGCTGCAATGCTCTGGGGACTCCTTAGCCTTGTCCCTACTGGGAATCCAAGTCTTTGATAGAAATTGTTGAGGGTTTTTTTCCATCTTTCTTTGTAGCTATTTTCTTAGAGTTTTGAATGTTAGTGTGTAGGCTGATTAGCAGGGACTTCTGTAAACACGCTGCTTTGATTTGCTACGTGCAAAACCTCAAACTGAATTTATTTACATGTAAGCCATACACAGCTGAGCAGTGAAGAAGAAATCAGATGAATTTTTAGGAAGTACTAAATCATGTGTCACATGCATCCTGGTTTGGTCAAGGGTATAGAAGCATTTTGTTCAGAAGAGACTTTTAAGATCATCAACTCGGCTGTTAACCCAGCACTGTCAGGTCACTGCTAAGCCATGTCCCTTAGCACTGCATCTACATGGCTTTCAAATCCTGCCAGGATTGGTGACTCCACCACTCCCCTGGGCAGCCTGTTCCAGGGCTTCACAGTCCTTTTGGGGAAGACGTTTTGCCTAATATCCAACCTAACACTCCCCTGGTGAAACCGAAGGCTGTTTCCTTTAGTCCTGTCTCTTGTTACTAAAGAGACCAACATCCACCATGCTCCAACCTCCTTTAAGGTTGTTGTAGAGAGCCAAGATCTCCTCTCCTCCTTTTATCCTTGCTAAACAGTTCCAGTTCCCTCATCTGCTGCTCGTCACGAGACCTGTTCTCTAGACCCTTCACCAGGTTTTTTGCTCTTCTCTGGACCTGCTCCAGCACCTCAATGTCTTTTTTTTTTTTGTAGTGAGAGGCCCAAAACTGATCCCAGTATTCAAGCTGTGGCCTCACAAGTGCCAAGTACAGGGGGACACTCACTAGCTTGGTCCTACTGGCCACACTATTGCTGATGCACACCAGGACACTGTTGGACTTCTTGGCCACATACTGGCTCTATTCAGCCAGCTGTTGACCAACACACCCAGGTCCTTTTTCACTGGTCAGCTTTCCAGAAACTCTTCCCCACACCTGAAGTTTTGCCTGGAGCTGTTGTGACCTGAATATAGGACTTGGCACTTGACCTTATTGAACCTCATAATACTGGTCTTGGCCTATTGACCCATATCCCTCTGTATAACCTCCCTACCTTCAAGGGTATGTGGCAGTAGATTTACTAGCTGTTACCTGTTTTTCTGGTGGAAAAGGCTGCAGCCTGTGAAAGGGAGAATTTTGCCCTTCTGTGATGACATGGAAGGTATATAGTACATACCAGATGTATGTGGAGCAAAAGATTGATTTATACTGATATTGACAGGGAGAATGTGAAAATAAGCGCAGAGTGGGAGTCACAAAGTGGAAGGGCCAAGGTGGGGGGGTGGGGTGGTGATTTATTGATTTGTCAGGAGGAAGGAACAAAGCTTTGAGAGGGAAGGATTTATATAAATGCAGTAATGCATCTTCAGATTTCCTTGTCAGGAATGTCTCATAGTGAGCTGTCTGCAGGGTCAGGGTGCTTCCTCCACTGCTGTATCAAGGTTTTGGACTACTCTTCTGAATTCTATTTTATTTAACATGCAAGCCATCAATTCTCAGGCCAGATACCAAATTCTTCAAGTGGATTGGCTTTTGTTTGTGCGTTATAACTTGTTTTGCTCATGGAAACATGGTGGTAACATATTTTAATGGATGTGTATAGAACTGCTCCTGTGTTTGTGGGCACAAGTGAGGAAATCTGCTGCTAAAAACTTTGCAGTTACAAGTGACTCAGTGGCCAGGCACTGGAAGTTGTATTTACATCTGGGGTTTTTTAGGGATGCTGTTGGGTTGTCCTGTTTCTTACACCACAAGTTGTAGTCCTGTAAGATTTTCAGAAGGTTCTTGCTACTTGTTTTGTTGTTTCAAAACGCTGGTAACAACTAAGTGCCCTTTTTGTTGGCTCTCTGAGGAATACAGGATATATTAACAAGAAACAGTTATGAAAAATGCATAAAGTGCCAGGAACTACTGCAAGCAAGGGTACTATAAACAGAGTCATGATAACCTGGTACACTTAGAGAGAGAGAGAGAGGCTCTTTCTGTGGTAAAACATCAGCCCATCTTGTTGCCAAAAGGAAAAAGAGCTAAGTAAACTCTTTTTTTCTCTTCTCCCTCTATCTCCTTGTGTTCCCTAAAGTCTGTCACCTTTTGTTTTATGTTAGCTTGCATGTCAGCTGTGGATGAATGTAGGATGTAGTTTTGATCTAGAACAGGCATAAAGATTTTTTTTAGGGACCTTCTGATTCATGAATGTGTTCTGCTGGTACACACTGAAGCAACATATGGTCTCTGCACAAACATATCAGACTCCACTTCAAAATCAAACCTTTGTTTGCCCTTCTCTCACATTCCTTGGGAATGCTTTCCCAGGCTTTCCATGACCCTTGCAAGGGTAAAACCCCATTAACTCAGAATGAAACTTTCTTCCTACCCAATCTTTGTGGGTTTGTGGTTTTGTTTTTTTTTTAATGCCAAAAAAAGATTTTCTTTAGCATAAACACTTTTCTGCTCTGTTCCCTTTACTCACCTGTCTGTTACATATTTATAGACACCTGGTATTTCCCCTGTCTTTTGTTTGACTAAACAGTCTGAACTCTCTTGTTGTTCACTTTTATTAATTCTCTGCCTTAGGTTATACTGAAGAAGAATAACTTTGTGTCCATGCCTGTCTGGGTGAGGTTTTACCAGTGATGAATACAATTCTGTACCTATTTCCTCTACCAATGAAACTGTCTTTAACTATGCCCTCGCTTCCACTAGAGCTGTATGACACTGGTTTTGGTTTATCTGCTGATAGAGCAAACCTTGTTTACCCAGGCTGTTACATTGAATCACAGAATGGTTTGACTTGCAAGGGACCTTTAAAGGTCATTTTGTCCAAACCCCTATGGTGAGCAGGGACATATTTAAGTATATCATGCTGCTCAGAGCCCTGTCCAACTTGGCCTTGAACAATTCTATGGATGGGGCATCTACTGCCTCTCTGGGCAACCTGGGCCAGTGTTTCATCACCCTCAGTGCCCTTGGTGCTGTGGGTTAGTTGTTTGGGTGGTGTTGGATTGGTTGATGGGTTGGACGCGATGATCTTGAAGGTCTCTTCCAACCTGGTTTATTCTATGTATCATAACTTCTATGTATCAATATTTTTTCATCTAGTCTAAATCTCCCCTATTTTAGTTTAAGACCATCACCCTTTGTCCAGTTGCAACAGGCCCTGCTGAAGAGACTGCCCTATCTTTTCTGTAGGTCCCTTTAAGTACTGAAAGGCCACAATAAGTTCTCCCTGAAGCCTCCTCCAGGCTGAACAACCCCAACTGTCTCAACCTGTTCTCGCAGCAGAGAGGTTCCAGCCCTTGGATCAGTTTTGTGGCCTACTCTGGACCTGCTCCAACAGGTCTATGTCTCTCTGCAGTGCTGAGGACTCCCTAGCTGGACCCAGCACTGTAGGTGGGATCTCAGCAAAGCAGAGCAGAAAGGCAGAATCCTCTCCCTCCACCTGCTGCCCATGCTGCTGCGCATGCAGCCCAGGACATGGTTGGTTCTCGCTGTGAGTGCATGTTGTTGAGTCACGTCCAGCTTTCACTCACCAGCACCTCCAAGTCCTCCATAGGGCTGCTCTCATTAATATTTGTGGGTTTGTTGTCTGGGTTGGTTTGTTGTTTGGGTTTTTTTGAGTTACTAAATGAAATCTCATTCCTGTTCTTTCAGTCCTCAAGATCATGCAGTTGTTCTGGATGGTTGGTTTTGCTTCATATTGGCTGTACCTCCCAGCTCTGTGTTATTAGCAAGCTTCATTGTCACTCGTATTTTAATTGCCAAGACAAATGAAAAAAATACTGAGGTCTGTGCCAAGATCTGTCCTTGAGGAAATCTGCTAATGACCTTTCTGCAGCTGGAAAGTACTTCCAGCATTACTCAGATCACTTTTTCTGCAGCCACTTCCATTTTATACTTTTAATCCTTGTTTTAATTCATTCCCCATGTAATGTGTTATTATCAGTCACTTTAGTGAAGGTGAAAGAGAAGCAAAGACTCAGTGCAATTGTCTGGACTGGTTAAGAGCCATAGTATATAGGTCTGGCTTTGTAAACCTGAGTTTTACGCCTTTCTGTGTCTGTTTTATTTGGAGCTGTTTGTAAGATTTTTGCATGGAGTCCAAAACAGTCTGATAATGTCCTCCTTTTTCTTTTCCCTATTTATTGGCTCTTTTCTTCTCATACTGCCTTTTCTGATTGGTGGAATGATGAGCAGCTTTTCCTGTTAGATGAGCTTTATTCATTAATTCTTCCAGTATCAAGGGTAGACACTATTTTACCTCTTGGTTTAAACATCTTCAATTTCCCCCACTGTCCTTATGGATGATTTAATTGATCTTCATTATTTTCTTTTGTGTCCAGTAAAAGTTTTCATTGTAGATCTCCACATGTAGGTTTTTTTGTTGGTTTTTGTTTTGTTTTCCCAGCTGGTCATACTAATTTAATTTAAAAAATATGTAGTCAATGGATTGAGCTAATGCAGCCCTGTCTTCTCATTTTTTTGGCCAGGGGAGCTTTTCACCAGACTTAAACTATCATGCTGGCAATAAAAATACCAGTAAAATATATTGCTGCAGAGGGGCTGAATAACAGCAAGGCATCACCAGCAGAGCTGTCAGATGTGTGGCTCATACATTATGCAGGCTATTTGCTGGCTGTCATGGCAAACTGGCTTCATTGTGTGGCTAGTGTGTCCCCATATCCTCCAGGGGTAACCAAAACAAAGGTGGCATCAACAACTGTACACCTGGATGTGCTAACAGCTTGTCTTACCATTTCGAAGTGGTAGAAGGTGCTGACAGATGGTGTGAATGAATTACCTTAGGAAACCACCTGAAAAGAAAACCTCCCTAGCCACATAAACAATTAAAGAGAGAGATGAGAAAAGTAATCATCCAGACTAATTATTTCTCTTCTGTGTGGAGCAGGCAGAGCACCCCTCCTGCAGTGTGGGTTTCTATATGTGCTTACGGATCTCTCTGTGGAGATTGTCCGATTGCCTCAAAGTCAACCACAAGGGTTGCTAAAAAGAATAAGTGAAAAATATTTGCTCTCCCTCCTGTTCTGCTTGGTGCCTTTTGATAGCATTTCCAGCCTTCAACTCTCTCTTTCAAGGAAAGGCTGAGAGACTTGGGTCTGTTTAGCCTGGATTGAGGTTTGGACTGGATGATCTTTGAGGTCTCTTCCAACCAGTTATATCCTGTGTGATACTGTGAGAAGACTGAGAAGGGGCCCTTATCAATGCTGATCAATATCTAAAGGGCAGTGGGGTAAGAGGATGTGGCTAGACTCCCCAGTGAAGACCAGTGACAGAACAAGGAGCAACAGGCACAAACTGAAATATAGGAGGTTCTGGCAAAACATAAGGAAAAACTTCTTTCCTGTGAGGGTGATGGAGCACTGGAAGAGGCTGCCCAGGGAGGCTGTAGAGTCTCTTTCTCTGGAAACATTTAGAACCAGCCTAAACTCAATCCTGTGCAACCTGCTCTGGGTCACTCTGCTTTAGTAGGGGATTTGGACAAAATGACCTCCAGAGCTCGCTTCCACCCCCCACTATTCTGTGAATCTGTGAGACATGGAGAGAGATAATGGTTTGTGTGTGTGTTTGTATATATATCCTTTGACAAAAGCCTGTAGAAATATTCTGTAAAATTTTAGGGCATGGTCCTGACCAGCAGTTGGGGGTCTGTGTTGGGGAGCTCCAAGCAAATTTTCATTGAGACTAATGATTTATTATTTTTTTAAACTAAAAATGATTCTTTTTTTTTTTTCTCTGTGTGTATTTTAAGACCACATAAACTTGATATTTGTGTGGAGCACTTAAACATATTTTCCAGTCATAGAGAGAATTTCCCATTATTTCCAGCTGTATTCTTGGAGAGACAGACTGAACATACAGTGAATACATTATCTGAATAGTTGAGGGGGTGAGGAGGAGGCTGCAGTGCAGAATTGATTTGCCGTCTCTTTACATTAAGTGCATAATTTGCAGGTGCAGGTAATATAGTGACTTTTCCAAACACCTTCCCACCTGTTCACATTGTTCTCTGTGGGCCTGTGACTGTAGTCTTTAAACTACATGAAGCAATGTAGGCAGTTTAAAAAGAAAGAGGGAGGGTAGGGGGTGGGGGTGAGTGGGTGTGAGGGTAACCCACAAAACCAGCCCAGGAAAAAGAAATCAATGAATTATTCTCTTGTCTTTAAAACATGTGAGTGGGGGGGATGTATTTTTAAGTAAAGCTCTTCCAAATGAATTGGATCATGCTGATTGTTAGCCTTCATTCATTTGCAAAACACATATTTTTCAGTAGTTTCTCTTGTCTGTAATCTTATTAACAATTATAGTGTATTGTTACAGCCATTTTTTTCCATTTTAGGAGTAGAGTGAGAGTACAGAGAAGAACAGACTGAGTTTTGTTACTGTCATAGCTTTTCAGAAGTCTTTTACTTATTTCGCAAAATCTTTATTGATCCTGGGTTAGTTCTTTGGCTGTTCTCATTGTAATGGTTTCCATTTGGTAACAGGATTTGTGCATCACAGGCTGATTGCCTAAATTGTCTCCACTGTGCTCATCTTCCCTCATTTTACCAAGCTTCTAACCAAAAAAAGCCTCAAATCTAAAATATATTTAAGCCCCTAAACCTGCAAATGTCCTCTGGCATACTTGTACTGAAGGGAGGTTGGAGCGAGGAGGGGATCAGTCTCTTCTCCTTGGTGGCAAGTGACAGAACTAAAGGAAGTGGTTACATCAGGAAAGCTATAGGCTGGATATTAGGAAATATTTTTTCACTGAAAGGGTTATCAAACATTGGAATCCTGGGCTGCATCAAAAGCAGCATGGCCAGCAGGTGAAGAGAGGCGATTCTGCCACTTAACTCTGCTCTGGTGAGACCTCACCTGGAGTACTGTGTCCAGGTCTGGAGGCCTCAATGTAGCAAGGACACACATGTGATGGAGCAGGTCCAGAGGAGGGCCACGAAAATGATCAGGGGGTTGGAGCACCTCTGCTACCAAGACAGGCTGAGGGAGCTGGGATTGTTCAGCCTGAAAAGAGAAGGTTCTGGGGAGACCTAATAGTGGCCTTCTGGTATCTGAATAGTGGCTTACAAGAAGGACAGAGAGAGACTGTTTACAAAGGCCTGGATTGATAGGACAGGGGACAGTGGCTTCAAACTAGAGAAGAGCAGATTTAGATTGGATGTTAGGAACAAGTTCTTTACCACGAGGGTAGTGGAACACTGGAACAGGTTGCCCAGGGAGGTGATTGAGGCCCATCCCTGGAGATACTCAAGGTGAGGCTCAACAGGGCTCTTGGCAACCTGATCTAGTTGAATATGTCCCTGCTGACTGCAGAGGGGGTTGGACTGGATGGCCTTTGGAGGTCTCTTCCAACCCAGACCATTCTATGATTCTACCCAGGGCAGTGGTGCAGTCACCATCCCTGGGGGTGTTCAGGCAGCGTGTGGACCTAGCACTTCGGGACATGGTTTATCATTGACCCTTCAGTGCTGTGTTGAAGGTTGGACTGGATAGGCTTTGAGGTCTCTTCCAATCAGATATATTCTATGATTCTATGAAGATGTTAGGGAGAGAAATCCTCTTCGCAGAAAGGAATACAGAACTTGTGAAAACCCCCACACAATATTTCTTAGCCCCTTCCACCCACTCTATTTGTAATAATGTGGAATTAATATATATAATTAATTTTTTTTTTGACAATTTATTAGGGGTTTTTTTGAGCCCTGGAGGTCAGGAAATGCAACTTGTGGAGACTAAAGGATGCATCTGATATTTCTATTAGAAACAGGATGACTGATAAAAGAGGAGGGTTGTAAGTATATGATCTTTAAGGACCCTTCTAACCTAAACCCTTGTGTGATTAATGAGTCAATTGAACTTCCACCTTTGTAGCATTTGATAAACTCAAAAATAAGAATCTCAGGATAATAAAACCAAAGCACAGGAGGCCTAAGGTTGTACTTAATTTAAGTCAACATTGACTTGCCTAATGCCAAGGTCACAGAATGTCTTTGTGGATTAGAGATTAAATGCAAAAAGCTTGCATGTATTAGGACCTGAATAAATGGATTAAGTACTAGCAGATGTTAGTTTAATTACAAGCAGGCTCCACTTGTTGTGACTGAAATTATGTATTTGGTGCATTACAGAACAAGTCAACAGCCCGGGCTTCAGCTGGCTTACAGTAGATCAATAACACATTCCTAATAGAATCATGGAATGGTTTGGGTTGGAAGGGATCTTTAAAAGCCAACTCTTCTTCATTGAGCAGGGATGTCTTCAACTAGAGCAGGTTGCCCAGAGCACCATCCAGCATGACCTGGATGATGCATCTACTACCTGTCTGGGCAACCTGGACCAGGGTTTCACCGCCCTTAGTGGGAAGAAAAAAGTCTTCCTTCTATCCAGTGTAAATCTCCCTCTTTTAGTTTAAAACTGTCACCCCTTGTCCTGTCACAATAAGTCCTGCTAAAAAGTCTCTCTCCATCTTCCCTTTAGGTCCCCTTTATGTACTGGAAGGCGATAAGAAGGACTCCCCGGAGCCTTCTCTTTTCCATGCTGGAGAACCCCAACTCTCTCAGCTGGTCCTCACAGTAGAAGGGTTCCAACCCTCGGGTCATTTTTTGTGGTCTCCTCTAGACTCTTTTCCAATAGTGGTCTTTGTGTTTGTTATAACACTGAGGTGCAGTATCTCTGGCACATTGAGCCGAAGTTGTCTGTGTTATGTCTTCAAATCCACACCAAGATTTTTTTATGAGTCAAAATGATACAGTAATTCATTGTTCAGTTCTGGGCCCCTCGCTATAGGAAGAACATAGACATGCTGGAGCATGTCCAGAAATGGACAGTGAGGCTCACCAAGGGCCTGGAGCACATGTCTCATGAGGAGTGTCTGAGGAAGCTTGGGTTATTCAGTCTGGAGAAGAGAAGGCTGAGGGAAGACGACATTGCTCTCTACAACTCTCTGAAGGGAGGTTGGAGCAATGAGGGGACAGCCTCTTCTCCTTGGTGTCAAGTGACAGGACTAGAAGAAATGGTTTCAAGCTGTGCTAGGGAAGGTTCAGGCTATTTCTTCACAGAAAGGGTTCTCAAACATTGGAATGGTCTGCCCAGGGCAGTGGTGCAGTCACCATCCCTGGAGGTGTTTAAGCAGTGTGTGGACCTGGCACTTAGGGACATGGTTTAGTGTTGACCCGTCAGAGCTGGGTCAAGGTTTGGACTGGATGATCTTTGAGGTCCCTTCCAACCATATATTTTCTGTGATTCTGTGATTTATAATTTGCCATTGAACTTCATTCCCTGGGTTACATTTTATTTATTACATTGTTTACCAGTAAGTCTCCTGTGCTCTATCACTGTAGTATATCAGTGCTCACTGATGTCAAGATCATCAAACCCCACTGAGCTTCTGTAGACGGTTTACTTATTTGGCACTTCTCTTCATTTAAGACATGGGCCTAATATTGTAGGGATTTGACAAAACCTTCCACTTCATGTAGATCTGTAAAATTAATCAGAACATACTTATATTCACAGGAGTCACCAGAAAGAACCCTTATAATTGAAGTAACATTCATTTTAAAAACCAGCTGTCCTGGAGGGAGCTGGTGGTGAATATCTGTTACAGGATTTTTATGTGAAAACTAGCAAATAGGGGGTTTGTTGGTTTGTTCTGATTTGTGAGGTTGGTTTTTTTCCCCAAAAAAATCTGCTAAGGCAAAGCACCACAATGAATTTTGTTAATGGCTGATATTAAGTAAAGGTAGATTTTGGACAGAGAAAGACTTATACATTGGCATTTGCAAAGCTTTTGAAGTGTCAGCATAGGAGAGTTGAACTGTAGCTCTGATTCTTTTAATATCCTTTTAGAAGTCTGTTTTACATCATTCTCATTTTTACATTTGGCTCTATTAGTGCAGCTGAAGATTTTAAGTCATAATGGTCAACCTTTTCTTTTTAACTTGAGTTACAGATTGAGAAAAATACAATTAATGCCTGTGTCTAGATTTTTGTCTTTCATCCATCTCACCTTACCCACAGTATAATTTATTAGTAATAATGGCTTGTTTCCATTAAACTTGTAGATTTCAGTTATAAGATCTTTTCAGACCTGGTTTCTCAGAGTTTATTTAAATATTCATTATAAAATGCTAACATGGAAGAAATATTTGACCTCTTTTAATGGTGAGCATCTGAGTGTGGTATTTGAAATTTGGGAAGACATGGATGACCTGTGGAGATATTGAAGATACGGGCTGCTTGCTGTGTGTTCACCCACTTGAGCAGTGATATTGTCTGAGGAATGTAGATTTTGGGGTCAGAAGGCTGTGGTAGTTCAGCACTAAGTGACCTAAACTAATTAATTTTGTATATCCTTTTATGGGAATTCAGGCTTCTTCTGGTGTCTCAGTAGGGGTTATGTGCATGGGCCTTACTGCTGTTTCACTGGGTAGAATTAGCAGTTTGTATTGGCTGATGCAAAGGATGGTGAGAAGAGTAGCAAAAGAAGACTGTGAGCAGCAATGATGCCTGGGAGAGGCAGGGATAAGCTGGTGGTGATGATCAAGGGGAACAAAGAGGGCAGAGGAGGAAGTCAAGCTAGTTAGATTATGACTTGGACTTAGAATTCTGTCCATGAGCTGTAGGCTCTCAATATCTGAAAAGATACTGTGTTCAGTTCTGGGTGCCACAGTATAGGAAAGACATTGAGGTGCTGGAGCATGTGCAGAGAAGAGCAGTGAGGCTGGTGAGGGGTTTGGAGGGCATGGCATATGAGAAGCATCTGAAGGAGCTGAGGTTGTTTAGTCTGGATAAGGCTAAAGGGAGATCTTGTTGGTTACCTACAGTTACCTGAAAGGAGGCTGTTGTGAGGCTGGTGTTGGTCTCTTTTCCTTAGTAACAGTGATAGGATGAGAGGAAATAGGCTTAGGTTGTGCCAGGAGAGGCTTAGATTGGATATTAGGAACAATTTCCTCACTGAGTGGTGAGACATTGGAACAGCTGCCCAGGGAGCTGGTGGAGTTGCCATCCCTGTAGGTGTTCAAGAAGCTGTAGATGTGGTGCTTCAGCATATGGTTTAGTGAATGTGGTAGTTGGGGTTACGGTTGGACTTTCCCAACCTTAATGATTCTATGTTACCTTTTTCCATGTAAAATTGCAAGCAAACCTCAATTTTAGTGAAGCTTGTAAGCCTCATGTTCTCTGAATGTTAAGGTAGCTTCTGTAGGTGATTTTTTTTTTCTTTTGAGACTATTTGCTAGCTTTCTGAAATCTTAAAGCAGTTCTAGCTATGAATTTGTTTGGTCTTTGTGTGTTCTTCAAGTCCAAAGTGAGGGTGAAAAAAAAAGTCTTTTCTACTGGAGACAGTGTTGTTCATCTTACTGCAGAGCAGGAAAGAATATAGGAAGACATTTTTACTGTTTATCTTTCAAACTGCCCTTATCTGTGGGAAATTATAATTTTCATAAGAACTGGGAACTTCCTGAGCTACATAAAAGCTACAAACTCTTCCCAGTTTGTATTCATTTTGGTTCAAAAGGGTTTATGCAAATAATGCCATCATCATGGTCTGTTCTTCAAGGTCTTTTTCTTCTAGTTAGCTTTTAATCTTCATCCATGCTCATACCTGCTTCCTTACTGGGGAAGGGGCAGGGGAAGCAGTGTTGGCTCTTTCAAGTGAAGCATGAAGAGGTGAATCAAGTGTAACTTCCCCATAGATAATAACTTCAGGTCTGACCACAGTTGAGGCCATTTGGCCTTCACATGGCTTCCCAATTTGTTTTCTTTCCAGTGAGCCTGGGGGTGGTGGACAACAGTAAAGGTGGAGTAGAAAAGGTTGTATCTTGAGAGTGAGGAGCAGGCAGAAGGAAGGAGAAGAGCATTGTTTGAACACAGGGTTAGTTTAGGCTTTATGTTAATTTTCCCAAGTGAGAAGACACTGAAGTCTTGTGTAGCTCAGAAATCTAGCTTTATTTGTAAAATACTGCAATAAGGTCATCCAGCTGAACAGAGGATAGTTTTAACTCGCATGAGAAGTATTTTATGATGCAGGTTTTGAATGAAATACAGCCTGGTCCTGAACCATCTTGGCTTAAGTAATACATGTTTGTGTTTTGGTCTGTTTTCAGATCTCCTGCACACAGGCAGAAATGGCAAACTCAAAAAGTACAACATAAATATTTGCAGATGGATATGGCATAAGTACAGGTGTTCCCAGTGGGCATTTTCTGAATCTGAGCTCTATTTACATTTGTCAGTAGAACACAAAGATGCTTCTTTTCTATGTCTTTTCCCACCCATGCACACTGTAATAAAGACCCTGTTTCTCTTATTTGTTTTGCTGGTGTCTGTTTGAAGGGCAAAAGAAATATGAATGTCTGTCTAGCACTTTCATGATTTCACTGTAAATGGGCAATGGGGTCTTGAATGAATTTGAAGTTTGGACTGGATGAAAAGGATTATAATTTATAGAAGTGAAGCAATCTTACAGTCATTTGTTGCTGTCTCCTATGCATTTATTTTGATTACTAGATTGATAGAGAAATGATATATTGTATTTGAGGAGTTAAGTGAAATCGTTCTCAGTTTCCAAAGGCATGAACAACACAGTTTCTGTTAAAATTACCTTTAAAAAAACTCTTGGCTTTGGGTAGAGTGATTAAATCTGTGTTCTGCATATACAACCCTTTAAAAAATCTGTTGCTCACTCATTGTTAGCCAGCTGACATATGGCTCATAACCAGAATTTTCATTTAGCTGAAAGCAAATAAAGCCCATTTCTTGAACAGTTAATGGGAAAGGGCCAGACAGAACTCACATGCTCCTGGAAAGTGCCAGTGGCTTCCCAGTGACAGTGGCACTGTGCCTGCATCCAAGGTTTCTGAGCAACTGCAGCTTCCTTGTTTCTTCCAGTCACTTGTATTATGCAGCTCCAGCCACAGAACCATAGAATGGTTTGGGTTGGAAGGGGCCTTTAAAGGCCATCTAGTCCAACTCTCCTGCAGTGAGCAGATACATCTTCAACAAGATCAGGTTGCTCAGAGCCTTGTCCATCCTGGCCTTGATGGTTTCCAGGGATGGGACTTCTGCCACCTCTCTGGGCAACCTGGGCCCAGAGTGTTTCATCACCCTCAACATTAAAAATTTCTTCTGTATATTTAGTCTAAATCTCTCCTCTTTTAGTTTTAAATGAAAAGGGAGGTTGTAGCCAGGTGGGGGTTGGTCTCTTCTCCCAGGCAACCAGCACCAGAACAAGAGGACAGTCTCAAGCTGCACCAGGGGAGGTTTAGGCTGGATGTTAGGAAGAAATTCTTCATAGAGAGAGTGATTGCCCATTGAAATGGGCTGCCTGGGGAGGTGGTGGAGTTGCCATCTTTGGGGGTGTTTAGGAGGAGACTTGATGGGGTGCTTGGTGCCATGGTTTAGTTGATTAGGTGGTGTTGGATGATGGGTTGGACATGATGATCTTGAAGGTCTCTTCCAACCTGGTTTATTCTATTCCTATTCTATACCATTACTCCTTGTCCTTTTGCAACAGGTCCTGCTGGAATGATTGTCCCTATGTTTCTTACAGACACCTTTTAAGTACTGAAAGGCAGCAGTAAGGGGCAGTGGGTGGAAGTTGAGGCATAGGAAGTTCCACGTAAACATAAGGAAAATTGTTTTCACTGTGAGGGTGATGGAACACTGGAACAGGCTGCCCAGGGAGGGTTGTGAAGTCTCCCTCTTTGGAGATATTCAAACCCTGCCTTGGTGCATTCCTGTATGACCTGCTCTAGGTGATCCTGCTCAGGCAGGAGAGTGGGACTAGATGATCTTTAAAGGTCCCTTCCAACCTCTTGCTTTCTGTGGTTCTGTGATTCCTTGGATACACAGTGTCACAGAATGTGATATTAAATGTTAATAAGCAGATGCAGTTTCTTGTTTATTTTCATGTTCAAGATGGATCCAGATACTGATCTAAAGACAAACTCCCTATTGGTATGTCTCTCTGTGCAGCATATTTCTATTCATTCAAACAAATCCCAGAGGAGTATTGATGCATATATTCATTGCACTGATCAGCAAAATTAGAGATGCCCACAGACAGAAACTGTCTGAAAAATTTGTCTCTGTGCACAGTAGTGTTTGGGGACTCGAACATGGGATTTGCTGTATCTTTCTAACAGCTTAAACTGAAATCCAGGATTTCAGAGAGTTCAATGCCCTTATGCTTGAATTCCACCCTAGAATTCTAATGAAATAAATACTTTTTTTTTTTTTTTTTTTTAATATTATGTATTCTCAAGGGGAGCTGAGATTTGTAGCCTCTCAGGGAGAAGGATTGGTGTTTGCATGCAAGAAGTGTGGATGTAATTATCTTTGGAGTCAGACGGAGTTCAGGCAGGTTTTTAGGCCATAAAAACCAATGATTGTTTCTAAAATAATTTAGAATGTTTTGCATTGAGCTAGATTTTGTTTTTTTCCTGTGACTTTTTATTTTCTTTCTTCCTTTCTCTAATTTACTTTGAGACCAAGCTAGATGAAATGGGAACTGATTGCATATGAAGTATGACTTCATGCTTTTTGATATTTTGCCATTGAGATTTCACATCCTACAGGGATTAACCCATCCGTCATTATATGACATCTTACATTCCTCACCAGGAATTAGAGTAATGTGCTCTGCCTTGGCTTTTGTAGTCAATCCCAGAATCAGAAGCTGGAGATAGAGCAGCCCTTTAGGATCACTCCAGCAAATACAATGCTCATCTCAGTTGAGCTGGTTGGGTAATTTTCTGAAACAACTTCTGTGTTAGGAGCTGCCAATTAGTAAAACAAATACTACTTCCTTCAAGTGAAATTCATTCCTTGGAAGTTCTAATGAAGTTCAGGGACCTCAGCAAACCTGAAAGCAAACCTGCTTTTCTGTATACCACTAGCTTGTGAATTGAGAAACTGTGTTTTGTAGCCTACTCTGAGTAAAGGAACTTTGGGTTCTTTACTGAGTGTTAGTTTCTCACTCCTCGTTAGTCTGGACATAGATTTGGGTGCTATGAGGGGTCTAAAGCACAAGTCTGATGAGGAACGGCTGAGGGAACTGTTCAGCCTGGAGAAAAGGAAGCTCAGAGAAGACCTTCTTGCTCTCTACAACTACCTGAAGGGATGTTGTAGTGAGGTGGGGTTCAGTCTCTTCTTCCCAGTGACACGCGGTAGAACCAGAGGAAGCAGCCTCAATTTCCGCCAGGTAAAGTTTAGTTTGGATGTGGGGAGACATTTCTTGACCAAAAGGGTTGTCACTTTGACTGCATACGAGCTTCCATAAAGCATGATTACATGTAAATAATATGATGGGAAAAGATGGCACAGGCCTTGTCACAAGTCCCTGTTGTGTAACACAGATGAATACATAGTATCGATAGTTCAAAGGTATTATTGTGGGGTTTTCGGGGGGGGAGTTCAGGGTTTTTGGAGTGGTCATAAAGGTTTATGTTCTTGAGGTCATGATGTTTGGTATTTCTGTGAGGAAAATAGTGTTTTCAGGTCACTCTTTCTGGAGAACAAACTGATAGGAATAATAACTGTGAGGGCCCTGGAACTCTGGTGGTTTGTGTAAGACTAAGGTACAATATGAGGATTAGCAATGCAGATAACTTTTGTTCTGCCCAAAATGTGGAGTGTTAATGTGTAACGCTGATTAGAACTTGGGCAAGGTGATGGGGAGCAAACCAACCTGCTTATCACAAGTAGAGTTAGAAGGATAAAGTCAGCCATCACTCATAACATGCCAAGTGACAACTTTTGGTCTTCAAATGCTGAGATAACCAACATTTACCATAGGTTACATTAGCCATAGGTTACTCTTAATTACTGATTCAGCCTGATTGCTCTTTACCTGAGAAAGCCAGGACCATTAAAATAGACTGGTGGTGGCTTAGTCTGGGGTGTGTACATGCACATGTGTGTTATTTTTATCTTTGATTAAAGGGATATTCTTTGGGGTTTGTTTCTTTGGTGGTGCAGATGGTGGCTCTGCAAGAACAAAGAGGAAAATAAAAAGTTCCAGGAATAGCTGAACTCCAGCACGCAGAATTGATTTCTGCTTATTATAATCTTGATGCTCTGCATTTGAACATCACTAGCTTCCCTCCAAAAAACACCTTAAATTTTTGTTTTAGTTTCTTCATAAAGTAGTCACATGCACCTTCAGAGTACTCTGAGATATATCATAGAATCATAGAATGGTTTGGGCTGGAAGGGACATTTAAAAGTCATCTAGTCCAACCCTTCTGCAGTCAGCAAGGACATTTTCAGCTGGACCAGATTTCTCATAGTTCTGTCCAACTGATCTGGAATGTTTCTAGGGATGGGGTATGTATCACCTCTCTGGGCAACCTGGGCCAGGGTTTCACTACCTGTGGTGTGAAAAATTTCTTCCTTCTGTCTTGTCTAAATCTCTCCTCTTTTAGTTTAAAACCATCACCCCTTGTCCTGTCACAACTGTCCCTGTCTTTGTAATAGGCTCTCTTTAAGTATGAAAGGCCACAAGGTTTCCCTGGAGCCTTATCTTCTCCAGGCTGAACAACCCCAGCTCCCTCAGCCTGTCCTCACAGTAGAGGAATTCCATTGCTTTCATCATCGTTGTGGCCTCCTCTGGACCTGCTCCAACAGGTCCATGTCTGTCTGCAGTGCTGAGGACTCCAGAGCTGGCCCCAGCACTGCAGGTGGGGCCTCAGCAGAGCAGAGGGGCAGAATCCCCTCTCTTGACCTGCTGCCCCTGCTTTTGATATTTTTTGTATCAGTAGTAAAAAAGCTGAGCTTCTTGATTCTTCCTTCTTTAAGGATGCACACTGTAAAATCTCCTGCTATTGCCAGTCATATTGACACCCATAATGATGTTTGTGCTGAGGTGTTTTGTGCCCTCATGCCTGAGAGCAGAGTCAGCCTTGGACATGGAGAAGAGAAGTGGGATCCAAAAAAGTAAAAATAGAACCAGAAAAGATATTGCTTTCTGGTGACCAGGATTTTAATGTGAGTGACTGAGTGTTTATAGAGAAACAAAAACATAGCAAAAATAGTTTTTAAAGCATCTTTTAAAATATCTTGTCTCTGTCTGTATTCCAAAGAGTAATCTTTGTCCTTTTACTGTTGTTTCGATGTGGACTAATAATCGGAACAAACAGAGTAGGTCAAGAACAATGAAACTATGTCAGGATGAATTGAAAACTTTGTTTTTCTTCATTTGGAGCTGTACTCTTAGCAGACTTGATGCTTCATCTTGAAATAATCCTGGGCAAGAATTTTAGTCTTTCTCCATTTTCACTGGCAGATGGTCTTAACTTTCAGATGGACAGAGCTGAGTTCTAGAAATGGGGTTGAATCTGGTTAAATCCACATAAACCTAACAAAAAAAAAATTGGACTTTTTGTGGTGCATTGGTGAATGGAAGCTTGCCCAAGTTAAGGGCTTTAGGATTTGGCTCCAAGTCTACTTTAAATCTTCATTTCCCAGACATAAACTGTTCTACTAGAGGCATTCAGATATTTGAGAATATGCTGCAATTGTATCTTTGCATGTTCTGGATGTGCTTTGACTGAAAAAAAATAGCAGATGTTTGACCTGTGGGGTGTACTTCCCCTGGGGCAAACCTTTCCCAGGTGTCCAGAGCATTCTTTTTCTACCTGCTGACAGGTATTTTTGAATTATTATTATTGTTTTGAGAGCTGTTTTTGTCTTCTCCTCCCAGCTCATCTGGATACTGTGCTAAAACATCTCTTTACCCTACTAGGAAGCTCAATTTGTTCATCGATTGAAAAATGTCATGGAAGAGGTCAAGAATAACTCTTTTCACAGAATCACCAAGATTGGAAGAGACCTCAAAGATCATCAAGTCCAACCTGTCACCACAGACCTCATAACTAGACCATGGCACCAAGTGCCACGTCCAGTCCTCTCTTGAACACCTCCAGGGATGGTGACTCCACCACCTCCCTGGGCATCACATTCCAATGGCAAACGACTCTCTCAGTGAAGAACTTTCTCCTCACCTCGAGCCTAAACTTCCCCTGGCACAGCTTGAGACTGTGTCCTCTTGTTCTGGTGCTGGTTTCTTGAGAGAAGAGACCAACTGCCTCCTGGCTACAACCCCCCTTCAGGTAGTTGTAGACAGCAATAAGGTCTCCCCTGAGCCTCCTCTTCTCCAGGCTAAACAATCCCAGCTCCCTCAGCCTCTCCTCTAGGGCTTGTGCTCAAGGCCTCTCCCCAGCCTCGTTGCCCTTCTCTGGACACATTCAAGTGTCTCAATGTCCTTCTTAAACTGAGGGGCCCAGAACTGGACACTGTACTCAAGGTGTGGCCTAACCAGTGCACTGAACTTTGAGAAAATTGACTTAGTACTATAGATATGTATTCGTTATTATGTCTGAGATGATCTACCAGTTTTAGTAATGAGTAGCATCTATGGTCTTGGTTGTGGGGTTTCTTTCAGTGAAATAAGAAATGCAGGTGGCTGAGGTGGAATGTTTGGGTACCATTAGCACCCAAGTTATACCAAGATTAAAGATTTCTTTGGATCCAGGAGTTTTGATCTTGAAAGAAGCATTGATTAAAAACTCAGCTGTTAATTCCTGGCCTATAACTTCTTTAAAAATAAGCATAAAAATGCAAAAAAGTTTCTAGATGTTGAAGTTGGAGGGAAGTGATGTTTCCTCACTCACAGCATCTGAAGCTAATTTGAAATCTACTGATTCTGCTGCCTGCAAATAAACTAAAGTTGGCCTCAACATCTGGGCAGGTTATTATTTTTGGAAATCCTGTGGACCACTCAAAAAAAAAAGGGGGGTGGTGGTGGAGTGGAGGACCCACTTTTCTTTACTCCTCTGCACAGGGCTGTTGGAGGAGAATGGAAGCTTTCTTCTGAAATGTCAGATTTATTATGCAGAGATTGCACAGAAAAGGGTGGGGGTCAGACTCAGATTGCCAACTTTTCCTAACCACAAAACAGGATGTGCTCCCCTCTCCCCACTCCAGGACTTCATCTAATAATCAAACCATTCATAGCTGTTTCAATCAGCATTTTAATACTGGCCTTTTCTTAAGCTCTTCAAGTATTCCTTAGCTAAAAGCTGATAAATGGCTTTGGCTTATTGGGCTGAAATTTATCTCTCTGGCAGGAGAGATGAGCTAAATTAACAAAATGTAGAAATTGAATTGGGAGTCTGTCTCGTGCCTAATCACAAATATGTTGTGTGCTCTCCTAAATCTGGAACTGCCCCTCTAACTTTGTAGGAGGAGTTACATGAGCCTCTTTGCTGTTCATGTTCTGTATCATCATCCACAAAGGCAGCCTGTTAGGCTGTAAAGCACAGGATGCAGCTTCCACAGCACTTCAGAGATTAGAAATATTTTTATCAAGCTCAAAACAAATTGTCTTCCACATACACAAATAATATTTTGTTGTTCTTTGGGATATCTTAGGTTCTACTTCCCATTTTTGGGTGAAACCATTCAGTATTTGTCTGCTTCTAGAATTTCATTTCTATTCGTGCACTTTTGGCTAAAAAGAAACAAATTTACCTGTTGATTGTCTGCTGACTGAGAGTGTGAGAGCATGCCATACACAGTAGTGTCTTGCCATGCTAATAAATGGAGTTGAACTAAAACCTGTTACACCCACAAAAAAAAAGAAAAGATTCCCAGGATTCCCAGACATTTTGATGCGTTGTAGTTTAGATCTAATGTTGTTGGTTTCAGCGCATAGTGCAAAAATATTTCTAAAGGGCAGGTTTCTACTCACAGAATCATAGAATTGTTTAGGTTGGAAGAGACCTATAAGATGATCACCCAGCACTGCCAAGTCACCACTAAACTGTTAACCTGAGCACTACATCTACATGTCTTTGAAGTCTCTTCAGGGGTGGGGACTCCACCACTTCCCTGGGCAGCTCATTCTCCCCAAAATTTTTCTGTTTGAATGAAAGTCGCTATAGGACCATCTTGTCTTGAGATACTGTGCAAGGCTGCTAATGAATGCATTTGGAAATAATTAAGGACTGTTACATCTGCCATCTTGGAGGGTGGAAATACTCATGTCCTTCTGTGCTGGGGCTGCATCCCTGGACTGTTCACTCCACCATGTTGTCAAGGAGAAAATGACACAAATAATGAGGAGACAATGGTGCAAATATGACTAGGAAACTGATTTTGCTGCTCGAGGTTTCCTGATTGCTTTGTGTGATTGTGAAAAAGTGGTTGATTTCAGAGTGAACTAATCACAGAGCTATCAGAACTCGAAGGAGCCTCAAAGGTATCTAGTTCCACCCCACCCTGCCATGGGCAGGGACACCTCACACTAGATCAGGTTGCCCAGAGCCACATCCAGCCTGGCCTTAAAAACTTCCACCACCTCCCTATGCAACCCATTCCGCTGTCTCATCATCCTCATGGTGAGGAACATTTTCTTAACATCCAATCTGAATCTACCCACTAATCCTATCACTAAACATCCTGTGACATCCTAAAAAGTCCCTCACCTGCTTTCTTGTGGGCCCCCTTAGGATGCTAGAAGGCCACAATAAGGCCTCTTCAGAGCCTGCTCTTCTCCAGACTCAACAACCCCAGCTCTCTCAGTCTGTCTCCATAGTGTTTGTATGTATATCTGCCACCACTTTGGAGGAGAGGCAAGAATATATTTTTTGGGAGAAGTTGTACACTAGTAACTGCAGGCTTATGTTTGAGTACATGGGGTCACTTTGCTACAGGGCTGTCACATAAATGTGGTAAAGTCAAGTACTTCTCTGTGGATAAGTTTCTTATTTGTATAAACAGGGTAAGGATATTTTCCTTTTTCCCTGCTCTGAATGGTCTTGTCTGCTGAAGTGTTCTGCTCTTTAATGTGCTTGAGTAGTCCCTGCCACTGTGAAGTACTCATTTGGTTGGACTTTTTTTAACTGGAAAGACTCCCATCTAGTTTTTCTGTTCATGGGCTTTTAGAAAGATAACTCTCAATGTATCTGGTGGGTAATTATAGTAAACCCCTCTTTCTCTAGCATCCTTTGGAGAAGTGTTTAGATTTTCCACATTGTATCCTCTCCCTTTTATCATCAGAGTTCCTCCTTCTGAGAAACCTGTGTGAAGGTGAGGAGGAAGCAACAAATGAAAAGATAAGAAACTGAATGTAAAATGTCTTTTTGATTTTACTATGACTAGAGTTTACACTGGTGCTTTTCCTGAAAACCTAAAATGTTGTATTACATGCTTAATGAATTCATAGCTCATGTGCCACAGAAGTTTCTCTCTTCTCCACCTTCTCAGCAGCAGTGTTCCATGATGATAATGAGACAAGGTACCTTTTAAGAGCCATGGATAACTTACAGGAACATAGCTGCACAGTTTTCTCCAGTAGTGAGTTTCTCCAGTTCTTGCTTACCTTTCTGAGAGCTGGGATTGTTCAGCCTGGAGAAGAGAAGACTCTGGGGAGACCTAATAATGACCTTCCAGTACCTGAAGGTGGCCTACAAAAAGCATGGAGAGAGACTGTTTACAAAGGCCTGTAGTGATAGGACAAGGGGCAATGACTTCAAACTAGAGTAGATTTAGATTGGATGTTAGAACAAGTTCTTTACCATGAGGATGTTGGAACTCTGGAACAGGTTGCCCGGGGAGGGGGTCAGGGCCCCATCTCTGGAGATATTCAAGGTGAAGCTCAGTATGGCTCCAGGCAACCTGATCTAGTTGAGGATGCCCCTGCTGACTGCAGAGGGGATTGGACTAGATGACCTTTGGAGGTCCCTTCCAACCCAGACCATTCTATGATTCTATGATTTTCTCTGCTTCTCATGGGGTGCTCCCTACTTCAGTTGTGCCAGTGCTGAGTGCCACAGGCAGCTATGTTGGCATGGCTGCAATGATGGCTTGGGCATCACAGGGGATGCTTGGCACAAGGATGCCCTTAGCTTTGCTGCCAAAGATAACACAAGTCCCTAAATGCGAAAGCGTAGGCCAACATGCTCCACTGTTTTGTTTTTGCATCAAGCAGTTTTCCTTCAGAAAACAGGGCTGCTGTTTCCATGCCAGCAGGAGCATGCTAACTGTTAAATAATCTTGTGGCAGCTGCTGAGGAGGAGAAATGTTGGTGCCAAGAGCCCCATGTGCTGTGCTACTTGGGATTTGCTCAGCGTGGAGGCAGCAGGATCTGCGAGCTGACGCCTTTGTGGATGGCTCTTGGCTGGGGCCAGAGCAGCAAATGGAATACTGGTGAAGCTCAGCAGGCATCGTGGTAGTGTGATGACACCACCACTGTCAAGTCTAAATGGGGTATAAATTTGTTTTGTGTTGTTGATGGCAAAACATGCCCCTGTAGCTGGAGGCTGCACGTTTATCCTTCACCCTTTGATTTTACTACATCAAGCTAGTGGTTGTCAGTCACAGCTGCTCTCCTTCTCCTCAAGGTGGAGACTAAGTGGAAATTTAAGCATCTTCCAGTGGACTGTGGCTAGGCACTGTGGCAGTCCTAATGTACTCTCAGTCTCTCATAAACAGTGTTGTAAAGGGAAGAAATCTTTGAGACTGAGTGGCAAGCTTGGCATCACATTCTCCCATCATTCTCTCCCATTTTTTCTTATATTGAATGGTTCCTCTACATGTCTTGTCTCTGAAATTCACTTTCAGAGTATTCATTGTTAGTATCTAGCAGTGTGAGTTATTCAGATATTGGGAAGATATTTTACCTCAGGTGTGTAAGATTTCATTTTGACTTAGCTATTGAAGTGAAAATATCCTCACACCTTCCCATCTTATAACCCAAAACAAGACCTTTTTCTGGTGTGACAGCTAACATATAGACAGAGCAGAAACAGATCCATGTGCATCCAAGCACACTACAGAGTGTTTCACCATTGTTTTCTTTTTACAGTTAGAAAACTGAATAAAGCAGGGAAAAGTTCATGTTTTCTTTTTAAACTGGAAAATATTTTTATTTTTTTAATCATAACTAATTTATTTCCATCAACCTTTTTTATAATACTAATTAATATTTTCACTATTTATGAGCAACCTGATCCAGTTGAAGATGTCCCTGCTGACTGCAGGGGAGCTGTACTAGGAGAGCTTTAAAGGTCCCTTCCAACCCAATGCATTCTATGATATAATGTCCTCAAAATGTACTGAGGGGCCCAGAACTGAGCACAATACTCAAGGTGTGGCCTCATCAGTGCTGACTGCAGGAGGATGATCACTTCCCTCTTCCTGCTGGCCACCGCATTTCTAATACAAGCCAGGATGCCATTGTCTTTCTTGTCCACCTGGGCACACTGCAGACTCCTATTCAGTCGACTGTCAGCCAATACCTCCAGGTCCCTCTCACAGTCACAGCTTTCCAACCACACATCCTCAAGTCTGTAGCTTGCCATGGGGTTGTGAACCAGGTGCAGGACCTGGCACTTGGCCTTGTTGACCTTCATACAGTTAGCCCATGGAGATAACCTGTCCAGATCCCATTGTAAAATTTCCCTTCCCTCAAGCAGATCAACAGGGCCACCCAGCTTGGGGTCATCTGCAAACTTACTGAATCCCCTCTTCCAGGTCATTGATGAAGATATGAAAGAGGACAGGCTCCACTACTGAACCCTGACAATCTGGCTGGCTGTTGTACATTGATCTAGGTGTTGATGACAAGAATCCTCTGTGTTGAAACAAACCCCAATATTATTCTGGCACATTTCTTTTCTGGAGCTACAAACTTCATCCAGGACCAATTCTGGTCAGTTTGCTCATAAAGACCACTTTGAAACCCATTGTTTATGTTCTCAACTGGTGTACATTTTTGTCTGTTTACTAGTGAAAATAATTGCTTAACCAGATAAAAATTTACAGTGACAGAAGTGCTCTTAAATAAGCACTGTTATGGAAGATTGTGTTAAGTTTTTACTGCTGTTATCTCCATTGTATATAACCCCCTTGTCAGTAAGGGATCATTGTCTTCCCTTCAGAGATTGTGAAAAAAACAGCCACTTTTTTCCCCCCTTTTTTTTTCTTTTTTCACTTGAAGTGCAGCTTGATGTTTGTACCTTTCTTTAACTTTCAGGCTATGTTTAAATCAAATTTAATGTACCCTTCACTTAGTTTTAATCCTCCAGGATGTATATTATGGTCTTTCTCAAGAAATGAATCTTCTGGGACTCTCACAGGATTCATTTCTCCAAACTGAAGATCTTGCCCAATTAAAGAGATGCTGGGTTTCTTGGTTGGCTTGCTTTTGTGACTTGTTTTTGGGGGTTATTGTTTGCCCTTTTGTTGTTGTGGTTGGTTTTATGCATTATTTTTGTTTGTTTGTTTTGCCTTTTTTGGTGTTGTTTTTAATTGAGAAAAGTAAACTTATGCATTTTAAGAATGTCCACATTAAGACCTTCAATTTACCTCTGTCTTCATGCGTTCAGAACATGCCTAATGATGAGAAGTTTTTACTTGCTCTGTTTCCCCCTGCAACAAACAGTCCTTTACTTTGTGGTTGGCTACAATGAGAAATGTAGAACTTTTGTAGTGGTGAGCCTACACCCCTAATTTCCTTGGTGGGATGTGACCATTTTACTATTTATGCTGATGGGATGCTGCATAATATCATTGGGTATGATCAAGAGAGTGGCTTGACTCTGAAGAAATATGTAGTCAGACTTTATGTTGAGTTAGATATAAACAGATTAGAATTACTAACTGTGTGGGAAGTTTTCTTCAAGTTAAACTTCTTCTTAACTTCCCACATTCAAATGTTCTTGGATAAGGACACAATGGTTTGTTATATAAACATGAAAAGAGGTATTAAATCATTCTGAATTTCCAGTCTTGCTCTTAAAAATTGGCTGGGATCTTATCGAAGGTCTGGGGGAGTTTCTGCAAATCCTGTTCCAGGGGAAGAAAACATTGCTACACATGCCATGGAAGGAGTGTGCCTAGTCGGTTGAGAGAGGTTATTCTCTCCCTCTACTCTGCCCTGTTGAGACCACATCTGGAATATTTTGTCCAGTTCTGGGCCCCTCAGTTCAAGAAGGACTTCAAGGAACTGCCTGAAAGAGTCCAGCACAGAGCCACAAAGATGATGAAGGGAGTGGAACATTTTCCTTATGAGGAAAGGCTGAGGGAGATGGGGCTCTTTAGCTTGGAGAAGATGAAACTGAGGGGCAACCTCATTAATGTTTATAAATATGTGAAGAGTGAGTGTCAGAAGGACAGATCCCGGCTCTTCTCAGTGATGTCCAATTTTCTGCATGAACATAAGGAAAATCTTTTTCATTGTGGGTGTGACAGAGCACTGGAACAGGCTGCTCAGAGAGGTTGTGGAACCTCCTTCTCTGGAGACATTCAAAACCCACCTGGATGCATTACTATGTGGCCTGTTATCAAGGTGATTCTGCTGTGGCCAGGGTCTTGGACTAGATGATCTTTCAAGGTCCCTTTCAACCCCTAACATTCTGTCATTCTGTGAGAGTCAGTTGGGTTCTCCAGAATAAGTGATCAAACAGCTACAAAGTCTGCCAAAATCTGTGTGCTGTGATTCTCTGGGCCCTCCAGTATCCTTCCCTGGTTCATAGTTATGAGAAATAGTTTTGCAAGGCAATCCGTAGCAATCCTAAGTAGATGCCTGTAGTAGATCAAAACTTCTTCACAAGAAGAGAAAATTACTTGGTGAGGTTGAACTGGATGATCTCCAGAGCTCCCTTCCAACTCCAATCAATTTGTGATTTTGTATTTCAAGGAGGGGAAGGACCACACAAATTCTCTTCAAACAAAAAGTGATTTTTAAAATTGATTTTATTATGTAGAAGAAATATCAGTTTGAAACAGAGACATGACAAGTGTGAGGAGCTTAACATCTGCTTTATGCAATTGACAGATATCCTGGAGATAACTATTTTTAAAGTTCTGTTTCCTTTGGTAAACACTGTGTGGCTTCGTAGCACTGTCTGAAGTGCTCCTTCATCTCCCAGATTTATGGCTTGCAGTTCCACCCCTCTGAGCCCCATTTTTGTTTTTTTTCCTTCAGTGATGGACCAAGAAAGGAAGTTTATCTATCCTTTCCCTCACTGGAATAAATAATGGCAGAGTTTTAAACACTGCATTCATATTTGTAACTCTGCTAATGACACTCATATTTCTTAATGTTAACACCTCTCTGATCTTTTGTCATGTTAGTCTTCCTCAGAAGCGTTTGTCTGGGTTAGGATTTTTTGCCCCACCATTCATCTGATGCAGGGTTATTTTATGACTGGTGTCAGTATAAGCAACAGCTGGCAGAAGGGGAAAAGAAAAAAAAAAGACTTGGTTCCTTCTGCATCTTAAGTCAGTTGATTTATGGTAATGTTATGCACTTTAAAAGAAAATGAGCATGGATGGCTGTGGGAGATTGGTAGCATGCTGAAATTTTTACTTCTACTCGCTGGAAGAGTTTCAGTAGCTGTTTCAATGTCTGATAGATTCTCAGCAGCTGTAAGTGAAGGTCTTGGTCCCTTTCTGCTCATGAAGACCTCTCTGTCACACAAATGTCTCCACATCTGTCCCTGGTTCATGCTGTGTTTAGTCATAGCACTGTGTGACGTTTGGTCGTCATCTGTGTTCCACGTTTGCTGTTATTTTTAGTCTGAGTCTTACCAGGGTTATGCAACTGTAACAGCACAACTGCAGTGCTTTCGCCGGATGTCCAGGGGGCAAGGAACACGCTTTTCTCATCCCATGAAAATGAATGAGAAGCAGAGTGATTTCTTGAGGTCCCAGTTACTTTCTTAGAGAGAGAAGCTTGGAGACAGAAGAGCTGTTGTTGCTGAGGCAGGGACGAGAATGCTGACAGTCTCCTTTCCACAGACAGCCGCCTCGGTGTAGGAATGTGAAGTCTTCTTCCTCTTCCCAGACCAATGAACAAATTTATACGTACAGATAATTCGAAATGTTGTGACTTTGGTGAAATGACCTCCTGAAGCTGAATGCTCACAGTTTTGGTGGCTGGCATGCAATCCTGATCCATAAAGCTTGAGGACAACAAAGGTCCCAGATTTGCTGTAATTTTTTTTGTTATATATCAAAAGGGAGACTTTGACAACTGCATTTTATTTTTCTTTTGGACAGAGGTTAGAGCCACTGCATTCTGAGTGGGGCTTACTTTGGCATGTGTTGATTGTGTGAGGTGAGTGGGGAAGAGCATGGCTGCAATGAGCTTTGATCACCGTGAAGAGACTGGAACTAAAAGATGTATGTGTAAAGAAGTGTCAAAAATTCATAAATCGAATCACTCAACCAAAACCCCTAGCTTTGTCTCAAATTCATTGATTGACTAAAAGGTTACCAACACAATACAGAAATATCAAAGCCTTATGGCACTCTAAGAGACAGTGGGTTTTAATTTAGTTCCAGTCTGCCACTGAGCTTGAAATTAGTTACAATGTTCATCAGACCTTTCTAATGGGGAAAAAACCTTGCTGATGTTGGTGTCCACCATGTTTTTGTACAGTGCAAATCCACATGTACTTAGGTGTGTCAGCAAAGCACACTGACACTGGATTTGCTTGGGAGAGTAGATACTCCTTTAAAATACTTTATTCTCAGTAAGGTGGTGACTGTGGTGCGCTCACACCTAGAGTCCTTTGGGTTGAAAGAGACCTTTAAGATTATGAAGTCTCTTCCTGAGGTCTTCATTTTCTTCATGTCAAAGACAGCTGAGGAGCATAGCTACTGTCCTTAAGAGCTGAACAAACAAGATGAACAAT
This sequence comes from Dryobates pubescens, assembly GCF_014839835.1. Taxonomy (NCBI): domain Eukaryota; kingdom Metazoa; phylum Chordata; class Aves; order Piciformes; family Picidae; genus Dryobates; species Dryobates pubescens. Next base: position 15,750,018 of record NC_071620.1, on the reverse strand, counting down.
GTGTTTTGTCTTCTCTTTGCACTCAGACAATTTGCCACAAAACTAAAATAATTTTCAGATGGAGAGAAAGCTCACTGAAACTCAAGTTCTGAGAAAGAGAGTAAAGGCAGAAAAATTCAAAGCAAAATAATCCCCCAACCTATAATCCTGTGGAAAGTGTTTACTATCCAGCAGTCACCGCTCCTGATGAGTGTTGACCAGTGAAAAAGTTCTGGCACATCCCAAATGCAGAGTATTTATCTATTTATCAAAGCATTCATGTTTTTCCCCAGCAGAAAAGAAAGGTTTTCTGTCAGGGTGTAGCACACATGAAGCAGCACCATGTTGAAATGCTGTCTGAAGAGCAGGGTGGGGAGTGGTATTAGTTAGCATGATGTTATCAGCAGGGCTGTTGAATGTGGAAAGAGCATGGGATGGGTTGATGCAGGTGGTAACTTGTCCATTGCTGACACAGTTCTGTGTGGTTCTCCACTGCATGCTGTAGGCTATAAGCATTAATTTGCTCTAAGAGGATAGTAAGATTCCATACATTTCACTTAACTGGTTTATAGGGTATAATTCTAATCTCATCTATCAAGATCATTATTTTAAGTGGAATTACTCAGAAGTAAGAGAGAGAAAAAACTGTGCCAGGAGTTAACCTCTTCTGAATTGCAGTAAGATATCTAAAGTGCACTATGCCCTTCAGGTACTTGTCATGATTAGAAGGCATAGTTCTTGAAGAGGGACATTTTTGGCCACTTTTAGAGTTGTAGTCTTGAAAATAGGCTGTTTACAGCATATTTAATTTTACAACAAGAGGCAGTTTTTTCTGTGTTACTTTGAAGAAGAATCTTGGGGCGGGAAATATGCTTGCAACAGAAACTTGAAAAATGCAGAGGTGCTGGAAGAGCTAAAAACTAATTCATAGGATTAATACAATTTCTCTTTGTTCTTTAGACATTCATAATATTTTTATGAAAGCAAACTTAATTTTTTATCTATTTGTTTATTTTTACTGTATTTGGTCACTCATGGCCCTTTGAGGTTAAATCTGGGAGATACAGAGGTTTAGTAAGATTTACACTTGTGTTCTGAAGCTGGAAAGGAGATGTGAGGTTTGCTCCTTCTCATACCTGAACAGGTGTTGGGTCATCTCATAGAGGAAATGAGAGTTACTGCTGTCAGTAGGGACCAGGACAGGCTGAATCAATGGGATGAGGCCAGTGGGATGAGGTTCAATGAGGCCATATGCTGGGTCCTGCACTTGGGTCACAACAACCCAAGGCAATGCTCCAGGCTTGGGGAAGAGTGGCTGGAAATCTGCCCAGCAGAGAAAGATCTGGGGATGTTGGTCAACAGCTGGCTGAATATGAGCCAGCAGTGTGCTCAGGTTAAGAAGGTCAACAGCATCTTGGCTTGGATCAGCAATAGTGTGGCCAGCAGTACTTGGGCCAGTGCTTCTCCCCGTGTACTTGGCACTGGACCTGTTCTCCAGACCCTTCCCCAGCTTTGTTGTCCTTCTCTGAATGTGCTCCAGCACCTGAATGTCCTTGTAGTGGGAGGTCGAAAACTCAGCACAGTACTCAAAGTGTGGCCTCACCAGTGCCAAGTACAGGGGGACAGTCACTTCCCTGATTCCTTCCTTTTAATTAAGACTAATTTGCAATAAATACAATTGTAGCATAAAGGGAAAGATTTTGTATTTTGATGAAATTAGTCTTCTTACCTGAGCTTTACCTGGGTGAGGTAATTATTACCTAACAAATCTTGTAAAAATACATTGAAATGCTTTCTTCGTTGCAAGATGTAAGTATTCAGAGCTGATTTCTGTTCTCTTATTTCCAGGCTGTTTCACATGAGCAGATTTTAGGGACTTTTTCTTTGTGCATATGTATGTGTGTATTTATATTTATATATATATATATATAAAACACATGTAGAAAAATCAGTGAATTCTGAATACATTTACTGACATGACAGCAAATAAAAAAATTGGTTCTCTGTGACTGCAGTTTGTCATTTGTTTGAACAAATAGCTAGATGCCAGAAAGATGAAATATTCTACATCTATAATTTTTTGCTACAAGTAAATGACCTGTCAGGCCTTTGTGAAAATTCTGCACATTTGCATGCTACTTTTCGAACTGCATACTTCTTTATGACTGCAGTGGTGTTTATGTGTATATATATAAAACTGTTTTAGATGACATTCTGATCTTGTCTTTATAAGGTAGTATTTTTGAGCACAGAAAAAAGTGCAGCATTTTATGCATTAAACTAGAAATATTTCAAATAATCACTTCTCAGTGCAGAAGTTAATCATGTCATAGAATCACGGAATGTTAGAGGTTGGAAGGGACCTCCAGAGAACATCCAGTCCAACTCCATTGCCAAAGCAGGATCACCTAAGGCAGGCCACACAGGAATGCATCCAGGTGGGTTTTGAAAGTCTCCAGAGAAGGAGACTCCACAACCTCTCTGGGCAGCCTGCTCCAGTGCTCTGTCACCCTCACAGTAGAGAAGTTTCCCCTCATGTTGTGTTGAAACCTTCTATGTTCAAGTTTGTATCCGTTGTTCCTTGTCTTATTACTGTGCATCACCAAAAAGAGATTGGCTCCCTCCACTTGATAGTCACCCCTCAGATATTTTTAGACATTGATGAAATCCCCTTTCAGTCTTCTCCAGGCTAAACAGATCTAGGTTTCTCAGTCTCTCCTCATGGCCCTCTTGGACTCTCTCCAGCAGATCCCTGCCTCTCTTGAGCTGGGGAGCCCAAAATTGGATGCATGTTCTTGCCGCTCAAGAAAAGTTGCCCTAAAATACTTCATTCAGTTGTAAAAATAGCAAAGTGGTTCTAATATATTAATATGGTGTGTATCAATAGCTGTGATTTTTATGTCTTCTCACAATTGTGTATTAGTGCTGCCATTGGACTCTGGAGAGTAACAGAAAATCAGAGATGAAAAATCACATTTCTGGAGCTTTGTTCCTGAAGGCTGTTAGAAAACACAGTAAGAAATGTGAATTAAATATAAAGACTGAAGAAGAGAAAGTGCATATGGGCTTTCAATGCATTTACCTATTGAAGCTTCTTGTTTTGTGTTCTTTTAAGGCAAATTTCTGAAACTAAGCAACTGAAGGGTTTCCTGGATCCTAATAAAATGAACACTTTCAGCTTAGGAAGTATTTAGTTTTACCACATGCCTTGAAAATATTATTATATTTCTGCAGTACACTGTAGCAAATGTGTAAAGGAAGATTTGTACAGAGAAGGGATCTCTCTTAATTGTTCAGTTTATGTAGTTGTGGAGAAAAAAAGCTGTTGAGAACATGGCCTCCTAAGGTCTAGAAATAGACAGCAGTAAATTTGGAGGTAAATATAGTTCAAGAATAATTCCTCTCAAATTAATTTCACTAATCGATTAGACAATTTTGGAAGAGGTAACAAGCCTGAAATGCTAAAATTGGATACATTTTGGTAGTGCAACCTGACAAACATAACCCAAATATCCAGAAATTTCTCTGCCACCTGCTTTGCCAAGAAATTCTTTTGTATAGGCGCCATTTCCGTTGATGGACTTCCAGTGGCATGAAATGGCACCTTCCCCTGTGGTGGACATCTGTGTACAGCTGCCTTTGCAGAAGGAGTGCTTTGTGAATGGCCAGAGGGTGCTTTCGTTTGGAGTTTTGGATCATCTTTAGTTGTATCCTTGACAAGCCAAAGCTGATTATATACCCAGCAACTTGCTTGAGGTAGTTTTGAGTATCAGAACTTAGGAATACATAGATTTGATGAATAATGTTGCAGTGTGAATATGTAAATATGGTGCAGCAGCTTTCTGAACTTTTATCTTGCTAAGAAGACAAATAGGGTCAATCATGGCTCTTTGCTCTGGCACATGAGCTTGGTAAGACACTCATCTCCAGCAATAAGTGTGAGTCAAATGGAGATAAACATGATGTGGAAATAGTGAAATAATTACAGTAGGGAATACTAAAAACGTTTCAGCTAAGTTTTGGAGGTTTTAATTTAATTCTGAGAAACGTGTTGCAGGTGCTTCTGCAACTGCTTAAATAGACATAGCTTTTCCAGGCTAAGTCTAGCCAAAGTTATTAGTTTGCCGGACAATGCCTTGATACAAATAGTTCTAAATAGTCATAGATTCATGGCTTCATACAATGGTTTGGATTGATTTTGATGCTTGTGTTGTAAATTCATTTCTACTCATTTCCATAAAATTTCGTGAAGTGGTGGCTGGAGACACTTGTGGTCTTCTGCAGTACCTGTTTCTGGCAAGCTCATGAAGGGCCTGCAGCACATTGCCTGTGGGGGGAGCTGGGGGTTGTTCACTCTGGTGAAGAGGAGGCTGAAGGGACACCTCATTGCTCTCTACAAGTCCTTAAAGGGAGATTGGGGTGAGGAATGGGCCAACCTCTTCTCCTTGCTGTCGAGACACAGGTTTCAAGCTCTGCGAGGGGATGTTCAGAGTGGATATTAGGAAAGATTCCTTCACTGAAAGGGTTCTCAAACATTGGAATGGTCTGCCCAGGGCAGTGGTGGAGTCACCATCCCTGGAGGTGTTTAAGTGGTGTGTGGACCTGGCACTTAGGGACATGGTTTAGTGTTGACCCTTCAGAGCTGGGTTGAGGGTTTGATGGGATGTTCTTTGAGGTCTCTTCCAATTGCATGTTTTATGTGATTCTGTGATTTTGTGACTGAGGCTGTATCTGTCTTCCAAACCCAAGCTGGTTGGATGTAGCTGGGAAAACTCAATAATACTAGTTACATTCCATGTATAAATAAATGTAGAGGTTAATTCATCTCCTGACTCTTCTGTGGTTGGCTTATCTCATGGGAATGGTTGAATGTGATAGGCCTTATAATATTTCAACATCTGCTGCATGGTTTTGAACCTTTCTGCCTGGGAGTCCAGAAACTTCTCTTCTAGCACCAAGCATGAGTGATGTTCATGGAAAATGGAAGGCTACAATGATGATGAAGGGACTAGAGCACTGCCTTATGAGGAAAGGCCAAGGGACCTGAGGCTTTTTAGTCTGGAGAGGAGAAGACTGAAAGGGGATTTAATACATATTTATTAATATCTGAGGGCTGGGGGTCAAGAGGGATGGTTCAGGCTCCTCTCAACTGTGCCCTGTGATAGGACAAGGGGCATTGGATATAAACTACAGCACAGGAGAAGTTCCACCTCAACATGAGGAAGAATTTCTTTACTGTATGGATTGCAGAGCACTGAAACAGGCTTCCCAGAGAGGTTGTGGAGTCTCCTTCTCTGGAGACTTTCAAGACCCATCTGGATGTGTTCCTGTGTGACTGGCACTAGATTCTGTGGTCCTGCTCTGGCAGGGGGGTTTGGACTCGATGATCTCCAAAGGTCCCTTTCAACCCCTAACATCCTGTGATCCTGTGAAAAGATGAACCTTGGTTTGGACACTTTCAGGAAAATACACCAAGTTTTGAAAACGCAACAGGAAGCATCAGACAGAGTCATTGGAGTAGCTCCATTCTTGAGAAAAAACTTGTGTGACACCAGTTGCAAATTGCTGTGCAGCCCTTTTTCACTGGTGCTTCACAATGTTTTCACTTGAAGAACTTTGTAAGACCAAATGGGTGATGGTAAAATTCACAGAGCTGTGTTACGATTTACAGCTGTTGCTGTTTTAAAAGACAGCTGGTGACTTCAGACATGCTGTAATTTGGAATATGCATGTACATCACCATTTTTCTTCATTATTTACTGATAATCTTTAATTGTAGCTTAATGGACTTGTGACTTCTTAAAGAGAGCCCATTAATATTGATTTTTATTTCCATATATATATTTTTGGTGGGGATTAGTTTAATGAGGAAAGTAAAAAGTTTAGGTAACAATCAACGTTATCCATCATTCTGGGCAAAGTCTTTGTAGATTGGATTCATCTTTTGCTGAACTGTAAAATAGATACCACTGTAAAAATACTTTAGAAGTGTATTTAATTTTGTTATTTACTTTAAAATTAAGCTTGAGGACTTGTATAGAAATGGCTTAATCAAGTGGTGAACAGTTGGGCAGATGAGTAATAAACTCAAATGTGCTATTGAATTGGTTGAATTGCTGTCTCTGGATGTGTTTAAAAGCTATCTAGACATGGTGCTCAAGGATACGGTGTAACAGTGGGCCTGGTAGAGTTAGATAATGGTTGGACTTGGTGATCTTTTTCAACCACAGTGAATCTGTGCGCTCATGTGATCGAGTGTGATTATCCCAGGCTGATCTACCAATATGCTCTTTTTCTTTTCTCTCATGACAGCCTGTGCTTTCCGTTACAATGGGCTCTCCTTTGTCTACCTCATCTACCTCCTGCTCATTCCTCTGTTTGCAGAACCCACAAAAACAACGATGCAAGGTAAGATGCTCATTGCTTCATTATCCACGATGTGTGGTGGACAGAGTACCTGCAAAATCCTTTGTGTAGTAGAAGGTGAGGTCCTGAGCATTTTCCCCTCACTAAATGAGCTCACTTCTAATACCTTCTATAAATTCCTCAGTGCTGTAATTTGACTATATATTTGCTTTGGTGATGAAGGAGTTCCAACCACGATGCCACTCTTGCCCCAAGGTGCAGCAGGGCTGTCTGATAGTGGTACTGGCAGATCTTATTTATGGCATTATTTCATCTGGAATACTGACATTGTCTGGGTGAAAAATGAATTTTTGGAACCCCCTGCAAAGCCATTCTATCATAGCCTGTGCAACAGTTCTGGATTTGTTGTTACTTTTGAGAACTAAAGATTTTTAATCCAACAAATATGGTTGGCACTTATTTATGCCTCACTCTTCAGTTTTAGGCACTTATTTAAACATCACTCTCATCCTGACTTTTTGCAACTGCCTTAAGATGACAAATAACCTATCTACATCAGACATTAAAGTATCTATATATCACATACCAATCAAACTTGTACAAGTTAAAATATGAAAACAGTTATGTGGCTTCCTGGAAACGAACAGAAATGGCTGGATAACAACATCAAAACTTAAAGTTTGTGATCTCCATGGTGGAATTTACAGTGAGGGTGCAATCACAGATGACCGAATAGAATAGAATAGAATAGAATAGAATTAACCAGGTTGGAAGAGACCTTTGAGATCATTGAGTCCAAGCTATCATCCAACATTATCTAATCAACTAAACCGTGGCACCAAGCACCCCATCCAGTCTCTTCGTAAACACCTCCAGTGATGGTGACTCCACCAGCTCCCCAGGCAGCACATTCCAATGGCCAATCACTCTTTCTATGAAGAACTTCCTCCTAACATCCAGCCTAAACCTCCCCTGGTGCAGCTTGAGACCGTGTCCTCTTTTACTGGTTCTGGTTGCTTGGGAGAAGAGACCAGCCCCCACCTGGCTACAACCTCCCTTCGGGTAGTTGTAGACAGCAATAAGGTCTGCCCTGAGCCTCCTCTTCTCCAGTTTAAGCAACCCCTTTTACTGTCATGTAGTAGCCTGTTGGATGAGATTGACAAGTGCATTTCAAAGCATTGGGTCAATCTTGTTCCTGACTGGATGTTGTGATCCTGGTCAGTGTTCCCTGGATGACTCTGCATTAAACAGGGCGGTTGGACTACATGATCTCCAGAAGTCCCCTCAATGCCCACCACTACGTGATTCTGTCATACATAAACAATTGAAAAGTCTCACAGTTCTTTCTGTGTTGGTTTTGAGGAGCAGGGATGCATAATTTTTGGGTTTTTTTCATTGACATAGTGTTCTGTGTGTTATTTGCATACCTCTCAACTAGCATCCTTGTGTTTGAAATACAGTGCTAAGTGCAGAGGAGTCTTGGTGGTAAAAGCTCAAAATGGTATTTGATTATTGGTTGTAAATATTGAAGCTTATTTTTTCAGGCTGTATTTTAGAAGTAGGGTTAGGCAGTTTCCTTGAGCTCTTGTCTGCTCTCCACTAGCTGTGACAGAGCTTCAGCTGGGCTGGCATCCTAGGAGGGTGGTAGTGTGAGATGCAGCACTTGCCTTCCATCTGCTTCCCAGACTGCAGTACAGCAGCAAGCATGGGACTGTACCCCAGTGAGGCCCTTTCCTTATGCCCCATTCTCCCCATTTAAAAGATGTGCAGGTGTGGCGCTGAGGGACGTGGTTTAATGGTGACTTGGCAGTGCTGGGTTAATGATGAGACTCAATGATCTTCGAGATCTTTTCCTACCAAACCCATTCTGATTCTAGGAATGACCCAGCCCTTAGGGTAGAAAAGTTTTGTTGTGCCAGTTCTGCTGAGATGTCTTGAATAAGCTCCATCCAAAGCTGTACAATATAGAGATAAAATATAAATAAAAATTACTGCAGCAGTACAGCTTCTCAGCTGTGTAAATCAGTAAGCAGATTGTAGAGAGATAGAAGGGATATTGTTGAATCTACATCTACAGTAGAATTGTTTATAAGTCAAAATTACATTGCAGGAAGGGATTCAGATAATAGTGGAAAAGAAAATCAACATGGAATTGTTGTGGAGTGCTGTCAATGAGAGGATGAGTGGCGCTACTCTACTGCCAAATCTTCCCCTAGTACAAGCAGCTTCTCAAACAATTATTGACTTGTGAAGAAACAGTGTTATTTTAAAGTTGGTTTTGGAGAGACTGAAGACGTCAGAGAAAGTTGGTCATCACTATTCTTGTGATCCAAAGTTAACAAAAAAATAGTCTTTAAGGTTTACTTAACCTTAAGTGCAAAGTAAGTTTAGGGAAACTAGATAGTGACTGAAGAGCTCAAGCATTTGGATGTGGTGACTTTTGCTACTTAAAAATGCAGCAACCTTTCTAGAACTTGTGTTTGGAGCACTGGCGGCTTTTAGGGGTGAACTCCAGACCTAACCTCCTGACCAGCCACTCCCACAAAGAAGATTAAGAATAAACAGAGAGCTTGCAAGGAAGGAGCAAAATGGGAATAATCTATAAGGACGCTGTCTTAGAGGTCAGGAAGTGTTTGGTTGAAATAGAATTTGCCAGAAGTCAAGCTGAGTTAAGTGCTGCAAAAGAAGCTGAAAGAAGGAATAAGAATGCATTTAGATGTCTGAATATAAAAGAATAAAAAGCCTGGCTGGTAATACAAGAGGGATGGACTAGGAATTAAATATGACCTAGGTATGGACAAAACTTTATACAGGAGTGTGTAGCTTCAGTATTGAATAAGGGCAACAGCATTTAACACAGAGAAGGCAAAAGTGCCTGCTGAGAAGGAGGTTGGAAAAAGGAAAACTATCATGTGAGGGAAACTTTAAAGAACTTTACATGATTAAGTTTAAAGTCTGAATAATTTCCCTCCTGAAAATGAGTGTGATACCCTAGATTGAAGAATAAAAATATTAGCTCAAATCTGAAGAAAAGGGGGAAATGATCTTACATATAAACTCGAGTGAGCTTCTGTTTTCCAAATTTTGGAACACATTTGGTAAGAACAATAAATAAATATCTGAAGCAACTGGAATAATAAAAAAAAAGAGATTAAATGAAAATGGCTTTTCCAAAACTTGTTTGTGCTAGGTGGACTCAGAGAGCAGAGAAGGGCTGTGGCCACTGAAGGAAAGAAAGATGTTAAGATGTAAAAGAGATGTAAAAGAGAAAGAAGTAACATCTCATATATCTTATATATATCTTTTATATCTATTTATATCTATATATAGATATAGATAGATAGATATAGATATATATAGATATAAAAGATATATCTTATATCTTTCTAGTTTTTCAATCTGCAAAAGGAAATTGCTGTTTTGGATACACGGACCTGCTGGAGTGGGTCTAGAGGAGGGCCACCAAGATGAGGGCTGGAACACCTCTTCTTATGAGGACAGGTTGAAAGAATTGAGGCTGTCAGCCTGGAGAAGAGAAGGTTCCAAAGAGACCTTATAGCTACATTTCATTATCTGAAGGGAACCTACGGGAAGGCTGGGGAAGGGCTGTTCAGAAGGAGTTGTAGTGGTAGGATGAGGGGCAGTGGTTTGAAACTGGAGCAGAGAAGATTTAGGCTGGACATAATGAGGAAGTTCTTTATAGTGAGAGTGGTAAAATACTGGAACAGGTTGCTCAGGGATGTGGTTGAGGACCCATCTCTAGAGACATCCAAGATGAGCTTTGGTGTGGCCCTGGGCAGTTGGAGGTGTCCCTGCTGACTGCAGGGTGGTTGGACAAGATGACCTTTGGAGGTCCCTTCCAACCCAACGTAATCTGTGAATCTGTGATATTCATGAAGGAGAAAGGCTGTTTGGGTTAAATGAGGATGCTGGTACATCAGCTAGAGACTGTGAGGTCTGTGAGACAGCTAGAGACTGTAGGTTCCCTTCAGATAATGAAATGTAGCTATAATTTACATAGAATACATATAAGGTCTCCTTGGAACCTTCTCTTCTCTAGGCTGACAGCCTCAATTATTTCAATCTGTCCTCATGGTGGACCATAGCTTAGGAGCTTCCTAGGTGTCAGCTTCTAATGGAAGCAGTGAACATAAAGGCCCTTCTCATTTTAAAGTCAAATATGAACCTTTGAGGAACCAGAATATATCCTTTGATCACCTGTTGTGGTGGAAAGCCAATTGGTGACCCTGCTGATGCTTCCAAACATGTTAACCAAATGCTTTGCCTGTGTCCAGCAAACTTGTGCATAAAAGGTACCAATTAGATGTTTTTGTCCATGTGGTGAGTGTTTTGGGGAGAGTTAGTGGATTAAGTTACAACAGTTTCAGTTATTAGTCTCAGGCTTGAAACTTTCTGATGATTGGATTAAGGTGATGGACAGTGTTGGAAGACTTTGGAGCGTTACTGTGGTCATCAGAATTGTGTTGAAGAGTTCAAAAGTCAGTTCATTTATGCTAGAGCAGGGGGTATTTTAGAGCATTATCTTTAGATTTGGAAAAGAGTAGGAAGAACATAAAGCATGTTTTGGGCCTCCCTACTGTCATTTCTAATGCCACCACGTGTTAAACAACTGTATTTCATTATGCTGTCATAGAGAAGGAGGAGGCCAAGCCAGTAAACTCTTGAGCAATGCATTTTTATTGTTATGAACAACCTGTAGGTGAGAGAAATTGCAATAAAAGCACAGTTTTGAACATGCAGTGCAAGTGTTCCCATTTACTGTACTGCTGTTGGTGTCTTGTTTGAATGTGATCACACTAGAGTAAGACTTGGCCTGAATGTACCACACAGGACTTCAGTCAACTAGATGATGTCTGAAGAAACATTCAAAAGTGAGCTCTCTCCTCTCCCGTCTTCCTCCTCCTCGTCTCACATCCTTCTCCTGCATTGATACAGGCCTTGGCATCTTCAACCACAGCAGGACAAATTTCTGTGTAGATTGTATTGATCTGGTACCTTTATGGGCAAAGACTGAGTGCTCAGTTTGGACCTCATGCCTGAAAATAGTGCTGGCCTTGGTTCTTAGTGTCTCTCTCCTCTAGGACCTTATCATGTATCCAGCTCCTGACCTAAAAGTGCTCCTCTGAATTTCCCTGTTTGGCAATTGACAAAGAGAGTTTTCAAATCACTGGAAACATGGAGGTGGAAGAAGGTTGTCCTTTCCTCTTGCTATCACTGTTGTCTGAAACACAGTCAAGCTGTCCAGAGCTGAAATCACAGGGACTGAGTTTACAGCAAGAAAACTGCTGATTTACAGGCACTCACAGAGCTTGGATTAAATTATTCATGCTGATGCTTTTTGTCACTACTGTTTGTATTCCCATGACAGTTAATGTGGGTTGGACTCGTTAGTAAAATAAATAAGCAGCAATCATCAGGCTGCTCAGGGCTGGGGAGGTGTGAACACGTGTGTGTGGAATAGGATGCAGTAACAAGGTGCTGCATCAACAAAGTTTACATGCCAACAGCAGCACCTGACTGTCATTAAGGAAGAGCCTGGACATCAAATATTTATCATGTGGATGTTCCAAAAGGCTTTTAAGGGCTCATGTGAACGCCACTGATCAGCAGGAGAAGAGAAGGTCTTGAATGTTTTTAATGATGGATCTGTGAGGTCTTAGGCTCATTGAAATTATGTTGAGAGACCCCAGAAATTAAGTGGGCTTTGTTGTCACCACAAAAGAATCAATTCTGCACTCATAGAAACACCTCTTTTTCAGTGCAGGGAAGTCTAGCTGGTCGCATTTTGCTTGCTGCTTTGATTCTGCTACTTCCGTGGATCTGGTTTATTGCATCTGTCCTACCAGCTAAAGAGATGTTTTCTGGGAAATAAATAGTTCCATGACAAAGATGTATTGTAGTGAGCAGCTGTTGCACTGCAATGGGAGCCTTAATTGAAAGGATTATTGCAGCAGAACATTTCCTTCTTGTTTGTGTTGGATGATGTGGCTGAGGAGGGCACGATATAGTAGGAAATTTTAAACAAGAATTATATCTGGTTTGCTTTCTGCTGGATCTTTAGGATAGATAAGCCTGAAGATCAGTTCACTCCCCTGGGACAGAATCTGCTGACCTTACTCAGCGAAAACTCCTACTTGGCAGTGGGAAATTTGCTTCTGTAAGCAGTGCAGGAAGTGCCCTGCATTATATTAGGAAACCAAGTAAGCCCATAAGAAACCAACCAAAAGGCGTGCAAAAGCATTCCCGCTACCTACGGAAAGGAGGAAGCAGAAAAATAATATGCACATGCTCCATAATTAACATTTAAACTCTGTCTTAATGTAATTTAGGGGGAACTGTGAACGCTTCAAATTGAAGCTGTTGGCGCAGATGCAGAGGTAGGTGTGCAGTTTCTCATTACTCACATGCATCTGCTCTGCCTCCGGATGAAGTGGAGCACTCTAAAATGCATTCCTCCCCTTGAAGCAGATTTGTTAACATCCTGTTCTAATTCAGAGCAGGGACCTGATTCTGTATCCCAAATGTGCTTGGCTGACAGAGCCTTTTTGCCCCTCCTCTTCTCCGTATCCCTCTCCTTTAACATGTGATTATTCTTGTCAGAGCTACGCCAGTATCACAGAATCTGTGGGGATTGGAAGGCACCTCTCAAAATCACGTAGTCCAACCCTCCTGCTAAAGCAGGGTCACCCAGAGCAGGTTGCCCAGGATCACAATGCCCTCATTGGTTTGGAATCTCTTCAGAGAAGAAAACTCCACAAACTCTCTGGGCAGTCTGTTCCAGTGCTCCAGTGTCCTCACAGGAAAGAATTTTTCCTCATGTTTAGGTGTAACTTGTCATGTTCCAGTTTGTACCCATTGCCACTTGTCCTGTCCCTGGGTACCACACAAAAGAGTCTGTCCCCATCCTCTTGACCACCACCCTTTTGATATTGGTAAGCACTGAGAAGATCCCTACTTGGTCTGGTCTTCTCCAGGCTAAACAGCCCTAGGTGTCTCAGTCTTTCCTTGCCAGAGAGATGCTCCAGTTCCCTCAGCATCTTTGTAGCCTCTGTTGAATTCTCTCTTTCTTGTCTCTCTTGAACTGGGGATCTCAGAACAGGACACTGTACTCCAGATATGGCCTCCCTAGTGAAGAGTGGAGGTGGGGTGGAGAGCCTCCCTTGACTTGCTGGCCATACTGTTCCTAAGGCACTCTTGGATACCATTGGACTTTTTGGCCATGAGAGCCACATTGCTGCCTCGTGGTGAGCTTGTTATTCACCAGCACTCTCAGGTTCTTCTCCATGGACCTGCTTCCCATCAGGTCAACCCAATGTCCTCATAACATCTGAGTAGTCCCTGCACTCATCCAGGGAAGTGAATCATAGTAAATAAGCTTGTAAATTAGTAGCAGCAGCTACACAGATCTGTGGTCTCTTCATGGAAAGAGTGGTCAGGCATTGCAATGGGCTGCCCAGGGAGGTTGTTGAGTCACCAACCCTGGATGTATTTAAAGGTTTTTGGATGTGGTGCTTGAGGATATGGTTTAGGGGTGAATCTTGTAGAGCAGGGTTATTGGTTGGACTTGGTGATCCTGAGGGCCTTTCCAACCTGAATGTTTCTGTGATTCTGTGGTTTCTTCCCAGTCCACTGTCCCATGTCCTTGTTTTCCATTTTTCCTCATGAAGTGTTCATCATCCTCCTCATCAAAGTCAGTACAAAGACAGTGTCTTAATAATTCAATACATTTTGGGTTGAAGAAATGAAGAAAACATATTCATTTAGGTGCAAAACACCAACTTGACTGTTCCTGTACTTTCTTAGAGAGTATCTGTGTCAACAAAGCTCCTTCTTTTATTCTTTCTTCATGTTTTAGCATGTAACATGCATGGCTTGGTCTGGGGCTGATTTTTATTGTAAGGAAAACCTAAGTGATGCATTTAGTCATTTTCATATTTAAATAATATTTGAGATAATCATAACAGGGCTTAGTAGATCTCCAAAAAATCCTACTTCTTCAGACTGTTTAGGTATAATCTTGTTTCACTTCACTTGGCTGGGAAAATAAATTTATTTATTTTTTTTTTTTCCTGGGAGCTCTCAGTGAAGAAGAACTTTGATGAAAACAAACCCCAGAAAGGCAGGGAATAATGAGGATTTGCACATAGTTGTGCAGGACTCTGGGTTCAGTTTATAAATCTGCGCAGAATAACTGCATTAATGGAGTAAAACTGATGAGATTAGGCAAATTTGAGTCAAACCTTTTTTAGAGAATTCAGCATTTGATTGTGATTTGCATTCAGGTTTTGAAAAATGTCTATGGGGGAAAGCAGGAAGGGGAATAACACTTCCATATTTCATTGTGTTAAGTTGGGGAGAAATGAAGAGAAAAGGGAAATCGTAGCATTTTGTGGCCCAAATAACATTTTATCTTTCTTTCTGTGAAAAGCTATTAGTACCATTTTGATAATGATGATTTTGGGGGCTGAAAAAGGAGGAATTCTGTACTGTGTGTTTTGATGATGAGATGTGATGGTTTGCACAAGAATGAAAAGGAATTTACCCCTACTCTCAATTTTCCCCCCCCCCCACCTTTTTCATTGAGACAGATATAAAAGAAGATAAAACAAAAAATTAACAGAGCTGATGCAGTCACACACAATAGTCACATGTAAATGAAGTTGTAAAATAAACAGGAGCTGAAACACACAATCCTGTGGCTTTTACTTAATTTGAAAACCTTACTACTTTGGAAAAACAATGCATGGGTCTGCAAGGAAACACAGGATTCATTTGACTTACCTTTTAAATCCTTTCTTTGTTCATTTATAAAATTCTGTGGCAAAGCTGCTGAGGTCATTGCCTTCCCCTGTCCCAGACAGGGCTCTAACAAATTCTGAGCCTGTTCTTTAATTGATCTTTTTTTGGGTGACCTGTGATTAAATTCTGGGAAATTACTAGCCTATGAGTCACATCATAAAAACCAGTTAGTGGTTGGTTGACAGTTTGTCTCCCAGCTGAAACCTCCAAGTTGCCATTAATGGCACAGCAACATATAGGTTATTGCTGGCAAGTGGCTCCAGTAGAAGAACGTTGTGCAAAGTCACAAAGTTGATGTTGGATAATGCTAACTCTAAACCAGTTTTGTTTAAATGGGGGCAGTACTGTCCCTTCTGACAGTAACTGGTCCTAATGCATATCAAAGTGTTGAGATCACACAATCACAGAATGTTAGAGGTTGGAAGGGACCTCCAGACATCATTGAGTCCAACCCTCCCACGAAAAGCAGGATCACCTAGGATGAGTGAGGAATCTTCATAGAATTGTTTGGGTTGGAAGGGAATTTTATTTAGGCCAACTTCACTGTGTTTAAGTGGAAAATAGAATTTAGGAACTTTTTGTTTTGTTTTCAGATGCAGATACTGACATCTGAAAAACAATAAAATCAGTTCTGTGAAACTGTTGAGCAGAAAATGCACCTCCTGTTCAGTGTTCTCAGATCTTGGCTGTAGGCTGTAGTCTTTTATATTTTTAAGTTTTACAGTCTTTTATAATTAAGGTTTGCAAGCTGTGACATTATGCTGTTGGAGCATTGAATTAGTTCTGAGCAAGCAGATGTGAAGGCACTGAATCACAGAATGGTGAAAGCCGGAAGGGACCTCTAGAAATCAGTTAGTCCAACTCCTTTGCTAAAGCACGGCTGCCCAGAGCAGGTTGCCCAGGATCACAATGTCCAGGCAGGTTTGGAATCTCTCCAGAGAAGACAACTCCACTATCTCTCTGGGCAGCCTGCTTCAGGGCTCTGGCACCCTCAAAGTTTTTCATCTTTAGCTGGAACTTCCTGGGCATCACTTTTGCTTCTTGTCCTGTCACTCAACACCACTGAAACGAATATGGCCCCACCCTCTTGACACCTGCCTTTTAGATATTAATAAGCATTGATGAGCTCTCCTTTCTGTCTTTCTCCGAGCTAAACAGCTGCAGGTCTCTCAAATGGTTATCTTGGCTTCTGAAATCAGTCTGGCTCTAGGCAAGACATGCTGTGGATACCTCCGCTGTTGGTGCAACTTTCACTGCTCCTGTCTGAAATTTAGCTTATCTGTCCTTATGATGTGCTATCCGCTGCAGCACAAACACTCTCCAAAGCAGAGAGGACTTGCCATTCACCACACGTGGCACAGGACCCAAGGCAAAAACCACAGGCTGCAAATCTGGGAGAGCAGAGGATAACATCCTGGCCTGCATCAGGAACAGTGTGGCCAGCAGGAGCAGGGAGGTCATTCTGCCCCTGTACACTGCACTGGTTAGGCCGCACCTCGAGTACTGTGTCCAGTTCTGGGCCCCTCAGTTTAGGAAGGATGTTGACTTGCTGGAGCGTGTCCAGAAAAGGGCAACAAGGTTGGTGAGGGGCTTGGAGCACAAGCCCTATGAGGAGAGATTGAGGGAGCTGGGGTTGCTTAGTCTGGAGAAGAGGAGACTCAGGGGTGACCTTATTGCTCTCTACAACTACCTGAAGGGGGGTTGTAGTGAGGCGGAGGTTGGTCTCTTCTCCCAGGCAACCAGTACCAGAACAAGAGGACACAGTCTCAGGCTGCGTCAGGGGAGGTTTAGGCTGGAGGTTAGGAGGAAGTTTTACACAGAGAGAGTGATTGCCCACTGGAACGGGCTGCCTGAGGAGGTGGTGGGGTCGCCGTCGCTGGGGGTGTTCAGGGCGAGGCTTGACAGGATGCTTGGTTGTATGGTTTAGTTGATTAGGTGGTGTCGGGTGATAGGTTGGACATGATGATCTCGAAGGTCTCTTCCAACCTGGTTAATTCTAGTCTAGTCTAGTCTAGTCTATTCTATATCTGTCTCCTGTTTTAGCTGTGAATCCCCTGCATGCTCACTACCCTCAATGCCTTTGTCCTTGTAGGAGTGTTCTCATTATGATATGATCTCCAGCTTCTCCTCTTAGGAAGGTCTTAATAGTGTTTGGTTTTGTTGTGGCTGTTGCATATGCTCTTATCTCAAAGAGTGTGGCGCACCCATCACCACCACCATGACAATTAGACTTGCACTTAGCCCTATGTTTTTTGTTTGGGTTTTTCATATATATTTTAGATGGGAAAACAAAGCTAAGCAATTACAGTTCATTATTATTTATAAGAAGAGTTATTACAAAAATGTGTAAGGTGCTGTCTGGTCTCATAGGCCAATATATTTTCTGCCACAGATAGTTTGCTAACTAGAAATTGCTGAGATGGTAAAATTAATCACTTGGAAGGGACACTTTTTCTCCCTTACATGATCTAATTGGATATTTATAGAAGCATGTTGTGGCTTTTGCATTGTTTGCATGAAGAACCTCTGTAGGATGGGCATAGGGCATCTTTATTGGCATACCTGCATGGCTGCAATCCATCATTTATGCCTTGACATATTCAGAAGTAGCCTTAAAGGGATATTTCTGTAAGTTCGGTTTCCATATCCCTCATTACTTTAGGAAAATGTTAAAACCTTCCCAACAAGTAAGATCCATGTGAGGAGGAACTTTGCGATATGCTTAGAGAACGCTGCTTGCTCTCTGACAAAGGTTGCTCTTGTCCTGACCACGCAGCAGAACTGCAGATGAGATAATTTAGCATGGCCAGGGAATCAAGGAGTCTGATTTCAGATGATCCTTCTGAAGTGAAGCCACTAAGACAGCATTTAATTGCATGCAGATGCTATGCAGGATTCTCAGTCTTTGTCTGAAAGGAACATTGTATAGTTCTGAGGTTCTCCTACGAGGTGAAATTCACTTATCATGTCTGTTGTTGTTTTTGTTTGTTTGTTGCTTGTTTGTTTGTTTTTTTCCCCTAAGAAACTGATTCTTGAAAAAAATCCACATTCCTTTTATTTCCAAATTTTTCAAGATGCATGGATTTTCCCAAGTCACCCCCCTCTGGAAAGCTCTTCCTCTTAAAATCACAAAAATGCAGCCACATGTAGGAGATGAGGATACAGAAAGTGCATTAGATTTCTCTTGCAGGGGCAGTTTTTCTCCTTGGGTTGCATGGCTTTGCATTGGGATGTTCCCATTGGTCAGTTAAACAATATAATAGAATCAAGCTGAAGTCCTGTGCAAATACTTGGAGACCAGTAGCAGAAGTTAGGGTTGCTTGAGGTACGCTGATATTTCGAATATGTGTTTTTGCTGGTCGTGAACCAAGCCTCACATGTTTGTCTTGGTTCACAAGATGCTCCTGTTTAAATAAAATAAAGAAAATACAAGTTTGTCTCAGTAGGAGATTCAGATTTGTTTTTAATATTAACAACTTCTCTGCTTAAAAAAAAAAAAAAAAGAAGAAACAATTTGCCCCTGTTTGCAAGGTAAACTTAAAGGAAGTGCTGAGTGAAACAACAAATTCCCTCATTCACAGCAACATTCATTACAAAAGTATTTCTTGTGACGTGGGTTGGGCAAGTACCTTGAGCAGAGTGTTTTGTATTACAGAGTCTGGGTGGTTTTTTTGAAGCGCTGCTGTCCAGAAAGAGTCAGTGGCTTTGTGGTCCACTGGCCATGCAGGATGTGATCTGAGAAGGTGTCTATGCTGCAGCCAGTGGAAGGAGGGAGCCTGCGGCACTGTGAGGATGGATAGCAAGGTGATCTTACGACCACCTTCTTAGGCAGAAAATGGTGTCCAGTTCTGTGCTTCCCAGTTCAAGGACAGGAAACTACTGAAGAGAGTCCAATGGAGGGCCATGAGGATGATGAGGGGACCGGAGTATCTCTCCACCCAGAAGAGGCTGAGACCGGATGTTCTTTAGCCTGGGAAAGAGAAGACTCAGAGGAAATCTTATAAATGCATATAAATATCTGAAGGGTGGGAGTCATGAGGATGGGGCAGGGCTCTTCTGAGTGGTAGCCAGTGACAGGACAAGGGACAACATGTACAAAGTAGAACACAGGAGCCTTCACTTGAACTTAAGGAGGAAAGTCTTTCCTTTGAGGGTGACAGAGGACTAGAACAAGCTGCTGAGAGAGATTGTGGAGTCTCCTTCTCTGGAGACATTCGAAACCTACCTGGATGGATTTCTGGGCAACCTGATCTAGACGAGCCTGCTTGAGAAGGGGATTTCAAAAAGGTGATCTCCAGAGGTCTCTTCCAATCCCTACCATCCTAGGTCATCTTTTACCGCTTCTGCAGTTTTGGCTTGGCCTTTGATGCCTCTGGTGCTGCAGTAGTTACTGCTGCAGTATTAACTGCAGATTTGTTTAATGACAATTCTTGCGTGCCGTGGGGCAGCCCATCAGGTTGCAGAAACCTTCCCTGTACATGTGGTGGTCTGCAGCAAAAAGCGGTGGGGTCACAGAGCTTACTTCCTTTTCTGGTTTGCTAATTACTACAAGCAGAATACGTGGTTTGAAGTGATTTTTATGGGAATACTTTTTTTTTTCTTTTTTTTTTTTGGGGTGTCTCTTTGTGTGGTTGGTTTTGATTGTAAAACTTCCCTCAGGCTATAAAAGCTCTGTGAAAGTATTTCATTATGGATGTTTGGTGGTTGTGTCTTCTGTGGTGTATAATTTTGGACAGAGTCTGATTTCAGTAAATTATCCTTGTTTTTACTTCTGGGCTGATACAAATAAAGTAATATAAACACCAGAGGTGGCCTCTATGAGTCAGATATTTGTTGTGGATGGCTCCTAACAAGCAAGTGAAGCCATGTTGTCAAAACCTGTAGCATGGTAACGATTTATCTCACAGGTAAGCACAGTGTTATATACCTGCTCTGCACATCCTCCAGGACCTCAATGTCTTTCCTAAACTGTGGCACCCGGAATCGAACACAGTGCTCATGCTGTAGCCCAACCAGCCCTGAGGACAAAATAAGTAGTCCTGACATTTTAAACCTTTCTTCTAGAACTTTGGGAATTTCTAAATTATGATTTTTTTTTTAAATTAGCTGTTTTTCCTGGCCTCAAAGAACAATGACAAAAAGGTTCAAAAGGTTCCTAAGATGTGTTCAGAGGCTCTGTATGTTTGGTTTTGTTTTTTTCAAGTTCAGTGAAAGCATTGCCACAGCCTTCAATTAGTACAGAATGAGGCAAATGCAAAATATCAAGTTGAGACAGAAGTGCTTAAATCAAACCAAACTTTACAGTAGCAGAATGGGGGAATTTTTAGTCAGGCATAATGATACAAACACTTTTGGTGATTTATACTTGTAGAGGCTCTGACCCTGTACCCTGCAGTACCATCTCCTAGGTTTTTTGCTTTGTCTATGGAATCATTCAATGCTGGTATTCTTTTTCATTTAATTTCAGAAGAAATTCTGTGTATTCTGGCTTGGGTCTTGATCAAGAAAACACAGAGGCTGCTATAATTTCTCAGCACACTCACTGAAAGGGACAGAAACTTGTAGCTCCTGGGGGAAGGGGTTGGTTTTGCCAGGCTGCAGCTAACATTAATGCCACATTAGTTTTGTCCATGAGTCAGTAGCAGGCAGTGTTAAAAAGTCATTCTTCTAGGCCCCTTTAAGTACTGGAAGGCCAGGATAGGGTCTCCCCAGACCCTTCTCTTCTACAGGCTGAACAACCCAAATTCTCTCAACCTGTCTTCACAGCAGAGAGGCTCTAGATTTCTGATCATTTTTGTGGCCTTGCCTGGCCCCACTCCAGCAGGTTCATGTCTGTCTTGTGCTGAGGACTGGAGAGCTGTACCTAGCACTACAGATGTTGTCTCACAGAACTAGCTGTTTCATGTGCACATATTGACATGTGCACAGAGCTGCAGGCATGGAGTTTGTTGCTTGGGACAATTCCCTTCATTTTTTCCCTTACTCTCCATACTCTTATTTTTGTACATCATTGAATAATGTGGAGGCAAGGACAGGCTGTTATCTCTGTTCTTGTATCTGAAATTCACCTTTCCTTGTGCATTAGAGGGGCTGCAAACAACCCTGCAAAGGGATGTCTTGACAGCACAGAAGGAGCTTTGACTCCCCAGTGCACTGTTCGGGGTCTCTTTCTTTATCATACGTTCTGGTTGTGGTTTTCAGTCAGAATATTCAGAACTGATAACTTTTGCTCAGTGCCTTGTTCACATCATCATTCAGTTTCTCGACTTGAGCTCTACTTATTGATGTCTTTGAAATCAAACCCTTAGAGATAGTTTTAATTATGTCATTAAGTATTTAATAACCTTGGCTTGATAGATTTCTATAGAAAAAACCTTGAGATATGGCAATAAACTTAGCTATTAATCCTTGAGGACAGGAAGGATGTTACACAACATTTGGAGAGACCACTGAATCCTTTCCATCGTCCTGAGTATATATGTTTCTGAGCATTTTGAATTCCACCACTAATTATCTTATTGTACTGTCTACTTGTTTTGTCTAATAGTGACTCTCTTTTATCTGATACATTGAGATAACTTATCATAGAATCATAAAATGCATTCAGTTAGAAGGGACCTGTAAAGGTCATCAAGTCTTGCAGTAAGCAAGGACATCTCCAACTAGATCAGGTTGCTCAGAGCCCCATCATTCTGACCTTGAATGTCTCTGGGGATGAGGCCCCCACAGCTGTCTGGGCAACTTCTTCCTGGGTTCCACCACCCTCATAGTGAAGAACTTCTTACTATTTCCAGTGAGCTCTTATCTCCCTGCTGTCCTGAACAGTTTTTTGTTTGTTGGTATTTCTGAAGTTCAGCAGTGAATTTTTTTCTAGTGAAATCAAGTAAAAACACTGAAGTGGAAGTTAGGAATTTTTAGTGAAATTAGTGGTATATATTTTGCAGCTGTTTGATACTTGCTTGACATAAGCTAAATTTGTCCTAATAAGGCAAACTGTATTCTGCTACCCTAAATAACCTGGAACTGTGGTAATTTTGTTTCTGGTGTGTTGATGGTGTGTAAGGAATGAATTTTGGGTAGAGGGCTATGAGTTTCCTTTGCTGTGCTCACAGGAATTTGTGCTTTGAGTCCAGCTTCTTCGCCTGGGTGTTTGTAATTCTTATCTACTTGATAAATAGTATTAGGATATTTAGTTACCTGTGGCCACCTTCAGAGCTGCTAATTTAGATGCCTAGGTTTAGAGCTTGGTCTCACACCAGCAACCACTGTCTGGGTTTCATCAGCATTTGAATGTGTTCCTGATGTCAGGGAGCCAAAAAGGATCAGAGCAGGTGAGCAAAAAGTCAACTGGGTGTAAACAGGCATCCTCTCTAAAATTATTTGCTTATATCCTCTGGTTATCCTCATAAAGAAATAACAAACAGTGGGGTAGGAAAAAAAAAATCAATTCACTGGAAAGCTTGCAGACTCTGGCAGTGTGGGGAAGAGTGATTTTTTTAAATTGAATTTGATGTTTTTCCATAGATTTAGGTTTTGTGTTCTTGGAGTGAAAGAAAGAAAATAGTCATTGCCATTTTTCAAATCTGAATGTCAAAAGTGATGTTCTTTGTCAAGGGCTGTTAATGAATGTGGATCTCTCTTAGCCAGGTCTAGATTGTTTTTGCATAGTGCCTCTGTGGAAAAATCTTTCTGCTAAATGGGACAGTTTGATGTTCCAATGTTTTATTCCATAATGTGTGCTTTTTCTCAGACAATGTGCCAGGTGTTGCAGCCCAGGAAAGTGCTTTGGGGTTAGGGACCATGCAGTGAAGATGGGGGCCTGGTGCACAATCACTGCCCTTTGCAGTGGATTATGCTTGATAAAACAAAGGAAGTAGAGGTTCTAAATGATTCTCTAGTTAGTTATTTAAAATACTGTGAAGCCTGATGCCTGTCAAATGCTTCCACATCTGTTGAACACAGGGCACAATGCATTTCACAGAACTGACAAAACTGGTGAACAAATCTGTCATGTGCTCTAGTGTCAAAAAAAATAATTATGTGCATGCAGGCACCTCTTTTATGAAGTCTTCCTGATACTACCTTGATCAGAATAGTCTTTGTGGAAAACCTGTCAGTTTTTGGTAAAAAAACCCAGTACCCAGGTAACAGTAACAGGTAACAGTAACCAGGTTTGTGTTGCTAAAGTTTTTAGTAAAGCTTTAATGTTTTGGCTGAAAAAAAGTGAGGATTTGACATTCAAGGTGAGAACTGTGGGATTTTGGCTTTCTAGTGAAAAATGTCCTGAAGAAGGCAGACACTTTTCCATGAAAAGTTTTCATCTCCATATGAAAGATTTATTAGAGAACGAGCACAGGCAGAAATATTTCAGGCAGCACTACCCTTCTAGCTGAGCTCTGCATAGATGGATCAATGTTGGCCTTATATTACATGAAGACTGTGGTGTACATTTCTTCTATATATTTTTAGTTCCTGTCCATGTGCTTGATGGAAGAAAGCTTACTTTGTGTTTCACTGGTGAAATGAAAGCTGATGTAATTTAAGAGAAAAACAGTGTAGGGATGTGGGCTTGATGATGAAGATCAATATCTAGAAGAAGTGAAGTCTGTCCTGCATCGTTATATGCTGGTTGCTCCTGCACTGTGGGAAATTCGGTTTCATGATGCACCCTTCCAGTCTGAGTCCCAGACATCCAGCCTGGGAGATCTATTGGATTCACATCTAATACCACAACTCCTTCCTCCTCTCCCATCCTCATGTGCTATAGTTTTTTTTTTTTCCTGAAGGAAAATCATGCAAAGCAACCAGCACCAGCCTTGCACTGTAGACACAGCTATTGGAGGGTGAGAGGGTGAAGAGCTATTAAGAGGCTTACTCTGTCTCTACAGAGCAGTTTATCATGGACAGACTTGCATAAATGGAGAAATATTAGGAAGAAATGCACTTTGTTCCCCTCACAGGCTCCTGAAGGGATGAAGTACCTAATGTGGGAATGGAGTTGAAAATGTGATCCTTGCCTAAATGCTTGTAGCCAGTTTGCTGGAGCTTGAGTCTGGCTCCTCTGGGCCATCTGGTGAGAGGTGGGTTAAGGATAGCTACTGTGCACAGCATAAATATACCTCCAGGGTCTACTCAGTCTGGTGAGAGAAATAACCATAATGCAGTAATTGAAGTTAATTTGCCTTCCATTGTTAAGCATGTGTGTGTGTGTAGCACTGTAAATTACTATTTATGCACCTTACATTGAGTTGTCTTCATTATTCTTCTGTGTAATTAATCCTTGAGTCTTGGTTGAAGAAAAGGGATGATACCTGAAATGATCAGAGACTGTGGTGCCCAGTGTTCTTGGTGGACAGCTCTCCATCCCGGTGTTTGGACCATGCCATATCTAGTTGGTTGTTACTGATGACTTACGCACAGGGGGTGATCCCTTTCAAGCTGTACTCAGTCCTAGAATCTTTCCATGTATTGTTTATCTGTTGGGTTTTTTCCCCACCATGATACTCTGGGCGACTGAACTTTCAGAAGCATTCAAGAGAGTCCTTTTTATCTCACTTTCAGTTTTTTTTTTTCAGAATTAGAACACTGGCAGAGGTGATCTAGTTGAAGATGTCTCTTCCCTTAGCAGGTGGATTGGAATTACATGATTTTTAAAGCCCTTTGGATTTTATGATTCTAGGTAGAAAATATGGTTAATGTGTTTGGTTTTTTACCCCTCATCAGGTGTTTTAATAGACTATGTTGCTTGCTTGCATCTGCGTTTTACATTTGTGAACGTTGGTGCAGTGAGAGAGAGCCTAATGAATCCATAGAGTTCCTTTAATTTTTTGTTATTTGTTTTTTGATGATACCCAAGCCCTTTAGCAACAGGATTACTATGACTGTAATTGCTTTCTATTTCGCTGTGGCAGCCAGCTTTGCAAGCTTTGAGGTGCATGGTGCAATCCAGCATGAAGAGCAGACTGATGATGAAATGTGTCTGATTTAACTGTGTGTGGGGACTGTAAGAATGAAGTTTTATTTACATGCATACAAACGGCCATCAACCTCAACTGCAGTTGGGGGAATGCTGAGTGCACCCTAATGCTGCTAGGATAGAAACAGATACAGTAACCACAACAGAAAGGAATCACTTTCTGACTTAATTTTGGGAAGTTCACTCCAAGTCTTGACCTGGTGCTTTGAAGATACTCATTTTGTAAAGTCAGGCTGTGTGCACTACAGATTGCTGGCACATTCAGGCATTTTGTATGCATGTGGTGCAGTGTTACAGGTCCTGGCCTATTTCTCAATGCCAAATTCTATATACTCAGCTGGCAACACGCAAAAAAATGTGCTTTGGCTGAATGGATTTTGGCATAGGCCTTCTGGAGTCAACTCTTGGAGTTGTAACAAAAAAATGTTTAATTAAACTGGCAGCTTAGACCGGTAAATGTTGAAATTAATATTAAAAGGAGAACTTAATTGCCATGCAGGAGAGAGACAGATCTTAGGTGTCTGTGCCTCACTGAAGGAGTGTGGTTGTTTACATAGCAGTCTTTGATTTGAAGCAGTGGCCTGGAGCTGGAGATCTGGGTTTGTTTGGCTTGAAGAAGAGGAGGCTAAGGGGAGACCTCATTGCTCCCTACGACTAC
The DNA here is from genome assembly GCF_014839835.1 of Dryobates pubescens. Classification (NCBI taxonomy): domain Eukaryota; kingdom Metazoa; phylum Chordata; class Aves; order Piciformes; family Picidae; genus Dryobates; species Dryobates pubescens. The sequence continues at coordinate 15,724,219 of NC_071620.1, read as the reverse complement.
CTGAAAGGACGTTGTAGAGAGAGGTTGGTGCTGGTCTCTTCTCACAAGTAATTAGTCATAGAAAAAGAGGGAATGGCCTCAAACTGAGACAGGGAAGGTTTAGGCTGGACATTAGGAAAAAAAATTCACAGAAAGAATGGTCAGACATTGGAATGGGCTGCCGACGGAGGTGGTTGAGTCACCAACCCTGGATGTATGTAAAGGTCGTTTAGATGTGGTGCTTGGGAATATGGTTTAGGGGTGAACTTTGTAGAGTAGGGTCAATGGTTGGACTTGATCCCAAGGGTCTTTTCCAACCTGAAAGCTTTTGTGAATCTGTGATCAATGGGACAGAAGAGCTGAGCAATGGATGGAACAGAGATACTCTGCTTCAGCTACTGCACATTTCACAACGTTATCTCAGAATCATTTTGAAATACGAGCTTTCTGCATGTGGAGACTGGGAACAGAAGAGTGGAGAGTGAGTTAGAGGCAACTTAGTTTGAAAGGTAAAATTTGGGTCTATCGGCTGCCTTCCATGGTACTTGAATAGAACATGAATAAGGAGGCAAATTCGGAATAAAAAAGTTACATCAGGTTCCTGGACATTATCAATAATCTGTGGGCAGTTCTCTTGTATGTACAACCAATAGGCCTTTTTTCCCCTAATTAAATTCACTGGCCAGATTCAAGTTTGACAGTTACAGCTAAGATCGTGCGACGAACCACAGAGAGGAATCCCTGAGGACTCAAGAACAAGAGGTCTGAGCAATCTGTTGATACACAACATTTAGTTTTGAATGTTACCTACTGGGAACTTCTCAGTTAATGGAATATTTGCATGTTCTTGAACTTAGCATTTATAGAGCACTCTAGATCTGTTTATATTTACTTTACTGGCTCCAGAGTTTCCTCAGTGAGGTTCTGTTCATCTGGCATTCTCCAGCTCTGACATAAACCACTGTGCAGTGTTGCTTTGATTTGCAGGACAGCAGTTGTATTCTGGCCTGGGGGCAATTACGTTTCAACTGGGGGAATCTTAGCTTGGCATCAGGAGGCTTGGTAAAATCTTCATAAAATTTTGAGATACTGAACAAGTGAGCATCTGCAGCACTGGGATTTGTATTAATAAGATGGTTTCACATACATTAAGAAGCCCTTTCTCCTGATTGCCTTTAATAATACATTAGTTCAGTTAATGATATTTAGTTTTATAAAAAAAAACTCAACCAGAGATGAGTCCAACCCCTCCCCCTTAAACTCTCAACAATGAAGTCACTGACTTGAATTCCTACTCTTGAACTGTAGCTTGGCTCCAAAGCGACTCCAAAACAAAGATCTTGTTTTGTGATTTAGATCTGTAAATCCCCACGTGAATGCTCTGATTTCATATCTGAGAGGTTTATTTTGGATCACTCTGAACGGATTGGGAACTGTTTCCTGCTAAGCTGCAACATGACATTTTCAAATGAGTTAACCGTGCCCATAGAGAAGTTTTAGATAGTATAGCTCTTTTTGGTTTTGTTTTATTTTTCTCTTCAGCTTCTTCTGAGTAGGTAGATGCCTAATGGCCCATCATTGATAGATTTTATTAGCTAATCATTGAGGAGGACTGTGAACCCTTAGTGGGGTAAGTAAAGTATTCAGAGTGGTAGAATATTAATTTGCTTTTCAAATGGACAGACACTTAAAATATACCTAGGAATCATAGAGTAGTTTGGATTGGAAGGAATCTTTAAAGGTTGTCTTATCCAGCCCCGCTCCGTGTCCCGTCCCCCCTCCCCCCCAATCTGTTAAAAGTCAGAAGAAGTGTAAAAAGTAGTGATTTTTGTCCAGTCTAACCTTTGCTTACAGGTGGGTAAAAGCTTCTAGTTTGGGCAGTTTCAAGAATTCGCCTAAACATTAACTTTGCATCCCTTGGCCACCCCCACTTCCACTTCTGCAGCAGGACTGATATATTGTATGGAAATCAGGATTTCAGTTCATCTGATTTGTCTGCAGAATGTGAAAATCATCCTCTAATTTTGAGCATTAGCTCAATAATAAGAGATAATTATGCAAAAGGGCTAAACTAGGGTAAGCCAAACAGAAAGGTTATTGCTGAATGTTGTTTTGGGAAGACTCTTTCATCCAAGGCAGCTGTAACCTGATAATGGCAGTCTGTTTTGAACCATTAATGCAGAACAGTTACAAGGTCAAGGTAAAGTATTGAAAGCTGCATCTAAACTATATCTAGTATCACAGAAGACTGATTTTGGGATATAGAACAAGCCAAAGACTAACAGATTTATTACTGTCTTTGGTTTATGTGTTTAGGTTTGTTTGGTTTTTTTACTTCCCAGATCCTGACATTAATACAACCATAATCTTCTGAAAACCTGTAATTCCTAGTGAGAACCTCACATTAATAAAATCAGCCAGACAATAAATAGCTGGAAGCATCAGCAAGACTTTAAAATGCTGTTGTATTGTTCCTAGCATTGTATCCCTTTCCCTTTTTCTTTCTCTTTTAGGGAGAGGGTGGAGGAAGGTGGTGTTTAGTTTTGCTTGATTTTTGAGATAAAGTTTAATAAGGTGGACAGGAGATTGAGAAATACTGATACTGACAGTGGACAGGTAATTCTCATTCCTGTGTGCAGGGGCACCTACAGCTACCTAAAATACTAGTAGTTTCTTGTGGTTTGTTTGTTTGTTTTCCAGAAATATCTTCCATTAATATCTTCACAGAATCATAGAATGTTAGGGGCTGGAAGGGACCTTGAAAGATCATCCAGTCCAACCCCACTGCCAGAGCAGGATAACCTAGTCTGGGTCACACAGGAATGCATCCAGGTGGGTTTTGAGTATCTCCAGAGTAGGAGACTCCATACCCTGCCTGGGCAGCCTGTTCCAGTGTTCTATCACCCTCACAGTGAAAAAACTTTCCCTCATGTTTCCATGGAACTTCCTATGCCTCAATGTCCTCCCATTGCCCCTTGTCCTGTCATTGGGCATCACCGAGAAGAGCCTGGCTACATCCTCTTGGCACTCACCCTTTGTATGTTTATAAACATGAATGAGGACACCCCTTAGTCTCCTCTTCTCCAAGATGAAGAACCCCAGCTCCCTCAGTGTCTTCTCAAGGAAGATGTTCTACTCCCTTAATCATCTTTGTGGCTCTGTGCTGGAATCTTTCAAGCAGTTCCCTGAGGTCCTTCTTGAACTAAGGGGTGCAGAACTGGCTACAATATTCCAGATGCAGCCTCACCAGGGCAGAGTGGAGGGGGAGGAGAACGTCTCTCGACCTACTAACCACAGCCCTTATAATACATCCCAGGATGGCATTGGCCTTCTTGACCACAAGACCTCCAGCTGGCTCATGGTCATCCCTCCATCCACTAGGATTCCCAGGTCCCTTTCCCTTTCACTGCTCTCCAGCAGGTCAGTTCCCAATTTACACTGATCCATGGGATTGTTCTTTCTCGGATGCAAGACTCTACACTTGCCTTTGTTGAATTTCATTCAATTTCTCCATGCCCAACTCTCCAGCCTGTTCAAGACTCACTGAATGGCAGCACAACCTTCTGGTGCGTCAGCCACTCCATCCAGTTCTGTGTCATCAGTAAACTTGCTGACAGTGTACTCTGTGCCCTCATCCAGGTCCTTAATGAATGCATTGAATAGTACTGGTGCCAGTAGTGACCCCTGAGTACTATCCTTCTTGGTGAAGGTTATCATCAATTTCTTCAGTCTTTGCAGTTATATGGCAGCTGGCTGGGGCAGCAATTAAGCAGTTTGGGTAGATCACAAATGGGGTTTGTCAGTCTCTCCTCACATATTCACATAAAAGCCAGAGGCTGAGGTTGTTCCATTTCCTTTTGTTGAGAGTGTTAGAAAGTCTTATGCAATAAAATCTTTCATTGTACTACCTGGAGAATACTTAGCTTGACTGTTCACAAACAAGATATTTCTGCATTCTCATACAAAACCAAGAGAATTTACAATATGATATATTCCTAAAAGCAAAATCTTCATGAATTTTGCAAGGATGGGATCAGTTTTGGCTAGACATTTTCCTGTAGTAGGTCAGCCAAACTGTAAGTGGTCCCTGCTGATACTCAGATACTGCAGCAAGCTGGACCTGAAACCAAGTGGTGTGCAGTGTGATTTGAAATTTTTTGCTTTCTTTGGGAACTTTGACAACAAACATTGACATTAACAAATGTGCAAACTTTTTCTTACAGTTGAATGCCAGTAATCATAGAGTGGTTTCAGTTGGAAAAGACCTTTAAGATTGTTGACTCCAACCACTATCTAGCTCTGCCAACTCTGATACTAAACCATGTCCCTCAGCACGACATCTCTGTGTCTTTTAAACATCTCCAGGAATGGGGATTCAACCTGGGGAGCCTGTTTGAATTAGCCTAATTTATGATTAGCTTAAACCTGTAGCCAGCATTGGTGGGTATCAGAGAGAGAAGTCCCTTTTTACTGCACACCCCCATATGCTTGACTATGGCTAGAAAATAACCAGATTCCTTTTATTCACTACTGCTTCTGGTGCTCAGCATTGTAAGCACTTTGCAAGTCATACTGGGTAATTTCTATGCACTTAAATCAACAGGCGGTACACGGAGGTTCTTTATGCACTAAAGCTGGTTTGAGGTTTTACTGCCTGCTTTGCTTCTCCTGATGGACTGAGAGTTATGTACTGGAGAAACACTATGTAGGCAGCATGAATATGCTTTATCCGCTATTAAGATGATCTATTATGTCCTAAACGTGAAGTTTTCTTCTTTGAGCCTTTAGTTTCATTTCAGCACAAAAATATGACTGTTTAGAGAAATCCACTTTTAACCTCAGCATCTTTATTTGGCGATTTAACCGTTTCCAAATCTGCAAACCAGAAATGACTGATGTATGGTTGGAGACAACGTCCTGATTATGAAAGAGGAACTTGGGTGAGGTTTGGAGGCTAATTCCAGGATGTGCGCGTTTTAGTGACCTCTGGGGATATTTTTTCCCTCTTGAGAATGTGTGTATGTGGGGTGGTCAGATACAAGAATATGACTTCAAATCAGGAAGGCAATACTTTTTACATACACTTGTGTAAAAACCTACCTTGATGGTTACTCTTGTGAAAATACTCAAAGGTCTAGACGTGTACTTGTTCATGTGTTGTATATCTAGACAAATAAATTAACTATAGAAATAAGATCATTCTGGAAACTACGTACCATTATGATAGAAGCAGAGAAATCCAGAGATCAACCAGGCTCAGGATTTATTACAGGAACACACTCATTTGTGATTCAATACCCCAAATTCACGTTCTACTAAAATCTTCCTATGCATGCCAGACTGCCTGAGAAGTGCTTCAGTGAGTATTTGTCTAGCTAAACATTAGGCCACTCTGGAATCATAGAAACATTTTAGTTGGAAGAGGCCTTTAAGTTCATCATGTCCACCATTAACCCAGCAATGCCAAGTCACCACTTAACCATGTCCCTCAGCATTGCATCTACATTATCTTTTAAATCCTTCAGAGATGGTGATTACACCATCTGGCAGCCTCTTCCAGGGCTTGACAAGCCTTTTGGGGAAGATTTGTTTTCCCTGATGTTCAATCTAAGCCTCCCCTGGTACAGCTTGAGGCCATTTTGTCTCATCCTGTTTGCTTCTTGGTAGAAGAGACCGACCCCCACCTTGCTCCAACCTCCATTCAGGGAGCTGTAGTAGTCTCTCCTCAGCCTCCTTTTCTAAAGGCTAAATGACCCAAGATCCTTCAGCCACTCCTCACAAGACCTGTCACCAGCTTTGTTTCTCTTCTCTGGATGTGTTTCAGCACCTCAATGTCTTTGTTGTAGTGGAGGGCCCAAAACTGAACCCAGAATTTAAGAAGTGGCCTCACCAGTGCTGAGTACGGGGTGACAATCACTTTCCTATTCCCACCTAGCACAAAGTATGTTACTAATATGATCTAAAACTCCCTCACAGCTTTACAAAGTTTAATATTTTACTGACTTCATCTTCTACCTAGCAGAACACATTGCTTTTCATTAAGGCTTCCCTTCAAAGAAGGGGATTAGATTTGGAAGCTGCAAAATGGATTTAGGCTGAGTCTTTGATTGCTCCTAGGTACTTTAGCTCTCACTGAAATGGTCTAACTGGATGTGTGAGGGATAATGATAATTGAGATTCAACAATAAAACTTATTATGATGCTGGATAAAATCTTTTGTGGATGCTCTTATGGAAGTAATATACTACAGCTGGACTTGATGTTCCTTGAGGTTTTATCCAACCTTAATGATTCTATGGCTCTTCCTAAGGATTAGGAAAATAAATGTTTGGGTTCCCCCCCATTCATTAATTTAGGATGTAGGCATACATACGGCTTTTTAATTCTGAAACATCACATTATTAAAATTCTAGTAACTTCTGGAATATTTTGGAATTCTTACCACCACTTTTTGCTTTCTAAAATAGACAGTTGTTTTTGAAAAGCAGTTTTCCACATGCACACACATCCTATCCATTAAGTCTTGTGAGCAGATATTTTATTCATCCTAAAGATCAATAAGAGCCTGCTCAAGGAAACCAAACTGGGTATTAACAGCAATGTGATTTCTGAAAAGTGCACGTAGCAGTGTACCTATTCTTCATGTGCTCAGAGAAGCCTTTCTTCCTAAGTTATATCATTTATGGGCATCCACTGACTCTCTGTATTACACAGAATTGCACGTGAAGCTAGAATCATAGAGTCATTAAGGTTGTAGATGACCTCTAAGCTCATGAAGTCCAACAATCAACCCAACACCTCCATGCCCGCTATACCATAGCTCAGAGTCTCATGTCCACACGTTTTCTGAACATCTCCAGTGATGGTGATTCATCCACCTCCCTGAGGAGTTTGTTCCAAAGCTTGACCACTCAAGAACATTTTCCTGAAATGTGTCTGTCACTTAGCAAGTGTGGTGGAAGGGGAGGCTACTTGTTTCCTGGCATTGAAAATCTATCCTGAAAATTCCCTCTGCTTCTGTGGGGAGTGTCTGCTGACAGTGCCCCTACACCACCATATGTAGGCCTTCCAACTGATGATAAAGTGATGTTTGAGAAGCCATAGCCTGCAAGAATTATGTTCATGGGGCACTGGATATCATGAGGTTCACCATTTTTGCATTACAAGCCATATTTTGAGGTTCTCCTTCACAGGAGACACTTTGCCTGTCTTGTATCAACCACGCTGGCTTAGTCTCATCCTGAGCCCTTCGTACTTGTGAACAAGGCACATTTTATCTTTCCCCCATATTTAAATAGGAGAAATCTGTGTAGCCTTTATTTCTCTTGTTCTTCCAGTTCCCCAGGAATTATCTCATATGATTTGTGGGGACTGGAGTAGATGAACTTTCAAGGTCCCTTCAACCCAATGCATTCTGTGATTCTGATAAGTTGTCAGCATTGTAAATGAGCTTAGTTTGGATAGACTGTTTCAAAATAAATTCCTGTGCTTCTGAAGAACACAGTGCATCATCTTACTCCTTTGGTGATGGAGGTACCTTTAGGGCTGTTGTATGTTAATACCTTTATTTCAGTCCTTACAGTTGAACTTTCAAAGGGAGTGGGTGAGAAAATGTTAATTGGCTAAATGGCAAATCTAGATCTATCCATGGAGAAAATTGAAGATCCAGCCTTTAGTGAACTCAGGTAATACAATTAGAACATGTCAACTATGAAAACTGAGGTGGTAAAACTTCATCTGTGTTCCATGCATCCATGGAGTAAGTTTTTTGTTGCAGTCTTGTTTTCTACTTCAAGCTGAAAAATCTGAAACAGACCTAAAAAAACAAGCACTTGAGAAAATCTGAAATATTACCAGCACCATCATTTGTGTTCTCTGTCACAACTCTCTTTTTAAGTTCCTTTTCTGGAAGCACAATAAAGTTGTTTGTGTGCACACATACCACAAATGCCAATGGGGTATGTAGACAGAGAAAAAAAAGGGGGGAAAAAAAAGAAATTTTGAGGAAAGATTTTAGATGCAGTGTTGTTTGAAAACAACCATAAATTTTCAGCACAGTGATGTACAATAAAATTACATTTTATGGGAGACTTCAGTGACAGATGAATTTTTAGAATATCTTGGGTCTTAATTTAAAATACAGATTGGGTTCCTTAAAATGTCATTAAGTTCACTTTAAAACATCAACCCCTTTCAAGGATGGTGATTTTCAGATGACTCACATTTAAAACAGTCTTACTTATCCATGGGAGATAGTCTCTTTTTAGTTAGAGTGTTGCCAGGATTCATTATAAACTCTACTTTAAGCCAAATATAATTGAGTCAAAAAATTGGCCTGGCCTGCAAATTGCCGTGTTTGCTCAAGTTTACAGGAAGTGTGTGAACCAGGAATGTGTTTTGGACGTTATCTATCTTCTCCAAGTTAATACACTTAAAACCCCCAAACAAATAATAAAAAAACCCCCAACAACCCAACTACAACCTGTCCCTCAAAATAAATATTTAACTAAACTTAATATTCTTCCTGTAAAATGTTACCTTAAAGATAATACTGTCTGTTATTTCATGTTGGGGAATATACAGAGAGACTCAGTAATTCTAATTTTGTTCCTGATGTTACATTCAGTGTATGAAATCAGTTATTTACTGTCTAGGGCAGAGCTGTGCTATTACATTCCTCTAATGGCACTCAGCAGTACCAATGCCAAACTGCTGGACAACTGCAGGCAGTGTGCCCTTGTCAGGTACTGGAGAGCACAACCAAGCCCCACAGAGGAGTATTAAGCCACATCTAATTCTTTCCCTGCTCCTTGAGACATTATTTTGTGATGACACACAGCTTTACCTTAGCACATCGTCTCCCCTTGCACTTCCTGTAAAAGCACAGCGAGCGCCTTGCTTCTTGTGGTGAGCGCCTTGCTCTGCATTGTAGTTTGAGAGGGGCCAAAGGAGGTGTGATGGCAATGATGAAATGAGTGTTGGCAATGCAGTAGAGAGGAATTATTTTTATTATTTTTTAATGAAGGGGGAACTCCAGGAAGGTTAATCCAGCAGATTCATTATTCCTGTAACAATGGCTGTAATAGTTTATAACCATGTTGTGAGGAACATTTTTGTGTCTCTCTTCTGTCCTTCCTTTGCCTGTTTAAATGAAAAATTCTTTCAGGCCAGGCCTGTCTTGATGTGAGCAGTGACTTTGATACTGAGGTCTGCCTTACAGAATCATAGAATGTTTCAATTGGAAGGCACTTTTCAAGGTCATCTAGTCCAACTCTCCTGCAGTGAGTAGGGACATACGCAACTGTATCAGGCTGCTCAGAGCCCTCTCCAACCTGACATGGCATGTTTCCAGGGATGGGGCTTCTACTGCCTCTCTGGGCAACATGGGCCAGTGTTTCACCACCCTCACTGTATCTTTTCTTAACAGTCTATATATCTGTTACCCAAGATATTACTACCAATAAAAAAATAAACACATTGAGCAGGGCAGTGAGAAACACAGTCATAAGGCAATAAATCTTTTTCGGAAATGGAGAGAGAATGAGGATACTCAACTCTGTGGAGACTTTGGCTCTCAGAGTATGAGTCACTTCTGGCACGTTGTAGCCAACTCAAACAAATGATGTCCAACAGATGACAAAAATGAAAATGAGTCTCTTGTCCAGAAACCAAACCCATTATTATTACAAATTAACTAGGCTTGACCAATTAATCTACTTGTAAGAGCTTTATGATACTTGTGTGTTCTAGTAAGACAGGAAATTACAGAAGTATCTGAAGAGTTTTATCAGAGGAAAATCCTCCCAGTAACTCTTGTGAAGCAGTTGGTGCTTTAAGAAATACATAAAAGTGTTTATGGAGGGTGGACACCAAACTGTCTGAAATCAGTTCTAGTCTGGTGCTGAACAGAGAGTTACTTCAGCCCTTTTGCAAACAATACTTCAGCTAACTCCACAATAGTCTTTGTCAAAACTTTGCAGAGGTTTAGGCTCATCACCTCCCCCTCTGACTGTATTTTTCTTCCTCTCTAGGGAAAAATAGAGCAAATATATTCAAAGCTCCAGCATGCATCCTTACAAATTGGAGACTGGAGTAGGAAGCAGTAGGACGATCACTGTGTCAGTGACCTGCTCCAATGTGTGTGCCATACCTAGGTGACTCTCAGCAGTACTGAGTTTGTCTCCAGTTAGGGAAATGGTTAAAACTGTTTTGGCTCAGATGGGAGGTGATGGATGAGAATGAACCTGGTAGTTATTTTAATGTGATGACCATTACAGGAAATGTGAAAGGGAAGCTTGTAAACACACGCAGGCGGCCAAGGATAAAGGTACATCTAATGAAAAGTTGCTAAATATCTGGGGACAACACTACTTCAAAAATGTGTACCCCCTTTGGTGTTCTCCTCACATGCAGCTAGTCACCCAGGGCAGATTTTCAGAGGTGTCATGTTTGACATCCTCAAAAGGAGAGGCTAATTGAGAGGAACTGCCAGCTCTCAGACTGGATAATTCTAGACTTTGTATTTTATTAGTAGATCTTCTGGTAGAAGCTGGATCATTTGTGCTCCTGGACACCTTGGTTATTTTGGCAAGACTGGATCTATGCAATTCCAAACCTGACCCTCAAGTGATGTTTTGCTGAGAGGTAATGAGAACCATTCCTGGTTCCCAAGATGTTTATGATAGGAACAAGTGCTTGTCTATTCTTCTGGTCAGTGGGAATACGAACTTCTTTTAAGGTTCAATGGCACAGTGTTCATACTGTGAAAGGAAGGAGGTCATTGAAGCTGCAAATCTGCATCCTGGTTTGAGCTAGAACAGAACTAATTCTGTTCAGTGATTTGATTTCTGAGTTCAGTCTCTGCTCAGTGAGGGCACTTTCTGAAGTTCAGGGCAAGTTTGCACAGCCAAGGGCTGCTTCTAGCAGTGAGAGCACTGATGGGTAGAGTTACTGCCAAGGGCTGGGCTGCAGAAAGGCTCTGGCTTTGACTTGCTTCTCTGCAGACCAAGAGCATTGCCACATCTTGTGGCCCCTATTGGGGTGCAGGAAGTCAGAGGTGGCACCTGCAGAGACAAGCAAACAAGGCAGGTGACCCTAAAGTGACCAACAAGGGATTTCATCCCATATACATCATCTTTAGGATCAAGCCAAGGGATTACCAGGGCCAAGTCTCTTTTTCAATGGGTGATGTCCAACGAGGACTCTGTTCTGCCTTTGATCCCAATCTATGTGTTCCTGAATCCAGTTCCAGAATACAGCTCCTGGATCTGGTTCCCATCTGCTACTAAGTCCAGTCTGGGACTTCCCCAGTGCCTGCCCCGCCAGCAGCAGTGGTGACAATGATGATGTCATTGCTATCAAGGGTTGGGTTTCATATTGGTTTATATCTATTTCATTTTATTACTATTTTCATTAAAGCTGGTTTAGTTTTCTTTCCCAACCCATCAGTCTCTTTTATTCCCTTTCTCTTCCCTTTGGGAAGGAAGAGTGGTTCATAGTAAGTGTCTGTCAGTTGTGTAGCAGCCAGCCTAGCTGTAACCCTTTGCAAACTATTTGATTTTAAAACTGTTTTCCTAGTTAGTTTCTCATTTTTTGAATGCCTTGAAGTTCAATGCAGGCTGACTGAAACACTCCTCCACAAATAAAACAAATACCTCATTTGAAATATTATTTTGTAATAAAAGTTTCCTTTTTTTTTTTTAATCCAATTGAATTCAGAGCAAAGGAGTGGCAATGAGACAGACATAAAATAGGGCATTCCATCTTCATTACAGAATTCATCTCTCTTTCCTGAGTAGTCCATCTGTTAGCTACAGATAAATCAGTTTTGTCAGTAGAAAAGCAGTAATATTTTCACATCCACGTTGGCTGTTTACAGAAGGCTTCCTTCTGCCATATGTTGCCTTCATGCTACCAACAGAAAGTTGTCCAGAGTTGTTTCATTTATACTCCTGAATTGGAGGTGAGAAATGCAATCCAACTGGCATGTGAAATTTCATCAGAAAATGGGGAATGTTTGCCCGATACTTGTTTATGTTAAACAGAGCACTGAGCCTCAGCCTCTTTGAATGGTATCACACAGTATCGCAGTATCACCGAGGTTGGAAGAGACCTCAAAGATCATCAAGTCCAACCTGTCACCACAGACCTCATGACTAGACCACGGCACCAAGTGCCACATGTAGCTGAGATGACTTCAGTGGAGCAGTGTTGATTCTCACCTGCTCGAGTGTTCATCCTTCACCTGTAGCTCACAACTCTGTGCTTGGAAGAGCCACGTTCATTAAATCTCAAATTAACGTATTCAGGTGTTTCAGTGTCGATTGGCTGGCTGATCTCCTAACCCTGTGCCTCATGTTTCATTGGCAGGGGTTGGATTTTGGAGTGTGGAGGTTTCCTCTCTCAAGAAATCATAGATTTCAGTAAGAGAAAAAGCACTTGAATCGTAGAAAGCAAGGTAGTTTTATGTCTCAGCCTTTTTAATGGTTAAGCAAGCAGCACTGGATGATGACTTGGAGCTTCTCTTTGTTGTCTGTCATCTTTTCAGAGTAATTTTGGATGGCAGGCAGTAGGTGTTCCCCTTTTTAGGCCTTTTAAGCATGTTTTGAGTTCCATAATGTTTCACATCTCCTGTATTCAGTAGCCTGTAATTTCTGGGTATAAAAAGGACCTTTTTAATTCACCATGACTTTTCTTTGGCATGGCACAGGTCTGTTTTTACCTTCTTTATTTTGTCTCTAAATACTGTGTTTTTATTCAGAACTTGTTTTGAGTGCTTTATTCACCTATCATCAAATGACTTAAGAGTCCTTACCTGCCATTTGGTTATTCCTTCTTCCTTCTCCATTCGTTTTGTTGGAATTTGGGGCTTGCAGGAGATAAGTACACGTGTGCATGGAATTTTTTATTTCTTTTCTTTGCAATCCTTGAGCCCAAAATACACTTCTGCAGTGAACTGCTGCATGCCTTGGATCTTTTCACTGCACGTTCGCTACTGACTTACTTTAAACTGTTAACATGGCAAACCTTTGACAGCACCGTGTTAAGTTGCTTCATATTTTCTCTTACATGTCTAGAAGTACATTTGCACTAGCCAGATTCTTTGCTAAGTCTTTTCTTCTATGCTTCCATAGGCTGGCAGGCTTGGGATCCCTTTTGAATTCATTAAGTCTTACAGTTACGGTCACACATCAGTTACTGTACTGATTCCGATGCAACAGTAAGAATGTTCAGGGTATCTATAAATATATCCAAAGTTTTTAAACTTTGAACAGTGCAGAATCGAAATGCTTCAGAGGTGATCATCTGGGACCTTTCCTGATTACTGGAGTAGAGGTTTTGGGGAGACCTTATTGCACCTTTACAGTCTTGAGGGAGACAAGGACTATAAGAAAGCTAGGAACAGTCTTTTTATCAGGGACTGTTGCGACAGGACAAGGCATGATGGTTTTAAACTAAAAGGGGGAGATACAGACTAGAGAGAAGGAAGACCTTTTTTATGCTGAAGGTGGTGAAACACGACAATATGTTACCCAGAGAGATAGTAACAGCCTCAAATTGTGCACCAAGGATTTTGTCCAGCACTGAAACAGGCTGCCACGGAAGTGATAGAGTTTCCATTCCTGAAGGAATTTAAAAGCCATGTAGATGTGGTGCTGAGGGACATGGTTTAGTGGTGACTTGGCAGTGCTGGCTTAGCAGTTGGACTTGATGATCTCTTCCAACCAAAAGGATTCTGCATTACTATGATACTTACAGGTCTCATAGAACTTGCAGTGTTCTGCACAGGACAGCCAGACAAGGTGCTGTCAGCACTGTGACATAGAGTCATAGATCTTACAGCATGTCTAACTCTTGTCAGTATTCTCTGGAAAAGTCTCTGTAGAGATCTTTGTGTGTCTAAAAAATGTCATCTTCAAAATATTGCAAATGGGAACTTTTTACCATATTCCTTAATCTGCTATTCTTTGCATGTTAGTACTTGGGTATTATTTCAGTCTGAGAAGCAAAGGTTGGCTGAACTGATTTCTGCCTTACTCTAGAGTTCTCTTCATTTTTTTGTGAACAAAAGATAATAGAAGCGTGAAGGTTAAGCCAGAATTGTAACAATTATGTCAGCAAGTTTGCTGATGACACAAAACTGGGGGGTGGCCGACACCTTGTCAGGCTGTGCTTGCATCCAATGAGAATCTGGACAGGCTGGAGAGCTGGGTGCAGGCAGACCTCATGAAGTTCAGTAGGGACAAATGCAGGGTCCTGCATCTGGGGAGGAATAGCAGCATGCACCAGTACAGGTTAGGGTCTGTCCTGCTGGAAGGCAGCTCCATGGAGAAAGACCTTGAAGTCCTGGTGGACAGCAAGTACTCCATTGGGCCAAGAGAGCCAATGGTGTCCTGGGATGCATCAAGAAGGGTGTGTCCAGCAGGTCTAGGGAGGTTCTTCTCCTCTCTACTCTGCCCTGGTGAGACCACACCTGGAGTACTGTGTCAAATTTTGGACTCCCCAGTTCAAGAGGGTCAGGGACCTGCTGGAGAGAGTCAGCAGAGTGCCATGAGGATGATTAGGGGACTTGAGCATCTCCCCTATGAAGAGAGACTGAGATCCTGGGGGCTATTTAGTCTTGAGAAGAGAAGACTGAGAGAAGATTTCATCAATGTCTATAAATATCTGAGGGGTGGGTGTCAAGTGGATGGGGCCAAGCTCTTCTCAGTGGTGCACAGTAATAAGATGAGGTATGATGGATACAAACTTGAACATAGAAGGTTTCACCTCAACATGAGGGGAAACAGCTTTTACAGTGAGGGTGATGGAGCACTGGAACAGGCTGCCCAGAGAGGTTGTGGAATCTCCTTCTCTGGAGACTTCCAAAACCCACCTGGATGCATTCCTGTGTGGACTACCCTACAGGTGATCCTGCTTTTGGCAGAGGGGTTGGACTGAATGATCACTTGAGGTCCCTTCCGACCTCTAACATTCTGTGATTCTATGTAAACCTCGAAAACATGAGTTTCATTTTGAACTTGAGAGGAGGCTCCTTAAGCTGCAAGACAGAGCAAAGCTAGCCCAAATGTTAATCATACCTAATGGAGATTGACTCAGCTATTATTAAAATAACTAATGGGCTTTGACCCATGCCAATGTTCACCGTAATGACTTAAATATGTGGGATCATGTCTTGCTGATACATTTGCAATAATTTCATTACAAGATGGCTAGGATATGCTGCCATGAAGTGGCTACATAGAAATGTGTTTGCAACTGAGCAGACAAGGCTCTAAATAAAAACCTTAATGCCTTCTGGGGCTTTCTTTAGAATGCTTTAATAAAAAATAAATAACTTTGCCTCCGTTTCTGAAGATTCATTGCACTTGTCTAGAAGGAGTACAGTTCTCTGTAACTAAGGAACAGTTGACATACACAAGGAAATGTGGTAGAATAATAAAGGAGAATGCTGCTTCTCCCTGCCTCTGAGGAGAGCAGAAACCTAGAGAGCTGTTCAAATACTGTTGTGCAAGGTTGCCTTGCTCCCAGTGTTTGTGCTGGATGTCAGCAGATGGTCACGGGATGAAATACCCATATTGCATTTCTGGAACAGAGCCCAGCTTTCAGGGGAGGGTGTGCATGCCCCTCATGGGATGTTGAGGTGGACCAAGCTGGTCTGATCCATCTCCCTCAGTGCTGAGCAATGTGGGCGGCAGACTGGGGTTGTGTTGTCCCTTGCAGAGTGCCCAGTACAGTGTTTCACAGTGGAGTGATGTTGGAGTTTTATTTAGCTTTTAGTATCCCAACTGGAATAGGTTGCCCAGAGAAGTGATTGAAGCCCCCATGCCTGGAAGCATTCCAAGTCAGGTTGGACAGGGCTTTGAGCAACCTGATCTAGTTGCAGATGTCCCTGCTTACTGCAGGAGAGTTAGACTAAGTCTCTCACAACAGAAACATTCTGTGCTCCAGTGATGGAGACCTCAGAGTCACAGGCACTGCTCACATCAAGACAGACCTGGCCTGAAAGAGGTTTTAATTTAAACAGACAGACAGAAGAGAAACGCAAAACCATTGCTTACAATGCATTCATCTTCCTCTGGAGGATTAATCTCGCTGGTGTTTCCCCTTCATTAAAAAAGCATAAAAATAATTCCTCTATGCTGGATCTAGCTGAAGATATCCTTGCTGACTGCAGAGGTGTTGGACTAGATGACCTTTAAGTGTGCCTTCCAATCCAAAGCAGTCTATGAATAATTTCAGATTGGGTTTTGGGGAGCTCTGAGCAACCTGATCTAGTTGAAGATGGCTCTGCTGCCTGCAGGGAGGTTGAACCAGATAACCTTTAAGGTCCCTTCCAACCAAAAGCAGTCTATGATTCTATGATTCTCATGTAACTGTGCATGCAAAAGTGTGCTCAGACATACATTTTGGTGAGAGCTGTCTATTATGTAGAGATCAAATGTTGCCGTGGCGGTGTATCAACACAAACATTGTTATGTGAGCAAGAGTTTGCAAGGCTGCATCACTTACATGTGGCAAAAAGCCCTGGGTGTGCTCCAGAGGTTATCCCCAGCAAACAGCCCTGAAACCTTCATAGCAGCCCTTGCTGTCATCTATTACACAAACCCCATGCTGGTATAAAACCAACTAATTTAGTGCTGCTTTAAAGTGTCACTGGCAGTTCAGAAGATGCTTGCAAATGCTGTGTTTTTGCTGTTCTTTTCCCAATGTTCCTCCTCTTTCTGTGATTTCATAACTTTCTATGCAAAATTCTTCCTGAACTGTTATTAATTTGGATGCACTTTTAAAGGAGGACTGTGTACTGCTATAAAATCAGTGTATTGGTTGGGTTTTTTGTTTTGTTTTGTTTTGGGTTATTGTGTATGTGTGTGTGTGTGATTTTTGGTTTGGTTTGGGTTTTTTGGTGAGGAAATGTTGGTATTCACTGAAGTGGAAAT
This sequence comes from Dryobates pubescens, assembly GCF_014839835.1. Classification (NCBI taxonomy): domain Eukaryota; kingdom Metazoa; phylum Chordata; class Aves; order Piciformes; family Picidae; genus Dryobates; species Dryobates pubescens. The sequence continues at coordinate 15,707,300 of NC_071620.1, read as the reverse complement.
TCTTCACTATGTTGAAAAAAATACAAAGAAAATGCCTAAGCTTTGGGAAGTTCAAGCTAAATAATTGTATTTTTTGATATCCTGAGCTGAACAGTGGCATTTCATGCTTCTGGCCAAGTATTGTTAAAGTTCCTTTAGCAACTTGAATTTCAGCCTGAATTATTAAAGGCTGGCAATCAAAAATAGAATCAAGCTTCCACTTCGGTGATCCTTGCAAACACTGCTTCATATGAAATATTTTTAGTATGTTGTAGACTAAGAAAAGGTCTGACTTTGTCTGACTGGAAAATAGCTTAGGCTACTGACTCTGTACTGAATACAGATGGTTTTTATACCAGGAGTGTATGTGTGTAAGATGTATGGCTGGCTTTTGTTTTAACTCTGGAGTCCAGTGTTAAATATCAGGTATGTGATTTCCCCTTCATTATTGCACTTCATAGTTAAGTATTTTGTTAACTAAAATGCTTACATGTTAAGTGTATGAGCATGGAATGTAGGCAGGTGATACTTGCAGTTTGTTCTGGGTTTGGTATAGAGATAATGCTGTATGAAGATAAGTCTTAGAAGGGCAATGAAGCTGGCAAGGGATCTGGAGAATGAGGCTTATGAGGAGCAGCTGATGGAACTGGGTTTGTTTAGCCTGGAGAAAAGGAGGCTGAGGGGGAGACCTTCTTGCTCTCTACAACTACCTGAAAGGATTTTGTGGCAAGGTGGGGGCTGGGCTCTTCTCCCAAGTAACTTGCAGAAGGGCAAGAGGAAATGACCTCAAGTTGTGCCAGGGGAGCTTTAGGTTGGATATTAGAAAAAATTCCTTTACTGAAAGAGTGGTCAGGCATTGGAACAGACTGCCCAGGGAGGTGGTTGTGGGTTGATGATTGTACTTGATGATCTTAGAGGTCTTTTCCAGCCTTCATGATCCTTTCCTTCCCAACTGCCCAGCACACTCCATGCTGGAATTGGTGAAGCAAATGTTTTATAAGACTGAATCTAGATGACAAAATGGATTCTGCACACTGTTACCTCTCAGTGTACATCTGAAATGATTAACTGTGATGTGAGCTCAGAAAAGATTGTCTGCATAGCAAAATGACAGGACAAGGGGTGATGGATTTAAACTAAACGGGAAGAGACCTAGACAAGAGAGAAGAATTTTTTCACACTGAGGGTGGTAAAACACTGCCCCAGGTTGTATAGAGAGGTGGTAGATGCCCCATCCCTGGAACCACTCCAGGTCAGGTTGGATGGGGCTCTGAGCAACCTGCTCTAGTTGCAGATGTTCCTGCTGACTGCAGGTGTGTTAGACTAGATGACTTTTAGAGGTCTCTTTAAACCCAAGCTATTCTGTGATTCTGTGATGTGTTTATGTGACCACTATGGGTTATGTACTTCATGTAGACAACACTTATGTATATACTTAGCTATGTCCATTCTTGTCTTCACAATAACTTAAAAACTTTGGGTTTTGTTTCACAGCAACATTTTTTTAGGTTATCTGCAAGTAAAGACCAACCTATATGCAAGTGGAGATGTATGTTTCAGTTTCTTCCACATCAGAGATATACTCATTATATAATAATAATAATAATAATAATAACAATAATAACAATAATAATAATAAACTCAGTCAATTTTTCATGAAGTTTTTCCAGGATGGTCATAACAATATTTATGATAATGAGATTATGCTAACTGCAGACCAGGCATTACACTGCTGCAATGATGTCAGTTCCTTAAAGAACACACCCCAGAGGTCACATTGCCAAACTGGAGTTTTCTTCTTGTCTTCCACATTTGAATCTTCATCTTTGACAGTTAATGATTAGGTTTTTTTTCCCTGATTTCTTATGATTTTATAATTGCAGAGATAGGAGAAATATGTATTCTGGGCACCCAAGCTCTCAGGGACTTTTAAAGGCTGTGCTTGAAACCTGCAGAGCCCTTCAGCATTCATCAAAAAACACGAAGTGCAGGATCCCAGGGCTCTCTTGAGCACTCTTTTAGCTGTTATTTTACAGTGTCAGTGTCTCTTTAACTGTTGTGTAACCTTTTAGGTGATTAAACATGCTTAACTAGTCTTTAGAGGTGTTACTTGTCTCCTTTCCCTGCATAATCTCTGAGAATGGTAGAGATTCATTTTCTGGTCTTTCTCCAGATCAAGACTTATAGCTCACACACCGTGGTAAAGAACTGGGTCACTACTTTTAATAGATGTGAAGAGCACAGGAGTACCTTTGTGCTTTAGGTACTTCATAATCTCCAAGCTTTATACCTCTCAACATTTCCTTTGTTGGTATGTAATAATTTTAAAACCCGGGCCATGAAAAGAGCAAGCAGTTTGGTTGCACCATACCCTGCAAAACATGAGAGTAAGTATATTCCATTACATCATCTTACATACCTCCTTGAATATGCTGTTGAATTGTGGGTCCCTCACTGAAAGAATTACATTTATGTGCTGGAGCATGTCCAATGAAGGGCAGTGAAGGTGGTGAAGCATCTAGAGCACAGGTGGTGTGAGGAACGGCTGAGGGAACTGTGGTTGGTTAGAAGAGGAAAGCTCAGGGGAGACTTTCTTGCTCTCTACAACTACCTGAAAGGAGGTTGTAGTGAGGTGGTGTGTGTGTGAATCTGCTCTCTCTAGTAACAAGCAATAGGATGAGAGGAAGTTGCCTCAGGTTGCACCAGAGGTTTAGTTTGGACAGTAGAAATAATTTCTTCCCCAAAAGGGTGGTCAAGCCCTGGAATACGCTGCCCAGGAACATGGTGGAGTCACCATCCCTGAGGGATTTAACAGATGTGTAGGTGTGGTGCTGAAGGACAAGGTTTAGTGGTGAATTGGCAGTGCTGGGTTAATGACTGGCATTGATGATATTAAAGGTTTCTTCCAACTAAAATGATTCTGTGGTTCCATGATTTCCATATTGTTGCTCTCTGTATAGGTTTTCTTGTTCTATACCTAGACCTCCTACCACAGGCAAAAGTATTTGGAAGTGCTCAAGTGGCAAGATTTTCTAACAAGAAGAAGTGTAAATAGTTCAGTCCTCTGTTGCAGTCCCTAGTGCTTCTTGAGAGAGTTGTTTGAGGTAGTTGTCCCACTGGCCCTACTGTTGTCCAGGATTCCAAATCCTCCTACCAGAAAGATAAATGTGTGAGAAATCCCTGCTGAATCACAGCAATGTCTCACAGAGAACTCCTCTTGGATCCTGAAACTCTACTTGGACAACAATTGGATTACATGTGTGCAGAGCATCAATGCGAAATGCAGCTTCAGTCTTGAAGCAGTTTTACCACATTTGGCTGCAGGATCCCCATAATTTTTGCTGTACGTGAAAGAATGAAACTACTGATCCTTTTATGTCTGTCCCAGAGGGAAAAATGCCAGAGATATTAGGTCTAGCTGGACATGAGCATTACTCAGCCAATGCCCTGCAGTGAATGCTTGGTAATTGGTTATTCTTAATGGAGAAACAAAACTATTGTGAAAGACCTTGATAAAATCTCACAGGACCACACAGAAGAACTTGAGAATTTATCTTTGAAGACTGTGCATGGTTTCCTTCAGGTAGTTTTTGATGCATGGATGAAATGAGTTGGTCTGTGACAACTTGATGGAGTGTTAGGCAGTCATCCTTGGTACAGCTTCCAGGCACTAGAATAGAGAAGCTGAGGTTAGGGAGAATGAATTTGTTCAGAAACAAACAAGTAAAGCTTAACAGTTCTGAAAGTGTATAACGTGACAAGAGATTTTTGAAAGAGATTTCCTGAAGTGGAGATAGGTGTAATTTCCAAAGAAGTGTCATATTTGAAAGATCATACATCTAGTAATCCCTATACATTCACAGAGTTATGGAATCATTAAGGTTGGAAGAGACCTCTAAGATCATCAGGTCCAACCATCAACCCCCCACCACCATGGCCACTGAACCATATCTTGGAGTGCCATATCTACACTTTTTTTTAACATCTCCACTACTTCCTTGGGCAGCCTGTTCCAATACTTGACCTCTCTTTCAGTAAAGAAGTTTTCCCTATTATCCAATGTAGCCCTCCTTTGGTGAAATTTGATGCCAGTTGGGAGAAGAGACTGAGCACCACCTTGCTGCAACCTCTTTTCATGGAATTCTAGAGAGCAGTGGGGTCTCCCCTCAGCCTCCTCCAGACTAAACAACCCCAGTACTCTCAGCCACTTCTCAGAACACTTGTTTTCCAGATTCTTCACCAGCTCTGTTGCCCTTCTCTGAACCTGCTCCAGTACCTCAATATACTTCTTATAGTGAGTGGTCCAAAACTGAACACAGGATTTGAGGTGCAGCCTCACTAGTGTCTTGTGCAGGGGGACAATCACTGCCCTACTCCTGCTGGCCACACTAATCCTGATACAGGCCAGGATGCTGTTGGCCTTCTTGGGCACCTGCAAACACACTGGCCCATATTCAGGTGGCTGTCAACCAGTACCCCCAGGTCTTTCTCTACTGGGCAGCTTTCCAGCCACTCTCCCTCAAGCGTGTAACATTGCGTGGCGTTGTTGTGACCCAAGTGCAGCACTTGGCCTTGTTGAACATCATCCCATTGGCCTTGGCCCATCAATCCAACCTTTCTAGATCTGTGTGCAGAGCCTTCCTACATTTGAGCAGACCAACACTCCTACCCAATTTGGTGTTACTCATCTACATCTCTGCAGAAACAAAGATGATCCATTCGGTCAGTGAATGCAGTGGTTTCCCTTTATCCCACTTGTGTTGTTGTGTTATGAAGCTAAAGTTTAGAAAAGTTAAAAAAAATACACACAGAAAACAGTGGTTACTGAGCTGACATAGTCCTTTAGGAATGCAATCCAGGGCTTGTGGTGCATACATTCATGGAAACATTAGTTCAGAGCCTCTGCAGAGGTTGGAAAAAAAGAAACGTGACATAAAGGAGTGGAGCAGAATGAACCAGAACAACATTGTGCTGCTGTGTTAATGCCATAAGAGGCCTGTGTTCTGTAGTGGTAGTGATACCCAACCCTAAAGGGATGTAGCTGAACTGGAAAAGAATCACAGAATCAAAGAATGGTTTGGGTCTGAGTTTTTTTAAAGGTCATCTAGTCCAATTACCCTGTAGTCAGCAGGGGCATCTGCCACTAGATCAAGCTGCTCAGAGCTCTGTCCAACCTGACCTGAACATTGCCAGGGATGAGGCATCTGCCACCTCTTTGGGCAACCTGGGCCAATGTTTACCACTCTTGATGTAAGATGTTTTTCCCTCTATCTAGTTTAAATCTCCCTTCTTTTACTTTAAAATCATCACCCCTTGTTCTATTGCAACAGGCCCTGGTAAAAGGAATGCTTCCATCTTTCTTTTAGGTCCACTTTCAGGTCTCCCCAGAGCCTTCTGTTCTCTACTTCAAGAGATAGTTGTTGGGGGTAACAAAGGTATATACAGCAGTGTCTAGGGAACAGAGAGAGAGGTAGGATTCTATCTGGGAAAAGATGCAAGTGAAAGACTCTGTCCTTGTGAGGTACAAAATCATAAGGGATGGGGAAATGATTGAGAGTAACCAGTTCTTGTTTTTCTCATGATGTGAGAGCTGAGAACAAGCAGAAGGATGTTGTTCATATATTGAGCAGATGACCTGTGGCAATTCCTGCTGCAGGATGTTGTGTCTGCTGAAAATTCATATAGCTGGGAAAATTCATGGAGGAGGAATTTACCAAACAGATCTGGTTCAAGCCATCTGAAAAATGTTAGAGCCTTGGAGGGAGCATTCATCTTCTTGTACGCTTCCCTAGACATCTACTTATGGCTGCCACTGGTTGCTGGTGAGAATGGACTTTTGGTTTGTAGCAGTGTAGATGCAGACATTCTTAGCTGCTTTTCTTTACATTTCTAACATTTTAACAGTGGACTGTAGGTTGATGGACATTCCAATGGAATGTCCAATGGACATTCATGTCCAATTCTACTGTTGGGTTTTGTTTGTTTCTGTTTTTTTCCTTGGCATCTCACACTTTTGGGTTTTGTTTTCACAAATTTTTGTGTCATCAGAAAATTATTTTCTGCTTAAAAATCATTCTGAAAATTCAGAGAGATTTTTTTCCCTCCTTCTAATCTTGCACTTACTAAATCTGGATCTCTGTTCATAACCTTTAGCTTAAGAGAGTAATTAAAAGGTAATAAATTTCTTCCTCCCTGACTTGTGTGCTAATATGCAACTCCTCACCTTTCTTTACCTCTATTCAGAATATCAAACACTTGTTTTGCTCACAGAAGCAGTTTAAGCTTTCAAAGTGTCTATATCAGATCTGGATTCTGTCTTTTAGCATGCAAGTATTTGGCCTCTTGCCACCAAATGTCTGGTCTGTGGCAGCACCATCCTAGGAAGGAAAGGCATTGCTGTTCCTTCATTTCTCATCTATACACTTACCTGAAAGGTACTTTATTAGTGAGGACTCAGCTTGCTAGAATGTTGGCCACCATTTTTCACTGTGCAAAGCAGAGGATGCATTTAATTGGGTGAGAACTTTTTGCTCCTCTCTGCAGCTTTTGTCCAAAAAATATAATGGGTATCTTCATATGGAAATGTCGTGGTTCATTTATGGTCTTCACCTGTAGGCTGACCAATGAAACTTCATAGCAAGCATATTTGGGTTAAAAGTAATGGATTAGTTGTGCAAAATTCCTTCATCTGATCTACCTAGAACATGATAGAAAATATATAATAAATTGGGGTGGTTCAGTCTGGAGAAGAGAAGGCTAAGAGGAGATCGTGTTGCTCTGTACAACTACCCAAAAGGAGGTTGTAGCAAGGCTGGTGTTAGTCCCTTCTTCCAAGTAACCAGTGATAGCATGAGAGGAACTGGACTTAAGTTGTGCCAGGGGAGGTTTAGGTTGGATATTAGAAAAAATTTCTTTACTGAAAGAGTGGTGAGGTGTTGGAACAGGCTGCCCAGGGAACTGGTGGAGTCACCATCCCTGAATGTGTTCAAGAAGCTGTAGATGCAGTGCTTCAGTATATAGTTTAGTGGTCATGGTAGTTGGGTTACTATTGGACTTGATGATCTTAGAGGTCTTTTCCAACCTTAATGATTCTATATTTACATCTGTGTTTTTAATACAGAGAGATTAAGAGGGGAGAAGTGGTGTGTATGCACACATGGAATTGATGTAAGAAGTACAACATACATCTAGTCATTCTCTGCTTGACTTGCAGATTGTTCCAATGAATACATTTTGCATTCCATTTGCAAGAAAACACAAATGATGTTGGTAGGATCTCAGCACTTCAGTGAGGTCCACGTTGAAAAATGTTGTGATGTCTTCTCCTGTAGAAATTGAGGGTTACTTGATGTCCAAATTTCAGATATATTTATAGTCTACTGTCGTGGTTTAACCCCAGTAGGCAGCTAAGCTCCACACAATAATGGCTGAATGAATTTTAATTCAAAATAAATATCATTAGTAGCAAATACAGAGAGTTTGCTTCCTCAAAGGAAGTAACTGAAACTCTATATTAAAAGCCTCAAACCCTCTTGTGAAAGAATAACTCTGGCTTAAAATTGCTGGGTGAGGAGTGGCTTGAGAGTGATCTTGAAGAGAAGGACTCAGGGATAGGAGTTGATGAAAATCTCAGCATGAGCCAGCGATAGAATAGAATAGAATAGAATAGAATAGAATAGAATAGGATAGAATAGGATAGAATAGACCAGGTTGGAAGAGACCTTCAAGATCATCGTGTCCAGCCTATCATCCAACACCACCCAACCAACTAAACCATGCAACCAAGCACCCTATCAAGTCTCCTCCTGAACACCTCCAGTGATGGTTGCTTGCAGCTCAGAAGGCAGCTGTGTGCAGGGCTTGATCAAAAGCAGTGTGACCAGCAAGATGAGTGAGGTGATTCTGCCACTCTGCTCTGCTCTCATCAGTCCCCACCTGCAGTACTGTATCCAGTGATGGTGCCCCCAGCATAAGAGGAACATGGAACTGCTAGAGCAGGCCGAGGAAGGCCACAAAGATGATCAGAGAGCTGAAGCACCTTTTCCCTATGGGGACAGGCTGAGGGAGATGGGGTTGTTGAACCTGGAGTAAAGAAGGCTCTGGTGAGATCTTATAGCAGTCTGCGAGTACCACAAGGGGGCCTACAAGAAAGCCAGGAAGGGACTGTTCACAAAGGCTTGTAGTGATAGGATGAAATGGAATGGATTGAAGCTTGAGGAGGGCAGATTTAGGCTTGGTATGAGGAAGAAATTCTTCCAAGTCAGAGTGTGGGGACACTGGAACAGGTTGCCCTGGAAGATAGTGGAAGCTGTCCCCCTGAAGCTGTTCAAGGCTAGGTTGGATGAGGCCTTGAGTAACCTGGTGTAGTGGAAGATGTCTCTGTCCATGGCAGGGTGGTTGGAATTAGACAATCTTTAAGGTCCCTTCCAGCCTAAACTATTCTATGAATCTATATTTACTTCCTGTATTTAGTTTGGTACAGCCACCTGTCAAGAAACAGACATCAAGTAGCTGTTGTTTGCTTTGCAAGCTAATGAGTATCATCTGGTGGGGGAAAAAAAAAAAGGGGAATGGTTAAGTTCTGAGTCGTCTGACAAAATATTTTGTTAACAGAATGGGTAAATTGCCTGTGTAAACTTGCAAGCTGGAGATTAAGACTAGCTTGAACGATGCCATTGTCTATTGATGCAGAGGATACAGCTCAGTTCTAGTAATATTCTGGGCATGAAAACTTCTAGGAAAAACAGGAAATCCTGCAAGAAGCTGGAGTAAGTAGGCATTTGTTATCCCATGCATCACTTTTATGTTTTCATTTCTAATTCAGATTTTTTTTTTTCAATTACACATAACCATTTGGACTGTGTTTACCCAAGTCTGGTTGGCATCCCTGCAATGTGTCTATCTCTAAGCAAACTTTTTTCCTCTCTTAGAGCTCAGTAGTATTTGAAGAATAATGAGGAACATAAAAAGGAATATAAGGAAATACATTATATGAAGGAATATTGTTGGGGGTGCTGATGGATAGAAGCTCAACATGAGCCACCAGTGTGCACTTGCAGCCCAGAAAGCCAGTCACGTGATGGACTGCATCAAGAGAAGTGTAGCCAGCAGGTCGAGGGAGGTGATTCTGCCACTCTACTCTACTCTGGTGAGACCCCACCTGGAGTATTGCATCCAGTTCTGGAGCCCTTATTACAAGAAGAATGTGGATGTGCTGGAATGTGTCCAGAGAAGGACCATGAGGATGATCAGAGGCTGGAGCTCCTCTCCTATGAAGACAGATTGAGAGAGTTGGGGTTATTCACTCTGGAAAACAGAAGGCTCCATGAAGACCTTATTGTGGCCTTCCAGTATCTGAAGGAGGCCCACAAGAAAGCTGGTGAGGGACTTTTTAGGGTGTCAGGTAGTAATAGGACTAGGGGGAAGAGAGCAAAACTAGAAGTGCGTGAGGTGAGACACTGGCACAGGTTGCCCAGGGAGGTGGTAGAAGCCCAATCCCTGGAGGTTGTTAAAGCCGTGCTGGATTTGGCTCTGAGCAACCTGATCTAGTGTGAGGTGTCCCTGCCCATGGCAGGCGTGGGGAACTAGATGATCCTTGAGGTCCCTTCCAACCCTGAGAATTCTATGATTCTAATCATAGAATGGCTTGGGTTGGAAGGTACCTCTAAGTTCATTCAGTCCAACCCCCTCTGCAGTAAGGAGGGACATCCTCAACTACATCAGGAACCTGCTTTTTTTTTTTGGTGCAGATAAAGAGCCTGCAACAATTTGTCTTATTTTGCTTTGGAAAGTAATGTAAGATGTTGAGGTATACAATGATAAACTGTTGGGAATTCTTGCAGTTTGGCGATGTAAGAAATAAGATCACTCGAAATACAAAGGAATACAAAAAGTTGGTTGAAATTAAGGAATCATGAGGTGTTTTTTGTAAGTTTAGTCATTATTATTTTTCCTGTTTGGCACAGCTGTAGATTGCAACATTTGGCTCCATATGGTCATAATTGACCTGTTCAGGACAACACTGCTCAAACATTTGGGAAATTCTTCTGGAAATTCTGAAATCTGGTATTTCTCTGCTCTGGATTTCACTGTGGCTGCTTGAACACAGAACTTCACACATACATATGAATAATAGCCTGAAATCTTGTACTGTTGTTTATGGATACAGATTTCAAGGCTTGGACCTGGGCTTTTTAAGGCTTGGACCTGGGCAGGTACAGATCAAACCATGACATTAGTTCATTGCTCGTAATTTTTGTCTTGCTGCTGGAAATCAGGCAAAGGAACCAAAGTGAGTTTGTTACTGTGCAGTGGTGCTGTCTGCCTGCTGTTTCAGTAAGCTGAAATCCTCTGGGTAAAAAATAATGCTGAAATATAAGATACTGTTTTGGGGGGGAAAAATAAAAATGCTTTTTCTATTAAGCTAAATATAGATGTCCTGCTAACAGTGCTTAGTGTGCTGCTGGAAGCTGGCAGGGCTTTCAAGAAAGGAGGAAATAAGTTTTGTTTTGATTTTGGGTAGAGAGTAATGGCAGATTTTTAACCACTAAGATAATTCCTGGTAGCTTCAGGATGATGTAAGCTGTTTTGTTTTGTTTTGTTTTGTTTTAAGGTTTATTTGAAAAGTGTGTTTAAGACTTAGTGAAGAGGAGCTCTTGTGAAGTTACTTTACCTGGTGGCTCAGTGGCTTGCCATTGCACAATAAAAGTTGCACAACATACAGTGTACAAGGCACAACTTTATCAAGTTTTATTCTTAGTATAGTGCTTCCAAGTGTTTGCTTTCCTCTATCCCTTACTCATAGGTTTGTCTTACTCCACTTCAGCACTCAAGAGGCCAACCTCTAAGCACAGGTGCACCATGCATGTAAAAATGCTGCAGATATTTTGTGTCCACTAAAGGTTATTTAATAGTAGATAAAAGTGGCACTAACAGACATGTCAATGAGGGTGACGAAACACTAGCCTGGGTTGTCCAGAAAGCCCCAGGCTGGGAAACATTCCAGAGCAGGTTGGATGAAGCTCTTAGCAACCTATCTAGTTGAATTCATGTTCCTGCTCACAGCATGATGATTAGACTAGATCATCTTTAATGGTCCCTCCAGCCCAAACTACTGTGTTATTCTATAATTTAGCATCATTCCTACAGAACCTGAAACTGGAGGACACTGTCTCTCTGAAGAGTTTGAAACACTGAGATTATGCCTTCACTAAACACTTGGACATAAGTACATATTGAAATTCTAAGGAGATACAAAAATCAGCCTTTGTGGAGCAGCAACAGTGGATGGTATGGAGGTATCTGGAAGGATTTGACTTCCATTGACTTGCAAGCTGTGTGCTTTAAGACTGGGTCACACCAAGTATCAATCTCCTGTCAGTGAAGCAGCCAATTGGGTTATGAATCTTTTACAAAACATTGAGAGCCTGTTCATGTGCTCCATGATATGCACATGCTTAAGTGCTTTTTTTGGATGGGGCTAAATTGCTTTTTGCTTTGCAGGTTTGATCCTGTAGTCATCACTGAAAATCTCAGCTGACTTTAGACTTTGTATATGAACCCTTTCTTCATCTTCCGTGGTCATCAGTAGGTGTCCTGCTGTGTTAGGTGTAAATTAATGTGCAGTAGTACTGATGAATTCAGGAAGCTGGGCTGGCCCGTGTTCCTCAGTGTGCTGTACTGCTGAGTCTCCTTCTCTGGAGAGATTCCAAACCCACCTGGATGGGATCCTGTGCAGTCTCCTCAAGGTGAACCTGCTTTAGCAATGGGATTGGACTAGATAGCTCTGGTGAGGTCACACTTCAAGTATTGTGTTCAGTTTTGGGCACTTCAGTACAACAGAGAAGTTGAGGTACTGGAGCAAGTGCAGAGGAGGGCAGCGAAGCAGGTGAAGGGCCTGAAGAATAAATCTTATGAAGAGTGACTGAAGGAGCTGGGATTGTTTAGTTTGGAAAAGAGGAGGCTGAGGGGAGATTTTTTCACTGTCTACAACTACTTGAAATGACATTGTGGAGAGGTTGGTGCTGGTCTCTTCTCACAGGTAATTAGTGATAGAAAAAGAGGGAATGGCCTCAAGCTACAACTGGGTAGGTTTTGGTTGGATATTAGGAAAAAAATTTTCGCAGAAAGAGTGGTCAGGCATTGGAATGTGCTACCCAGGGAGGTGGTTGAGTCACCAAGCCTGGATGTGTTTAAAGGTTGTTTGGATGTGGTGCTTGGGGATATGGTTTAGGGGTGAACCTTGTAGAGTAGGGCCAATGGTTGGACTTGGTGATCCTGAGAGTCTTTTCCAACCTGGATCCTTCTTTGTGATTTTGTGTGAACTAGATGATCCCCAGAGGTGCCTTCCAACACCTACCGTTCTGTGGTTCTGTGACTGCACATAGAGAAATACAAGGTTTTCCTCTCAACCTGAAATGATTACTTCATGCTTACAAACTCATCTGTGTGTACATTCAAATGTGTGAATCTGTTTTACACCTGTGGCCCAAGGGGCAGATGTTTGTGCTGGATTCAGTGACTGTGTTTTTCTGATGATTAGTTGGAGCCAACTCTATTTTTTTATCACATGTGAAACTTTAACAAAAGCCATCTGCAATTCAACATTCTTTTCTTGCATGTATCTCAGTAAGTTCTCATAACTCGAGGCACTTAGAGCTGACTAAAGGTGAGATTTCTTTTATTTGGGAAATCATGATGGTTTTATTTTTTTAATCTATTTTCTTTCCCTTTCAGGAATGAACACCAAACTTGCAGATTTTTCAAGGGATAGATATTTTGCATTAAATATTTTCTTAACTTTCCACTCTCAGCTGCCCCAATTTACAATGTAGATGATGTTGACAGAGTCCTATTTGGAACCATGGTGCAGAAGAGTAAATTCTCATGACCCTGGTTCCACCTAGGCTCTGGGGTGATGCTAAGTTTTCTGATGGAAAATCAAGAAGTTAAGAGAAAAGATTTCTAGCTGAAAAAAATTCTGTGGCACTGGACCTTCCTGTGCTGCACAAGTTAATTGCAATCAAGGCTTGTTCCCAGAGCTCATTAGTTTTAAGTTTTTCACTTGATGATGAGGGTGTTTATTAAAAAATAAATGTTGAAAGGCTGCAATAGAGTATCTTTAGTAACTGTAGTGTCACTAGTTCTGGAGATAAATGCACATTAATATTTTTCATTCACATGTTCAGCATGCTAGCAAAGGTTATGTGAAAAATTATTTGTGCTTTGGTATTTCATCTGCTGTGAGCTGAATAAAAAATGGTGTATACAAATTTTCCCAAGCAAAACTGGTGAAGTAGAAAGTGTTACAGCAGTTTGGGGTACTATGTATGGCTAAAAAGATGTTAGAGCTACCCAAAACCCAGCTGACTTCAGAAAATGCAACACTAGGGTTGTATTTAAAAAAAAAAAAAAAAGAAAATTGCAGTGAAAAGTAATACAAGCATCATAAATAAAACACTCAAACACTCTTAAATCTACTCTCTAGGTGAAACCATGGAGCCTGTGCATGATTGTGATGAAGGAAATACACTTTGGAATAGTAAACAGTCTGAAATTAATTTTTAGAATCTGTTATTTTCCTCCCCTGTTTTAGAATCAGAGAATGTTTGGGCTTGAAAAAGGCCTTTAAAGGTCATCTACTCCAACCACTCCTGCACTGAGCAGGGACATCTTCCACTAGATCAGGCTGCTCAGAGTTCATCCAGCATGACCTTGAGTGTTTCTGTGGTTGGGGCTTCTACCACCTCTCTGTGCAACCTAGACCAGTGTTTCACTACCCTCAGTGGAAAAAACTTACTCCCTCTAGTCTTAATCTCCACTAGTTTAGATTAAAACCATGACCCCTTGTCCTGTAATAACAGGCCCTGCTAAAAAGATTAACCCTATTCTTCCTTTAAGTGCTTTTTATGTACTGAAAGGCCACAAGAAGGTCTATCTTGGAGCCTTCTTGTCTCCAGGCTGAATGCACTGTTTCTCTGTGTTGCAAATGGTGTGAGGAGCAGCCTCCACTTCTGAATACAATCACAGTATTGGCAGTCAAGAAGTCCATGTGTGTATTGAAGGCAGAAGTCATAGTTGGATATGTTCAAATAGCTAATTGTACTAAAGTTAACATGCCTGTGGCTGGAGGGGGCATGCCATCACTAATCCCACTCTTGGCTGGATTGCCTTTGCAAAATAAGAAATGGATTCCTCTGCCATGTGTGAAAAGCGTCTGGGCCTCTTGAGTCCAATTTAGTGTGGCAGCAGGGCTAGAGAGAAAGAGGGTAATGAAGCCTTTGCCTTCTGACCAGCTCCCTTCAGGCTTAAGCAGAGGGAAGAAAGCCCTTTCCTGGAGCCTTCTGCAGGGACAAGTAAGCTGGAGCTACCTCCGTGTATGTTCCCAAGATGCACCAGGGTATGTTTCTAAAGTGACATGCCACGTTTTGGTCCCCAGTATATGCCATTAGGAATGACACTCTGCACCTGAAAGCAAACACACTTTTCTTAGTGTTTCAGGTCACTTCTGAAACAAATCTGCTCTCTTTTCCATTCATCACAGTTTGCTGAAGCTGGTGGGACCATGCTGGTGTCAGTAAAATCAGGATCCAATACTGAGGGTACAAACCCTTTTTTTTCCCCTAGAGTTTTCTTATTTTAGTCTTGATGGACATACACAAGATTTTTACCTAAGATAAAAATGAAGGAATGTGTGTTGTGGTTTCTGAACAGCATGTATTTTTTTCCTCTGTGGGACAATCAGCTTCTGTTCATGTCCCCAAGGACTTCAATGTTAACACAACTGAACAGTTAAGTTTATATTTTTTATATATATATAAAAAATAAATTGTAACAATGAGTGAATTATAAGGAATAACAATTAAAGAAGGATGACAAATATCTTTTTTTTTCCTTATGATAAGAAGCTCTGTTGTATTTCAGGAGGTTAATTTCAGCTGTCTCACAACCTAAGTTTTGTACACACAGAGTTAATTTTCTCTTTATGTCATTTAGAACTAAGTTTCCAGTAGAAAGAAAAAGAAATGAAAGTAAAAACACAGTCATTTGGGTTTATCCAAACCCCACTATAAACTGAAACTCATCCCTTATCCAAATCTGTCACTTCTTCTTTGGCATAAATGATGTATCCTGTCTTTTGCTGATTTTTAGCACTCCCATTTCTCCCAAGTTGTTGATGTCTCTCCAAAACTTTTGAAATCAGGAGCGTAATATTTCTTACTTTTCTGCAAATTCTAGTTCCTGCTGACACAGCTGAATGTGATGCAGGCAAAAGGCTCCAACTCAGTAGGATCTGCTGGTGGTCCCGTCCCACCGATGGCCATGAAGCGAGCAGCCCTTGAGGAGTGGTGTAACCTGCCCTGAACGTGTCTGTCTGTCTGCCTTCCAGCTGTGCATTTTCCCTGCCACATTTACCAGTGCACCGAGAGACTATTTATTATCATGAGTGTTAATAGTTCTTTACAATTTTCCCTAGCTTTTTTTTGCACAAAGAGATCCTTTTTTTCAACATTTCAGCATTTCAAGAAATATATCCTGATATATTATGCTAAAAGGAAGTGCAAAAGTTAAGGCTTTGTTAAAGAAATGCTTTGTCCAGCCTACAATTGAGATATGTTTGTTTTCAGGCTCTGAAAAATGAAGTCTAAAATTGAGAAGTGTTTCAGAGAGTTAAGACAATAGAAATATTGAAATATGGATCCAAGAATTTTACTGGTTCTGTTTCTTAACATGGAAACTGATTGGGAAATGAATGTCTGTTTGCTGATTGTATTACCTTTTATTTTATTTTTCTCCTTTGGAGCTTGACTACAACAATTCTAGCAAAGAATTTCCAAATACAACTTCTATATGAAAAATTCAGTGCTTGGTATCTGCTGAACTGTTAACTCCTGAGCACCAAACAGTATTTCTGTCTCAGAGTTTGAAAAATCACCAAACTGTACAATCTGTACATTTTAATACAGCTGAGTCCACACAGTTGTGTTGTCAAACTCTTTGTCTCCAGCTTTGAGATCTGTAATTCTTTACAGTGAGGTTGGTGAGACACTAGAACAGGTTGCCCCTGGAGGTCATGGATGCCCCCTCCCTGGAGGTGTTCAGGGCCAGCTTGGATGAGGCCTTGAGCAACCTGGGCTGGTGGGAGGTGTCCTTGCCCTTGGCAGAGTGTTGGAACTAGATGATCTTTAAAGTCCATTCCAACCCAAACCATTCTATGAATCTATGAATAAGTCATAGATAAACTCTGGCCAAGT
Source organism: Dryobates pubescens (assembly GCF_014839835.1). NCBI lineage: Eukaryota > Metazoa > Chordata > Aves > Piciformes > Picidae > Dryobates > Dryobates pubescens. Next base: position 15,691,068 of record NC_071620.1, on the reverse strand, counting down.
GTATCTGGCCCATGATTCTTCAGTGTAGATTGAAGTTTATTTTCAAAACCTTTTAAAGGATGAGAAAGAGGGCAGTCTGCACAAGGCAAAGCAATCATTTGGAATTATGCCTGTACTCCTGAGCCAGACTGAGGGATTTATGTTGTTATACTCCCTCCCATGTGATTTGTTTTGGAAAGAGTAATTAGATTAACAGCTTTTTAGTTTCTCCAGATTGGAAGTATCATCCATGTTTTGTCTTTGTACCAGGTATTATGTTGAAAAGCATCATCACATTATTAGTGATGTAAAGTTGCTATCTGGAGACATGAGAAACTTTTCTTTCCTTTTTTTAAATCCTAAAAGGTAAAGGAAATATCAGCAGTAAAAATCATTTGGATCTGTTCTTAAAGAGTGCTCAATGACACTATAATTTAAGTAAGTTTTTTGCTATTATGTTGACTCTTTAGGGACAATCATGAGTAATATGGAACAGACTTGTAGAATATCCTTGGTCAGGATATTTTTACTGGTTTTATGTTGAAAACAAAGCAATGTTTAGGAACAAGTTCTTTACTATGAGGGAACAGGTTGCCCAGGGAGGTGGTTGAGGCTCCTTCCCTGGAGATATTCAAGGTGAGGCTCAATGAGGCCTTGGGCAACCTGATCTAGTTGAGGATGTCCCTGCTGCCTGCAGGCAGGTCAGACTAGATGACCTTTGGAGGTCCCTTCTGGCCCAGACCATTCTATGATTCTATGAAATTCACCAACTATATGTATGCATCCTTTTTCTTTTTGTCTTTTTTTTCTCTTTTAGGGCATACAGGACGATTATTAAAATCTCTGTGTTTCACCAGTCTATCATTTCTGCTGCTGCACATCATCTTTCAGATTACAATAAACAGTCTTGAAGCTGGAAAAACAATTCAACCTGGTTTTAACTGTGAGTAAAACATTTTTATTAGTCTTTTAAGCATTGGGATGTTTCAGTGGTTTGAAAGGTGAAGGGTTGATGAGAAGGTACTTAGAGTTGTGCTCCTGTGGGTTTGCAGCTTGGCAGATTGGCAAGAGTTACTGTTGTTAGGACATGAAAACTAGATGAGTTTAAGAAATGAGAGAAGTGTATTAACTATTTGGTTCCCACCAGAGATGGATTTTCATTGTGCTTAGATTGTCTTTTAAGCTTTCTTAAAATCCCCTCAGAACCTGAGGTGACAACAACTTTGTGTTATTAGATCATAATTCAGTGCATTAGGAATAAAATGAGATACAGTAATGACTACCCCTCTACTCATGTCTTTTGCTGTTTCTGATGGAATACTGTAAAGTACACTTAATTTAAATCTTGACATCAAGAAAACCCCTCCAGCCATGTCCTACACCTCTTTCTGATGGAACTCTCATGTTAATTTCATTGAAGTTTAAATCTTGACCTCAAGATATTTCTAAACAGTATTTGCCTCTTTCTTACATGGGAAGAAGGACTTTCAGGTTTTATTTATATGTAAACTCTACTTTAAAATATACTGCCCAACATTTTGTGTCTTCCTCTCTCAGAAAATGTTCTCCAGTAATTCAGAAGGAAGCACTCCTTATTGTGCAGAAGTTAATTAAATATCTATCCAGTGATTTAGAGATGCAACCTCCAGCTAGAAACTATTTGTCCTTGTCTTAGAGTGTTTATGTTTAACATTTAAACGTGTCAGCTTGCCTTTGATAAATGCCCATTTAATTTATCACAGAGTATGCTGCTGCCACTTGAGTAAACAGTTGCACTACAATCCAACAGAAGGAACCTTATGTGAAGTAAAACATTTAACTTAAAGTAACAAAATCCCAAGGAAACCTGGAGCGAGCATTGCCATGCCACCTTTAACTCAAACCATTTCTTAAAGTCAAAGGCATAATTGTACTTATGAGATATCAGTTTTAACTGAAATGTGAAAACAGGCTTCATTGGTTCAAATCAGACCTTCAGAGTCTAAAAATACATTTTATTGTTAGTATTTCCAAAAATGTATGTTATTCTTTGAGTGAACTGGATTAGTTGCTTTACTTTATCTGTTTAATATTCTTTTGACTGAAAATATATGATTTTTATGTAGATTCAGGTAACTGTATCAGCCAGACACTGTTTGTATGAATAGAGTTCCTAACTGTCCAAGACAGATGCAGCCATTGGCATTTTCTTCCTCAGTTGGTGGGAACTGGTGTCTGCAAGTGTCAACTGATAGAAACAATTGTTTCATCCTGAAGAAACAGAATGAACATACCATTTTTGCCTGTTTCTTAGCAAATTTCCATGTGAGCAGAAGGAAGAACTTTTTCACTGTGGGGATGACAAAACACTGAAACGGGCTGCCCAGATAGGTTATGGAGTCTCCTTTGGAGACCTCTGAAACCCATCTGGATGTGTTCCTGTGACCTGCCTTAGATGATCCTGCTCTGGCAGGGGAGTTGAACTAGATGAGCTTTTGAGGTCCTTTCCAACCCCTAACATTGTGTGATCACTGAGTGCAACAGCTTCTCTTAGAGCCACCATTAATGACTTAAAAAATAACATGGTCATCAGGCACAGTCGGCGTGAGTTGACCAAGGGAAAGTCCTGTTTAAATAATTTAATATCTCTATCTGATAAGGTCACCTGCCAAGTGGATAAAGGGAAGCTAGTGATTGCCTTTTTTCTGATGTTAGCAAAGCTTTCAAATATTACTTGTAGCATCCATCTGGACAAGTTGGCAACTGTGGGCTGAGTGAGCTTACAATACTTTGGGTGAAGAGCTGGCTGAAGGGCAGAGCTCAAAGAGCTGTAGTGAATGGGGCTACATCTGGCTGGTCACCAGTGATGTTCCTCAAGGTTCAAAATGCAATAGGAGAAAGGAGAAAAAAACTTGCAATTATTTTAGATAATATTTGATGGCTTTTTGCTATGAAAGAGATGTGAAATTCCTTGTGTTCCTACAGTGATTGTTCCCTTTGTTGCTTTCATTCTGCAGGGAAATTAAAAGCTCATTCTACACCTCAGAAATGAACGAATAAATATTTCTACTTTATTCTGTACTTTGGGCAATTTGTTACCTCTGTGTGATTATTAATCTGATTCCTCTCAGTTTCAGACATGGGTGAGAGGGGAAGTTATATATTTGTATTCAAATTCTGTAGGTTACTTTGTCTCAGTATGTTCAGATGCCAACTTCTGAATCAAAAGATCATTTTCTAGGTTTAGTTTTTCTTTTCACACCGCTGTGTTAAAACCTCAGGCAATATTTTCATTTTTCATAATAGAAACACTTGAAAAATGTTTAAAGGAGAGGTGTGATACAGACTATCACCTCTTAAACCTTATACAGTTGTAGTTTCATTTTGGAAATGACGAACAACCATCCCTTTACCTTTTCCATCTAGAAGCAGTTTAATTTGGGCCATCCACAATAGCAAAGCAGACATGTAAAATTTCAGGCTGATTTGAAAATATCCTGGGCTTACATTATTCAGAGTCAGCTGATAGTGTTTAGGGTAAGACAGACCTGGAATGTTTATCTTATTCAGTTTGTCATTTTTACAACCTCTTCCTCTTTTACAGCTTATATACTTTCTTTTTCAGGACAGCTGCAAAACACTATGTCATTCTTTCAGTCATATAGGAGATGTGTGTTGTCAAGTTAATAGAGGTGTTTAAAATGTTTAGTTGATGGGGTTCTTGTTTCTTCAGAGACTTGTGAGTATACACAGAATCACAGACTGGTAGGGAGATCATCTGGAGATCACCTGGTCCTACCACCTGCTCAAGTAGATTCACCTAGATTAGGTTGCCAGGAATGCACCAGGAGGGTTTGGAATCTCTTCAGAGGAGGAGACTCCACAACCTCTCTGGGAGTACTGCTCCAGTGCGCTGGCACCCCCAAATGAAATGATTTTTTTCTCATATTCAGACTATTGCTCCTTTTTGTGTCACTGGGCACCACTGAAAAAAGCCTGTCCCCATCCTCTTGACCCCCACCCTTTAGGTATTGATAAGCATTGATAAGATCTCCTGTCAGTCTTCTCCAGGCTAAAGACCCCCAGGCCTCTCAGCCTTTCCTCCTCAGAGACAGGCTTCAGTCCCCTAATCATTTTCATAGCCTCTGCTGGTCTCTCTCCAGTAGTTCTTTGTCACTCTTGAGCTGGACATAACTGGACGCACTACTCCCCATGTTGCCTCCCTAGGGTAGAGTGGGACAAGAACCTCCCTTGACCTACTGTCACACTCTTCTTAATGCACCCCATGATGTCATCAGCCTTCTTGGCCATGAGGGCCCACTCTCAGGTTCTTCTACGCAGAGCTGCTTTCCAGCAGATCAGCAGCTCATCTATACTGGTGCATGGGGTTATTGCTCCCCAGGTGCAGGATTCTACACTTTCTTTTGCATAACTTCATTAGGTTCCCCTCCACTCAACTCCAGCATATCACTGATTTGCTTAGGGCTAATGAAATATTATAGTTAGAACCCCTTGTTTAGCTTAATGAAAGATTTCTGTTTAACCACAGCTTCATTTTATGGAACTAACATTGAATACCTGCCAGATAGTTTCACTTTTTAGGAAAGGAAAAGAATAGGAATGAAAAGTAAAGGATAACTGCAAAAATGTTGAGCCAGGCTAATCCTCTGAAGCTATCAAGAACTCCATAGTCAGTCTTATTTCACTGATGTCTCCATGTAACACAGACTCTGATTTTGAGATGTAGTAGTATTCATGCAGTAACACAATTCCATGATTAAATTTTTACTTCTGCTGGAATAAAGTTCCACTTATTAGATTAGGGATTGACTTTTGAGTATAGAATCTGTGAGACAGGCAATTGAAAATTAGATCACAATGTATTACGGAATCACACTCTTCACTGTGCATGCTATAGTTCTTTCCTAGGACTAATTTTAAACATCTTCAAAAATGGAAGGAATGTTTTCCATGATGTTAATTTTAAACTTTTCTTCCAATAAATTAGTGCAGTTATCCCTCATGATACTACTACTCTGTAGTGTGTCCTCTTGTGTTTAGCTCAGGCTATAAAAAACCTCCAATTTCTTTTTCTCTCACTTGTGGTGGGCATCCATTTTTTGTTTTGTGCTGACTATACTATCTCTTGGTCCTGAATTCTACAAATGGATCTACTGAAATACTTATTCTTTCAGAATAGTATTTTGTTCCATGAGACATGCAACTAAGAATAGGTCAGCTATTCTCTAGTTAAGTTTGTATTCAATGCTGTTAGAATACCAAAAGTGGAATTTAAGGTATTTGTGGATATTTTTTCTTATGCACGAAGGAGCAGGACTGATGGAGCTGAAATAGAAAGCTTGAAATCCTTCTGAAGGCTTTCTGTGATTCTCTGCCTTTGTTTGGTGTATATCATCCCTGTGCTTTATTTTCAGGATGGTTATGTGAAGAAAAAAGAGAAAATAAGCCTAAAGCACCGAGTTGCCTAGATAGCTTCTCTGTTAGATCATGGGAACTAAGTTCAGATACTTCTCTGTCCCCAGTATGTCGTGGTGAATGTCAAACAAATGCATGCCACCATTGTGGAAACATCATAACTTTCTGCTTTAGATAAATTTTGAAATGATTTCTTGGCTAAAAGATCATCCTGTGTTTGCATTACTACCAGCCGGTTCCTGAGATTTTTGGGTTATATTAAGAATCAGCAATCCCAGTACAAATAAATGAGGTTTCACCATTTATTGAAAGCTCAGACTTAGGACCACAGCTGACTTTACACAGGAATGAATAATTATTTTTCCCTCTATACCTGGTGAGATTTCTTGGCTTTTCTACCCTCCTGAGTATGCATCTAGAAAAGATACTGTGTTTCTGCTTGGTTTTATTAACTCATGGGAAGTAAAGAAGCTGGTTTTATTTATAAAGGGGCAAAATATTAAGAGATTTCATACAGAGTTTAATATTTTTATTTCAAAGGTGAGTGGCAGGTGCATGCAGGTCTTTCAAATGCCATGACTTACTGGCCCAACTCCTGCCTGCAGTCTGAGTCCATCTCATGGGCCCTTGTCATCATTTCATGAGAGGCTGCCTCAAAAACAATTATTCTGAAAATATTGAAAATTTGAAATGATATTGACTGACACAAACATTCAGGGAATTTCCTAACTGTGAATTGTCTTGATGATTTTGGCAGGTTTAGTTTCAAAAATGTTACTTCTTCTGAAATGTAATTAATCCAACTGGCACTAAGAAAACCACTAAGTTTGTAGAAGAAGCTTCTGAGCAGAAGTCACAGCAAAGTAATAATTTCATTTTAACTGTAAAGCAATGTCTGTGTCCTCTGGATTGGTTTTGCTTATCAGAATCATAGGATGGTTTAAGTTGGAAGGGACCTTAAAGATCATCTAATTCCAACCCCCTTTCCACTAGGCCATATTGCTCAAAGCCTCATCCAATCTGGTCTTCAATGCTTCCAGGGAGGGGTCATCCATGACCTCTCTGGGCAACTTGTTCCAGTGTCTCACCATCCTTACTGTAAAGAATTTCTTCCTAATATCTAGTCCAAATCTGCCCCATTAAACAGAGCTGAAGCACTTGCATCCCAGGCAAACATCCCAGCTCATCCTTTCCTGACAAACACATCCATTCCTCACTGAGCAGACATATGTTCAAGGTGCCTTTCAAACAGCTGGTTTAACTACAGAGTTGTGAGATCTTCAGTCACATCCATCATATGTCTAACACACTCTTCCTTTTGGTTTAATTGAAGCTTCATTTCAAGATTCAAGGGCCTGCCTAAAACCTGGGTCCTTCTTCTGACCTCAGACCTGCATTTTCTCACATACTCCGAGATTTGTAGATGCTGAAGAATTTAGTCTCTTCAACAACTGCCTTGGGCTGTTGTAGTTGAAACTAAAATGAGGGTCATCCATAAGCTTATCTCAGTTTGATGATATGTTTAAAAGCAAAGCTTTATTCCATTAAGAATGGGCAATATCTTGAGGAACATCTGCATTTCACTCATATTTTTGTGTGTCATCTCAAAGATTATAATCTTGGCTAAAATCTGAGTGAAAAAAAAAAGTCTAAAGATGTTTGAGAAACAGTTCATTCTCTTGTCACAGAACTTGTCAGGTTGTGCTTGTGTGGTGTCTGCATGAGTGGCAAGAAGAGAAGGTTCAGAAATGAACTTTGTTTCAAGAACAGCTGTGGAATATCCAATACAGGAAGGTCTTTGTAGGATGAAACAACCAGTGGAAGTACTGCAGAAGTGTCAGAATAACTTTCCATAGAGGGTATGCAATGAACTCAACATTATCTATGCCTTTGATGTCCACTACAGCAAATTCAGTACATCGTTGCAGTGTTTGACATTTAACTAGACCAGTTCCCGGTTGGTGAGTGGTGGTTCAGAGGGAAGAAAAGATATGCTCTGATACTTTAATAGGAGAGATTGCACAGATTCTACATGCTCTCTGCACCCATGTAAGAGTGGAAATGCTAAATCTCATGATAGAAAAGTTCAGTTTGACTGGAATTCAGATACCTGCATATTTTTTGAAGTTCTGAGCTACAGCCTTTCATGGAATCACAGAATGGTTTGGGTTAGAATGGGACTGGGGACATCATCTAGTCCAACCCCTCTGATAAAGCAGCAGGTTGCACAAGATTCCATCCAGGTGGGTTTTGAATCTCTCCAGAGAGTAAGACCCCACAAGCTCTCTGGGGAGCCTCTTCCAGTGCTTTGTCACCCACAATGGAAACAAGTTTTTCCTCATGTTAAGATGGAACTTTTTGTGTTTCAGTTTTTGCCTGTAGCCCCTTGTCCTGTCACTGGGCACCACTCATCCTCTTGACCTCTGCTGTTTAGATATTGCTAAGCATTGAGATGATCCCCATACTAATGTCACACTACTTCATATGGCAAGTACCTCTGAAAACCTATCAAACAACAGAAAGGCAGGAGACATGACATTAAGAAAAAATAAAAAGTTAAGGTAATTTCTATCATTCCCAGGTTTCATGGTGTGTTGTTTCTTGCATAGGTGGGATGCAGTGTCTGAGCCATGATCAAGGAACTTCTCAGTGGAGTCAAGGAGAACTTGGAAGCAGAGACAGTATTGTCAGGGTTGGAAGGGACCTCAAGGAGTATATAGTTCCAACTCCCCTGCTATGGGCAGGGACACTTTCCACTAGACCAGGTCGCCTAGAGCCACTTCCAGCCTGCCCTTAAAAACATTCAGGGATAGGGCTTCCACCACCTCCCTGGGCAACCGGTTCCAGTGTCTGTTTAGACATAAACCTGTCTGTATGATCAGCATGTGGTTGCACAGATACAGTCATTGCACAAGGTCCTGGAATGGTGTGTAGTTGTGCAGTGTTACTATTTCTGACTACTGCTTCTAGAACATACAGCATGTAGAACACATCCAGTGATAAACTTTGAATCAGTTAAAGGTGTTAGTGAGGTGGGGGTTTGTTTGTTTTGTTCCCCCCACATGAATGTTAATTTTCCTTTAGTTCAGCATATGGTGAATGTCAACATTTCTTCAAGGTGTTTTAGTGCAGCTTTATGCAGCCAGGAAATTTATGACTGGGGAAACAGAAGCTTCTGTAATGGCTTCTTAGGTACGTATGATAAGTCCTGCTTAATTTCCTGCTGGGTGTTACTGCCTAACAGTTTGGAAATTTGGTGTTCATTGTACGTTTGGAGGCTTTATTTCTGGACTCACATGCTGCCATGTGAAAATTGAGTAACGTTCTAAATCTTCATTTTCAGCCCTGGTATATAACACCTTCTGTATGATGTGCATAGTTACACTCTAATGGTGGTAGCATACTCACTTGTCTTGCACTATTTAGGAGAACCTGATGTAGGAGATGATCTATCTTTCTTACTGCCAAGCATGGTTTGTGGTTTTGACAATCAGATTTGCATTGGAGAGAAGAGTTGGGAAAGTGTTGGGTGACTCGTGTGGTGTACAGCTTCTTTCTGAAGCTGGTGGACCTTGGAAGGTGTTCTCATGTTACACCCAAGGAAGCACCCAGTGTGTCTGCTAATGCTGTGATGAAGTGTTGGGTTTTGTGTCCTAGGATGGGTACACCTGACCATGGGGGTAGTAGAAAAGAAGTGTGGCTATCTCTGTAACCTTGGTTTAGGGCTGTTGGTAGGAGAGAGATACAGCAACTGTTTTCTGTTCAGTCTGTCCTCTTAAAGAAGGACCAGAAGTAGCAAATGCAAGGAAGAAACCAAGGCAGGTGTGGAGGAAAAGCATTTGATAAAACTTGAATAACAGAGAGAAGAGCAGAATGTGTATGTGAAGGAAATGAAGGCAGAAAAGAGTAACTGTTCTGTTGATTTATACTCTTGGTTAGTGCTCTTAGTAAATGCAGCACAGACTGGGATCTACCTGGCTGGAGGATCTGTGGATAGATACCTGGGGGTCCTGGTGGACAACAAGCTCAGTATGAGCAGACTTTCTCAAAGGAAGCCTGTGGGATGCTGAGTTGAATCAATAAGGACATCACCAGGAGAAGTCATTATCCCACTCAATGCTAGTCAGGCCATGCCTAGAATATTGTGTTCAGTTTTGGTCACCACTACGCAAAAAAGCTATATGCAGGCTGGGAAGGGTCCAGAGAAATGTCACAAAGGTCATCTAAGGAGTGAGAAACTGCCATATGAGGAAAGGCTGAGATAATTTGGTGTGTTCAGCCCTGAGAAGAGAGTGTTTAGGGGACACCTTATGACCAGTACTTAAAGGTTCCCTACAAAGAAGATGGAGACTCCCTTTTTACACGGAATCACATGGAAAAGGTGAGGGCAGTGGGTGCAAGTTAGTGCTGGGGAGATGCTGATTTGACACAAGAGAAAAGTTTTTCGCAACAAAGACATGATCTCCCCAGAGAAGTGATGGACTACCCAACATTGGACACTTTTATTCTGTAGCTGGACAAGGTGCTGGGTGATCTTATGTAGACCGTGGTTTTGCCAAGAAAGGTTGGACCAGATGACCCTTGAGGTCTTTTCCAACTTGGTATTCTTTTGACTTTTATGATACAAAATGAAGAAGCAAAGATGCAAAGAGTAGCCTTCTGTATTTTTCTAAGTAGCTAATCCTTTGCTTATGCCCTGGTTAGATGCTTTGACCTTGGAATGTCTTACCAGACCATATGCAATGCCAACTGCCTTTAAGTCCCATGTTTGTAGAAAGTTGTGAAAAGGTTTTGAGGACCAGCAAAGTCGGAAACAGGTTGATCACACAAATAGTTACAGTGAAAAAAACTGTCTGCAGGGTTAGACCTTCACCCTGACACCAGCCCTGCTGATGAAGTGCTTATCTTGGCTCACTGGTGCTGTTTTGCTGTAGCAGTGTGGGGTATGTAAGGACCAACACCACAGTGCTTTAGCAACCAACATCTCTGGGCCAGTACAGAGCACCATGTTGAAATGTTCCCTTGTTGGTCATTCAAATCACTGTAGCATAACTATTTTACTGGGGAGTTATACACTAGAATAATTGCTGCTGAATAGGAAACTATATATTTGTGTGTTAAGACAAATGCTTTCCACTGAGAATAAATATTTCACTTTATTTGTGGTGATTTGTCTTTTCTCTTTGGCTGTTTACATCTTTATGTGTTGCTCTTCATCACGTAATCATTTGGAGTATATAAAGCAGCATGGGCAGCAGGTCAAGGGAGGTGGTTCTCACCTCACCTGTAGTGCTGTCTCCACCTCTGGAGTGCTCAGCACTGAAACACATGGACCTGTTGAAGTGGGATCACATGAGGACCACAGCAATTCCTCAAGGGCTGGACCCCCTCTGCCGTGAAGATAGGCTGAGAGATTTGAGGTTGTTTAGCTCTCCAGTGAAACCTTCTTCTGGCTTTTCAGTACTTAAAGGGGGTCTATAAGAAAGATGGGAAGGGAGTGTAATTTCAAACTGTGAGGGGATAGATTTAGATTAAATGATGAAGAATCCTTTTACTGTGAGGATGGTGAGGCATTGGACTACATTACCCACGGAAGTTGTGAAGTCCACTATCTGAAGCATTCAAGGTCAGATCGGATGGGGCTTTGAGCAGCCTTGTCTAGTGGAAGGTGTGCCTGCCCATGGGGACGCTGCCTGCAGGGCAGTTGGGACTAGATGATCTTTAAAGCTGCTTGCAACCCAAACCAGCCTCTGATTTCTAGAAAGCCTGTTTCATTAGTGTGATGCTGTGAGCCTTTTTGCATGCCTGTGCCCACTTTGTAAATTTGAAGGAGGTGTGGTCCCTGGGTTTAATCCTTTGGCTTGAGCTTTCTGTGTCTCTTGATTCTTTACATCACAGTGGCACCTGGGTTTCAGTTGGGAAGCAAACAGCAAATTCGGGGTGAGACAATGACAGCTGCCCATTACAGCTACTCTGTGGTGGTTGGACTACATGTTGAGCATCTCAGCTGCAAGCACAAGATGAGGTGGTGTGCCTGAGGACGGCAGCTATGAGGGACCATATGGCATGTAGGCTTCCTTGGGCATTGTGGGCTGGAGCATGGTCAGGACAAAAACTTAAGTTGAAAGGACTGGGTTTACTGTGTTTTCTGTGAAGTCTGTGATGTAAAACAAATCACTCCATGAAACAAAACAAAAGGCACCACTCACATAAATATGGCTTGAAACCATCCAGGAAAAAAAATAGGTTTCTTCACAGACTTGGACTTGAAATGCTTTGGTGGACTATTCTGCAACAGTGAGTTAGAACATAATCTTAAACATGAGTCAAATACAATACAAACTTGCATACTTGGATCTACTTGCAACCAAAAAAGATCATCAAGTCCATTGATATGTCACTGCCAAGTCACCGCACCTACACATCTTTTAAATCCCTCAGGGATGGTGACTCCACCATGTCCCTGGAAAGTCTGTTCCAGGCCTTGGCATCCCTTTCAATGAAGAAATTTTTCCTAATGTTCAACCTAAACCTTCCCTGGAGCAAACTGACGCCACTTCCTCTTGTCCTATTGCTTGTTACTTGGATGAAGAGACTGAGGCTCATCTCACTCCAACCTCAGTTCAAGGAGTTGTAGAGAGTGAGAAGGTCTCCCCTCATCCTCTTTTTCTCCAGTCTAAGCAACTGCAGTTCCTTCAGCTACTCCTCAGAAGACTTGTTCTCTAGGCCCTTCACCAGCTTCATTGCCCTTCTCTGGACATGTTCCAGCACCATAGTGTCCTTCTTGTAGTTAGGGCCTAAAACTGAACTCGGTATTTGAGCTGCAGCCTCAGCAGTACCAAGCACAAGGCGATGATCAGTTGAGGTAATTGTATGTAAATAACTGGAGATACTGCTGTTGTGCTGGCAACAGTTCCAGCTTTATGAAACTTCTTGTTCTTCAAGATCTTCTGATTTCATATTTATCCTTTACCTTATTCTTGGCTATCTGGTGTTTGATGTTTTTCTAAGGATAAAATAAGGAGGCAAGAGATGGCTTTTGAACTGCTGTCAGATTGTGCTTGATTTCCTTCAGTTTCTATGAACACCCCCCACATGCATTTTCATCATCAGGCCCGTTATTCATTACAGCAGAAGCTCTCTGTGGTTATTAAGTTTTAGTGCTGCACAGCAACCTGGACAATTTCAGGAGTCAGGCTGATTGAATTACCCAATTAGTCAACTTTGCTACACAGCATTTCAGCACTGTTACTTCAATGATAAAATTTCATCTAATTGTCCAAAGTTTATAAAACTGTAAGTCCCAGTGAGGAAGAAATGGGCTGTAAAGCAGACGGTTGTGTAGGAGCTCAATTTCTTGCCTCCAACTATGGGTGCTTCCAAAAATGATACAGAGAAGTATAGAATAGTCAAGGTTACAGGGAGTGCTTTGAGATCTAACAGAAAAAAAGAAGTCAGTGATTTTATTATAAAAATGAAAACAATTTTAGTACTGTTATCTACAGTGCAAATATTTGAGGAAGGGATTCTGCCTATCTGCTCCACTCTGTTGAGACCCCACCCGCAGTGCTGGGTCCAGCTCTGACATCCTCAGCACAGGAGAAACATGGACCTATTGGAGTGGGGACAGAGAAGACCACAGAAAAGATGTGAGGGCTGGAACCCCTCTGCTGTGGGGACAGGCTGAGAGAGTTGGGGTTGTTCAGCCTGGAGAAGAGAAGGCCCTGGGGAGACCTTATTGTGGCATTTCAGTTCTTAAAGAGGGCTATAAGAAAGCTGGGGACAGACTTTTTAGCAGGGTCTGTTGTGACTGGACAAGGGGTGATGGTTTAAGCTAAAAGAGGGAGATTTAAACTAGAGAGAAGGGAGAAATTTCTTACCCTGAGGGTGGTGGAACAGTGGCCCAGTTTGCCCAGAGAGATGGTAGATGCCGCACCCCTGGAACCATCCCAGGTCAGTTTGGCTAAGGCTCCGAGCAACCCGATCTAGTTGCACATTTCCCTACTCACTGTGGTGGCTCTTGGATTAGATGACCTGTAATGGTCCCTTCCAACCCAAACCATTCTATGACTCAAAGTTTTTATGATTCTAAATGAAAACTTTCAGGGATTGGCTGAGATGAGTTTTGTCTTGTTGGCACATGGGTGTGAGCACTGATTGTGCCCAGTGTAGCAGTTTTACAGCCGTGCAGGGTTACCACTATCTTCTGCTACTCTATTCTCATCATACTATGTTTTTATGAGGACTTCTAACCAAAATAAATTTCAGCTCATGAAATTGCATTGTCTTGAGAGTGAAATACCACCTGCTTCTTACCATCCCACTCTCTCAGCAGCCTTTCCACAAGTTAGATTGCACACCGATGATATATTAATTTTTATATGAGTCTTATGACTTTTCATGTCCCCACTGAAACATTGTCAAAATTCTCTCATAGATGATAAAAAAGAAAATCCTGAGCAAGGAAGTTCACAGAATACACATCCACATAAAACAAAGCTGGAATGCTGATAGAGTTCCATGGACATCTGGAAAGAGTCAAAGATGGGTTTCTACATCTATCCTATGTCATTCTGGAGAACAATAAGAAAATGATATCACATTTCCTCTTCAGAGCCCACAGTTGTTCCTGTTGCCTTTTTTTTTTTTTCTTATGCTATAGCAAACAGTGAAACATTTTACAACAGCAGCTGCAGGAACTAAACCTTGAATACTGTGTCCAGTTCTGGGCCCCTCAGTTTAAGAAGGACATTGAGACACTTGAACGTGTCCAGAGAAGGGCAACGAGGCTGGGGAGAGGCCTCGAGCACAAGCCCTATGAGGAGAGGCTGAGGGAGCTGGGATTGTTTAGCCTGGAGAAGAGGAGGCTCAGGGGTGACCTCATTGCTCTCTACAACTACCTGAAGGGGGGTTGTAGCCAGGAGGGTGTTGGTCTCTTCTCTCAGGCAACCAGCACCAGAACAAGAGGACACAGTCTCAAGCTGTGACAGGGGAGGTTTAGGCTCGAGGTGAGGAGAAAGTTCTTCACTGAGAGAGTTGTTCGCCATTGGAATGGGCTGCCCAGGGAGGTGGTGGAGTCACCATCCCTGGAGGTGTTCAAGAGGAGATTGGATGTGGCACTTGGTGCCATGGTCTAGTCATGAGGTCTGTGGTGACAGGTTGGACTCAATGATCTTCGAGGTCTCTTCCAACCTTAGTGATACTGTGATACAGATGAATATTGGATTGAATTGCTGGGTGAGGTATTTAGTCAAAAGGTAGCAATTAACATTTGTGTTTTGCTATGCAATTTTCTGGAGAAGAGCAGTGGCAGCTCTTGATTTCAGCAACTTCTCAAAAGTTGAAGTACCAGTTTTGTTATTTTGGAAATGTTGTGCCAACCACATGAAATTCAGTTATTTTATTCCTTTTTATAGAAGTTACAATTTATTGTTCAATAATACAGGTATTGTAAATACTATGAAGTGTTCACACTTTATTAGGATATTAACATGTGTAAAGGATATTTACTTTTAAATAGGCATCTCATTAGCACTGGTTGAAGAAGGGCAAATGCAAGGTTCTGCACCTGCGTTGGCACAGTCTCTAATATCAATACAGTCTGGTGGATGATGTGATTAAGAGCAGCCCTGTGAATAAGGACTTGAGGCTACTGGTAGGTGAAAAGCTGGACGTGAGCCTGCAGTGTGTGCTCCCAGCTCCGAAACCCATGTCCTGGGCTGCATCCCCAGCAGCGTAGGCAGCAGGTGGAGGGAGGGGATTCTGCCCCTCTGCTCTGCTGAAATCCCATTTGCAGGGCTGGGTCTATATCTGGAAGCAGGGCCAGGGGAGACTAGAAAAATGATCAGAGATATGGAACTGCTCTGCTCTGATAACAGGCTGAGAGAGTTGGGGTTATGGCTCTGGGTAGACATTATTGCAGCCTTTCAGAACCTATCAGAAAGAAGGAAACAGACTTTTTAGCAGGGCCTATTGTGGCAGGTCAGCAGGTGATGGTTTAAAACTGAAAGAGGGAGATTTAGTCTAGATAGAAGGAAGGACAAGGGGCAGTGGGTGGAAGCTGAGGCACAGGAAGTTCCATGTAAACATGAGGAAAAAGTTTTTCACTGTAAGGGTGGTGGAACACTGGAACAGGCTGCCCAGGGTGGTTGGGAGTCTCCCTCTCTGGATCCTGTGTGATCTGATACAGGTGATTCTGCTCTGTCAGGGCAGTTGGACTGGATGATCTTTAAGGTCCCTTCCAGCCCCTAACATTCTGTGATTTTGTGAAGATGTTTTTTAAACTGAGGATGGTGAAACTCTGTCCCAGTTTGCCCAGAGAGGTGATAGATGTCCCTTCCCTGTGAAGATGCCGGGACAATTTGGATGAGGCTCTGAGCAATGTGATCTTGTTGCAGATGTCTCTGCTCACTGCAGGGGGGTTAGACTAGGTGACCGTTAAATGCCTTTTCCAACCCAAACCATTTCATGATTCTAAGGTGTAATTAGGCTGTTTCATAGAGGTAAAGGACAAGGCTCAGCTGGGTATCTCCCATGTTGTGCGAGGTGTATATAGCAAAAGTAGTCACAGAATCTTGCTTTCTATTCTCCATTCTAAAAAACATTTTATGTAGCTCTGAGAAGGATGAAGGTTAAATGTCAGACTTACATTACATTATGTTGGGCCTCCAAAGATTTGCTAATAGGCTCTTGATAGTTTATATATGAGAAATCTCTGCCAGATTATGGAAAACAGGAAAAATATTTTTCACTTGCTCTGCTTCCCTTCCCTTGCTGCCTTCTACGTGTCACACAGTGACTGCATTCATGTCTGAAACCCTCACTTTCAGGTTCCCTTCTCTCAGTTAGCACTGCTGCCAAAGTGATCCCATGTTTGTAGAGGGCTTTGGGTTTTTTGTTGTTTGTCTTACTGTTTGTGGTACAAATAGCTGCTTTCACCATGGAGTTGTACCTTTTTTTGGATGTATTTAATTCTGAGGTCATATCCTCTATATTTGGGTGAGTGCTCACAAAGTTTGGCCTCCATAATTTGCTAGTAGTATTAATAAAACCCATCCCCCTAGCATATGGGATGCAGAAGACACTGCAAAGCAAGAGCTGTTAAAAATCCCAAAAAGGTTTATGAGCTGAAAAAATTGAGTTTGGAGAGGAGAATGTCAACTTCTGCAATTTCCAAAGGCTGATGCTAAATCCATTCAGATGTAAATCTGCTCTTTAGATCCTAACTTGGTTTTGTTCATTATTCCTTCCTCAGTTGGAGGTCGTATATGAAAGCCCTTAAAATGAAAAAAATAAGGTATTCCTATGAAAATGATTAGTATATTTTGGAACTCAGAGATGGCAGAAAGGCTGGGTAATATTTCAGGATAAATAACAATGTGAGTGGCTTTTTTTGTTTTGAAATTCTTAGTCCAGGATGTGGATAGTTAGATCATAATCTCTCTGGACATTTCCCAGTGTTTGGCTAGGCTTTGAATGATGATCTCTGTTACTGGAAATCTCATGCTTCTTTATGTAGGGTACAGTCAAATAATAGGGGCTTTGACATGCACAGCCCTCACATGTTTTCATACACTCACATCCACTGCACCTGGGTGTTGGATTTAATTGGTGTGACAGCATCTCACTTGATGCTTCTGTTTTAACCTTCATTGAATTTGTAGCACGCTAAGAGTACCTTATGTGGGAAGTGTTTGTGCGGCTCCATCAGTACGCTGTGCTATTCTGGGAGACCTCTGTGGCTAATCTGTCTCTGCTGTTGCTCTATCTTGGGAATTGGATGGTGCTTTCCTGTTTAAACATTGGCGTTTGGTCAAGATATACCCATTTGTAGTTCTTGCTCTTGGAGTTTGTGAAAATTCAACTTCCTTGTTCTCAAGCCTTTATTGGTATCACCAGAAACTGGATGAAAATCCTAAATCACCGTGTCCTGTGTTGGAAGGTGAAGAGGAGACCTTATCGCTCTCTACAGCTAGCTGAAAGGAGGTTGTAATGAGGTCAAGATCAGTCCTTTCTCCCAACTAACAAGCAATAGGACGAGAGGAGATGATCTCAAGCTGTGCCAAGGGAGGTTTAGGTTGGATATTAGGAAAACTTCCTTCACCCAAAGGGGTTGTTAACATCTGGAACAGGCTGCCCAGGGAGTGGTGAAGTTCCCATCCCTATAAAGGGTTGGAATGGACCTCAAGGATCATCTAGTTCCAACCCCCCTGTCATGGGCAGGGACACTTTCCACTAGGTCAGGTTGCCCAGAGCCCCATCTAGCCTGCCTTAAAACTTGAAGGGCTGGGGCTTCCACCACCTTTTGGTACTAATGGTGAAAACAGGATTGAGAGATGAACAAAATCAACACTAAATAAACACTAAATCAAGAAGTCATTATTTGGTAATTTTCTTACTTTATGTGGGATTTCCATGCAAGCAAATCTTAGATCAGATTCAAAGAGGAAAGAACAAGGGAGAGGACTACTTGAGAAATGTATTAGTTTGTTGGGCCTGATACAAGAGCAGATGCTTATAAGTATCTACAGGGAGTCTATCAAGGAGCTGAGGCCAGAGTCCTCTTAGTGGTGCCCAGCAACACAAGGGGCAGTGGACATGATCTGAAAGACAAGAAGTTCCACCTGAATATGAGGAAAAACTTCTGTCCTGAGAGCATGCTGGAGCATTGTACCAGGCTGCCCAGAGCGGTTGTGGAGTCTTTTGTGGAGAGATTCCAAAGCTGCCTGAACATTGCAATCCTGGTCAACCTGCTGTAGGTGACCCTGTTTTAGCAAGTGGCTTGGAGTAGATGATCCCTGGCAGTCTCTTCCACAGCTGCAGTGAATACTGGGTGGTGGGGCTGACCTAGTGCAATGACTTTAACCTAGTCAGCATCTTTGTCCTTGGAATGAGGTGGAGAAAATAAAACATCTCCTTTATTTGCCTGCCCACAAATCCAGCCTTAATTATGTCTTGAGGGATTTCCTTTGATGTTTATGGACTGTTCTTGGGGTTCCTCCATGGTTTTCCTCTGAATGATATGCCTTGCTTGCTTCAAAATATTTGACTTCTTGGAGCTTTTGGCAGGAGGAGTGCTTCAAGTCATGAAGAGTCCAAATTTTCCCTCCCACTATGGAGATGGAATATTGGGGTTGGCTGTAGGAGAGGAAGGCGGAGGAAAAGGTAGGAAGTGCAGTTCATTCTTCAGTGTGTTGAAGAGGTGGTCACTATCATTTCATTATTTATCTGTAAAGGGAAGTTACAGTAGCAGTAAGAACTTGATTGTTTTATTAATGATGTAATTCAGATTCTAGAAGATGTAAGGTGAAGTTGACTTAAATTTTTCAGAGTGACCAGCTTTCCCTTTTGACAAAGACTAAAATATCCAGATCATAAATTTGGGTCCCATTAAGCTGAGCAGTGACATTTGTTGGATTTTTTGGGTGCCTTTCCTAGTGTACCCAGTGGATACTAAAACTGGCACTGAGTAAAATGCACCACCAGCAGGAAATGTTTCACAGAAGCCTCCAAGTATCTGTCAAGTTGATTTTGATCATGACTTTGGTAGTCTGGCCAGTAGTTTACAAGCTTTGCTATATTGAATATTTTTAAAGTCACCCACTGACTCTTTCTTGTATGTTGGTGTTTTTAATAGATGAGTGATATTATTACAGAATTGAAACCTGAAAGTAAATTGCAGGTTTTGGAAGGTTGGGCCTTGTGGCGTTACAGATTTCTGAATCCACTAGAGGGATCACACAGACTTTGGTCCATGTGTAGTTCCTGTGGTTTCAATTGTCTAAGTTCTTGGCCTGGTGAAATAGTTTTCTCTTCTGTCAGTGAGGATACTCAAGTTGACCACCTCTGTGGGAGTAGTTTTCATGTTTGATTTACACTGCAACAGTGGACAACACATTGACTGTTTATAAAAACTGTTGCTCAGATGAATCCCAGGCTGACTGTCGCCAGCCAAGACCTCTGCTGGAGCACTGTAAAACTCATCAGTTCTCAAACAAAAGTATGGTTTTTAGTAGTAGCACATAGAATCATAGAATGTTTTTGGGTTGGAAGAGACCTTTAAAGTCATCTAGTCCAACTTCCCTCCAGTCAGCAGGGACATCTTCAAATAGATCAGGTAAACCTTTAAAGAAGAGTCATGGAGATGTGTGTTACTAAATGTGCAGGAATAGAACCAGGGAAATTAATAATGGGTTGCTGTAGTCAGTTTTTATCTATGATTTTTAGCATTTTGGACTTCATTTAACTGATGGTTTTATTTTGCAGTGGGAACAGGTTGTATATCAGCCAGGGGGAGCTTGCCCTCCCATCACAGCTGCCCAATTCAGTCCATAGGCAGTGGGGAGCAGCCTCCAAAAATGACTTGTCCTCTCACTGGACCTCTGCATAGCGAAGAATGGAAAGTTCTTGCATCAACCTTCCACTGATGTTCCAGTGTGTGAATAGCTGACTACAGATATATGTAGCTAACATGGCAGCTTGGTTTTCTGTGAGATGGAGCGAGGGATGAGATTGTGACTGTGATTCATCATCATCTGCTTTGCAGCCTGATTTTGGAGACCAGATGTAGTACAGACATCTGTGAGCACAAACAATTGCAGCATCCTTTTGACATGTGTCCCTCTTGCATCACCATGTGCTTAGTTATCCGTGCATGGAGTCCTGTTGCCTTTTCTCTAGAGCCCTCTTCCCCCATAGAGAGGAGCAGTTGGTCATCATTTTATCCTTCTGTCCCATGCAGTTATGCTGATGATGTCAAAGATGCAACAACTCAAGGAAATCCGCTTTAGCAGATATAATTACTAGAGAGCCCTGGTGAAGTCTGATTACTTTACATCCACTGACTGAAAAAGAAAGGTACCAGAGTGTGAAATAGAATGTGAAATAGAAACTCAGATTTCCACCATTTAACCTCCTTTCCACAACTATAGTTAGAAAGGGTAATATGCAGATTTTAGACTGTGAGGGTTTGTTTGTTTTTGGGTTTTTTTTTGCATGTGAAGCCTTTTTAAAGAAGTCAGTCCAGACAAAAGGTGATTGAATTAAGTTCAGATTAATTTAGACCTAAATTAAATTGTGATTTAGTGCAGAATTTGACATTCCCATCTCTTTCCAATATAAATCAGTATTCTTATGGCTTGTTCTTTGTTGGAAATTTATCCCTTTTATACTTCTCAGCCCAACTCCCTACTGAATGTAATTTTTTTCCCCTCCTCCAATTCTTCGCTTCTCATTCAGCCTGCAGTGAGTACAGCATTCCCCACTGCTGTGAACGATTCACATTTGCAACTGCATAAAATACACTCAATGCCTTCCAGCTGGCAAAGGAAGTCTGACAGGCTTTATGCCTTGCAGAAACTGTTGCCAAAATGCCCTGATTGTATATTCAGTATAAGTAGTTTTCTAAAACTGACACAGAGAAAAGTTTGGGATGAGAGAGCTTTAGAAACTGGGCCATTGTCTTTCTTACAAGTCATCTTGAACTGCAGTATTTTTTGTGTGTCTTGTTTTGAGCACAAGAAAGTTGTTTCTAATATGTGTTTTGATACACCCTTGAATTAATTTAATATACTATGAATTGTTTGTATCTGTTCTTGACACTGGTGAGACTGCGCCTTGAATACTGTGTACGGGTTTGGGGCCCTCACTATAAGAAGAACATTGAGGTGCTGGTGCATGTCCAAAGAATGGCAGCAAAGCTGGTGAAGGGTCAGCAGCACAAGTCCTGTGAGGACTTGGGAACTGGGCTTGTTTAGCTTGAAGGAGGCTGAGGAGAAGCTTTCTTGCTCTCTACAACTTGCTGGATGGAGGTCATAGTGAGGTCGAGGTTGGTCTCTTTTCCCAAAGACTGAGTGACAAGACAAGAGGAAATGGCCTCGAGTTGCACCAGGGGAGGTTTGAGTTGGACATCAAGAACAACCTCTTCACTGAAAGGGTTGTTAATCCCTTGAACAGGCTGCCCAGTTAAGTGGTGGAGTCCCCATCCCTGAAAGGATTTAAAAGACATGTGGATGTGGTGCTGAGGGACATGGTTGAGAGGTGACCTAGCAGTGCTGGGTTAACAGTTGAATTTGATCTTAATCTCTTCCATCTGGAATGATTGTCCTATTCTGTGAAGATACTGTATAAGCTGCTGCTTCTCTCAGGGCATTGAATGCCCCTGTGCTGCATCACCTCAGATATTCATCCCACTGTGGGACCTTCCAGTTCTTCAGATCTGTTTGGACTGGGAAAACTCACCAACTGGCAATAGCTTTGAAGTGTTGCTGTTGTTGGCCATGTATCTTTGAAAAGAAGCTAGCAATACAGTGTTCTAGTAGGCCTGATGTAATACCACATCTAAAGGCAAGGAAGCAGCACGTGGATAAACAAAATACCTGATTTAAACATGCATTTGAGAGTCACACGTCCAAATTACCCATGATTTCTGCAATGTGAAAATCCTTCTTGAGTAGGAAATTATTACTGCTTATGAACCTTTTCAGTATTAACTCCAAAGGCAGGACTCTCTTAATACCCTCGTAAACCACTTCAATAAAACACGTTCCAGTGAGGACAAAATAACCACTCTTTAAGAAGTGTGAGAATGCTCTTGTCATCTAATAACTGCTGAGAATGGCAAAACTTTCACTGCTTTTACTGATTCTTTCTAGCTTAGATTTAGCCAAACAAACTAAATGGGGAGAAATTTCTCCTAATCATAAAATCATTGAAGTTGGTAAACACCTCTAAGACATCAAGTGCAACTACCAACCTAATGCCACCATGCCCATTAAACCATGTCCCAGAGTGCCATGTCTAGACAATTTTTGAGCACCTCCAGGGACGGTGACTCCGCCACCTCCACCAGTAATGCTCCTAATTAAGCACGTAACTGTAGAAAGATCCAAATACTTGCAAGCTATTTGAAGCTAGATAAAGAGCATGGAGTGCTTTTTAAAATGGAAATAATTAGACAATTGTGTGATTTCTTCAGTTTGTTGATAGTGCTTGTTCTATTTGTGGCATCCTAATGAAAACTAATTAAGCGTTGATAAATGATCAGCTCACACACTGGATGCAATCCTGCAGCCTGTTAGAGGTGCTCCTGAGTTTGGATGGAGAAGCATGGGTAGATGAGGAGTCTTCCTGCTACTGGGGCATCTGCTATTGGGAGACCTTATTGCAGCTTTTCAGTACTTAAAGGAGGTTGGACATTCTGTAAGAAAGAAGGGGAAAGACTTTTTAGCAGGGTCTGTTGTGACAGGACAAGGGGTGATGGTTCTGAACTAAAAGAGGGGAGACTTAGATGAGATAGAAGAAAGAACTTTATTACAGTGAGGGTGGTGTGAAATTCTTTTGCCAGTTGCCTAGAGAGGTAGTAAAAGCTCCATTCCTGGAAACATTCCAGGTGAGATTGTATGGGGCTCTCACTGGCCTGATCTAGAGGATTGTCCCTATTCTTGTGTTGATGAATATTTTCACAGATGGGGCATACACCACCTCGTTACATTTGGAGGTTTTTGATGAAAATTTTGACTATTGGCAGGTCTTCAGATTACCAGCCTACCAACTTTGACTTGCTCTTTTCATTATACTTAGTGAATGTAATTTGTGAGAGAATTAATGTGAATGAAATTATTATTTATTATCTTTAGAAAACAAATATGTTAGGGAAAAAAAGAGAAAAGACAATTTCAGAAAATAAATGCATTATGAAATGTTAGTGAAGTCAAAGATATCACCACTGGAATGCTAGTATCCTGTCCTCTTGATGTTCTTCCTGTTTCTGTACAAGAATCATACAATCATAGAACTGTTGAGGTTAGAAGAGACCTTTGAGAGTATTGAGTCCAACTGCTCACCTAAAGCTCAGTCCCAGTACTACTGCTGAGCCACTACCACTAAACCATGTCCCTCAGCATCACATCTGTTTGTCTTTTAAATGCCTCCAGGGATGATGACTCCACCACCTCCCTGGGCAGCCTGTTCCAATGCTTCATAACCCTTTCTGTGAAGAAATTTTCCCCAATATTTAGCTGGTACAACTTAAGGCTATTTCCTATTATCCTATCACCTGTTGCATTTGAGAAGAGACTGATCCCCACCTTCGAGGTAGTTGTAGAGAAGATGAGGTCTCCCATCAGTCTCCTCTTCTGAAGACTAAACCCCAGTTCCCTCACCATTCCTCATAAGACTTGTGTTCAAGGCCCTTCACCAACTTTGTTGCTTTTCTTTGGACTGGCTGCAGCACTTAGATTTCCTAGTTTCCCATCCTTTTATTTCTTATCCATCTTTTATTTCTTATTGTGGCTTGGACAGCAGCACTCTGAGCTGAGTTAGGAACTGGCTGGAAGGCCAAGCCCAGAAAGTGGTGATGAATGGTGCCACATCCAGCTGGTGACTAGTCACTAGTGGTGTCCCCCAGGGATCAGTGCTGGGCCCCATGCTCTTTAATATCTTTATTGATGATCTGGATGAGGGCATTGAGTCCATCACCAGTAAATTTGCTGACAACACCAAGCTGGGGGCAGGAGTTGATCTGCTGGAGGGTAGAAAGGCTCTGCAGAGGGACCTCGACAGGCTGGACAGATGGGCAGAATCCAACGGCATGAGATTGAACACATCCAAGTGCCGGGTTCTGCACATTGGCCACAACAACCCCATGCAGTGCTACAGGCTGGGGTCAGAGTGGCTGGAGAGCGGACAGGTAGAGAGGGACCTGGGGGTACTGGTTGATGGTAGGCTGAACATGAGCCAGCAGTGCGCCCAGGTGGACAAGAGGGCCAATGACATCCTGGCCTGTATCAGGAACAGTGTGGCCAGCAGGAGCAGGGAGGTCATTCTGCCCCTGTACACTGCACTGGTTAGGTCACACCTCGAGTACTGTGTCCAGTTCTGGGCCCCTCAGTTTAGGAAGGATGTTGACTTGCTGGAACATGTCCAGAGTAGGGCAACGAAGCTGGGGAGGGCTTTGGAGCACAGCCCTATGAGGAGAGGCTGAGGGAGCTGAAGTTGCTTAGCCTGGAGAAGAGGAGGCTTAGGGGAGACCTCATTGCTCTCTACAACTACCTGAAGGGAGGTTGTGGACAGGCAGAGGTTGGTCTCTTCTCCCAGGCAGCCAGCACCAGAACAAGAGGACACAGTCTCAAACTGTGCCAGGGGAGGTTCAGACTGGATATTAGGAAGAAATTCTTCACAGAGAGAATGATTGCCCATTGGAATGGGCTGCCCAGGGAGGTGGTGGAGTTACCAACATTGGAGGTGTTCAGGAGGAGACTTGATGGGGTGCTTGGTTGCATGGTTTAGTCGATTAGGTGGTGTTGGATGATAGGTTGGACGCGATGATCTTGAAGGTCTCTTCCAACCTGGTTTATTCTATTTCTTCTATATAGGTGTGTTACTGAGGACATAATTGTTCTTTATCTCCTCCCTTCCTTCATATCTGTGCTGCAGAGTTCAGGAAGAAACATTTGCCCACCTTTCCTTCTGGTGAGACAATGAGTAAACTTCTTGCACTTGGCACCTGGCACACGTTCATTGCTGCAGGCAGGAAACTAGGCTGACATGGTTCTTCATAACAGTATATTATGTTACAAGAAAACTAGGCTGAGGGTAGCTCTAGAAATTGGAAGGATGCCCGTCACTTGTGCTCTGAAGTCGAACCCTTGCCTCTAAGATCCTCTTTAGCAGACAGATCAGTGTTGGTCAGGGTGGGAGAGGAGAGAATTACTCTGCCAACAAAAATGGAGGGGAAAATGAAATCCCATTTTCTTCAGGTAATGAAAAATAAAACTCACTACAAGTTTGCTTTAAGTTCTTTCTGGTTTTGCTTTGAAGACCAAAGAAAATCCAGTCTTCAAGATTTGAAAAAGGTCCCATTTAGTTATTAACTGGCCTCATTTCAGAAGGCATGGAATAGAACTTTGATGCTTTCTGACTTGAAGCTGACATGCCCCGTAGCAATGGCAGGAAATATTGCCCTCCTCAAGGCTTGCTTCTGAGAGCTTTGACACCCTTTTCAGCTGTAAAAAAAAAAAAAAGAGAGAGAGATTGGTTATGTATGTGAGCCATTTGAACTTTTCTCACTTAACTCCTGCAGAGTCACAGAATCATCAGGGGTTGGAGGGGACATCTGGATGTCATCTAATCCAATCCCCCTAGTACAGGTCACCTAGATCAGGTTGCCCAGGAGCACATCCAGAGAGGTTTGGAATCTCTCCAGAAAAGGAGACTCCACAACCTCTCTGGGCAGCCTGTTCCAGTGCTCCAGCACCCTAAAAGTGAAAAAGTTTCTCTTTAAGTTCAAGTGAAGCCTCCTCTGTTCTTATTTGCACCTGTTGTCCCCTTTCCTATTACTGGCCACCACCAGAAAGAGCCCAGCCCCTTGCTCTTGACCCCCACCATTTGGATATTTATAAGTATTTGTAAGAGCCCTTCTCAGTCTGCTCTTTTTCAGGTTAAAGATCTTGAAGTCCTTCAGTCTTTCCTTGCAAGAAAGATTCTCCAGTCTCATCCTTGTGACCCGCCATTGCACTATTTCCAGTAGTTCCCTGTCCCTCTTGAGCTGGGGAGAACTCCACATGTGTTCTCCCTAGAGCACGGTAGAGAAGGAGAACCTCCCTTCATCTGCTGGCCACACTCTTATTCATGCACCCTAGAGTACCATTGGCCTTCTTGGCCATAAGCCCAAGCAAGTCACATCTTCATGTATAAAATGATGTGTGTGATTCTCAGATAAAACCACATAAACTTCATGTTTAAAATAAATTCTGTCCCATTTATTGCTTTCTGCTCCCATTCTCTCCAGATGAATTATCCACAGGACACTCAACCTCAGTAGTGTGTTACTGGGGTACATGGAACAGATGTTGCTAATGTTCAATGTATGCTTGCAGCCCCAGAAGGCCATCTGTGTCCTGGGTTGTATCAAAAGAAGTGTGACCAGCAGGATAAGGGAGGTGATTCTGCCACTCTGCTCTGCTCTCACGAGACCTGACCTGAAGTACTACATACGGTTCTGGTGCCCCCAGCATAAGAAAGATGTAGAGCTTCTGGAGCTGGTCCAAAGTGTGGCCATGAAGATGATCAGAAGACTGGAGTACCTCCCCTATGGGGACAGACTGCACGAATTGGGGCTGTTCAGCCTGAAGAAGAAAAGACTCTGGGGAGACCTTAGAGCAGCCTTCAAGTACCTGAAGGGGTCTACAAGAAAGCTGAAAAAGGACTTTTTACAAGGGCTTACAGTGATAGGATGAGAGGGAATAGATTGAAGCTTGAGGAGGGGACATTTAGATTGGATGTTGGGAAGAAATTCTATACAGTGAGGGTGGTGAGACACAGGAACAGGTTGCCCAGGGAGATTATGGATGCCCCTTCCCTGAAGGTGTTCAAGGCCTGGTTGGATGAGGCCTTGAGTAACCTGATCTGGTGGGAGGTGTCCCTGCCCATAACTGGGATGTTAGAACTAGGTGACGTTTGAGGTCTCTTCCAACCTAAACCATTCTATGAATCTATGTTACTGAAAAATAGGTTATTTTTTAAATAGTCCTTGTTATTTTTTCCATTTCAGACAGACTATGAATGCCCATTGATGAAAATCTTTCCTTTTTTTTCTCTGTAGACTTTGGTTCAGGCTCAGAGACAATGGTCTTACCATCACACAAAGTGATCTGGGATTTGTCCCACTTGGCATGATCTGAGCAGCGATATGCTGGATCACTTACATCCCAGGTACTCCAGGGAGTATTTCATATCGTGTTGTGTACCTTAAGTTAAATGACCAATCTGAAAACTAATCCTCTACTAGCCCTTCAATTCTGATGCAAATCAAGATCAAAAGGGTCCCCATTTACCTGCAGGAGCTTTCCCAGGGAACATGCAGACTGGAAGAGTTCATTTCCAGATACAGCTGCTAATCATTTCACCATAGCTGATGTCTTCTTAATACTAATTTGAAAGCACTCTGTATCTCTGTGCACATACACACAGTGTTGGTACTCTTGCTCTTTGCACTATAATCCAACTCTGTTCAGTTTATTAGTAAAAGTTCCTTCTCATTAATATCTTCTTGGAGGAGAAGCAGTGTTTTTGGCAATGGTTATTTTTCTGGTTACCATGGAATGAGTCAAGATTTCTTTTTAAATAAGAAAGCAATTTTTGTGTCTCATGATAATAATTGAATAGCTTTGTTACAGGAGAAAATACACAATAAAT
This sequence comes from Dryobates pubescens, assembly GCF_014839835.1. NCBI lineage: Eukaryota > Metazoa > Chordata > Aves > Piciformes > Picidae > Dryobates > Dryobates pubescens. The sequence continues at coordinate 15,663,480 of NC_071620.1, read as the reverse complement.
CTTTCCCAGGATGATATTGTGTAGGGATCAAATTTATACTCTTTAGTCTGTCAAAAATATGTTGAAAGCTGGTATGAGTGGAAGGCAGGTAGACTTGCAAGGTCTTTGTGCTTTGTATGAGCTTATTATATCTCAGAGAATGCTGAGGTTTGGAAGAGAGCTCTGCAGAGCATCTAGTCCAACACCCCTGCTAAAGCAAAGTCACCTAGAGCAGGTTGCTCAGGATCACAATGTGTAGCTGGCTTTGGAATCTCTCTAGAGAAGGAGACTCCACAACCTCTCTGGGCAGCTTGGTCCAGTGCTGTCACTCCTACAGTAAAGAAGTTCGGATGGAACTTCCTGTGTTCCAGTTTGTGCCTGTTGATCCTTGTCCTGTTGCCAGGCACCAATGAAAAGAGTCTGGTCCCATCTTCTTGTTCTCCACCCTTTAGATATTCATCAGCCTTGACAAGATGCCCTCTCAGTCCTCTCTTCTCCAGGCTACACAGCCCCAGGTGTCTCAGCCTTTCCTCTTAGGAGAGATGCTCCAGTCCTTTCCATGACCTTTGTAGCCTTTGCTGGACTCTCTCCAGTAGTTCTTTCTTTCTCTTGAACTGGGGAGCCCAGACCTGGACATGTTACTCCAGATGTGGCCTCACTAGGGTAGAGTATATCTATATATATAGCCAGAATCCTAAACTGAATGCCCTCCACTTCTATTTTACTGGTGACTTTAGACCCTTCATTATACACAACACACCACAACAGCCAAGATATTCCCTTATTCCTTCTCATGAAGAAATTGGTTTAAAAATTAAATACTCTCCTGTTTTACCTTGTGGACCTGAGTTTTGTGGGGAGTGCAGCTGTGCTGAGCATCCAGTCCAACCCTGCCTGTACATCAAGGCAGTAGAAAGGCTTCTGCTTACTGTAGCAGAGGGGCTACAGCCCAGAAAATAACCCTAAGGATGAAAAACCTGACCTGCCCCTTCATCCCTCGAGGTGACTGGAACTGGAATGTTTCCCTGGGAGCACTGGGTGTGGTGGGTTTAGCTGCATCTGCCTTCACAGAATCACAGAAACATTCAGGTTGGAAAAGACCCTCAGGATCACCAAGCTCAACCGATAACCCTACTCTGCAAGGTTCACCCCTACACCATATTCCCAAGCACCTCACCCAAATGACCTTTAAACACATCCAGGGTTGGTGACTCAACCACCCCCCTGGGCAGCACATTCCAATCTTTCCATGAAAAAAAATTTTCCTGATGTCCGGTCTAAACCTACCCAGTCACAGCTTGAGGCCTTAGTAAGCAGCACAGAGTGATCAGAGGGAAGCAGTTAGTGCAGAGTCCCTAGCTGCCACATGAGGAATGTTTTGAGTGGGGTTTGCTGGGGATTAGCTCTGGTCCGGTTGTGCAGACTGAATGCCCGTTAGTGGTTATGTGTCCTTGGAGTGAGGTTTAGTTTCATGTGAAAGAAATAAAAGTTTGTTCACTTGGAGATTACTCTGTCATGCAAATCAAAGCATGATAAGAAATGTGCTGAAGAAATACTCTCCTGATCTCAATTAAAAACCAATGTGAGCACAGCAGAGTAGTACCATGCCATATTAAGAGACCTCATTTCAAAAGAAGGTCGTGTCATCATTCCTGATGATAATACTGTGGTGATCAAATTACAAAGTGCTGAGTGCAGGATGCAAACCTGCTTGTTTGAATCAAAAGAAGAGGAAGTGTACGAGAGATTAATTTCTCCAAATGGACAGACAGATGCTAGATGCCAAGGTGGCATTGTTTGGTGCCACTTTGTTGGAGAGAAGTGCATTTCTGTAAGAGACATGTTGTATGGAACTTGCTGTTGGACAGCCAATGTACAGGTTAAGTGCTAATAATACCTCTATGGTACTGTAGAGCAAGTAAGATATAATCCTTTCCCATGCCACATGCATTTTTTGAGTCAAAAATAGTAAAGCCAGTGGTTCTATACTGATTAAAAACCAAAAAGGTATGAGAAAACATAATTTATTTAGTTTGTTTGTGAGAAGATAGAAGTTTGATTCTGGGAACAAGCAGCCAGGATGACAATAATATATGAAACTGCTGAAATCAACAGGTCCCAAGCTTGACAGGTTTTACCTATGACAATTATGTACATTTCAGTCCTGGTTAGTAATTGGCTAGTAAGTACTAAGTTGATGGTAGAGAATACACAACAGAGCAATGTTCTCTAATCCACTGAAAACAGGCTGTGAAACTTCAGATAGTTTATATAATACGTGTCTCTCCTGAGAGAGAAGCTCTAGGACAACAAGCCAGTGTGTTCTTTGAATTTGTTGAGAGGTTTGAGGTGTGGATTCAGATACTTGGATCCCTGACCAGTCCACTGAGGCTGGATTCTGTAAACTACTGCTCAGTTGAGAAACTAAGTGGAGAAGGGGCACCTGCAATGGAAAGGTTTACCAAAGTGTTGTATTCTATTTCAGGAGTATTATATATCACTGTTGTATATCTCTTTAATATGTGAAAGCTATGGGGTTTGGGGGGGGTTTGTTTGTGTGTTTTTTATTTTGTCTGGCTTTTGTTTTGCTTGGGTTTTTGTTTGGGTTTTTGTTTGTTTGTTTAGTTGGGGGGTTGTGTGTGTGTGTGTGTGTGTGTGTGTGTTTTGGTGGGGTATTTTGTTTGGTACTAGCAAGTGTCACATGCTTCAGATCTAAGTTTGGAAACTGAAATATTCTGACCAGTGGCAAATCAGCAGTTCCTCTGAAACATTTTTCCTCCAACATGTTAGAGAAAAGATCAGTGCAGTTACTACTCCAGGAATATTCTACTGTACCAGAGCTATCTATGCCATGCCTGCAGGGAGGTCTTAACAAGCTTGGTGTGACTGTTTTGTGTCTGGTGCCTTGCTAGTACCTTCAGAGAGCATGGATGACTCTCTGTGATTCCCATTGATGGGCTGAAATTTGTTTCTTTTTTAGCTTTGATGTGATGTAATTTCAGGTATTTTGTCCTTTTCCAGTCATTTGACATCTTCATTGGTTCAGTTCTATTTTTCCCTCTGGTCCTCATGTAAGATCACGGTGAGAAGAGAATGTGAGAACTATTGTTCTTAGTGTTAAAGAGCCTCAGGAGCAGAGCTGGACACAGGCACATAGCTCTTAAAGTAGCCACTAACTCTGAAGAATTGAGGAGGCAGCAAGGCTATGGAGAATCATTGCTTACAGTCATAGGGACACAGGATCCATAAGGAATTTGCATGGGCATAGTATGAGAGATGTGTGTTCTTGCTGTGTATTTACAGTGCATGCCAGGCTTCTCCCTGAACAACTATAGACCTCTGCTGTGCTGGCAGGTGGGGGCATGATGTGGCTCAAAGTGGAACCCGTGTGAATGGCCGAAAATCACTTATGCAGTATTTTTCGCCAACTTTGGACACTTTTAAGATACAGCTGTACAGGGTGCTGGGCAATCTTGTCTAGACAGTGCTTTAGCCAAGACCCATTGAATCACAGAATGGTTTGAGTTAGAGGGGACTTTTAAAGTTCATCTAGTCCAAGCACTCTGCGGTGAGCAGGGGCATCTTCAACTAGATCAGGTTGTTCAGAGCCCTGTCCAGCCTGATGATGAATGATTCCAGGGATGCGGTGTCTGTTACCTCTCTGGGCAACCTGGGCCAATGTTTTACTACCTTCAGCATAAAAACTTTCTTCCTTCTATCCGGTTTGCACCACCCTTCTTTTAATTTAAAACCATCACCCCTTGTCCTGTCACGGCACTTCCTGATAAAGAGTCCTTCATCATCTTTCTTCTAGGCCCCTTTAAATACAGAAAGGTTGCAATAAGGTCTCCCTGAAGTCTTCTCTTCTCCAGGCTGAACAAGCCCAACTCTCTCAGCCTGCCCTCACAGCAGAAGGGTTCCAGCCCTCCAATAATTTTTGCAGCCTTCTCTAAAAGGGAAGGTTGGACTAGATGATCTTTGAGGTCCCTTCCAAACGGACATTGAATGATTCTATGAATATGTTACTCTCTGTTTTTCCTAGCCTACCATTGCACTTCAGCAACTAGACAGCTTCATGGTTTGTATAGATGAGCAGCCCAGCAGTGTATTATGAGTCCTTTCATTCATAGTAAGTTCATAGTAAGCAGAGAGTTGTAACCAAACCAAATAAAAACCCCTGACATATAAATGAAAGCTTACCTGTAAAAGAATGCAACTTTTAATTCCAGAAAGGTATTTTTCATTTTATCTTATTACATCTTCAGTTTAATGTCCATAGTGGTGTTTGGACAGTGGTTGGACTTGATGTTCTTAGAGGTCTTTTCCAACCAAAATGATTTTAGGACTCTATGAAATTTCATATTGTTACACTCCTTGTTATGATAGGATTTCATTGAGTGCATATGTGAGCATGAAGTGCATTTTACCATTACTCCTATTAAATGTGAGCAGTAATTCTGGAAGTTTATTGTACTTCATCTTGTTGAAGGTTTTTAAAGCTAGCACTGTTAATGTGAAACAGGATCTTTGGAACACATGGGGATGGTCAGGCATGCTGAAGCAAATACTTGGAACAAATGCTTAATTACGTGGCTACCAAATCCAGGCATTCTTATAAGCAGTTGTGGTGGGTTTGACATGGCAGCAAAACACAGAATGCAAAGAGAGGCCAAATAAACTTTGCAATGAAAGTGTAGCAGTGGACAGATATGGAAGTCAACAGGTGAATATTTTCCATAGTCCCATCAGAGACAATGTCTGAGTTCGATAGCCAAATGCCTGTTGATGGGGAACAGGATCAAGTCTGTAATTCCTGAAAAACTCCTGTTTTGATTTTAATGAGAGTTACGTGACTTAAATCTTGTTTAATGTTTTGGAAGCATTGGGTAAAGTTTGAATCAAATAATAAGTTTTCTAGTCTTTTAATAGTGTTATTTTTCTTGGTGCTGCTCTTACCTCAGGGTGTTTACTTTTGGCTGTGGGTGCTGTGTAGAAGTTGATACCATGGAGAATGGGACTGGCAAATCTTAAACCAGAATGTTTAGATCATAAACATTTTTTAAAAAGACTGGATTGTATATTTTTTGCATATGAAATGCTAGTTGTGTTCTTGGCAGGCTTTGCTTCAGAGCAATCACGTGCATTTCAAAGAGTATTCTGCTAGCCAGCCACAGCCAAAAGATTATTTCAAACCAACAGAGACCAAATTCCCTTTTCTCTTTTGCTTTTTCCCCCCTCTCACTCACTTCTGTAGGAGACTCTATACATCATGCAACTGAAGTGTAGCCAGTTCTGGGGTGAAAAATTCATGCTACTAGTATATGCAACAGCGGAAAGCACAGAAACATTAACTAAAGATGCCAATACTCGTCTCTCTAAGATGTACTGTTGAGATTTCTTTTCTTCAGTAGTCTTCAAATCTTCAGGATTCAAAACCTGTTGAATACTCTTTTAGAGCCAGCAGGATTGCATACACTGTATGGAAGATTGCTTGCATCTGCCTTGCACTGACCTGTGAACGGTCACTGTCATCTCTTTAGCAATGGCTTGATTCATCCATGCTGCATAGAATGCTTTGAGTTCAAAGCGACCTTAAAGGTATCATAGTATCAGTCAGAGTTGGAAGGGACCACAAGGATCATCCAGTTCCAACATCCCTGCCATAGGCAGGGACACCCCACAGTAGATCAGGCTGGCCAGAGCCTCATCCAGCCTGGTCTCAGGCACCTCCAGGGACAGGGCCGCAACCAACTCCCTGGACAATCCATTCCAGGGCTTCACCACTCTCCTGGTGAAGAAGTTCTTCCTCACGCCCAGCCTGAATCTCCCCACCTCCAGCTTCATTCCATTCCCCTTAGTCCTGTCACTACCTGATATCCTGAGAAGTCCCTCCCCAGCCTTCTTGTAGGCCCCCTTCAGATACTGGAAGGCCACAATTAGGTCACCTTGGAGCCTTCTCTTCTCCAGACTGAACAGCCCCAACTCTTTCAGTGTGTCCTCATAGGAGAGGTGATCCAGCCCTCTGACATTCCAGCATGTCTATATCCCTCTTGTAATAGGAGCTCCAGAACTGGATGCAGTAATCTAGTCTAATGCCCTTCAGTGAGTAGAGACATCTACAACTAAACCAGGTTGCTTAGAGCCCTGTCCAACCTGATCTTAAAGAAAAGTTTCTAGTGATGGGGCTTCTATAACCTCCCTGGGCAGCTCATGTCAGTATTTCACCACTCTCTGTAAAACATTTTTTTCCTTCTCTCTAGTCTAAATCTGCTAATTTTTTTTTAGCTTAAACTCATCCCCTCTTGTCCTATTGCAACAAGACCTGCTTAAAAATTGTCATTATTTTTCCTGTAAGACCCCCTTCTAGTAATGAAAAGTCACACTGAGGCCTCCTTGGAGCCTTCTCTTCTCCAGACTGAATGACCACAGCTTTCTCATATGAATAGAATAGAATGGAATAGAATAGACCAGGTTGGAAGAGACCTTCAAGATCATGAAACCAGAGATATCCCAGGGACATGCAGGAGGTGGTGGATTTGGGAGATAACTCATAATAGAAGATATTAATGGAGTGATTCTTTATTTATCTCAGTGAAATGCAGTTGGTTGTGCTACACATGATTTTTGGTTTTCATTTTTATTTGAAATAAATTTGTCTGAGAATGTTGTCCTGCTTTAAAGATGTCTTTGGAGGAGTTCTGATAAAATATGGAGTTAGTGTTGTATGAAGGTAGCTGTGCATGCAGAAGTCTTGCCTCACTCAAGCAAATACAGTTGCCACAGCTGAAGCTCCCTGTGCTGATCAATGTGCTTTCTTCAGTTGTTGCAAAACAGAACTTGTGTCATTTTTTTCCACAAAGTGAAGGTAGAGCTTTCTCCAGCTCAGCTTTGAAGTCTCGTATCACTGTGTGCACTGCTAGATATGGGCTGAAATCCCAGCATGCTTTGCACCAAATGGGGACAATTAAAAATGTCATTGCATTGATCACTGCCCATAGCTGTAACAGTTCTGAACAGAAAAGCTTTGTGTGCACTGCCTTAAAGTGTCATTAGAAAAGGGGTTTTAGTGTCTTTCACTGAAAATATGTGTGAATGAAGTTGGAAGTGTCTGTCAGTGGGAAGATGAATGAAGAAGGGGTTCCAGAAGAGGATAATGTGATATACTGACCACACTTGGATTCAGCCATGAAGCCCTTAGCCAGCCAAAATTCTTCCTGTATAGAGTGAAATGTTGGACTTTGGTTGATTTTTTTAGGAGCATATACTTTAATGTAGTTTCTTTTCCTCTTCCTAAAAACCAGAGATTAATACAAGGAATTTATTTTCCATAGGCCCATGTTAACTTCAATTTCTTGGCTGTCCAGTTAGGAACTGTGGAGGCCACAACACAGGTCTATAAGGAAATTAACTTTTGGGGGTTTATTAATTTTGGTTTTCATCTGCTCAGTCTGTGATTTGCAGACCAGAGAGACACCAGGTAATATTGTACAGAAAAATGAAAAATGGTATCTTTACTTAAGAAATTTTGCCAACTGGCAGATTTGCTAAACTGGAAAATTTAGTCAGTTGTGTAGAAAGAATTCTAGTGCTAGGCTTAAAACAAACAAACAAACAAACCAAAACCCAAACACAAAACCTCTTGAGTTGTTTTCAGATTCTTTTAGATTCTAGATTTAGTTGAGGTTTTAGATTCTTATGTAGATGGGCAGTAGAATGTCCTGAATTCAAAGATGAAAAGCATTTACTAGGTCTTACTCAAATACCAAATGTGTAGCAGATTAGAGATAAACACTGTACTAAAATGTGACAGGTCCTTGATTTCTGAGTTGATATCTTTAACAGCAGGGAAAGGTAATAATGGTAAGACATACAGCTGCAAAGGTTTGTTTTCTGGCTCAGGATATCACATCACTACTTTTCCCATACTGCTTTGGACAAGTAGGACTTGGATAGTCAGTGGAAAGGATCTAATCTATGGTTTTGTTGTAGTCACTGCACAATATGCATTTAATTTTGAAATTCTCCATATTTAAATCAGACAAAGCTACTTTAATTCTACCTCTTCTGAACGCTTCTTGGAGCTTTGCTGCTTGTCTTTGAGTTTCTCTGGTGTTACTGAAAGTCACTTCCAGGCAACCTGTTTGTTCCTGATTTACATTTCTCTTTAGGTGACAGACTGCAACAGCAACAGCAGTTATTGTCACTTCTCTGATTTCATATTAAGTACAATGAAGCATTCAAAAAGAGCTGTAGTTGCATACATTGAATGCAGTCCTGCTACATTTCCCACAGAAGTGCAAGAGGGCAGAGGGCAAACTATGACCCAGCCTCATGTTCTCCTGCATATTTGCCTTGCAGCTCTTCATGACTTGAGACATTTGTGCTCTTAATAGGCTGTATTTATAATGACCACATCATGGTAGCAAGAAAGTGACTGGCAATAAGTAAAAGGGTTGGATTTGTTGATCTTAAAGGTCTTTCCCAGCCTGAATGATGCTATGATTCTACAAAAATACCAAAAGCTGAAAACTGATTGTGTAATGCTTACAGTGTGAGGGGAGTTATTTTGGAGAAAAACTAGGTAAAAGTTGTATTAGAAATACTGAGGGAAATTCTTTGAGGTGTCTGCCCATTTAGAATCATAAAATCATAGAAACAAAGAGGTATTTTGCCTGAAAGATGTCTTTGAGATCATCAAGTCGAGCCATTAACCCAAGGCTGCCAGATCACCACTAAAATGCATCCCTCAGCACCACATCTCTAAGTAGTCTGTGGGCCTAAGATGATTTTCAGAAAGAATCTTTTGTAGCCGTTTGTATGAGCACGAAGGGTTAAACAATAAAGCAGAAATAGATCTTCATGTTTCTGCTTAAAAAGAAAAGGGCTGGATTTCAGGAGGAGCTGTAAAGCTTTCAACAGGAATCAGGCAAACACTCCAGTAAAATGAAAAGCTGAAATGTGAAGAGTGCATGATGTGAGATGCCAGCTCAGCACTTTCAGGAGTCATGTACAGATCACATTGCTCTGGGAGATGAGACCACCCTTGGAATTGCAGTGAACTGTAGCAGCACCCGGCTGCTTTGCAATGTAAAGGAGCTGTATGGACTGATGCCCCTCCACACCCTGTGGTAGCTTCTCATAACAGTTCTTCACTGGGGAAAACAGATGTTATGTGCAAGTACTTCTGCAGGGGTGGAAAAATCACCTTACTATACAGATCCCAGCTGCACGAGGAGATGACAGAAGTGGGAGTGTTCATGCAATAACAATTCTTTACTGAGGGTGTTTGTTTTTGTCTCCTCTTTGTATAGGTTCAACATGGGAGAAAACATTACGGCAGATTGGTTTCGAAAGGTAAGCCACAAATTTGTTTCCTTAGCAGTGCAAAAAGAAAAGGAATTAAGAACTGCATGGGCGAGTTTACAGGGTTGTTTATTTTAGCTGATGGAACTTATCTGTGACATCAGATTTAGAGAAGAAGTTATGCAGTGGCATGCACGTGTGTGCTCAGCTTTCTCGTTTATGTCCTCTTCTCTTTCCTTAGCCATTCTGAAGCAACTTATTCACAATGTGAAACTGGCTCACAATTTTTTTTGCTGGCCACTGTATAGCATGCTAGTATTGAAAAGGTGACACACTGTTTGGACAGAAGTCTTACTTATGAATGAAAATATTGCTCTTGCTCATATTATTTTTTCCATGAAACTTCTAGCCTGTGACATATTAGTTGACAAAAGTAAATGAAGTTGAAAGAAGACCAAAGCTGGCAGAGTGCTAGTTAACATGAGAGGAAAATTCAGAATTCAGCATTCCTCAACTGCAAGAACTCCTTGCAGCCAAACTTAACCACAATATCTTCATCATACCAGAAACATATGTCTGTCTTGGCAATTAAACTAGGCCAAGTGCAATAAAGAGTGATCCGATGTTGAGATTCAGATGCCCAAGCTCATGCTTATCCTTCTACAAATGGTAAACAGAAGAATCTACCCTCCACTTGAATAAAGTTTTACTGTTTTCCCTCAGCAGAGTGGCTTGTAGTTGTACACCAATGTACTTGGGTTGCTGTTGACTGGGCAAGAAGGGGTTTCTCATGTTGCTTGAGTTCATACTGAGCATACTGCCTGGGGCATCTCTGCAAAGTTTTTGTCTAGATCACCATTTTCTAGGAGGAGGCTGCCTAGCTAACAACACTTGAAGAAATTTATTTCGAAATACCCAACTTTCTCTGGTCTCTGTCTACAAATGTGGCACCTGGCTATCTTTAAATAGCTTCCAGATCTTGGGGAGTTATACCATGGACTCGTGGTTTCTGAAAGGTGGTCATGCATGTGCTTGAAGGGTCTAAGGAGATGGTAGTGTCCTAATGACTAGTAATTCTCTTTAGAAGGTGATGGTGAAAACAGCTCTGTTATGGTCCTGTGTAAATGTGTACAGGGTCAGCCTGGTTGGCTTCTTCAGCTAAATATGTCAGATTTCTCTATTAGACATTACATTTAGAAAGACTGAAGGACAGTGCTGTTTTCAACATAGTAGACAGAGAAACACATGGAAAAGGAAAAGAATCATAGAATGCACTGGGTTGGAAGAGACCTCTGGAGTTCATCTAGTCCAAACACCCCTGCAGTGAGCAGAGACATCTGCAACAAGATGAAGTTGCTCAGAGCCCCATTAAGCCTGACCTTGAATGTCTCCAGGGGTAGAGCCTCTACCACCTTCCTAGGCAGCCTGCTCTAGTGTACCACCACCCTTATAATGAGGAACTTCTTCCTTATGTCCAAAGATCATATTTCATTTGTTTGTTGGCACAAAGCTATCTTTGTAGCTTTACAAACTGGGATTAGTTTATAAGTAAAATACTACAGAACAGTAAAAATGCTTTTCCTCCACCAAATAATATATAGAGGTCAAATTAATTTCTGTTGTAAAACTCTTCATACTGGTAGAGTCATTCCTGTAAAGACTATGGCCAAATATTTTGAAATGAAACAAACAAACAGGAGTTATTTTGTTGCCATATATTTTTATCATAACTTGAAAATCCAGACTGATACAGAATACTTTTGGAATGATCCTCATTATCAATACATGCTGGGGGAGGTGGGGATAGAAATCAGCCCTGTGGAAAAGGTCTTGGGGGTGCTGATGGATGGGAAGTGGGCCATGGGCTAACAGGGTGTGCTTGCAGCCAAGAAAGTCAATTGAATCCTCGGCTGCATCAAAATAAGCGTGTGCAGCAGATCTGCAGAGGTGATTCTGCCACTTTGCTCTGGTGAGACCTCAACTGGAGTACTGCATCCAGCTCTGTAGCCCTCTATACAGGAAGGATATGGACTTCATGGATCAGGTCCAGAGGAGGGCCAGAAAAATGATTAGGGGGCTGGAACATCTCTGCTATGAGGACAGGCTGAGGGAGCTGGGGTTCTTCAGTGTGGAGAAGGCTCAGAGTGACATAATAATAACCTTTCAGTACTTGAAGGGGACCTAAAAGAAAGATGGAGGGGGACTGTTTACAAAGGCCTGTAGTGATAGGATGAGGGTGAATGGATTGAAATTAAAGAAGACTAGATTTAGGTTGGATATTAGGAACAAGTTTTTTACCAAGAGGGTAGTGGAACACTGGAACAGGTTGCCCACAGAGGTAGTTTGGGCCCTATCCCTGGAGATATTCAAGTTCAGGCTCAACAAGGCTCTGATCTAATGCAGGATGTCCTTGCTCACTGCAGCGGGGTTGGACTAGATGACATTTGGAGGTCCCTTCCAACCCAAACTATTCTATGACTCTATTTGGTTGTTGTTTTGTTTTAATATTTCTGTACTGAAAATTTAAATTAGAACTTTTAATAAGTTTTTAAAAATAATTTTAGCAAACCTGAGATGAATTCTGCTGCTTAACCTCTAGTTTCTGTTAAACCCACATGTAGACCGCATGAGGTGCACTATTGATTGAAAGGGAAACTGTGAGCCCATTTTGATGCAGGGGCTGTGGTTCATAAATATCACCTGAAGAAGATGCAGTGCCAAATCAAGACCCAGCCCAGAAATTCTCTAAGTGTGACACCTTACTGGATGTTTTTGATTTAGAGATTGATTGTTTTTAATACCACTGCAGAAAAAGTTGGATATTAGTGAAAATTGCACCCTCTCAGTTGCTAAGTTGTATGTCATGGAAGAGCCCTTTTCAACAGGTTGTGGGTTTTTTTCTCCAATTGATTTCCTGTTAGGCATTCCATAAAGCATGGTGTCATGCAGTTCTGGAGGACATTACAGTAAAGTATTGAGTCTCTCATCACCCTATTCTTCTTTTTTAAGATCACTAAGTAGCAGCTGGTGTTGTTTGTCCCCATCAGGATGGGAATAAAAGAAAGAAGCTAGTTTTGAGGAGTTCTAGGATGAATTGCTATCTGTATTCTATGGCTTGACACTGCCAATGGGAAATGGTAGATTTTATTACTATTATTATTTTAAGCTGAGTTCTGTTTGTGGCAATTTCCAGTTTGTGAGATGTTTCAAAAGAAGAGCCCACACTAGCTGTGTCCATGCTATGTATGTACCACATGAAACAGAGAACTCTTTGTAGCATGAATTATAGCTGACAAGGAGCAAACATGTAGAATATGTATTTACCTGAGAGAAGGTGAATGTGTAGAAGAGATGATGTGCAGATGCCATTCTCCTAGTTTGAAAAGCAGAAAGGCTCTCAGATGGCACTTCTGCACCCTAAGGGATTGATTATCATCGTGGAGTAGCTTTAATTGAAGCAGCATCCATTTAGCCTGGATGGAGTGAAGACTTAAATGCACTTGGCTTTAGCCATAAACATGTTCTTCTATCAACTTTCTCAGAGAAAAACAAGAGAAAATAAGAAAAATAAAGTCCTTTAAACAGGTAGAACAATTAAGGTTTGGGTATGATGTGAATATATCAGCAATAATACGTTGCCTGACTAAAAGATCCATGAGTAACGTGAAGGTGAAGTTCAGTGTTAACTCCTTTATAACAATATTTGCTTAATAGCATATTGTGTGTGATTGTTTAAGATCATGCTTAATTTTTACTCTCATTTGATATACCCTTTCTAATGCCTTAAGGGATAGTTTCCAACGTAAACAAAGGACTGTATGTAATACTTTGATGCAAGAAGTGCGCTTAGCTTGCAGCCCCAGGTGTAGAAATCTTGGATTTCTGCAGACCTCCCAAACCTGAGGGTTCATTCAAGAGTTGAAGTACTACGTGCTTTCCCTAGTCACACTCTCTTCAGTGGACATCATTTTATGGCCACAGAAAGAGACAAGACAGTGGGCTACACCTAAGTTAGGTCTGATCCTGGACAATTCTTCTTATATTAAGTCCATCAACTCTAAGAAAAGAAGCAACAGCAGCACATTTTGCTATTTAAAGCATATTCCCTGCAAGCTGTTGGCATAGTGACACCCTGAGTCACCTGTGAAATATCAATAGCATTTAAACATGGTGCTTGAGCCAGGATGTTCTTATTTGGGAGGAAGCAAGGCTTTTAGATACACAAAGGAAAATGTCCTAAGGGGGAATATGTCTTTGTTTAAAAACTGGAAAACTCACATGAAGTAAATGTTCCTCTTAATGAGCTGTTCTAGAGTAGATTGAGGGGCAGAAGATGCAGACACTCAGTTTACACTGCAGAAAATCAAGCCCAGATAATATACAGGTAATGTCATCACTGCTTTGTTGGTTACATGATGTTTATTCTGCACTAGAGAAGTGTTTACATTGCTGTTGTCTTCATATCCTGAAAAAACAGAAGAGACACCCACAGATCTGAGTGTGAGGCTTTTATGTAAGTGTTCCTCAGGAGCTGAGGATGCTGCTTTTCAGTGTGAGAGAAATTAAAAAGGCTGGAACTTGAGTCAAGTAGCTTTATATCCAGGAAATTACTGGAGTTAAGAGCTTTGCAATTAAATGGAGTATATGTGGGTTTGATAGCTTTAAATGAAGGTCTTTGTGTTACTGAGTGTTTATTTAAGCTCATTGTAATGTGCTCTGGCTAGTAATCACCTTTGTCCAAGATGAACTTGACTGCCATCCCTGACTTGCATTTTCTGTGGAGCATTTTGCAGAAATGTGTAGAATTCTAGGGGGGTGGGGGTGTTGGAGGCTAACTTGTGTAATAATGACTTACAGGAACATGGTTTAAAATGCTGACCCTCTGTGATACCTGCGTGTCAAGCAAAATCATAGAATCATAGAATGGTCTGGGCTGGAAAGGACCTCCAAAGGTCATCTAGTCCAACCCCCTCTGCAGTCAGCAGGGACATTGTCAACTAGATCAGGCTGCCCAGAGCTCTGTCAAGCCTCACCTTGAATATCTCCAGGAATGGGGTCCCAACCACCTCCCTGGGCAACCTGTTCCAGTGTTCCACCACCCTCATAGTAAAGAACCTTGTTCCTTACATCCAATCTAAATCTACCCTTCTCTAGTTTGAAGCCATTGTCCCTTGTCCTATGATCAGAGGTGTTTGTAAACAGTCTCTTTCCATGCTTCTTGTAGCCACCCTTCAGGTACTGGAAGGTCATTGTTAGGTCTTCCCAGAGCCGCCTTTTTGTTGTTAGTTTGAAATTACATTTTTACATATGCAAAAGTATGTAACTTCTGCTCTGTGTGATGCTAACATGCAGACAGTGCATGTGCAGCATCCCTGATCCTGGCTAAAGTTATCCAGAGGGTGACCAATAGGAAAAGCTGCTCCTGTTAGTAGAGTGCTGTATATTGACTTCTGGTCTGCTTCTGCTCTTGTTCAAAATCCTTTTGCTGTCTTGTATAATCACAGAATGGTTTGGGTTAGAAGAGACCTTTAAAGATCACTTAGTCCATGCTTCCTGCAGTCTACAGAGACATCTTCACCTAGATTGGGTTTCTCAGAATCCCAAGCAACCTGACCTGGAATGTTTCCAGGGATGAAGCATCTGCCACCTCTCTAGGCAACCTGGGCCAGTATTTCACTACCCTCAGTGCAAAACATTTTTTCCTTTCTTCTGTCTCGTCTAAATCTCCTGTATTTTAGTTTAAAACCATCCCTCCTTATCCTCTCACAGCAGGCCCTAATAAAAATTCTGATCCCATCTTTATGATCAGACCCTTTAAGTACTGAAAGGCCACAAGGTGGTCTCCCCTGAGCCTTCTCTTCTCCAGGCAGAACAGTCCCAACTCTCTCAGGCTGTCCTCACAGCAGAGGGGTTCCAGCCCCCTAATAATTTTTGTGGTCCTTCTCTGAACCTACTCAACAAGTTCCTGTGTTTCCTGTGATGAGGACTCCAGAGCTGGACACAGTATTCCAGGTGGGGTCTCAGCAGAATGGATTAGAGGGGAAGAGTCACTTCCCTTGAAGGAGGAAATTCGCTGTTTCTGAGGAGTGTAATAGTTTGGGATTGGTAGCTCTCTCACCACAAGGAAAGGATGTGGGTGCAGGGAAAGGAATAAGACCATCAAGGAAAGAGAAGACCAAAAGATTGCTATGTCAAGGCTAGACCCCAGATAAGAAGATTGGCTCATGTTAAACTGCATTCCAGGTCTTCTGTGTATTTCTGTAACTGCTTCAACTCTTCTGATCATAAGGTGATAAGGAGGACAATCTGCACTGGTTTTGTCTGACGCAGTATCAACACCACAGCCCCATGCAGGGAGACACAACTTTCCCGGCAGACACCAGGAGCAAGTAAGCTGTCATCGCTGAGAGATGCACTGTTGTTCTTATGCTGGTCTCTGAAAGCAGACGGATGTCTGCTTTTGCAGCTGCTCCACACATGCCCCTGCTCAACCCAGCCAAAAATACTGTGTATATCTTCCCTACCACTTGCAGAGACTGGGAACTCAATTTCCGAAACCACTCCTGATGTGCGGTGAGCGCTGGAATCCAGGCTCATCAGAAGCACTTCACGAGCACCTCCTTCCAGGTCTAGCTTGCTAATTAGAAGCCTATTGATGATGTGTTTTCTCTCCATCCCCCATGCTCAAATAGCTTGGAATATTTGATTGGTGCTTGGCCAGAGTTTCTCTGGGTGACATGTAAAGAATAAACAGAAAGAAGAGAATACCACTGGATTCTATAAATATTTATTATGCATAATTCTGGCTTGGAAATCCAAGAACCATATGGTTTTCTATAGTGATATCCTCCACTCCTCCCCATACTCTTCAGTAATTGAGTAAGAAGAATAAATACATGTTTGAAATACAAAGTCTTCTCTTGATACCATAGAATCATAGAATCATTTTGATTGGAAGAGACCTTTAAGATCAAGCCCAGCCAGTAACCTAGCATCGCCAAGTCTACCACTAACCGACAACCCTCAGTACGTCTACATGGCTTTTAAATCCCTTCAGGGAGGGTGACTCCACCACTTCCCTGGACTGCCTGTTCCAGGGCTTGACAACCCTTTCACGAAGGAATTTTTCCTAATGTCCATCTTGGAGTGAAGGGCCCAAAACTGAACGCAGTATGAGGTGAGGAATGGCTGTGGGAACTGGGGTCATTTAGCCTGAAGAAAAGGAGTTTCAGGGTAGACCTTGCTCTGTACAGCTCCCAAGTGACAGGACAAGAGGAAATGGCCTCAGGTTGTGCCAAGGAATGTTCAGGTTGGGTATTGGGTAAAATTTCTTCACAGAAAGGGTTATCAGGCATTGGAACAAGCTGCCCCGAGAGGTGATGGAATCACCACCTCTGAAGGTATTTGAAAGACACGCAGATGTGCTTAGAGATGTGGTTTAGTGGTAGCAGCTTGGCAGTAGTGGTAGAATTGTGAGTTCTAGGCGAGCAGTTGGACTTGATCTCAAAGGTTTCTTCCAGCCTCAGTAATTGCATGATTCTATGATTTTATGAGTACAGGGGACAGTTGCTTCCCTAGTTCTGCTGACCACACTATTGCAGTTAGTTTTATTCACTATTTGTGTCCTTCATCTGCAAGTCTGTAATCCTTTTCTGAAGGAGCAATGGATCTTGAGTGAGGGGGCCTCCCATACATGCACTTGTCGTCAGGTAAAGGGCATCAGAGAGAGGGTGCCATGTCCTGGGAAGACAGGGAGACTGAAGCTGCTTTAATTTAATTTTCAAAGCTTCCCTCATTTTGTAACTTGCTGGTGGCCAGGACTGTGGTATTTGTGTATGTGTGTGCAGAAGCTTTCGTGTTGTTTGCAGTGTGGGAAATAGGGAAGAAATGTGTTTTCAGTTTCATTTGTTATATACTGCATGCCTGAGGTTCTATCTTAAATTAAGTTTTCTTTGCTGCTCTGACAAAAAAAGAAAAAGAAAAAGGCACTTTGAAATAAAAGTCTGAATTGCAGAGAAAACCAGAATAAAAATTGGATTATATATGCAAAGAATAAAAACATTGTTTAAAAAGAAGAAAACTGAAGGATATTTTCCCCCCTAATACTGTCTCGGCTGAAATCTTCCAGTTGCTTTGAAATACTGAAGTAGGAACACATAAAATATAGTTTTAAACTTTGTGGATTTTATTCCAATGTCCACTTTTACTCCAGTGTTGCTGAAAACAGTATGTGGTCAGTCCGGTAACTGTAAGTAAAGCTTTTTCTGGCGGCCTGGTAACAAACAGCACCCTGCACTGAAAGTGCCAGGGTAGCCTGTGAAGTAACCAAATCCAGTTGCTCCTACCAAGAAGGAAATAGTTTCACAAAACCCACCCTTGCCCCCACAACAAGCATAATCTGAAATGAGATCAAACTACTAAGTCCCCTGTTGTGGACTATTACCCCATTTACCACTTGTGTTTCTTGGTTCTCTATGAATTTCTACTTTTTGCTCCAGCCCTGGGCTGTATCCATAGAGCTGGGCAGCCATCCCCATTTCAGGGTGGTTTGGTTGCTGGCATGGAAAGCCCTCCAGGGAGGCTCCCTCTCTCCTAAAAATTACTTTTTGCTGTGTTTGGTTTATTGTTTTTCTCCATCAGTGTAGGGAGGTTTGTACCAGCACTTTGTGTCAGGTGAGCAAGTACCCTACTCTCCAGAGGCAAATACAGCATCTGTCATCATTAACTCTTGAAGCTCCTGCTTGGAACTCAATCACAGAATAGCTGGGACTGGAAAGAAGTTCTGAAGAACCTTCTGCTTATTTGTAAAATTAATTATATTCTGGTATTTGCCCTGCAGAAAGTAATCTGAAGGTGCTGGTTAGCAGCAGCTGATTAGAAGCCAGAAATATGCCCTGAAAGCCAAGAGGGAAAACTTCATGCTCGGATGCATCAAATACAGCATGACCAGCCAAAAGAGGGGATTATTCTGTTATGTTCAGCGCGGTATTGCCTCACCTGGAGCAGTGTGCAGTTCTGGGCCCCAAGATGTAAGAAGGATGTGAAGGTCCTTGAATGCTTCCAGAGGAAGACAACAAAGGTCATGACAGGGCTGGAGTGTCCTTTGTGGAGCAGCTGAGGATTTTGAGCTTGTCTGGTTTGGAGAAAAGCTGGCTGAGGGGTGACTTCATTGCTCTCTGCAGATTCCTGAGGAAGAAGTGTGGAGAGGGAGACGATGAGCTGTTTTCCCTGGGTCCAGTGACAGGGCACGTGGAAATGATTCAAAGCTGCATCCATCAGGAAGGTTAGACTGGACATTAGGAAGCATTTCTTTACCAGGAGGGGTGTCAAACACTGGAACAGGCTTCCTGGAGAGGCTGTCAATGTTTAAGAGACATTTGGACAATGCCCTTTAACAACATGCTTTAGGGTTTGGTCAGCCCTGAACCTGTGAGGCAGTTGGACGAGATGATCATTGTAGGTCACTTCCAACTATCCTATTCTTTATTTTTCCTGTCTATATTTTTCTAGTTTATATTTTTCCTAGTCTATGTTTGATTTTTCTAGTCCAGACGTCTTTCTAGTCTATATTTCTTTCTAGTCTGGATTTTATTCCACTCTATATTTTCCCCTGGTCTAGACTTTTGTTTTGGCTTTTGTTTGTTTGAGGTTTTGGTGGTTTGTTTTAGTTGGGTTTTGGATTTTTTTATCTGTTTTTGTTTTGTTGTTGGTTTTCTAGTCTAATTTTTTTTCTGTTGTAGATTAATTTTTTTTCCATAGTCAAGATTTGTTTTTTCTCCTAATCTACATTTTTCTGTTCTTTACCTATGGTCCTTTCAGCATCCTTTTTAATCATACGCTAACTTTTAAACTTAAACTAGTTATAAGAAAAGGGTTTTTTGTGGCCAATATAATTTGCATTAAATTATGCAGTATTCTACCTTGTGCAAGATAAACACCTTTCTTCTTAATTATGGCATGGAATATCTTCTAATATATTACTAGTTGTGGTTTGGTAGCCTTTTTGCTGCACAACTATGTGACAGTAAAGAGAAATTCCCCACGTGAGACTACTTTAGAAAAACATTTCAGGAGATGATCACTATATGTCTAAAAACAATTAGATAAGCAATTCCTTACTTACTTACTGGATTTTATCAAAGCTGTCCTTACTAAAAACAAAACAAAAAGATAAAATTATCATTAGTTATGTACACATTCACTGAAAGAACTTCATTTGTTTTGAGCAGTTTTAAGAGCTCTTTTTTTTCTTTAGGTTTTAATCCCCCCTTTTTCTGTTTATGCAGCTATCTTAATGGTAGCATAAATTATCTCTACCTAAAATAATTACATGAAGTATGGCTGTTCTCTGGAGTACATCGCTGTAATATGCCAAGAAAGGAATTTCCTCTGGGGTGATAGCAGCTGCTTTGACACCTTCATTTTAAACAACACTGAAAGCGGCCATGTGAATTTGCTAGGTGTCCAAACACATGTGCACACACACACACACACACACACAGACACACTCACACATACTCCTTAATTATATAAGCAAATAAGTGGACTTCAAGGGTATATCTCATGAGTGTAAACACTATGAGACCAAGGCAAAAAAAAATTCATTGCCAGTGGCATAAATAAGCTAGATTTTAAAGAAAGTAATGGATTCTCTAGAATTTAGAAAATTCCAAATTCTCTCACTTAGAGAGACTTCAGATATTAAAAAGCCAAGGTGGACATCACACGAGGTAGTGCAGAGGAAAATCATGTTGTTTGTTATACAAGTACAGTTTTGTATTCATTGAATTTTAATCCTCTGGCTAAAGGTATGAGAAGCCACATAACTTATGGAAAGCATGGCAGTGCTCTTCTGTTCAGCCTCCTGTGCACCCACCAAAAGATCTGGTGTGCAAGCATCCTGGAGGCAGTGCTCTTGCAGGTAATGAGTCACTTAATTGTGTGACGTGCCTATGGTAGATCTCAGATTCAACTGTATGTAGATGAGAAACACATCAGTGTTATTAACTACAAAGTGCTTTATGACTAAGCAGGTTCCCCAGTTCCCTTTCCCTTTCTTTTCCCACAAAAGATATACTTTTGCTGAAGAAAATCTTGCCTCTCTCCTGTGCTTCCAATTATGCCTTACTCTGACCTAATAACCATTTTACAACATTAACCATTCTTCCTTCATGCATTAAATTTTAAATGGGGAAGACTACTGGGGAGAAATCCCTGTAAAACATCTCTTGAGCTGAACTGGAGTTAAGGATTACAGAAACCACACCCTGGGGAGCTTACCTTTTACATGGCTTCATGTTGTAGCTTTCATACCTGGTGTATCTTTTGTTCTTTAGGAAAAGTCAGCTTTGAGATATACCCCACTTGGAGAAGACATTCAGACCAATCTGAAACTTATTTATTGGTGTGGCTGCAGGTTGCTTACATGCCTCACAGTGTTTCTATGTAAAGAGCAAAGGTGTATTTAGAAGCCAAGCTAAATACCTCCATAAAGTTACTTTCCAGTACTTCCTACCCTGTGGATAGCTTTTGGGAAATGGAATCATTTAATAGCCCAGGAAAAATTATGAGTTAATAGGGCCTTGCCCCATGCTTTCAGTCTTAAAAGTAGCTTTATGAGTAATTTGGATCAAAACAGAAATTAACATTTTACATCTTAGCAACTTTGTAATTCTGCCTGTTAAATTAAGGACAGAACTCACACAGAGAAGGCAGTTCAGTGGTAGGAGGAAGTGTTGGGTCTTTAGTATGGAAAAAGAAATTCATAATTTTAAGGCCAGCGAAAATTTTGATTTCCAGACAGAATGTCAGGACCTACAATTTCTGACAACTTAGCCAATCATTTATAGGTGGTTTGGGAAATGTGAATATTTTCCATGTGCTTTTATTTTTCCTGCTTATAAAGAGGTGTTTGGTATCAGATACACTCAGATAAGATACCAAAGATATGTATGTTTCACTTTGGAATATTGTGTCCAGTTCTGAGCCTCTCAGTCCAGGAAGGACCTCAGGAAACTGCTTGAAAAAGTCCAGCACAGAGCCATAAAGATGCTGTAGGAAGTGGAACATCTTCCTTGTGAGGAAAGGCTGAGGGAGCTGGGGCTCTTTAGCTTGGAGAAGAGACTGAGAGGTGACCTCATTCATGTTTCTAAGGATGTGAAGGATGAATGTCAGGAGGACAGAGCCAGGTTCTTCTCAGTGATGTCCCATAATAGGTCAGGCAAGGCAATGAGTGCAAGCTGGAGCACAGGAGGGTCCACATGAACATAAGGAAAAACTTTTTCACTGTGAGGGTGACAGAGCACTGGTACAGGCTGCTCAGAGAGGTTGTGGAGTCTCCTTCTGTGAAGACATTCAAAACCTTCCTGGATACATTCCTGTGTATCACCCATCACCTATCATAGGTGATGCTGTTTTGGCAGGGGGGTTGGACTGGATGATCTTTTGAGGTCCCTTCCAACCCCTAACATTCAGTGATTCTGTGATAGGTAATATTGTTTAGTAAGAAATAAACAAAAATTGTCTTTTTCATTGCTACCTCGATTACTTCTTTTACAAATAGAATTATATGCTCCCTGAATTATTTTCACAGCTTTTCTGCTGCTGTCAAAGCGACAAATACATGAATAAAATTTAGATGCCAAAAATAATCAGGAGTAGCTTCAAAGTGGAGTGATTTAAAATGAATGTTTTTTTTCTCCCCACCCCCTCTTTTTTTTTTTTTTTTAACCTGTGAGATTGAAGTTATATCACATTTCACAGCTTTTCTTAATAGCTGTGAGGAGTGAAAATGAATCTGTGTGTTCTCTGCAAGGAAAAGTTGGTGATTGTCTGTCATGTGGATGCAGAATGTGAAACATTAGGAAAACATAGGAACCCCAATAAAGCTTTGGCAGCTATCAAGGTAATGTTTTAGCTGTGAAAGACCATTTCATGTTGTTAGTCATGCAACTACATCTCACAGAATCATGGTAGGGGTTGGAAGGGACTTCTGGAGATCACCTAGTCCAATCCCCCTGCTAAAGCAGGTTAATCCAGAGCAGGTTGCTCAGGATCGCAGTGTCCTGATGGGTTTGGAATCTCTTCAGGGAAGAAGACTCCACAGCATCTTGGGTCAGCCTGTTCCTGTGCTTCATCATCCTCAAAAGAAAAGAAAACAAATCTTTAAGTTTTGATGGAATCTTGTGTATTCCAATTTGTGCCCACTGGCCATTGTACTGTAGCTAGGACCACTGAAAAGTGTCTGACCCCATCCTCTTGACCCTTTCCTTATAGATATTGCTTAGCATTGAGAAAACCTCCTCTTGGTCTTCTCCAGGCTAAACAGCCCCAGGTCTCTCAGTCTTTCCTTCTCAGAGAGATGCTTCAGTTTGCTCAGCATCTTTGTAGCCTCCCCTGGACACTCTCTTTTTGACTGGGGAGCCTGGAACTGGACCCAGTACTTCAGATGTGGCCTCACTAGGACAGAGTAGGTGGAGAGGAGAACCTCTCCTGACCTGCTGGCCACGTTTTCTTAATGCACCCCAAGATGGCTTTGGCCTTCTTGGCCACAAGGGCACATTGCTCTCTCCTGGTAAACTTGTGCATCAGCACTTTGAGCTCCTCTGAGCAGAGCTGCTTTCCAGTCTTGAAAGGGGAATGGTTTGAAGCTCCCTTGTCTCCATTCTGCTGGCCTGATTTCTGCACTGTGTGAATGAATCGAGTAACTGTTAAACACCTCACTGTGTACACTGCAGACAACCCAGCTACCTGGCTGGAAGCAGTGGTAGAGTTTCTATTTTTATTCCAGATTGCTGTACATGGCAGAATATCTATCTTCTTCTGTCTCTGTCAGTACTTCTTCCCTCCTACTGTCACTGTAGTGCCATAAAATCTTGTTCTTCTACTTCAGCATGTAAGAAAAACTGCTTTGATTACTTTTTATTTATTTGCCGTCTTCTTGTACCTTAAGTATATCTGTGTCTTTGCCATCAGACTGCATCCCCCTGCTATGTGAGGACACTGACAAGTGACTGCACAACCCAAAGATTCATTGCTGTAGCAGATGCAGCTGTGAATTAATAGCCTCTTCACCTGTAACTTTTAACTGAAAAAAACTCATCAGTGAAGAGAATAAAGAACCAAACCCAAGGATAAGTGGTATAAAGAGGGACATCAATATAAAGCCTGATAGAATTCAAAGGTGAAAGAATACATTTGTGGATTCTGTAATAATATTCTTTCACATTCATTTCATATTTTTCTTGAGCTAATCATGTTTTTTTGTAGAACCATAAAGGTTGTAAAAGACCTCTAAGGTCATCAAGTCCAACTGTCAACTCAGCACCACCATGCCCATTAAACCATGTCCCAGTTGAGTCCAGCTATCCAACTAGCAGCTCCACGCCCATTAAACCATGTTCCAGAGTGCCATGTTTGCATGGTTTTGTAACTCTTGCAGGGATGGTGACTCCACCACCTCTCTTGCAGGGATGGTGACTCCACCACCTCCCTGGGCAGCCCATTCCAAGGCTTAAAGTAATGACTCGATTTTTTAGAAGTAAAAACACTGATTAGCTCCATAGCTACAGCATGCTTATTGTGATACACTAGCTGCAACAACCTTGTTGCACAAGTCCTACAATACCTTTGAGCTGTGGTCCAATACTCCTCTTCTTGGTAGCTCTGGAAATGCTCAGAGTGAGTAGAGAACTAAGAGAAATAAAATCAAGTGCATAAAAGCCTTTTCTATATGCAAATAATGAAAAGGTTAAAAAAAAGCAGCTGAATGAACAGAACCTTTTGGTACATTTAGTATTGGAAAAGAAGGTTATTATTAAATGCTTTGGGCAAATGCTGAGCTAATATGGAAGTGTAAACTGGTGAATAATTAATCAGAAAAAAACAACCATAGAGGACATGAGTTTGCTGTCTTTATTTTTGTGTTGAAAATTTAATCTAACCCTGGAAGAAAGCTCCACAGTAGAGGAGGGTTTTTGCCATTTTTCTGGCCTGAGTGAATGTTCTGTACTGACTCTTCCAAGCAGTCAGTAAATATTCTTTTCCATATACATATGATGAGAAAAATGGAGTGGAGGTTAATACTCCCAGGTCCCTGGGGACTTACGTGGTCTCTGCACACTGTCAGAAGGCAAAGGAATATCTACTGTTATTGTGAAATCTGGGTGAATTATGGGAATTTACCAAGAAGCCAAGATTTCCCTTCATGGGCTACCATTCAGAGGAGAAAAAGACATGTGGGAGGAAAGAAGAGATGGAGGACTTGATACTCACATCTGCTCCAGTTCAGTGCTGCTAGAAATCAGATCAGTCTGCCTCCATATTTCATTTCCTTCTGTAATCTTGACCAATAATTTATAATTGGTATCAGCTGATGGTCTGGCTCCCTCTTTCCATGGCAAAATGAGGGAGCAAAGAACTTTATCCCCCTACTCTTTACTGTCCAAGAGATGACAAAACTTTGAAAGACAAAGATCTCTATTAATATTTAATGAAGTCTCTGAAACATCCTCCTAGTCAGTCTCTTTTCATTATTCCTGGCATGCCTTGGGATTTTTGGGAAACACAACTTGAAGAATCCAGCTGAGTTGAGGTGCAGCTTTGTTAATGGCAGGCAGCATCACTATGATTTATCTGGTGTATCAGCTTTCTTCAAGTCTGTATCTTAGGTGAAGGTGCTTGGAGAGCAGTTCCAGGGTGTGAAGTAGCATATTGCTACCACATCTCTTTGCAAAATTGTATTAACAGAGCAGAACCTGGGCTCAAGTTGCTCCTTCAGTCCCATCTCTGCTCTAGAATTCACTCTGGCAGTGATGCAGTGTGTGTGTTTCTCGGTCCAAACCTTTAAGAAGATTGTCAAGGTTCTTAAATGTGCCCAGAGGAGGACAACAAAGCAGGTAACAGGGCTGGAATGAATGTCCTGTGAAGAGCAGCTGAGGACTTTGGGTTGGCCTGGTTCAGAGGCTGAAGAGTTACCTCAATGCTATGTCCAGTTTTCTGAGGAGGAGATATGGAGTGGGAGATGCTGAGCTCTTCTCCCTGGGATCCAGTAACAGGATATGTGGAAATGCATCCATCAGGGGAGATTTACCTGGAGATCAAGAAGTATTTCTTCACTGAGAGTGTGGTCAAATACTGGAACAGGCTTCCTGGAGAGGTGGTTGATGTCCCAAGGCTGTCAATGTTTAAGAGACATTTGGAAAATGCCCTTGACGTACTTTAAGTTTTGGTCACCCCTGAAGTGGTAAGGCAGTTGGACTAGATGATCATAGTAGATCACTTCCAACTGAATTGTTCTCCCTTCTCTTGTCTTTCTGTCTCCTCTCCTCTCCGACCCTCTCCTCTCCTCTCCTCTCCTCTCCTCTCCTCTCCTCTCCTCTCCTCTCCTCTCCTCTCCTCTCCTCTCCTCTCCTCTCCTCTCCTCTCCTCTCCTCTCCTCTCCTCTCCTCTCCTCTCCTCTCCTCTCCGACCCTCTCCTCTCCGACCCTCTCCTCTCCGACCCTCTCCTCTCCTCTCCGACCCTCTCCTCTCCTCTCCGACCCTCTCCTCTCCGACCCTCTCCTCTCCGACCCTCTCCTCTCCTCTCCTCTCCTCTCCTCTCCGACCCTCTCCTCTCCTCTCCTCTCCTCTCCTCTCCTCTCCTCTCCGACCCTCTCCTCTCCTCTCCGACCCTCTCCGACCCTCTCCTCTCCGACCCTCTCCTCTCTGACCCTCTCCTCTCCTCTCCGACCCTCTCCTCTCCTCTCCTCTCTGACCCTCTCCTCTCCTCTCCTCTCCTCTCCTCTCCTCTCCTCTCCTCTCCTCTCCTCTCCTCTCCTCTCCTCTCCTCTCCGACCCTCTCCGACCCTCTCCGACCCTCTCCTCTCCGACCCTCTCCTCTCCGACCCTCTCCTCTCCTCTCCTCTCCTCTCCGACCCTCTCCTCTCCTCTCCTCTCCTCTCCTCTCCTCTCCTCTCCGACCCTCTCCTCTCCTCTCCGACCCTCTCCGACCCTCTCCTCTCCGACCCTCTCCTCTCTGACCCTCTCCTCTCCTCTCCGACCCTCTCCTCTCCTCTCCTCTCTGACCCTCTCCTCTCCTCTCCTCTCCTCTCCTCTCCTCTCCTCTCCTCTCCTCTCCTCTCCTCTCCTCTCCTCTCCGACCCTCTCCGACCCTCTCCTCTCCGACCCTCTCCGACCCTCTCCGACCCTCTCCTCTCCGACCCTCTCCTCTCTGACCCTCTCCTCTCCTCTCCGACCCTCTCCTCTCCTCTCCTCTCTGACCCTCTCCTCTCCGACCCTCTCCTCTCCGACCCTCTCCTCTCCTCTCCGACCCTCTCCTCTCCGACCCTCTCCTCTCCTCTCCTCTCCTCTCCTCTCCTCTCCTCTCCTCTCCTCTCCTCTCCGACCCTCTCCGACCCTCTCCGACCCTCTCCTCTCCGACCCTCTCCTCTCTGACCCTCTCCTCTCCGACCCTCTCCGACCCTCTCCTCTCCGACCCTCTCCTCTCTGACCCTCTCCTCTCCGACCCTCTCCTCTCCTCTCCTCTCTGACCCTCTCCTCTCCGACCCTCTCCTCTCCGACCCTCTCCTCTCCTCTCCTCTCCTCTCCGACCCTCTCCGACCCTCTCCTCTCCGACCCTCTCCTCTCTGACCCTCTCCTCTCCTCTCTGACCCTCTCCTCTCCTCTCCTCTCTGACCCTCTCCTCTCCGACCCTCTCCTCTCCTCTCCGACCCTCTCCTCTCCGACCCTCTCCTCTCCTCTCCGACCCTCTCCTCTCCTCTCCGACCCTCTCCTCTCCTCTCCGACCCTCTCCTCTCCGACCCTCTCCTCTCCTCTCCGACCCTCTCCCCTCCTCTCTTCTCCAAACCTCTCTGAACTGAACCTCTCCGAACCTTTCCCCTCTGAATCTCCCCAAACCTCTCCGAACCTCTCTGAACTGCTCTTCTCCTCTTCGACCCTCTCCCCGCCTCTCTTTTCCAAACCTCTCTGAACTGAACCTCTCTGAACGGAACCTCTGACAGCGATTTTTAAGAGGGAGCTGTGGAAGGGGGTCATTCTATCTAGCAAATATTTTCATCCTTATACTTCTCTGCCAACCTGTTATACTGGCTCTCTATTTGTGGTAGGAGAGTTCACATATCCATGGTGGCAGCTTTTAGTAATTTTTAATGTGACACTAGTGGCTAAAAAAAACCCTAAAATACTTACTAATATTCATAGATGGGCCTGAGATAAAAACAAGGATAGGAATAAGAGATTGTGAGGCACAGGGGTATAAATCAAATAGGTAAATGTGCTTCCTTCTAACAGCTGCACCACACGTACTGTCAGCAACTCAATGAGATTAAAGAGGATTGAAGCTTGAAGTTGAATGGGGATTTTTTAGTAACTTAATGAAAAAAAAATACATCAAAAGCTGGAAACTGGGTGGTTGTTACTCCATGCCATGACTAACAACATGCTACAGTAGTCTGCTTTGCAAGAGGAGCAACCTTATGTGCTTAGATACCTCCAAACTGTACCTGCATTTCTCTGCATTCAGATAACTGCATCATTTCCAAGTAGAACTTTCGCACCTTTGAGGCATGCTATCGCATCCTGTTGATCTGATGGTCTGGGCTGCCTCAGCAATGGCATAAGGTCCTCACAGGAGCTGTGTGCATTCAGGAGGACTCTTATTTATCCACTGTGTTAGGTTTTTAGGTTGCTCATTTCCTGCCACCCTTTGTGCTTGTTTTCTTTTCAGCTAGCTTTTCTCATGCCATTTAACCTAGGGATTCAAAGGAAGCAAACATCTGATAGAAGCTATTTTATGGCCTGCGTCGTTCGAGCACTTGAGTTGTGAGACTGTTGTCAGTGTTTTGCTTGGCACAGCCCAGCCTCCTGCAGCACAGTGGTAGTTGGGAGCAATACAGTGGTAAACCCACCAGCAGCAGAATGTGAGCCAGTTTTTGTCTTAATCTGGAGGGCAATCAGCAATGCAATTAGTATCCAAAAATGCTCTGGGAGAGCTTGGCTTTGTGTTTGATTTTGGGGTTGTTTGATTTTGTTCATGAATGTATTGCATGAACTCTCCAGTCTGGCACATGAAATACAAGGAGCATGCTTAGGGATGTGGGTTAGTGGTGAACCTGGCAGAGCTGGTTTAATGGTTGGACTTGATGATCCTAAAGATCTCCCCCAGCTGAAACTATTCCACAATTATGTGAAGCTGCTGGCTGGTGAAGGACTTTGGCAGCAGGGGTCTGACCAACTGCTGGGTATGCTGGCAAAGGGCACCCAGCTTGCAGGTAAAAGCAGAAGCACTAGAATTCAGCTCCTTTTTAAATCTGAGCAATCCTGTCCTTTTGAATGCTTAGCCAAGAGTCTCCCATGTTGGCAAAACAGAACCACAGTTGCTTCCCGCACCTGAGAGAGGTCTTTGGTGACCTCATAGCCCAGCCATTGAGAATCGTTTTTGTTGTTCATAGAATTGTTTTTGTTGGAAGAGACTAAAAGATCATCAAGACAAAACTTAACCCAGTGCTGTCAGGCCACTACTAAACCATGTCCTTCAACACCATCACATCTGTATGGAAGATAATGACAGGGACCGGGAGGAAGAACTGCCCATCATAAGTGAAGATCAGGTTCATGATCACCTGAAGAACCTGAAAGTGTTCAAGTCCATGGGACCTGACGGGATACACCCATGGGCACCGAGAGAGCTGGCAGATGAGGTTGCTAAAGCCCTCTCTATTATATTCCAAAAGTCATGGCAGTCTGGGGAAGTCCCCACTGACTGGAAAAGGGGAAACATTACTCCCAGTTTCAAAAAGGGTAAGAAGGAAGAACCAGGGAACTCGAGGCCGGTCAGTCTCACCTCTGTGCCTGGAAAGATCATGGAGCAGATCCTCCTGGAGGCACTACTGACACAGAAGAATAGTGAAGAGATGATTTGGTACAGTCAGCATGGCTTCACCAAGGGGAAATCCTGCCTGACAAACCTGGTGGCCTTCTATGAACAGGTCACAATGTTAATAGATGAGGGGTGAGCAACTAATGTCATTTACCTGGACCTGAGCCAAGCCTTCAACACTATCCCGCACCACATCCTGGTCTCCAAACTGGTGACACATGGGTTTGATGGGTGGACCACTAGATGGCTAAAGAACTGGCTTGATGGCCACACCTAAAGAGTGGCTGTCAATGGGTCCATGTCCCAGTGGAGGCCAGTGACAAGTGGAGGCCCTCAGGGATCAGTCCTGGGACCAGTCTTGTTCAACATCTTTGTCGGTGCCATGGACAGTGGCATTGAGTGCACCCTCAGCAGGTTTGCTGATGACACCAAGCTGTGTGGTGCAGCAGACATGCTGGAGGGAAGGCATGCCATCCAGAGGGACCTTGACAGACTGGAGAGGTGGGCACAAGCCAACCTCATGAGGTTCAACAAGACCAAATGCAGGGTACTGCATCTGGGTCGAGGCAATCTCAGGCACAAATCCAGGCTGGGCAGTGACTGGCTGGAAAGCAGCCCTGAGGAGAGAGACTTGGGGGTGCTGGTGGACAAGAAGCTCAACATGAGCTCTCAGTGTGCACTTTTAGCCCAGAAGGCCAATCAGATCCTGGGCTGCATCAAGAGAAGTGTGGCCAGCAGGTCAAGGGAGGTGATTCTCCCCCTCTGCTCAGCTCTGGTGACACCCCACCTGGAGTACTGCGTCCAGTTCTGGAGCCACTATTACAAGAGGGATATGGACGTGCTGGAACATGTCCAGAGAAGGGCCACAAGGATGATCAGAGGGCTGGAGCACCTCTCCTATGAGGACAGACTGAAAGAGTTGGGGCTGTTCAGTTTGGAGAAGAGAAGGCTCCAAGGTGACCATTCTACAATCTATGATCTAATTGAGGGTCTTTCTGAATGGCCCCATCCCTGCAAATACTTGTTGTGTTATGGCTAAGATATAGCACTTGGTTAATTTTGAATCAGGTATGGGGCAAGAGAGGTGGAGAAGTCCACCATTCACAATGGGTACTTGAGCTCAACCTGTCATTTCCCAGTGGCTGTGTGCCTTTCCTGTGCATTGAGGGTAATCTGGCTTCATAAAATGACATTGATTTACTGTGTTCCTCACTGTAATTGGGGGAAATACTATTCCCTCCTCATCTGCAGCTGACTGGTAAGTCTAGACGTGTCTTTTACTTTTTGTGATTATGTTATATGCTGGTGGTAGTATGAAATAAATAGCAGTTTTGAAATGGTGATCTGTTCACGTTCCAACCAGTAAAAGCTGCAGAGAGAGGGGGCAGATCTGGTTTGAAGTAATTGCTGCATGTCAGCCTGCTTTAGTCCTTTCAGCACTTTCCTTTAGTCAGGAATGTTGTGGAACACATGGATGTCTGTATGCCTTCTTATAAACACTGTGCTGTCAGTCACCATGCATTTATGAGCACTAGGGACAGATTTAAGTGCTCATTTTGCAGTGATCAGTAAACGCTGGATTAGTACTTTAGTCACAGGATCACAGAAACATTCAGGCTGGAAAAGACCCTCGGGATGACCAAGTCCAACCGATAACCCTACTCTGCAAGGTTCACCCTTGAACTGTAGCCCCAAGCACCACATCTAAATGTCCTTTAAACACATCCAGGGTTGGTGACTCAACCACCTCCCTGGGCATCCTGTTTCTATGTCTGACCACTCTTGCCATGAAAACGTTTTTCCTTATGTCCAGCCTAAACATACCCAGTCACAGCTTGAGGCCGTTCCCTCTTGTTCTGTTGCTAATTACCTGTGAGAAGAGACCAAGAGAGTCAAACCCTGATACAATGTGCATGTGAGAGAAGGGCCATCCCAAAGGGACCTGGACAAACATGAGAAGTGGGCCCATGTGAATATCAAGAGGGTCAACAAGGCCAAGTGCAAGGTTCTACAGCTGGGTCATGGCAATCCCTGGTGTCAATACAGGCTGAGAGATTAAGACATTGAGAACAGCCCTGTAGAGAAGGATTTGTGAGTGCCAGTGGGTGAAAAGCTAGACATGAGCCAGCAGTATGTGCTCACAGCACAGAAGCTAACTGTGTCGTGCATGGGCAGCAGGTGGAGGGAGGGAATTATGCCCTTTTGCTTTGCTCTGCTGAGACCCCACCTGCAGTACTGCATCCAGCCTTGGAGTCCTTGTCACAGGAGAGGAATAGACCTGTTGGAGCAGGTCAGAGTAGGCCACATAAATGGTCAGAGGGCTGGAGCCCCTCTGCTGTGTAGACAAGCTGAGAGAGTCAGGGTTGTTCAGCCAAGAGAAGAGAAGACTCCAGGGAGACCTTCTTGTGGATTTTCGGTACTTAAAGGGGCTGAGAACAGACTTTTTTAAGCAGGGCCTGTTGTGACAGGACAAGGGGTGATGCTTTTAAACTAAAGAAGGAGAGATTTAGATTAGATAGAAGGAAGATACCTGTTGCACTGAGGGTAGTGAAACACTGGCCAGGTTGCCCAGAGTGGTGGTAGAAGCCCCATCCCAGGAAACCTTCATTCAAGGTCAGACTGGATGGGGCTCAGATCAGATGTCTCTGCTTCATGCAGGGATTTTGGACTAGATGACCTTTAAAGGTCCCTAATAACTCAAAACATTCTATGATTGTATAATACTTGTAATGAAAAGCCTCTTTGCAGATTTCAGGGCAAAATGCACCTACAGCTGCCATTTCTGTGTCTCTTCTGTTCAGCCTGGCTCTGCCTCCATCTGGAATCACATTCCCTGAAATAATTTCTGATGTGGATGGGGTCATCCTTTCCACAGCACTGAGGAGGCTGACAAACACTACACCACGAGTGTGGGAGTATGCTTGCGTCCTCTTGGCTGCCCAGCATCAGTCCTGCTCCACTTTTGGAGCTGCAGGGTGTGGGCAAAGTGATCTGGGTGTTGGACTGTCACGAGTCTGGCAGCCACACAGCTGAGTGCTTTGCATGAGAGCTGCTAAATCTCAGCTAAATTATATGTCTTCTGCAAGCTGGGAAAGCTGGAATTCACCCTTTATTGGAAGATCAATGAACACCAAGACATAGTGGGTGCTTTAAGAAAGAAAACTTGGCATTAACCAGCATTTTACATATTGCATGTATCCATAATTTCTTAATGGTGAATGTTTTGTGCAAGCAACAAGGCACCAAAAAACTTGGCACCCTGCATTTAGTTTCAAATAGCTGCTCTCCCTCTTCCCTCTCTCTGCAGAACAGTATTTGGAAAGCTGCTTGGTTATTATGTGGTTAAGCACTTTTGCAATACAGAGAATGTTCTTCATCTCAAGGTTTCTGTCCTGAGAAAGCAAAGTGTGCTTTTGGGTTGTGAGTCCACGCAGACACAGTTTGTCAGCAGTGACTAAGATTTTGCAAACACTTCAGCAGCCCTACAAACTGGTATGCTGGGTAGGTCAGTGCAAGCTAAATGTTTTTAGAAGTAGTTTTCCCCGTGTCTTT
The DNA here is from genome assembly GCF_014839835.1 of Dryobates pubescens. NCBI lineage: Eukaryota > Metazoa > Chordata > Aves > Piciformes > Picidae > Dryobates > Dryobates pubescens. The sequence continues at coordinate 15,630,770 of NC_071620.1, read as the reverse complement.
TGTTTCCCTCTTCCTCTCACTCTTTTTCTTTGCATGACCAAATTTCTCTCAAAAGTGCAGCTTGAGGTGTTTTGGGTAAAATACTGCATAAACTGAAAGGACAGTCACACTAAGTGCAGGATTAAGAGTGATCGTTCATAGCCCTGTGGTTGTTGATATTCATAGACTCGTTAAGGTTGGAAAAGACCTCTAAGATCCCAATTAATATGTCTGAGTTTGTATTTTAGCATACTTAATTTACTTTCATTTTGTGGGTGAACATGAGATAAGGAAAGGACTTAGAATCATAGAATGGTTTGGGTTGGAAAAGACCTTTAACAACACCAAGCCCGCCCAGCAACGTAACACCACCATGGCCATTAAACCATGCCCCAAAGTGTCATGTCCACATGTTTCTTGAATGCATGATGCTTAGTTTGAAATCAAACAGAGCTAAAAAGTAAAGTAATTGCATTCAGATCAAATCGTCCTTACCAGTGCAGGCAGCTCTACCAGCTCAGCAACTTGCAAACTTTACTCATGGCAGAGGTTAGCCCTGAGGGTCACATCAATGTTACTATCATCATATCTAACTTGCCCTTTAAGCCAAGTCATTCCAGCATGAATATAGAGTGTGATTGTCCTATGTCCCCTGCAGTGCTGCTCGGGGCTCACACCAGGTCTGCAGTCATCAGACCTAGATAAATTAATGTGTGTGCAAGTAAATACAGAGGCAGATATTTAAAAGATGCTGAGGTGCAGTGCTGTGGGACATGGCTTAGCACTAGACTTGGGAGATTCTGATTGTACTTGATGATCCTGAAGATCTTTTCCAGTTGAAACAACTCAATGATTCTGTAATTTCATCCTTCGTTCCAACTGAAAGAGGACAAGAGGTACCCTCAAAGTTTCCACTATTTTTGGATCACAGAGAGGATACTGGTGATAAACCAATGAATCATTCCCAGTATGTGTGTTACTGCCAGTCCATGTTTCCAGAGGACAGTGCTTATGATTCGTGGGTCTGATTTGCCTCCAGTCCAAGTGGTTGTAGTTGCAGACGAAGCCTGTGGGAATTACACTGCAAACATCTATGGCGATGCGTGAATTACTCTGAAATAGTAGATCCGCTTGGAAATATCAGATGTCTCATGGGGACCAAACAAGATGAATAGGAAATATTAGCACCTGGGCCTCTCTTCCTTAGTTTATCGCCTGTAAATGGATATAAATGTTACCTAGGAGCAGTTCTATTCAATCTGTTCCTTAGAAATAAACCAGCTGCTATAGGAAACCCCTGAGGGGAAGAAAGAAAACACAGCACAATAAGCAGTGACAAAAATACTCTCAATTATTTTTTTAAACTATGTTTAGCAATAAAGTTCAAAATATTTTGTTTATTCACTATAAAATCAAGCTTTTTACAGACCCTTAATTTAAAGGCATCATTTGATTTATCATTCAACATAAGCTTAATTTTGTGATATAATGCTGATGCTGAATTAATTTGAATTCTCTTTAAGACGGACTAGTTCGTTTTTTCCCCTATTTTTTTTCTCTGTAACAAAATATTATATATTTAGAGTTTGAAGACTATTGGTTTTCCTTGTACATGTGGAATATTTTATATATTAGTCTGCATGTTGCTTTACACAAAGTTTAGTGTCTCTCTCTCTCTCTCTCCACATATATATATACACACACAATTTTACCGGGGTTTTTTTCCCTGCTGGAGCTGTTGCAATTTGAGTTCTAATAGCTCTGCTGCTTTTCTGGTTTAATTCTGTAAGCCACAAATATAGAGGAAGGCAATGTGTCTGCCTTCCACTCTAGAGAAATGAAACCAGACCAGATAAGGCAGGATTAACCCTTCAATGTTCAGCAAAGCTTTGTGCATTCGGTAGAGGACGGCTAATCCTAATTTGACAGAAATGGGTGTTCTGGAAAAGAAAAAAAGGAAATTTTCTTTTCAGAAAATTCAAATGATGTTTCCTAGAGCACCAAGCAAGAATGTAATTTTTAAATTACACTTTTTATTCCAGAATATTTGAATTTCTGTTTTCTAGTGAGTGTGGCCATCAGAGAGGTGATTCTTCCCCATTACTCTGCTCTTGTGAGACCCCACTTTGAATACTGTATCTGGTTCTGATGCCCTTATCATAAGAAGACTCTGAGGGGACCTTGGAGCTGCCTTCCAGTACCTGAAGGGTACAGGAAGGCTGGAGAGGAATTTTTTTGTAAGGGTGTCTACTGATAGGATAAGGGAATAGTTTTAAGCTTAGGGAGAGTAGGTTTAGACTGGATCTTAGGAAGAAGTTCTTCAGTACAAGGGTGGTGAGACTCTGGAATAAGCTGCCCAGGGAAGCTGTGGATGCCTCTTCCGTGGGGGTACTGAAGGCCAGGTTGGATGTGGCCTTTAGCAGCTGAGTCTAGTTGAGAGGTGTCCCTGCCCATAGTGGGGAGGTTGGAGTAGATGATCTCTAAGGTTTCTTCCAAGCTAAGCCATTCTGTGATTTCTATGACATGACAGAGCAGTTTTAACCTGTATATCCACTGCTAACTCTATTCTCAATAGAGATAAACCATGAAATTTTGGCTAGTAATTTCTATAAGCACCAATAAACTTCAGAAATGGACCTGGAAAATAATTTCTGTATAAACACAGACCATGAAGATGATCTTTCTAAAGCAGTTTAAAGCATGTAGCCTAAAACAAGGAGACAAAGGGGACACAGACTGGCTGATAAGGAAACTGCTTTGTTAGGGAATTGTTGATATAATAAACCAATTTCACATATTGATGCAGAAGTCATAAATAATGACAGAAGTGATTGTCAGGCATTGGAGCAGGCTACCCAGGGAGGTAGATGAGTCACTGTCCACTGATGTGTTCAAAGAACGCGTAGACATGGCACTTCAGGACATGGTTTAATGGCCATGATGGTGTTGGGCTGATTGTTGGACTCAATGATCTTAGAGGCATTTTCCAACTGAAGCAATTCTATGACTCTGGGTATTCCTTTTGCCCCCCCCAAAATTTGTTTTTTTTTTTTTTGTTGTGGAGGAACTCTCAGAACCCTACCAGTAGTACTCCCTTGTCTTAGACATGTGTGCAAAGCAATTTACTTGGTCAAAGAAATGAAAACATTTCAACCCTGTAACAAACAATTTTTATTTTTATTTTGGAGGTGTGTGGGTACTTTTTGTTCTGCACCTATACGGAAGAACAGAAGAGGGGGAAAAGCTACTCTTTACTGTAATTACATTTCAGAACATGTTTCCGACTGAATTATTAAGCTCCAGTCAGAGATACCTATTTCAATTAAAGTTGACCTGTAGGTAAATAATTTAGTTGAGGTGAATAAATGATACTGTAGCAGTTATAGATCAAGGGCTATAACACATTTATTATATGCTGAGATTCTTCCAGGGATTGAAAAAAAATAAAAAATCCATTTCTCTAGGAGATCTGCTGAATAGGTTTCCTGTAGTTCTGTTTTAACTTGGTCATCAGAGAGCTTCCTTTGGAGCGTGGAGCACAATGCACAGTCTGTTATCAAGCGCAAAATATGACCACGTGTGAATGTGCAAATACAGTGAGAAATGTTTGTGGAATGGTTGCAGTATTTACCATTCTTTTCTTTCTTTCTTTCTTTCTTTCTTTTTGTGCTGCCAGAGATAACAAGTGGGAATAACTGATTTTTGGATCAGCTGTGGCTGTGAAAAATTGAGGAGCAAATTGCTTGGGGTCGAATGAAGCAGTTTATTATTCTGCTCTAGCGAAGAATATACATTTCCCCTCTTTTGCAAGTCATCTTTTGTTTCCTTTTTAATTATCACACCAAGGTCAATTTGTTTTCCTTTTCACGGGGCGACAGGGACAGCATAGATTTGTGACCGGTTTTGATGAATAAACTATTCATGTGCAGGGCTTTTCTCTGCTTTGTGGTTAAGTATTGCCGTTCAGCCTCTGCAGTGCTAGCCTGAGCCGCACGTTACATCTTTCACAACAACATGCTAAATGATTTATTTTGCAAGATCAGAAGTACTTGGTTTGGGTTAGTGGAAAGAAATGTGAGCCGTGACAGAGGCAGTGCTCCCGCAGGGCTCTCCCCTTGTTCTGGGGAGGGGTATATGTGAAGGAAGACCCAGCGTGGCTCCACAGGAGTACAATGTGAGGAAGGAGAACCTGGTGCAAGTAAGGCATGTGTATCCGAAGGCTGCTGTATTCTAATTGGTCCAAGTGTGGCTGAATCTGATGGAATCATGCTTTAAGTTCAGAAGTGCTGCAAAAATATTTATTTGATGGCACTCCGTGCCTGTGCACAGAAAATCTCACTTACAAGAAGTCTTACATAAAATAATCTGCTCCATTTTTCAATGAAGCTAGCAAATTTATACTGGCCTTACACAGACTAATACCCAGTTCAGGGACTTTCTTGTTTTTTTCAGCTCTTCCTAAAAAAGTACCAGGGTGATACTTTCAGATCCCAGAATTCAGTTTTCATTGCCTGTTATTTAGTAAAACTACTCTAAGAGGTGGCTTTCACTGTAATGAGTGCAAGTAATTCATTAGAGCTTTGTGAATCCCGGGTGCCCTGGGATTGTTGGGAATTAGGTTCGGTGAACATGAAATTCTTACTGCCTTGTCTAACTCCTCTTCAGTGGCAGAAAGAGTGCTGCAAAATGACCAGATGCCTGTAAAGCCTGTGTTTTCTGTAGTGTCAAACAGATTGGCTTCACCTTCATACACTGACTGACTATACAGCATGCTTTGCTTGAAGCAGCCTGCACAAGAAACATGCAAGCAATCCAGCAAGGATTTTGCCATCTAACCCTTTTAGAAGCATTTCAATGACCTACTGAATTTTTCCCTCTGCTTCAGTGCAACTTGAAGCCATTTGCAATGTGCTTTCAAGCTCCTTAACTGCTATGCAATGAATGGTCATTCAAGGTTAATCTATAACAGCAAGAGCATCATCAGAGGAGAAACTTTTCTGGTTGCATACTTGCAATTTCTTTTAAAAGAAGCTGCAATTTCAAATCTGAAGTTGTTTTCCTCAGGCAGCACCTTGTAAGCTTATTTATTAAGAGGAGAGAACTTCTCATTCTCTACAACTCCCTGACAGGAAGTTGTAGTGAAGTGGGTGTTGGTCTCGTCTCCCAAGTAACAAGCAATAGCACTTGAGGAAATAGCTTCAAGTTGCAGCTGGGAAGGTTTTGTTTGGATATTAGAAGAATCTTCTTCACTGAGCAGGTTCTCAAACACTGGAACAGGCTGCCCAGGTTGGTGGTTGAATCCCCATCCCTGGAAGTGTTTAAAAGATGCAGAGATGTGGTGCTGAGGGTTGTGGTTTAGCAGCAGATGTGTTAGTTAGATAATAGTTGAACTCAATGGTCTTGAAGATCTTTTCCAACCAAAACAAATCTGTAACTCTGTGTCTCTGTCTGAGCATGGGAAGAAAAAGTAGATATTTATAATTTTCCCTCTCTTGCTTTGAAGTAATTCCATAGTACAGAAGGCTCCATCTCACAACTGTCTACAGGGCAGTATCCTATAGTCTTGCACATTTCTCACTGCTTTTCTTGATACACTCGTTTGTACCTGTTGAAACAAACATTAAAGCTGGCTTTCCAGTCACTTAACTTTATTCCTACTTTGGGTATGTGTTATTTTGCAAGATATATAGCAGTGGAAGAAGTGGGTTAGCAGCAGTGATAGAAATGTAGGATTTGATCTTGGACATATGAGCAGGCCAACAAAATTCCTCACAGTGGTTGTATTGTAATCTCATTAGAGGCTTTTTAAATACTCTAGACCTACAGTTGCAACTAATTCCTTCAGAAACAGGTTTGTTGCTTTGTTTAAGATTCAAACCTGGTAGTGTTATGATAACGAAGAGGCAGAGATGATCACTGAGTATTTTGGGTTGGAAGGGACCATTAAAGGTCATCTATTCCAATACCCCTGCAGTGAGCAGGGATATCTGCAACTAGATGTGGTTGCTCAGAGCCCCATCCAACCTAACCTGGAATAAAGGTTTCCAGGGATGGGTCTTCTCTCACTTCTCTGGGCAACCCATGCCAGTGTCTCACCACTGTCATGGTAAAAAAAAAATTTCATCTAGTCTACATCTCCCTCTTTTAGTTTAAAACCATCACCCCTTGTTCTGTCACAACATTTTGCATCTATAAACAACCTATCGAGGTGTTCTACCAGTTCAGGCTATGCAGAACTATTCTGCTTCACTTACCTATGCCCAGGCAGCTATAGAGATGCCTCACCTGTCCTCAGAACTGATTATGGATGTAAGTTCTGAAAAAAACCAAACAACCAAAATTAAATTAGAACTGGAGCTGCATATGCTGTGTATTATGTCTTCTCATTAATAGTTAAAAGGTCAGTAAGTCCATGCAGCAGCTTAACAAACTGTTCATTGTGCCACAAACCCAAGCTCTCCATTCAGGGACCACATCCAAACCCATATTTCCCAGCCTGAACAATTCAATATGTCCAATGAAGCAGTGCAGTATTTTTTTCTCAACATACTTTGAATCTAATTTTACAAATCTTGTGGAGGTTTTCTTGGTGAGGGACCTAACATTTTAATTCAAATTTAAATATTTGTACTTAAATATTAGCAGTTAAATACCCCAAAAGGTATTTAAGAGGTCTGTATTAACACAAAAGAAAGCATATTAAAATATTACAGACTTTCTGGTCATTCTGCTGTCTGCCAGGAACGATTAGGACACACTTAGGAGTGCCATGGACTCCATTGTCTTTGCAAAGGATGGCAGTAAAGGAAGCGTGGTTTACACACATAGAATCAACAAGGTTGGAAAAGACCTCAAAGATCATCAAGTCTAAGGACCTTCCAAGGACATGGACCTTCTAGAAACTGGACTCTGTTGTCTTTGCCAAGGATGCCAGTAAAGGGATTGTGATTTATACACATGGGCCTTCTAGAACCTCAGCTGAAGTCTCTGTTCTGGAATTTGAAGGTCATTGATGTGTTACTCTTCACAAAATTGAGTTAATCTAAATGCTAAGTGTCACTAAAATGTGACTATATGAGCTCCCAGGGAACAGTCAGCTTTTCTGTACTCCTAGAGAGCAAATATCTCACTGTCTGGAGTTCCTTTATCCCCATCATATTGTGAAGCTTCTTTTCATTTTTTGGGGTGTTTTGATTTTTTTTTAAACCTCAAATTAACTTTCTGTTCCAGTTAAAAATGTCATTAGAAGTAATCAATGTTTCTTTGTGTTTTTATGGATCTTTTTTGTTTGTTTGTTCATCCCATACAGTGTGAAAGGAGCAGATGCTGGCAACGTGATCAGACTCTTTGTACCAGACATTGGGATGTTCATCGCCAGCCTGTCCATATGGCTCATCTGCCGCAACATGCTCCAGAAGCCACTAACGGAGGATGCAGCACAGTGCAACCTGCAGTTTGAAAATGAGGAGATGGTATCTGATACTACATGTTTCTCTCTGCATGGCTTTTAGATAATAAGTCACCTTTGGCATTCCTGTCTGAGGTGTTGTTGGGGAGGCACCCACAAAACAGACAGCAACAGCCACCTGAAAACCTCCACTGGACTCTCTCCAGTAGTTCCCTGTTTCTCTTGAACGGGGGAGACCAGAACAGGACACAGTAATCCAGATGTGACCTCATTAGGGCACAGTAAATGGGGAGAAAAAACTCTCCTGATCTGCTAGTCACAGTCTTCTTAAGGCACCCTGGGAGATCATTGGTCTTCTTGGCAATGAGGGCAAGGTGAACGTGTTGTCCACCAGCACTTCTCCACAGAACTGCTTTCCAGCAGGTCAGCTGCTCACCTATACTGGTACAGGGGCTTATTCCTCCCCAGGTGCAGAACTTTACCCTAGTTGAACATCATTCCAGCCTGTCATCACAAATGACTCTTAGGAGAATGGAAGAGAGGCTGTGAATTACATTCATGGAAAGTTACCTAAAACTGTGATCATACTGAGTGAGCTTGAGGATCAGGAATGGCTCAGCTGGAAATATGGATCTGTTTGCTGTGCATTTTGCTGGTGGGAAGAAGTGTGGCAGAGACACTGAATTCAGAAATGTCCACAGAAAGAGGGAAACCATTTTGTGATACAGAAACCCACAGTGGGAGTTGAGCCCAGGGTGCAGAGAAATTCCAACTGCTTATCTTAACATGTTTTTTATCAGACTGTCTTGCATGCCTTGGGTCTTCTTTTCTGTCTTCTTTTGCTTATGGGTAGAATGTTTTTTCCTTTCTAAAACTCCAGTTTTAGGGCAGACAGTTGTAACTTGCTCATCACAAATAAAGATGGCACTGTCAGAGTGGTGCTGCTATAGAGAGGAAAGAAAGCCTCTTTGCCTGTTGCCTTGTTGTCTAGGTTGTGGAACTGCCAGAACCTGGTCGAGTTTAGAGCACAAGTCATGAGTATCAGAACTGTGTTTTACATTCAGTTGTAATTCTTATGGGCTCTTCTGGCAGCTGAGGATTGCCTGAAGATTAAAGCTGTTAACTAGACATTGGAGGATATGTAGACCTTGGTCTGATGAGTGTGCAGAAGCTTTTAGTGTGTGTCCTGGAATCTGGTTCTATCAGCTTTTAAGGTGCTTTATCATTGGAGCTGATGGAAAATGGATTTAGCAGCAGCCTAGAATGTGGGGCTACACCTATAAAGGGAGATAAAAGTATTAAGGAAGTGTGGCTAGCATGAATCACAGAATCATAGAATGGTTTGGGTTGGAAGGTACCTTTAATGGTCACCTAGCCCAATACCCTTGGCACTGAGCAGGGACATCTGCAACTATATTTGGTTGCTCAGAGCCCCAAACAACCTGACCTGGAAAGGTTCCAGGAGTGGGACTTCAATGATTTCTCTGGGCAACCTGGGCCAGGGTCTCACCACCCTTATGGTTAAAAATGTCTTCCTTCTCTCTAGTCTTAAGTCTCCCCTAATTTAGTTTAAAGCCATCACCCCCTTGTCCTGCCATGACAATCCCTGCTAAAAAGTCTATCCCCAGCTTTCTTCTGTCTCCTCTTTAACTACTGAAAGGCCACAAGAAGGTCTCTCTGGAGCCTTCTCTTCTCCAGGCTGAACAACTCCAACTCCCTTAGCCTGTCCTCACACCAGAGGGTTTCCAGCCCCCTGATCATTTTTTTGTGGACCTTCTTTGGCCTTCTTTCAACAGGTCCATGTCTCTCCTGTGCTGAGGACTCCAGAGCTGGACTTAGCACTGCAGATAGGGTCTCAGAAGAGTGGAGCAGAGGGGCAGAATCCCCTCCTTCCACCTGCTGCACACACTGCTTTGGATGCAGCCCAAGGCATGGTTGACTTCTGCACTGTAAGTGCACATTGCTGGTTCATGTCCAGCTTTTCATCCACCAGTACTCCCAAGTCCTACTTCACAGGGCTGCTCTCAGTCCCTTCATCCTCCACCCTGTTAGCATGTTTTGTGTTCAGCCCATCTCTTTTAAGAGTTGCATTATAGCAGAGTGGGCTCAATGGACTTCCTTGAAGACCTTGATCTCCTGGGAAAAAAAAAGCATAGATGTGCATAAACCAGGAGTAAGCTGATGGCAGAAGCTCATAAGAAAACCAAAAGGGCATGTTTAGGCTCCCCTGAATTAAGAGGACAGTGTTAAGATACTCACTTTCTGTTTTCTTCAGCTGAGCCTCAAGTCTGGGTCAAAGGGAGCTTGGTCTCCTGGAGAGGATTGGTGCTGCCTTCCAGGCAGGATTCAATAGTCATTTCCCTGGAATACAAGGCAAAACCTGAGCTAAAACACTGATTACATACCACAGAGTGTAGCTTTAAATTGTCCTTAGACTGGCTACCTCAAAAGCAATCCACCAGTGCAGCTAAATGGTCCAGAATTTTCCACAAAGAGTAGGAGGGAGAAGGGAAAAAAACTTTGACTGCAAAGCAATATTGATACTGGGCAAACAGAAATCTGCATGAATATATTTTACTTCACATCAAAAAGCAGCAAATATTATTTATGTTCTGTGAACTGGATGTGTGATAGAATATTTAGAGAACACAGCAGCTGTGTTTAGATTTAGTGACACCCAAAACACTATCAGAGGCTTTTTATGTTTTTGAAATAAAGGGATAACAGTTACTGTCATGTCAGGTGATCCCCAGGGCTTTAAGGAATTCTCATCTTCACAGCTGAAATGATAAGTTTGCATCAGAACAACCTGCTTGTTTTTTAATGATGGAGTGAAATGGAGAGTGGAAAATTAAATACCTATTAAATACATTTTTCCAGCCTTCAGCTTTCTCTTTCTAGGTGTCTGCACGTAACATCCTGGAATCGTTTCTGCTAGTTAGGAGGAGCCTGCAGAAGCAGCTGAATCTGCTAGGAATATGTATTTGGCAGGGCTGACTGGAAGGAAGCTAATGCATATGCAGAGCATGCAGCTGAGTGTCTGAAGCTGGGAGAATATTGGCATCGTCTAAACCAAGTCCAAACTGTGTGGGTTTCACATAATTTTCAGTTCTTCCTTGGTAGAGTACATAGGGAAAAGTGAAAACTAAGGAAGAGGTCAGTTCTTTGAATTGTGCCTTAGCTGACTGATGCCTATGGCTGGATGTTGGTGCTGATCTCAACTGATGCTGTAGCTCCAGTGAATTAGAAAACAAAAAATGAGTTGCATCAGTAACTACCTATGGACAAACCCTTCAGGGGAAGTGTTGCATTTGGTACTGTGCCTCCAAGGGAAATACTTCTGAGTTTGTTAGACCAACCCTGCAGGCAATTCTAGAGCTGAAGAGCTTCAGCTGAGCATCCCTGCCACCAGTCATCAGAGATTCATGGTATGAGGTTTTGTTAAGGATGCATCAACTGATTGGAACAGGCTCAACAGAAACATAGCACAGTCTCAAGCTGTGCCAGGGGAGGTTTAGGCTGGATGTTAGGAAGAAATTCTTCATAGAAAGAGTGATTGGCCATTGGAATGGGCTGCCCAGGGAGGTGGTGGAGTCACCATCACTGGAGGTGTTTAGGAAGAGACTGGATGGGGCACTTGATGCCATGATTTAATTGATTAGATAGTGTTGGATGATAGGTTTGACTTGATGATCTCAAAGGTCTTTTCCAACCTGGTCTATTCTGTTCTATCCTATTCCATCCCATCCTATCCTATCCTATCCTATCCTATCCTATCCTATCCTATCCTATCCTATCCTATCCTATTCAAAAGGACTTGTCCAGCCCCAGTGATTCTGTGATTCATTTTTCAGGTTGCTAGATGTCTAGCCATGGACAACTCTAGAAATCAAGAAATCAACACTGTGGCTTCCAGGCAACTGCAGACAGTTGGTCTTGCAGCTTTACCTTTTGGCATAAAATGATTTAGTTTGAATGATTCTCAGACATCTGCTTTGTGTGGGGGTGAAATAATTCAAGAATTTGATTAAAAACTAAAACTCACTTTATTCATTCCAAGACTTATATATAAGAAAACCTCTTACGTAGCTGTTTTAATGCTTCTAAGAGTGACTTTTTCAAAGCTCTCTGTGAATCCATCACATTTCAGTTGAAAGATTGCCTGGGGTTAAAGAGCAGTTTGTGCTGCTCAGTAGTCATAGCAGTTGCCTTCAGGAATCAGCTGTAGAGTACAGTGGGGCAGATTGCTTGTGGATTGGGATGCAATTCAAAATAAGAAGTATCAGCATCCAAATTAAGGATAACAAGGATTCATTGAAAAAATGGATGTCCTTCTTCATTGCACTGCCTCCAGCTTTAAGGGAAGCAGATCTCCAACAGAAAAGTGCATTCTACAGAGCAGAACTGGGAAGGGAAGGAGGAGGCTGTAAGGCAGCGAGAGGCTCTCAATTATTTGTAAGTAACGATATCCCAGGAATAAGCAAAGAGTGTGGTTTTAATTAACAGTGAGTCATGAAGTAGGAAGGTTTGCCAGATACCAGGCTGCGGTCCAACTCATTACCACCCCTAAATGGTTGCACACTTGGAGCAAACGTGTCTGCAGGCCTTTTTTATTAGGGCTCAGAAAATTTAAAGCAGGTGAATTCAGCTGGAGACAGGCCCGGATTGCAAAGGCTGAAAAGCACAATGCCAGTCACAAGGTGTAAAAGGTAGAAGAAAATAAGAAAGAACAGTTAACTTCCAGCTGCAGCTGAAGGTATGACACTTTTGATTTAGTGTAGATGGTGTTTTATGTGCCAAAATGCAGATATAGTGTCATAGGTATAACAAAGGAAGTAAACTTTTTCTTGAGATGGTGGAGGAATTGCCTAATAAGTGATGAGGGAAATTGACCAATTTAAGCTTTGGAAGAGGTGTTATCTTAATTGAAATATGCAGCTGTAGTCTCCAATGCAACTTCCTCCTGTGAACTTGCCCTTTTGAGCTTATTTCTCATCCATGCACTTTTAGTAAGCAAATGGGACCACTAGGTCAGTATTTTGTCTGAGGGAAGCTTGATCCTAGGGCCTTTACCCCTCCTTTCTTCTGTGGAAGGCAGAGATTTGCTTGGGATCTCAGCAAGGAAAAAGGCAAGGCAAGACAAGGCATTTTTTTTAAAAAATAGTTTGGGTAGAATGTGAGGAGAGCTTGGCTTGGAGTCAAGATACTGAACTGGAGTCAGGGGGACCAGCATGATCCTCAATTTGGCCATGAACTTGTTTTGTGTCCTCAACTCTATTGCTTCATCTGTCTCTCAGCTTCTGTGTCTCTTGGCCAAGAGGAGCAGCAAAAATGCTCCTTTTCCTGATTTTGTCTTTCTAAACAGTGAGAGGGCTATTTGTCCTACACCTGCACTGGGCATGTAGCATATTGAGAGCTCTCATTTGGTCCAGGTCTCCATGTGTGACTGCACTAAATACAGGACAGAATAGATACATATGTCCCACGCCTTGTCCAAGGACTTCCTAGTCTAGAAACTGCCCATTTAGACCAGAATCCTCATCTTGAAAGCAGCTTAGAGTCGTAGAATCATAGAATTGTCAGGGTTGGAAGGGACCTCAAAGATCAGCCAGTTCCACCCCCATGCTGTGGGCAGAGACACCTCAGGTTGCTCAGAGTCACATCCAGCCTGGCCTTAAAAACTTCCAGGGATGGGGTTTCTACCACCTCCCTGGGCAACCTGTTCCAGAGTCTCACCACCCTCATGGGGAAAAACTTCTAACATTCAGCCTGAATATACCCACTTCTAGTTTTGCTCCATTCCCCCTAGTCCTATCACTACCTGACACCCTAAAAAGTCCCTCACCAGCTTTCTTGTAGTCCCCCTTCAGATACTGGAAGGCCACAATAAGGTCTCCTGAGAGCCTTCTCCTCTCCAGACTGAATAGCCCCAACTCTCTCAGCCTGTCCTCACAAGAGGAGAGGCGCCCTCTGATCATCCTCATGGCCCTTCTTTGGACATGTTCCAGCATGTCCAAAGTACTTACTGAATAAGGACAGCAAGCAAGTAAGGGAATGCCTTTTCTCCATCTCCAGCAAAACAATTTCTTCTGATCTACTGAGAGACTGGTTTTCATCCTAAAACATGTGGTTTCAAACCCCTTCCAAAAAAATGTTGTTTTTTTGATTAGAGCTACTATGGATAATCTTGTTAAACATATAATTATCCAGACCCTTTTTAAAACCTCATTAATTTCTTGGCTTCAGTGGCATCATGAAGCAAGGACTTCCACAATTTAATAAGTGCTCTCTGATTTTATTTTAAATGTAACACTATTTAATTTTATGGAAGGTCCCTTGTATGACATGTTATAAACCAGAGCGAGATGGTATAAGGGAAATCAGATGGATGTATTTATCATCTTACATATTTATCCTCTTAAAGGCAGGCAGGCCCTGTTCTTTTTTCAATGTCTTTTTTCCCTTTAATTACTTTTTACTGAACTAGCTGTATTTATGCAAAATTCACTTGAGTTACAGATAACAGCAGTGACAGCATTTGAGTCAAGGTCTTGATTTAATTGACAGCATTATGACATTCATTCTCTAGACTCAGATTGTTGGGACGGACAATTCTACTAGCATAGCACAGAATCACAAAAACATTCAGGTCAGAAAAGACACTCAGGATCACTAAATCCAACCATTGACCCTACTCTACAAGGTTCACCCCTGAACCATATCCCCTGGAACCACATCCAAACCACCTTTAAACACATCCAGGGTTGGTGACTCAACACCTCCCTCGGCAGCCCATTCCAATGCCTGACCGCTCTTTCCATGAAAAGTTTTCCTGATGTCCAGCTAAACCTACCCAATCACAAATTGAGGCTGCTCCTTTTTATTCTATCGCTAACTACCTGTGAGAAGAGATCAACACCAGCCGCTCTATAATGTCCTTTCAGGTAGTTGTAGGGAGTGATGAGGTCTCCCCTCAGCCTCCTCTTTTTCAAACTAAACAGTCCCAGCTCCTTCAGTTCCTCTTCATAAGATGTATTCATAAGTTTTATTCATATCACCTACCTGGATGTCCTGTATAGTATGGATAATTAGCTCAGCTTAGAGTACAGCTCCAAGAAAGATCTGCTGCCATAGTCCTTGTCGTTGCTCACACTTTGCCATTTGTCTTGCCTTCAGATGTAGAGATTTCTGAGAGGGACCTGGGGGTGCTGGTCGACGGTAGACTGAACATGAGCCTGCAGTGTGCCCAGGCAGCTAAGAGGGCCAATGGCATCCTGGCCTGCATCAGGAACAGTGTGGCCAGCAGGAGCAGGGAGGTCATTCTGCCCCTGTACACTGCACTGGTTAGGCCGCACCTCGAGTACTGTGTCCAGTTCTGGGCCCCTCAGTTTAGGAAGGATGTTGACTTGCTGGAACGAGTCCAGAGAAGAGCAACAAAGTTGGTGAGGGGTTTGGAACATAAGCCCTATGAGGAGAGGCTGAGGGAGCTGGGGTTGCTTAGCCTGGAGAAGAGGAGACTGAGGGGTGACCTTATTACTCTCTACAACTACCTGAAGGGAGGTTGTAGACAGACGGATGTTGGTCTCTTCTCCCAGGCAAGCAGTACCAGAACAAGAGGACACAGTCTCAGGCTGCGCCAGGGGAGATACAGGCTGGATGTTAGAAAAAAGTTCTATACAGAAAGAGTGATTGCACATTGGAATGGGCTGCCTGGGGAGGTGGTGGAGTCACCATCACTGGAGGTTTTTAGGAGAAGACTTGACGGGGTACTTGGTGCTGTGGGTTAGTTGCTTGGGCGGAGTTGGATTGGTTGATGGGTTGGACGCGATGATCTTGAAGGTCTCTTCCAACCTGGTTTATTCTATGTATTCTATGTATTCTATGTATTCTATGTATTTCTTCTGAGCTGTTTACAGCGGTGCCCACGACCTTGTCTAGGTGACTATCCCATTGCTCTTATAGCCTGCAATATTTTTTTCTAAGAATCAAACATTCAACATCTCATTGACACAGGGACTTTTGGCCTTTATTTCTCTAAACATCTTCTTCTCATATACAACTTCTTCAGAGATAGCAAAGGATGGCTATTGTGAAAAAGATTACAAGGAAAATAAAAAGGAGAAAAGTACTTCTTAGAGAAGGCTGGACTTTCTTGGCTTTTAGCTTCCTGATGACACCTCTTTCATTCCTTCTTTCTTCTCCTCATCCTCTCTGTTTAGCACAGCCTTGGCTTACCTTTTCTAATTAATTATAAATATTCCTTTGGTTTTGAGCTCTGGAGAGCTAATCACAACCCAGCTGATCTTAGTCTACTTTGAACATGGTGGGAGTAGGATTTAATACCTTATTTCTGAGGTTTAAAAAGAGTTGTTGAGGTTCCCTTATCACTTTGCTCATGATGTTTGTAGTGGTGAAGTTTGCCAGACCTTCCCCAGCTGCCTCCCTCAGTAACAATTCTCATGCATCTCATCTTAACAAGGGTCAAAAGTTTACAAGTTACATTAGCTTCTTGGTTTGATGCACATGTCTGTGGATAAGTCTTAACACAAATACCTAATTACACTGCAGCAGTGCCTTGGCTACAGAATGTTACAGACCACAGTACATGAAACTTCAGCATGCTCCTGGCCTGTTTTGGCCTCAAACATGACATGAAGAAATCCTTCTTGTGGCATGTTTTCAGCGAGGGTACTGCTTTGCTCTTCTACCAATCCTCAGTTCAAAATGTGGAGATATAGACATATTAACTGGGAGATGAAAATCCTGGAATGCTATTGCCTAGGGACAGTTTAAGTGATGAACAACACAGCACAAGAAGGAATCTCTGGGGTCATGGAATTCATTCTGCTGCTATCGCAGGCAGCTGTATCACATAATTCCCTCTGGAAGGTAGGAAGTACCATCTTAGAAACAGGCCAGTTTTTCTTCATCCTATTGCTCCTGATGGGACCCTCTTCTGTCATTTTGCTTTTCTGGTGTTTAAAAAGCATCTAATTTAGATTGTATGTGTATTCAGAACTGCATTATAACCTTTTCTATTTCTGTTCTTTTACTTCAATGTGCTGTTTCCTTCTCTCGCATTTGTTTGATAGGATCATAGAATTGTTGGCTGGAAAAGACCTCAAGGATCATCAGGTGCCACTGACAACCTACCACCACCGTACCCACTAAATCATGTCCCAGACTGCCATGTCTCTGCATTTTTTTAGCTCCTCCAGGGATGCTATCTCCACCTCCTCCCTGGGCAGCCTGTTCCAATGCCTGACCACTCTGCCAGGAATTAAATCTTTCCTCATATCTAATCTAAACCTCCCCTGGCACAATTGGAGGCTATTTCCTCTCTATCTCTGAATTCTCTCTCACTCTACCTCTCTGATATTTTGGGAGAAAAAAAAGCCATACTTCTTTAAAGGTTGTTCTGTAATACAAAAGAAGCCAAGTAAATTTGGGTTCTCTTACGGATTAAATGTGCCATTCTGCTGTGGCTCTTCAGGGTGGGACTGAAGAACTATCCAAGCCACTTGGCAAATACTGCAAATAACCATAGCACCATGCTTGGGTTATTTACCATCCTTTTTAGCAAGATGGATAATGGTATAATGTGCATATTTTTTTGGTCCAAGAATTACTCCATGTGGGTGCCTGTGCTGCTTCGCATACCTGCACGAGATCATTTAGAGTTTGTGCTGAATTATGCCTTGTAGTCATAACCCAACTCTTCCTATTTCCTTTTCCCAAAAAAAAACCAACAAACCCCAAGTTGAATCATCTCAGGCCAAACCACTGAACTCTGCTTGTGAGTTCTCCTCTCTTTTGCATTTGGCTTATGTGCCTGACAGCTTTTTCAAGTCAAGATGTGAAACTCTTATTTCCATGTCAGCCAAGTGAGTCTTGTGCTGAAATCACTTGGTGTTTGCTCAAGTGCTATAGGTACCTCGGGAGGCGAAATAATCTTTAGCCCTCTCAGTACAATAGCTATTGTATACTGGATTTAATGAGTTGCCTTCCTGTTATCCTACTTCAGAGCTGTGCTTGTCTTTATCAATGTTTTATTTTTCAGTTCCTCTGAATCACTGAATGTCTCTGGCTCTCTGTTCTTCAAGTAAATGGCTCAATCCTTTTTTTTCAATGAGTGACTCTTTCCCACAGGAGATTTCACTGTGGAAGTGTCTATCTGGTGTTACTATCAAACACTGCAAACACACTGAATGTTGTTTATGATAGTACATCCCTGGCGAATTTATCCAATGCTGTGCAGGCCTTGAACCCAGGATTTGGCTACTTGAGATCTACCAGTGGTAAATTTTTTCATTGAGAGCTATAGGACCTAAAGTTAATTTCACATTAGTTTTTCTTTTGCAGTGATTCACATGAGTAATACAAATTTTAGATTACTATTTAGCTTCCCAGTTGCCTCTATCTCATTAATGTTGCACCTACCAAAATGTTCACTGTGATTGTCTCACACTTGATTTCACAGAATCACAGAATGTATCTGATTGCATGAGGCCATCCAGTCCAACCTTCAATCCAGCATTGAAGGCTCAGCACTAGATCATGTTCCTAAGAGCACTGTCCACACGCTGCTTGAACAGGGATGGTGACTCCACCACTGCCCTGGGCAGTCCATTCCAATGTTTGAGAACACTTTTAGTGAAGAAATATTTCCTAACATCCAGCCTGAACCTCCTCTGGTGCAGCTTGTAATCATTTCCTCTAGTGTTGTCACTTGTCATCAAGAAGTTGGCCCCCTCCTGTCTCCAACCTCCCTTTGGGTAAATGTTTAGATTGTTTTAGTTGAAAAAGACCTTTAGGATCATTGACCCAACCATTATCTAACACTACCATGTCTGGTGCTAAACCATGTCCCTTAGCAACACATCTCTGCATCTTGTAACACCTCCGCGGATGGGTTTGCCAGGGTGTTCCCCTGAAGTTACTCAGTGTTATTTTTCTTTCCTGGCTATTATTTTTTCTTTCCCTGTGCATGTTCCCCTTTGGCTTTCTGAAGATCCACCTAAGCTCCCTTTGAACACTATGTACATTTCATGCAAGATGGCCATAAAGAAGATTACTCTTGCTAGGCAGCCGCATTTCTGTAGTGCTTAAGTTGAAGGACACACGAGGGTTGTTTACGTGGAAGTGTTTGTATCAATTCTGTGGCAGAAAAAGGAGATAAATCCATTTCTCACATGCTGATGCTTTCAGAACAACTGTGGAGTTCTTTGCTTTCTTGCAAAATTGGAAATTCAATAAATGACTGCCTTAACATGGTCTAGTATTGACTGCAGGTTGAAACTGCAACCATTTGTATCCCATTAAGGGCTTGCAGTGCTTTTGATGGTAAAACAAGTAACGGTTAAATTTATTTTCTGTCCAAAGCATATTATGTTATTTTGGTTATTGTTTCTCTATGCACTTCTATATGTGCATATTTATGTGGTGATCCTGAAGGCAGGAATCAATTTCTCATACTGCTGTAACTATCAAACTGCGCCAGGGAAAGTTTAGGCTCGAGGTGAGGAGAAAGTTCTTCACAGAGAGAGTTGTTGCTGTCGGAATGGGCTGCCCAGGGAGGTGGTGGAGTCACTGTCCCTGAAGGTGTTCAAGAGGGGATTGGACGTGGCACTTGGTGCCATGGTTAAGTAGTCATGAGGCCTTTGGTGACAGGTTGGACTTGATGATCTTTGAGGTCTTTTCCAACCTTATTGATTCTATGATTCTACTATGATTCTGTCTTATTTCTAAAGATAAAGGTTAAACACCATTTTGAAGGGGTTAAAGATCTTTGTTTAGAGGCAACTGCTCTAAAAGATAAGTCTGTCATGTTATGGTGTGTCCCATCTAGCTTGAATGCATCACTTAGGCACCAGGGAGGCAACTGAACCCAACCAACGTCATAACAGACAGAGAGAGACTATTTCTGTAGTTCTGCTGGCAAAGTTGCATCAAATTGCTTGTCTCAGATGATTTCTAAACCAAAAATGTTCATTAAATTGTTCTTTTAAATGAAAAGGCAGTCCAGAAACTGGGGTGTAGTACCAGCTTGAACAGACTTATAAAACATGCCTAATAAATTGTATCTGTGCTACTCTTATCACAGGTATAGAACCAAAATATGATCTCTGATTGAAGATATCATTGTAGGAAGTACTATCTTAAGTGTCTTCCAAAGAGGGAATTATGGTTTTACAGTAACAGTGACAGCAGGGGCCATAAGCATGTTCCTTGGGGCATTTGATCTTCAGGTGAGCAGGAAGACAGTCCAGTTGATTTTAAAGAAACCAGTGCAGCCAGTCAGGACCAGAGATTAGAAGACTGCTGAGGTCTGGGATGTGACAGCTACAGTGATTCTTCTGGAGACTGATTAAAATTGCCAGAATGAGGTCAGACCATGCTGACTTGCTCACTCTTGCCTCCTTGTGAGGAAGGCATGCCTGTCTTTTCTGCCAGCCAAACTATACACCTTAAGGCTAACCCAGATCATGAAAGAAATTCTCTGGTACCACCAGCAATAGATAACACAGTTGGCTCTGATGTACAAGTGCTCCTGTGCTGAGCACACGTACCTGCAGCTGTTTGGGTAAGGCTGTTGTGGGAGGTCCTAGCATGGAGCAGGCTCTGGGAAGTAGCTGGGTGCTGGGGTGGGGCTCTGCAACCCAACAGCCTATTTAGAGGCACCTGGGTTGGGACAATCCTTGATGTCAATACAGGCTGGGAGATAATGGGATTAAGGGCAGCCCTGTGGAAGAGGACCAGGGGGTAATGGTGAATGAAAAGCTCAACGTGAGTAGAAAATGTGTGCTCACAGCTCAGAAGCCAACTGTATTTGGGGCTGTATCCAAAGCAGCGTGGGCAGCAGGTGGAGGGAGGGGATTCTGCCCTCTGCTCTGCTGAGACCTCACCTGCAGTGCTGGGTCCAGCTCTGGAGTCCTCAGCAGAGGAAAGACATGGACCTGTTGGAGCAGTGCCAGAGGAGGCCTAGATAGAAAGAACTTTTTTACACCAAGAGTGGTAAACACTGGCCCAGGTTGCCCAGAGAGGTGATAGAAGCCACATGCCCGGAAACCTTTGTTCCAGATCAGGTTGGATGGGGCTCTGAGCAACTTAATCTAGTTGCAGATGTCCCTGCTCACTGCAGGGGGCTTGGACTATGTGACCTTTAAAGATCCCTTCCCACCCAAAGCATTCTAAGGAGGTGTTTAAATCAGTGAACTTGTGCACTGCTCTGCAGGAGGTTGCTTCAGGCTCTGGTTCACAGAAGTATTTAAAGAGCATGACCACTTGACAAGCAGGTTGGTATGGGATCATGGCAGTGCTCCATGCAGCCGAATGGCAGGTTGCTTTTCTGCCCCCTGCAATCCAAACTGTTGGAAAACACAGTGTCATCTGGATATCAGGTTGGATAATGAGGCTCATCACTGCATCTCTGTAAGTTCTTTAATGCCTACATGATACATAAACTAAGTTGACCTGACACAGCAGGATCCATTTAACCAGTGTTAAAAGCTCAAAGCTATTGAAAGCAGTTGGTAAACTTGTATTTTTCTTAGACTTGTTTTTAATTTTCTACCTCCTGTCTGTTTCCTGATTCTAACTGGGAGGAGATGTCAAAATAGTGCAGAAGAGGCTATTTGTCCAGCATTTATGAGCCTACTAGAAGGAGGAAGCACCTGAGCTCTCGTGAGAACTTATTCTAATGACATGAGTAGGCAGACATTCTCATGACCTTAGCAGTGTGTGCTTGAGAGGTCACAATAATTAATGCAATGGTTTCACAGGGATGGGAGTTGTGCCCATTCTGAGGCTTGTGTATCCTTAGCTGTAACAATTCTGGTGGGTTACACTGAAACTGAATTTTGGAAGTTTCATGAGGGTCCCTTCCAGAATCAAGTCAATAAATAACCAAATTTGTGTTTACAGGCACAATGCCATTAAAGGTAAGTATAAAGCAAGGAGTGTTTTGAAGCAAGAATGGGGTTTAGGTTAGAATTCAGACTTCCTGTTAGTAAATACATCTCTGGGACAAGAGGAAATCTTTGTGCAGTAGTGTTTATACTGTACCAGATGAAACATTTAGAAGTTGGGTATTAGTAAAGCAGCCCCCAAAGCAGCTAATGGACGTTCTGGCCCTGTCCACAATTGTAGCTGCCATAGCTGCTACAGAGGCTGTACTGTTTCTTTGCCTGTTCTTTATCTCAATGTGGCAGTTTAAGAAAACGTTGTACAATAAATCCTCCTGGGACTTCCACACGATTGCTGAAAAACCTAAACTGCATTTAGTTTGTTTATAGAAAGTCCTGGGCCCCTGCTCTACAGAGCAAAGGTCATGGAAACACATGTTTATGGCTTCACAAATGCTCTATACTCCTTGAATGCAGAAGTTTATTTGATTTAATCAGCATCCACAGGGATCCTGTAATTGCATAATAAGTAATTTATTATGGAAGTAAAAGTATTTTTTCTATCTGGAGCCTATGTAGCATGGGTTTGTAGCTTTAGACTAATCCACATAGTCAAAAGAGCTTTGCAAAAGAGTCTGGCTGGAGCAATGGTGTTCTGTGATGAGCAGGTCCTTGCTTGGCCCATTTAATCATCAGAAAGTGTTAAAACAACAGACACGTTATCACTGTGTGGGATCTAAAAACTGTTCACTGTTTGCCTGCCTTCAGCAATTTGAAGTGCTCAATGGGAGAAACTGGGAAGCTGACTCAGATAAGCCAGTAGTTGAGTGATGAATATGAGAGCGGGGGAACCCAAAGTTTGTCCTTTTGACATGCACTGGAATGTGACCTTTCAGCTCCTTGACTTCAGCTTGGATATGGGATACAAATGTTTGTACATAGAAAAATAGCAAGCTTGTAATTGTTGAGCTGTCATAGTCTTTTTACTAAGATAATCTTGTACTAGGTAATGAAGCCCACCATGAGGGTAGACAATAAGGCTAAGGACTCCAGTGTCATCCTCAGAAGCACTTACAGATAGGGAAGAGAGGGATGAGGAAGCTAATCCACCTCTTCTAGAGAGCATACTGGTGTAAAGCCCCGGTCTCTGAACTCAGGCAATCCTTGCACAGCTGTATCATTGATAACTTAGGCTGTGCTGAAAAGCTGCAAGCCAACATGTATCTGCCAGGGAAAA
Organism: Dryobates pubescens; assembly: GCF_014839835.1. Taxonomy (NCBI): domain Eukaryota; kingdom Metazoa; phylum Chordata; class Aves; order Piciformes; family Picidae; genus Dryobates; species Dryobates pubescens. The sequence goes on along the minus strand of NC_071620.1, from coordinate 15,608,242 downwards.
GCTTCCAGGATTGCAGGTTATGGTTGTTCATAGAAACATAGAATGGCTCAAGTTGAAAAGGACCTTAAAGATCATCTAGTTCAAACACTCCTGCTGTGGGCAGGGACACCTCCTACTTGCTCAAAGTCTCATTCTGACCGGTCTTCAACATTTCCAGCAATGATGTATCCACTTCTCTGGACAACCTGTTCCAGTATCTCACCACCCTCATAGTAAAGAACTTTGTCCTAATGTCTAATCTAAATCCACCCTGCTCAAGTTTAAAACCATTGCCCCTTGACCATTGCCCCTTGTTCTGTCACAACAGGCCCATATTAAAAAGTCCATCTCCATCTTTCCTGTAGACACCCTTCAGGTACTGGACCATTGAAAGTTTCGCTTTTCACTGGTCATAGTAAGCTGAAGTCACAGAGCACAAGAGCCCATCCAGAAGGAGCAGGATTGCACCCAATCCTGGGAGCAGGTTTACCTAGTTATTACAGCATGAGCAGAAATGGTCGTAATGTTAGCCTTTTTTGGGGCAGCTGTAGCACAAGTAAGAGGAGAAGGTAGCCTATGGTCAGCATTGTTTCTGAGTATTTCAGTAGCACCTCTCTAGGTAGGAGCTCAGGAAAAGCAGAGATGAACAGATGCAGTGCCTCTTTGTGCTGCATGGCTCAAAATGTGATGGCTGCATGTTTGGGCTGCCATCTCCTCTCCATTATTTTGCATAAGGATCCAATAATTCCTATGTTGAGAGCTGTAGAAGTGAATGGTGACAATAACAAAGCAACTGAAGTGCTAAATATTCCATTTAAATTGGGTGTAGCTAAGGAAATAGGCAGCTATGTCCCAGAGAAGGTTAGATTTCCCAGATCAGCCCTACTGTATTTAATACACACTTCATTCTCAGGATAGCAGGCACTCCTGAGGATAAGCAGGCTTTTCCTGGGCATTCACAACATTGTTAGTGCTCCAAAGTAAAGAGGAGAAAGTTGGCACCAGGTTTAGAGGTGAAATGAAGGAAGCCACGGGGGATTTTGTTCCTTTGGGAATCTCCATAACAAAATGGTGGTGAGGCATTTGGTTAAGCAGCCTGAGGGTTCAGCTGTTCCTTCTGCAATCTTATCTGTTGGTCTGGAATTTTGTATTTTCAGAGGTCAGTAATAAATATTAAAACTTGCTGTTCTGTTGCAAAATAGCAAGGATTTGTCTCTCTTGCTTTCACACATGGAGATACTGCTTGGCCAGAACTAACGTTAGCTAATACACATTCGATTAGTGCCAAGGCAGCAGTGCTGTATTGCACCAAGTGAGAACCTGGCTCAGACCCACTACTTTCTTTTTTCTTTTTTAATTATTATAAAATATGCCCCTACATGTCTGTGAATGACAATTTTTTTCCATAAAGTGTATCTTTGGGTGGGCCTCTTGCTAATCCTGCCGATTCTCACCATGGGTTGATGATTTAGTCTGCATCACTCAGTAGCTGTGTATCCCTTCTGGTCTCCAAGATACAACGGTGACTTGATGGTGAAGGGGCTACTGCCAAATCCTAACAAACTCCTCAAGTATGAGGGGCCTTCATACATTTCCTTCTTTTCCTTTTTCCATTGTGTAGTTCTAAACCACCAGTCTTATTTCTCTTGATAAATGGTTGCAGATCACTCAGGCTTTCACTACTCTCTTGCTCACATTTTCTCCCTTTCTTTCACCACCAGCCAATTTCACCATTTCTCGTTCTCTCCAGAAGTTTCTGCTTAGTGTATTTTTTTTCTCTCCCAAACTCCTTTCAGTCACCAGTGAGTTATCTGTCCATTTGTTTCAGCCCTTGTTGCCCTGTCTCAGATCACTCCTAGGTTTTGCATGTAAAGTCTGAGAAAGAGTTCATGGGGAAGGGTTTGAAAACTGAGATTTGTTGAGGAACACCAACCAGGAAGGCACTCGTGCTTAGTGGCTGGAGCTTATACCTGAAGCCACTGAGTCAGAGGAGATTACGAGATAATGGATAGCATGATGGAATGAATGCTGAGCAAACCAACCCGAATTTCCTATAGTAATGAACAAATAGCCTTTTGTGCACATGCAGGAGGACTGCACTCTTCCTCAGAGACAGCCCTTAATACCCTTTTTTCATGAGACAGAGCTGAAGTGGGAACCTTCAATGTACAACTCTAGCTTTAGTTCATCTTCCTTCGCTCTCTCGTTGTTTGCACATAGTCAAAGATTATAAGAAAACTTCATTGTTAAATAATACATATGTGGTTCTAATTTCAAATTATTTTCTCTCTTTCTTTTGCATTCTCTTTTTCTCTTTTAGGCTGTTAGAGAAAAGTTAGAGCCAGATGATGCTTTGATATATGAAGAAGATCTGGATGATGAAGACTGTGGTGAAGCAGAGTTCGAGGAAACCATGAAACTAAAACTGCTGCGTCGAATTGCCTCCCTAGCGTCCAGACTGAGGGAGTTTATTGGCAACATGATAATCACCACTGGAAAAGTTGTTGTTACAATTTTACTTGGTTCAGCAGGTTGGTGCATTTGAAAAACTTTCCTCCAGAGCCCATTAGATGAGACATTTAACAAATGAGTTTTCAGCGCTTGGGCACCTGTGGGAATAACAATGAAAACTGTGAAGGGAAAAGAAATTGCTGCTGATTTTAGTTAAACTAACTGTTTGGCAGATGTTGGAATATGGTGAGCTGCTTGAGTTTTTTTAATTTATTTTTTTTGGTGGTGCTAGTACTGTGTGGCCCTGTCATCCTGTATATGACTTGCATGGTTGATGTTAGAACCAAATGGTGAATAGTTGCTTATTATCGAATTATAGAATGAGTTGGCTTGAAAGGGACATTAAAGATTGTCTAGTTCCAGCCCACCCCCACCCCCCTTCCATGGGCACCTCCTACTAGACCAGGTTGCTTAAGTGAATATATATTGTATAAATGACTGACTTATAGCTGCCTTCCAGTTCTGGAAGGGATCCTACAGGAAGGCTGGAGAGGGACTTTTCATGAGGGTGTCTAGCAACAGGACAATGGGGGAATGGCTTGAAGCTGAGGGGGAGAGTAGGTTCAGACTGGATGTTAGGAAGAAGTGTGAGGGTGTTGAGACTCAGGAACAGGTTGCCCAGAGAGGCTGTGGATGCCTTCTCCCTGGGGGTGTTCAAGGCCAGGTTGGATGAGGCCTTGAGCAGATGAGTCTAGTTGAGAGACATCCCTGCCTCTGGCAGGGGGGTTGGAGTAGATGATCTTGAAGGTCTCTTGCAATACAAACCATTCTATGACTCCATATATTATAATGGGACTTCATAGATTTAATTCCACCATTTCCAAGAATAAAAAAGAACTTTATTCACACAGATTTAAAACAAAACAAAAACCCAGGAAAGATTAATAGATCAGCCTTTTCATGTGTAAAAAGAGTGCTCAGTAGACCATGTTTTGATGGCCAACCATTTTATAAGACTTTTGAACTAGTGCCACATAATCAGCCACAGCCAGAATGAAAGTGTGCAAAATCATGCAGTTTCAAATCAGCATTTATCTGCCTGCTCATGTTTGAATGGAGTCCTTACAGCTATGTTAAGTATGTGTTTATAATTTATAAATACACTGCTACATGAAATATAAAACAATAGTAAAAAAAGAAAAAAGATATGGTGTGATGAGAAGTGATCAGGTCCTTTTAAGAGGACTACTAAAAGGTGGCCATTGTAGTAAGGCAGGCTCTTTCAGCAAGGTAAGATTATCTGACAGCCTTACCCATAGTCTAATAAATGTGAAAAACAGGGGAAGGGGAAGTAACTTATGTGGAGCACTGTGGGGCCTGGCATCAGGGAAGAGAGATGCCATTAAAAAGCCCTTTCAATAGCCTGATGCTATTCTGAAGTTACATGGGTGAGCATCACTCAGGGAGGAGGAAGGAAAAGAACCACACAGTGGTGGCAAGGCACAGTTTCTCCTGAGCAGTGATGTGCAGCTTGTCTGTTGGGACTCCCAACATGTGCCAAGACCTGGGAGGTGTTCAGAGTTACAAAAAAGACTTGAGGTCTGGGGAGCCTGTATTCCAGGGAGAGACCTTGATCTTAATTAGTTAAATACTTCCTTACTTACTGTGCCAAGGGAAAAAAGAAGAAAAAACAAAAAAAAAGAAAAAGATGAATGGTGATTTGAGTGCAGCCTTAGTACTGACAAAGGTACAAAGGGCCTCCATTTTTTTTAGCAGACATCTCATCTAGTAGAAGTTATAACATGAGCCAACAGTTAAGTGGTAAACCTGGACAATTTCAGACTAGAAGTAAATTTTTTCACAGCCAAAGTAATTGACCATAATAAACAACTTATTTATGGGTATAATGAATTCTTCTTCTCCTGAAGTGTTTAAATAAAGACAAAGCACCTCTTTGAAAGAGGAAAGGAAATAGACATAGGCTTGGGGCAGAAATTGCTGGGTGAGTTTTTGCAGCCCACATCATGAAGGCAGTGGGAACAGATGATCCCTGTGGTACTGTCGTGCTTTTGACTCTGTGAGTCTCTGGAAACATCAGCAAGTTACAGATTGGAGCAGAGACGGATTACCCCAGACTAAAGACTAGGTCTAAAGAACCATGTAAAAGATGTGATGATGAAGCTGAGGTAAAATGGCTCTGGATAAGAATCTTTACAGTGCCTTGACTCAGTCCAGCTGGGAACTGCCCCCCAAAACCGCAGCAACTGGCAAGATGCAGCAAGTTCTCTTGCCAGAGTGGCTGGTCCAGCTGCCAGGAGCTTGCAGGTTTGCCGTGAGGAAGGTGGCTCCTAGACATGCACTAGTGAAAAAAAAAATTGAGGCAGATGTCCTTTTTAGCTTCAATACTGTTACTTTAGAGACTCCACTGGACTGCTGTACTGGATGTAAGCTTTTTTATGTTTTCTTCTCATGGTGGCCAGTCATAGACATGTAGGTCTTTCCTATTTCCTCATTTTTGTAGGCTACCGGCAGAGAATTGGCTCTTTAACCACTCAGATAATTTCACAAGTGAAATACTTTGCTGCATGTGAAAGCAAGCAAACCATATCCTCCTGTAAGACAGCAGAGTCTTTGCCATATGTAAATTACGAGTTTCTAAAAGTTAAAAATATCTTTTTAATAACAACTTTTAAAAATCAGACATTGAATATTCTCTAGATATTCTCTAGGCCTCTTCACTTTTCAGTATATGCATCAGGCCTTTTTGGTTTTGGTAACTCCAGATACCTCAAGGTTCATATGAGAATGCTTTTCGCTGCCCATCCATCATGCCACTTTAGAATCTTGTACCTAAAATTCCTTTTGAAATGGAATACACCAGCGCTCTCAGGCACCTGCAGCCGTGTTTCTGGTTGTCTCCATGCATTGTGAAACATCTTCACAAAGACAAAATTTCATCTCAGAGGAAGGTCTAGAGAGGGATGATGTCCTAGGTGCTAAGGTACATGAGGGAAGTGAACAAAAACATCAGGATCCTTTTCTTCTAGCTTCAAAGCTAATAGCAGTCTTAAGAGCTAATTGTAATAATTAGCATAAACACTGATTGTATTATTCAATGCACTAATTGTCACACTTAATGTTTAATGAATGCTGATACTTCCTACACTTTTCTAAGCCTCCATGTTTTTGTTTTTACAGGTATGATGGTGCCATCTTTGACCTCAGCTGTGTATTTCTTTGTGTTTCTGGGCCTGTGCACCTGGTGGTCCTGTTGCCAAGTGTTTGATCCTCTGATATTCAGCTGTCTGTGTGTGTTAATGGCCATATTCAGTGCAGGCCACTTGATTGGACTTTATCTGTACCAGCTACAGTTCTTTCAGGAGGTTATTCCACCAAAAGATTTCTATGCCAGGTGAGAGAAATTCCTTTCCTCTTTAGTTGTGGGCACATAGTGCAGTGCTCTGTTTTCACATGTCGATGCAAATGCTCTTCCATGTAATACTTTGACAAATTTTATGTCATTAACTTCATATTCAGTGTTCAAAGTGTTGAAGCATTTCAAAATGAATGTTTTGGAATGATGAAGTGGTGGAAGTCCTCTCTGGGCAGTAGTGAGGCAGAGAGCTGGGTCAGGTTAGGAGAGGAAGGTGGTTTGGGGTTTGGTTAGAGTGAGTGGGAATGATTTGTCTAAGACAGGAGATAAATGAATTAGTGGTGATATTGAAGAAATTCTTCACCATGAGGGTGGTGAGACACTGGAACAGGTTGCCCAGGGAGGTGGTAGAAGCCCCATCCCTGGAAGTTTTTATGTCTAGGCTGGTTGTGGTTTTGAGCAACCTGATCTAGTGTGATGGTGTCCCTGCCCATGGCAGGGGGGTTGGAAGTAGATGATCTTTAAAGTCCCTTCCCACCTAAACCATTCTGTGATTCTATGATTCTAAATTAAATGTCAACTTTAACTTTATTTCTAGTTAAGCATATCGTTCCTTTTAAGTCTTGAAGTGTACTGTGGAGTATTTATTAATGATTTATATCTCAATGCACCATTAAATGCAGTAAAAAATGAGCTGCCTGAGTACAGGAGCCGTTACTTTAGTACTTATTTTGGCATTTTGTTTGTTCAGGTTCACAGATGTGTGTTTGGTGATGTCAGAGTTACTGACTTGACAGGGCTAATTGGTAGGACACAATGAAAAACTCCGGTTTGCTTAGTTTAGGTTCTCCTGTGCCACCTAGAGGTCAATGTATGGATGATCGCTAGCACCAAACAGCTAAAATGCTCACTGCTTCCCGAAAATCTTTATTTTTGTTTACTCCATGTATTAAGAAAAGAAAGAAGTGGCTTCAAAATTCGCAGCTGTCTGGCTATGAGGCTATAATCTCACAAAGTTTTATGCTCTATCCTAATTTCTTCCCCACAAGGATTGTCAAGCCCTGAAACAGGCTGCCTGTGGAATCACCATCCCTGAATGGATTTAAAAGATATGTAGATGTGGTGCTGAGGAGTATGATTTAGTGGTGGCTTAGCAGTGCTGGTTAGCAGTTGGACTTGATGATCATAAAGGTCTCTTCCAACCTTCTAAAATGATTCTGTGATTCTATCACCAGACATCAATAGCATTTTCTTAAGGAGAGGAAGTATGTGTTTCACACCATCTCACTAGAATATGTGACACACTTTTCATATGTATCCCTTTTCTTCTTTGTAATATGTTATTTAATTTTACTTTCACTGAATTTTACTTTAATTAATATCTAGATTAATGTAAGTTGCCCTGAAGAAAAGGACTTGGGGGTGCTGGTGGATGAGAAGCTCAATATGAGCTGTCGGTGTACACTTGCAGTCCAGAAAGCAAACTGTGTCCTGGATTGCATCAAGAGAAGTGTGGCCAGCAGGTTGAGGGAGGTGATTCTCCCCCTCTACACTGCTCTGGTGAGACCCCACCTGGAGTACTGTGTCCCATTCTGGAGTCCCTGTTACAAGAAGGATCTGGATGTGCTGAAATGTGTCCAGGGAAGGGCCATGAGGATGATCAGAGGGCTGGAGCTCCTCTCCTATAGAGACAGACTGAGAGAGTTGGGGCTATTCAGTCTGGAGAAGAGAAGGCTCTGAGGAGACCTTACTGTGGCCTTCCAATATCTGAAAGCTGGTGAGGGACTTTTTAGTATGTCAGGTAGTGATAGGACTAAGGGGCATGGATCCAAACTAGAGGAGGGTAGATTCAGATTAGATGTTAGGAAGCAGTTCTTCCCCATGAGGGTTGTGAGACCCTGAGACAGGTTGCCCAGGGAGGTGGTAGAAGCCCCATCCCTGGAGGTGTTAAAGGCCAGGCTGGATGAGGCTCTGAGCAACCTGATCTAGTGTGAGGTGTCCCTGCCCATAGCAGAGGGGTTGGAACTAGATGATCCTTGAGGTCCTTTCCTACCCTGACAATTCTGTGATTCTGTAAATGAATTTATGTTCATTTTCAATTAATTTAGTTGCAGGCTTATTTTCTGGATTTAGGGTTAGGTTTTGTTGGTGTTTTTTTTTGTTAGGGTTGTGGGGTTTGTTGGTTGGTTGGGGTTTTTTTTTTGCAAATAGTGTGATTCTACATTGTATGCTAAAATTTCTTTCAGTACATATATGCCACTTACACACAGTCACTAATTTTTGAAATTAAAACAATCTGATTACAGTCAAGTTACCCCTGCCTCACTGAAGAAGACAAAGCACCTTCAGAGTCTGGATTTTAAGAAGTCTAAGTATTGGACTTTGTAGTATGTATTGGCCTTTCTTTTAGTAGAAAATGATGTTATCTCCTTGCAGTCTTTCTCTTGAGCTGGCACTGTTGAGTTGTAGCCCTTTACAAATATCAGGTGAGGAACCTATGTAGGAAATTCTGTTTGAATATCCAAACTAACAAGAATGACTCAACAGAAGGTGCAGTAAATATATCTTCCTTTTTTCTTTAATCATGGTTCTTTTTTGCTATGAATTTACTTTGATCTACTTTCAGGGAGATAAATATCATCAAGACAGGTGTTATCAGTGCTTGGAAGTGCAAATCTGAGTGTGAGGAAAAGCCACTAATATGATTTTTAATGATTGGAGTAGGACTGATAGATAAGGAGTAGCTGGAGCAGGAAGATGATAAACAAATTTACTAGAATAGTGCAGAAAAAGTACTAGCATTCTTAATCCTCAGTGAAAGCTGATCAATTGCTACATCATAGAACCATAGAATGTTTGGTCTTGGAATGAACCCTTAAAGGCCATCTAGTCCAACTCCTGTCCGGTGAGCAGGGACATCTGCAACTAGATCAGGTTGCTCAGAGACTGACTGATGTGTCAGGGGTAGACATGAAGTTACATCTGCCAGTAACAACTTTTCTTCTCTAGACCTGCTACAATGGAGAAATAAGCAGCAGACATTCAACTTGTCCTAACTGGCACAACAGGACCAGAATAAATAAGGCTGAACCTACCCTTCAGTTAGGAGTTACCAAGCTGCATAGATTAACTAACAGTTATCAGTTGGTTAACTACCAACTGATCTCGGTCAAATAAAATGTCCACACTAATTTATAGCTTCATTTAAAACAGGTGTCTTCTGTGTTGGCTTGCTGCTGTGCTGCAAAATTGGTGATGGGAAAACAATAGTGACAAATACCCATTGAAAAGCAAAATTGTGAAAACAACACATTCCTGCCATCAAATTCTTTTCACCTGACTTAACAAAAACAGGGCAGTGAGCTAAGATGATTTCAGAATAATTATGTACACAGTGCCACAGCCTGGGGGGAAAAAAAAAAATAGGCAGGCAATAATGTTTGCCATTTTTCAGATTGCTGCCTCCTTTCTTCCTGATATTGTTTATTTTGGCAAGAGGATGTAATTGGGGCAATGATAAGGCTTTGCCAACATGAAGAAATAGGATCAGCGCAGTGGTATGAAGTTTATCCTGAGTCAGTAAAGTTATTCCTACCCAAAACTGTGCTTATAGTAAGAGTGTTCAGTTCAGGATCCAGCAATCTGATGCAAATGAAAACCTCTGGGCTTTCTTAGAGTTCCAGTACCTGAGGGGGGCCTGCAAGAAGGCTGGAGAGGGACTGTTTACAAAAGCCTGCTATGACAGGATGAGGGGCAATGGCTTCAAGCTATAGAAGAGACTTAGGTTGGATATTAGGAACAAGTTCTTTATCATGACAGTAGTGGAATACTGGAACAGGTTGCCCAGGGAGGTGGTTGGGGCTCCATCCCTGGAGATATTCAGGGTGAGGCTCAACAGGGCTCTGGGCAACCTGATCTAGTTGAGGATGTCCCTCCTGCCTGCAGGGAGGTTAGACTAGATGACCTTCAGAGGTCCCTTCCAACCCAGCCCATTCTATGATTCTATGAATATTCTTACTCCCATATGAATTTTGGAGGGTTTTGGAGTTGCCTTGTAACCTGGTCATGAGCCAGTGTTTGACAAGATGGAGTATTCCTACACTGAGCTGCCTTTCGGCTGCAGCAGCTCTCATGCCTTCTGCCTTGATGGCCACTTACTACTATGGGACTACAGTATCCTGTGCCAGGGCAGAGACCTCTGGATATATGCCATGTAAAGACACTGAGCTGCCCTTCTGTTTCTGTCATCATCACTTTGCAGTCACAGAGCATGCTCCAAACTTGCCACCACATTTGTCACAATGACCGAATTAGGTTTGAGAGCCAGGATTTCAGTCTTGCAGAGAAAGACAAATTAGCTAATTGACCTTGCCCTTACAGAAGTCTTGCAGCTGAGTTTCATACTAGCTGTACGATCTATTACATCTTAGGGGACAATTATTTCCACTTGCTTTCTTAGAATTTCATCTTCTGTTCATTTTTTTTTTAAATTATTTTGTAAAATAAGTGAATTATTCTTTTAACAGTTTGGAAATGCAAGTTCTAACTCCCATGGAGAACAGACAGCAATCATCCTCACTATTAATGCAATCTCTAAACTACAAGTTAGCCCAGGGCAGGTGGGTCCATCTGGGCTCTCATTCCCATGAAAGATTGGGTGAGATGATATTTAGAGGATCCTTCCAACCTAGGCTGTTGTGTGGTTCTGTCATTCCAAGTGCTCTTCTGAGCTGACTGATTCTGCAGAAGGCATCTTGTTGCAGGATTTTGTGCACCATAAAAGCGAGTTTCTCAGTCTGCTAGGAAATATTTCTGTGCTGTGCAGTAAACAGTCCATTTGCTATCAGCTGGACCATCACTGTCCATGTGGTCTTCATCTTATAACTGCCTAATATCCCACCAGTATCCCCATGTCCTTATCCACGTGGCTGCTCTCTATCGCATCATCCCCCAGCCTATATTAATAATGGGGATTGTCAGGACCTTGCACTTGGCCATGTTGAAATTCATGAGGTTCATACAGACCCACTTCTTGAGCTTACCCAGGACCCCCTGGGTGACATCCCATCCCTCTGACATAATTACCACATCACTTACCTTGGAAAGCTTGCTCTGGAAGCTTGCTGAGGATTCACTTGATTCACCTATGTCATTGATAAAGATATTAAACAGCACTGGTCCCAGTGGCCCCAGGTCTCCTATCCCCCTGAGGGATAGGAGAACCACTGGTGGAGTTCCCAAGCAGTTGTAGCATGAAAGCCTTGGAAATGGTGCAAAACTCCTGGCTGGTGTGAGATTTCCAGCTTAGTGTTTGCCACATGGGCATTTGGTGGCTCCCCCAAAATGAATTCACATCTTCAACACTTGTTCAGTGGGATTCCCTGGAGATGCACCCATCAACAGGTGTGTAATGAATGTCCACACTGTGCTCACTTTACAGGAGACTTGTACTCAGCATTGATTTGAAGTGGTTGGCCCAGGTTCTGGTGGAAGTCCGGTGGGGACAACAGAGAAGTCAGTGCAAACATACCCAGCTTTACTAGGGAGAATTTGTAGCTCTTCCTGGACATTAGAAGGTTATTAATGCTCATCTCTTTTTGCTACACTGAAGTTCTTCAAATCAGGAAATTCTTCTTTGTGCCAGGATTTACAGCAAGCTTGAGGTTTTCTGAAAAGATCAGTGGATGATCTAGGGGCACAAAAATGATCAGAGGGCTGGAACACTGGTGAGAACAGCCTGAGAGAGCTGGGGTTGTTCAGCCTGGAGAAGAGAAGGCTCTAGGGAGACCTTATTGAAGCCTTCCTGCAGTACTTAAAAGGGTCTATGAGAAGGATGGGGACAATCTTCTTTGCAGGGCCTGGTGCAACAGGACAAGGGGTGGTAGTTTTAAATCAAAAAAGGGAGAATTAGACTGAAGAGAAGGAAGGCATTTTCTGGTGAAACACTGGGCCAGGTTGCCCAGAGAGGTAGCAAATGCCCCATCCCTGGAACCATTCCATGTCAGGCTGTTTGGCACTCTGAGCAACCTGCTCTAGTTGAGCAGAAGTGCCCTTCCAGCCTCCATGACATTCTGCATTCTAGTGGCTCCCCATCTCCATGACATTCATTATAACTCCTGCCCTGTGCCAGTGCCAACCTTGGCAGAAGGTGGCACAACTTTAGTCACATTACTGGTGTTGCACCACTAGTGATTTACATCCTTCTATCTTCTCCTGGACTTGAAAGGGATGTAAACCAAGACACATACTAATAGTTCTGGGTTTCTGTGTGTGGGGAGGACCAGTTTCTGAGCCATGAGCTTTCTGGCAGCCTGGTGGGACTGGTCCTGGTCACAGATGGTTGTTGTTAGTGGGAAGAGGAGCTTTGGCTCCCCCAACAACGAGTGTGTTGTGTTCACAAACCAAGCATAAGCTGCAAGCATAAAATCCATCCCCATCTCATGACATAATTTTGGCAACTTGCCATTTCCTTGCTGTATCCTGCCCCTAAAGAGCCCTGTGTTACTGTAGGAACAGCCAAAGGTGCCTCTTTCTGGGAAATGTTGGGGTGAGTGGAACAGAAGGAAGTGACAAAGGTCTTTAAAAGTGCTGATGTGCCCTGATGAACTTGCCTGCTGATTCTGGTTCAACTAAACTGAAGGTGTTTCATAGATCTACGAAATGAAATAGCTATAGTGCTTTTTTGACAGATCTGTTCATCAGCATTTAAGTGGAAAGACACACAACTGTCTATGGAATGCTGATGGAAACCAGCCTTTGCAAAAAATAATGCACAGATATTTTGGTTTGATTCTTAACTACACAAAAGGTTTTTACTCTGGGAGATCCAGCAAACATAGAATGTCTGACACTCTAATATCCTTTTTCACTCTTTACCATCCAAAAAAGTCTATTATGCTTCTGTCTCAAAGATCTCACCTTACACTTAGTCGTGTTCACAGTGACCTACTTTTGAATTCCTTGATAAGTAACTTTATGTATTTATTTATTTTAAGTATTTCACTCCTATTTGCCTGTTTTCTCTAAAGGAATTTCTTGCTTTCTTCCGTTTTGACTTCCCTGGTTTCCTGAAGGCCTGCTTGCCAGTGTTTATTTTCACACTCTGCATTTGTGATGATAAATATTCAGCACTTAGGTAGCCTTGGTGCTTTCAGCTCAATATATCAACGCTGATGAAAGAATCATCCCACATTCCTTGGAGGTGGCACAAAAGGCAGCCCTCGGCTGAGCACACCCCAGTCCTTGTCTGTGCAAGAGGCAGGTTCACTTAAACACTCAGACTGGATGTGTTTAGTCTCTTGCTTATGTTCATTATGGAGAGAGACTATTTACAAAGGCCTGTAGTGATAGGATGAGAGGCAATGGCTTCAAACTAGAGAAGAGCAGATTTAGGTTGGCTGTTAGGAACAAATTCTTTACTATGGGGGTTGTGGAATACTGAAACAGGTTGTCTAGGGAGGTGGTTGGGGCCCCATCCCTGGAGATATTCAGGGTGAGGCTCAACAGGGCTCTGGGAAGCCTGATGTGGTTGAGGATGTCCCTGCTTACTGCAGAAGGGGTTGGGCTAGATGACCTTCAGAGGTCCCTTCCAACCCAGACCATTCTATGATTCTATGGTTCTGTGATTTAGCTCACTGATAAAAACTGAGACATTCAGCTAGAGTTTATAACTAATTTAAAATCATCCATGTTATGCAGCTTTAGTTTTGAAATTAGGCTTTTTTGCTCACATTTCCCCAACCTACTTGCTCATCCTTTCATTATCATCTTTCCCATATCCTGCTATTTCTTTTTCTGTTTAAAGACAAATTGGAATCATAGCTTGCATCTCTGCCTTAGTGCATTCTCAGCTAGAAATTAAAACCTTCTTGTCTCATATTTTTAACTGCAAAATCTCTTAATTGAGATATCAATCATTCTTGCTTTATTTTCAGTCCAACTGAGTAAGTGGAAAATCTCTATCCTCTGCTTGCATCAGCAAACCAAAGAGACTGTCCCAGTGTGAGTGAAAAGTATCACCATTCCCTTGATGGTCTAGCTGTGTGCATCCATCTTCTCCCAGAACTTCATCTTAGGACCACAAAGCCATGCATGACCTGCATGAATGGTTTGAGTTTTGGGAGCAGGCTTCCTTCACGTCCTCTGCTCTGCCTGTGTGAGACTTTCCGAGGTGGGACTCTTGCCTCCTTTCCTTTCAGCAGCTCTGCCAACTGACTTTGAAAACCCAATAATCTCACTTAGTAATTGGCACAGAAAGATATTGTTAAGCCATCTCTCCTGCTGAGGTGTCCAAGCTTACCCTCTGGCACGGGGAAGCCCTTGTGCCCATGGATGTTTCCCAACTTACTTCTGGTATTCATAGAATCACAGAAAGCTTTGGGCTGGAAGAGTCTTTTCAAAGTCATCTAGTTGAACCCCCCTGGAGTTAGCAGGGACATCTACAACTGGATCAGGTTGCTTAGAACCCCACCCAACCTGGAATGCTTCAGGGGATGAGGCTTTTAGCACCTCTCTGGGCAACTGGTGCATTGTCTTCCTACCATCAAGGGAATAAATTTCTCCCTATCTAGTCTCTCTCTCCCTCTTTTAGTTTAAAACCATCACCCCTTGTCATGTCACAACAGGCCCTGCTAGAATGTCTGTCCCCATCTTTTTTGTCGACCTCTTCAAGTAGTGAAAGGCCACCAGAAGGTGTCCCTAGAGGATTCACTTCTCCAGGCTGAACACCTGACTCTCTCAGCCTCTTCTCACAGCAGAGAGGTTGCAGCCCTCATTCCATTTTTGTGACATTCTCTGGCCCTGTTCCAACAGGCCCATGTCTCTCCTGTGCTGGGGAGTCCAGAGATGGACCACTGCAGGTTGGGTCTCAACAGAGCAGAGCAGAAGGGCAGAATTTCTTCCCTTCACCTGCTACCCACACTGCTTTGGATGCAGCCCAGGAGATGACTGGTTCTGGGCTGTGTTCGCATTGCCAGATCATATCTCTTTCCCACTTTCCACATGGCTCCTTGGAAACCTGGACCTGTTTTCTCATTATTTTCATCTCTTGAGTTGAAAATGCAACTACACATTAAAAATATTTTAATTTGTTGGCATGATTTGGGTGGTGTCGCTCCCCAGCCAGTGCTGTTCAATATAAACATCACCTCCACCATACTGGGAGGTGTTTAAAAGCCATGTAGATGTGGTGCTTGGAGATGTGATTTAGTGGTGGAGCTGGCAGTGCTGGATTATTTGTTGGGCTTGATGATCTTAAAGGTCTTATCCAGCCTAAATGATTCTATGATTCTGTGCAAATCTACAGAAACATCACAGCTTTTCTAGCTCGCTGATGTGCTGAAAAGACCAACATCAATATCAATGCTCACCTGAAATTCAACACAGCTGAGCCACAGAATCAAAGAGTTGTTTTAGTTGGACAAGATCTCCAAGACCATCAAGTGCAACTGTCAAGCTAAGACTGTCATGGCCATTAAACCATGTCCCAAAGTGCCATGTCCACATGTTTCTTCAACACCTCTGGGGATGGTGACTCCACTACCTCCCTGCACAGCCTATTCCAATGCCTGACCACTCTCTCTGCAAAGACATTTTTCCTAATCTCCAACCTAGAATTCGCCTGGGACAATTTCAGCCCACTTCCTCTTGTCATGTCACCTGATACTAGGGAAAAGAGACTGACCCCAACCTCACTACAACCTCCTTTCGTGTAACTGTAGAGAACAATGAGGTCTCCCCTCAGCCTCCTCCTCTCCAGGCTGAACAATCCCAGGTCCCTGAGCCATTCCTCTCTTGTGCTCTAGACCCTTCACCAGCTTTGTTGCCCTTGTCTGAACATGCTCCACAACTCGGTGTGCTTCTTGTACTGATGTCACGGGCAATGAAACACTGTGGGGATCCAGAAAGGAAATGTAGCAAGAGGATAAATGTTCTTTATGTAAGACTTGTGAAGATGGCTTTTGCTCAGTAAACAAGGGATTAATAAACCCATCTATACTCTTAGTGATAACAGCTGGGGAGTGATAGCTTCTCAGGCAATGGAAGCGTACTACAAGCTTGTGGAATAGGAAGCCAGTACAGAGTTCAATTATTGGATGAAATGTGGTATATAGCTCACAAATCTTTATGTTCAGACTTAAATTGTCCTCAGGGCAGCTGCTTTCTTTCAGATATATAAAGTACTTGAACATCCAAGGTTTGGTCGTTTTTTATGGATGCCCAGCCCTTAACAGCTTCCAGTCACATAGTCTCAGAGAAAATTCCATTATCTGGTTACTTCAGAGAAAAAATAAAACCAGGTTATAAAGCAGATAGTATTTAACATCCTGTTCTAAAGTTGATAATTCACTTGAGAGCAAAGTGATTTTACTGTGGCTACTTATATGGCCGTTTTGTTCTCCCTGAATTAAGATTTGTGTTGTATTTACAGTTTTTTGCAAGCTTTCATATAATTCACAGCCCTTGAAGCTATCCTTTCTCCTCTATGGCTTCCTGGATTAATGGCTCCTGACTTCTCTCGTTCCTCGTTATCTGGATGATATTAGCACATGAGGTTTAAATTACCTTTTTATTGTTTTTTTTTTCCTTGTGTAATAGATGTGCACTTGAAATTAATTTTCCTTTAAAAGAAATGTCACTGATGTTCAGAAGAGGGTGGGAGATATACCAGGGCTGGTTTTGTCATTGCCAGAAAAGCCTTGATCCAATAGAAGCTATGGAAACCAAAATATGGTAGGAAAAAAAAAAAAAAAGAGTATGTGGACACCTGCTAAAGAGCTATAGAAGCCTGATGACATTAAAACAAAATGTAGAGTGATCTACTTACCCACCAAGCCTATATTCACTGTGGGTATGCCTGCATTATAGCATTGTGATAGCAACGCTGAAGGGAAACACTTCCAGTTATAGTCTGCATGTTCAGATCTTTCCCCCAAAAGTTATTAACTACTAAGCTGAAATTGATCAGAACCCTTCTCAACCCTAACAATCAAATTTTGTCTTAATGTTAATGCGGCACAGTTCCACTGAGCTACCTTTGAGTTACCCAAGGCAAGGTCTAGGACTTTTAAGCACTAAACATACTTGCAGTGCTCTTTAAAGGTTGTATCACTCTGAAATAGATGAATTTATTAACTTTAGTCCAGCTGTGGGCTGAAGTTTCTGTCTGCAGTATCTCCCTACACAGTTGTCCTGCTGAGCTGAGAAGACATGAAGGATCAGCTATTTGGAGCCTTTTAAACATGGTTTGGAGAGCCAAATGCCAATTTCTCCATTCATTCTCTCTCCCTTTTTTCCCCCCCTTAAAAAGCCAGTTGAAACTGAATGCTTTCTGCTCATCTTAACCCTAATTCTTTGGGAAGCTTAATGCTTTTTGGACAACTTTCTCACCTCTTTCCTCTCCTTGTTCTGCTGTTTAAGTACAAATTTGTGTCAGTTTGGTGTCCCCTGGAGCATTAGTCCCAGCATGAATTCCCAGCCTAAATCCTAGAGAATAACAGCTTTCTGGAAGGTCAGGATGGGCCTGGAGGTACCTTGGGACTGGCTGAGTCCTTTCCAATAACATTTATGTCTTTGGGTATATAGCCAAATGATGAACTGGAGGGAGTGGAATGGCTCACAGAATTCCCTGGAAAGAGACTTTGTGGATATAATTTTATGGGTCATAACTTGTGTGTAGCTCTGCCATCCAAGTATAGGAGACATTACCGGATGGCCTGTGTGAACAGGGGACTCCTGGCTTTCTGGGGGAAGTAATTTAGTTTTATTTCTTTATTTTAATTCCTTCCACTCCTCTTCAACGCTTTTCCTCAGGACATTTCCAACTCTGATTGCAGTATGCACCTCCTTGAAGTTAATACATGACAAAAATGTTTATTCCTCAAGCAATGTTTTACAGTTTGGGACATAGCCTTTGCAGTATTTGAAGCACTCTTCTCTGTGAATCTCAATTTTCAGGACTTGACCTGTGAAAAATGCAAGTTTTGCCCTCTTACCCCCAGAAAAGGAAGGTTCTACCACAATGATCACCACCACATTATCACCTCCTTCACAAAAAGGCTGAATTTTGTCCCCATTTCTGGGGGTTTACTGTTGCTGTGTTTCTCTCTGGTTTTTGCCTGCTCTCTCCTCTCCCTTGCTCTCCTCCTTTTTGCTTGATTTTCTTCTTCCCTTTTCTTCTCTTGTTTGGCCACTTCTAGCATCATTTTAGGGCTCAGATATTCAAATGTCAGTCAGTCTTGATATTCCATTCTCCTACCCCAGACTTGCAGGCGCCACTCCTTACCTCTTCTGTGTGAGGAGAGTGAAATGAATATGCAAGAGGAGATATCCAGATGAAATAAAGAATCAGACAGATCATAAAATCCAACCAAAAATTCAGAAGTTATACAAAGATGGATTCCCCAAACCCAACCCAGCATATCAGAAGTCTGTGATTGTAGAATCATAGAATGCTTTGTGTTGGAAGGGACCATTGAAGGTCATCTAGTCCAACCTCCCTGCACTGAGCAGGGGCATTTTTTACTAGATCAGGATGCTCAGAGCCCTGTCCAACCTGACCTGGGATATATCCAAGGATGGGGCTTCTACTACCTTTCTGGGCAACCTTTGCCAGTGTTTCAACACCCTCATGATAACTGAGTTTTCCTTCTATCTAGCTTAAATCTCCCTTTTTTTAGTGTAAACTCACCACCCCTTGTCCTGTTGCAAGAGGCCCTGCTAAGAAGATGCCCTTCCTGTGAATAACCTATGAATAATCATCCCCTATGTCCCAGCCAAAAAAAAGGTTGTAATCATAAATGCTAAATCAGCAAATGCAGCTCTTAATGTGGCTTGATGCAGACTTTTTCAAACAGAAATCTTCATGCAAGGTTAGAGAAGATGCAGGAAAATGCCACCTGGTCTGTGATGTAGTGAAAAGTGGTGTGTGAAGCAGTACACACAGTTGTAGGAAGCTGCAGCAACTGGAAATCTCATCTAGACAAAACTGTTACAGAAACCAAATGTGGTAGAGTACAAGGAGACAGTAGAAGAGTTGCTATCAGCTTGAAATCAAGAATGGATGCCTTTCTAAACTATAAACTATAATCCAACCACAAGTTATTTGTTCAATATAAGAATTCTTATGTGTCCTACATCGTGCAGGAAGTCAGAGTTATTACTTCCCTTCCTGGCCCTGGAAATTATGAGGCAGATCCTGGTCTGAAATCAATTCTGAAACATCAATACATGCAGGATCTGAGCTAACAAATATATTTTTACAACGAGGAATGTTCCAGATCGTTTTGACTGGAGACAGCATTCACAGCCCAAACAGATGTGTAATTAGTGTGTTTGAAAAATCTGTGCATGAGACAGATTTGTTCTTATTGTTGCTGATGATTTGTAGCCATTTTTTATTCATTTTAAATACCATGACTGATTACTGGTACTTTATTAATGTAATAATTAAATAATACAGGCTGGAGAAGGTCTACAATATCCATAGTGCACTAGCAGAATGTGGTACTCCAGCAGTTCCCTAGGTCAAATATCTGTTGGTGCACCAGGAATTTGTTGTCTGTTTTCAGTTAGAATTGAAATTGTTCTTCTGAGTTTAATTGCTTCAGTAGTGTAAAAAGTTGGGATTTTTTTAATTGTTTGTTGTTTTTTTTTTAATTTCAGCTTAGAACTTTATAAGAGAGACACAAAAGATGAAAGTGCATCTCCCAGAAAAGTGATTTGCAGGTTATGCAGGAAATTTGCTGGAAAGGCAAGTTTATAGAGTAGGAACTGGACACAGAGCTATGACCTTTATTTTAGAAGTGTTTTTCACTCTGTTGTTTCAGAGCATTCCTCAGTCAGAGATTCACATTCCTCTCAGGCTTTTTTAGATTTCTATTCCCACCCCCACCCCCCCAAAGTATTTCTGCTGTGTTTTGGGTTTTTTTTCATGAAATTCATTTTTCAGAATGCTGATGAGGATTTTGTAAAACAATTTTGCTTCTTCACAAGAATAAGATAAATCCATTGCATCTTGCAAACCTCCAGTTGTTTTTGATTTTGTGTTCAGTCTTGTGAAAAGCAAAATATTTCTGTTAGTAAAGGCTCTCTCGTTATTTATTTATCTTCTACACCCATACTTCTCTTGTTTGGCATGTGGTTTCACAGATTCATGGATTGCATTGGGTTGGAAGGGACCCTGAAAGGTCATTGTATCCAACTCCGCTGTAGTGAGCAGGGACACCTCCAACTAGATCAGGCTGCCCAGGGCTGCATTGAGCCTGATTGTGAATATCTCCTGGGACAAGGCCTGAACAACATCCTCAGGAAACCAGTTCCAGTATTTTATCACTGTTACTGTAAAGAACATCCTCCTTGTGTCCAGCCTTAATCTACCCTGCTCCAGTTTCAAACCATTGTCCCTCATCCTATCACTACAAACCTTTCTAAACAGTCCTTCCCCAGCCTTACTGTAGGTCCACTTCAGATATTGAAATGCAGCTATAAGGTCTCCTTAGAGCTTTCTCCTCTCCAGGATGAGCAGCCCTAATTCTTTCAGCCTGTCTCCATAGGAGAGGTGCTCCAGGCTTCTGATTGTCTTGGTGGCCCTCCTCTGGACCTGCTCCAGCAGGTGCATGTCTCCACTTAGGACTCACTCTGACTTCATTGATGGCATATATGTATGTTGGCTAAGATGAAGTCGCACTAAAAAGGCCAGTGAAGCTGGTGAAGGTGTAGAGGACAGGTCTTCTGGGGAGCAGCAGAGGGAACTGTGGCTGTTTAGTCTGGAGAAGAGGAGGCTGAGGGAAGACCACCTTGTTCTCTGCAACTCCCTGAAAGGAGGTTGTGAGATGGGTATTGGTATCTTCACCCTAGTAGAAAATAATAGGGCAAGAGGAAACGGCCTCAAGTTTCACCATGGGAGGTGTAGGCTGGATATTAGAAGAAACTTTTTCACTGAAAGGGTTCTCAAACACTGGAACAGGCTCCCCAGGGAGGTGGTTGAATCCCTGTCCCTGGAGGTGTTTGAAAGTTACAGAGATGTGGTGCTGAGAGACATGGTTTAACACCAGACTTGATAGAGAGCTAATGGTTGGACACAATGATCTTAAACTTCTTTTCCAACCAAAATGCTTCTACAATTCTGAGATCAGAGTTGGTCACCAATACAGCTGATTGCAATCAGAACATAAAGAGATCTTTGTGGACTGGAGTATGCAGAACTAAATAATGCCCTGGTACAGGTTGCTAACTATAAATGCTTATATGCTTCATTCCTGTGCCTTTAAAAGCTTTGAGTAAGAGAAGGTGACTCTGAGCCTCTGAAAAATGCTCTGCACCAGCATTTCTCACTGATGATAATGACAAAGCATAAATATTGAATGAAGAGCAACTTGGATCCTTATTTGAGGCCAGAACAGATGGAGTGATCATTCCCAAGCCGTGCATTTTGAATTTCATAGATGGGGAATGCTGTGTTGAGTACCTTTGTGACTAAGTCTCAAAACCCAAGGAGAATTCAGAAATGAGGAACAGCTCCTCTAGATTCATGACTGATGAGACAAAGTGAAATGGATCAAATAAATACAGTGCTGCTCAGGTGGCAACTAAGAGGGGAGTGATACATCATAACTTAGATCTATTTGGTGAATGCAGGACCAGAAGGGAGTGGAAGTAAGTCCAATAGTAAAACATATGGAAAATTTGAAGAAAGCAAATGAAACTCAAAGAATGAGAATTCATGTGAAACATAATAGAATTTCCTTACTGGTAGGATTATGTGGAATGTTAGTTTGGGTGTGTTTTTTCAGTAGAGATAAAAGTGAAATGTGATTTTTTGTGACATTATAATTCTATTGTAAAACATATAGGAATGGAATATGTGATAGGAAGATCAGATCTGCTTGGCAAAAGGGTTTAAGGACCTTCAGGAACTTTCCCTCATTTCTGCAGGAAATATTCATTACTCACTGTCAATGGAAAGACTTCTCAGCTTCAGCAAGAATCGAATTTCACCGTGACTCTGTTATTTGTATGAAACAGAAATAGGGGGCTTTGTACTGTGCTTCCATAGGAAAGCTTAACATGAACCAGAGATAGAGAGACATATTGTGAAATAGAAGTAGGAGATGAAACTAAAAGGAACTCAAGAGCCCTAATCATCGATGGGCAGAAAATTACAGGTCAGTTGGCAGAGAGGAAAGCAAACAAAACAAGATGTTCCCCTATGCTGATAGAAATATGAGCACAATACAACACAGTGTCAATTGCACTCAGATAGAGCCAAACTGTAACACCAGCTCTGAATGTGCTTGGATGCTATGGGAGTTTGAATCTGGGTCAGCTCCAAACACAGCTCTGTCAGTTTCTTGAAGTTACATCAATGTGTTTCAAATGCAGGATTTTTTTTCTTTTTGTTCTACTTTCCAACCTTGGATCCACCCAAAACCTCTTAGAAGTCTTAAAGTTTATTGTCTTTGGCTCGTGTTGACAATCAGAATGAGAAGTTAGTGCTGATAAATTGTTTAATAAAATGCTGTAGAGCCCTGGTTCTGGCAGTTAAAGGTGGTATACACAATCCATAACCCCCCAGCGAATGAACAGGTATAACCTCTCCTTTTCTGTATTCATTTCACTTTACAGCATCCAAAGGGCAGATTTCAGGGAGCACATCTCTGTTGAGTCCCATTCTTTGTGTTCATTCATTCTTCCACATTAGGACAATTTCTCATCTAGGATGAGAGAAAAGGCCTCAAGTTGCACCAGGCAAGGTTTAGATTGGATATTAGAAGAAATTTTATTAAAGAAAGGGTTCTCCAACACTGGAGCAGGCTCCCCAGGGAGGGGGTTGAAACTCTATCCCTGGAGGTGTTTAAAAGAGGCAGAGATGTGGTGCTGAGGGACAGGGTTTAGCACCAGACTTGGGTCGAGTTAGATAATGGTTGGACTCAATGATCTTGAAAATCTTTTCCAACCAAAACAAACCTATGATTCTGTGTTGGATCTTGAGAGGTAAAGGAAGGAATCTGTTAGACATTTACTATTTACAATTAAATCCCTGAGCAGAAAAAAAAAAACCACAACATTTTTACTTCTTTTTTTTTTTTTAAATGCCATAGAATCATAGAGTGGTTTGGGTTGGGAAGGATCTTTAAAGGTCATCTAGCCCAACATCATTATGTGTCTTACTCTTTCAGAGTAGCAATAGTTTGGGATTTTTTTGTTCTATCAAGAAATGTTTCTCCTCAAATGTCTCTCAGAATCAAGTCTGTTTCTTGTAAAAATGAAAACTGATGCTCCTATGGAAGGGAAATCTTTGTCAACAGAACAAAACTGTTTATAGCAAATCAACTGACATATGGTACTGCTAATTCTATGTCCTGCCTGTGGAACTCTGCAGAATATTTTACAGTGAATAAAAAGGCAGATAAATTATGATTTCCTACTAACATCTTATGTTTAAAATGTTGAGGATTTTTTTTGGTGTATGTGTTCTTAAGTGTTTTCCTCCAACATCTTAAATTTAAAATGTTGAGAATTTCTTTGTGCGTGTTCTTAAGTGTTTCCCTCCAACAAAAGTTTCTTACTTGATGGAAATATTGGAAGATCCCATTTTTTTTCATTAATAGTATCATAGTATCAGTCAGAGTTGGAAGGGACCACAAGAATCATCTAGTTCAAGCCCCCCTGCTATGAGCAGGGACACCTCACACTAGATCAGGCTGGCCAGAGCCTCATCCAGCCTGCTCTTAAACACCTCCAGGGATGGGGCCTCAACCACCTCCCTGGACAACCCATTTCAGGGCTTCACCACTCTCCTAGTGAAGAACTTCCTCCTCACCTCCAGCGTGAATCTCCCCACCTCCAGCTTTGTTCCATTCCCCCTAGTCCTATCACTACCTGAGATCCTGAGAAGTCCCTCCCCAGCCTTCTTGTAGGCCCCCTTCAGATACTGGAAGGCCACAATAAGGTCACCTCGGAGCCTTCTCTTCTCCAGACTGAACAGCCCCAAGTCAATAGTCAATAATAGTCAAACATCTCATGTCATTGATATTAATACTGTGACTATATTAATACTGATTAGGGAATTGCTTTTTCTCTGTTTTATTTTTCTCAGATCATGCAGAACAATTGTCTTTCTGAATGTTTTCTCTCCACAACAGCTATCGATTCAGTGGAACTCTGTATGTTTATAAACATTTGCATAATTAGATAACAATTTAGTAAGATTATTAGCTTTCTAAAAATAGAAAATAAAATCAGTAAGCTGTTCAGTGTGGCCAGGAGATGTTCTTTACAGCTCTGTCCTGGCAGAGTGAGTGGAATGGTGCTGTGTGTCAGTTCACTGAATCACTCTGAAATGTCACGTTGCTGTGATTTGCCAAATGGCTTTGCAGCCAGGCTTTTTCATGCCCTTTTTCTGTAGCTCTGAGCCTACAGGGTGCAGGGCATTTAAAGGTTTCATGAAGATTGTAGGTGCAATAATATTATACTCTGTATTGTTGGATTGTGGGGTTTGGGGAACTTTTTTGGTTTGTTTATTTTTTCTTTTTTAAATGTTGGAAATCAAGTGAATAAAACATTCCAACAGGGTACAGGTCATTTATTTAGAACCACAGAATCACAGAATAGTTTGGGTTGGAAGGGACCTCCAAAGGTCATCTAGTCCAACTCCTGTCCAGTAAGCAGGGACATCCTCCACTAGATTAGGTTGCTCAGAGCCCCATGAAGCCTGACCTTGAATATCTGCAGGGATGGGGACTTAGCTAGCTCCTTGGGCAACCTGTTCCAGTGTTCCACCACCCTCATGGCAAAGAAGTTGTTCCTGACATCCATTTTAAATCTACTCTTCTCTAATTTCAAACTATTGCCCCGCATCCTATCCCTGCAGGCCCTTGTAAACAGTTCCTCTCCACCCTTCTTGTAGGCCCCCTTCAGGTACTGGAAGGCCATTATTAGGTTTTCCTGGAGCCTTCTCTTTTCCAGGCTGAACAACCCCAACTCCCTTATATAAAAGGTTCCATGCTGGAGGTGGTAGATGTGATAATACACTCACATTTCTTTGTTCTTTTTATGTTGGACATCAAGTGAATAAAACATTCATTTTCACTAAATATGTGGAATGAACATATTCACTGCATTTTAGATGACTGGTTTTGAACAAAGCAATTGGTATTATAGGTAAACAAGAATTACTCCCAAAAATGGTTTTAAATGTTGTAAGATTTGGTGTTTATTCTTTTTGTGTTTTGTTGTTGTTGTTGTTGTTTTTTCATATCCACAGGTTGTTTGGTGTCACTTCTCTTACTCAGACAAACTGCTCAAGCACTTGGATGATCATCAAGAATCAGGAGCTACATTGGTATCATCATGCCAATCCGATCTTACTGCTGGTGATGTACTACACCCTCGCAACTCTCATCCGTCTCTGGCTGCAGGAGCCCATTGTAAGAGTCCCCTTTTCTCTGTTTTAGCACTAATGGCTGATGACTGTGAGACTGGGCAGTGCAGATCCTTCCTAACAGAGATGCAAACATTTGGGAAAGTTAGGGGATATAGACAGCAAGTGCAAGCTGGTACCTTGAATTCAGATCTTGTGATGGTTTATCCCATAATACTCCACTCTCACCAGTACTTTCACTTTTTGAAGCTAGCATGACTGCAGCGTGGTGTGAATAACAGCAGCAGATTCAACTCAACCCAAGACAGAGCTTCAGGAAAATGATCTTGCAGGGGCTATGTAGTTATACATCTTAAAATCAGCAGGACTGTTAATGTAGTGAATGCAATGGCAGAGCATTAATGTTTACTCTGATTTGGAAAGCCAGTATTGATATGAAGTAGTGCAGGTACTATTGAATTGACAGGTTTTGTCTAGCAGGACTGAAGCCAGATACAGGCACAGGATACTATAAGGCAAGACAGAGATATGCCATTTTATCACAGACAGAAAAAACTTTTTCTTAAAACCTTTCCTTTTGAATCTCTGCCTGAGTGAAAATCCCAGTTTTCATTTAAGTGCAAGAGACAAAAAGTAATTTTTTTACTTCTGGTTTGAGAGGCTCACAGAGCACTGGAATAGGCTCTCCAGAGAGGTTGTGGATGTGTTCCTGTGTGACCTGCACTAGATTCTACGGTCCTGTTTTGGCAGGGGGGTTGGACTCAGTGATCTCCAGAGGTCCTCTCCAACCCCTAACATCCTTGGATCCTGTGATCCTGTGATATATATTTTTAAATATTTTAAAAGCTTAGAAACTGGAACTATACAAAGGATGATCCTAAATGTTACTAATTTTCGTCTCCTGGTGCTCTGAGGCTTGATGTTGCATTTTAGAGTTCAGATTTAGCAGTACTGTAAACCACAATGAAAAGAATCATGGCTGAGCTGTGAATTGGTGAAGTTCATAGCAGCAAGTCAAAATCATAGAATCATCGAACTGTCAGGGTTGGAAGGGACCTCGAGGATCATCTAGTTCCAAACCCCGTGCCATGGGCAGGGGCACCTCACACTAGCTCAGGTTGCTCACAGCCACATCCAGCCTGGCCTTGAAAACCTCCAGGGATGAGGCTTCTACCACCTCTTTGGGCAACATATTCCAGTGTCTCACCACCCTCATGGGGAAGAACTTCTTCCTAACAGCCAATCTGAATCTACCCACTTCCAGTTTTGCTCTATTCCTCCTAGTCCTATCACTACCTGACACCCTAAACAGTCCCTTACCAGCTTTCTCGTAAGCCCCCTTCAGATACTAGAAGGCCACAACAAGGTCTTCTCGGAGCCTTCTCTTCTCCAGACTGAACAACCCCAACTCTCTCAGTCTGTCCTCACAGGAGAGGTGCTCCAGCTCTCTGCTCACCCTTGTGGCCCTTCTCTGGTCACATTCCAGATGTTCCAAAATGTTGGGGGTTTTCTTATTTTAAGGGTGTTTCTTCATAGAATGGGTAATGTAACAGTTTAACATTGAAAAAATGCAGCAAAACACATCACCTCTGCACAAAGATATCTGATATTTGGGGGTTACATATATTGGGCTTCAGAGTAAAAGATGAATGCTGCCTGAATGCTGCCAGAACTGTCAGCTTGAGTTATTAAACTGATTATGTTAAAACTATGCTATAAAACCAGCAGATAAAATTGTGTCTTAAGTTTCCAGAAAGGTTTTCTGAAGTCACAGTACTGTGTTCTGGTGCTCTCTGGCATTGGGTTATTTTGGGGGGGTTCCCTTTTATTTTTAATCTTTCTCTTTTTTTTTTTTTAACCTTTTTTCTCTTTTTTTTCTGTCTTTTTCCACTTTCTTCTTTCATTATCTTTTTTCTTTTCCTCCTTTGTTTTGTCTTTTTCCCTTTTATCTCCCTAATTTTCTTCTTTTTTTCTCTTTTCCCTCTTTTCCCTTCTTGCTCTTTATTTTTCTTCCTTTTTCTTTTTTCTCTTTTTTCCTTTTTCTTTTCCCTGTCTTTTCTCCTTTTTTTTCCTTTTTGCTCCTTTTTCCTCTTCCTATTCCTCTTTTTCCCCTTTTTAAAAACATTTCTTCCTTTTTTTGCTTTGGTTTTTTTTTTCCTTTTTTTCCCTTTTCTTTTTTTCCTTTTTTGTATTTTTCAGATGTAGTTCTAGCATTGAGGCTGTAACTATAACTTCACATCTCACAAACTTCATAGTAAAATCATGAGAACTACTCACAGAGGAGTCAACACATATGAGATGCAGTTAGTGGGAGCTGTGTGATCTTAGCATCTCTGGGAATTCATTTCCAGTACCCAGGTTGTTTTCATCTAGTTTTCACCATTCTGAAGTTTGTTACTGTACTTGTTCAGTGATGAAAAATGAGCTTATTTGCCTCGAGAGAGAAGGGATCCTGCAAGTACCTCCAGGGACTAGAAAGGAACTAGAGTGGACTTGCCTGCACTTGTGTTGTCTAAGATGAATATTCCCATAAGACACTACAATCAGTCTCTGAGAATTGGAAACAAGTCAAATCAGAGATGCTTTCTAAGCAATTGAACTTGAGTAACTATTACATTAATTTAAGAGGAGCTGGTGTCTCACAAACCCATGGCTACATGAGAGGCAATAGGAAGTTTGGGCACTCCCATGGGCACTTCAGATGCCAGAAGCATGATGCTTCCTTCCAAAGATAAATGGACACTTAAAAAAGAGAGCATTGTGAAGAAAATGATACCCATACATTAATTCTTTTTTTTGATGCACAGGATGTAGTGCTGCAAGTATTTGTCATTAGGAAGAGGTGCTGAGATTTGCAAGAGTCACCACATTTTACACACTTCCTCTTTATGGTCTGTTTTTGTCTCTAAGCATTTTGGTTTTCCTTTAGAGGTGCCATAGACCAGGAATTATTCTTTCTTTTCCTAGCTTTCTCCTGGTAGACTCTGTTCTCGATTATTTAACCCCAGAAATAATTGTATTTCAGCTTTCACTGATTTACTTTTATTTTTGACTTGGGATTTTGTGGTGCATTTAATTAATTATGGAACTAAGTACATAACCTACCTTTCAAATCCCCAGAGACCTCAAAGTAGGATCTCGCCACTAGCCTACCCATTGTTGGGTGGATGTCAAAGACAGTATTCTGTGTGCTGCTCAGCTTAAAGCAGTTGTCCTCTGCCTCCTGATGTCATCTGCAGTAAAAGGTGGCTCATTTCAGAAACTTTATTCAAAAGAATCTCTTTAACAAAACCTGTTTTGAACAAAATGTGCATGAAAGATTACACATAAGGAAATACTGAGTCTAAAAAGATATACTTAAGCTACATAGAATATTGGTAGAGCAGATGCTAAAATCAGAGTAAGAAGTGTAGGTCTCTCTAGATCATATGACCTGATGTGTTTGCCTTCTTGTGTGAATTGCATCTTTTGGAGGTTCACAGATTGCATTGGGTTGGAAGGGATGTTCAAAGGTCATCTTGTGCACCCCCCCCTGCATTCAGCAGGGAGACTTCCAACTAGATCAGGGTGCCCAGGGCCACACAGAGTCTGATCATGAATATCTCCAGAGACAAGACTTAACCACATCCCTGGGCAATCTGTTCCAGTATTTTACCGCTCTCATTGTAAAGAACTTCCTCCTTATGTCCAACCTTAATCTACCCTGCTCCAGTTTCAAGCCATTGCCCCTCATCCTGTCACTACAAGCCCTTCTAAACATTCCTTCCCTAGCCTTCCCGTGGGTCCTCTTCAGATGCTGAAATGTAGCTCTAAGGTCACCCTGAAGCTTTCTCTTCTCCAGGATGAGCAGCCACAATTCTTTCAGCCTGTCTCCATAGGAGAGGTGCTCCAAGCCTCTGATCATCTTTGTGGCCCTCCGCTGAATCCACTCCAGCAGGTCTGTGTCTCTGGCATTGGGGGCCTCATTGCGAGACACAATACTCCAGGTGAGGTCTCACCAGGGCAGAGAAGAGTTTAAAAACTCAGCTCTTGGAGTCTTCCTGTTGGCAGAATTCCTGCTGGTTTGCAGCAGGAGTTGTCTCTGAGAGAGAAGCTTCTGAGGGTGTCTCAGAATACTGCTGAACAATCTTAAAAGAACAATGCCCGCTTCAAATCTTGAGTTTCAGGGGGAAGGGTTTTTGTCTGCGTGCCACAGTCTGTCAAAATATGGTGCCTATGAGATTTCAGTGTACAGTCTCTGTGTGGGATTCTGTATGGATCTCACTCATGCTAAAAAAGTCTTTGGCTGTCAGTGGAAGTTTTAATTTAATTTTATTTTATTTTAAGTTTTGGGTCCTGATTTGTTCTAATATTGAGGTTTGTGAAATTCTACCTCTGCATATAAGAAGAGGCATCTGTTTCTGGAGGGTTTAGCTCACAGTTGTAACTGCTAGTGCTGAATCCATGAATAGAGTCCATTCTTTCAGTGAGTGGTAGAGGTATAGTACAGAAGTCAACAGAGTAACAGCAGTTTAATTTAGAGCCCTCTTACAGAATGTTTTCAATTGTTTGAACTGAGGCATTTAAAAGCTGCTCAGGTAGATATAGAGCTACAGACTGGGAGACAAGTGGCTGGAGAGTGGCCTGGCGGAGAGTAGTCTGGCAGAGAGGGACCTGGGAGTGCTGGTTGACAACCGGCTGAACATGAGCCAGCAGTGTGCCCAGGTGACATGGAAAGCCAACGGCATCTTGATTTGTACCAGGAATGGTATGACCAGCAGGACTAGGGATGTAATTCTGCTCCTGTACTTGGCACTGGTGAGGCCTCACCTCAAGTACTGTGTGCAGTTCTGGGCTCCTCACTCAGGAAGGATATTGAGGTGCTGGAGTGGGTCCAGAGGAGAGCAATGAGACTGGGGAAGGGACTGGAGGGAAAGTCTTAAGATGAGAGGCTGAGGGACCAGGGATTGTTTAACCTGGGAAAGGGGAGACTCGGGGGGACCTTATCACACTCTACAACTACCTGAAGGGAAGTTTTAGTAAGGTGGGGGAAGACCCAGGTAACTTGTGACAAGACGAGAGGGCATGGCCTGAAGCTGCTCCAGGGGAGGTTTAGGTTGAAGGTTCGGAAGCACTTCCTGATGGAAAGGGTAATTGGACACTGGAATGGACTGCCCAGGGAGGTGATGAAGTCACCCTCCCTGGAGGTGTTTAAGGAAAGATTGGATGTGGAACTTAGTGACATGGTCTGGCCAATGTGATGGTGTTAGGTCCTAGGCTGGACTTGATGATCTCAGCCTCAATAATTCTGTCATTCTGTGATTTTGTGAATCTGTAGAGGAAAAACTGGAAGAAGCAGTGTCAGGGGTGACTATGCTTGACACCATTTGGTTTAGCAGCAATTCAAGATTTATCAACAACAACAACCAAAAAAAAAAAAAAGTCAAAGTTTGATTTTGGCAGCACTGAATGTGGCAAGTGGTTTAGTAAACCAGCAATTTAATTGCAGGTCAAGGATGACAAGGTCCACGCTCACTTACCTGCAAAGCATCTCCAACCAAAGCACACGTATATGCATAAACGCAGAGCATGCAGAAACAGAAGTATCTGGCTATTGAGATGTGTAGATGTCCACACCTGGAAAAGCAAAATGTAAAATCAATCACTCAGACATGTAGAAAGGTGGGTAAAAGAGGGTAGACTCTAGCCAAAATTTCCCTCTTTGAGTTTAGAGTAAATACAATACAGCAGCATTTCTCAGTGTGTGGGAGTTGAGTCTTGAGTAGGTGGTCTCACCCAGGCCTTGTGTCTACTTTGTTGGAAGATGGTCCTGAGAGGCATCCCAGCTCCAGGAAGATGCTGGATGCAGCCTGCTGAGATCCAGGAATGCTCCAAAGGCCTTATTTTTGAAGACTATTTGTAGAGACTAAGATAATTGGCTTTTGTCAGGTCCTTTTTCATTTCAGCCTAACTTGAGTGTTTCAATACTCTGGTCTGTCTAGAGCTTGAGGGTCATGGGGTTTTTCCATCAGTTGTGCATGTCCAGACCTTACTGGACCTCGGGCTTCTGCTATCCCGTCTCTGGGCCACGACCCAAGTACAAGTGGATGGGGTTGTACACAAGATGATTAAGTGATCATCCAAGACAGTAAGGAGGGGAATAGGAGTCAGACAGCCAAGAGAGTGCCTCAGTGCTGTGGTCCACTGCAGGAGGTTATCATCCCCAGAAAATAGGGAAAGCAGGAGCCAGATATATTACTAAGGGAATGCCTTAATGCTCTGGAGCACTGCCTTTCACAATCTGTACTTTCCCAGTGGATTGCTGTGTGGCCCAGGGTGAGGAGTCACAACCTGTACCAAGCAGCCCATGAGTGTGGTGGAACTGTACCACCACAATTAGACAAGTCAAAGGACTCTCACAAGTTGTAAGCATGTGACTAGTACTGTGTTTTCTGACTTCTGAGAAAGACCAAACAAGCTTTCCCACCCTTCCCTACGCTGTCATAGGTTAAAAATGTGTCTAAAATCACTGTCTACATCTTAGGTCTTTTGGTATTATTTTGATCACCCTGGTGCCCAACTAAATGCTGTTAATAAACAGCTCTCTATGGTCCACATTAATATTAAAGTTTCAAATGGCAGTGACAAATATTTTAAACAGAGAAGCAGTTTATTTCCTCTTACAGTTTGGCTAGGAATGCTCTTTCACAATCAAATGTAAATACCCAATCATATGTGAATTGTGCTACCATTGCCCCTGAGAAGCAAACCTAAATTAATAACCATTGTTTATCTAAGTCAAGACTTTAAAAAATAGGACCTTACTGTTAGGATTGGAATGGAGAGTTTCAAAACCAGATAGGATGTTTGGATGTCTTGTTCCCATGGGTATCATTGCAGATCTCTGCCCAACATCCTGATTTATTCTTAATCATATCAGCTGATTTTGCATAAGCAAGGAGAACACTTACCACTGGCTAGTTCCCATTAATAGCCTAATTTGGGAGCCTGACTTTGAAACACCTCGAGTTCAGATGAAAACTAGCTTTTACACCATGCATGAGGGATCTCTTTGCTGGCAGCAGATAGAGTTTAAGTTAAACATAAGTGTCAGGGCAGATGGGTATTTCTGTTGCAACCCAAAAGTCAGTATTGTAAGACTTCTTCTGAAACAGCAATACAAGCATCTGCTAAGTAGAAAGGACAGAATGGTCAGGAGGAAAAGTTTCAGTCCCTACAAACAGGGTATTCATGCTGAAATAAAATATGACAATCAGTGGACTTGACCAGTTGTTTATGGAGAGAATCACAGAACACTTCTCAAGCTGCTATGTGACCTGTATTTTGGCTGCAGCTCAGCAAAGTTCCTGAACTTCCACTTGAGTCCTACTGAAGTCATTAAGACCTTGCCCCAGCTTCCAGGTTCCACAAGCACCTGTTGTGCTTTGCTGGACAGGGGTCATTTTGTGAAGCAAGACTTCACAGCTGTGTGAGTGAGTATTTGGCTCAGTATTTGCTAAACAACTGATACTGGTGGAGATTGTGAGGAGAGGAAGATTTTTGGTAGTCCTCAAGTAATGGGAATTCAGTGTCAAGCTTTGTTAAATTCAACAGCAATGCAGAATCTGACCCAAGCGCTTTGTGTTGCTTGTTAGAATTGTCAGAGTTGGAAGGGACCTCAAGGATCATCTAGTTCCAAACCCTCTGCCATGGGCAGGGGCACTTTCCATGAGATCAGGTTTCCCAGAGCCACATCCAGCCTGGCCTTAACAACTTCCAGGGATGGGGCTTCCGCCACCTCTTTGGGCAACCTGTTCCAGTGTCTCACCACCCTTATGGTGAAGAACTTCTTCCTAACATCTAATCTAAATTTACCCTCCTCTAGCTTGATCATGTCTGTGCGCATTTAATACTAGAGCACTTTTTCACATAGGAAAGCAGGTGTGGGTTGTTTTTTGTTGTTTGGGGGTGTTTTGTTTGTTTTTTTTTTTAAAGCAGTACTTTCAAAAGTATGGCTAAATGTACCTTTCAATCCCCACCATTCCTACTAGCTTTGAGATCAATATCCTGGAATAGCCACTGCTATTATTATTCCGTAATATTCAGTTTATGTTCTTGCATCCCTTCCTTTGCATTTTTTAATACTTATTTCCATCACAGAATCACAGAATAGTGGGGGTTGGAATGGATTCTAGAGATCATCTAGTCCAATCCCTCTGCTAAAGCAGTGTCCTCTGGGTGATCAGGCTGCACAGGATCATATCCAAGCAGGCTTGGAATCTCTCCAGAGAAGACGACTCCACAGCCTCTCTGGGTAGCCTGTTCCAGTGCTCTGTCACCCTCAAAGTGACAAATGAGCCAAAAATCTGAAAACTACATTGAAGTCTGGAAGGAGAGGAGAAACAAGAAACTAAGTAGAGAAGGCAAATAGTAACAAAAATTAAAAGTAAGATCAAGGTGTAAAGTTCTAAATGGGAAATTGGGCAGAGTGCAGAGGAACTTCAGTAGTGGTAGCTTCTCTCTGATGGTATTCCAGTGACAGTGAGTCTTGCTCAGAAACACTGTGCTGGAGGTGCTCACAGCTTTCACATGCAGTCCACTGACTCTAGAGTACCTCCTTCCTACTTTTAGAGTTGACCATCCTTCACCCACTGGTATGAACAGCAAGGTTTTGCTGCTTTGTGGCAGCTTAGTTGGGAAGGTTGAAATTGCAGGATCAAGAGGCACAGTGCAGGAAGAAACCTGGAGGAACCTGAAGAGGAGATGTAACCTAGCATGGTTTATGTATATGGTATATATAATGTCCCACTTGTCACTGTGCTGTAATGACACCCATGTTAAGTCTGTTTGAGAGGCCCCATACCTCTGCTGGGCCATGGAATTAAGATGGAGTTAAGACCTGTGTGTCAGCAATCCTCTTCCATATGGTGGTAATGGTTCCTGTCACAGATGGAGAAAGAGAGCATGTGGATCTTACAGTACAGTCTGGAGATCATCTGATGTAACTTCTTGAAGTTATCCAGCACCAAATCTTGGATATTTCCAACAAAGGCAGCCAATGCCAGTGATTTTTTTTTATATATCCAGAAGGCATTTTCCTGAAGGAAATTATGCCCTTAGCCTCTTGTTCTGCTATAATCGTGCATCCCTGTGAGAAGAGTACCTCTGTCTTCTGTACAATTACAATCCAGGTATTGGAAGGCTGAGAAAACCCAAATTCCTGCATCCCTGAGCTTCTCCAGCCCTCTAATAATCTTGGCAGTTTTCTGCTGGATCCTCTCCAGATTTTCTATGTCTCTCTTGAACTGGGGGATGCCAGAACTGAATTGCAGGTATGGCCTGACACTTGCCAGGTACAGTGGAATAATTGCCTCCTTTGATCTGCTGGCAGTTCTCTTGCTGATGCAGTCCAGCACGTTTGCCTTCATTGCTGCCCAAGTTCACTGCTGGATCACGTTCAGCTTCTTGTGCACCAAAATCTCCTGAGTCTGTTCCACAGAGCTGCTTCCCACACAATCTATCCACAGCCTTTACAACTTTGGGGTTTAGCGCAGATGCAGGACTTGATCTTTGTTAAACCTTGTGCATTCTTGTTCAGTCATCTCTAGCCTATCTCTCTATGGTGGCTCTTCTTTCTGGACCATCTACCTCACCTCCCATTGCAAGTGGCATTCACAAACTTTGTGTGTGTGAACTTCCATCCAGATAGTTTTGAAGATACTGAATAGTACCAGTCCCTGAGGATCATCCATAGCTTTCTCTTCATCCACTCAGACAGTTATTTCAGCATAAAAAAGGTTATTCTTGGTAAATCCATACTGGCTTTTCCCAGTCATCTCATCCTACATGTGAGCATGAGCACACACAAGTGTCTTTATGTTTTGTCTCAAAAGGAAGACTAGATGAGCCTAGATGGGTGACAAGTGTGGTAAAGTGTTGGAATAGGCTGCCTATGAAGGTGGTGGAGTCACCATCCCTAAATGTTTTCAAGAAGCCTGTAGATGTGGTGCTTCAGGATATAGTTTAGTTAGGTTACAGTTGGACTTGATGATCTTAGAGGTCTTTTCCAACCTTAATGATTCTATGACTAGCAGCTACAGAACAGCTTTGTCATCATTTCTGAAGATGTCATCTCAGTAAGGGTTATCAATCATGGGTGGAGTGCTACTAAAAGATGCTTCAGAGACATACTTTGCAGAGGGAGCATCAGCTAGGGGAAACTTTACATTCCCCTAGTAAGATGGTTATTTACAAAGCTATAACTGGTCTTGTTATTTGTATTGTTTAGCAGATGCCTGATGAAGAGAAATCTGTTAGCGGGGAAGATGACAAAGAACTAGCCTGCAGCCCAATCCCGATGACAGCAGAGAGAAGACGCAGTCTGTGGTATGCAAGCCACTATACAACTGATGAGAGAAAAGTAAGGCTGGAGGGGGAAGGGTTTCTGCATAATTACATTTCAGTCAGTTAATTTTATCCCAGTTACTTTGAAATTAAGGGAAGCATTATATAGGTTGCAAGTAAGAAGATCCTATTGTGTGATTGTGTAAATCAGATACTATATCAAGGCTGTGTGGCAGAGGAGGAATATATTTTGTAGAAATTAATGAGGAAGTAAAGGAATATATTTTGTAGAAGTTAATAAGAAAGTAAAGAAAATTTGTGCTCTATGTTGTTGGCTTCTGCATTTAAAACGTTTAGGGCCAGGCTTTTGTCATGAGGCTGTTAACTTTGTGCAAAGCAGATAGAAATTCTGTGAGGGAGCTAAATCCTGATGTAAAGATCTGATATGCCTTGTGATTTCTAATTCACACTGTCACTGGTAAGGGAGGACTGCCATCTTTTCCTTCAAGCGTACTGGTATCCTTGTTGGATATCTACAGCAGGGCAGTTAAGGTAGTTGGTGTTAAAGCACCTGGAAAGGTCCTGCTTTCTGCCATCTGCAGTGCAAAATCTCAGTTTAGGAGTTGCAGTCAAATCTGGGATGCACAAACACTGTTGTGCCACATCTACTCAAGCCCAAAGAAAGCTGCTTGTAATAATCATGATGGTAAATGAGCTGGCAAATTAATCAGGTTTCACATTTTGCAACAGTGGGAAAGGTTCATTGGGAGTATGGTTTGTAATTGCAGTAATCCTAATGATCATTTAAAAACTTAGTTTTTAAGCATTGGATCATTAGGAAGACATTAGAAAGCAGTTAATCAGTATAATATCATACTGATTAATTCTTTATTTTAGTACCTAAAATATCAGTGCAACACTCTCAGTTTTGCTGTACCCCCCTAAAGTTATGTCAATGCTATGGCACACTAAATGTCATTTTGTGGGGCCTTGTGTACAATTCTGCTGGCTTTTTAAGAATTCCTTTAGAATTTCTTAGTGCAAACCTGCAAAAGTCAGCAAATGTGCATGCCTGTGTTCAGAAAGTTAAACTTATTAATGCTTGAGCCGTGCTTCTTTAATAATTTGTCCTTGCATTGCTTTTTGCAGCTTCTGTCAATGACCCAAGATGAATACAAGCCGTCGGATGTTAGTATACTATTAGTCTTTGTGATGTTGTAATTCTTCTTCCTGTGTGTAAATATGGATTACACCAATATATATACCACATAAAACAGCAGATGACACTTTTAAAACTGCTTTATCATGGTTAGCCTGTGTGGTGGGTTTAAATCACCCCCCAACTAATTTGGAGAAACTACCCCCCGAAAATAAAATACCCAGGCTGGCTCACTTTGGGATGGAAGGAAATGAAGCTATATTTACAAGCAAACTAAAATCTAGAAATATGAAATGCAATAAATATGTACAAAATACACAATATATCTTACAGATATAGATATATACACACACATGCAATTTATAAACAACACAGAAGCTCCTCAGAACCCCCTGCATGGACCCTGGAGTGACCATTCACCTCCTCTCCCACTCCCTCCCTCCTTCCCATTACTCCACAATGTAGTCAAAACAGAGATACCCCTGGCAAGGCCATGGAAGAGAGAGAGAGAAGGTGCAAGCAGAAGTGATAGAAGAAGAAGA
The DNA here is from genome assembly GCF_014839835.1 of Dryobates pubescens. Taxonomy (NCBI): domain Eukaryota; kingdom Metazoa; phylum Chordata; class Aves; order Piciformes; family Picidae; genus Dryobates; species Dryobates pubescens. The sequence goes on along the minus strand of NC_071620.1, from coordinate 15,571,034 downwards.
GAGAAAGAACTGTTTATTCCACTACTCTATATGCCTATTAGCAAGTCAATGAATTATATAGACCTTATCATTACTTTTCTTTTACATCCAATGGTAATTTATTTTGCTTTCAGTCTTTGCAGTCAGGATCTAGGCTAAAATTCCCCCTTCAAACTGTTACAGCCTGCTATTTACCCAATAGTTTTAATTAGCCTGAATAAAATTGTCTTTTGCTTCCTTAATGTTTTCACTGAGAAACCACTGGGCAGCCCTAAAATTGATAATTTGAAGCTAAAGTGCTTGTAGTAGTACCAGCTGGCAAACGCTCTTTGCTATTTAATTGGGTTTCAGTAAGATAGCAAAATATGCTTTCTAATGCAAGTCATCTTTAAACTTGATTTAGCTTCTTTGCTCTCTTGTTGTTTGGGTTTTTCTTTCATTTGTGTTGAAATTCTGAGGCCATGAAACACAACTGACCAAACATGAGTGCAATTTGCAGATGATAGAAAATCCAAGTCTTTGTTTGAAGTGGCAGAAAATGAGCCATTTCTCTTGACTGTTGTAGACCCTAGCAGACTCTGAGAGCAGAAGCATCCCTTCTTTTCAGCATACACAGAAGAATGGAGATAAAGATTAACTTTGGGAGCAGCTGTGACCAGACCTGAATATGCTCCACAGCCTGGCCTTGGTGTCGCTGCTGAACAGAAGTGAACACAACCCAAATATTATTCTGATACAGCCCACACGTGGCTGCTCATAGTTTCAGGAGGCAAAATATGTTCCTGTCTCATAGCCAAAGCAGGCTTCAGCATGTACTGCCATCAGTAACCCATGGCACGTGAATTTCTGCCAATGTGAGAGATATTTGTGATTGTGGTTGCTGAAGCCATCATCCAAACAAGCACAAGGGATGAAATTCAAGTGACAAAGAAAGAAAAAAGTAGAAAGAGTGTTGAATTAGTACTGCCAAGTGGTATAAATGTGGCATTAATAACAGTAATTCATAGAATTCTGGAATGGTGGAATCATTTTGGTTGCAAGAGACCTTTAAGACCATCAAGTCCAATTATTAATCCAGCATTCTCATGTCACCACTAAGCTATGTCTCTCAGCACCACATCTACATGTCTTTTAAATGCCTCCATGGATGGGGACTCCACCAGATCCCTGGGCAGCCTGTTCCAGGGCTTGAAAACCCTTTTGGTGATTCAGTATTTCCTAATATCCAAACTAAACCTCCCCTGGTGCAAGTTGAGGCCATTTCCTTTTGTCCTATAAAATTTACCACAGTTTATTTACCTCAGCTGTTTTCATTGATGGCAGCAAATGTAAATCTCACTAGTAATAATTTAAACTTGAAAGTAGTTTATAACCTTTATTTTCCTAACTGCTTGAGCTAAAGTCTGAAAATCACGATGTGTTGGTTTGCCTGAGATGGAGGATGAACTTTTGGTTACAGCTTTAAACTGAAATGCAGGAGATGGATCTAATGATACCTTCCCAGATTGTCTGTAGAAAGCCATTTTAAATAGGAGAAGGCAGGATGGCTGAAGATGGGCTCGCTCAGCTACTGTTTGTGCACTAAGGCACATGGTCAACCTTAGCCCTCCCAAGCTGTAGGTGTGTTAACTTCACCTTTACGCTGTTTTTTATTTCTGTTTAGTTTCTTAGGTGAGACAGGCCAAGAGCATTCAAATAGACAAGTACCATGGTCAGTATTGGGCCCCTCATTACAAGAAGGATCCATGTCCAGAGAAGGGTGGTGAAGGGTTTAGTGTGAGGTGTCCCCACCCATGGCAGGGGGGTTGGAACTGAATGATCTTTGAGGTTCCTTTCAACCCTGACAATTCTGTGATTTTGTGTCTAGAGAACAAGTCCTAAGATGACTGACTGAGGGATTAAGTTTGGAGAAGTGGAAGCTGAGAGGAGCCCTTATTGCTCTCTGTAACTACCTGGATGGAGGTTGCAGTGAGGTGGGGGTCAGTCTCTTCTCCCTAGCATCAGGTAATAGGATGAGAGGAAATGACCTGAAATTGTGCCAGGGGAGGTTTGGATTGGATATGAGGGGAAAAAAATCTTTACAGAGAGAGTGGTCAGACACTGGAATAGGTTTCCCAGGGAGTTGGTGGAGTCACTGTCCTGGGAGGCGTTCAAAGAATGTTTAGGCATGCTGCACTGTGACATGGTTTAATGGGCATGGTTGTAGTAGGTTGATGGTTGCACTCAAAGATCTTAGAGGTCTTTTCCAACCAAAACAAGTCAATGATTCTACAGCTCAGCTGACTGCAGAAACTTGGCTGCTTTTGCTTGTGTATCCACATTTTTATTCCTTTTCTTACTGCTTGTGTGTAAATTGAGGTGTTACTTAATGCAATATTGCATTCTGGGAATGTGAAAAAAACATAACATGCTAGCTTTTCAAGGAAATATTTGCAGAAGTTCAAGGTTTCAGCAGAATTTTACTGGTTGCTAAAGAACTTCACTGAAACAGATCTGTAATTCTACTGATAATGCATGCATAAAAAAATCCTAACAACAATTAATTCTGCTATGCAGTACTTTTGCATGCAACATGATTAATGTTAATTTCATATAATCACAGAGTCCTTTGTGTTGGAAGAGACCTTTAAAGGTCATCCAGTCCAGCTCCTCTGCAGTGAGCAGAAACATCTTCAAGTAGAAATGTTTGCTCAGAGCCCAGTTCAGCCTGACCTGGAATGGTTCCAGGGATGGGACATCCACCACGGCTCTGGGCAATCTGCACTTACTTGTTAAGCTCCTTTAATGCTGCCAATCCAACTGTAATGAAGCACAGAAGTAGAAGACATGTTCTCCTATGAGCCACTTTAAATGCAGTGCCTCTCTCCACTGTCCTGGCAGGTGCTGCTGGTCACGGTGAATGGGAACCCTGCTGACTACCACACCATCCACCCTGCACTGCCCTTAGAGAACGGTCCAGCCAAAGCAGACATGTACTCAACACCGCAGTACAAATGGGAGCCATCAGATGACATGTCAGGTAGTGAATAGCCTGGGAATTGCCCTTAGTTCCACAATTTTTCTTCTCTTTGTCCAGGCAATGCCTTTTAAATTTACTCTCATTTTGGTAGTCTCTTTGGTTTGTTGAAGCTAAAGAATTGTTGTTGCCTTACAATGATGGCTGACCAGTTGATCATTTTTGTGTACTATCCAAAATACTTTACCAACACAGTGATTGTTGGTTTCAGATGTCCTTTTTCTTTGGCTCCCATCTTGAGTTTGCTCAAGACTGATGAGTTATCAGAGTGATTACAAGTGAAACTCTCCCATTAGAGAGTGTATGTGTGACTTTTAGACCAGTAGGAATTGCAAATAAGAATTTCTTTTCTACTTAGAAAAGGAAGAGGAGGAGGAGGAGGAAGAGGAGGAAGAGGAAGTTACTCAGGAGGAAAAAGAAAATGTTAAATTACATGCCCTGGTCTCTGTGTTCCAATTCATCATGAAACAAAGTTACATTTGTGCTCTGATAGCTATGATGGTAAGTAGTAAAGGGTAACAACCCCCCAAAATACTGTTTGCTTTACAAATAAATGTGCTTCCATCAACTGGCTTTCAGTAAGGGTTTGCATCAGGGTTAGAAAATACCAATATGGCCTCATTTGGGGTCCATTTTTGGTTATTAATGCATAATTGCCCCATATAAATAGGTCTGTGAAAAAGGCAACATGTAAGATTCTGGGTAAAGCATCATGCTTCCAGGATGGGGAGCCCTGGGTTTTGCTGTCTCTTGAATGTCAGAAGACCACCGTCGTTCAGTTTTCTATTGCTTCCCGAGATTCTGCATAAGCAGGCTTGTCATGCTTTTGCGCCACTCAGAAATTTGCCTACAAAATTGAAGCATTTCATAGAAATGCAGTAAATTTAGTACATTTTAAAAATATAGTTCCTATTTCAGGTTGAATGCATCCAGTTGGTCTCTGAGAAGAAAAGGTCTGTAAAGCCTGGTTTTCTAGATCAAACACAGAAAGGTCTCAAGGCAAATACAATTTTGTGCCAAGCAAGATTTTACTTACCACTTTTATTTGTCTTTCTCATGTTGTTGGTTGCTTTGAAGCCCACTTGCTGCAAATACCTTGAGCTGCACTGTAGCAAGTTTTCAGCATAATGATTAGATCTCTATATATATTCCCAGTGCAAGCTTTGGATTTAATGGTTTGGAAAGGTTTCAGCTGTGATGACATTAACCATAACAGCTTCATGGCCCAATTTTGCATGGTAAAACAAATTAGCTTGGCTGTTTCTTCTTTGCGTAAGGTTTCATTGACCTCTGGAGATCTTCTAGTCCAACTCCTCTGCTAAAGCAGGGTCACCCTGAGCAATTTACATAGGGTCACAGTGTCCAGGCAGGTTAGGGATCTTTCCAGAGGGGACTCCACAACCTCTCTGGGCAGCCTGGTTCAGTGCTCTGACACCCTCACAGGAGAGAAGCTTATCCTTATGCTCATATGGAACCTCCTGTGTTCCAGTTGGTGTCTGTTGCCCTTTGTTCTGTTGCTGACCACCACTGAAAAGAATCTGGCCCATCCTCTTTAGATGTTGATCAATACGGAGAAGATCCCCTTTCAGTCTTCCTTTCTCCAGGCTAAACAGCTCCAGGTCTCCCAGCCTCTCCTCATCAGTCCCCTCAGCATTCTCATAGCACTCCACTGGATTGTCTCCAGTAGTTTTCCATCTCTGTTGAACTGAGGAGCCCATAACTGGACCCAGTATTTCATACATGGCCTCAAGTAATGATTCTGTTTATAAACCTTAACAAGATGCAGCCAGTGCATGAAACAGAGTTCTTCCTCATCTGTGGAATCCCGAAGAATCCATTTCTGAATGTTCTCCAAGGGGTTTACTCTAGCTGCATCAGTAACTGATTAATATGGATGAGAGTCTTAAGACAACGAAAATGTGCCCTAAGTAGAGAAACATAAGCTAAGCATAACTGGAAATATGCATCAGTGTTGTTCCTGAATGTATCTGTGAACATATTACCTCTCTTCCTTCCTTCCCCAAGGCATGGAGTATCACATATCACAGCTGGCTGACATTTGTGTTGCTGATCTGGTCTTGCACGCTGTGGATGATTCGGGACCGGAGGAAATATGCTATGATCAGTTCACCTTTCATGGTTTTCTATGGAAATTTACTGCTGACATTGCAGTATATATGGAGTATTGAGCTCAGGAATGATGAGCTTCCTCAAGTGTCTGGCTTTTTAGAAAGAAAGGAACCTGGGGAGTTGGCTTCAAAGGTAGGTGTTGCAAACAGCTGAGATTTATGTATGAAACCACAAAATATATCGTGATAAAAATGTGGATCTCCAAGGATTTCCTTGAGAATTCTGAAAGTGTTCAGTAGCAGTCCTACAATGAAGGATAAGACATTAAAAAATAGAGCTTCTTGCTTCTTAAGCTGATACCAAACCAAATATTTCAGGCATCTTTGTGGGTTTTCATGGTAATTCTGCAGAATATTCTTACTAGGTGGAAGTCACTGTTGTTTCGTGTTACGAACTGGGTGCAAACCTAGGTATGATTCGATTTGACCCATGGGATGTCAGGTCATTCTCTGACTCTGATGGAAGCTGGAACTGTGGTGTCATTGCAGTTGCCAGTACAACTCCCTCCCTTATGATTTGGCACAAGCATCACCACATAGTTGTGACTGGGTTTTAATTCTTTAACCTCACATCTGAAGCAGCATGAGTTGGAATCCAATTCAGGTCAGAAACTAGAGAACTTATTGACCTTTGATTTCTTGAAAGACCTACAAAATGCATTTTCTTTAGCAAATTTACTTCTGGGAGAGAGAATGAGCATAAACGGGAAGTTGTTTCCTAGAGCATCCGAGAGGGCCTCAGAGAGTGCATCTACTTGGCACTACACCCCTTGTGCTAAGTGAATCACTTCCCTTGTGACTTCCAATTACCATTTAAGGTTATTTTGAAAGTGATTTTCCTTGTTGGCAGTGCCCTTTGGACAACCATTTCTGGGTCTTTAATGCATTTGAAAATTAGTGAGTGCTGTATTATTTCTCTTGTAGGGCTAGTTTAGTAGGAGAGCTGAAGCTCAAGAGGTTCTGCAAGAGAAGTTCTATAGTTTCTCTCAATGACTCTAAATCTCTAAGGAATTTTAGCTGTCTTAATATGTCAGCCCCTTTGACACTTCCTTATTAACTGTGTCATCAAATGTCTGTTCTAAAATGAGCTGGTGTGAGGAAAGGAAACTGTTGACTATCTGTGAGGATTTGGCCACACCTGTAAAGCTAATAGATGATGTCTGGTGGGGGGAGCTAATCTGAATATAGTGCAGCCCATAAATGTCACAGAATTACTGAATATTTGAGGCAGAAACAGACTTCTGGAGGTCATTTGGTCCAACTGCCCTATTCAGGCAGGGCCATCTAGCGCCGATTTCCCAGTACCATGCCAAAGTGTCTTTTGAATATCATCAAGAATGAAGACACCATAACCTCCCTGGGCAGCCTGTGCCAGTGCTTGGTAACTCTCTCAGGAAAAACATGTTTCCTGATGTTCAAAGGGAACCTCTTGTGCTTCATGTTGTGCCCATTGCCTGTGGTCCTGTCGCTGGGCACCATGGAAATAAGCCTGGTTCTGTCCTCTTTCTATCCTCCCTTCAGGTGTTTTTATAGACATTGGATGAGATTCTCCCTGAGCCTTCTTCAGGATGAACAATCCCAGCTCTCTCAGCCTTTCCTCATCGGATACACTGTAGTCCCTTCATTTTCATGGCCACTCAACTGGACTCTTTCCAGTGCATTCATGTCTCTCTTGTACTGGGACACAGCACTTGAATTGTGGCCTCACCAGTGCTGAGCAGAGGTGGAAGGAGAACATCCTTCAACCTGCTCCTCCAAATGTAGCCCAAGATATTATTCCTCCCTACGTGCAACATTTTGATTCTTTTCTTTCTTAGTTTGTTTTCTTTACCTTCCTTCCTTTCTTCCTTCCATACGTCCATCTTTCTTTTTCTTCTGTCTTTCTTTTTCTTTTTGCATTTATTTTGCATCAGTCTTGTTCTACACCACTGAAATCATAGAATCATAGAATTAACAAGGTTGGAAAAGACCTCAAAGATCATCAAGTCCAACCTGTCACCCAAGACCTCATGGCTGCTAGACCATGGCACCAAGTGCCATGTCCAATCCCCTCTTGAACACCTCCAAGGATGGTGACTCCCCCATTAGCAGAGACTTCATAGAACATAAGCATAAGATGGTGTGTATGTGAGAAATAGGCATCATGCTGTGTTCTGAATTTTGGCCATCTCAGTATATTGATTTTTTTTTCCAAGAGATGTATTTATTTTTTAAGTACCATGCTGTTATTGAATTAGCACCTCTTAAAGCCCTCAAAACTACAAGTAGGTAGATTCAGATTGGATGTTAGGAAGAAGTTCTTCACCATGAGGGTGATGACACACTAGAACAGGTTGCCCAAAGAGGTGGTAGAAGCCTCATCCCTTAAAGTTTTTAAGGCCAGGCTGGATGGGGTTCTGAGCAACCTGATCTAGTGTGAGGTGTCCCTGCCCATGGCAGGGGGGTTGGAACTAGATGATTCTTGAGGTCCCTTCCAACCCTGACGATTCTATGATTCTATGAAACAGTTAAGAGCCATCTTAAGACTGGTACTTGCAAGCCAAATTCAGTTGATTTTCTTTAAAAGACACAAAGACAATTTAAAATTAATTGCATTTAAGCACCAAACTTTCTAACTCAAAAAGGCTGAGGATATGCCAAATCCTGATAATGACAGCACACTCACCTGCATGTGCTTTTTCCCTGACAAAAAAAAAAGGGGGAGAAATGAACAAAAATGAAAAAAATGGGAATTACACCAATCAATACATCATGAGAAGATCATTAAACTTTTAAGATAGTAGTTAAAAACTGAACAGAATGGGGTAAAATCAAACCATATAGGTAAAAATCTTCAAGAAAAGATGCAAGATGCAGAGTGGCAAGGTACATTCAATGAAAAAGTGCAAATGAAATAAAATGTGGTTTAATGCAGGATATTTCCTAAGTCATAGAATCATAGAATCATTTGGGTTGAAAAAGACCTCTAAGATCATCGAGTCCAGCCATTGACCTCACATCACCATGACTTGATTTCCACAATGCTGTACTTTGAGACTGACATCTGACTGGGACATTGACATTTTCTGAGGGACAGAGAAGTCAAAGGCATGCAAAATCAGTGAAAACTTATGTTTGTATTGGTGTGATGTAGGATATACAATTAGTCTGTTGGTTTTGTTTTGATTTTTTTTTGTTTGCAGATTCTTTTCACAATTACTTTCTGGCTACTGCTTAGGCAACACCTCACTGAACAGAAAGCGCTTCGCCTAAAAGAAGCTACTTTATCTGAGGTCAAAGTTGGAAGTGAAGAAGATGAAGAAAAAGGTAAAGCCAGATCAAATTTAGTCCTTCAGTCATGATAGAAGCTCCAGTTGCTGCATGTCTGTGATGCTGAAAGCAATTAGCAAGATATCTCTTTGAACTTAGTGTTCTGGTTTAGCCCATGACAACTAGTTAAGACATTGCCAAATCTATCACAGAATCACAGAATGTTAGGGGTTGGAAGGGACCTTGAAGGATCATCCAGTCCAACCCCCCTGCCACAGCAGCATCACCTAGAGTAGATCACACGGGAAGGCATCATGGTGGGTTTTGAATATCTCCAGAGAAGGACACTCCACAATCTCCCTTGTAGCCTGTTCCAGTGTTCTGTCACCTTCACAGTGATTTTTTTTCCCCTGTGTTTCCATGGAACTTCCTATGCTTCAACTTCCATCCATTGCCTCTTGTCCTGTCATTGGGCACCACTGAGCAGAGCCTGACTCCATCCTCTTGGCATTCACCCTTTAAATATTTATAAACATTAATGTGGTCATCCCTTAGTCTCCTCCTCTCCAAACTACAGAGCCCCAGCTCCCTCAGTCACTCCTCGTAAGGAAGATGTTCTACTCCCTTCATCTTTTTTGTGGCTTAGTGCTTGACTCTTTCAAGCAGTTCCCCATCCCTCCTAAGCTGAGGGGCCCAGAACGGGACACAATATTTGAGATACGGTCTCATCAGGGCAGAGTAGAGGGGGAGGAAAACATCTCTCGACCTACTAACCGCACCCCTTCTAATACACCCCAGAATGGCATTGGCCTTAGAATTGTAGAATGAATCATAGAATGGTCCAGGCTGGCAGGGACCTCCAAAGATCATCTAGCCGCCTTCTTCACTGATAAATCACTTTTCACTGACAAATCTATGTGAAGCTATCTCTCAGGATATAAAAATAAACCACTTTTGAACTTTAGAAATTCAAATAAAACGAGAATTCTCCTTACCGGAAGGTAATGAAGTGACTCATTTGAGAAATGTTATGGAACCTTTAAATGATCAGTTTACTCCTGTGTCCCAAAGCCAAACCAGCAGATTAATGGCCCTAAGAGTTTAACCACAGCAGGGGAAAAGTTTACATAGAAAAAGTCAGTTGTTAAATTCCTTCGAAGTTTTGTTTCTACATAAACAATTCTATAGAAACATGTGCCCCCAAAACCTTCTTTGCCCTTTTCTGTCTCCCTGGATGGTGATCTGAGGAAGTTCAACACACTGAAATGGTAGAACACCAGCTGTGATAGTTTCCTGTTTGATTAATTGCAATATTTGTCTCAGTGCAACATCTGATCAGTGTCAGACCTGGACACTGCACGGATTTGCAAGGAAAGAATTCTGAGAAGAGTTATGGTGAGTGGGACAAAAGGAGTGGCCAAGCCTTTTGATGCTGAAGTCTCATCAGGAAGAGAAGCATTGCAGCTACATGCTATGAGTTTAACAAACCATGTTATCTCCATACTTGATCACGTACTTGCTTCTGGAGGGACACTTAGCCAGACCTCCACAAGCCTCACAAGGTTAATAGCTGGGGAATCATGACCTCTTTATAGGGCAGAAGCAGCTTGGGATTTTTTCTGCAGTGGCTCTATTACAGCAGAAGAAGCTGGATAAGTGGTAGTTTCTCTGAAAAACAGCAGTGCTACTGCAGCAGTTGTATTTTTAAGCTTCTTTGGTTTTATGTTAATGTTTTCTCTTACTTGTGGTTTTTGGAGATAACCACAATATCCTCTAAAGGATGAAACTCAAGATGAGAGATTCAAACTTAAGATGAGAGTTTAAACTTAAAACTCAAGATGAGAGATTTCTGGTGGTGCTGGTGGTTTCTTTGTTTTCCAGTTTAAAAGATCTCTTGCCTGAGAGTACAGGTATTGCCATGGAAAGTGTTTTGACTATTATCCACTGTACAGCCCTTAGGCTCTAATTTTCCACTACAGCTGCCCACATTTCAGACACAGTGAAGCCAAGTGTCTGGTAAGGACATGCAGCTATGCACCATATGGCTCCAGGAGCAGGTTGAAGCTCACATGAAGTTAGAACTCTCTCTACTACTCTGGAGGCATGTGTCATTGAGAAATCCAGTCTCTTGTGAATATTGTGCTGTGTGCAGGGATTTTACTTTCCAACTGTTTCAATTCTTCCTAAAAGTGCCCAGAACAGCCAGAGGCCAAATGTGACTCTGTATTTGCAGAAGAGGAGTTGCAAGAGGGGGAAGTGCCAGAACAGGAAGAGAAGAAGGAGGAGAAGAAGGAGGAGGAGGAGGATGAAGAGGATGATGAGGATGAACAGGATATTATGAAAGTCCTGGGAAAGCTGGTGATGGCTATGTTCATCAAGTACTGGATTTATGTCTGTGGAGGCATGTTCTTCTTTGTCAGCTTTGAGGGTAGAATTGTCATGTACAAAATCATCTATATGGTGCTGTTCCTCTTCTGTGTGGCCCTCTATCAGGTAAATGAGGATTGTGTTAAGTAAATTTTTGTCTTGAATATAATGATTCATACCTTTAACTTGGTAATAAAGTAGGATAATAATAAAGGATCCATAAACAGTGTGATTGATATTCAGTTAGATACAATATAGGAAGATAATTTAGAATAGAATAGAATAGAATAAACCAGATTGGAAGAGACCTTCGAGATCATCATGTTTGAAGGGGTTAAGAGTAATTTTCCTTTGGCTTTTGATTATAATGACAAAGAGCACTTAAATTAGATGCATACAATGCACACCTCTGCTCCAGGACACCACCCCACATCACACGAAGCTGCTGTGGGTAACCATTGTTAACTTCAGGCCAACTAAAGAAGACAGTATTCTTCATCCATATTTGCCACTACAGTCTGATCAGTATTTTTGTCAGTGTCTTCACCTTCAACTTGTTTCACCATCTTGAGTGTGTGATTTTCAGGTGCACTATGAATGGTGGAGAAGGATTTTAAAGTACTTTTGGATGTCAGTGGTTGTTTACACGATGTTGGTCCTTATCTTCATCTATACATACCAGTTTGAGTCATTCCCTGGGTTGTGGAAGAACATGACAGGCCTGGATGAAAAGAAGTAAGTGATTTTGTTCAATTTCATTTTTCCTTCTCTGGATTTTTTTGAGTTCAATGTGGTGGAATGGTTTAGGAGTTATATTCCTTCTTCAGGGAGAAAAATATGAGGCCATCCCTGGGCATAGCTGACTTCAACTGAAGTTTTAGTGCTCAGCTCTGAAGCTGTAGATTTATTGGTGTAACAACAGATGAGCAAGAAGATGAGAAAGGCTCAAAGAGCCATGGCATTGCTCTGGTTCCCAGTACAGTGCCAATACTTCTCTCTTTGACCACAGGAACAAGATCCAGGAAGAGATTAAGGGTAGATTTGCAGGATGTTTGGAGCTAAAGAAGGTAGACCTGCCCTCCTGCTAATGAGAAGGGCTGTCTTTCTTCCTCATCATGATGTGTCAGGCATGTCTTCACAGGAGCTTATATGAGATAATGTGACAGGAGTGGATCTCCAGTGCAAGTCTTTCAGCCAGAGACAAGTCATCTGGTTCAAGAGTTGATTCACTTGACTCTGTACATTTACAGAATCTCTCTACATTACTGAGTCCAAGTGCAAGAGATTTGCATTGCAAAACCTGCTAGAAGAATTTTAAACCCCTAAACCATGTTAGCACCATACCCTCATGTCCTATAGCAAATGATTTGTAATAATGTCTCAGGGCATGATCTTGATGTGAAAAAGCTGTTTAGTGGCTTACTATATGTTTTGGTTGGTGTTTTTTTTTCCAGACTAGCAGACCTTGGCTTAAAGCAGTTTTCTGTGGCTGAGTTATTCACACGCATCTTTATCCCCACCTCCTTCCTCCTGGCGTGCATCTTACACCTTCACTATTTCCATGACCGCTTTCTCCAGCTCACTGATTTAAAAGCTGTAACCAGCAAACGGGACAACACCATATACAGGTAAAGAAACTCAGTACATGGACCTATTGATCATCTGTATCAAAATTCTGTTTCTGACTGTCTTGTAATGCTCACTTTTCACCAGGTGGTCATATGCTTTTGCTATGAATACCTGGCTTGAAAAGGTGCTCAGTATCCAGCACCCCACTGAACAAATGGCAACCAAATTATCTGTCTTCCCCTGCCTTCCCCTACACACTGAAGTTTTTCATTTTGGGGTACATTTTGGGGTACATTTTCAAAGGTATTAATGGTATTTATGTATTTATCTCATTGCTTTTGACCTTTGATGTGAGGTAGTTACTTGCTTGCTCTATTTGCCTTTCTGTAAGTACTGTCAATACTAGGAAACATGGCTTTTAATTTGGGTCATGTCTGGTTTTTGGTGTCCATTTCAAGAAGCAAATAGCTTTGGACAGTTAGGTTCTGTTGTGAAGCTGAAGTTCAGAAATAGAAAAATCCCAAACGTATGGTCACTCCTTAAAGTAATGTGGTGGATTGAAGTTTCCCCCCGCCATTAACTTTGCCAGACCAACTCAGTGTCAGACCTTCTAGTGTGACCCAGTAGGCACAAAATGGGGAAAAAAAACTCAAAACAAACCTTGAGGCGCTCCTGGGATTTAAGTGGGTTCCTGGTGTAGGAAGCTCTGGATGTGAAACCACTTCTTGCATATGTTTGTTATAGATGGAAGATACCAAAATATTATGCAGCTCTCCAAATGTTCTTATAAACACAATCTCTGTGACTAAAGTCACATCATATAATTAGATTTCTTGCTACTATAATGCTATTTTTTTTAAAGTCAAATTGTGTGCTAGATTGTATTGAGCTGTCAGAGAAGTGGATAGATCTTAACTCTTAAATGTGCCATTTTCTGCTGTATTTTCCATTTTGCAGGGTTTGCAAATCACATTTATCATGTGTTCCTCCTCAGAAGCTTTCAGCAGTATAGCCAGTGCCTGAATCAGAATATTTTTCTTGTTTGTGCTGCTGTAAGCAGTGCCTGATGTGTGAAAATCCAGGTGTTTTCTTCCCCTGATGTGATAAATCAGTACTGAGCATCACCCAATTTTGTATTTCAGCGCTTCAGGATGAGACACTTGTGTTGATGATGCATAAAGCTGGATAAGAACTAGCACAACAGCCAGATCCAGCTTAACAGTATTGCCAGCAGTAGAAATCATTTGCAGGGACAATTAAAACGAAGATTAAAGACTCAGATGTAGATGTTCAGTTTTCTTAAAAAGGCACTAACACTTAATTTTCCATTTTGCTTTGAAAAATAGCAGTTGGTTTGCCTTTCAAAACTGCTTTTGTGCTGCTTCTTTCACAACACACAAAAAATGTTAAAGAAGCTAAACTTTAACGTTGAGTAAGCGGATAGAACTCAATCCTTTCAATAGCAAACTCATCAAAGTAACCACAGCAGACAAGAACCAGTCATGAAAGTCATTAGGGAAAGCAGCTCCAGTTCTTCCATCAACCTTTCAACTGCCATGTATGATTGTGGTATTATGTCTGTGTCTGACTGAAGAGTCCTGTTAAAATTGCTGAGACCATCCATGCAAGGTGCTGCTTACATGAGCAAAGTTTGCACAGCAAGGTCAAGAATAAGGCTTTGCCAGCTTCAAAGAGTGAGGATGAAAACTGGTGCACTGGAACTGGCAAAGGGAGGCACTTCTTGCTACTAATAGAGCTGACAGAACTGAGTGTCTCAATTTTACATCTGCAAGAGAAAGAAAAATCCTCCTATTAGGACTTTTCAAGCATGTTTCCTTGCTCTGCCATGGAATGTGGTATGGGTATGGCAGAAATAAAGACTGGGAGGTAGATAATTTCTATGGAGCTCCATATAATAATAATAAGTAGAAGAAGAAGAAGTAGTAAAGCATCTATTTTTTAAAGTATGGGTATTCTAAGGCTTACCTGATATAAAGTACATCACATTTTGGGGTTGCTGAGAAGTACTTGTAGTTCTGACTGAAGCTGCATACATTCTAAATGTCTTAAGTATTGCATTTAAGATCTTCCTAGACTTTTCCCTGCATGATGTGTGTAAAACTGTCAGATTGTGCTTTGCTATGACAATGTATATCTCTTGGTAGACAGGAAAGGGTATTCATTCTTATTTAACAGTTTCCTTTTCTCTCTCTCTCTCTAATTCATTTTCCATTTTCATCTCATGCATTCTTGTGCTTTCATCTCCCACCTCATAGCCATGCCAAAGTCAATGGCCGTGTTTATCTAATAATTAATAGGTGGGTACTTCAATTCTTCCTTTCCTCTACAACAGTTGTACCTTTGTTGTTACTTCTTTAATTGCCTTGAAACAAAGTATGTTTTCACTGCACAGTACTATGAAGTGAGCAGGGAGATAATGATGCTCAGGTATTGTAGTCTCCTGAAGCTGGTGAAGCAGCTAATATATCTCTCCTGCATATTTATACCTTGTGAGTTCATGTTCCAGCTGGGACTTCTTCTCTCAAACTTTGCCCATGCCTCGATAAAGGAATCATTGGTGCTATTTGTAATTGGCTGCAGACAACAGACTTGATTGAGGAGGCTCGGTTATCTACCCTTTGTTTGTGCATGGAAAGATGCATGCCTGCATGTGCACATCACAGACACACGTTCCAGTCTTCCTCACAGGCACCTAAGAAAGGCAATTTGAGGATCAGGTCAATTGAATCTGTGGTATGTATTATGAGCTTGCACAGACTGAGATTTCCTGACACAGAGCCAGAAATGCACCATGCCATACGCTGGAACCATTGCATGCTAAGGGTGTTAAGTCATGAGCTGAGGTGAGCTGAGCTGGGAGCTACAGGATCTAAACTGCAAAAGCACATACTGCCATCACTGTCATCCCTTTCACAGAATCATGGAATGGTGGGGGTTGGAAGAGACCTCTGGAGATCATCTAGTCCAACTACCCTGCTAAAGCAGTGTCACCCACAGCAGGTTGCCCAGGATTGCATTGTCCAGGTGGGTTTGGAATCTCTGCAGAGAAGGAGATTCCACAGCCTATCTGGGCAGCCTGCTCCTGCTTAATCACCCTCAGAGGAAAAAAGTTTTTCCTCATGTGCAGATGGAACCTCCTGGGTTCCACTTTGTGCCTGTTACCACTTGTCCTGTCATTGAGCACCACTGAAAAGAGTCTGGCCCCATCCTCTTGACTCTCACCCTTTAGACATTGATCAGTGTTTATAAGATCTCTTCTCAGTCTTCTTCAGGCTAAACAGACCCAGGTCTCAGCCTTTACTCAGAGACATGCTCCAGTCCCCTCATCATCTTCATAAATCACTTTATAAAAGGGGTCTTGCAAATGGTTCCATAAATTAAATTCATTTCGAAATATTTGACTGCAATAAATGTGGGCTTTTGTTTAATCAGCTCCAAGAATAGAAGGACTTCTGAGTTTGTTGTTGTTACTGAATATAAACAGAAACTCCAAGGAAATCCCCTGTTTAGATATTTGTGACTACCTGCTCTAATGCAAACTTAATTTATGTGTCATATTCAAGCTCCTTCTTCAAATGTCACCACATAGTTTAGGGCAGTGTTGTTGAAAGTTCACCAGGGCTGAAAAGCTGGTCTGCAGGAAGCCTGTGATCACAGAATCATAGAATGGCTTGGGTTGGAAGGGACCTTAAAGACCATCGAGTTTCAATCCCCCTGCCTCAGGCAGGGATATCTTTCACTAGACCAAGTTGCTCAAGGCCTTGTCCAGCCTGGCTTTGAACACTTCATGGGAGAGGTTATCCACAACCTCCCTGGGCAACCTTTTCCAGTGTCTCACCAATTTTACTGTAAATTTCTTTCTAATAACTGGTCTAATTCTGCCCTCCTCAAGCTTCAATCCATTCCCCCTCATCTTAGCACTACAGGCTTTTGTAAAATGTCCCTCACCAGCTTTCTTGTAGGTCCCCTTCAGGTACTGGAAGGCTGCTATAAGGTCTTCTGAGAGCCTTCTCTTCCTGGGCTGAACAGTGCCAACTCTCAGAACCTCTTCCCATAGGGGAGGTTGTCCAGCCCTCTGATCATCTTTGTGGTCCTCCTTTGGGCCATTCCAGCAGTTTGATGTTCCTCTTATGCTGAGGCCGCCAGAACTGGATGCAGTATTCCAATGTTGTGGTTTGAGCCTTAACTGGAATTTAAGAGCTCAGGTGGTGGCAAGACTGAGAACTCCTCCCCTGCTCCCTCTTCCTGTTTTCCCAATAAGAGAAAAAAATAGAAAGGGAAAGAATAGGAAAAACAAAAGGGAAGAAAAGGGGGGGAAAAAGGGGAGAAGGTAAAAAGGGGAGAAGGTAAAAAGGGGAGAAGGTAAATCTACTGAGAAATAATTTGGAGTCAATTTGAAAGTAGAGAAGTTAATTTTTTTTAAACAGTGTGTGTGTGTATATATATGTAACAATGACAGGAAAGGTTCACAAGGGTAAGGAACAAGGATGAATAGGAAGATATACACAACCAAGTTCAGGTGGCCTTGTATTTCCCCCAATGTATGTAGATTGCAGTCCTTTGGAGAAACATGGATGTGGCAAGGAGAAGACAAGGCCTGACCATGTGGCAGAACCAGGAAGCCAGCAGTGGCTCTTGGTCCTTTTGCACAGATGAGGCAGGAGCAAAAGGGAGGAAATGGTCACTGCACGCTGCTGGACAGGAAGGGGGAGTGGAACAGACTAACTTAGACCCAGGGGGGCCCCTCTGGGGTGGGGGTTTGAGGGGAAGGAACCAAGTCCACCTGGATCAGGTTTCCTTAATCCCTGGGGAGAGCAGGGCTCTCACAACCCTCCCGCTCCCAGGATGAGTGCAACCCAGCACATCCAGGCAGATTCTCATGAGGGCAAAGCAGAGGGGAAGAATAACTTCTCTCATCCTGCTAGTCATACTTCTCTTGATGCAGCCCAGGATACAGTTGGTTGTCTGGACCAGCTCATGTTGAATTTTTGATCAGCTGGTACCCCAAGCCCTTCTTCTTGAGACTGCTAAGCTTACACTGGTCTTTATCAGGTATATTGCACGTACCCACCTTTATAACCTCATCACCTTCTGGATCTCCTGGCTACAAATGGGAGCTATATGAGTAAGAGAAAGATGAGTCAGAGAATCACAGAAATGTTCAGGTTGGAAAAGACCCTCGGGATCACCAAGTCCAAGCGATAACCCTACTCTACAAGGTTCACCCCTAAACCATATCCCCAAGCACCACACCTAAACCACCTTAAACACATCCAGGGCTGGTGATTCAACCAGCTCCCTGAACAGCCTGTTTCAGTGCACTCTTTCCATGATTGTTTTTTGTAATGTCCAGTCTAAACCTACCCAGTCATAGCTTGAGGCCATTCCCTCTTATTCTTTCACTAATCACCTGTGAGAAAAGACCACAACCTCCTTTCAGGTAGTTGTAGAGAATGATGAGGTCTCCCCTCAGCCTCCTCTTCTTCAAACTACAAAGCCCCAGCTCCTTCAGCTGCTCTTTGTAAGATTTGTACTCCAGGCCCTTCACCACCAGCTTCATTGCCCTCTTCTGCACTAGCTCCAGCACCTCCACATCTCTCTTGTATTGAGGTGCCCAAAACTGGACACAGTACTTGAGGTGTGGCCTCACCAGAGCTGAGTATGTATACAAAATCCTATAGGGTCCTCTTTGCATTGAGGTAAGTCATCAAGACCTTAATTTACACCAGTGTGAACATAGATTTTTCCACTATAAAAGCCAGCTGGGAAGACGATCTCATTCAAATCAAAGCAATTGCACGTGTGCAAAACCTTTCTGATTACATGGAGCCTTTCCTCTCATGGAGCATTGCCTTTTAAATGGGCTCTGACAGTTGATAGTAACTGGTGATCTCTATGACATTTGAACTGAACTGAAAATTCATTCTCTCTTCTTTATACATAGAATAATGGAATCATTTTGGTTGGAAAAGACAAAATCATCAAGTCCAACCGCTAGCACTGCTAGGTCACCACTAAAACCATGCCCCTCAGAACCACTCTGTGCCCTCCTGTCAGCACTTTTTTAGAGCTTTAGGTAGATTTGCAAAGTTAGATGACGTCATTTTAGGGAATATTGAGTTTTAGCCATTTTACAGAGATTCAAGTATGATTTTAGTATTTACACTAGCATAAATATGAAAACAAAGTATGTCAGACTGTGAAGGGTTGAGGCTGGGCTGGCCACCAGATGAGTAAAAGAGGCTCTCTATGAACCCCTCTACCTTCCTAAAGGAAAGAGAAAGGGAATAAGAGATATGTTGGAATGGGAAAGTCGGCTAAACCAGTAAAAACAGTACAATGAAATAGAGACAAACAGATAGAAACCAATATCGAACTGAGGACAGTGATGTCACCACCACTGATGCTGGGGGCAGGCACTAAGGAAATGCCAAACTGGGCTCAGCAGCAGATGGGAACCAGATTCAGGAGCCGGATTCTGGAACTGGATTTGGGAACACACAGATCTAGATCAAAGGCAGAACAGACAGACTCCTCATCAGACACCAGCCATTGAAGAGGCCTGACCCTGGTGATCCCTCAGCTTGATCTCAAAGATGACATCCAAAAAATGGAATCCCTTGTTGGTTGGTTTAGGGTCACCTGTCCTGTTTGCTTGTCCCTGCAAGTGCCGCCTCTGACCTCCTGCACCCTAATGTGGTGCACAAGATGTGGCAGTTCTCTGGGTCTGCCCAGGAGCGAGTCTAAGCCCAAGTCTAAGTTCTGCAACCCAACCCTTGGCAGTAACTCTCCCCATCAGTGTTCTCACTGCTAGAAGCAGCCCCTGACTGTGCAAACCTGCCCTGAACTTCAGAAAATGCCTTCACTGAGCAGAGACTGAGCTGAGAAGTCACAGCACTGAACAGAATTGGTTCTGGTTTAACTCAAGCCAGGACACGGACACAAAAGCCCTATTTTCAGTAGCCAAAGTTAATTGATGCATTGTTGAGTATAACAGATTTTCAGATTATCAGACACTCTGATAATTTATGTGCTCAATCTATGATGAGAGATTTTAGTAATTACTGTCACAAATTTTTTTACTTAGACTTTTTTCCCTGCTTGACTGTCTTGTTAATCTTCTACCTTTATGTCACCTTTTCTGCTTTTCAGTAACTGGTATGGAATTTCTACTATTTCTGTTTCCCTCATTTGATCCACCAAACCTTCCATCTTGAAAAAACTGCAGCTCCCAAATATCTGAAAAAGAATTCTGCTGGAGTTATTCTTTAACTGCTTAGCCTAAGTTCCTATTTTCAAATGCATTTAGATGTTTATTTCCTTGAGCTGCACACAAATCCTGGTTACATTTGGCAGAATTTCCTGTCTAAATGGTCATATGCCAGAATTGGACATGATGAGAAAGAAATCTCTCAGCTAGTATTGTAGTATAGGGTTCAAATTCACATTAGTCTAAGAACAATAGGTGCTTGGAATATGCATAGCATAACTAAACATACAGTGACCTGATCATACAGATACTGATTTGTCAAGGGGGTAATTTATTGCAGGAAGTCCTATTCAGAGAGACTATTTATGACAGTAAAACTATGCTCAGTCAAGCACATAGGGTCAGGGAATGAGGAAAAGTTAGGGGTTCTGCAAATATGGGATGTAAGTCCCAACAGCACAGCGTGGGGAGAGAAAAGAAAATATCTGAAGCCCTAAGAGTAAAGTAAAGAAAGGATATATACTGGATAGATCTCAGAAAAAAAAATTGGCACCATGGCCATAAATACCATTTCCATGTTAAATCAGTTGTATCCTCATTCTGTTGGTCTGAAAATTAGTAATAGGTTTAGTAAGAGGCAGTTAGAGATCTCAGAAAAACTCTCTGTGAGATCTAGAAAAGAGAGAGAGAAGGAATGGTGCTGTCCAAGAAAGAGATGATAAAATATACAGAAGCCACAGCTGTGGAATTTTTGCATTTGTTTGTCCCCACACCTAGAGCTGGAAGCAAATTGGCAGATTCCTTGGCTTTCCCGTTGCATCTTTCAATTGGCCAAAAGTGGAAATGCATTCGCATTATAATCAGTCCAGTGCTTGTGATGATCCAGCTGCATTTCTGACAGCACAGTCAGTACTGACCATGTTTAGCACTGGTGTAAATAGGTTGTCCCCTTTCCATCTGTTCTGCAGTTCATGTTTCTTTATTAGAAGCACCCTGTGAATGTCATGATGGCATGGTCTTGGCATCAGAAGGCTTCTGCAGATGGAGTAGGAGAATGCTTTATGACTTGTGATATAGCATGACGTATTTGTCAATGACCTTCTTCTGTAACCCCTCTGTTCTCATCTCCCTTTTTCTTTCTGTTCCAATTACTTTGAGCAGCCTCAAGAAAAAAATACCAAACCACCAAAATGAGTAAGTCCCCTATGAAGTCATGAAATGTTTCCTCTTAAACAGTGTCATTTCATGCTTCTACATCTTAAACTCTGACCATTTTCTCTGGTGGGGAAAATGTCAAGTTTAAGTGTCAATACCACTCATTACTAACTAACCATTAGTATCTGAGTGAGACGTAGTTACTAATACATTCCAACTCAATCTGCAGTGTGTGTTTGGAGAAAGTACCAGAATCATTAACTTTTCTACTTCTAAGGCATTTGTCCATGAATGGTTTATTATTTCTAATTATACATCTAAAAAAAAAAAAAAAGAAAAGAAAAGAAAAAGAAAAGGCTATGACATCATAACTGCTCAGTTTGCTGACATGCTACTATTTACCAACAGACTGGTGCACCAAGATGGAAGCCTGCCTGACATAACTATGATGAATTTAACAGCCAGCAGAGAAAAGGAAGAGGATAGAATGCTGGAAGAGGCTGGTGAGAAAAGGATGGAAGAGCCAGAGGGGGAGGGAGGGAAAGGAAGGGTCGAGAAAGGAAAAGAAGAAGAAAAGGAAGATGAGGACAAGGAAGAAGATGATGATGAAGACAATGAGTCAGAGGAAGAAGAAACCACAGGTAAGCGCTGCAAATTGCAGGTTTTGCCTTTTTCAGCCTTAGCTTACAGTGGCCATGGATGGGTTTTTCCTGATCATCCCTACTCAATTCAGTCCTCAGGTTTTCCTTGTGATTTTATGCACAGCCTTTGCCAAAAGAGCCTGGTCTGAGCAGGTGGTCACTTGTCAGTTATTCTCCGGGCTACAGCCTCTTCTAGGGAAAGATCCTACTGGTTCTGTAAGATGCTGAGAGTTTAAAAGCGAAAGAAACCCATCACTATATTCTACGTGGTCTGGGTTACATTAATAGAAGGTTACCCTAAATACTAAGAACTTCTTTAGAGTGGAATCTCTATAATAAAGGTAATATACATAATTAAGCTCCGATACTGCATGTCCTCAAGGCACTCCACTCCATAAGTCCCAGTGGCTTTGTTTTATTATTCATGTGCACATTAGTGTCATGTTTTTCACCTGTGAATATAGAATGTATGATTGATGCCAGATGAACATAAAAATGCTTAAGGACAGATATGAGTGAGACTAATGTTGCCATCATTGTTAGGAGGAACTCCTCACATGAGTTATGTCCCTAGCTCAATTTGGAATATGAGCCATGAGTGAAAACCAAGGAAGGGCATTTAACACCCAAGAAAGCTGTGTTTTCTGGAAACCACAGATTTAGGAGGTGATGCCAATGTTTACAGAACTGTTACTCATAAATAGGTATAGGGTCTTTGTCAGGGCAAAATGGCAGTGCATGGCTTATCTGCCCCAGGAGAGAAGAGCTGAAACTTTGTCTTTTCTGGCAGGGACACCTTCCCTCTCAGAGATGTTCATGGCCCATGAAAACCTTTCTTGGCCAGCTCTCATGTAGTCTGTGAGGTATTATGAATTTGTTGCACTCTGGCCGTCCCTTCATATTGTCAGGGTCTAGGGACAGAAGCCAGCTGTTGAAGATTACCCTGTGCAGCAACAGTTTGAAGCAGAGATGTGGGGAGCTGCAGCCCTCTCCCTGGGGCCATTTATGCACCACAGCAAGGTGGTAACACTGCAAATTTTAAAAATGCAGTGAAATTAATGAGAACATCTAACTCTATGAGGGGCAACTTTCTGAAGATACACTCCTTGTGCCTATAAAAGCCCAAATGAAGGAAGAGATTGAGCAGGGAGGTGGCAGATGCCTCATCCCTGGAAACATTCCAGGTCAGGGTGAACAGAGCTCTGAGCAACTTGATCTAGTTGAAGATGTCCCTGCTCACTGCAGGGGGATTGGGCTGGATGACCTCTAAAGGTCTCTTCCAGCCCAAAGCATTCTATAAAGCTATCATTAGAGTTAACTAATTTTTCCAATTTAATTATTTAAGCATGGCATTTGCATCACTCAGCATTTTTATTAGCATTTTCTAAAGGTTGGAGAAAAAGGACCAAAGAAGAAGAAGAGGAAGAATTGAAAAGTGCTTGTCTAAAGTCAACTTCCAAAAGTCAACTTTTTCTCACAAGTGTGTGTCTGGGTTTTTTATACATAAAATAACCAGATAAACTGAAATAATGAGTTCCAGGGCCTGGTAACTCCTTTGCACTTTTACAGCTTAGACAGTGATGTGTTTGGGTATCATTTACAAATGTTTCCATCTCTCCTGTCAAGTATAAAGAATGATCTCACAGAGTGCAAAATCCTTCCTAATCTCCAAAATGCTTCTGAAACCTCTAATACAGTGTGAAGACTTTATGATAATGTATACCAGCCTGAGAAAACACTTTTATGGCAGCTCGCAAGACATACATGTTGTCATATATGTTCATACATCATAGATGTTGCATCATAGATGTAACAATAGATGTCTGTTCTGGGATGGCACTGATGGGATGGCATCTTGGTGGGTGTGCTGGATGTGCTGTTTGCAAAGCAATTTAAATAACTGGCGTATGAAGACAGCTATAATACAACTGTCTCAACCCATGTGACAAGAATCCTACTCCTAATGTGCATGGATCTGTTCCAGGTTGGCTGAAAAAGCGTTCAGTAGTACTCTGTGCTTTCTGAATTTACTCCCAAATATCAAACAAAATGCTGTTCATTCTGAACTGGATTTCAAAAAAACCCAAAACATACAATTGGTTTGGTTGGGAAAGACTTTGATGATCATCAAGTCCAACCATTAACCCAGCACTGCCAACTGCACCAGTAAACCATGGCCTTCATCACCACAGCTACACACTTTTTAAATCCCTCCAGGCATGGTGACTCCACCATTTTCCTGTGCAGCCTGTTTCCTTTTCAGGGAAGAAATTACTCCTAATACCCAACCTAAGCTTCCCCTGGTGTGAGTCGAGGCTATTTACTCTTGTCTTATCACTTGTTATTTGAGAGGACAGACAAGCTCCTGTCTTGCTCCAACCTCCTTGCAGGGAGTTGTAGAGAGTGAGAAAGTCTCCCCTGAGACTTCTCAAGTCTAAACAACCTCAATTCTCTCAGCTGCTTCTTTTGTGCTCTTGACCCTTTATCAGCCAGGGTTGGAGCATCTCAGATCTAGTCCCTGAGTGGGATCCCTAACCTTAGATCCAAAGATACTGGAGGAAAATTAATCACAAGAAGGTCTTTGCTTGATCACATTAAGAGCAGAGTTGACAAGGAAAGCCTCTATCATCACTTCTGAAGTGGAGAATATTTTCAGTGATTGTGAGTCAAATAGAGGAGCATCACAACTAAGTGGGCCTCAACCCATTTTTGTCTTAGTTAACCACTGAGCCATACCTTTAACCTCTGTGTCTTACTCTAAGGCCTAGAAGAGAAGAAGTAGAAAGCTCATTGTTGTCTGGCGGAGCATTCCTTTTTACAGCAGTCTTCTGTTTTTCTCCTCCCAATGGTTCTGCTTGAACATCTCTGCAGACTTAAAGAACAAATGGCATCTGGTGATTGACCGCCTCACAGTGCTGTTTTTGAAATTCCTGGAGTATTTTCATAAGATGCAAGTCTTTGTGTGGTGGCTGCTGGAGCTGCACATCATCAAAATCGTTTCCTCTTACATCATCTGGGTCACAGTGAAAGAGGCAAGTAACACACCCATGGTGGAGGCATATCAGCATCTGCTATACAGTGGCACAGCCACAGACTTCAGTGAAACTGTGGGTTCCATCTGGGTTTGTCTGCTTCTGGGGACCCGCTGTGACATCTTCTTCCACAGTAATTCTCTGCCCTTCCCTTTTTGCCAGATATTAATGTTTTGTTAATTTAATGAATAACTCAAGAGATGTAATCCTTCCCCTGATCAAGCTAGCTGAGGGCATCATAGAATCATTGAAATGTCCAGGCCAGAAGGGACCTCCAAAGGTCATCTCATCCAACCTCCCCACAGTCAGCAGGGACATCCCCAACTAGATCAGGTTGCCCAGGGCCTCGTTGAGCCTTACCTTGAATATCTCCAGGGAAAGGGCCTCAACCATCTCCCAGGGCAACCTGTTCCAGTGTTCCACCACCCTCACAGTAAAGATATCTTCCTGATATCCAATCTAAATCTGCCCTTCTCTAGTTTGAAACTGTTACCCCTTGTTGTGTCACTGCAAGCCCTTGCAAACAGTCTCTCCCCATCCTTCCTGTAGGTCCCCTGTAGGTGCTGAAAGGCTGCTATCAGCTGTCCCCAGAGCCTCCTTTTCTCCAGGCTGAACAACCCCAGCTCCCTCAGCCTGTCCTCATAGCAGAGGTGTTCCAGTCCCCTGATCATTTTTGTGGCCCTCCTCTGGACCCTCTCCATTAGCTCCATGTCCATCCAAGGATGGAGGATATAGGAAAGGGTTGCCATGGAACATCTAGAAAAAATACTTAACTGGTATTGAAGAAACAGGAACAGAACCACAGAGTGGTTTGGGTTGGAAGGGATCTCTAAAGATCATCTAGTCCGGCCTCTAATGTGGAACTACACCTAAAGGGGAGTAACACCTTTAGCTGTTCCTTTTAGTGTGAGCTGTGGGAGTGCTCTACCTGAGATAGACATTCTTGGACAAGGTAGTAGGACAGGATTCTCTGGGGAAAAAAATATAAAAACAACAAACCCTTGTTTGGAAAAGGTCAAGAGGATGAAGTTGGGTTCCACAGATGCAGAAATCTCTTCTTTGTTTAATGTGTTCTAAAGCAGCAGAACCAGCATGTGGTCCTTTGCAACTCATGTCTCCATGCAGTTTTCTGGGTCTAATGGTATTAATATTCTGTAGGAGATAATATTCTTCCTAAGCCACCTGCTAAGGTTTTCCTTCTTCATTTGCCACTTTGTGTCTCGTGTTGTGAATATTGTTGTAAGGTTTTTTTCAGTATTTTTCTCACCGTTTCTCTGTCTTTCTTTTGAATGATGTTTATTATTTTATTTTTTATATTACTGTGGAAAAGGTCAGACTTTCTCAATTCTCTTGTTCCTCCATTTAATTTCCATCCTGTTTCTTGTGTTTTCAGGTGTCTCTGTTTAACTTTGTGTTTCTCATTGCCTGGGCTCTTGCTTTGCCATATGCTCAGTTTCGCCCACTGGCATCAAGTATTTGCACTGTCTGGACATGTGTGATTATTGTCTGCAAAATGTTGTACCAGCTCACATCTATTGATCCCAGCACTTTTTCCAGTAACTGTACATTGGTGAGTACATGTGCACATCAAAAAGGTTTGACTGTTGCTTTCTTCAATGAAGAAGAGCAAAAGGGAGCATGTCAAGTACTGTAAACCACAGTTCACCTGATGTGTTGCTGTTGATGATGATCCCCTCCCCAAGCATCCATTAGCTCATTGTTTGTAAACTGTTGCATTTTCTTTCTAGCCAGGAGAGAACGAAACTAAGGTCAATTTAGAAGAACTCAAAACCTCAGTCCTCTACAGTGGGCCAGTTGATCCTGCAGAATGGGTTGGATTAAGGAAGTCTCGTCCTCTGCTCGTATACTTAAGGGTAACTTCTTTAATTGTCTGTATCAAGATATGTTCTTATTTGTGATGAATTTAGGGAAGTCTTTGACAAAAATAATCTGCCATACCAAAAATATGTAATTCAAACCCATTGCTACTAGAGAAGTATAGAGGGGACGAGGCAGCCGAAAGCCATATCTGCTACACAGAACATTTCCAGAAGGGATTCATAGAATGGCTTAGATTGGAAGAGACCTTAGATATCACCTGCTCCAACTTCTATGTCATGGGCAGGGATGCTTGTCAACTAGACTCAGCTCCTCAAGGACTCATCCAACTTGGCCTTGAACACCTCTAGGGAGGAAAGCATTCACAACCTCCCAGGGCAATCTATTCTAGAGTCTCACTACCCTTGTACTGAAGAACTTCCTCAGATCCAGTCTAAATGTACTCTCTCAGTTTAAAACCATTCCCCCTTGTCCTATTGCTAGACACCCTTATGAGGGGTACCTTTCCATCCTTCCTGCAGGATCCTAAACTTCCTGTAAGATCAGGATTTCTGCCTGATGGGAAGGCAGCTATAAAGTACCCCCTGAGCTTTCCCTTCTCTTCTCTGGGCTGAACAACCCCAGCTCCCTCAGCCTATCCTCATAGCAGGGGTGTGCCAATTCAGATAACCTGCACATAAAAGTATGGCTTTCTGACTATCATCTGTTAAAAGCACTCAAAGAAATGTGATGTAGAAGAATTCTAAGTAATTAAGAAGTACATAGCTTTCAGTTACCAAAAGACTGGTGGGTCTGATTTGAGTAATTGCTTTGAATGACAGTATATGCTACAAGCAGGTTAATTTTTTAAGTGCTACAGCATAGAAAATATAATTAATTTGATTAATAATTAATTTTGAAACTAAGAAATGGATGTCTTTTGTTTTTTTTCTTTGTTTTTTTGGTTGGGTTTGGATGGGTTTTTCTTTCTGGTAGATGCCTGTGAGGAATATTTTACTATTCTTGTCTTGATTTAAAAGCCCTCCTTAAAATAAAAAAATGTCAGCTCCCAGGGGTAACCCTGCATGCCCCTTCTTGGTGTAAAGAACCACCAAAGTTTTGTCTACACAGTTTAAAGTTGTCGGAAATGTGTTGAGTGAACAGCAGCAAGTTTTGATCTAACTAGATTAAGTCCTCATTTCTTCCCTGAGAGCTTACAGCACTTACCTCTACGTGCTTTGTCTGTGTAGGGAGGACCTGCCCATCTCTGATGGTCATCATGTCAGGTCTCTGCCTCTCACCCTCACAGTTATGAATATATGTGGGAATGAGCAATTACTGACCCAGGAGTTCCGCATGGAGAATGAAGTTGCCTAGTGGTGTTTGACTTGGTGCTAGGAGCTTTACAGCTAGAAATAAATAGTTTGAGATTAGAAATTATTTGTAGAAGTTTTCATTGAGCTAGCAAATAAAACCTCTCTTCTGCAAAGAACAATTCAGTTCAATACTACACCTGAAGGTCTCAAGCTTCAAGTCTTGGTGTGCTTCTGTAAAACCCCTTTAACAATAAACGTTAAAAATGTCTTCAGTGTGGAAGCGAAGTGCCTCTCTATGATGGATTCTGCGAAACTCTCTCCAACATCAATAGGAAGCCCAGCTACAGAAGGTAACAACGACCTCTTGTCAAAAAATATGCAAAATCCAATCAAAACAGAACAAAAAAGAAATAGTGACACTTGTGTCAGGACATTCTTTTCCTAAGTATTTCTCAGTGGAAAGAGGTCATAGAAACATAGAAAGCTTTGGGTTTTAAGGGACCTTTAAACGCCATACAGTCCAACATCCCTGCAGTCAGCAGGGACATCTTCAACTTCATCAGGTTGCTCACAGCCGCATCCAACCTGACTTGGAATGTTTCTGGGAATGAGGCAGCTACCTCCTCTTTGGGCAACCTGTGTTGCTGTTTCACTCCACTCAGTGTAAAACATTTTTTCCTTCTATCTAGTCTACATCACCACTCTGTTAGTTTAAACCACTCTTCAGCTTCAGTTATGGCTTTCTTGAGGGACTTTCTCTAATTTGGTCTTTTTAACCAGTTCTTGGAGTTAGCTAATACCTCTCTTCTATTAAGCGTAGGGCAGAGTCTCTCCTAAGAGATCAAGGCTGTATCTCAGTGAATCTGGCTTTAGGACAGAAGAAACTTTCTCTGGGTGAATATTATAAGCTAGACTGCTCATTTAAAAGAAGTATCCAGGATATATTTGCCCTGCCAAGCATCCTTGCAGTTTTAGGAAGTTAGTGCTTTTTATCAGGATCTCTGTGGATGACTTCACATATGCTTGTATCCTCTGCTGAGGCCACACATCAAATACTGGGTTCAGTTTTGAATCCCTCACTCCCAGAAGGAGACGCTGGAGTGAGTTCAAAGAAGAGTAATAAACTGGTAAAAGATCTGGAGCACAAGTCTTGTGAGGAACAGCTGAGAGACCTGAGGCTGTTTAGTCTGGAGAAAAGGAAGCTCAAGGAAGACCTTCTCACTCTCTACAACTCACTGAAAGGTAGCCAGGTGAGGGTTGGTCTCTTCTTAGTAACTAGAGATATGACAAGAGGAAACAGGCTCAATTTGCTCCAGAGGAGGTTTAGGTTGGACATTAGGAACAACATCTTTGGCAAAAGGGTTGTCAAGTCCTGGAACAGGCTGCCCAGGGAAGTGGTGGAATCCCCATCCATGAAGGGATTTAAAAGCCATATCGATGTGGTCCTCAGGGACATGGTGTAGTGGTGACCTCACAATGCTGAGGTAATGGTTGGGCTTGATCTGGAAAGTCTTTTCTAACTCTAATGATTTTGTGATTCAATTATTCTATCTCCTGCAGAGTATGGTATCTTAAGAGAATCTGTGAAACATGAGTGAACATGGATAAGTCAAAGCATTTTCCCATCCCTTCCTTTCCACAACTATTATTACAGTATACTTTTTTTAATGGGTGTCTTTAAATGATCAGGGAGCTGAAACACCTCTGCTACAAGGACAGGCTGAGGGAGCTGGGGTTGTTCAGCTTTGAGAAGAGAAGGTTCTGGGGAGACCTAATTGTCACCTGAAGGGGTCCTACAAGAAGGATGGAGAGAGATTTTACAAAGTCCTGTAAATAGGATGAGAGGCATCCTGTGATAGGATGAGAGGCAATGGCTTCAAACTAGAGAAGAGCAGATTTAGGTTGGATGTTAGGAACAGATTGGTGGTGGAACACTGGACAAGGTTGCGCAGGGAGGTTGTTTGGGCCCCATACCTGGAGATATTCAATGTTGGGCTCAACAGGGCTTTGGGCAATCTGATGTAGTAGAAGATGCCCCTGCTTACTGCAGAGGAGTTGGACTAGATGGCCTTTGGAGGTCCCTTCCAACCTAGACCATTCTATGATTCTATGCCAGTATGATTCATCAAAATCCAAGAGGTGATGAGAAACTTATTTTATCTCCATGATAGTAGCTTAGAATAGGTGCAAGTATATCCTGGTGCACCGTGGTAACATCCCTTTGAATATTCATGAGTTAATGCTTATCAGAAAATTTTATAGCTTCTTGTGGCTTTGTTTTTGATTTAATATTCATATTGTGTCTCCCCTAGAACAACTTGCTGATGCTGGCTATTCTGGCCTTTGAAGTTACAATCTACCGGCACCAAGAGTACTACCGATGTCGAAATAACCTTACTGCTCCTGTGACTAAAACCATTTTCCATGACATTACAAGAGCACATCTGGATGATGGACTTGTCAACTGTGTCAAGTACTTCATAAACTATTTCTTCTACAAGTTTGGCTTGGAGGTAAATCATTACATGTTAATTTACTTTATAGTATCATTACATAAAAGCAGCGTGGCCAACAGGACAAGGGATTATGCCTCTCTACTCTACTCTTGGGAGACTCCATCTAGAGTACTGCATCCAGCTCTGGAGCCCCCAACACAACATGGATTTGTTGGAGATCAGAGGAGGGCCACAAAGAGTATCAGAGGAATGGGGCACCTTTCGTAT
This sequence comes from Dryobates pubescens, assembly GCF_014839835.1. Lineage (NCBI taxonomy): Eukaryota > Metazoa > Chordata > Aves > Piciformes > Picidae > Dryobates > Dryobates pubescens. The sequence continues at coordinate 15,540,809 of NC_071620.1, read as the reverse complement.
GAAGACAGGCTGAGGGACTTGGGGAGAAGACTCTGGGAAATCTTATAGCAGCCTTCCAGTACCTGAAAGAGGCCTACAGGAAAGCTGGAGAGAGACTTTTTATAAGGGCCTGTGGTGATAGGACAAGGGGCAATGGTTTTAAACTAGAGCAGGGTAGATTTAGATTAGGAAGAAATTCTTTACTGTGAGGGTGGTGAGACACTGGAACAGGTTTCCCAGAGAACTTGTGTGTCTCATCCTTGGAAGTGTTTAAGACCAAGCTGGACGAGACTTTGAGGAACCTGGTCTAGTTGCTGATGTCCCTGCCTATGGCAGGGGTGTTGGAACTAGATGACCTTTAAGGTCCATTCCAACCCAAGCCCTTCTATGAATGAATGAATAACCTTTGATTGTGTTATTTTTTCATAATAACTTGAACTGTGTTTGACAGCTGGATGCTTCTTACCCATCAGTCATGTTAGACCTTGCCACAGTGGTGGTTTTCCTCCTGCTAAACTTCTAGTGGTAATTTTCTTCTTATTTCCCCCTGTATGTCTTATTTATAACTCAATAAAAGAGATAATAGATGGATTAAGGGGCAGAATTAAGACATACCCTCTCATGCATACACACACAGAGAGGGAACTGCAGAATTAGAATAAAGAAGCAGAAGCTACCAGACCATTCTCTCTATTTAAACATTTCTAAACTTCTTTCTTTGGCTGCACAAACACATCTTCCTTTCTTATACTTGTTCCTATAGCTCTCAGCAGTCCTCAGGAGCAAGAACTCCAGTGAAAGTTATTGCTGCTTTGTGCCACTAGTGTAAGAGAAAGTACTTTTCAGTAGAAAAGCAGCACACAGAGAATTGGGAGAGGCAGATGCAAAGGAGTGAAGGGGGTTTTCTGAAGATATAACCTAAATGTCATAGAATTGTTTTGGTTGGAAAAGACCTTTAAGATCATTGAGTCCAACCATTATCTAACTCTACCAAGCCTGGTGCTAAACCTGGTATGTGTCTCATGTAGTAGAAGACCTGCTTACCTGTTTGCCAGCAGCAGTGGCCCAGGCTGTTGGAATTTAGGCTCAGCTAATGTTTTCCTTATGTGTGCTTCATCCAATCCAGCAGCAACAGATCAGAACTGAACCTGCATAAACAGTGATTGTTTTCATGAATTTCTATGACTATCTGAAGAAAGGAACTCCTAGACTAATGCATCCCAAACGTAATCATCACAATGCTCTTGACCTATCTATTAAGTTCTCCCACCCCTTGCTACTGACAGACAGAGCAAACTGTTCACAGCCAGTCTGAGGATTAAGAATGAGTGAAAATTAAAATTAATCAGCATTAATCCTTTGGGAAATAAATCTAACCTCATCCTGACCTGAGGAGAGAGGAAATCGAAACAGTGAAGTGCACTGAATAAATGAGTCCTTATACATTATTCACAGTTTGCAAACATACTTCATGGCACTGAGTGAAGAGACTGCTTTAAGTGAAGCCAGAGAACAGAAATGCTGTGGGAAGCCTTTCAAATAATGGAGAACTAAAGCTGCCTTACAGGAATTGAGTGGATTTGTCTATATGTCGATAGCCAGTAGACGTTACATGGTCTAAATCCCTTTTTTCGTGTGTGTTTGTGTGTGTCATTCCCACGTGAGGGTACACTTTATTTATTGCTATTCTTAATAGCTCCTCTTCTTTTTCACGTCTGTAAGTGCTATCAAAATATATAGCTGGGTAATATATGCTTGGCAACAATTAGACATTTCATGTATAGAGTACTGTGACAATGCTCTTTCCATTCTGTATCTCAACATATCACACAATGGAAACCTGCTTTTATGCTGTACTCACACAGCTGACACTCATCAAAGAGTATCCAAAATTTGGGAGGTTGGGATGGGGGAGGTTGCTGTTGGAGAGACACAGAATTACAGAATGGTGGGGAGTTGAAGTGATCTCTGGAGATACCTAGTCCAGCCACCCTGCTAAAGGAGGCTCAGCCAGGGCAGTTTTCACAGGTTTGTGTCCAGGTGAATTTGGAATCTCCAGAGGAGACTCTGCAACCTGTTTGTGCAGCCTCTTCCAGTGCTCTGTCATTCTCAGAATAAGTAAGTTATTCTTCATGTTCAGATGGAACTTCCTGTGTTCTAGTTTGTGCCTCTTGCCCCTTGTCCTGTCTGTGGACACCACTGAAAAGAGTCTGGCCTCATTCTCTTGACCCCTACCCTTTAGATATTGATCAGCATTGATACAATCCCCTCTCAGTCTTCTACAGGCTAAACAGTCCCAAGTCTCTCAGCCTTTCCTCACAGACACTGCAATAGGCTGCCCAGGGAGGTGCTGAAGTCACCATCTCTGGCTGTATTTAAAGGTCATTTACATGTGGTGCTTAGGGGTATGGTTTAGGGGTGAACTTTGTAGAGTAGGATCAGTGGTTGGACTTGATGATCCCAGGGGTCTTTTCCAACCTGAATGTTTCTGTAATTCTGTGATTCTATGATTCTCATCAGAGAGATGCTCCAGTCCCCTCAGTACCTTTGTATCCTCTGCTGGACTTTCTCCAGTGTTTCCTTGTCCCTCTTGAACAGGGGAACCCAGAACTGAACACAGTACTCCAAACAGTTCTAGCTTATTGTGTTGCACAGGGTTCCTGCAGGCAGCCCCAGCACTTGCCCACGCACTCTGTTGCCATCCAGAAGTGTGTATCAACTCGCCACCAGGTTGTAAATGTGGCTTGTCTTCCTTTACTTCTTTTTCAGACCTGTTTTCTTCTATCAGTGAATGTAATTGGTCAACGAATGGATTTTTACGCCATGATTCATGCCTTCTGGCTGATCGCGGTGTTGTATCGACGTAGGAGAAAAGCTATTGCGGAGATCTGGCCAAAATACTGCTGTTTTCTGGCATGCATCATTACATTCCAGTACTTCCTTTGCATCGGCATTCCACCTGCTCCTTGTAAAGGTAAGGACACTTATCCTTTATGGACAATTGCTGCTACTTGTTTTTAGAGGAAAGTGCTGGGAAACTGATAAGTAGTCAGAAGAAAAGGATGATGTAATCATTGTAAAGTAGTGATTACATTTTTGTGTGCTTCTGTCATACAGACTATCCATGGAGAAGTGGTAATGCCAACTTCAACTCCAACATCATAAAGTGGTTATACTTTCCAGACTTCATTGTGAGACCAAACCCTGTCTTCCTTGTCTGTAAGTGTTTTAGCACATAGTTGTGAAGTGTTTATGGGCCCTTTGCTTAGAACATCGCAACAGTGCAAGTTGAAGCCTGCCTTTTATTTACTCTAAATAGCAAGCTGATGTATTCTGTGGGAGATTGGGTATTAATTGTGGCTTTGTATATAGCATAAAAATTCAGAGAATAGTGATTTCTACATCTCTTTTTCCATATTGCATTTTTAATGAAGCAGCACCAAAAAGTGTGAATTATTTCCTCTTTTATAACTTATTTCTTAGAATCACAAAATACATTTGGTTGGAAGGGACTCTTGAAGGTCATCCTGTCCAACTCCCCTGCAGTAGGCAGGGACATCTCCAGCTAGATCAGGTTGCTCAGGGCCCCATCAAATTTGACCCTCAGCATCTCCAGCAATGGGGCCTCCACCAGATCTCTGGGCAATCTGTTCCAGTATTTTACCACCCTAATTGTAAAGAACTTCCTTGTTATGTCCAACCTAAATCTACCCTGCTCCAGTTTAAAACCATTGCCCTTTGTTGTATTGGTACAAGAACATCCAAACAGTCCCTTCCCAGCCTTCCCAAGAACTGAGCCAACACATTTCTCAATAAAAGTCATACAGGATGGTAGGCTAAAAACCTAGACATAAATGAATTTCCAATTGGTGCTAAATGTGAAAGCAACACAGAAAACAGTCTGGTAATTCCATTATAACACAACACCACCACTCCCTGCACCCAAGTCGATGACTGAGTTTTCCCTTCCAACCACTGCTTTCTCCTAGATGATTTCATGTTGCTGCTGTGTGCCTCCCTGCAAAGGCAGACATTTGAGGATGAAAATAAAGCTGCAGTACGAATCATGGCTGGAGACAATGTGGAAATTTGCATGAATCTTGATGCAGCATCTTTTAGCCAGCATAATCCTGTTCCTGATTTCATTCACTGCCGGTAAGAGCTGAATCTTAAACCCTTGGAAAATACAGCATTTCCTTTTTTATAATGTTCTGTAGTATGAAAGTCACTCTCACAGCTTGCAGTCCTACTTGGAGTTTATATTCATAGAATTGCAGAATGATCCAGGCCAGAAGGGACCTCCAAAGGTCACCTGGTCCAACCTCCCCACAGTCAGCAGGGACATCCTCCACTAGATCAGGTTGCCCAGGGCCTCGTCGAGCCTTACCTTGAATATCTCCAGGGAAAAGGCCTCAACCACCTCCGTGGGCCTGTTCTAGTGTTCCACCACCCTCATAGTAAAGAACTTGTTCCTAATATCCAGTCTAAATCTGCCCTTTTCTAGTTTGAAACCATTGCTCTTTGTAAACAGTCTCTTTCCATCCTTCCTATAGGCCCCTTTGGGTTACGGGATGGCTGCTATTAGGTCTCCCCATAGCCTCCTTTTCTCCAGACTGAAAAACCCCAGCTCCCTCATCCTGTCTTCATAGTAGAGGTACTCCAAGTCCCTGATCATTTTTGTGGCCCTCCTCTGGACCCTCTCCATCAGGTCTTTGCCAAAAGAGCCTGGTCTGAGCAGGTGGTCACTTGTCAGTTATTCTCCGGGCTACAGCCTCTTCTAGGGAAAGATCCTACTGGTTCTGTAAGATGCTGAGAGTTTAAAAGCGAAATAAACCCATCACTATATTCTAGGTGGTCTGGGTTACATTAATAGAAGGTTACCCATCTCATATCATACTTTTTACTGCTTCATGAACAGCAGATAGTTTGTGGGTAATCATCTTCTGGTTTGGAAAATATCCAAAGGAAACCAAGTCTTCCTAACACCACTGATTCTTTTGTGTGCTCCCCAGAAGGATGTTCAGTGGTAGATTTGCCTCAAAGCCTGTATTCTTTCCATGAATGTCCTGTGAGACAGCATTTATGATGGACTTCAGCACGCTGGTGGCTTCCCCCAAACCACAGGCATGTTATCAAGAGCCCACTATAGCCTGAACTTGCCCATGTGTGTGTTTAATCCTTTAGATGATGGTATTTTTGAGAGGTGCTGTGCATGTGCAACCTTAAATGCCTAATTTGCTTCAAAGAAGCACCAGAGAATGGCTGGAAGTCTCTTAGACTGACTGAATCTTTTATCAAGTATTATAAATCTTTAAAAAGAAGAACTCTCAAGTTCTGGAGAATCCACTGAAGATATACCTCAGCATACAATGTATGTATCTGGCCTCCATCCAGTGTGATTTGGAACTGAAAAACCTTTGTCCATAAATTTTCCTTGCACTTGAACATAGACGTTTCAGAATGGTCTAAATATTTAGTATCATGGACAAAAACTTGGTTCAGTGCTGATACAAGCAAGTGATATGAAAAAGGCAGTGAGTCAGTGAAGACAACCTGGTTATGGATAAATTGCAAAGCATGAAAGAAATTAGTGCCAGTATTTATGTGTTTTCTGAGAAGTCCAATATATATTTGCTGCCATGTCAAAGGAGTGGCAGTTGCAGTTTGAAGCACTCTTTCTGAAGCATTTCTTCCCTTGAGAAGATGCTACTTGGTCACTTTTCTAGTAGGCATGGATAAAAAGGTTTTAACTGCAATATAAACAGTGGCAGAAAAAGAACATATTTCAAAATGCTTTATATTCTTCTCTCTGGAGAAATACTTGAACTCAACAATGATAAATACACAGTAAGGAAGAGATTTCCTGAAATTTTCTTGTCTTTCCACCCCCAGATTTCTCAGGGGATACGTGCTTGACCCTAAGGGAGAGCACAACCAAAGAGCTCAGAAACAGAAACAAAAATGAAGAATGGAAGTAGGAGCTTTTAAAATGAACCAGGATTTAAAGTTACTTCTCTGAGGATAATCCTTTCCCACAGTCACTAATGCTGGAAAATTCTCATTTCGGTTCCCAAGCAGTTTTCAGACATTCTCCTAGACACTAACAGGGGGAAAAAAATAATGGGATTGTAATCTACCTTTTTTCCTCTTGAGAGTAAAAAACAACATTAACAGCTACTCACTGACCTGTCCCCTTTGTACCTGCACACTGGGAACTACCACCAGGTCAGTCAGGTGAAGTCTGTCCAAGGTAGCCTTAATGCCTTTCTTGGAATTACACCTCTAAATTAGGTTAGTGAGCCTAAAGTGAGCCTCAGCTAATAACACAGCTTTGGATTTGGGAATTTTTAAAGTGAACAGAAGCATGAAGGAAGATAGTGTTAAGAGAGTGTGTTAAGAGAATATCAGGTCTGTGAGAGACCTTGATAAAAATAGTTGGGACTAAGACTATAGGTTCTACAACACTACACTTGAAGTGCATTGAAATAAGGGAGTTAATCTTCAGAAGGTTTGATGTTGCTTTTGGCAAAGGGAAAATCAATGAACTTGCCTTCTGAATGCTGAAATGGAGCAACTGGGAGAGGGTTTGGAGATGGAAGCTTGGTGAGAAATTAGCAATGTTGGAATTAAAAAGAGACACAGACTGTGGTGTAGGGTCAGACAGACTGCTAGGAACATAAAGAAAAGGAGACAGGGAAAAGGGACAAGAAAAAATAAATGTGGGGAGTGGGAGTAGCTTACAGAATGCTTATAGAATCATAGAATCATTTGTGTTGGAGGGGACCTACCACCCCTGCAGTGAGCAGGGACATTCAACTCGATCAGGTTACTCAGATCCCTGTCCTGGAATGTTTCCAGGGATGGAGCTCCTACCATCTCTCTGGGCAACCTGTGCCAGTTTCACCCCCTACAGTAGAAAAAAAATAATTAAAAAAAAAAAAATCTTCTTTTTATCTGGTCTAAATCTCCCCTCTTTTAGTTTAAAACCATCATCCCTTGTCCTGTCACAACAGGTCCTGCTAAAAAGATCATCCCCATCTTTCTGACAGGCCCCTTTAAGTACTGAAAGGCCACAAGAAGGTCTCCTCAGAGCCTTCTCTTCTCCAGGCTGAGTAACCCCAACACTCTCAGCCTGTCCTCATAGCAGAGGGGTTCTAGCCCTCTGATAATTTTTTGTGGCCTCCCCTGGGCATGCTTCAACAGGTTCATGTTTCTCCTGTGCTGAGGACTTCAGAGCTGGACCCAGCACTGCACTTGGGGATTCACCAGAGCAGAACAGAGGGGCAAAATCATCTGTCTCAACCTACTGGCCATGCTGCTTTTGATGCATAGAGTTGATATGTGTGGAGAAGAGGGAGAGGATAGACTTCAGAAGAAGGCTATGGAGGTGGGCAGCTACACTCAAAACAAAATAGGAGGCTGATAAGGAGAGCAGTGAAGCTACATAACAGCAGCTCCTCCAGCATGAAAAAGCATTGAGCTATATTGATTAGTGCTTCAGCTCTGCAGGTTCTCACCAATGTGTAAGCAGAAGCCTGTTCTTTCCTTAAGCACTGGCTGAGGACCAAGACTTTACTTCAAAGGGGTTATCAGCTGCAGCTTCAGCATCTCTTGGTGCCTGCAGGCAGAGGTCCAGCCACTAGACTGGCCACAGCCAAACACATCGTTGAACATGCTGGGAAAACAGCTACAACTAGAGCAATCTTTTTGCCACAGGCTGGATTGTATTACAATTAAAAATTAATTCATGTGAAAATAAAATATTGAAGCAATCATGATAAGACTAATGAAGGTTTAGTAAAGAGAAGCAGACCATTTGACATGGAGAGCCATCTGAAGTCACAAAAGCTTCCATGGTTAGTTGGAATGAGCTTCTGACTTAGTTTTCCTTGGTTTTGAGCAAAGTGATATGGCTGCTTTTTCCAAGGTGTTATCCAGAATATTGGTGGTTCTGCTAATGACACAGTTGGCAAATCAGCCTCTTGTATTCTTCATTCATCTTTCAGGTTTCTTCTGTATAATCTCCCATCCAGAGGTTATCATGCTACCCAAAGCCATGCTTTGGTGGTCTTGGTACACTGGTGGCTCGTTTTCCTCAGATATGTGGCTGTATTCCTGGCCACCAGCTACACTCCCTCACCTTTGTATTCACCACCATGCCAGCAGTGGGTTGGTTCATAGGCTGAATGGACAGACAAATATACCTTCCTTCTGTCCTCCTCCAAAATAAATAGACTTTTCCAAACTGAAACTCGTTCAAAGAGAGAGCTGGAAAGGGGATAAAGAGGAGTGGGACTATCCCCTAGGGAAGCAACTGCTCAGATTTCCTAGGTGTATTGTCAAATACCACATCCTGAGGGTGGCCTCTCTCTCTGTGACTGGATGTAGTTTTAAACACCACTTAACAGATGAGGTTTGGAAGGTTTAAATGGCATCAAACTAATGATCTGTGTGGTCTGCAGTGAAGGAATAAAATTATGGGATATGCTATCCAAGACTAAGCATTTTTTGCTGTCTGTGAAGAAGTTTTCAAACAGAGGAGAAGCACCCTTACTGACCCTCTGGGTTTGTGTAGGCCATTTTTATCTGTTGGGGTGGCATTGTACTTCACCCTCTTACTTATTCAGAGCAAGGAACTAAAACTCCTCACTTTTCTGCCAGTTTGAGGCAGAATTTAATTATTTGCTCCTGAGAATGTGCCAAGTGACTTCAAAGAATCATTAAGGTGAGAAAAGACCTCTGAGATCATCAAGTCCAGCTGCCAACACGGCACTGCCATGACCACTAAACCATGTCCCGAAGAGTCATGTGTACATGGTTTTTGAACACCTCTAGGGATGGTAATTCCACCACTTCCCTGGGCAGCCTGTTCCAATGCCTGACTTGAGTGACAATATGCTGAGAACTCTCCCACCAAGATACATATTTGCCCCTACTCTTACAGCACATAACCCACCTGTATCATTATCAACAATTAATCTAAATTTGAAGGATTTCTTTCTTTCAGGATTTATTTCTTTCACACTTCTTTCACTTGTAATATACCCAGACTCCACATTGTTATGATCAAGGAGTTTTGGCATATCACAGCTAAAAGAAGTGTGATTTCAGGAATATTTTTTCTACCTGGGAGTACTCCAGTGTAGTTCTGTGTGTTGCATTCAATATAACACTGTTTTGGGTGGCAGAGGTGCCTGGGATGGTTGCTAGTTAGATGTGCCCTGGATGACTTGCTGAAACACCATTTTGTAAGATGTCCACTCCAAGGTGAAGTTTTGGGACCCATTTTTTGTGGTTGGGGTTGCTTGGATTTGCATATTTCTAAAACTCAGAATAATTTCCATCTCTATGAATGGCATCATCTGTCCCTTGACCTAATTGTATTGCCTCCTGCTTTGGAGAACTCTTTTTCTTTATATTCCATTTTGATGGTTGGTTGGTTTAGAGATGCCCAATGTTATTACAGTTAATGTGTATCTGAAAATGAGAAGAACAGATGTGTTTCATATCTTACATGACTACTAAAATGAAGGAAATGGTTAACATTATAGTGAAAAAATAGCTTAATTATTGTCTTCCTTTTTGTATTCCCATATGAGAGTGATATCTGCTGTTGAACTGTGACTCAACCAAATTCTGTTTATATGTTGGAAAGTTTGGATCCAGCCAGTTGCAGTTGTCTTTCAGAGTCAAGAGTCCATTTTTTTTTTAAGTATTGAGATAATGCAGTTTGTCTGATCAATTCAGTTTCATTTGGGGCTTTTCTGGTTTGGTTGATAGTAAAGGACAAGATGTTTGAAATATTGAAGTGTCATGAAGGTGATCTCTTCCTATCCATGCCAGACATCAACAGTTATTATTAAAGGAACACTAAATAGTGGGGTTTTTTGTGGAGGAACAGTGAGAGCACTATTTCCAGTGCATATTATATAATCATTGAATTGGTTTGGTTGGGAAATACCTTTAAGATCATGAAGTTCAACTGTTGACATAGCCATTGAACCATGTCCTGAAGTGCCCTGTCTACACATTTTTTGAATGCCTCCAGGGATGGTGACTCCACCACCTGCCTGAACAGACTGTTCCAACACTTAACCACTCTTTAGCAAATGAAATTTTGCCTAACAGCCAATCTAAAACTCCCCTGGTGCAATTTAAGGTCATTTCCTTTTGTCCTGTAGCTAGTTACTTGGGAGAAGAGACTAACACCCACTTCACTGCAAACTCCTTTCAGATAATTGTAGAGAGCAGTAAGGTCTCCTTTCAATCTCCTCTTCTCCAGACTAAACAAACCCAGTTCTCTCAGCTGATCCTCATAAGACTTGTTCTTTATACCCTTCAACAGCTTCATTGCCCTTCTCTGGAAGTTAGTGAAGACCAGTTTGGCTGCTACCTTCTTTTTTTTTTCCCAGGGTATATTGATTCTTTTTAATGTTTTATCACTCAAAACCCAGTGGCATCTCTAAAGCCATGACATTTTTAGATTTAACAAGCAGTAGTCCATAAATTTCTTAAATATTTGTGGGAAATAAACATAGAGGAGCTTTCTCGTTACCTTTCGCCTCTCTGGTTGGCTCCAACAAGTGAAATGCATAATACAGGCCTATAAATGTAGGACTATAAATACACACTCCTAGAAAGTTCTGAGCCTGAGCACATCAAGCAGCAGGGGCCTTTTTATGTGGATTCATACAGTGCCTTTAGTTCATTTACTCCTTACATGGCTTGGCTCAGGTATGTGTGTGCTCCTATGGTGCTGTCTCCCTGCCTGGTTTCCTGACAAATCCAGTTTCACAGCCTGAGTGTACAGACCCTGAAAGAAGAGTTCCATCTGGAATCAAAACACTACATGGGGGGAAACTAAGAATTAGTTGGTTTTGCAGTGTATGGCTATATGTAGTGTTAGGTATTGCTTTTGGCAGGTATTCTTATTTGAAAGCTCACTGAGTCAATATTAAGACAAGATCTTAAGGAATCTGAAAACACCAAATTGTTTCTCACTCTTTCTCAGTGTGGGCCAAGCTGATTTCAGGTGGCTCTGTTTCATGGGTTTCTGGCAAACATTTCAGCAAATTCTATCACATTCACGTTCTGTAGAAACCTTTTAACCTTCAAAACATCTACAGTTGGTCTCCACTGGAGAATGATATTTTTAGCCACTGGCTTTGAAATCTAGGCTTATAACCAGACTGAAATCCCTAGAAGTCATCAATACATACAAAGTTGTTGAACTGTAGGTGGCTTTTTAAGATAGATTTACTTATCTTTTTGCTCAGACTTCTTAAAAAATCATAGAATCATAGAACCTAAATCTACTCTTCTCTGATTTCAATCCATTACTCCTTGTCCTGCCACAAGATGCTCTCAGATAACTTTTAAATTGCATATGTAACATTGACAGATCATGTCAATCTATCATCAAGTTTGTTGAGAACATGTTTTCTCCCCTTCCATGATAGAAGATTTGTTTGATCCTGATTGATGAAGTGCCCTGCCCAGGTGCTGCATGGTGCACAAAAGTGAGCTAGAATGGACTATATGAGCCAGGCACACCCATGAATTAGCCAGACTCACCAACTTTGGCATTATGTATTTGGATAAGTGGGAAGAGAACCATAGAATTGTTTTGTTTGGATGAGATCTTCAAGATCATCAAGTCCAGGTCACCACTGAACTATGCCCCTCAGCACCACATCTATGTGGCTTCTAAATCCCTCCAGGGATGATGCCTCCACCACTTCCCTGTCTAGCCTGTTCCAGTGCTTGACAAACTTTTTGGTAAAGAAATGCTTCCTAATAACCAATCTAAACCTCCCCTGGCAGAACTCAAGGCCATTTCCTCTTATCCTATTGAATGCTCAGAGGACCATGGTCTAGTCATGAGGTCTGTGGTGACAGGTTGGACTCGATGATCTTTGAGGTCTCTTCCAACCTTGATGATACTGTGATACTGTGACCTTGGGCACAAGTGTCAGGCAGTAGCACAGAAAGAAGAATGGTAGCATTACCCTCAGAAAATAGTAAAATTTTCTTCTTCTTCTCCTTCCAGGTCCTACTTGGACATGTATAAGGTGATAATATTTAGTTACCTCTTCTGGTTTGTGCTTACTATCATCTTCATAACGGGAACCACAAGGATCAGCATATTCTGCATGGGCTACTTGGTAGCCTGCTTTTATTTCCTCCTCTTTGGTGGAGACCTGTTGCTGAAACCCATCAGGAGCATTCTGCGTTACTGGGACTGGCTGATTGCCTACAACGTCTTTGTGATCACAATGAAGAACATCCTCTCAGTAAGTAGTTGCTGCCTTTCTTCTTCCCTCATCACTTTGGTTTCATTGGGAGCGGACACAGTGAGTTGAGTGGTCATTAAACATTCTTACTTTTCAGCCTTCTGCAAGTGTAAAGCAAGTTCCAGTTTAATTCTGAAACTGCAAGTGCATGTCCAGGAAATGGTAATGTGGAAAATGGTGATAGGAAAATTTGCACCCTTAGATTCAGTTGTGCTCTGTGAGGCCTCAGAAGCTATTTTCAAAGGGCCAGATTCTGGTTCTTTCACCTAGTAAAGTCACTCCTTAGTGGTGGTGTGAAAATCTCAATGGAGTGAGAAATAATTAAGAAGTGCAAGATGAGTCATACCATCAATAAAGAGTGGACATTTAATTAAACCTTTTATTTAAAATGAGAAGTTTCAAGCCTAGGGCTAGATGGAGTTGTGTGACCTGATGCCAGCAGTGGGATTGACAACAAAATTCCAAACTGGATTCCTCTTTCCTTCAGAACTGGTGTGAATTTCAGGTGAGAACAGATAGACTTGGTAGTCAAATGTCAGATTCTTCTGCAAAATATAGAAGTTTTTCTTACATTAATGAACTCTTTAGAGCAGATTCTTGCAGTGGCACTGATAGGTAGCTGAAACAAACCAGCCAGATTTATTCCTGGCAATTGTTTTTCAGCTTTGAACATTTTTGGTTTAGTTGCTGGACTGAAAAGAGCAGACATTTTCCTTTCTGCATTTATACAAGTCACTGTACTGAAATAAAGCTGATTTATGGGTGGTTTGAATTTGCAAATGGTCTAAATGCTTGCATATGTGCTTCATTTTATGCTTGGGAATTGAGCTGGAGCTGTGTGTGAGTTAAGCTTGTCCATGTATGTTTGCAGGCTTAGATGGGTGACCTATAAAAATGACTTAGGTGTCGCCTTGCCTCACGTGCCAGACGTTATCACTTCCTCTGCCGAAACACAAACAAACCCCCACATACCTCCTACCTTGCTGATCATCAAAAGAACTAATTCTTACTGGTTTAAGTCATGTTTAGCACTGTTAAAAACACTCTTTCTTCTAACCTCTGATGGGATATAACACAGCCAGTGACAGTCACAATATTCTGTACTATAAAGAGGTGCAATGCTTATCTTTATTTTTTATGTCTTCTGATATGAAACTGTTCTTTTACTTTCCAGATAGGAGCCTGTGGCTACATTGAATCACTCATTAAGAATAGCTGCTGGTTGATTCAGGCATTTAGCTTGGCTTGTACAGTTAAAGGCTACCGTATTCGTAAGTACAGCTCATTTTTCTTCATCATGTTCTATAAATAAGGGATCACCTTTAAAAGTGTGTGCATTTAAGCTGTGCCCCCTTATGAAAATATCATACCTGCAAGTTCAGTTGGTACAGCTTGGTCCTGCACTGACTAGCAAGAAAGAATAGGGAAAATATTTCATAGAACCAAAGGCGACACATACCTTGAGAGAGCTATCAGCACCCTCATACATGTGCAGAATCACAGACCACAGAATAGTAGGGGACCTCTGGGGATCATCTAGTCCAACGCCCCTGCTCAAGCAGGGTCACTCACAGCAGGTTGACCAAGATTTCAATGTCCATGTGGGTTTGGAATCTCTCCAGAGAAGGAGACTCCACAACCTCTCTGGGCAGCCTGGTCATCCTCACAGGAAAGAAGTTTTTCCTCATGTTCAGTGGAACCTCCTGGGTTCCAATTTATGCCCCTTGACCCTTGTCCTGATGATGGGCACCACTGAAAATAGTCTGGCTCTATCCTTTTGCCCCCTACCCTTTAGATATTGATAAGATCCTCTCTCAGCTTTCTCTTCTCCAGGGTAAACAGCCCCATGTCTCCCAGCCTCTCCTCGTCAGAGAGATCCTGCAGTCTTCTCATCATTTTCATAGCATCTGCTGGACTCTCTCCAGTAGTCTCTTGTCTCTCTTGAACTGGGGACAGTACTCCAGATGTGGCCTCACTAGAGAAGTGTAGAGAAGGGCAAGAACCTCCCTTGATCTGGTAGCTACACTCTTATTAAAGCTCCCCAGCATACTACTGACCTTCTGGGCCACAAAGGCACATTGCTGGCTCATGGTGAACTTGCTCTCCACCAGGACCATCAGGTCCTTCTCTGCAGAGCTGTCCAACCTGTGTTTGATGTAAATGAACATTCTGGTGATACCAGTGCTTAACAATTTCCCTGTATGTGTATGCAGGTGATGTGAAACTTGAAGGTGTGGTTTCATTGCACAGCTTGAGCTAAAATGTCAGCTCACCATCACTGCAAGGAGAGGGCAGCTTTTCCTAGCTACAGACTCCCACTCCTCCCTATATGCAATCAGCTGGAGTCAGACTTGCAATCAGTCGGCCAAAGGGTAAACCAGTTCAGCTCACTGAAACAGCAAGAGGCTATACCAGCACCAAAGTGGTAATTTGTTTTGTCAGGAATAGTGACATTTTAGGCAGGTTTTTTTTTAATTACTTTTCTCATGTTTGTGGTGATAAGAGGGAGGAAGTGGATAGTGTATGTGCATGGAGGTGAGAAAAGGGAGGAATGAAGTGTGGAGAGCAAGACACTTCAGCTCTCAGTGAGCTATTAATATGGCTGCACTCCATGCTGACACTCTGAGTTGATGGTTTGAAAACACCTGCATTTTTTTTCCAGTGGTCTTTGTTGGTTTGTTTTTTTTCTTTTACTTAAAGATCATCTTGGTGAGTCTGCAACAGCAGTGTTTGATCCTAAGAAATAATTGAGGAGTAGTGGAAAAGAAAGGAAATATGAATACACAAATGACAGGATCACAGGGTGTTAGGGGTTGGAAGGGACCTCCAAAGATCATCAAGTTCAACGCCTCTGCCAGAGCAGGACCATAGAATCTGGCACAGGTCACACAAGAACACATCCAGATGGGTCTTGAAAGTCTTCAGAGAAGGAGATTCCACAATCTCTCTGGGTAGCCTGCTCCAGTGCTCTGTGACCCTCACAGTGAAGAAGTTCCTCCTCATGTTGAGATGGAACCTCCTGTGCTGTAGTTAAATTCACAAGATAAATGGTGCCCAGTAATTCTTGTATTATCCAAAACATTTTGAGCAACAACAG
The DNA here is from genome assembly GCF_014839835.1 of Dryobates pubescens. Classification (NCBI taxonomy): domain Eukaryota; kingdom Metazoa; phylum Chordata; class Aves; order Piciformes; family Picidae; genus Dryobates; species Dryobates pubescens. The sequence goes on along the minus strand of NC_071620.1, from coordinate 15,525,440 downwards.
AAACTTAGGCACAGGTTCGTGATTCCCCAGGGGATGGGCACAACAGGCTTTGAAGCTCTTGGAGCTTGAACTTCCAGACCTATTTGATTGACTAAAGCCAGATTCAAGCCAGAGTCTGTCCCTCGAGTCATTCTATTCCCTTCTGTAGGGTAGCATAGGCCATGTGGTTTATAGTCTAGCTCCACAAAACCCAGTTTTAATTTTTAAGTATCCCCAAGAGAACTGTCTTTTAGAGAAGAAAGAAAGAAAGAAATAGCCCAAGCCAAAATGTAGAGGTAAGAGAAATGAGATTTCCTCTCTGCCTATCTCCTCCTACCCCAAAGGAAGCAGTTTTGTGGTTTCAAATATTTTTTCTCTTGTGCAATGGAAAGAAACATTGAACTGAATTGTGGAGAGGAAAAATAAAAATACTTGGTGGTGGCTGGCAGGAATCTGTTTTGACAAAAATAAAGCACTCAGTTCTCACGTTGATAGTGTTCTTAATAGAAAAATGGGACAAAAAGTCACTTTGAAATGAAAACATAATTGAAACTTGCTTCTTAGAAAAATCAAATGCTTCAAGCTATCCAAAAAATGCTTCTTTTCTCATTTCTTCTTTTCAAGTACCATAGGATCAAATACATTTGTTTGAATATGGTTCACTTTTGCTGAGTTCTTAATTTTGTTGTGGTATCATGTTGTTGGAAGCTTTACAGCTTGAAAACACAGAGTACTTCAAGTGGAAATGCATGCCAGGGTTAGTATGAAAAATATTAATTGAAACCTCAATTGAAATTTTTTATAGAATCATAGAATTGTCAGTGTAAGAAGGGACTTCAAAGATCATCCAGTTCCAACGCCCCTGCCATGGGCAGGGACACCTCACACTGGTTCAGGTTGCCCAGAGCCCCACCCAGCCTGGCCTTAAAAACCTCCAGGCATGGGGCTTCTACCACCTCCCTGGGCAACCTGTCCCAGTGTCTCACCACCCTCATGGTGAAGAACTTCCTAACTGAATCTACTAGCTTTGCTCCATTCCCTCTAGTCCTATCACTACCTGACACCCTAAAAAGTCCCTCACCAGCTTTCTTGTAGCCCCGCTTAAGATACTGGAAGGCCAATATTAGGTCTCCTCAAAGCCTTCTCTTCTCCAGACTGAACAGCCCCAACTATCTCAGCCTATCATCATAGGAGAGGAGCTTCAGCCCTCTGATCATCCTCATGGCCCTTCTCTGGACACAATTCAGTGCCTCCAGATCTGTCTTGTAATAGAGGCTTCAGAAGTGGACACAGTACTCCAGCTTGAGTCTCACCAGAGTGGAGTAGAGGGGGAGAATCACCTCCCTCAACCTGCTGGCCACACTTCTCTTGATGTGGCCCAGGATGTGATTGGCTTTCTGGGCTGCAAGTGCACACTGCTGGCTCATGTTGAGCTTCTCATCCACCAGCACCCACAAGTCCTTTTCTTCAGGGCTGCTCTCAAGCCACTCACTGCCCAGCCTATATCGGTGCTTGGGATTGCCCCTATGCAGGTGCAGGACCTTGTACTTGCTCTTATTGAACTTCATGATGGTGGCTTGGTCCCACCTCTCCAGCCTGTCCAGGGCCCTCTGGATGGATCCCTTCCCTCCAGCGTGTCTGCTGCACCACACAGCTTGGTGTCATCAGCAAACCTGCTGAGGGTGCACTCGATGACAGTGTCCATGTCAACTATTTAATGGACAAAACGTTATAGAAGAAGTCTTCATACAACAGCCTTATGCTGATGGTGTATTTTTTTCCAGCAACCAACAATCTCGATTGTAAACTGCCCAGTGGAGAAGCAGGAATCATTTGGGACAGTATATGTTTTGCTTTCCTGCTGCTGCAAAGAAGAGTTTTCATGAGTTATTACTTCCTGCATGTCGTTGCAGATATAAAAGCTTCTCAGATCCTAGCATCAAGGTAACATAAAGTTTTTAACAGATTAAATGAAACAGTTCAAATGTCTCCTGGCTACAGTACTACTTGTTTGTGATGGGTAGTACCAAAAGACTCACAGTATCACAGTATCACCAAGGTTGGAAGAGACCTCAAAGATCATCTAGTCCAACCTGTCACCACTCCTTTAACATCAAACAGTCCATGCTAAATTCGTAACTGCAAACCCAACTCTGACAGAGCAAACATCAGAAAACAATTTAATGGAGAATCTGGTGGAACTGTAGCCATTCTTTTCTACCAAACACTGTCAGCTAGAGAGACTTAGAGGCTCTTTGAGACTCTTCAAGAGGTGATGAATGAGTAATGAAGAATGACCAAAACATGTCATCTGAACATCCAGATCAATGAGTTGATTATATTTCTAATGAAACAGAGGTAGAAACCATATTATTCTGGAACACTAGAAGCTTGCTCAAAGGTTTGTGTCATCAGATTGAAAGCATTGTAGTCTTCACAGGGCAAAAATGAAGCTGAAGCTATGTTTGTCATGTCTCTGGATAAAGCTGGTCATTGCTTACAGCTTCCAATCATGTCTCTGGATAAAGCTAGTCTTTGCTTAGAGCTTCCAGGGGACTGCGGCAGAGGGACAAAGAGATTATAATGCTGAAATGACTAGAAAGACCAAAATCTGGAGGTGTGCAAGAAGTCCTAACTCAGGGAGCCACCTACATTCTGGTTTTGAAGTCTGGAATCTGAATTCCTTAAAGAGGTACTTCAGCTTGTAGCTGAGTAGAGATCAGAACATTTGGCCCTGGATCTTGAAGTGATTGCCTGTAAACAGATTAGTACTCTGGAGTAACTGATTATTTCTCTCTGGTCTTGGATTAGTTTGGGTTTATGCAGATGAAGTCATGTACAGAGGGAGTACAGTTCTTTGTGGTGAGCTGGCAGAAGGGAAACTGAAAAACATTTAATATTTCCTCTCCTTTTTCCCTTTCTTCCTCACCAAATTCTGCTGTAGGGGTGCTGAGCTTTTCCAGGCTACAATTGTCAAGGCTGTAAAGGCAAGAATTGAAGAGGAAAAAAAATCAATGGATCAACTGAAAAGACAGTATGTATTTAGTGTGTTTATATATATATATACACATGCAGGTATTTCACTGATATTTGGTACTTATTTGCCCCCTTCTTTTGCAGAAGTGCTGATTAGGTTTTGAAGTATGATTTTGCAGTTATTAAAATCCCTCTCTGGGAATTCAGAGATCTGAGTTAGTCTCATATTATGCATTTTTAGAGTCAGGACGTCCAAAAAGATGATATACTGCAAAATCTAAACTTTCCTTTAAACTTAGACTTACAGTTCTAGGACCAAAGGTTGTGAGGTTAACATAAAAGAATCCAAGTGGAATGTGCTGACCTACCTCCTCCTCGGTGTGCCTGGAATTGGAATGGAAACAGATGTTTCCTGTAAATCAAGAGAGGAGATGTGAACCCTCCTGTGTATTCTGAAGGATCTCTAAATCTCAAAAATCCAGTGATGATAGGTTAAGACTAACATTTAATTATTCTACACCTGAGTATCATGTCAACTAGACCCTCTTATCTTTAAGAGATTATATGCGTCTGTGTCAAATTTTTTTCTCCGTTAGAAGGTCCAACTCAGCTGTGGGTTTGGGTTAACCTGTTTTGTGTAGTTTGAATGCACTGCAGTGCAGATGAAATACTAGAAGAAAAACAATCTTTTTATCTCTTTCCTTTCACTAATTATCCTTCTCTCCTCTTAATTTGTCTCTTCCCATGTTTCAGAAGAGTAGGATAGTCAAATGCAAATCACAGAATGATAGGGGTTGGAATGGACCTCTGGAGATCATCTAGTTCAACCCCCTTGCCAAAGCAGGTTCACCAAGAGCAGGTTCTGCAGGACAGCATCCGGGAAGGTTTGGGATGACTCCAGAGATGAGACTTCACAATCTCTGTGGGCAGCCTGTTCCAGTGCTCTACTGTCCCCAAAATAAAGAAGCTCCTTCTCATGCTTAGGTGGAACTTCCTATGTTAAAGTCTGTGCCCATTACCTTTTGTCCTGTCACTGGGCACCACTGAGTTTCCCTATGGAACTCATGAAAAGTGTGGGCAGGTTAGTAACCAGAAGTGCCACATTAACCCTGACTCACCTGAAGGTGCAAATCTTGATGGTTAGAAAATAGGAGACAAGAACTAGGTTGATAAAAGACAGAAATTAGGGGAGCTGTAGTTAAAAGCCACCTAAATAGCCCGAGCTTATTATGGACTAAAGAATCTAAGGCACATCCTGACCCTGCTGCAACAGTTGACAATATTCTCATTGACTTGACCATTACCAGGAATTTGTTCTGTATGTCTGCATTCCTGGTAAGATTTCCTAGATGCTTGTTGCTTTTGTTTAATTTGTGGTTCATCTTCTAGTGTTTGAGTGGAAAGCATATATGTTTACCTTTACTGAAAATATTTGCATCAACTTAACTGACCTGAGGATCCTTTCTCTTTATACAAGTCATATCCTGCTCTCCTTTTTTGATAGTGCAGCCAGCTGTTGCTTCAATACCTGCAAAAAGCTTACAAAGCTCCTCCAATTCTATGCCTGAAAAGCTGTAGCTGCTTCCTAGCATGATGTCAAACCCTGCTACTGATAGCTTCTTCAGGACCTCCATGGCTAAAAGAGCATCAGAAGGCTGCAGGGGTCATGCTCCCTGCCTGGGGTTTCCTACCAGAATATAAAGTGGGCTGGTGCTACTCCACACTAGAATCAAACTTACCCCAATTGACAGGACATGCTTATCCAGGGAATCCTTCTTCCCTGTTAATTCTGCTAAATTTAAGATCAAGGAGATGACTTTGCTGGCAGTACTGCTGTCATGGGTTAGGGCTGGGCTGGCCACTAGACGAGTGACAAATGTTATCTATGAAGCTCTCTCCCTTCCCAAAGGGAAAAGAAATGGAATAAGGGAGAGAGACCAATAGGTTGGGAAAGAACCTAAAACAGCTTTAATGGAAACAGTAAAATCAAATACATACAAATAGGCACAAATCAGTGTTGAACCCAGCTCCCTAATGGCAATGGTGTCATCATTGTCACCACTGATGCTGTGAGCAGGCACTGGGGAAGTCCCAGAATGGACTCAGCAGTAGGTGGAAACCAGATTCAGGAGCTGGATTCTGGAACTGGATTCAGGAGCCCATGAATTGGGATAAAAGGGAGGAGAGGGTCCTCTTCTGGTGCTAGCCATTGAAGAAGAGGCTTGACCCTGATGATCCCTCAGATTAATCCTGAAGATGACATCCATGGAATGGAATCCCTTCTTGGTCAATTTAGGATCTACTCCCTCCTGCCACCTCTGACTTTCTGCACCCCAAGGTGAGGTGCAAGATGTGGCTGTGCCCTTTGTCTGCACAGGAGCAAGTCTAAGCCAGAGCCTTTCTGCAGTCCAGCCCTTGGCAGTAACTCTCTCCATCAGAGTTCTCTCTGCTAGAAGCAGCCACTGGCTGTGCAAACCTGGAACTTGCCTGTGAAACCTGTGCCCTCACTGAGCAGAGACTGGGCTGAGATGTCACAGCACTGGCCAGAATTGGTTCTTTTCTACCTCAAACCAGGACAAATGCCGGAACTAATCCATATTGCTCTGAAGATTACTAGTTTATAGGACATCTGCCTTCATAGAGGGGGTGCTTATTTTATTTCATTCACTAATGTACATCGGTACTTCATACAGTTTAGACTGGTCAGGATGAAGACAACTGTCAGTACAGCCAACAGTTTTGACTCATAAAGTGGTCTTGACTGACACATCTGACATCAGTAGCAGATGAATGATAGGGAAGGAACTCTCACCACCTACTGAACAATGGCAACTAGCTGAGGAGAAAGAGGGTTTTTTCCTTCTCTACTGGGAAATGGACAGATGATAAAAGGATTTTAGTGCATTTTAATCACTGGAATTAGTGAGTCGTTTGCTTCTAAACCTGTTGCATCAAAAGACTTTATTCCTGTTGACTTTGATTTGATTATTACCATTTCTTAAACTGTGAAAATAGAAGTCTTAAAAGACCAGATTATGCCAACTTTACAGGACTGAAGGCTTTCCTACATGTGGACAAAACTGAACAAGTTTAAGTCTTCTTTATTTCCAGATACATGGGACAGTCAAGAGCCTAGGTGGTGGAGATGTAGCACAAATAGCACAAGAACAGCCACATCCCTGGTTCAGAGAAGCAGGTTTCAGGAAAACCACTGTGTTAAGTAGAAGTCCTGTTAGCTCAGAGCTTCATTATCTGTGTGGTAGCTCCTGACAGCAATTCTATCATTTTAAAATTATGATAAGGCAGTTGAGGAAGGAGTAGGTAAAGCCAGACAAACCACCTGCCCCTGACTGCTAAGTCACCATCTAGGATTGACCCTTCTCCAGCCAGCCCCTGCAGAGCCATTTAGCTTCTTAAGGGCAGGATTCATGATAATGTGGAATGGATATTTCCTTTGGGAGTGTTGGAGTGTCTGTGTGTGCATATGGATGTGTCTAGCCGCTGTTTTTAAGGGTGGATCAAAAAAGGTGAAAAGGTGAATCTAATAAGCTTCTTCCTCTTGCTAGAATGGATCGCATCAAAGCCAGGCAGCAAAAATACAAAAAGGGTAAAGAGAGGATGCTAAGCATGACCCAGGACTCCTCAGAGGGGCCAGAGATTCGGAATGCTTCTGAAGAAGATGATGAAGGTACCGTTAGATTGTTTGTACCATAGTTAACAGCTGAGCACTGAGGACCTAATAGGGCTAATAGTTGGATAAGCCAGGAATTGTTCCTCAAAACTGGCAGCGTGTCACAAGGTTGTTAGTTGAATATCAGTTTGGAGCTTGATTCAGCCAAAAAAAACAGAAGGAATTTTTTTACTGAAGGAGGGCTTAGAAAAAATGGTTTCCTTGGAGGTTACTTTTGGTTAACTTCAGGCTGTTGGCAAAAAGCTGGATAGCAGCAGAGGTTTGTTTTGACCAAAGTCATTATCTATAAACCACAATGTTACAAACAGGTAGAATCCACGTTTTTCCAGCAACATTTTCTGAATGCTGTGAGGCATTTTCAGTCACTTGAAATGTTTGTATACTTTTAAATATTGTTTAAAACATGGGAACAGATAAAATGATACTGATCTAGTGTCCCATTTCTAGCACTTAACTCAAGACCAGCACTTAGTCGAGACCAGCACTTACTGGATTACATTTTTTTCAAGCCTGAAATGTAAGGGGAATTCAGAAGAGGGAAAATGTTTGCTGCCTGAAATTGCAGTCAGCTGGGTGTGTATATTTTAAAACACAATCCTGAGCTTTTTAGCTGGTTTGGAGTAAAATGCCGTTTTAACTGCTGCATAAACCAGAGTGCTTCTGCTTAGTGGCCATGCTTTTAATATTGAATGTGTTCAGTAGATCTGACATCTGATGTGCTCATGAAATTTTAGCTCTTTTGGAGAGAAATTTTTTAAATGATTAATCAGTGTAAGAAACATGTTTCTCATTTGTAAAAAAAAAAAATAATAATAATAAATTGTAAATTCTCTAATTTGTAAAATTAATATTTGAACATATTTTATTTTAGGAGAAGCAGACAAAGAGAAAGCCAAAGGCAAAAAAAAGCTGTGGTGGCGGCCTTGGGTTGATCATGCTTCCAGTAGGTTTTCTCAATCATCTTACCAATATGTGGATTTAACCCTTATATCCTTGACCAGAATGAAGGCATTCCCATGACCTGTTTGTTTTATGCCTGATTTTATGATTGTGACTTGATAGAAGACTTGGGTTTTTTCAGCAAATGATTTCTACTTCCAAATCTTCAAGGAGTGAGTTGAACTATGCTTTGATCTTCATTGTATTGGAAGCATAGAAAGCTCATGATACTCTAGGCATTCTAGGGAAATATCAGATCAGATGAAGATGTGTCAAAAAGTCTGGTTTGGCCTCAAAAGCCTCAACTCCCCCTCTGCTGTACACACAATATGTGTGAAGGTGAAGATTTGCCAATGCATTTTAAGATTTGTCATAATTTCTTTTTCATAGACACACATCATCCATCTTTTTTTTATGGTTTCTCAGTCATTCTGCTGTCAGCTGCAGCAATCTGAGTACCACAGGAAAGCAACAAAACTGTTCCCAGGATTAGACTGTGGAGTGCTCAGCTGAGTATTTCTGATTCCACTTCAGTGCAATGCTGATGCCAGTTGTTTTGTTATTTTCCTCTGTGTTATCAGAGAGCAAAAATATGTTCAGCCTCGTGCACAAGAAATTACCAACCTGGATCACTCCTAGCATTGTTGCATTATGATATTTTAATGTCTGTACCCCAATCCAGGCATGCAATGCATTTCTTCCCTACATTGTGGATTGGATAAACCAAGCAAACTGTGTGGACTGCATACTCAAATCGGGTATCTGTGATATACTTCAATTGGAACTTTGTTGAAGGAAGTCACATGAGCTATTTAATAACCACTGAAGATTTTAAACAATACACAAGTGTAAAGCAATGATCAGAGTTAATATGGATATCTATGTTGTGCCTGGTCATTTAGTTTATGAGTTACTCTAAGTAATAGGGGGAATGGAGCAAAACTAGAAGTGAGTTGGTTCAGACTGGATGTTAGGAAGAAGTTCTTCACCATGAGGGTGGTGAGACACTGGAACAGGTTGCCCAGGGAGGTGGTGGAAGTTCCATCCCTGGAGGTTTTTAAGGCCAGGCTGGATGTGGCAACCTGATCTAGTGTGAGCTGTCCCTGCCCATGGAATGGGGGGGTTAGAACTAGATGATCCTTGAGGTCCCTTCCAACCCTGACAATTCTATGATAATAATACTTTTACACATCTTCATAGAGTTTAATTTACCATTTATAACTCCAGCATATATGTATTTGCCCACTTAACAGGATGTCATATGCTTATTTCTATCAAGTCACAAATAAACTGTGCCTCTGTTTTGTTTTTCTAAAGGGCACACTGCCACTTTAGAGAGACCTATCCCTTTTCAAAAGTCTTAGCAAAAATAAACTTCTTGCCCTGTAGTTTCATTAAAACAGATCAAAACTATAATTTGCAAGTTTCTGCTGTTGAACTTCAAGTTATTGGGATTTTGAAGGAATGGGATAGGGTCTCTTGTTTATTCACCACTGGTTTTGTAGTAACTGCTCAAAGAGAGACACTGACTCTGGCTTTTATGTATTTCACCCTCATTATTTAATCTGCTGTGTGGCAACTTGCTTTTTGTTATTTAAACAGTAAGAATTCTTGAAATTATTTGCTGCAATAATGCAAAACCTTGTGGGAAACATCATAGACCCTGATCCTGCCAACAGAGGCTGCCTAGAACATGGCCCTGGGCAGTAGGTGTTCCAGAGGATGCAAACTAGGAATAGGCTGATATTCCCCATCTATCCATTTTGGAATACTGGGCTGTCACTGCAGCATTCTACTGTTCATCTTCATAAGTGGGCTTGTGTCTGTGGCTGTATAAATATTTATATTGAAGTTGCTCAAGCTTGAAGTTTTATGCCAATCCTGATGTTTAATTTAGATTTTTATTGTTACTTTTGCACCAATTGTAATAATCTTGTTATGCAGAGAGAGATACCTGATTTTGTGTATCATAGGAATTAAAGCACAATCATTGTATTTGGGTCTAAGTAGAGCAGATGGGAAACATCAGTGAGGATCTCCACATGGACAGGCACTCAGACTCTCCCTTTCAGGGAGATATGGTTCCTCCTGTGCTTGTGGATCACTTATGAAGCCCCCAAAGGTCAGCAGGAGTTAGGACCAGATGTTTTAAGATCCTCAGCTTCCCCTGGGCCACAGAGTGGATATGATGTAGTGCAAAAGGTAGTGCTCACAACTGTCCTGGGGAGCTTTTTCCCTCTGGGATTGCAAGCAGATAATGAGATTATGCTGACTTCTGCGTGACTCCCACCTCTGCCTCCTCCACCTCACCCCACAAGGAAAACCTTAAAGTCCTTTTTCTCAGTAGGAGAACATGCCATTTTGCAGCAGGAGAGGCGTGTCCAAACTTGAGTCTGTCCAGGAATGACCTTACTACTAATATTTTGTCTCTTTAGTAATCCCCGTAGGGATTCTTACTCCATTTTGCTGTGCATTATTGCCATTCAAGCTTTAGCTGTAAAAGAGACAGAACTGCTGTGTTATAGTGTCCCCTCAGACACATTTGAACCTAGAATTCTAGAGGGAGATCACTGTAGATTTGTCTAGGGGCTCAAAATCTGACCAGGTGCTACTCTGAGCCTGTGAGGAGCTGCACCACAGCAGAGGCTCCCCCTAGATGTCAGACCTTTTCCTGTTCTTCTTTGTGGACAACTTCTGTTCCTGACTGCAAGATAGCTTTTTATGAAGGGGAATTGCAGAATACTATATCTTAAAATACATTCATTTCTTTAATGCGTTTAAATGGATATTCTCAGAAGGCCCTGTACCAAATAATTCAGAATAGTAGAATAATTGCATTTGCTTTGTCCAAGACATTTCCAAATTTTCCATAAAATCATAAAATCTTTTTGGTTGGAAGAGAACTTTAAGATTATTATCAAGGTCAACCACTGACCTAGTACTGCCAACTCTACCATTATAACAAGTTCCTAAGTATCACCACATCTATGTGTCTTTTAAACCCCTCTAGAGAGGGTGACTGTGCTACTGTCCTGGGCTGCTTGGTTCAGGGCTTGACAGCCCTCTCAGGGATGATTTTTTTCCTAATAACCAACTTAAACCTCCCCTGCTTCAACATGAGGCCATGAGTCACATCACTTGTGACTTGTGAGAACAGACCCCACACACACACCTCACTCCAGCCTGCTTTCAGGTAGTCACATACCAAACAAACCTAGTACCCACAGCTTTTCCTCATAAGACCTGTTCTCCAGACCCTTCACCAGCTTCACTGACCTTCTTTGGATATGCTTCAGCACCTCAATAATGAGGAGCCCAAAACTGAATCCAGGATTTGAGATGTGGCCTCACCAGAGTACAGAGGGATGATCATTTCCCTAGTCCTGCTGGCCAGATGATTTCCAGTGTAAGCCAGGATGCTTGGCCTTGACCTCCATTCAGCAATCAAAGATGCTGAAGTGGACTCGGTCTCTTTGCAGGGTGTTCACTGATGTTAAAAATCATAGCTTGGCATAGGAGGGAAATTTTTAGTTAAAAAGATTATGATCCAGTAGACCAAATTTCACAGCCTTCTTGCCCTCAGGTTTCTGTGGTAGTTATGTGTGATCATCCTGTGTAGGAATCAAGGCACGATTGAAACAGAGCTACTGTTACTTTTCCAGCAACCTATAATGAGGGTTAAATACAATTTTCTGTAGAGATATGTATTGCTCCCTGTATCCAGATTGTGTGACTTTTCATCTCAGTAACTGTTCCTCTAAATATTTCAGCTTAAATGTGGAAATTGTTTCCCTGTTTTCACTGCTGAATGTAATGCTGTGATTTTGATTTTTCTCTTGCTCATGACCTTATTTTTCATTTCTTTTGTTGCCCTTCTTCATTCATGTAGGCCTGTTGCCACCTGAGAAACAAACAACAAACCAAAAAACAAAAAAGCATTGCTTCTGTTCAAGGATATAAGGCCAAGCTTATTCACTGTGCATCTTGACTGTATCAAGGCTTCAGAACCTTTCTGAATCCATGGGCAAAAAAAAATTTGAAACTCATTTGTGATCATTTTGGTAGAAGCCAAGTGATTTGTTTTAAACAAGCCAAGGTTTTCTATTGTCTCATCAAAGCTTAAATGTTTGAAGAAAGCACTTATACCATCCCATTCCATAGTTTAAAGGATGCCTCAGCATTTTAAAGAGAAGTTCTGTACTTTTTGTCCCTTGGCACTGTCTGTGTAAATTCATTTACTTGTCTGCTGGGCTGTCTTTTCACTCCCTCAAATAACCACCAGTTCCCAGTTAATGTAGACTTAACTGCCTTTTTTTTCTTTATAAGAACCTAGTGACTTGATATACTTCAAGCTTTTTCTTTTCTTCTCCTGGTGCTGTTTTCCTTGGTTCTTGTGTTGTTCTCATTCATGCCCAAAGTATTGCAGACTAACATCAAATAAATTGACTAAGACCTTTTCATCTCTTGCTTCTTCTCTGTTCCCACCACTCCTGGTTATGAGTTTTGACATGACTGACTGGCTGTTCATAGGCAATCTTGAGGAAGTTGAGAATTGAACTTTTCCAAAAAAAATAAGAAAATATTTTGTTTCACTTAGTGGTCAGAAGTGGAAATTATTATTTGTTTGAGACGGATAGTGAAGAGGAAGAAGAAGAGGAGAAAAAAGAAGAGGAAGAGCCTCGGAAAAAATCTGCATTTCAGGTACTTTTTGATGATTTGCTTTCTGTTGACATCTGAGAAAAACAAAGCAGGTAGTCTTCTCGTAACACAGACACGTGTTAAAGCAACCAGCACATCTAATGTAGACCTGGAAAGTATTAGAAATGCAATTTCTTGCCAATTTAAAAGGCACTGTTCTGTTTTAAGCAAAGCCAAATTCCTACAGGAACTTCATTCACTCATGCTTGAGGAAAACAAAAATACAAACCCAGAAGTTAAGAATCTGAGCTTTACTTTTTCTGAATTGCGATAAAGACAAATGGAGACACTGACTTGCCTCTGGCCCCGCTTTCTACATGCTTCAGTGCTTTTCTGGTTTGGAGTAGATCTTATTATTTCATGAAGAAATAAGTGGCTTCTCATGGAAAAGAATACATACTCAATAAATAATATTAAGGAAGAGGCTATTACAATGTTAAAAAGACAGCTCAGGCTTCCTAGCTGGGCAACTAGATAGGGACTGGTTGATGTTAGATAGCACCAGGTATGGAATCCGCTGGCTTAAATGAAGAACTGGGGTGAAGAAGTTAGTGAAATGCTTATACATTGCTTTAATCTTCATTAGATTAAAGTTTTGGTTGTGGAGGAAATACCACAGAATGTTTTCCAGTCTGTAACTTTAAAAGCTTAAGCAAAGGAGTAGCTGTTTGCAGTTGAATACTCAGATCAAGGTGCAGGCTCGCAGCACTACAGAACTAGCTCATTACTGAAAGCCCAGCCCAAGCAAGAGCAAGAAACTGCCTCCATGCTCTTCTCTGCCTTATGCCAACAGCTTTTAGAGCTTCCCAGATGACATTACTGAATTACAAGAAGAAATGTTTTATTCATTGCACTGATACCATGTGCCTGTAGTTTATATCTTTACATTACGTTGCCAACCAATTACATTTGTTAGAGTGCCTGTGTGGTAATGACACGGAGAGATTGATTTCCTGACATTAAGAAAGGCAAAACTGAATCTACATGAAAAATAACGTGCTAAATAAGTTTTATCTTCTACTATCTAGACTGATTTTTTGCTCTATTTTGTGTTTTAACTCACATAGGACCCTAAAAATGCCTCATGAATTTCTAGGTCATTTTTCTTTCTGGTTTCCATGCAGGTATAGAGGAAAGTTTGCATTCCTGTTACGGCTGATTTTTTTAAAAATGGGTGACAACATTTTGTTCAGATGTGCTGGTACCAAGCACTGAGATTTTAGAGAGTTCTAAACTTGAGGTCAGAAGCTAATAAGATTCTTTCATTTACTCTGGGTTATGGGTTTGGAGTTTTTTTCATTTGTTTCTTATTTTTTAAAGCTGAGTCCTGAAACGATTCATCTGAGGATGGAGGATCTGGGCTTTATTTCCAAACTTTGGTCAGATGTTCTGTAAAGGTGGACAGTTCTGCAATATAAGCAGCCTGAAGATGTTGTATGGCTTTATGTAAGAGAGGAGTTGTATAGAACAGAAAATAGGTTTTTGTTTGTGAAAAGCTTGTTCAACATTTAATCTTCAAGCCTTATTCACTTCCCATCCCCTTGCACATCTTAATAAAAATGCTGGCAATGTAAAGTTGTTCGTGCTAGAGCCTGCTAAAGAATTGGGTTTAGTTGCTGATTTTTCTCTTAGTGTGAGTTGTGGGCAGTAGTCACTTCAAGGGTTTAATTGGAGATTTTTATTTATTAGAGAATGCAGGCAGTTGAGAATCTTCTAACTGATATTGTATTGTGAGCATCACAAATGATCTTTGTTCATATTGGTGTCTATGAATCTAAATTCATTCTTAATATAATCCAGATGAAATCATTCTGTAGGTACCTGTTGATAATATTTTCTTGTTTTCTACTAACTGCTCTTGCTTTGTCCTTCTTTATAGAGAGCTATTGGGAAATTTGCTTCAGCCATTTTAGCCTTGCCAAAGTCTGTCATTAAACTACCCAAAACTATTCTTCAGTATTTAATCAAAGCAGGAAAGGTACTTGATGTTTTGTGAGTGACCCATCCCATAGCTCCTGTCCTCATCTGCATTTTTCCTCTTGCTTGGATGATTAATAAAAAAAATGACAGCCAAAGCTTCATTCCTAGTAAATGAGTAGCAACACTCCAAGTAAAAATATTTGATACTTTTGGAGTGTCAAGCCACAGGAAAAGTGTTTTTAAGTGCTCCCCTGGAGAGAAAATGCAGACCCAAATTCTCATTTTCTTGTGATATTGCTGTACAAGATGGTCATGTCAAGTTGCATGTATCTTATAGGCACCATGGTAACTGATCTCAGAAAGCTGGAAATGGTTTGTAAAACACACATTCTGCTCCAAACCTCCTTGCAGTTCTCTGCTGTTCTGGCCTTCATCACTATAAAGATATTTGTTCACAGAATATATCTGGTTGGAAGAGACCTCAAAGATCATCCAGTCCAACCCTTGACCCAGCACTGAAGGGTCAACACTAAGCAATGTTCCTAGGCGCCACATCCACATGCAGCGTGAACACCCCCAGGGATGGTGACTCCACCACAGTCCTGGGCAGACCGTTCCAATGAGAACCTTTTCAGTGAAGAGTTATTTTCTAATATGCAGCCTAAACCTCCCCTAGCACAGCTTGTAATCATTTCCTCTAGTCCTATTGGTTTCCTTCAAGAAGAAGAGGCTGGACCCGTCCTCGCTCCAACCTCCCTTCAGGCAGCTGTAGAGAGCAATGAGGTCTCCCTTCAGTCTCCTCTTCCTCCCTCAGCTCCCTCAGATGCTCCTCGTAGGCTGTGTGCTCCAGGCCCTTCACAAGCCTCATTGCCCTTCTCTGGACCTCTTCTCCAGCACCTCAATATCCTTCCTATAGTGAGACTTCCAGAACTGAACACAACATTTGAGGTGTGGCCTCTTCTGTCTTGGCCTCCTTGAATACAGTTAGCATTTCCTACTGTTGTATCGTTTTATACTCCATATATGACATAATATGTGTAAGGAGTGAGTATTAGATTGAGCATACCAGCTGCAGTACCTAAAAGATACAACATTTAAAGTTTGTCCATGGGTAAATACTTAAAGTAATAACTATCATATGTATGCACCCAGTCAGCTCTTACAAAACCCACTACATAAATTTATTAATGAAATTACCTCTCTTCATTCTAATCTTCTACCTTCTTCCAAGTCTGCCCTTTAGCTCTTAATTTTTTCACTCACACCCTGACTGTGGCTAGCATACAGTTTCTCAGCTAACTGTTCAATAACAGATATTGAACAGTTCTGATTTAGGCTGGATATAAGGAAGAAATTTTTTATGCCAAGGGTGGTGAAACACTGGTCCATGTTTCCCAGAGCAGATGCTCTATCCCTGCAACCATTCAAGGTCATGCTGGATGGGGCTCTGAGCAACCCAATCTAGTTGCAGATGTCCCTCCTGAGTGCAAGGGCAGTGGACTAGATGTCCTTTAAAGATCTCTTCCACCAAAACCAGCCTATGATTCTATGATTCACTAAGTAGTACAATATTACTTCAGTATCACTTCAACATTCCCTCATACCACCTTCATTAGAAGACACCTATTGCAGAGCAAAGAGGAACCAGTACCTCTGGTCAGACACATTTTCTCATGTAGTGCTTGTTTTGAACAAGTCACATATGAAAATAGATGTACAGACCTTGAGAGATTTGGTATGAACAAAGCATTTTTTTGCCCTTTAAATTAATTTAAAGTCAGTTTGACAGCTGTCAAAAAATTGAGTTAATGTTCCAAAGCAATTTGTGCATATGCATTTTAAAAATAGAAATAAACCAAGCAGAAGTGTGACCATTCCCTCCTATGAGGAGCAATCCCAGCTTCACTGAGATCCATGTGTGTTCCTGGCATTGCTTGCATGTTTGCCTTGTGAATTAAAAGAGCTGGTTTGTTACTGTGCTTTATTTTCACTCTCCTGCCTGCAGCCATGGCCTTCCCTGTCTCTGTTCCCAGCTATCGTTGTGTAGAAATAGAAAACAATGCAGTGCCAATTAAAGATGATCCCCATAAG
Organism: Dryobates pubescens; assembly: GCF_014839835.1. Classification (NCBI taxonomy): domain Eukaryota; kingdom Metazoa; phylum Chordata; class Aves; order Piciformes; family Picidae; genus Dryobates; species Dryobates pubescens. The sequence continues at coordinate 15,509,146 of NC_071620.1, read as the reverse complement.
AGGAACAAAAGTTCACCTTCTATCCTGAAGAGCTGTGGAGAAGATAGAGTCACATTTTATATGGTATAGTGGGGCGGGGGGGGGGGAAGATAGGAGTGTTACTGCTTTTTTTGGTAATCTTTCTTCACAGCCTGAGGGGTTTTTGTAGGTTTTTCTTTTCCTTTTCTTTTCACTGCTATAAAATTTGTAAATATTTTGAGCCAATTTCCGTGCTTCAGGTAGTCATACAGGTCAACAGACTGTTGATCTGAGTGAGTGCTGTGAGCAGGATTTATGGCCCCATAAAATCCCCTTGATACATCGGTAAGTATTACTGTCTTCATTTCCCAACTGGAAAAACAGTAGCAGCAGGATTCCTAAGTGACTTATCAGAAACACCAAAAGGAGACATTGTCAAAATCAGGATGAAATTTGATAAATTCCTGTCAACTGGGATACCCAGAGGGGGACAAAAATAGTACCTGCAGTATGAGAAATGTACAAGCAGAAATACTTGTACTGAGACATCACCACATCTTTGGATGCTGTACCTAGCTGATTCCAGCAACTTCTCTTGAAGTTTCCATCACTCTGCATTTTGCCTATAAAATGATAAAGTAGAAACATTGAATTAAATGGAGAGATTCAGGTGAAGTAGCCTGTATGCACAAGAGGGTATTAGTTCCCCAAGTTCAGAGCATGAATTTTTGTGGGTTCCAATGAAACTTGGTTCACCCACAAGTGTTTTCACATTCGGTATTTGCTTTTATGCTTGCAAAAATACCACATGAAAACTCAGCAGATCTGCAAGAGAGGTGTTTGATTTGGGATTCAAAAATATTTCCTTACCCCTGTAGATCTGAATGTGTTCACTCAAACTGTATAGTCCTGCTTGTGGCTTATTCTGTGGCTTGCTCTCAAAGCATGATGAGCCTTGAAATAAATGGGTTTGTTCCTTCCAGTTTGTTTATCAGGCCTGGATTACTGACCCTAAAACAGCTCTCCGGCAGAGGCGCAAAGAGAAGAAGAGCTTTGGCAAAGAGGAGAAGCGAAGGCGAAAAGGATCTGGGGATGGTAGGTAGACATTTGTGTTTGAAGAGAGATAATGTTGGCTAGAGCCGTGGTAGTGAAAGGCAGCTGAGCTTTAGAAGACAAGTTCTGGCTAGGAACTGGGAAAATGGCTTGCTGTCTCTCTATGCCCCATATGTTTACAAAGGCCTGTAGTGATAGGACAAGGGGAAATGGCTTCAAACTAGAGAAGAGCAGACTTAGATTGGATGTTAGGAACAAGGTCTTTACCATGAGGGTACTGGAACACAGGAGCAGGTTGGCCAGGGAGGTGGTTGTGGCCCCATCCCTGGAGATATTCAAAGTAAGGATTGACAGGGCTCTGGGCAGCCTGATCTAGTTGAGGATGTCCTTGCTGACTGTAGAGGGAGTTGGACTAAATGGCCTTTGGAGGTCCCTTCCAGCCCTGACCATTCTATGATTCTACACAATGCACATGGAGAAGATGCAATATGTATGTTTTCCATGGAGTTGCAAGACACTTGCCCAGAGCTTCTGCCAAACAGGAAGACTCAACACATTGCAGAAAACACCAAACATGTGAAAACAATTTGTGCAAGTCAAGTAGTTGCAAGAGAAAGACATAACACTGTAAAGGCATGACTTTGTAAAGTGAGTAACTTGGTAGCTAACAGCATTTCTCCAGAATACAGGAGTGTGCCAGGAGTTGGACCGGAATCAGGCAGGGACATTACCCTTCCACTCCCCCACCCCATAAAAAAGTTTATCTTACTGCCAGGTTTGGCTAAGGTTGCTCAAAGTCTCTCATTTTGATGATCCATCTGTATTCCCAGGGAAAGCTGTGCCCAGGACAGTCTTGTGTTTTGTATTGAGGAACTATTTCATAAGGAGGTTCCTGAAGAGCTGTAGTTCAAGTGAAGCTGTCTGGAAAATTCCATTAAACAGCCACATATTATTACTTTTTGCCACATTTCTTATATTGTTCCCTAAAGAAGCTTGAGTTGATACATGGGAATGAATATCAAGAAATGTTTTTCACTTTCCGTGCTGTACTCAATGAGTAATCCAAAGTTAAGTTCACAGTGAATTCAGCAAGTAGCAAAAGGAAAACAAGCCAATGTTCATAGGGTCTCACTGGCACTGTAGAATCATTGACGCCTCTAAAAAAACACACATTATAAGTAGTTCATGTCTCTTTAACTATTAATCCTTTTTTAAACAAGAAAACAGAAATACAGGAGCTGTTCTGGTGAGTATAGATGAGGAAGAAGGGCCCATTCAGGCTGAATCAGCTGGACTTTTCCTCCCTTTAACATATTCACCTGCCAAAAAGAGGGAGATTCATCATTTGACTGCTGTCACTGAAGTTGTAGCTGCTGTTGTTGGATATGAGATGGAAGGATAGTCATTAGTCCTGCCTGAGACTCTATGTCACTCTTCTGCCACAGGCCTCAATAAAAGCACATGGTGGTTTCAAACCACCTCTACCACTTCATTTCAACCTGAAGGTCCCATTCAATTAATTTGGGTTTGCTAGGTCAGGCAGCAGATCAGAGCACAGCAAAAGCTGATGTTGCTCAACTCTATGTAGTAAGAAAATGCCACCACAAATTCCAAGAGGGGTGTGGTCATCCATGAAGACCTTCACTGACAGGGGTGTCCCCTCACCTGACTCCATTAGAAGTGGAGATGTGCTTTCTGATGTTGGGTGAAGAACCATTCTCTACTGTTTAGTAACAGCATTTTCTAGCTCAAATATTACACCCATAATTCTATAGGTATAACCCTTATTCTCACTCATTGTTTTCAACAGGTGGTACTGATGCAGACTGTGAAGACAGTGAAGAGGAACCAGTCAAGAAGAAATCTGATGGACCAGGTATGAAGGCAGAAGGAGGGTACTGCAGTTGTGACTAGGGTCATTGCATAGAGACAGCCTTGCAATGATCCCAGACTTGCATAAAAGCTACAAAATCATCTCTCAACCTGTGTAGTGAGAACTTCCTAACTGCCTTCAGGTTTGCAAGTCCTGAGCATAGGAACTTCTGGTCCTGGGCTGTCAGCTGCTAACTTCATTCTCTGCATGAATGAGTAAACACATCTGCAAGCTCAGACTTGATCACTTTATATTTTACTGACAGAATTTACACCTTAGATTACATTTCATCCCAGGTTGCATACAGCCCTGTGTTAAAATAAATGTCTGAAATCTCATTATTAGCACAAAGACCTTGTGTCCTTTCAGTGTATTTTAGCAAGCTTGAGACAATACTTTTGTCTGGTGCTCACACATTCAGCAAGGTGCCATAGCCTCCTCTATAAAATGAGATTTTCCTAATCTTAAATGTTCTCATTCATCACCAGACTTCTTCCTACAAAAAAATGTAATAGATCATAAGTCAAAGCTGGGCTCTGTTTCTAGCTTGGCTAAAATAAGAAAACAGAATTTTCCTCCTAACTAAGTCTTCATTATGGCTTATCTTGAGTGAGACTTAAAATCTTAGATCTGTTTGGGTTGGTCCCGCCTTCCCTTAGTAAACAGGGACATCTTCAAGTAGAGCAGATTACTCAGAGCTCTGTCCAACCTGACCTGGAATGTTTCCTGGGTTGAGGCATCTACCACCTCTCTGGGCAACCTTGGGCAGTTTCACTATTTTCATTGTAAAACCATCTTTAAAAACAACTTTAAACCATCACCCCTTGTCCTGTCACAACAGGTCTGTCCCCGGATTTCTTGCAGGCCTCCTTTAAGTACTGAAAGGTCTCCCTGGAGCCATCTCTTTTCTGGGCTGAACAAGCCAAACTCTTTCAGTCTGTCCTCATGCCAGCGGTGCTTGAGACCTGGGACCATTGTGGTGGCCTCCTCTGGAGCCACTCCAACAGGTCCATGACTCTCCTGAGCTGCACCCAGTACTGCAGGTGGGGTCTCAGCAGAGCAGAGAAGAAGAGCAGAATCCACTCCCTCTGCCTGCTGTCCACACTGCTTTGGGTGCAGCTCAGGACATGATTGGATTCTGGGCTGGGAGCCTTCACTTTCAATATATTCAATGTCTTCTCCATCTAAAATTGGTTCCCACAGTTCCAGTTGGAATTATATCCCTGAGTGTGCCACAGGGTAGAAGATGTTTACAGGTTGCCCAAGGAGGTAGTTTGGGCCCCACCCCTGGAGATATTCAGGGTGAGACTCCACAGGGCTCTGGGCAGCCTAACCTAGTTGAGGATGCTCCTGCTTACTGCAGAGGGATTTGGACTAAATGACCTTTGGAAGTCCCTTCCAATCTGGACCATTCTCTGATTCTGTTATAATGATGTAACATTCCTCACAAGATCAGTGGTCTCAAATAAACAAGTTGTGTTGCTATGGAGGGGTTTTGGTGGGGGTTTGGGGTCCTGATTTATTTGTAACTTCCTGGTGATGCAGTTCCTTGTATTAAAACACTGAAGCAAATCACTCAACGACATCTCCAGGGGAGTACCGTTGGTGCTACACAGGAGTTAGGGAAAGAGAAGGTAGTTAATTTATATTGGAAACAGTCAATTGGAAGTGCTTTGTTGAAATACTTTGAACATTCCTGGGTAATTTTTTTTAAAGAAGAGTGTGGGCAAAACTAAATGGCAATTGTTAATGAAGCATTAGAATCTGTTACCCTTAGATGAAATCCTGTCTCACACTAAGAAGGCTTCTCTGCATTTGAGCCTTGAAGTTAGAATAAGTCTCTGCAGAAAATAAATGTTTGTTTCCCTTTTGGAAGATGTTTAGATGCAATCCACCCCCAAAAGATTATTTTTAAGAAGTTTGGAAGAGCAGCAAAGCTACCTACAACAGCATTAAAAATGTATGGTTCAATCACCTCCATCCCAGGGAGAAAAACGACCTTTCAGGTTAGCCTGGAAGAGCTTGGCAAAGTGCCTGTGGTGAGACTACACCATGCCAGCGGTGGTCATTAATAGAGATAATTTTAACCTGCGAGCTGCCAGTAGAAAGGAAGAATGTGGGTTAAAAAAGAACATTTATATGTTGTATATTTTTGTGCATGAGTGCCAGTTTTCTTTTAACCTGTTTGTAATATCATCTGGAATTCAAAGGAAAGGAATGCTCCTTTAAAGTAGAACCAGCCTTACAGTTAGTTCCCAGGGGCAAGGTTTCATTCGTTTCAAGACCTTCATGTTCAAATCTGTGTGAATAAAATTTGAGTATAGAAGCACAGAATGTTTTATGTTGGACATGACCTTTTAATATCATCTAGTCCAACCCTCCTTCAGTCAGCAGGGACCTTTTCAACTACATCAGCTTGCTCAGAGATGTGTCTACACTGACCTGGAATGTTTCCAGGGATGGGACATCTACTACCTCTCTAGGTTAGATAAATGATAAAACAGCTCCAATTCTAAATTACATTTTAAAAGCCTGAAAAGGGGACAAAATATGATTATAATATGACCAAGTGAAGTGGGATAAATGCTCCTACATTCAGAGATACCAGGCCAGTTCCATACCATTGCTCAGACATGCGGTGCCTACTACCATTTCAACATGCACTTTACAGGAATCTTCCACTAATGGCTTTTTTCCTCAGCTTGTTGCCACATGTATGTGCATACAACCCTGCCTGCACACCCAGAGGCACGTGTGTGTTCCTCCATAGGAAATCTGTTGCTTTATTATAGCTTCACCTTTGCAGGCTTTATGATCTTAAAGATCTTTTCCAACCAAAACAATTCTATGATTCTAGAAGGAGCAAACGTGTGCTCCACCAAGTTGTGCATGCCATCTTGTGGTACAGCTAAGAAGTGAGATTAAGGAGAGCATCATGCTTTAACTCATAGGTTGGCTTCTTAGTATCTACTCCAAACCATATGTGCTTGCATGGTAGATATAGACAGAGAGAAACATGCACAAATATAAGAGAGGTAAGGAGTTCAGCTCTGCACGCTGGCTGAGCAGAGGTGGAGATCACAGGAGCTGAGGGTGTAGAATAGCTCTCAGGAGATACCCAGGTCTGTGGGTTTCATTCTGCAGACCTGTGCACAGGGAGTCTCTCCAGAATCAAGGACTGTTTGTATGACTGGTGATTGCAGGGTGAGGGAGTTATGGGGTGGAAAAGGGATTCCAGATGATAAGCCTAGACATACAGGCAGGAAAATGGCCCAGACAGCCAAAAGGGCCTCCAGCCATCTTCAGAGATTTCTTACTATGACAGGGTTTTGCAGCCTGGATTATTATTTTTAGGAACAAAGCAAAAAGGGGGTGGGGGGGAAAGAGAGAGAATCTGACTCTGAGCAGATACAGAATGAAAGATGATTGTGCTCATTAACTCTATTGCTTTTGCTGTCCCTCAGATAACATCATCAAGAGGATATTTAATATCTTGAAGTTCACTTGGGTCCTTTTCCTGGCAACACTGGACAGTTTCACAGCCTGGCTTAATTCCATCTCCAGAGAGCACATCGATATCTCCACTGTGCTACGGATTGAGCGCTGTATGCTGACCAGGGAGATTAAGAAGGTAACACCTCTGGTCTTTTTCATTCTGCTAATGCCATTTCCAGCTCAGTGAAAAATGAAAAGTTGTCTTTTCAGATCACTGTGTTAAGGAGAAAACTTATGAAAGCCTCACTTACATGTGCATTTTAAAAATATGTCTGCGCTCTTCCATGGCTTTCTGCTTCGTATTTTTGAAATATAAACTGTTTTTTATAAATACAGAGAATCACAGAATTGTTAGGGCTGGAAGGGACCTTAAGGATCATCTAGTTCCAACCTCCCTGCCATGGACAGGGACACCTCACACTAGTTCAGATTGCTCAGAGCCCCATCCAGCCTGGCCTTGAAAACCTCTAGGGATGGGGCTTCTAGCACCTCCCTGGGCAACCTGTTCCAGTGTCTCACCACCCTCATGGGGAAGAACTTCTTCCTAACATCCATCCGAATGTACCCACTTCTAATTTTACTCCAATCCCCCTAGTCCAGTCACTATCTGACTATCCTAAAAAGTCCCTCACCAGCTTTCTTGAAGGCCCCCTTCAGATATTGGAAGGCCATAATTAGGTCTCCTCAGAGCCTTCTCTTCTTCAGACTGAACAACCCCAACACTCTCAGCCTGTCTCCATAGGAGAGGAGCTCTAGCCCTCTGATCATCCTTGTGGCCCTTCTTTGGACACATTCTAGCACCTCCAGATCTTTCTTGTAATAGGGGCTCCAGAACTGGATGTTCATTTATTTAAAATTAATTAATTAATAAAATAATTGATTTACTTGAGAGTGTTTCATTTGGAGAAGAGAGAGCTGAGGGGAGACCTTATTGCTCTCTACAGCCACCTTAAAGGAAGTTGTAGTGAAGTGGGCGTTGGTCTCTTTTCTCAAGTGACTAGCAATAGAACAAAAGGAAATGGCCTATAGTTGCACCAGGGGAGGTATAGGTTGAATATTAGGAAAAATTTCTTTACTGAAAGATTGGTGAGGCTTTGGAACAAGCTGCCTATAGAAGTGGTGGACATGGTACTTCGGGACAGGGGTTAGTGGTCATAGTAGTGTTAGGTTGAAGGTTTTACTAGAAGATCTTAACGGTCTTTTCCAACCTTAATGATTCTATGGTTATCTATGCACACACAAAAAGTAATTAAAAAAAAAATCATCCTTTGGTAAAACAATTTGGCTGAAACACTCTTGTGATAAAATGTGATTTGGAGGAGTGAGGATGGATTCAAGTGGAAAGGAGAAGGCATGGCATTGAAAGCAGCTCCAAAGCTACCTCAATCTGCATATTTCAGTCTCTTTGTAGACCTGCTAAAAATGACTGGAAACTTACATAATCTTCTTCACTTCTCAAGGAGATGTATGGTCCTCCACAAACTGGTTGCATTTTAATAAAACCCATTATTAGCAAAGATTTATGTTGATAGTGTAGCTGGAAATGTATCTGGATCTTCAAAATTCACATAGGTGATACCCTGAAGATGGATAAAACTCAATTCAAACCCAGTGGGTTTTTTTTAGATATGTCACAAACTACCCAACTATTCAGGAAACATGGCACAGAAGCCACATTTTTAGTTCTTTCCAGTTTTACTTACAAGCTTCAGACCATGATCCATTGGACTTGATGATCACGGAGGTCTCTTCCAACCTGGTTGATTCTATATGTGTGTGTGTGTGTGTGTGTGTGTGTGTGTGTGTGACAGATGAATAGGTCAAAAAGGTCAACACCACATTGTAGAATCATAGAATGGCTTAAGTTGGAAGGGACCTACTCCAACCTCCCCACCATGGGCATTAGTGCTCTTTGATAAAGCCTCAAACTGCCCAGCAACTGTTGATGTCTGCTAGCACCATAAACCAATGGGCTGGTTGCTCAGATGGAAGGTGAGAAACCTGCAGTTTAGTTATAGAATCATAGAAAGGTTTAGGTTGGACAGGACCTTTAAATGTCACCTAGTCCAAACCCCTACAGTCAGCAGGGATATCTTCAGCCAGATCAGGTCACTCAGATGCCTGTCCAGGGATGGAACATCTGCCAGCAAGTCAGAATGCAACTTCTACTATTAAAAGGAACTACTAGTGGGAGATTATATACTAGGAAGCTGTTTGTACAGTCCTTAACTGGTTCCTTGCCAAATGACAGAGGAAAGCAGTCCCTCAAAGAATATATCAGCCCCCTGCCATGTACCTCTAACTCTACTCTCTTCCACAGGGAAATGTTCCAACAAGGGAGAGCATCCATATGTACTACCAGAACCACATGATGAAACTTTCAAAGGAGTCAGGACTGGACTCCATTGATAAAAATCCTAGTCAAGCTTCTGGTTTGCAAGCATCTGAAAGGATGGATAGTTTAGATTCAGCAGCTTCTCGTGACAGTATCTCCAGGTATGGAATTAATTTTGTTTTGTGAAAGATGGTTCGTGCATTAGACATAATTTTAGATAATGTCTAAGTACTGATGAACTTTCTAATCAATACTGAATCCCCTTTTTGATTTATCCATTCCATTTTTACAGTGAAAACTTGGATCTTGATTATGATTCCTTTATAGTGGTGGACTCAGTTGTTGGCTTAACTCCTTTTCCTCCACATGACTACCCCACTGCTTTCTGGTTTCCCTGGAATTAGGATTCATTGACAGGGATTCTAATAATGTAAAAAGTAATGGGAAGGGGATGCTTTTGGGATACTGGTTTAGGAATTCAGGCATGGAGTTTGTGGAAGGGTGATTCATTACAAATATTTTGTCTTTGTTAAAGAAATTGTTGCCTGTTGCCCACAAATCACAACAGATTTTGCATGAAGAGAGATTCTGGATTCGAGAGAACAAAATCCACTTCTCACACAGGGCAAAGATCATCTGAGAAGCCTGATTTCATAACTGCTCTGATCACCAGCCAGCAGAGCTGCTCAGTTTGTGGCTCAAATACCCATACTAGTTCAGGAAAACCACCTTCATCATTCTTTACTGGAGGCAGCGATTGCCACCAAGTCCCTTGCCAAAACTACCTCACACTCCTGCTGCTCCATGCACTCAGAGGCACACACATCCACTTCCTTCTCTTACAGAGGCAGCCTGTTCCCACCCTGTCCTTGGTGCTTTTGACTTAGTTTAGAGACTGTAGAACTTACTCAACATGAGGGAGAGAAGTGAGAGTTTTGGAAATCCAGATGATTCATAATCCATTGTTCTGCTGTCTCCTGTTCTTCTCTGTAGTGTGGCAGTATCAGATGGTGTTTGATACTCCCAGCAAACTCAGTAGCTTCTGTGTACACTAAATTATGCTTAGATTTACTAATGACATATGGGTAGATGTTACCAGACTGAAAACAACGAGGACTTGTCTTCCTTTCTGCTGTTATTGAAAAGCAAATGTCAGAGAATGCCTGGGATTACTGCGCTTCAACAAACTATTCACAGATTGCTCCCCAGGGTGAGCACTGGCCTTGGAGAAGTTCACTCCAGTAAAAACACCAAACCCCAGCAAATCATTCCTGGTGGCCAGCTACCCAGCTAAGCAACACCTTTGTGTTTTGTCTCTAAGTTTTACAGGAGTCAGATGACATGAGAAAAATGTAGAGCCAAAGTCTATTACCAGCTCACTTGGAGCCACTTGGATGTCTGCAGGGCAGGATTTAACTCCACAAAGTTCAGTCTCACCTAAAAAATAATAATAATATCAGTCCTTCTTACGTGAAGTGGTTTATAGTCACACTGTTTACTGTCATTGTTGTACAACCATAGTGTCAGGGCTTAGGGCTCAACTGGCCACTAGACTAGTGACAGACACTATTAACCACACTCCCTTCTCAAAGGGAAGAGAAAGGAAGTAAGGGAGAGAGGGTTATTGACTGAAAAAGAAAACTAAACCAGCTGTAATTAAAATAATAACAGTAACATTAAACAAATAGACAAATAGATACAAACCAATATGGAACTCAACTCCCTGATGGCAGTGATGTCACTGTCATCACTGAAGCTGTGGACAGGCACTGGGAAGTTCCATACTGGACTCAGAGGCAGATAGGAACCAGATTCAGAAGCTGGATTCTGGAAATAAATTCAGAAACACACGGATGAGGATTGAAGGCAGAATAGACAGAGCCTTCCCCAGACACTGACCATAGAAGAAGAGGCTTGACCCTGGAGATCCCTCAGCTTAAGTCTGAAGAGGATGTCCTTGGGATTGAACCCCTTGTTGATCAGTTGAGGGTCACCTGTCCTGTCCACTCCTTCCTACAGGTGTCACCTCTGACTGACTTCACCCCAACATGGCACACAAGAGGTGGCAGTGCCCTTGGTGTGCACAGGAGCAAGTCTAAGCCAGAGCCTTTCTGCAGCCCTTGGCAGTAACTCTCCCCATCAGTGTCCTCACTGCTAGAAGCAGCCACTGGTTGTGCAAACCTGCCCTGAACTTCAGGAAGTTTTGGTACTGAGCAGAGACTGAGCTGAGAAGTCACAGCACTGACCAGAATTGATTCTGATCTAGCTCAAACCAGGACAATTATCAAGAACTTTAACTAGAAGCAAAGGGAAGCCAACTGCAAAACTAATGATAAAAATTAAATCTTGCAATTTCCATGTGTGAATTCTGTCTCTTCCATGAGGTGGTATCCAGGGTTGAGCTCCACCTGTCTTTTTTTCCTTTTTTCCCTCAGAATAACCACCCATTTGTCACCCTGCTTTAAGCATAATTAGGCATTAAAAAAAATCTCTTCTCAAACCCAGAGAATTCAATGATCCTGTGGAGCTGCTTTGCAACAGACGTTGTTGACTCTTTCACATGTCTTACTGTCATCTCTGTTTCCTCAGAAGATGTCACAGGACCTATCAACAAAGGATTAGCAAAGGCAATATCATGACTGATTAATCTCAGATTCTCTTTCTGGCAATCAAAAATCAAATATTCTTGCACTGGGAGTATTTACAAATTGTGCACATCTGCTGTAATACTAATAATGACCTGTAATTAGAGGAAGCAAAAATGAGTCTGTTGATTGGATGATAATGCCATCTGTTCCTTGGGGCACCCTTCCATGTCTCTTCCTGGGATGACCACATTCTTTATCAGCCTTTTTAGAAGTCATTTGGAAACTCTTTCTTTTTTTAATTGCCCAAACAAGAAGAAAGGGACATTTTACATTTCAAAATAATGATTTTCAGTACAATCAACTAATTAAACCTAAAGCATCCCTGTGATTGTGGACCTGGGATGGCAAATGGAAGACTTTGGGGGAGGAGCAGAGGCTTTCTAACCAGTATTCATAGAATCATAAAATCACAGAATCATAGAATGGTTTGGGTTGGAAGGGAGCTCTAGAAGTCATCTATTCCAAACCCCTCTGCAGTAAGCAGGGACTTCCACAACTAGATCAGGTTGCCCAGAGCCCTGTCAAACCTCATCTTGAATGTCTCCAGAGATGGGGTCCCAACCACCTCCCCGAGCAGCCTGTTCCAGTATTCCACTATCCTCATGGTAAAGAACTTGTTCCTAGCATCCAATCTAAATCTGCTCTTCTCTAGTTTGAAGCTGTTGCCCCTCATCCTATCATTCCAAGTCTTTGTAAAAAGTCCCTCTCCATCCTTCTTGTAGGCCCCCTTCAGGTACTGGAAGGCTGCTATTAGGTCTCCCTGGAGCCTTCTCCAGGCTGAACAACCCCAGCTCCTCAGGCTGTCCTCACAGCAGAGGTGCTCCAGCCCCCTGATAATTTTTGTGGCACTCTTCTGGACCCACTCCATAAGGTCCATGTCCTTCCTGTATTGAGGGCTCCAGAACTGGATGCAGTATTCTGGATATCCTTTGATTGCCCTGCTCAAAATTCTGTAGTGGACATTAGGTCTGTGGGTAATATTGGCAGACCTGGAAGTACGCAGGGCTGCAGAAACATAGAGGCCATGCCATCATAATAATATATATTCCTTAGTACTCTGGACAAGAGTTACTGTAGGTATCTGCTCAGTGCTCTAAACACTGGATTTCCAGACAGAACAACCCTCCTGATCAGTTGCAGGAACTGTAAAATTCTTATGAAGTTCAGGGCTGACCCTTGTTAATTAATAGAATGCTAGAATATTTGGGGTTGGAAAGGACATTTAAAAGTCACATAGTTCAATTCCCTTGCACTCAGCAGGGACATCAACTGGAGCAGGTTGCCCAGAGCCCTATCCAACCTGACCTGGGGTGTTTCCAGGGATGGGGCTTCTACCACCTCTCTGGGAAACCTGGGCCAATGTCTCAGTACCTTCAGTATAAATAAAATATTCTTTCCACCTAGTCTAAACCTCCCTCTTTTAGTTGAAACTGCTTGTGACTTTCAGCAACATGGTTGGGAACTTACTAAAACCACTTGGTTGCCTTTTGGGGGCTTTGCTTATGATGATGAAATAGCTACAAGATGCAGGTCCTAAGCCAGATTTCAGCATATCCAAGGTTTTATATCCAGATTGATTTCTATCAATCACAAATAAAGTTCTCAGTTCCCAGCTCTACCTGGGTTAGGTTTTAATAGGAGCTGCATGTGGGAGCCTCTGATCCACCTGAAAGAGTAAACATACTGGTGTGGTCAGGGCATTTATGGACAGCACTTTTCATGTGTGCTTCCCTCACCAGGTAGGAGAATAAGGCTTGAGGCAGGGAGTACTGGAGAAGTAACATTTGCCTTAGGAGAAAGGATGAAAGGAGTGTCCCAATCTGAGCTTTGAGCTAGGTCTGATTTAAGCGCATGAATGATTGGAAATGTTTGGAGTCTGGGACTGGAGTAATTCATAAAAGTAATGGCAGTCAGTAACTAGCCCATGCACAGGGGGAAAAAAAAAAAAAACACCCAAAAATTTGTAAGACACCCCTTAAACTAATAAACTCTCCAGGAAGGGTAAATTTGTTTAGTTAAAAGGAAGTCGTAAAGACATTTCCTTCTCACTGAGGATTAGAACACCACTGCTACATACACTCCCATTTGAAATGGACACCCAATCAACTTCATATAAAAAGAGCTTGAATTTGGGGCTTTTAATAAACATTTAATTTAAAATGACAAGTCTTTGAATGCTTTAAAGAACCTAATGCTTTTCAAGGTCTGCAAGGACAGAAATTTGTGAAGTAACTCAGGAAGATATGTGTGCATTGAGTTTATGTGATAATCAATGACTGAGTCAACACCAGCTTTGCCAAGTTCTCATTTCTTCCATGCTGGGAGCACACAAAGTATGTAGAAAATATAGAGACTGTTACAGCTATCATCTCATACACATCTCCTGACATTCAGGGATACAGAGCAGCTCCTCTGTCAAGAATTCTTCTAATGAGTCATCCTTCATTTAAAGCAGCTTTAAACCAAATTATTGCAGGGACTTCACCTGGATAAATATTATCTTTTTTTCCTATTTGGATTAGTAGGTGGGTTTACTTTTTTTCTGAGACCCAGGTCAGAACTTCACTGAGTATGAGCCAAGAGTGTGCCCAGGTGGCCTAGAAGGCAAACAGCATCCTGGCCTGTGTCAGCAACAGTGTGACCAGCAGGACTAGGTAAAAGATTGTTCCCCTGTACTCAACACCGGTGAGTCCACCCCTTGAGTACTGGGTTTAGTTTTGGGGTCCTCACTACAAGAAGGACATTGAGGTGCTGGAGCAGGTCCAGAGAAGGGCAATGAAGGTGGCAAAGGTTCTAGAGAACAGGTCTGGTGAGGAGCGGCTGAGGGAACTAGGGCTGTCTAGCCTGAAGAAAAGGAGACTGAGGGGAGACCTTCTTGATCTCTACCACTACCTGAAAGGAAGTTGGAGTGAGGTGCGACTTGATCTCTTCTCCCAGGTAATATGCAATAGGTCAAGAGGGGAGGTTTAGATTGGACATCAGGACAAAATTCCTTTACCAAAAGGTGAAGCCCTGTAACAGACTGCCCAGGACTGTGAAGTCACTGTTCTTGGAGGGATTTAAAAGCCATGTAGATGTGGTGCTGAGGGACATAGTTAAGTGGTGGACTTGGCTGTGCTGTGTTAATGGTTGGACTCAGTGATCTTCAAGGTCTCTTCCAACCAAAACAGTTCTATGATTCTATGTTTTGAAGGGCAGCTGGCATGTGTTTCTTCCATTGAAAATACATGAATGGGCATGTGCTACTTTGATTTCAACAGCTGCTCTGCTTAAGGCCCTTGGAAGGTTCCCTTTGAACTATATCTGCATTTAAAATATTTTGAAACCTCAGTAAGAGGTGTTACTGTTGAAAAGAATAAACTCAGCCCTCGAGATGTAAAATAGAACATGGATAACACTGTCACAAACAGACAAGAAAGCTCATCTGCAAAAATAGATTGTCTTCTTGCTGTCCCCAAAACTTCAGTGATAGTCCAACAACCTGGTTATACTCCATAGGTGTATGTGCAAAGGGAAGCCTCCTCTCTTAATTAGGAACACAGATCTCCAGCTGGTTTCCATGCTGCTGAATCAGGTCTTTAGGGTTGATCTCCTGGCCCTGTAGGGACACCAAAACCCTGCACCTTGCAGACAGCCCTCCAGCTTTTGTCTGTGTGCACACAGAAATGGAGTGGCTTGTAAAGGGTCTTGGCCAAATGAACTGGCAGGACAGAAGTGTCACTGCCATGAAGGGAATTATTTCACAATACCTGTGGTATTTGGTGGCACTTTTCTTGTATTCAGAGACTAAAGAATGCTTTTAGTCTCAGCCCATTCTGTCAGAAATTACCATTACTGAGTGTAAGGTCTTATTTTGCTGATTTCCTCCCCATTTTCCTTAAGGCAATAACTCCAAACCATCACTTCATGCCAGTAGATTTTTTTTTTTCCTCACTTCAAGCTAGGAAGTCCAAAGAAACATAGAAAACACCACTGCACTTCCCTTCTGACCTCTTTCCCACTTCTCTCTGCCCCTGGACAAACATGATGCTTGCCAAGGAATCAAATCCCCTGCTGCCACTGCTCAGGTGTGATATAGATGGACTCAGAAGAAGAGAAGTAGAGTGTAAATCCTGCATTTTGAGGTCCTTTCTTCTCCCTGAGAGACTCAGGCAGGTCACTGCATGTGTTAAACCACCAGGTCCTTCAACTTATTTCATAGACATCTGTGTTTCTCGAGGATTTTTTCACAGGAAAAATAATCCATTTGCCTACCATATGTCATTAATGTGTTTGCTTCTTTCCTGTTGCTATGTTATGTGCTTGTATTTAATTGTGTACTTTCTTTCTCATAACTCATTCAGTTCTTTTCTCCAATAACACATAAATGCTCAATAGATGGTGTACATCTCTGGTGTCCTGTTATATTTGATAAGAGAAAGGAGATAAGGGTTTATTATATCCGTCCCTTCAAGATGTGCATGTTACCAATTCTGAAATAATTTTGAAGCTGTTGCTGAAATAAATGAAATCTTCTGGAAGGAATCATCAGGGGTTACTACTAAATATCAAAATAAAAGCCATCCCCATGCAGAGCAGGTTATACTTGGCATGAATCTACTGGCTAAGTAACATATCCGATTTGGCTCTTTGGTTCGGAAAGAGGATTAGCCAATGTCTGACAGCTATTTTTCTATTTGTGGAACATGAGCTTGCTCAGTTTTAGGGGCTCTTTTAGGAAATTGGCTTGTACCTGTATCAAAAGGTTCAGCACAGTATGCCATTAATAAACCAGAATCTGTACAAAGAAGGTCACCTCCCAAAGCAATTTTTGTGGAATTTGGAAATTTCAGGGGGAAACAAAGAAAATAAAACCTCCTCACATATGTAAATTGATGCCCTCTCAAAAGCATGTAGAGCATTGTGTTGGTTTCCTACCAGAGAGATACAAGAAGATACCAAAGAGATATTCAGGTAGTGACTAGGTAGTTGTTAGCCTTCTAGAGCCCTTACATGAATATCAAAGAGATATGAGAAGATATCCAAGAGATATTCAAACAGTGACTAGATGGTGTTAGCCTTCTAGAGCCCTTACATGAATATCCACGAGCTATGAGAAGATACCAAAGAGATATTCAAACAGTGACAGGTTATTGGCCTTCTAGAGCCCCTACATGACTATGATCACGAGCAATTTGTGTGTAGAAATGTGTTCAGATGGTGACTCCAAACAAATCCTTATCTTCTCTCTGAACCTTTTTTCTGTGTCAGTGTTTTGCTGCATGGCAAGCCATGTTTGTTGACCGAACCGTGTTGTATCATGATGCCTACCATGTGTGTTTAACACTGTCTTTATAACTGTTTGCGCTGCTAGCTGCTACACTGAAGCAACCATGCTGTTCTCAAGGCAGTCCACCCTTGATGATTTAGATGGACCAGACACTGTTCCTAAAACAAGTGAGCGCGCTCGACCTAGGCTTCGTAAAATGCAGAGCATGGATATGTCTTCCTCATCAGCTGACAGTGGCAGTATAGTGTCAAGGTGCTTACCTCATGCATGCTTTGTTCACTCATTTCCCCAATACCATTATGTTTTACTGCAGGGGACATGAAGTTGCCTTTGCAGATCTGAGGTGTACAGAGCGGTTTGCATGGTTCATGGAAGCTTTACTCCCTTCTGTGTTGTGGCATGGTTCTGAGGTTCAAAGTCAGGGTGGTAATCTAGGGCTCCTTTGCCGTTTCACTTCTTATTCTTGTTTTGTTTTCAGAGTGGGGTGGGTTTTTGTTGGTTTTGGTTTGTGGTTTTGTGTGGGTTTTTTTGTTTGTTTGGGTTTTTTCCAACCTTAATTCATACGATTTTAAAAGATCTCCCACTACATTACACTGGCTTAACTCTGCATTTATTCAGCTAAAAAATAGAGTCTGATCTTCATAGTTATCAAGTTGATGGTTGTTCCTATTACACTTCAGCTGGAAGTGAAATTCCTCAGTTAATCAGTGATGCTAAATATGGACTTGGATATCTAATTTTAGGGACAAAGATAGGCAAGCATTGGCCCTGCTCTGTCAGTTTTGAGTATTCCCCATATAGGAAAGATTGCTAAATCTGTTTTGATTGCTTTACCATTGATTTGCAGGCTGTAAGGTGTGGGAATTAAGAAAGGGAATATAGTTATGAAAAGATTGTGAATAATACTAACACACTGCAAGAAAGAACTATTCAGAACTATTCACTTTTTTTAGCAAGTGAACCCCAGGGGTTTGTATGGCATTGGGAAATGGTGTTTTAACTAGCATTATAAATATTACAAATATGGAATTATGTGGCAGATTTGATCATTCTTTTTTCAGCATTTAAAGGGTTTTCCACATTTTGTATGCCAATCAGTTTGGAAATTATGGGATTTTATGCTTCTGTACATTTTAACCATGATCACTGCTAACCAAGAATCATCAAACCCCATTTCCTATTCAATAGTGTTACACACACTAATTAATAACTAGAAATATTTATTATTATATGGTAGTAATGAAGTGTTCTAACCCAGCCACATTATATTTGGAAGCACTGTAAAAGAAAAAAAAATGGAGCTTAACTTTTAGTTCTGGCAGGAGGTGGTAGTGCCAACTGGCTTTGACAGTTCCAGCTGTCTTTAAAAGGCTATACTTTAAGTGTGAATATGGCCCCATTCATTGCACAGGAACCTTGTGAAATCTGATTTTGTCTCTTGAGGTACAAGCACATGCAGCCAACAAAAGATAAGGAATTGATGCCCATTGCTTAACCTATGCCTAGAATGGAGATTATAAAGAGAAAATTTATGTTCAAAGGGAGAGCAGAAAAATAACTGAGGGATGAGAAGGATGAAAGCAAAATCAAGAAAATATTGTTGGGATTATGATATCCAGGTTCCCATCTGGATTTGTGAGGTTGGATGAATTTACACCACCTGAGACATCATCATGGAGCATTGAGAGGGAAAGTGATTATGGGCATGCAAAGCCCAGGATAAGCAAGGTGAAAAAGCAGAGAGCTGAACAGAGTGAGTAAGAACAGCTGAAAAAGAAAACAGGTACCCACAGGGAAAAAAAAAACAGTAAAACTGAAGGTGGTATTGAAGAACATAGGGCAGCCTAAAGGTAAGCGAGATACCACTGGGACAGTTTTGCCATCTGGATTGTGTTTCTCCATGTTAGCAACTGACTTTTCTTTTATTTGGAATTGGGGATGATGTGTGTGTTCAGCTCATGTTCCAGTTGTAGAGCACCTATATGGTGGATGTTAAAAGCACCATGTTTAGAAGGAACCCCGTGGCTGCCCATCATTCACATGGAGCATGCTTTAAATAGATGTAATACACAGTCCTGGTTCTTGTCAGTAAGTGTTTGGACTACTTTCAGATAGTGCAGTGTCTCTTGATATTCATTTGCCCTTTGTTGGTGTGAATCACTGGGTTCACTGGGATGTTGTTGAGGGAGAAGATGGACTCAGCTGGTCCATCCATGTAAAAGGAGATCTTGATGATTTATATTCTGCCAGATTATATGGACTTTGAAAGCCTGGAAATGCAATGGGTTTGCTCAGCTCTGTACATAAAGGTACAATTAACAAACTGTTTGGTGGTGATCCTTTCAAGCCTCAACTCTCTCTCTTCATTCATCCCCAACAGTGAACCTACACAGGTCACCATGCTCTATTCTCGTCAGGGGACAACTGAAACCATTGAGGAGGTAGATGGGGAGCATGAGGAGGAAGGAGCTCATTCTGCATCAAGGCCAGAGGAAGAGGAGATGGAAGATTATAGCCTGGATTCAGAAGGAGCTGCATACACTCCTGATACTGATGTGCCATTGTACTCCACTGTGGACAGCAATGCAGAAGCTCCACCTTCCTACAGCAAAGCTGTCAGCTTTGAACACCTTCCCTTTGGCTCCCCAGAAGACTCAGCTGGTAAGAGCCTCATGATGGTGAGCCCCGATGACAGTCGGACAGACAAGCTTGATACGATTCTGCCTCCGTTGACACACGAGCTAACTGCCAGTGAACTGCTTCTGAACAAGTAAGGACCTTGACAGGGAAGAATTGTTGGTCTCACTCTATGAAATTTTGTCATTGCTTTAGGATTTTTTTTGGCTCAGAACTAGGCTACAGTTTCTGATACAGACCTTGGGCTAAGTTTGATTTAAGGGAAGAAGCTCATTTCCTGTGCAGTTGTTCTAATTACAGATTTCTAAAACAATTCAAATTCATCTTGGAAAGAATCTCCACTGTCTCCCCAGATACCATCCCTCATTGTTCCAATTAGCATCAGATTTCTGTGCTGAAGTTGTCATGGGGTCAAGGGCTTTTCTAAATATTCCTTGTGGAGAGGGCTTCTCTTCTCCAGGCCGCTGTGATTTCAAACAAGTTTCCTCCAGGGCTATCTGGGAAAATGTTTCTCCTTTAATTAGTTTGGATTACCATAAAGGAAGCTCTGAACTTTGGCAGAGTTGTTGTTTCAAGCCAGTAGAAGCTGAGGGCTATGTGGCGAGGCCACCTTCCTAAGTTCTTTCCTAAGGGATATGATGTGCCTTTTGCCCCTCAAACACTGTGCTCCCTACTACAGCCAGCTTTGAGGTGGGGTTGGTGCCACTGCTCTTCTTTCTCTGCTTTCCAGCCTACCTCAGCTAGGCGAGAGCTTCCCCAAATGCAAGGACAAAATCTTGAACCACAGAAATGTCTTCCAGCCTGACTGCAACTGGAGACAGAGACCTATGGAAATGTGACTGTGGAGATGCAGTGTCTTTTCTGCTTATTTTTTATAGCCTCTTTTTGCTTTTCAGTGAGGTTTCTTCTCAGGCTAGAGCACTCTTTGTGGAAAGCAAAGGGGATTCTGGAATATATGTGAAAGTTGCATTATGATTTCTTTCTGCCTTCTGTACTTATTTGGATGAGGTAAAGGGGAAAAGATTGGACACACCTAATGCTCAAGAGCATTTACTCTGTTGTAATCTAATGTCCAAGGACTGTTCATAATGCACATTTCCTGATGGGCCTCTGGAGTTTCTTCAAATTCCCATCTGTGCTGGTAAAGCAGATATGAACCCAGACAGGGCCACACCACCATGGTTGGTTGGGCAGCTCTAGGAAGGTGGTTCTTGTAGAAGTTCTTGGGCCAGGCTGACTCCCTGAGTAAATAGAAAACCAGCAGAATAGTGCTTCTAGTTATTTTTGCCTGAAATTCTTGGTTTCTGATCTTAGTATCAGGTTATTTAATTATAATACCAAATCCCATCTGTTTTTTTCCCCCCAATGAACTCAGCAGCAGATTTTTGTACTTTTTCAGAAGGAAAATTAGTAGCAATTTAAAAATCAGCTCCTGTGAAATTAATTTTCATTTAATTTTTGGTATTCTGCTCCTCACAGGATGTTTCATGATGATGAGCTAGAGGAATCTGAGAAGTTCTATGTTGGTCAGCCTCGAGTCTTGCTTCTTATTTATGCCCTGTACAACACGCTGGTGGCCCGATCAGAAATGGTCTGCTATTTTGTAATCATTCTAAATCACATGATCTCTGCCTCCATGATAACTTTGGTGCTCCCAATCCTTATCTTCCTGTGGGCCATGCTGTCTGTTCCTCGGCCAAGCAAACGTTTCTGGATGACGGCCATCGTCTACACTGAGGTACGCTGCCGGCATTGCAAGCAGAAATGTTAAGTTGTGAGCTTTGAACATTCTCTTTTCTGATTTTGATGTCTAGGATGAGGAGCCTTTGGCCCTTCCTATTAAAACAACTATCTGCTAAAGTCCTCAGAAGTGTTTGTGACATGAAAAGGTCTCATTTCTGTTTTTCTTCATGGCAATGAGTGATATCTTTCCTGGTATTGCATAGAATACCTATCACAAGGACAGATCATTTGCCAACAGTGACAGCACACACTGCTTGTGGTATCTCAAGTACCATTGGGCATCATCTGTTGTGCTGAATGTTGACTTTATTACTGAAGAAATGGGAAGTGTTGTTCTTCTGTAGCAATGAATTTGCTTGGTTTTCTTCTTATAAAACCACCAAAGTCATTGTATTTCAACCCTCTTAATGTCACCAAGCTGTTACATTTGCCATGCTTATAAACACCCCAAGTATGTTGTGATTCTGAACAGGTGGCCATTGTCATCAAGTACTTCTTCCAGTTTGGCTTCTTTCCTTGGAATAAATATGTGGATTACACAAAAGATAAACCTTACCATCCACCCAATATCATTGGTATTGAGAAGAAAGAGGGTTACGTGCACTATGATCTTGTTCAGCTCCTTGCCTTATTCTTCCACAGATCCATTTTAAAGGTAATCTGACTTCATGTTTCTCATTTTACATTTTTAGTCACTTCTGGGATGTAGGAAAGTCACTCATATGGATATTAGGAAAATATTCTTCACTGAAAGGGTGAAGAATTGTCCTTGTCACTCCCTCAAACAGGCTGCCCAGGAAAGTGGTGGAGTAATCATCCCTGCAGGGTTTTAAAAGCCATGTAGATGTGGTGCTGAGGGACATGGTTTAGTGGTGAAATGGCAGTGCTGGGTTAATGTTTGGACTCAATATCTTAAGGGGGTTTTCCACCTGAAGTCATTCTGTGATGGATTCTATGATATCCTATCACAGCTGAGCTTAGCAACACCTGTGATAAATTCTGTGACAGAGAGACAAAGTTGAAATGTTCTCTTCTTTTTCCTCTAGTGCCATGGATTGTGGGATGAAGATGACAAAGGGGACAGCTCCAGTAATAAAGAGGATACTGATGATGAGCTTTCTCTGACAGGAGGCAGGAGAGACTCTTCTGCCTCTTTGAAATCTGTTAATCTTGCGGCATCAGTGGAGTCCATCCATGTCCACTTCCCTGAGCAGCAGACTGCCATCAGAAGGAAGAGCTCTAGCAGTGTATCACAGCTTTCACACAGGTCCAGTTTCTCCTCACACAGATCTAAGAGAGGTAAATATGGCATTTCTGAGACTTGAAGAGCAAATGTTCATTTCCCATAGGATCATCCTGCTGAAACCTTGTGTCAGTTGCTGTGGAGATCCCAGAGGCTACTGAATGCTGCTACTCCTCAGTGAGGGAATAGGATATGAACCAAAGTATCTTTGTTCTTGAACATGTTCCAAGCCTTCTTAAAGTTCAAATGGAGAGCCATGCTTTGTGATTCATTATGTTTTTAAAATTACATTATCCAAAAAGCTGGGAAAGGAATGCTCATTGTGGCCCAGATCCAGGATTTCTGGTCCAGCATAATCTCTAGCTAGAGGGAATGCAAAACACATGTATTTTTCGTATCTACATTTGCTGGTTCTTGAAGAGAGAAGTTTTGATTAGGTATATTGAAATAGATTACCTATCCTGTTTGACTAGCAGGTAGAGGGAGGTTCTTCTCCCCATCTAGTCTGCCTTAGTGAGGCTGCATCTGGGGTACTGGGTCCAGTTCTGGGCTCCCCAGTTCAAGAGAGACAGGGAGTCACTGAAGAGATACTGAAGAGAGTCCAATGAGAGCTATGAAGATCCTGAGGGGACTCTCTTACAAGGAAGGAGAGACCTGGGGCTGTTTAGCTTGGAGAGATGACTGAGGATCTTATCAATGCTTATCAGGGCCAGGGTGTTTTTATTAGTGCCCAGCAACACGACAAGGGACAATGGACACAAACTGGAACACAACAGATTCCATCTGAACATGAGGCAAAACTTCTTTCCTGTGAGGATGACCAAGCCCTGCAACAGGCTGCCCAGAAAGGTTGTGGTGTTTCTTTCTCTAGAGAGATTAAAAACCTGCCTGGATGCAGTCACAGACAACCTGCTCTGGGTGACCCTGCTTTAGCTGGAGGGTTGGACTAGATGACCTCCAGACATCCCTCTCAGTGCTTAGTATTCTGTGTCTTGTAAAAAGCAATGGGCTTACTCTAATCTGAATGTATATTGAGGTGAGTACATCAATCAAATACTTGCCTTTATGACTGGCATTCTCTTTTCATAGTTAGTAATCAACTTTTGATCTGCCACTTGTTAAACCTCTACTCAGTGCCCTCAAGATGTTATCATACTGGGGAGACCTCATTGCTGTCTACAACTACCTGAAGGGAGGTTGTAGCCAGGTGGGGGTCGGTCTGTTCTCCCAGGCAACCAGCAACAGAACGAGAGGACAGAGTCTCAAGTTGTGCCAGGGGAGGTTCAGACTGGATGTTAGGAAAAAGTTCTTCACAGAGAGAGTGATTGGCCATTGGAATGGGCTGCCCAAGGAGGTGGTGGAGTTGCCGTCCCTGGAGATCTTCAAGAAGAGACTGGATGAGGCACCTACTGCCATGGTCTAATTGATTGGATAGGGCTGATAGGGTGATAGGGCTGATAGGGTGATAGGTTGGACTGGATGATCTTGGAGGTCTCTTCCAACCTGGTTGATTCTATGAGACTATGATATTCGGGGGGGAAAAAACAAAGGCAAACTTTCAGATCTTCTCTGAAATGTGGGACTCAAACGTGAGATGCAAGTCTCAGGGTGCATTGATTTCTAGTTTTTGTATGTAACTTTGTTTAGAATTAGCTTCCCTTTACCTCTATTTTTTGTGTGTAACTTTGTTTAGAATTAGCTTCCCTTTACCTCTAATTTTTGTGTGTAACTTTGTTTAGAATTAGCTTTTCCTTACCTCTAATTTTTGTGTGTAACTTTGTTTTGAATTAGCTTCTCTTTGACTCTAATTTTTTGGGTTTTTTTTCAGGAAGTACCAGCACACGAAACAGCAGTCAGAAAGGAAGCAGTGTGTTAAGCATCAAGCAAAAATCCAGAAAAGAGCTTCTTATGGAAAAGTTTCGAGAACAAATGATCAAAGCCAAGGCCTTTACAATTAAAAAGTGAGCAATGCAAGGAGTTGTGCTGGTTTTGGGCAGGGGGTTCCAAGAAGCAAAGCAGCCAAACAGCATTTTAAGGAGAGCAGGTTACTACATCTGTTAATTCAAGGGGCCGAATAGTTACATGCACAGCTCATTGTATGCAGATGTTTTCACTGAGTCCCACCAGCTGAACATCAGACAAAGCAGCAGCTGTTCAAATAGCATCTGCCTGATAAAAAAGCTCAATGTCCTGTGTGAACTTGGTTGGCTGTGTGTATTTCTACTGAACAAAGGCTACTATGGTGGTTTAGAACAAGGGACTGGTGTCTGTGAAGCCCTGTGGAAACTCTCAGAGTAGATCTTAGATACCTTTATAAACATTAATCCTATCACACCCAGCCATTCTTTTCTTCAGTGCAGGCTGCAGTGTTGTTAAATGCCATTGTGGTCTGTGTTGTTTTAGGACTCTCCAGGTGTATGTGCCCATCAGACAGTTCTTCTACAATCTTATCCATCCAGACTACAGTGCAGTGACTGATGTCTATGTCCTGATGTTCCTCGCAGACACAGTGGACTTCATCATCATTGTGTTTGGATTTTGGGCTTTTGGGGTAGGTCACCCACCACAGTCACAGAGGCATCTCTCTGTAAATCCTCAGTTGGATTTACATACTGTAGATGCTAAATATCATGTGAGTGTCTTCCTTCCTCCACCATTCTGCTGTATTTTCTTTTTCAGAAACACTCTGCAGCAGCAGATATCACCTCTTCATTATCAGAGGACCAGGTCCCAGAGGCATTTTTGGTGATGGTGCTCATTCAGTTTGGGACCATGGTGGTAGACAGAGCACTGTACCTTAAAAAGACTGTCATGGGAAAGGTCATATTCCAGGTCATCCTTGTTTTTGGAATACATTTCTGGATGTTCTTTATCTTGCCTGGAGTGACAGAAAGGTATAATGCTTATAATCATATGACATGGGTACAATACTGTTGCTTTACCACTTTGTATTTTTATTTGAGATGATTCTAGCTGAGCTTTGGAATCATGAGCAAGTTTCTTCTTGGTCTCATTTCTAAGCAGAATGTTGAAGTGCCTTTCCATAGCAATAACTGTGGCCAACATAAGTTTGAGGAAGGATTAATTATATATGTACAGAAGTATTCTCAACTTGGGCCAAAATGCAAGCAGGTAAAAGAGAACTTGTCTATAACTGAGTGATTAGATGCCTCAGTTGAGACAATGTTGGCCTCTGATTGGGTTCCCTATTCCCAAAACTGCTACAGACTGATTTAGAAGAATGAGTAAAAAATGTCTCCCTCAAGGAAACATAACTTAGCACTTCCCTGGAATGTGTGAATTGAGAATTTAAATCTCCTTAGACGGAGGAATGTCTAAAGCCTCTGTCTCTTCTGAAGAGCAGAAGTTCTCCTCCCTTCCTGCTGCCACATGGCTCTGGAGCTGATGTGGATGTGGTCACCAAATTAATGTTATTTTTCATAAGGGCAGCAGGAATTGTGCCCCAGCATTTTTCAAATGGATCTGCTGCACATTGAGAATTGGTATGAAACTTTTGGCTTCATTTGGTCACTTGAGAGGGAATTGACTTTTTCTGTGCTTTTGTGACATTTGGTGATCTCAAATCTACATCTGAAGCCTCCTGTATTCTTTCTAAGTCAGGCTGAGTCTTAGAAGCCCCTGAAAATGTTTTAATGAAAATATCTTGTGGGATGTAATGGAAAATATTGGATCAAGTCTAGTTCATCATGAGGCATCTCCTGCAGCTCTATCATGCTGACAAATGGCAGTCAGAAGTCGCACATGTCCACCAAGATGGTCAGGGGGGATGGTGCACATGACTTGCGAGAAGAGGCTGAGGGAAGACAGTTACTTAAATCTGGAGGAGAGAAACTGAAGAGCTGTTTTCAGCTCTCAAGAGGGCACTGAGAAGAAGCTAAGCTCTTTTCAAATAGGACAAGAGACCACAAGTAGGGGAAAAGGACATTTTGGTTAGATACAATGAAAAATATTTTCACCATGCCAGCGGTTGAAAACTGGACCAAGTTTCCTAGACAGTTATGGGATCTCCCTCTTCAGAGATAGTCAAACCTCAGCTGGACAGATCTCTTAACAATTTGATGTAATTAGCTATGATGGGTGGAAAAAGATGATCTTCAGAGGTTGCTCCAATTTAAATACAGTTCATGACCTTGGAAGTGCCCCCAGGAACACAAATAGCCATTCAAGCTGCCTGGATTTAGCCCAGATATCAGCCCTGTGCAAAGCCAAGAGAAGCTCACAGAGTCCCCCCATCATGGGGACTGAGGGCAGACTGGCCTGTGCTGGGCAGCGAGGCACTGCCCCAGAGCCCTCACTCTTTAGGAAACCTATTCCTAGTCCCTGTGATCCTGAGGTGACAACAGATGTTGGGTTTTAGATTTTCCCTATGGAATGTCTTTCAAATTCTGTTTTAGCCCTGCAGTGGGGTCAGAAACCAAGGAATTTTAACAGGATCTCAGGAAAGGGAAACTGCCAGGAACACAAGACATTTCAAGCTAATTTGGTCATGCAGAGATACAAAGCTCATCCTTTTCCTTTATCTGTCTTTTCCTTTACAGGAAATTTAGCCAGAACACAGTTGCCCAGCTCTGGTATTTTGTGAAATGTGTTTATTTTGGCTTATCAGCCTATCAGATACGCTGCGGATATCCAACTCGTGTTCTTGGCAACTTCCTCACAAAAAGCTATAACTATGTCAACCTGTTCTTATTTCAAGGGTAAGTCCAGACCTACTGCCCTCCTCCTGTCTTATGTGAAATAAAGTTCTTGTTCTCATGAGGTGCTGGGGTTAGTCAGGACTTCTTTTCACAGGCTGCTGGCAGTAAATTTTTGTATATGCTCTATGTCCTCTGCAGTCCACCAAAAAAACCCAAACCACCAACAAATCCAAAATTTCAGGAATGAAGATTTCAGGAGAATCAGAATCTAGAAGCCTGACAAACTGGTTGGGTACTCAGGCCCCTATGGAAGAGACTTTTGTAACACTTCTAGGAAACCACCTCTGAGGACAGAAGTAGGGGCTACACATAGTGATAGAAAACACATGGTAGGCTGAGGCAGTTGAGCTTGTTCAGCCTGGAGAAGAGAAAGCCTTATACAGTCTTATAGCAGTCTTCCAGTACTTAAAGGGGCCTATAAGAAATATAGGGACAGACTTTTTAGCAGGGCCTGTCATGACAGGACAGGGGGTGATGGTTTGAAACTAAAAGAGGAGAGACTTAGACTAGAGAGAAGGGGGAAAAAAAATTATCCTGAGGGTAGTGCAACACTGTCCCAGGTTGCCCGGAGAGGTGGTAGAAGCCCCATCCCTGGAAACATTCCAGGTCAGGTTGTCTGGGGCTCTGAGCAACCTGATTTACTTGAAGATATCCCCCCCCCTGGAAGGGGGTTGAACTAAATGGCCCTTAAAGGTCCCTTCCAACCCAAAACATTCTGTGATTCCGTGATTCTATGATTTGCTCTGCAGTCCTAAAAAGTAGTAAGGCTTCAAATCCCCAAATGGTATTTGGAGCAGGTCTGCAGGCTCTGACTCAGCAGGTGAGAAGAATAAAGTGAAAGACAATACCCAAGAGAAATAAGAACTAAATGTTTCCTTGGTGTGTCTTTTGAGGAGTGCTACACCTTTAAAGCTCTTCAGGAGTTAGAAATGTTAGTGCAAGTAAGAAGCACAGCATCACCTCAGTGTGAGATGTGGCTTATGCTGTTACCATGATGTTGTGGCTAAGCCAGTTGAAAACATATGCATATTTAACAGAAATTGGCAGTAATTTCACCCTTTCTGCAATATTTTTCAATATGGACTTGTTGCATTCCAGTAGGAAAAGCTACAGACAAAAGCTTTCTTCATGTGAAATAGTCTTTGTGACTAGTAGAAGCCAAGTAGAAAAGTATAGGACTAGTAAAAGGAACTTTGAGCAGCTGCTATATGCATGTTGGTTTCCTGTTAGGCCACCTTCTTTTGCTGCTTAATTCTGAGTCCCACCCCATTCCATATAACTGAGGACTGCAAAGAAGCTCTGCATCACTTGGTGTAAAGAGGTAAAGCAGACATTCCCAGCATCCTGTGAAAAGAGTATTCCTCAACTCCACTCGCAGGTCAGAGGAATTTGGAAACACAAGGAAGTCTCTCTTGTGCTATTCTATCAATATCTCAATTGCAGTTACTGGGCTTAATGGTGCAACAGCTTGTTTATAGCCTGACAGGGAGATCTAGAGAAACATGAGCTGTGTCAGAAGACACCGCTCCCAAAACTAGCTGTGCAATCTCAGGAAGTGATTGTGTTTCTCTTTCCAAAATCTCCCATTAAACTGTCTTTTGGCTTAATTCTCTCTCTCACTTACTGTGCTCATTTCGTGTGATCACCCCATTTGTGACCAGTTATCTGCTGTGGTCTCCCTTTAGGTTCCGCCTGGTTCCATTTTTGACAGAGCTGAGAGCAGTAATGGACTGGGTTTGGACTGACACCACGCTCAGTCTTTCCAGCTGGATCTGTGTTGAAGATATCTATGCTCATATATTCATTCTGAAGTGCTGGCGAGAGTCAGAAAAAGTAAGGAAGCCCCACATGAGTGATCCAAACCTCCTCTTCCCCATGCAGAAACACAAAGAAACTATCTGGAGTCCCTAAATAAGTGGAAAATCCACCATAAAGACAGTTTGTTAGGAGATATTCCTGGGGTTTATGTTCAGAGATAGTCAGACTGCTGGGTACTTTATGTTAGTTGGCAGTCACTGCAAGTGACAGAACGGCTTCTTTTTTGAGCCTGATTTTTGCACCATTAACATGATCTCCACAGCTAGCTTAATTGCATGCCTGAGTTTCAAGCCTGCAGTTAAAAGTCCTGGTATTCAAGCTGGGTTTCTTTGTCCGTAACAAGCAAATGAGTAACCTGCAGTATCAGGGAAACTAGCAGAAGTGAAAGTTCAGGAGAAGTAAGAGCTTGTGTCTCCATGCTTTAAGTCCCAGGGACACCTGGTTCATGACACCAGAGAGGGAGCTCAGCTGGCTCCTTTGTCTCAGGAGCATCCCGGCACATCCAGAACTGAACTACTGCCCAGATAAACCTACCATTTGTCTGACTGAAATGTCAGTCTCTCTGAATCATTTAAGCTTCAGTTGAAATTAAACTTGCAAATTTCTGGATCCCTTATAACCAACCCCTCCAAAGATTGCAACCATATGCTTGCTTGTTTTGCCAACTGTGAGAAAGAAATTAAGCATTCTTTTAAGAGTGACCCAACCGGTCAGAAATTGGACATCTGCAATGAAACAGCTGCATTTTTGAAGTGTTACTGACGTGTTTCTGCTTTTATTATAATCCTGTCTCTTAATGGCAACTACTTTCCAAGTATGTCACTTAGATTAACTCAGAGCTGAAGTGCACACAAATCTTGTGTGTAGGCTTTTTTTTTTTCCTGTAGGGCTTCCATGTCTGCCATGAGTGGAGGTCTCAGGAGTCAGAGAAATAATTAATCCAGTTCTATTTTCACTGTCCACCTCACTGCATGTTTTTTTATGCTACCACAGGATCACTCTACATCATGTGTAGCATACATCTGAGGTAGGAAGAGTTCCATGTGTAAGCTGGCACGTGTGTGCCAATGCCATGTAGGAAAATAACAGCCCATGGCTTTATGAGTGTTGTTCAAGGTACTTTGATTCTCTCTGTCTCTCACACATTGAGCAGAATGCCTAAGCACTTGGACTGCTGGAGGCTTCCTGAGCTGTTCTGTAACATCATTAAAAGTGCCTGAACTAATCTCAGACAAACAAAATAATGCATCCCTGTTGACCTTGATAGGATATTTTAATGTAAACAGTGTTCTGTACTGCAAGACAAATCACCTGATACACTGCTTTTTGAAAGTAACTGATTTGTTTTAAATATAGCATTGTATTACAAATTTAGTATTCTCCTAGGGCTTTATGGATTCATGTTGTAAAGCAAGAACAATTTCCTGAAAGCCAGATTCCTGGCGTGTGCTCGAGGTGCAGCACAACACAATGCATCCTTATTTTGCCCATGCAGTGTGTGAAGCAGAGGAGCCTAAAGCACTCTGTGGAGTTGAATCCTGTAGGAGAATACATCAAAATAAGTAACAGTGATGTCATTTACAGGATGGTGAATGCATTTTAGAGGATGGTGAAGCTATTAAAGTAGTCGATCATGAGGTCAATAAGACAGGATGTGAATTATGGACAAGGCAGAGCAGCCTTCCCCATCTGCTTTGTCCTAGTGAGGCCACATCTGGAGTACTGGGTTCAGTTCTGGGCTCCCCAGTTCAAGAGAAAAAAAGGACTACTGGAGTGAGTCAAGAAGAGAGCTATGAAGATGATGAGGGGACCGTAGCATCTCTCTTATGAGGAAAGGCTGAAAGACCCGAGGTTGTTTAGCCTGGAGGAGGGCAGACCGAGAATCGTATCAATGCTTATCAATATCTGAAGTCTGGGGAGCAAAAGGTTGGGGCCAGACTTTATTCAGTGGTGTCCACTGATAAGAAAGGGGCAATGGGCACAAACTGGAACACAGAAGGTTTCAACTAAACCTTAGGAAAAGCCTCTTTCCTGTGAGGGTGCTGGAGCCCTGGAGCAGGCTCCCCAGAGATGTTGTGGAGTCTCCTTCACTGGACTTTAAATTCCCACCTGGACACTGTGATCCTGGGCAACCTGCTACGGCTGACCCTTCTTTAGCAAGGGGGTTGGACTAGAATTCTAAAGGTCCCTTCCAACCCCTACCACTCTGTGATTTTGCTCTGTGTTTTGTGATCTGCTTTGAAAAGAGAAGGATGAAAGCAAAGTCACTTTGGTCACTTTTGGTCTCAGAAGCTAAGAAAGGGAAGGATGTTACATCAGCAGCATCAAGACTTTAGGAAAAGAAACAAAACTTTAAACATTATTCAGATGCAGGCAGTGTGGATTCACCAGAAACAGGTTGGATTAAGCCTGTGAACAACTCAGCAATACTCTGTGAGGTGTGAAGTGAGTGTGGAGGCAGTGCAATGTCAGACAATCCTGCTGGTTGTCCATGGCAGTTGCTGGCAAACGGTTTTGTTATTTTTTTCTCCCTCTGAAACGGTTTGCAGCATTTCAGTCTGTATGAGAGGAATTCTGCCAGGGGGACCTTTGAGATAAAACTTTTGGAAGGGCAAATACAATAAAACTGGTTGCTCCCAAATACCCTCCTTTAAACAAATTAGTGTGCTGCTGTCACTGTTTATTCCTGTGAGTTCATACTTGCACTCATTCAGATAAAAACTTCCATTTGCCCTACCCAATTTCCCCCTCTTTATGGATATGAAATTTTAGAACCACAGAGCTTTATGATATTTTTCTCACCAGATAGACACTTGACATAGGCTCATTTGGCACTTCTCTCTCTTGGCACCAGAAATTCAGTCTCTGTGCAGGTTTAGCTAGAAAAGAATAAAAAACCAAAACCCAAACCTCACAATGGCTGGGCTGGCTGTGGGTAGAAAATTACCACAAGAGATGGGAGGCCTTAGGATCATTATTATTTTTACTTGAACTTAAGGAAAAATCTGTGAAAATCTTAGTTCCTTTGAGGATGACAGAGCACTGGAACAGGCTGGCCAGAGAGTTTGTGGAGTCTTTCTCACTGGAGACTTTCAAAACCCACCTGGACATTGCAATCCTGGGCAACCTTCTCTGGGCAATCCTGCTGTAGCAGGGTGTGGTGGACTAGATGACCTCCAGAGGTCCCTTCCTAAATCTACCATCCTGTGATTCTGTGATTATGTATTCAGGCAGCACATCATATCAAGCATACTTCAGACAGAAGAGACATTACCATGTTGCTGTTTGCTTTTGCAGAGATATCCCCAACCAAGAGGCCAGAAGAAAAAGAAAGTTGTGAAGTATGGAATGGGTGGCATGATTATCGTCTTGCTGATTTGTATTGTCTGGTTCCCACTGCTCTTCATGTCTTTAATCAAATCTGTTGCAGGCATCACCAACAAGCCTCTAGATGTATCAATCACAATAACTCTAGGAGGTTATCAGGTAAAAAAAAAGAAGAAAGACAAAAAGCAAACTGGTTTTGCATGGTATTCCCTTGTGCTGTTTCTTATTTTCTTCATTGAACCAAACACTCCTTGCCTGATGCAGGCAAGCTCCCATAAATGATCCCTTGGGGTTTAAAAACACATTGGTGAAAATGAGCCAGCAGTGTGCCCAGGTAGCCAAGAAGGCCAACAGCATTCCAGCCTGTGTCAGGAATAGTGTTGCTGGCAGGAGTATGGAATTGGTTGTTCCCCTGTATTCAGAACTGGTGAGGGTGCACCTCAAATCCTGTGTTCAGTTTTGGGCCCCTCACTACAAGAAGGGCATTGAGGTGCTGGACCAGGTTCAGAGAAGGGCAATGAAGCTGGTGAAGGGTCTAGAGCACAAGTCTTGTTATGAGCAGCTGAAGGAACTGGGGTTGTTTAGCCTGGAGAAGAGGAGGCTGAGGGGGGACCTTATTGCTCTCTGCAACTACCTGAAAGGAAGTTGGAGCAAGGTGGGGGTCAGTCTCTTCTCCCTAGTATCAGGTGATAGGATGAGAGGAAATAGCCTGAAACTCTGCCAGGGGACATTTAGATTGGATATTAGGAAAAATTTCTTTACTGAGAGAGTTGGAACAAGCTACCCAGGGCAGTGGTTGAGCCTCCATCCCTGGATTTAAAAAGCATATAGACATGGTACTTCAGGACACGGTTTAGTGGGCATGGCAGTGTTGGGTTGATGGTTGGACTTGATGATCTTAGAGGTCTTTTCCAACCTTAATTATCCTGTTTTAGTTTGTCACTGATATAAAATATTCTCTGAATTTGCAAGTTAAAACCAGAACCTATTGGCAGCAAAATCCAAATAAATTATCCTACATTAAGTGCACTCAGATAACTGTCTGCAAGTTAAGCTGCCCACATGGTAAATAGAAAAGTGGGGGTAGCTTGCTGAGTGGAGTAAGACCATAACCTCCTCCTTTGAACTGATTGCCATGATTGTCTTGGATGGTGATATGCAGGATGCTATGTGTCATAAATGTGACAAGTGTGTGTTCTTTTGTTTCCCAGCCTATATTTACAATGAGTGCTCAGCAGAGTCAGCTCAAGGATTTGAATCAGACTGGTTTCAATGCCTTTCTGGGAAGCTATAGGGGTAACACTGTAAGTGACATCTGAAATACCTCATTACTTTAAAATGTGTGTATGTTTCCATGAAGGTCTACTGTGAGTTTGGGTTTTGTAGTTGTAAGTGACCAGCAGGAAGAAGATGTTTCCATACAAGAAGGTTTGCATGAGTTAAAGGTTTGAGAAATCATTTGTCAGGATGGGGTTGGGTTATGTTGAGACAAGCATCCCAAGTTTTGAGCCACAAGCTGCCCAGGGCAAAAGGACAGAAAAGATATTTTACTCCTTCCCACAGAGTATGATAAAAAATGCTCCACACTGATTAGATGTTTACATGGAAATTCTATTCACAAATATATACAAAAGGTTTTCAGCATAATCACTTTAAGCCCTGTGCACACAGCTTTCCCCTCTCATTGAGGAGATGTGATGCTGTCCAGAGAAAATGTGCCTGGCCCTAGAAAGGTTTTGGTATTGTGTAAAAACACAAACATTTAAATATAGCCTCACTATTTCATGTTGCAACTAACACAAGGATCACAGGTTTCTGCAGGAAAAGGTCTAGCAGAAGCTGTTGTATTACTGAAGTATCTGAGTTTTGATCTTACGTAACTTTTTCTTTAAAGGTCTTGCTTCTAGCCCATTCATTTTTAGGTATGAGGTCCTAGCAAAAAGGCCACATATTACAGCAGTAATATTGTAATCTTGCTCCACTTTGAAAGTTACCAGTTTCAAGCTGCCTTTTCCTATGCAGACATCT
Source organism: Dryobates pubescens (assembly GCF_014839835.1). Lineage (NCBI taxonomy): Eukaryota > Metazoa > Chordata > Aves > Piciformes > Picidae > Dryobates > Dryobates pubescens. The sequence continues at coordinate 15,475,001 of NC_071620.1, read as the reverse complement.
TTCTGTGCAGAAAGATGTTTAACAAAAGACAGAGCAAAATTTTAGGTTCAAATGGATTCTACAGACTTACTTGATGAACTTACAGACTCACTTTGGCCTCTGTGGCCATCATCCTACCAAAATCTGGGCCATTTTTGGTTTACCTTCCTAGCTCAGCTCTACTTTGTTTATTGAGACATTCAAGGTAAATTTGAGTGGTTGCTCTGACCAACCTAATCTATTTGGATTAATTTGTTTACTGCAGGGGGGGTGGACTAGATGATCATTAAGGATCCCTTCCAACCCAAAACATTCTATGATTCCCCTTTCCCATATAAAGCCCCAGTTGGTACCTGAGGAAAATAATCAGTGCAAAGCAAACCACTGCACTTATAATTAATCCAACATTTACAGTTCTGCCTGTGTGTAAAATTGTGTCTTGTGACTATCACTGCACTTACATTTTCTTCTCTTCTGCACCTACAGGCTGCTTTGCAGTTTCTAGAGGGCTATGGAAAAGAAGACATAACTCTAGCAGATCTTGAGGGAAACTCAAACTCTTTATGGACCATCAGCCCTCCCAGCAGAGAGAAAATGATACAGGGACTGCTAGATTTTTCAGCTGAGTTCACAGTGGTTCTTTCCTGGAGTATTCAAAGGTAACTAACATGGCTGTTAGGAGCTTGATGGGTCATTTGCCAAGTCTTCCCTCAGCAGAACGGTTCCATGATGCATTTTTGGTTAGCTTTACAGAAGATTCAGTTGTACTGCACAGCAAAAAAAGCCCTGAAAGTGGGAAGGGGAGAGGCAGAGAGAAGTGACCTTTGTTACCCAGGAAAAATTTGTTGCCTGCAGGTCTCAAAAAATAAAACCAGAAGGGGAGCCCCTTCCAAGTACAGTATTTAAAAAGGCAGGATGGAGTTTTCAATGGGACTTGAGGGGAAGGAGGGCAAAGTAGGAAAGTTTTAGCCAGTTATAGATGGAGATGTTCAAATAAACTGCCTCAAACAACAAACTTATCATTTATAGGAAATTAATACTTAAATCTAGTTAAAGCAGAAAAAAACTCTGAGGGGAATACAAACAGAAGTGCTTGGTCCTCTTCTTAGGGGAGTTTGGAACTAACACAAATGATTTTTTAGTACACACAGAGACTTTATTATGCAAATAGCACAATGGCACAGATCCATTTTGTGGGGACTTTTGCCTCTCTACTTGTGGTTCGTTTGACCTCAGTGAACTGGCCTCAGTTATTTAAAGAAATGACTTGACAGTGAAGTATTTGCAAGAGACAGCCTAAGATATAAAGTAGTTGCGCACACAGTCACCAACGTGGTTTGTTGGCTCCTCTGTACCAGTCGGAACCCCTACAGATTTGCTGGGTTAAATTGGAGTGAGATCATCAGTCCATGGAAATCAAAGACCTTTGGAACCCCAGCATCTACCTGTTTTGTTGGAAGGAGATGCTGGACTGTTACAACAATCCTCAGCAAAAGACTGCCCCCAAGTCAGCTGAACCACTGTGGGATCTCTGAACATGCTGGGTCAGTCCTTCCACAGTCAAAAACAGGTTTTTAATCAATCTGTACCCTTAATTCAACTTCAGTTGACCTCTCTAATTTTCCTGGAAGCAAACAGTATTAGCAAGTGAATTACATCACTCTACCATCCCTGAACCTTATATTAATTTTTAATACTGCTACTCAGTTTGTCCCTGTATTTGTGTAGCTACAAACATTCATACACCAGGTGAAAGAGATCGTTTTCACTCTCAAATCTGATTCTGTGGATTACATTGTGACCATGAATCACTGAAAGTGGTGAAGACTTGCCACAGTGACGTTCCACTTTTTCTCTGTAAAGGGAAACTGCTGTCTTTCATCTAGGCCAGGGTAACGGAAGCAGATGTAAGATGAGCCTTTTGTGTCACTCAGGCAGCATACAGACCTTCTGCCTTTACACATCATCACCAGGAGCGTTCCTCTGCAGCCCCAGCAACTCAGAAGCCTCTTCATCCAGTTGCTGGACGTGGCACAAGGCCCCATGTGAAACTGATCCTGCTCTAGCTGTGTCCTGTAGCTTGTATGAAAACTGTGGACAACCGTGGAAGTCCTCTCAGCCTGATAGAACCATGGTTTTGGAAAGCTGTCTCTTACTGCAGCACCAATGGTTGGACTCAATGATCTTAGGGGTCTTTTCCAACCAAAATGATTCTATAATTCTATGATCCTGCATTCCACCCAGTGATAGGAGTGGTTTTTTTCTTTGGAGGGACCACTCAACATGAGCCCAGAAAGCCATCTGTATTCTGGATTACCTCCAAATCAGTGTGGGCAGCAAGTTAAGGGTTTGGGTTCTGTCCTTCTGCTCTGAAGAGAGTCCTCCTACCTGCGGCACTCTGATCAGCTCTTGGGCTCCCAACATAATAATGCTGTGGACCTGTTGGGGAAAGGCTACAAAGATGGTCAGAAGGCTGGAGCACCTCTGCTGTGAGGGCAGGCTGAGAGAGTAAGGGTTGTTCAGCCTGGAGAAGAGAAGGCTCCAGGGAGACCTTCCAGTTCCTAAAGGGAGGCTATAAGAAAGGTGGAGAGGGATTTTTCACAAGGCCATGTAGAGATGGGACAAGGGGTAATGGCTTTAAATTGAGTGAGAGTACATTTATATTAGACATAAAGAAGAAGTTCTTCACTGTGAGGGTGCTAAGGCACAGAAACAGGTTGCCCAGGGAAGTTGTATGTGCTTCATCTCCAGAAGTGTTCAAGGCCAGGCTGGATGGGGCTTTGAGCAACCTAATCTAGTGGAAAGTATCCCTGCCCATGGCACAGGGGCTGAAACTAGAGAAACTTTAAGATCCCTTCCAGACTAAATCCATTCTGTGGTGATTCGATGATGATGATGATCTTTAGCTGCCCTCCCACAAAATGTGTGGTAAAGCAGACGGTCCTGTTACCTGAAGTCAGAGCTCTCTCTTTCCCATTCTGCTTTGTCTGATATCTTGAGCAAAATTACATTAATCTGTCATCATTGCTGGATAATACATACAAAGACATGGTCAGGAGGATACACCTTTAAGGTTGCCACATATCCTCCATGGGAAAATACATCTTCTCGGGTGCAGGTGGCGTGATGCTTGCTTTAGCAAAGACCTGGGTAGGCAGTGTCAGTGCAGGTAGAGTAGTTAGACAATTAGCTCTAGCATTCAGCAAATGAGTGTTTGGGTCATGCTCTTCTCATTGTAGGTTGACAATTTGTCTTCCTTTTTACTTGCAACAGAAATCTCACCCTTGGTGCCAAAGCAGAAATAGCATCAGATAAACTTACCTTTCCCCTACCAGAAAACACCAGAAGAGATATTGCTACAATGATGTCTGGACAGCAGCAGATGGAAAAGGTGTAAGTTATTTTCTTTGCCTATTCATATGCAACGTTCCCTTTTCAAACCTAATTTCCTAAGGAGGTCAGGATTGTGCAATTTGATCATTTACCTGCCCATCTGTCCCCCTCTAATAACTTTGGAGCCTTCACATGGGCCAACAGCATTGAAATCACATAATAGTAAGTAAAAGCTTATGAAAGTAGATTGAGAAGACCACAAACACTGAGACACCCATCACCAAGCATGGGGAAGCTATTAGTCACTTTACCTTGATTTATTAGATAAGTTCATTACAGTATAGTTACAGCTAAGGTCTCCTTTAAGTTACTTCAGTACCGTTTGATCTGAGGGTGTTGTACTGATGACTTTTTGGTTCTGAGTAATCATTCAGACTGTATTTCTCATTGTCTTTCTTGAGTAGTGTTAGAGCAGTGAGGAAGCATTAAATCAGTGTGGTCAGAAGGTAACATCTGTAGTCGTTTTGGCCATCAGATCATTTCCTGGAATGGAAATTCACAGGGTGGAAAGATCACACTCTTCATACGGATATCAAACAGCATTCTATGGATAGAGCCTTATAGCATTAACAGCAGTGGTGCTTCCTTTCAGATTTGAAAGGAGTTTGGCTCTTCCTCTTCCACCTCCTCACTGGGGATTTCTTTCCAGCAGCAGTCTCTAAATACTGCTAAGCCAACACATCAGCCCTGAAGGCCACTTGATCTATATGTTGCCATGAGAGTTGAAAAGTTAACACTGAGGGCAGTGAGACCTCTGAGAGGTTCCAATCTGTTAGTACATGGACATGAGATTTGTCTTTTATGTGCAGAGCTTTTTTTTTCCATCCCCACACACTGTACATCCAAACAGATTGTTGTCACACATCTGATAGTTGCATTTACCAAATACTTTACATCTCACTTTTCTGCTGCCTGAGGATATAGGACTATTTCCTAAGCTGACATAGTGCCAAGGAGGGGAGATTTGGTTCTTTTGTAGGAATCCACTGTAATTCTGTCTTTGCAGTAGGCAAGAAGTAACACAGAAGATATATCTGCATTTACCTGTGCTGCTATAATATTGCTGATTTCAGCTTTTCTTACTTTGTCATATAGGCAAAAGTGGTTGTGGCAGCTAGTAGTCATTTGACTATATTTGTAGCTGTTTGACCATGAGCCAGCAATGTGCCTTTGTGGTCAAGAAGGCCAGTGTCATCCTGGGGGGTATTAGAGGGGGAGTGCTTAGTAGGTCCAGAGGGGTTCTCCTCCCCTTCTCCTCATCTCTAGTGAGGCTGCATCTGGAATATTGTGTCCAGTTCTGGACCCCTCCGTTCAAAAAGGACCTCAGGGAACTGCTTGAAAGAGTCCAGCACAGAGCCACAAAGATGATGAAGGGAGTAGAACACCTTCCTTACAATGAGAGACTGAGGGAGCTGATGCTCTGTAGCTTGGAGAGGAGGAGACTAAGGGGTGACCTCATTCACGTTTATAAATATATAAAGGGTGAGAGCCAAGAGGATGAAGTGCGGCTCTGCTCAGTGATGCCCAATGACATGGCAAGAGGCAATGGGTGGAAGTTGAGGCATAGGAAGTTCCATTGAAACATGAGGAAAGCTTTTTTCACTGTGAGGAACACTGAAACAGGCTGCCCAGGAGGGTTGTGGAGTCTCCTTCTCTGAGATATTCAAAACCCTCCTGGATGTGTTCCTGTGTGATCTGATATGGGTGATTCTGCTCTGGCAGGGGGGTTGGACTGGATGATCTTTCAAGGTCCCTTCCAACCCCGCATATTCTGTGATTCTATGACTACATCAGCAGGGAGCTTTCTGCCATCACTTCTGCTGGGAGAACCCAGCTGCTGAGCTCTTAGTGATCTTTTGAGTCTGCTGGAGGGATTTTAAACTGGCCACCTCTATTCTTCCTTGGCCTGGTGACAAGATCACACAGTGACATAGTCACAATCACAAAGTGTGGCAACACTTCTCCAAGAGCCCCTCTTTCCTAAGATTTTTCAATCTTTCAAGCTGTTTTCAATTTCTTTTCCAATCCATGGGTCTCTCTTCTTTATTCCCTTTCTTTTCTCCTTTGGGGAGGAAGAGGGGTTGGTGGAGAGTGTCTGTCACTCATTTGGTGGCCAGCCAATGCTAACCTAAAAAGGTGTCTCTGTTTTTAATGAAGTGCCTCTCTCTCCAGATGCTGCTCATTTGTGCCACTTAAGGTGATCTAATTTTGAGTCCAATAGATGATCTTTTACAAATATCTTTCTTTTGGAGTTTGAAATCCTCCTACAAGCTGGGAGAATATTTCCCAGTGAAAAACTCTGGCAAAAACTCTCACTCTTTTCAGGTGTTATTATCAAAACATCTTGCAATTCTGAAGTAATAACTGTTCTCACCACTCATTTTTCTGGCCACATATTTTTCTAGCTTGTTTACTGCGGGTGACATGTTGCCTTCCTTTGTGCTGCTTATATAGCAGCTGGCTATAAAGGCAGCTTTGTCCACATTCCTTGCAAACACACATGGCCCAGGTATGTGGGATTCATGGCGTGTGAATGGTGACATTATGGATGGAGCTCCCTGCTGAAATACTGACAGAGCAGAGCTCATAAATCCAGCTGCCTTTCAGATCTGACACCTGGACACTATAAAATCATAGCTTAAGCCAAGAATGACTGAGAACTGTGTATGGCCCTGTTAGGTATTTCTAAGTTATTGTAGAGGTATAAAAATATGAAATATTTGCTTTCTCATTTTTTCCAGAACATTAGAGAAAGTGTACCCATACTACATCAAGGCTCCTAGTGATTCTCTGGCAAAACCCATAAAGCAGCTACTGACAGGTATGTGTCCTGACCACAGGAATCAGAGGATGGTTGAAAGAAGTGGTGCAACACAGCACCCACACTTGCACGTTCACTGAGCTGTTATGGGCACCAGTCTGAAATGCACTTAAAATGGTTTCTAGCTGATGTCTGCAGGCTTGGGGAGAGATGAGGTAATATTACATACAGCAGAAAATGCATCTGGAAGTGTTTGAGCTTCACATTTAACAGCAAGGACTCAAGGATGAAGTCCAGCTCCTTCCCTTCAAGTCTACTTTTCCTTGTTTTCTGAGGAAGTGACAAGTTTCACTTCTCTGCATCTTCCTGCTGCCACACCACAAAGTAGTGCTGCACATCTGCAAATGTAGCTTCTCAACCTAAATTACTTTAAGTTTTCCTTTTATTGCTTCCTTATTGGCTACAAAGAATCTAGTTTAGAATGGCTGGTGGAGAAGAAAAGACTGAGAGGGGATCTTAACAAGGCTGGTCACTATCTAAAGAGCAAAGGGCAAGAGGATGGGCTCAGACTCTTTTCAGTGGTGCCCACCGATAAGAGAAGGGACAATGGACACAAACTGGAACCCATGAGGTTCCATCTGCACATAAGGAAAAGCTTCTTTGCTGTGAGAGTATTAGAGCAATGAATCAAGCTGCCCAGAGAGGTTGTGGAGTGCCCTCTGGAGAGATTCCAAACCCACCTTGGCATTACAATCCTGGACAATGTGCTGTGCATGACCATACTTTAGCTGAGGTCCCTTCCAACCACAGCCATCCTATGATTCTGTAAAATCATTTCATTTCAGAGTGCTGTGACCCAATCAGAATGCATACAGGTACCCACAGACGCAGAGTGCAGGCACAGATGTGCATATACGTGCCTGTGAAAATCCTCTTGGGTTCAAAGAGTAGGAGCCTCATACAACCCAGCCTGGAAAGTTTCCAGAGATGGGGCCTCTACCACCTCTCTGGGCAATGTAGTTCAGTGTTTCACCACTCTTAGTGTAACAAATTTCTTCTTTATATCAATTCTATTCTTAGTCTAAATTATTTACAGTGATAGTTTCAATTTGACATATAGAAGCTGACCACTTTCTCTCAAGGTTAAATGTGTTTTTCATGGACATCAGGGTGGTGAGACACTGGCACAGGTTGCCCAGGGAGGTGGTGGAAGCCCCATCTCTGGAGCTTTTTAAGGCCAGGCTGGATGAGGCTCTGAGCAACCTGATCCTAGTGTGAGGCATCCCTAGTGTGAGGGGTGTTGGAACTGGATTATTTTTGTGGCCCCTTCCAACCCTGACAATTCCATGATTGTATGATATGTGCTGACTGTCATTGAACTGCTGCCTGAAAACACTGAAATGATTTCACAGCTGTGCAGAGGAAAATGTAGGTGATACAAAGCATTTTATTTAGTTAATGCACATTCAAATAATATTTGCAGAAGCAAACCCACAGAAGTCTAGATAGTATGCTTTGGAAGAGAAATAATGTGAAATGGAGGTTAGGGTTAGGGTTGCCATCTTACCATGCTGACGTTTGAAGCTTCTGACTCAAAACAGTTTGACTTTTGCAATTCTTGGTATATATATTAACATTTATTATTATTATTATTATATTTTTTCCCCAATAGACTGCAGATGGGAAAACATTACTGTTTCACTGGTCAAAAATGTGTCTGAAGAGGGAGTTCGTGAGTGGTGGGTTTTGAATCAGCTTGGGAAAAGATACAAAACATCTGAAGAGAGTCTTGAGCTCTTCGTATTCAGTGATAAAGTCAGTCCACCAAGCCTTGGATTCTTGGCTGGTTATGGGTAAGAAGGAAACTTTACCTGCAACTAAAATAATGTAGATAAGATAGAAGTAGAGGTGACTTTGTTTGCTGATTCAGGCAGAGGGAGGTGTGTGTGTGTGTGTGTGTTTTCTTTTGTGCTGTTTTAGATTTGAACATTACATTTTGAAAAGAAGTCTTGTGAGATTTTCAGTCTCACCTGGGGGGTCCTAGTGGATGGAAGGTTGACCTTGAGCCTGCAATGTGCTCTGGAGGCCAAAAAGGCCAATGTCATCCTGGGGGGTATTAGAAGGGGAGTGGTTAGTAGGTCAAGAGAGCTTCTCCTCCCCCTCTACTCTGCCCTGGCGAGGCTGCATCTGGAATGTTGTGTCCAGTTCTGGGCCCATCAGTTCAAAAAGGACCTCAGGGAACTGCTTGAAAGAGTCCAGCACAGAGCCACAAAGATGATGAAGGGAATGGGACACCTCCCTTATGAGGAGAGACTGAGGGAGCTGGGGCTCTGTAGCTTGGAGAGGAGGAGACTGAGGGGTGACCTCATTAATGTTTATAAATGTGTAAAGGGTGAGTGCCAAGAGGATGGAGTGAGGCTCTTCTCAGTGATACCCAATGACAGAACAAGGGGCAATGGGTGGAAGTTAAGGCATAGGAAGTTCCATGGAAACATGAGGAAAACTTTTTCACTGTGAGGGTGACAGAACACTGAAAGAGGCTGCCCAGGAGGGGTGTGGAGTCTCCCTCTCTGGAGATTTTCAAACCTGTCTGGATGTGTTCCAGTGTGATGTGGTATAGATGATCCTGCTCTGGCAGGAGGGTTAGACTGGATGATCTTTCAAGGTCCTGTCAAAGCCCTAACATTCTGTGATTCTGTGATCTGTAGAAGGTTTCAAGTTTGTAAGGAATGGTATTACCCTTGTACCTACTCTGCAGTGGGAAAAAAGGCAGAAGCACCCTTCACACCAGTCACCAGTTACACAAGCTTCAATAAAATATATTAGATATGAAACCTGACAGATCATTTGCCTTCATCAGCCAGCAGCTGTTGGCTTACCCATTGTGGCTTCCAAGCTGTAGCTGACAGAATGAGAGACCTTCAGCGAATTGAAGTTAAGCCATGGAAGTCAGCAGCCTGAGCTGTTTGTGTTCCCACATTTCTGTGGTGTTTGAAGGGACCCTATTTTCCTTCATCCTGCAGCACAGCAGAAGCAAGATCCTAATTAGAAATTAATGTTCACTCTGCTGACAGTCTACACTGAGCCGTGTAGGCGAGCTCAGGCACACTTGGCTGACCCTTTCTCAAGGCACGGTTTGAACTCTTTCCTTCCTCTCTTTTTCAGCATCATGGGACTGTACGCCTCCGTTGTCCTGGTGATAGGGAAGTTTGTCCGTGAGTTTTTCAGTGGGATCTCTCACTCCATCATGTTTGAGGAGCTACCCAACGTTGACCGAATCCTGAAGTTGTGTACTGACATTTTCTTAGTACGAGAGACTGGAGAACTGGAACTCGAAGAAGACCTTTATGCCAAACTAATATTCCTGTATCGCTCGCCAGAGACCATGATCAAGTGGACTAGGGAAAAAACTAATTGATCTCTGTGAATGGAATTGATTTCATCTGAATTTTAAAGGAAAAGCAAAAAACAAAAAAAAAGGCAAAAAAATTAAATTTAAAAAAAAAAAAGAAGCACAATATTCTCTTAAGAGCTAATAAGCCTTTTATAGTTAGGTAGCAAAATGATTTTTCACTGAAGGAGACCTGGAAGCTATGGCCTTAGGAATCCGTGCTGCCTTTCAAGTTAAGGATCAACAGCAACAAAGGTTGGATGACTTGTTGTTTTTAACGTGCCACTCCTCTACAGCCTGGGGTCTGCTTTGTAATTCAGTCCATGAGAAGCTTGCATCTTTGTCTGGCTAACTGAGTTTTCCAGGCCACTGTGACAAAGAGGAAAGGAAGGAGTGAACCCAGAGATGACTCCAGCGTACCTTCTGACACCCTTCCTGGAGCCATACATACTGGATTGTGCAATATGCTGTTGTACATCACTGACTTACAAGCTACAGTAATGGGACACTGACTAGAGTTCAGGGCACCTGAGACCCAGGGCCTCAGTGGGAACTGAAGACATTCTGGCCATACCCATTTGTAGAAAACGAAAAAAAAAGCAGAGGTTTTGATGTACAAAGGGACACTGTGGATGAGCCTCTGTTAGCAAAAAGAATCCAAGTAACAATCTCTTTAAATGCCTTATTTTATTTGTACAGTCACAGAAGACATTTCCACCAAATAGCAATGACTTTTCTCAGGAAAAAACAAACCAAAACAAGCAACTGAAACTTGACACTTGGTCAAGGTTAGCTGACGGCTCCAACAGCGATGGTGAATTGGTGGGGTGTTCTGCTGGGCCATCCTCTTCCAACTTACTGCTTTCCATTTAGATGAGAAAAGAAAGTGAAGTCAATGACCTAAGGAGCTACTTCATTTCTTAGAACCCTTTAAAAGACTGAGTAATGTCTGCTTCTCCCTGCTCCCCACACCGTGCTTTCTCCCGTTCCGATGAGTTAAGGCAACTGTTGTCTGGTTTTGGGGGGTTTTTGGGGGTGGTGCTCTTTTGGGGTTTTGGGGGGTTGGTTTTGTTTGGGTTTGGTTTGGTTTGGGGTTTTTTTTGGCTGTTAGCTGATATTCTTCTTCCAGTGTTTCAGGTATATGAAAATGTTTACATCTTCCAAGTCACATTTTTACATCCAAGACGGGTTGTTTGTTTTTTTTTTTTGAGGTTCCCCAAGGTAGAGCTTGAGAAAAACCTTCTTCCCCCCTTTTGTTTTTGTCTCTCCCTGAAATTGCTCATATTAGTGACACAAATGGCTCGTTAGAGAACATTGTAGCATGACAATTTACAATTGCAACGTAGGTTTCATTCCATGTTAAAAAAAAAAAGAAACAAACAAAAAAAAAAAAGAAAAAAAATAGAGAAAAAGTGAAAAAAAAAAAAAGTAAAAAAAAAAAGAAGCCTGGAGGAGTGGGTATAGGGTATGTGGGGGTGTGTTAAAGGGGGTGTACTGTGTAGTTTTGATTCAGTAATGACTTAAAATAAAGCACATGTGGCAAAGTCATTTTAGAAGTACTTTTTCCTCTGCCTTTTTATGTGAAATGGGAAAAGAAAGACATTCTTCTAAGGTTCTGTGACAAATAAATCTCTTTCTTGTAGCTAGCTGCTATTTATTATCTGGATGGATAGTTAATCACCCGGGAGAAACCGATGTGACAGTGATCTGCTGGCTTTGTTTTGCTGCAGAGCTTCATTAAAAACTGGCACGACTGAATGAAGTTGCAACCTACTCTTGCTGAGTGCTTCCATGACAAATGCTGTCACATCCATTCTATACTGTGAAAAGTAAAGTTCTGAGCACCACCAAGTGCACAAAATAAAAATTGCTTCCTCGTATTGTAACAATAAAACCATTTGTTGACTGGAACTCACTGGAAGACAACCTGATTTCCTCCCAAGTATAATGGAAAGGTGTCCCACTGGAGAGTTTTTGCTCCATCAGACCTGTGAATGAAAATCCAGATATACAGGGCAGCCCTGGCACAGGATCCAGCAGGGATGCCAAGATGTGTAGGAAGAAGTTCTTTACTATGAGGGTAGTGGAACACTGGAACTGGTTGCCCAGGGAGGTATTTGAGGCCCCTTCCCTGGAGATATTCAAGGTGAGGCTTGATGAGGCCCTGGGCAACCTGATCTAGTTGGAGGTGTCCCTGCTGGCTGCAGGGAGGTCGGATGAGATGACCTTTGGAGGTTCCTTCCAGCCCAGACCATTCTATGACTCTATGTTGAGGATGCCCCTGCTTACTGCAGGTGGGGTTGGACTACATGACCTTCAGAAGTCCCTTCCAGCCTGGACCAGTCTATGATTCTATGATTCTGTGTCCTTGGTGGTTAGATGGTTCCTCACCTGGGTGTTCAGTCATTCTAAGGATAGCAATAATGGAGGGAGAAGTGTGAAGGGTGTAATGTTGTCTCTAAAGGTACCAGCCAGCAGAACTGTGCTGGCCACAATTGGTCCTGTCTCCCTTCTTCGTTCCTTCTCTTTACCAGGCACTTCCTTTCCGGTGAGAAAAATCTATCATCTGTAGAATGAGCTGTAGAGTTATTTGGGCTTTGAAGAAATGTGCTGCTCTCTCTTTCATGGATTGATCAAACTTTGAAAATAAAAGGATTCTTCTGTTGTTTATTTATTTATTTAATATTTTTTAAAAACTATAGTCAAAGTGGTGATGTGGACTGGAGACCTAACTGCAACAGGTGAAATGTTTACTGCTGATGACCATCCTTTGATCCCAACCATCCAGAGGAAGTCAAACTGGTAGCCAGTTTCTAGTGAAAGACCTGGGGTGCTGGTTGACAGCCAGCTGAACATGAGCCAGCTTGTGCCTGGGTGGCCAAGAAGGCCAACAGCAGGATTCTAGGATAGCCTGTATTAGGAATAGCATGGCCAGCAGGACCAGGGGAGTGATTGTCTACTGGTACTCAGCACTTGTGAGGCTACACTTTCAGTAGTGTATTTGGGTTTGGGCCCCTCGCTACAAGAAAGAGATTGAGGTATTGGAGTGTGTCCAGAGAAGGGCAGTGAAGCTTGTGAAGAATCTAGAGCATGAGTCTTCCAAGGAGTGACTGAGAAAACTGAGGTTGTTGAGCCTGGAGAAAAAGTGTCTCAGGGGGATACCTTCTCACTCTCTGAAAGTGATCCCTGAAAGGAGGGTATAGTGAGGTGGGGCTTGGTCTCTTCTCCCAAGTAATAAGTGATAGGACAAGAGAAAATGGCCTTAAGTTGCACCAGAGCAGGTTTGGATTGGATATTCAAAGATAGATGGGTTCTCAAACACTGGAACAGGCTCCCCACAGAGGTGCTTGAATCTCCATCCCTAGAGGTGTTTAAAAGAGACAGCGATGTGGTGCTGAGGAGCATGGTTTAGCACCAGACTAGAGTTAGGAAGTTGTTTGAATGGAAGGCCTTAAAGGTATTTTCCAAGCAAAATCATTCTATGATTCCATGATCCAGAGGGTTGTGATGGATAGCTCCATATCCAGATGGAGATTGGTGACAAGTGGTGTCTTCAGGGGTCTGTACTGGGATCATTGCTGTGCAATATCTTCATCGATGACATAGTAAGATCAAATGCACTCCCTGCAAGTTTGGAGATGACACCAAGCTAAGTGGTGTACTTGACACACATGAAGAATAAGATACCATGCAGAAGGACATGGACAAATTTGAAAAGTGGGCCTGTGTGAACCTCATGAGGCTCAACAAAGCCAGGTTCAAGGTCCTGCACCTGAGTCAGGCCAACCCCTGGTATCAGCACAGCAGTATATGTACATGAAACATACACATACATGGTTTCAAGGTGTGGTGAAGGCACATTTTTGCCCAGATATTGGATCTTGTCTCAGCATGTGGACAACTTCCCCCTCCTTCAGGAGGAAGACAAAAGCCAAGGCATTAGCCAGGCCAGCACGCACCCAGCACATGCAGTGCTCGTGCAAATACCAAGTATGGGCATAATTCTAGCTTCACGCTTTCTATAGGCTGAAGCCAGTTGTTTATGAGAGTGCCCATTGGTCAAACCCAGCCTTGAGGAATCTGTAAGTATCACCCCAGTTGGTAAACAAGTTGCCCCCTCTTACACTTTGTCTCTATGCTTGCTCAAGAGAGCAACTCTCGAGCCGCAGCCTCTGCCATTGAGCTTATTGTTGTTAGCTTCTGTCATACATGCATGCATACTGAAAGCCTCTGCATCGTGAGAAGCAATCGTGAGGATCATCTCCAGAGGGAGGACCTTCGCTGAGCCTGGGAAGCCCAGCGTCATCACAGCCAGCTGTACCGACCAGGAGAGCCCACCGGAGGACTGAACCAGCCCCCGAGGGTAAGATGTGCCCAGTTGCTGGGGAGAAGGGACTTGATCGAGACCGAGTCCACATATGCCTAGCCCCGCCGTAGCGGGAGAGGAGCTGCCACGTGTGCCGCTCTGAGCCCTGTGAACCTCAGGGAAGACTAAAGCACTGTTCGTGCCTATACTGCACCAAACCCGGGACCACTCCGAACGGCCCGCTACTCCTTTAAGCCCAGTAAACGATAAGCTGCCGCTTAACGCAGCCACATTCTCTCCCTGAGGCCGTTTACATCAACCCCGAGATTTGCCGTAGGTGGGCTGACCCCATAGCCTTTGTCTGCTGTCATTGTCCGATCGGAAACATCCGAGCCCACCTACCGGCAACCGTCACCCCGCCCCGTCATGCGAGCTGACTCCGAGGGCCGACCCGCCGACCCCGACCAGGACCGATCCCTGTTGCCTGGAGGGAATCGACCGAGTCCTGAAGGGAACCTGCTTCCGCGCTAAGCCCAGGTTCCGTTATTCCCTCTCCACTGCTGCGGAGAGAGGAGACAGTAACCCAACACCGCTGTCCAACTCGACTAGGAACCAGTCCAGCCACAGTCGTCTGCTGGGCCTCCACCTTGCTACAAACAACAGCTACAGAGTATCTTCCACGTGCTTTCCATCCACTAGCACTCAAAGTATCCGCGCCTAGTAGAGTAAGCGCTGACGCATAGAAAGATTATAATACTGCTGTATATAGCCAGAAGCCACCCGTGTCCCACCGAGTCGCCCTCTAGTGGCCACGCGGCAGAACTGCACCCTTCGTCTGTAGATAGTTCAATTAAGTTCGTAACACTAAGCCACTTATGAAATGTATTTCACGAACATGCACTAGAACATGTATATAAGTGATTCATTGGTTATTAATAATTTGATAATAAAAATAATATTTTCATAATCCATATTTCATACTAACAAATTTAATAACTTCTTCATCACACAAGGTGAGCTTGGATGGAGCTCTGAGCAACCTGCTCTAGTTGGAGATGTCCCTGTTGACCTTGGGGGCTTCAAATAGATGAGCTTTAATGTAACCTTCCAAGCCAAACCTGTCTATGAGTCTGTGGAGATTGAACATCTCAGTATGTGTGTGTCTTTTTCAGTTACCCAGGACTGCTGTATTTTAGCTCTAGTTAATTTTTCAAGCAGCTGCCTCCTGCAGATCATGCTGGGGTGGAAGAGGGAGCTGCCAGCAGACACAAACAGCTCATGACAACATGACCATCAGACTCCTGCAACTAGCATTTGGGGAAGGCGCATTCCTAATGTTGAAGCAGCAAGAGTGAGGTAATGAAGTAAAATATTAATGAAGCCTTTCAGCCGACATCTCAAAATACCTTGTAGAGGCTAACCTTTGGAGGTCAAGACAGTTTTTTCACTATGTATCCATCCAGCTGTAAAATCCTCCCTGTTTTAAGAGCAAGGAAAGAGAGGGCCAGCTGTAAAGCCCATTGCATTTCAAATGGAAGCATGTGGAAAGTTAGGCCAAAAATTGGACAGTGCCTTCCTCCTTTTGAAAGATGAAGGTTTCTGCCCTTCTACAGATACCTTTTAGGACCACAAAAATGATGTGAGGGCTGGAACACCTCTGCTGTGAGGACAGAGTTGGAGTTGTTCAGCCTGGAGAAGAGAAGGCTCTGGGGAGAACTTCTCTTGTGGCTTAACAATACTTAAAGAGGATCTATAAGAAATATGAGGACAATGTTTTTATCCCACTGTGTTGTGACAGGACAAGGGGTGTTGGTTTTAACCCAAGAGAGGGGAGATTTAGGCTAGCTAGAAGGAATGCTGTGTGCAACTGAGGCTCAGAGAGTTGGGGTTGTTCAGCCAGGAGAAGAGAAGGTTCTGGAGAGACCTTATTGTGACCTTTCAGTACTTCAAGGTGGGTCTACAAGAAAGATGGGGACAATCTTTTTAGTAGGGCCTGTTGCAATAGGATACAGGGTGATGGTTCAAACAAAAAGATGGAAGATATTAAGACTACATATAAGGAAAAATTTCTTTACCCTCAGGGTGATGAAGCACTGGCCCAGGCTGCCCAGAGAGGTGGCAGAAGCCCCATCCCTGAAAACCTTCAAGGGCAGATTGGACAAAGTTCTGAGCAATCTGATCTAATAGGAGATATTCCTGCTGGATACACAGAGACTGGTCTGGTTGACTTATAAAGGCCCCTTCCAGCCCCAAACATAGATTCTATCATGTTACAGGTGATGTTTTCTTTCTTGGTCAATAGTTCACCATCAGCTAAGCAGAAATAAAGATGCTGACAATTTAAGAGATGAGCAGAGATACAGAGGAAACAACTTTTGGCTTCATTAATCAAAGGGGAATGAGGAAAAAAAAAAAGGGGAAAGAGCTCAAGGAACAAAGAAATGAGATAAAATAAAACCCAAACCTCGAGGAATGCTGCTATCCACCACTGCCAAATAAACAAAGTACATTGCTTACGTCTGCTTCCAAAGGGCACATTGAGGACAGAAGTGGTCACTTTTGCATGGCTTCACTGCTTGCTCTTCCTTCTGCCTAATGAGAACAATGTGGGTTTCGCTGCTGGCCTCCCTGTTCCTTTTCTTCAAGTCTTGCATGTGCCAGCTGTCAGATCCCCTTCAATGCCCCCTAAAAATCTGCTGCCAGGGTCCTGTTGTGTAGCTTCTAATGTCATTGAGTCCAGATTCCTCCTGGCTGGTTCCAGCCCATCTCCAGGCTCACCACTTGCCTGCACAGGCAGGCTCCCACTCCTGCACAGTCATGAGGCACTGGAGTAAAGGTTCTTCCTTAAAAACTGAGGAATTCTAACAGAGCCAAATGTACAAACCTAGTATGATTGGAGGCCAATTGTGTACAAAAAGGAGACAAAATGCATTTCAGATGGCTTTTTGAACCCTTCCTTTTGATGTTTATCTCTCATCTGAGCTACTTATTCTGCAGTACTCAGCTCCTCTGGTAATTAGCTCATGATGTTTGGATTCAAAACACAGCCTTAGTACTTTGTTGATGAAGCTATCTTTTTCTCCTGCTTGTTTTGCCTAGACAGACTCCACAGCCATTCCACCAGGGCTATGAGGTTTATGCAGCTACTTTAACTACTTTCAGCTTAAAATAAAATTTAAAAAAAACCAGTGTTGGTGATCTTGGTCAGAGTCCAACTGACAGGAAGAGCACTGCTCTCTACCACACTTTATGATAGACTCTCAGTCTGCTGTGCTGCAGCGGAAGATGGATGCTCTTTTCCCCTGCTCCAGCCCATCCCTTCCCTCTACAGCTGGTCAAATATGGATTTGGATGGCCCCAGTTCTGCTCTTCTTGGGAAGAGGCTGCAGGCACCAAAGACTTGGGCAACCCCAAAGAGAGAGGTGTCAGCTTCTGATAAGCTTTGTAGGAAGCGGAACCAAATGCTGTCCAAATGCAGCCTGGGGAAGCTAATTTCATTGTCTTAGATTGCAGAGTATTTTTTCCTGTAGCCGGGCTTGTTGATACCCATGAAGTAAGCTCAAGCTCCTTGATATGAAGAGCATGCCTAGCAGAGAGCTGAAGATGACATCTTCTCAGCTATCTGCCTCTGAGCAATATGTTGGAGCATTTCCCTGCAGCTCAACACAGCAGGTTGAGGTCTCCCTCTTTCCCAACTAACAAGAGTGAGAGCTGTCTGATGAAGGATGAAGGGATCTGGAGGGGAGCAGACTGACTGCACAGGCTCCTACACAACCAAGTTGAAAGGAGATAAACCTTTTTTAAGGCTTAGGGACTCAGGAAAGAGTTGGGTGGGTTTTTTTTCTTGAAGGATGGGAGCTAAGTGCAATGCAACAAGAAGAGGAATTTACTTCTCCAAAAGGGCGCTGTAGATGGTGTATTCATTTTGAAGTTTGTTCTTCCTAGTCAAGCACTGGCTCTCATCAGAACATGTAAACTGTTATAAGCCTTCATTTACTGAAACACTTTGGCAGGTCAAGAGAGGTTCTCCTCTGCCCTAGTAAGGCCACATCTGAAGTACCGCGTCCAGTTCTGGGCTCCCCAGTTCACAAGACACTGGGAACTACTGGACAGAGTGCAGTGGAGGCTGCAAAGGTGTGAAGGAACTTGAGCATCTCCACTATGAGGAAAGACTGAGAGACACAGGTCTGTTTGTCCTGGAGAAGAGACGAGTGAGAGGGATTCTTTTCAATGCTGATAACTATCTAAAGAGGGGGTCAAAAAGATGGGGTCAGACTCTTTTCAGTGATGCCCAGCAAGAGAACAAGAGGCACCAGGTGCAAACTAGAACCCAGGAGCTCCCATATGAACATGAGGAAAACTTTGCTGTGAGGGTGCTGGAGCCCTGGAGCAGGCTGTCCAAAGCATTTGTGGAGTTTCCCTCTCTGGAGAGATTCAATACTTTAACCTGCTCTGGGTGACCCTGCCTTAGCAGAAGGATTGGACTAGATGGGCCCCAGAGGTCCCTTCCAAGGCCTGCCATCCTGGCATTCTCTGCTTCATCTTTTAATATTAGTATAGGTCACATAGGCAAGAACAGACAATCATTTTATCTACATTTGAGGCTGAAATTCAACATAGGGTCAAGAAGAAGAAAGTGAAACACACATTCTGCTGGTCACTTGTCTGCTTATGACATTTAACAGCAGCACAGATCATAAGGAGCAACAGAGGGAGAAATTCATCAGTGAGAGCTCATGTCTCTGACACGAGGGACCAAACCATCCTAAGCATGGCATGTGAGGGAACCTTTTTGTCCCTTCTGCATGTCCTTAGAGCCCCCAGGAACAAACCTTCCTCTTTCTACTTGTGTGTCTGCTCTCAGGGAAACGTATTCTAAGGAATACAGGTCAACCCCAAGGCAGAATGTGCCCAAGAAAAACAGTAAGGTAAAGGAAAGAAAACTAAACTCAAGTATTTTTCATAAGACCATGCAATTTTTTGCTTCCTTTAGAATAAAAGATTGTAGTAAGGTTATGAGAACACACACACACACACACACACACAAACCCAAAATAAACCCAAACAAAAATCAAACCCCAATCAAACAAAATAAAAAACCAAAACAATCAATCAAACAAACAAAATACCACAAAAGCACAATAGAAGAAACCCACCAAAAAGCTAAAACTAACCCCAAAACCCACACCCAAACATACACTGAGGAAAGAAGAACAGTGATTTAACATCTCTGTCGGTGCCATGGACAGTGACATTGAGTGCAGCCTCAGCAGGTTTGCTGATGACACCAAGCTGTGTGGTGCAGCAGTGTGATCGTTTGTGATCGCTGTGCCTTTAAGGAAGGAGCACACTGGCTAAATGTTTATAAAATATTTTGGTGTTCTAAACGAATTCCATTGGCTAATTAAGGTCTTGGACCCAGGGGAGCTGGGACTTTCTCTCAGTTCCTCTTCCTTCGCTGTCCCTTTCAGCTGGACTGCTTCTGGGCTTCTTGCCAAGAGATAAGAACTAACTAACTCTCTATGTTTAGGCCTCTGTCTGCTGTGCTAACTCCCCTTTTCTCTCTTTTTCTACCTCTTTGGGGGGAGAAGGGAGGTAGGGGGGTGAAGGGGGCACAGGGGGAAGCCCCCTCTGTTGGGGGTCTGGTTTTTGACTGTGTTTATTTGCTGTATATTTCTGTATATATTGTAAATACCTGTATTTGTTGTGTTACATATAATCTGTTTCCTTGTAAAATATAGTCTCCTTTCTCTGACTGGCCTAGCCGCGGTTTCTTTCTCAGTGGGGGAGGGAAAGCGGAGCCTTTCAACCCACCACAAGCAGACATACTGGAGGGAAGGGATGCCATCCAGAAGGACCTTGACAGGCTGGAGAGCTGGGCCCATGACAACCTCATGAAGTTCAACAAGACCAAGTGCAAGGTCCTGTAGATGGATTGGACTTGATGATCTTTGAGGTCTCTTCCAACCTTGGTGATTCT
This sequence comes from Dryobates pubescens, assembly GCF_014839835.1. Lineage (NCBI taxonomy): Eukaryota > Metazoa > Chordata > Aves > Piciformes > Picidae > Dryobates > Dryobates pubescens. The sequence goes on along the minus strand of NC_071620.1, from coordinate 15,455,191 downwards.
GTGATACTTCCTGGGGTCCACATAAACAGGTACCATATGTGATTAAATTTCTGACACAGCTGTGAACTGTGTGTGCCCCTGGCCATGTTTGGATATGCCCCACCCTATAGGTCCAGTTATCAGGTTTCTCTGTTACCAAAGGGCATTAGTTGTCTTGGGACAGTATTTAAACCAGATGAGAAGTTAGGCAACTTGCCTTGTTCTCACACAGCAAGCAACAAGAGCCAAATGCTGCCCGAGTAGCACCTGAAGGATCTCTGTCCAAGTGCATTTGAATTTGAAACAGGCAGACTCTACCAGAGACATGCTGTGGATCAAGGAGACAGGTTCTCCTTCTCCTGCTGCCTGTTGGTGTAGTTTAATGACATCACCTAAAGAAAGAAAAATAAACATGGGCAATTAATTCCTCTTTTTTCTTTGTTTTTTCTTTGTGTAATAAAAATAAACATTCTATATTTAAGCAAGGCTTGGCAAGAAGTTTTTCATTTGCATAGTTGGATTCCAAACCATTTTGTGAAAGATCTGGCCCTTCGTGCCATTTACAAAGGCATCAATGCGTGCTTGGGTGGTTGACATAACAAGTAGAACATTTACTTGCAGGTGTTTGTAGCCTCATTCAATTCAACAGAGTCAGATTGAGAAATTAGACTCACAGAAGTCAAAAAAAGTCTATGGATTCCCAAAGCAACTGTAACTTATATCCCACTTCCACATAAAACCAGAGAAGAGTTGATTCAGATGTCAAGAGCAGTACCTTGCAAGTGTTGCTTTTCTTTGCTATTTTCTTAAGCAGACTCTTTCAGCCAGCAGAATAGGAACTGAACTCTGAACTGCACTGCAAGCATCTGCTAACTTCAGTTTCTGGAATTAGAGAATCGTTTTGGTGGAAAAGACCTTTAAGATCATCCAGTCCAACTGCTAGCACTGCCAGGTCACCACTAAACCACGTTCCTCAGCACCACATCTACACAGCTTTTAAATCCCGCCAGGGATGGTGACTACACCACTTCCCTGGCAGCGTGTTCCAGGGCCTGACAACCCTTCCAGGGAAGAATTTTTTTCCTAATGTTCAACCCAAATCTCTCCTGGTACAGCTTGAGGCCATTTACCTCTTGGCCTATCACTTGTTACCTGGGAGAAGGGACCAACTCCCACCCTTGCTACAATCCCCTTTAAGAGAGCTGGAGAGTACAAGAAGGTCTCCCCTCAGCCTCCTTTTCTCCAGACTAAACAATACCAGTTCGCTCAGGTGCTCCTCAGAAGGCTTGTTCTCTAGACAGTACCCCGAGACGACCACCCTCGCTCAGGGATACCAACCAGTAGATGTGCACCTGTTGCACAAGCATATCCCCTCTTTACAAGGACACCTGCTGCAGTGTGCAAATAAATGGTTAAAAAAGAGATTGAAACCCACACTGAGCCTTTGTACTCACTCAGTAAGCTTCCTGGTTCTTCTGCCACGTTATGACACCTGGTCCTACATTATGGACAGTTCCTGAGAAACTTTCACACCAGGATCAACCAAAAAATCCCTCTGCAGAAAGGGTGTCTAGAATACATGACCACACTGCATCTACTAAGAGTATTCTAAAGCACAAAAGTTGAACCCTTCTTGCAGTGATCACTAACATGAATTTCCATATGGTTGCTATCAAGATTTAGGTCCACTGAATTCCAGGCCATTGGAAAAGCTTATGCTGATCATCCCAGAGGTCTAAACAGGAGTCTCCTCCCTCTCCTCATGACACTCCTCCTCCCACACACTCTCCTTCCAATTCTGGCACTCCCCAAACTGCTCACTGAGATCCAGCCTGTGGGAGAAACCTGTATTAGGGCCATAAGGATGATCAGAAGGCTGGAGCACCTCTCCTGTGAGGACAGACTGAGGGAGTTTGGGCTATTCAGTCTGGAGAGGAGAAGGCTCCAAGGAGACCTTTTTGTGGCCTTCCAGTATCTGAGGGGGGCTACAAGGAAGCTGAAGGATTTCTTAGGATGTCAGGTAGTGATAGGAATGGGGGAATGGAGCAAAAGTGGAAGTGGGTAGATTCAGATTGGATGTGAGGAAGAAGTTCTTCATGATGAGGGTGGTGAGACACTGGAACAGGTTGTCCAGAGAGGTGGCCCCATCCAGTCTGGCCTTGAAAATATCCTCATCCCTGGAAGTTTTCAAGGCCAGGCTGGATGGGGCTCTGAGCAACCTGATCTAGTGTGAGGTGTCCCTGCCCGTGGCAGGGGAGGCTGGAACTAGATAATCCTTGAGGTCCCTTCCAACCCTGACAACTCTATGATTCTATGGTCCTATGATTTGATTCTCTTTCCTGATCCCAGATCACATCTCTGGAAGCAATATAGCACATCAAGCAGTGTCAGGAGACACAGAAGGACAAAGAGAGAGACCTGGGGTGGTTAGGAGGAGTGTGAGCTGCATCATCAGCTGCCTAATAACTGGCTGTAGAGAGGGTGGAGCTAGATTCTTCTCCAAGATGCACCATGACAGTACAAAAGGCAGCAGACACAAGTTGGAACACAAGAGTTTCTTATTAAGTATGAAAATTAGGGTGCTGGTTTTTTTTCTTTCCCATGAGGGATGCAAAACAACCTGGTCTAACAGTTTTGTACAGGGAGATGTTAGGTTATGGTTGAGTCTTTTCCAACCAGGTGATTCTATGAAACTTGTGGGATCTCTGTCCTTAGAAACATCCAGGGCTCAGCCAAACAGCCCTGAGCAAGCTGATGCAGCCATGAGCTTGGTCCTGATTGGGAAGGGGTTGCTTCTGAGCCCTCCAGAAGTCCCTCCCAGACCAAACCAATTCTGTGGTCCTTGCTTCTGGTCCCACTTTGTGCTCTGATAGTTCTCTAAGTCCACTATCTTGCTGTGGAACTATTGTGCTTTCTTTCCCTCTCCCTGAATGCATCAGACTGTTTTTAAAGACGTCTGCAACACTCTATCTTCTGGCTCCATCTCCTGGGGAAGAGAGATGAAGAACTTCATTCCTGTGGAGGGTGCTTGTTGCATTTAGAATGTTGCCATTACCTCTTAAATCCATCCAAGTGCTGAATGCAGCTGATAAAATATCCCAAAGTGGTTGTCAGCAGGAGTTACAGCTCTGTCAAACACAACGTTTGGGCAAAGTTTCCTTACAGATGAAATTCTTCAGAACTCAGCCATCAAACAGATGCTGCAGCCCAAAGTTTTACAGCCAAAGCTCTTTCTGACAATCCTCACATGCCTCTCCCTTCTTTTCCATGCCTTGAGTGAATACTGGCTTGGAAGGTAAGAGGTGAAAAGAGGCAGGGGTGGGGAGGGTAGGTGGAAAGAAGTTATTTTTGGCTTTCAGGTTTTTATGGCATTCCTGTCCTATAAAACTCCTTAGAGCTCTGTGCCTCACCCCTGGCCACAACAAACCCAGTTCTGAAATCACAGAGAAATTTCTTCATGAGACACAAAGTTGTCCAGCTGGTTGTGATGACACCCCAAAGCACTGATCTGCTTGGGGCCTCAAGCTGGTGAGATGCAGGCATGAAGAACGAAGGGATACAAACAAACTGCTTAGAAAAACTCTGGATGCTTAAGCCCAAGTTCATGTCTGAAGCAAAATTCCCTCAAGAGGAGCATTCCCTGACTTGAAAGGGCTGAGCTCATCATGCTTGCCCTGTGCAGGGCAGCTGTCTAGACTGACAGTGTGGGTGGGTGAGAGGGGAGGCGGCAAGCAGGTTGACAGGGCAGGAACTGACTTGTGCTTTCTTCCAGGAGGTTCCTCCACCCTCCAGTCACCCCTCAGTAGTGACACCATAAAGCTTTGTCCCTCTTGAGTCTGGAATGATCCACATATTTAGCCAATACACGAGACACAGTATTACTGTGAGAATCAAATATGTGAGCCTCCTCAGAACAGACACTGAGTTTTATTGAGGTCAAATGAAATAGAAGTGGTGCTTAGGGACATAGTTTAGTGGAGGGCAGTGCTATGTTAATGGTTGCAGTTAATGATCTTAAAGGCCTTTTCCAACCTAAACAGGATCACAGACTCACAGAATGGTGAGGGCTGGAAGGGACACCGGGAGATCACCCAGTCCAACCCCCCTGCTAAAGCAGGGGCTCCCAGAGCCTCTCTGGCAGCCTGCTCCAGTGCTCCCTCACAGGAAAGAAGTCTTTCCTTGTGTTCAGATGGAACCTCCTGTGTTCCAGTCAGTTTGTGCCATTATCCCTTGTCCTGTCATTTGGCACTACTGAAAAGAGTCTTGCCCCACCCTCTTGACCCCCACTCTTTAGCTATTGATCAGCATTGAGACGATCCCCTTTCAGTCTGCTATTCTGCACAACTAACAGACATAAAACAGAATCAGAAAACATATCTGGTTGGAAGAGACTTCAAAGGTCATCCAGTTCAACCTTCAACCCAGCATGAGGGTCAACACTAAACCACATCCCTAAGTACCAGGTCCACACTGCACTTGAACCCCTCCAGGGATGGTGACTCCACCACTGCCATTCCAATGTTTGATAACCTTTTCAGTGCAGAAATACTTCCTAATATCCAGCCTAAACCTACCTTGGTGTAGCTTACATCCTTTTCCTCTGGTCCTGTCACTTGTCAAGGAGAAGAGGCTGGCCCCTCCTCACTCCAATCTCCCTTCAGGTAGTTAGCTAGCTAACAAGACTTGCTTGCCTTCTTCATCTTCACTATCAGCAATGCCTGTGAAAAGCAAAAGCAGCTTAAGAAAACTTTTTGGAGGCTTTGATGGCACCAGCTCTCAAGGTATTGTTTAAAAGCCTGAAGTTTGTTGACTGTGCCTAGCAGGGGTGCTGGCCATGGAACAGAAGTGAGTTGGAGGGAACATTTCCATGATGTAATCTCACTTTTAAAAAAAAATTCTTTTTTTATCTTTCAAGCAGAGCCATTTGAGTTAACTGAATTATCACATCTGCCTCTCCAGACACCATTCAGCACCTCATCAAGTGGTAGGATTACAAATACCATGTGTTGCAGCGGCGGCTGAGCCTCAGTCGTCGAAGGTTAGATTGTCTTTACAGCTTTGCACCAGTGGGATAGAGAAATTGCACTGGGAAAGCAGTGATTTCATTGCATGAGGCAAACAGCACATAGAAAATAATTAAAGTTTACAGAAAACTGGTGGGTTGTGTGAGTCATGCCAGACACAACCCTTTTTGCTTTGGTTCTCTGGTAATATGAGGCAGATGTGACCTCCCAGCTGACGAATGACACAATAAAATGACAAGGTAAGCAGACCTCTGCTTAGAGAAAGCTGTCTGGCTCTCGCTGGGAGACAGACACAGTCTCTCCAAACTCCCAGAGTTCAGCCTTCATAAATTGAAAGAGCAGGGGATCTTGTAGGAAAATGGAAGGAAAATAGGGGATATGGATTTTAATTGTGCGTGCTAACTCTTTTGAAAGCTTAGAATAGTAGAACTCCATGGGTTGGAAGGGGCCTTCGAAAGACATCTAGTTTCAACTTCCCTGCCATGGACAAGGACATCTTCCACTATACCAGGTTGCTGAAAGTCATAGAATCATTTGGGTTGGAAAAGACCTTCAAGATCATTGAGTTCAGCTGTTAACCTAACTCCACCAAGCTTGGTGCCAAACCATGTCCCTCAGCACCACATCTCTACATCTTCTAAATACCTCCAGGGATGGGTGTTCAACCACTTCCCTGGTGAGTCTGTTACAGTGTTTGAGAACCCTTTCAGGAAAAAGGTTTCCTCCCCTGGTGCAACTTGAGGCCACTTCCTCTTGTTCTGTTGCTTGCTACTTGGGAGAAGAGACCAACATCCCACTTCACTACAGCCTCCCTTTGGGGAATTGTAGAGAGCAAGAAAGCCTCTCCTGAGCCTCCTTTTTTCCAGGCTTAACAGCCCCAGTGCCTTCATGCATTATTTATGGATGTAGGGCAATAAACAGGGGAAAAGGGGATCTTCCTGCAGCATCCTGGAGACAGAGAAGTCCCCAAAAGATGAATGAGCTAGCAGCAGGGAAAGCAGACATCATTGGATGATTTTATTTGTTTTTAGTTGGATGCCAGAGATCATAAAGAGATCATCCATCTGAGCTAGAACCCACTCCCAGGATGGGAGCTGATGGAGTGGGTCCAGAGGAAGGCCATGAAAATGATCAGGGGGTTAGAGCACCTCTGCTATGAAGACAGGCTGAGGGAGCTGGGGTTGTTCAGCCTGGAGAAGAGAAGACTCTGGGGAGAAATAATTGCCACCTTCCAGTACCCGAAGGGGGCTATAAGAAGGATGAAGAGAGACTGTTTACAAAGGCCTGGAGTGACATGATGAGGGGCAATGGTTCCAAACTAGAGCAGAGCAGATTTAGCTTGGATGTTAGGAACAAGTTCTTTACCATGAGCATAGTGGAACACTGAACAGGTTGCCCAGGGAGGTGGTTGAGGCTCCATCCCTGGAGATGTTCCAGGTGAGGCTCGACAGGGCTCTTCGCATCCTGATCTAGTTGAAGATGTCCCTGCTTACTGCAGAGGGGGTTAGACCAGATGACCTTTGGAGGTTCCTTCCCACCCAGACCATTCTATATGATTACAAGCTGCTTGACAAAAAGGCTGCAAGTGTGAAGAGAAGCCCATATCTGCTTTTTGGCCAAGCATTTTTCCAGAGCCAGTAGAGTGATTTGCCCATTCTCTTGGCTTATTTAACTTTCAGGCTTACTTCCAGAGCCAACAAGCTCATGTGGCTCTGTCTGTGCTCATCACTCCAAAATACTTTGTTTATTTGCATCTGTGATGCTCTAAGATAAACCAGATCAGTAAGACTTCTTGTGAATGTGAAATAGTAGAACTAGTCCTAGCTAAAGCCAACTGAACAGGTCAGTCCAATGCCTATATGAGGTAGCTGGCATAATCTTGTAGCGATGTCCTGGTTTGAGCTAGACCAGAACCAGTTCTGGTCAGGTATTTGACTTCTCAGCTCAGTCTCAGCTCAGTGAGGGCACTTTATGAAGTTCAGGGAAGGTTTGCACAACCAGGGGCTGCTTCTAGCAGTGAGAATGCTGATGGGGAGAGTTACTGCCAAGGGCTGGGTTGCAGAATATTCTTGCTTAGATTTGCTGCTGTGCAAGCCAAGGGCACTGCTACAAATTGTGTGCCATAACGGGGTGCAGGAAGTCAGAGGTGGCACCTGCAGGGAGAAGTGGACAGGACAGGTGACCCTAAACAGGTCAACAAGGGATTCCACCCCATGGATGTCATCTTCAGGATCAAGTTGAGGGATCACCAGTCTGAAGCCTCTTCAATGGCCAATGTCTGAGGAGGACTCTGTCCTTTCTGCCTTCACAGAATCAGAGAATCACAGAATGGTAGGGGTTGGAAGGGATCTCTAGAGATCATTGAGTTCAAGCCCCCTACCAAAGCAGAATCACCTAGGGCAGGCCATACAGGAATGCATGCAGGAAGGTTTCAACAGTCTCCAGAGATGGAGATGGTTGCCTCTCTGGGCAACCTGTTCCAGTGCTCCAGCACCTTCACAGTAAAGTGTCTACTTATGTTTCGAGGCAGAACCTACCTGTTGTTCCTTGTCCTATCACTGGGCACCGCTGAAAAGAGACTGGCACTTTCTTTGTGACATGATCTTTCTGTTCTTGAATCCAATTCCAGAATCCACCTCCTGAATCTGGTTCTCTGCTGCTGCTGACTCCAGTCCAGGCTTCCCCAGTGCCTGCCCTCTGCATCATTGGTGACAGTGATGCCATTGCTGTCACAGGGTTGGGTTCCATATTGGTTTGTATCTATTTTTGTATATTTCTTTTTATTATTATTTCCATTAAGCTGCTTCAGTTTCATTTCCCAGCCCATCCATCTCTCTCCCTTATTCCCTTTCTCTGCTCTTTGGGAAGGGAGAGGAGTTCACAGAGAGCCTCTGGCACTTGTCTAGTGGTCAGCCTAGTCCTAGTCCTAGTCCTAGCCCTTGACAAATGAAAACAGAAGTGATTCAAGCTCCAGTCAGACCTTGCTCTGAAGCACACAAATCAATGGGAGCACCCAGACAGATGCACACACAGAAGAAAAGGCAAAGAATGGATGGAGGCCTGGTATCATCTAGGATCAGAAGGCAACAGCACAAGCCAGCAGATGAAAAGCAGTAACTGCAGGTAGATTTGGCCAGGTTCTAAAGACACTTAGCTCTTCATGTCCCACAGGCAAGCTCGTCTGAAGAAGTTACATTGGATAGTCCTGTAATTGATATCATTTCAGTGAGAACTTCTGCATTTGGGCTCTCTCCCCTCAGCTGTTTGCAGCTTTGACCTCACAATTGCATGTTCCAGCAGCTGTTACATTTTCTTTAGCATTCAGCCTCCTTCAGCTTTCATCACAACGATCTCTGATCTGTTTCAGAGCTGATCTGGCAAAGAAATCCACGTGGAAGAACAGCTTGCAACAGCTCCCTGAAGTCTGCAGGTCTTATGAGTTTGGAAGGCTTCCAGCCCTCTCCCAGGGACTCCCTAGTTCACACTCAAAGACGTTTCAGACAATTGGGCTGACATTAAATAAAATTTAACTCCCTAATTCCCCAGGCCCTGGAATAAATATATCTAATTTTAAATATATAGGAAAAGTTAGACAACATACAGAGAAGAGCACTGGGTGGCTAATGGAATTGCTGCTGTCATACCCACATGGCAAACCCCATCTCAGCTCTGGCCATAAGCAACTTGATGGAGCTGAGGACCTTACAGAGGGAAACCCTGAAACTTGTAAGAACTTTGTGCTCTCAGATAAACTGAGGTGGAGGGGCTGGCATTGCACATTTCAGTCTCACTTCTGAGGGAAGTTAGCAGCAGTGTTCTGTTAACAGCTGTGTTTTAATTAAGAAGCAAAGCAACAATACAGTAGCATTCAGCAGTGATTAGCTAGTGCAAAATAAAACCCACCAAGCAAGAACACAGATGCCCAGACATTTAGCACAGCTTGGAAAACACATTGACAGCTTACTCATGTGCATGATGTGGCATCCCACAGAACATCTGAGTAATGCTGCATCAAAGAATTGCTGTATCTGCTGTATGTTACATATGTTCATATGTACCTCCTGGCCTGTATCAGCAATAGTGTGGCCAGCAGGACCAGGGCTGTGATGTCTCCCTGTACTTGGCACTGGTGAGGCCTCAAATGCTGGCTTTGGATCCCTCAGTGCAAGAAGGACATTTTGGTGCAGGAGCAGGTTCAAAGAAGGGCAATGAAGCTGGTGAAGGGTTGAAAGCACAAGTCCTATGAGGAGTGGCTGAGGGAATTTGTGGTGTTAAACCTGGAGAAAAGAAGGTTGAGGGGAGGCCTTCTCACTCTCTACAGCTCCCTGAAAGTACAGGTTTATAGTACAGTATAGGAACTTCACTAGAGACCATGTTCCTGGTCACATCTATGCCTGGTCACCCTTTCAGTAAAGAAATGTTTCCTAATAGCTAATCTAAACTCCCCTGGCACAATTTGCGCTGTCTTCTCTTATTCTATCACTTGACACTTGGAGAGGAGACCAACCCCCACCTCAGTACAACCTCCATTCAGCTGTAGAGAGCAATGAGGTCTCCCCTCAGCCTCCTCTTCTACAGATTAAACAATCCCCAGTTCCTCCTGAACACCATGGACAGAAGAGAAGGCAATGAAAGAGTACAAGCCTGCTGACAGCTGCTTGCACAAACGCAGCTCCACATGCCTCACATCATCAACAAGAGTTAAAATGTCATGTCCTACAACCACTTGTCAGCAAATCAGTCCATGGGGTCAGATTTCTTTTGCCTACAGACCTTTTCCCTCTGGTGAGGAGGTGTGACAGGACCAGGCATGGAAAAGTACAGCAGATCCATAGGACCAGGCTAGGGCTCAGTCATTAAAAAATACTAAAACCACACAAGGACTTGGCAGTGCTGGGTCAACAGTTAGACTTGATGATCTTAGAAGTCTTTTCCAACTTAAACAGTTCTATGATTCTGTGATGTCATTAACTAAAACAACCTCTGGAGACCATCTAGTCCAACCCTCCCTGCCAAAGTAGGTTCACCTAGGGCAGGTTGCACAGGGAGGTGGTCTGTGAACATCCAAAGCAATGCTTAACTGTCCACCGAAAACTCCCCTGTGCAATTCAACCTAAGTCCTTGAAAAGATTCCCTCCCACCTCAAAGCAGTTCTCCAGATATGATATGAAATACTTTTCAAACTAAATCTTGCTGAGTGCTGCTAAGAGTGAAGCTATCACAGGGCTCTCACAGGGACCTCTCTCTGCAGTAAAATTGAAATGCTTCTTTTTCCTGTTGACTGGTCTGTCCACAGCATTAGCATTGTAGTTTGGATCTGAAATGAAGGACTAGGGACTTCTTCCCAAGCATCTACCTCTTACCAAACTCTGATCTGCAATATGGGGTAGTTTTGCAGCACATGAGCTCAATCCCTTTCGTACAAAGCTAATGCAAAGGGTGCACCACAGGTACACATCTAATCTCCTACAACCACTTACCAGCAATTCCATCTATGAGGCTGAATTTCTTCTGCTTCCAGCTCTTTTTCCTCCAGGGAGGAGGTGTGGAGAAATACAGAAGATCTGTAGAACCACACTAGAGTGTAAAACACTCAAACCACACATGAACATGACAGTGATGGGTCGATGATTGGACTGATGTTAGGAGTTGGAAGGGACCTCTGGAGATCATCGAATCCAACCCCCTGCCAGGGCAAGACCATAGAAATTAGCACAGGCCACACAGGAACACATCCAAACAGGGCTCGAAAATCTCCACAGAAGGAGACTCCACAGCCTCTCTGGGGAGCTTCTTCCAGTGCTTTGTGACCCTTACAGTAAACAAGTTCTTCCTCATGTTGAGGTAGAGCTTCCTGTGCTGTAGTTTACATCTATAAAAGTCTTTTCCAGTCTGAACAATTCTATGATGTCAGTGTTAGAACCTTGGTACTGATTGTTTCATTGCACTGACTCAATCTTACTGCTCCATGCTGTTCACAGGAGTGGAATAGAGGCAGTGGGAGTCCTTAGTGGTTATCTAAGAACATTATCTCCTCAAACCAAAAGCTTGAAAGGTAGAGTCTGCAAATTTTCATTCTCTTGTTCTTGCTCCTTTCATCATGCTTCTATTTTTTCTGCTGAACTCCAGTACAGGGTGAAGAGGTCCACTGTCCTTTTCTTGAGTCCCACAGTGACCCTTTCTAGTGCACTAGGCACAGTCCAACTTCCCTTGAAGCCAGGGCTGGCTTTATTTTGGTGTAAGAAAGCTGAAGCTCAGGATTTCAATTTTTCAAGCTGTCCTATCAAGCCCTGAAGAGCAGTCAGAGGAAAGTATTTTCACAACAAGGCCAATCAGCCACTGGAATGATATCCCCAGGGAAGTAGTGGAGTCCCAACATTGGACATTTTTAAGATTCAGCTGGACAGGGTGCTGGGTCATCTTGTCTAAACCATGGTTTTGCTGAGAAAGGTTGGACTAGATGATGCTTGAGTTCCCTCCCAACTTAGCATTTTGTGATACTATAGGTGTTGGAACATGTGCCTTCAACAGGGACCTAAAGAGGGCATTAAATTCTTGTCTAACCCACTGGCCCACAAAGCTGTTGGCTTCAGGACCCAAATCCATTACTCTTCCACCAACTAGCAGCAGTAATTTCTAGGTCAGTATACATCAATAAATCATATTCAGATGTTTTAGACCAAGTTGGATTCCCTAAGAAACATAACTTCTAGAAAGGAAGAAAATCCCTCTCAAGCTTTCATGGCTGGAATACTTCATGGCAATGTTTTAGCTACAGCAAATTCCTCTCTAGAAGGAAGGATTTCAGACAAAAAATTAGAGAGGGTTTGATTTATAATGGAAAATAAAACCAACAGGCCAAGTTTTGCTTACACTGAATAATACTTAGCACCTACATAGGAAAATTCCCACTGACTGCACTCAAAGCAGATCTGAGGTGTTAAACATGCAGTCTCCACTTCAGCTCCAGAACAGAACTGCTAAAAATTAGGTGTCAGACTGGGACATGCCCTTCCGAGGAGCAAGAGGGAAGAAACAGTACACATGGAGCTCCAGCTTCCTCCATGGGGATAGCAGCATTGGGCTTCAGCTCTCGAGGGGAAAACTCACTTTGGATGTTCATTAAAGACCTCTGGGAAAACATTAAGCAGCATTGGCAGCTAGGTTTTAGAGCTTGCAGCTACAGGGAGTGAGCTGGGGGAAAGTCATCAGGGACCAGCTGAAGCAGAGTGTTTCAATGCTGTTGGGTTTCAGAAAGATCAGCTAGGCTAGAATCACAGCATCATAGAATGGTATGGGTTGCGAAGGGCCTTAAAAGGTCATCTAGTCCAGCCTCCCTGCTTCAACTAGATCAAGTTGCACAGAGCTCCATCCAATCTGACCTCGAATGTTTTCAGGGATATACCTTCTACCACCCCTCTGGGGAACCTGGGCCAATGTTTCAGTACCCTCAGTGTAATAACACTTTTCCTTCTATCTTGTCTAAATCTCCCTCTTGTAGTCTGAAACCATCCCCCCCTTGTCCTGTCACAACAGGCCCTGTCAAAAGCATTGTCCCCATCTTTCTTATCAGCCCTTTTAAGTGTTGAAGTGCCACAAGAAGGTCTCCCTGGACCCTTTGTTTTTAGGAAAGGGGCAAAACCTGCACTTTTCTTCAGGCAGAGGTGGCAGGTAACCACATACCTTCTACTGCCAGCCATGTTATGGGGGCAGCTGGGGTCCTCCTCCCTCCCGGGCAAGGGAATAGCGATGAACACAATGTGCGATGGGAGGTCATAGTTGTGCCCTAGGTGAACAAGGCCTAAAGGGAGCAAAGCTATTTGAGCAGGATCCAGCCCAGCTTTACTGCACATTGCTGTATCTGCTCTGCAGCTCATGAAGCAGTGTCAGTGTAAAGTGTGCTCCGAGAGCAAAGCTGCCATGTCTGGCCTCGGCGGCCAAGAAAGCAGACAAACCTGAGCATCTGTGTTTGCAATCTCCTCTGCTCCATAAAAGACAAGGTCAGACAGAAAACATCTGTTTCAGATTTGCAGATCTGAATGATTTATATTAGGGGAGCAGGGCTGGACTGCCTGCAGCCTCTAGGTTGTTAAAATTTAATTTACTAATCAATTACTCTCAGATGCTAGACTTCTTCAGCTGCCCCATATGAGGAGCAACATTTCTGACAATACCCTGTCTTGATGGATATAAACTACAGCACAGGAGGTTCCACCTCAACATGAGGAGACACTTCTTCACTTTGAGGGTCACAGAGCACTGGAACAGGCTACCCAGAGAGCTTGTGTAGTCTCCTTCTCTGGAGACTTTCAAGACCCATCTGGGTGCATTCCTGTGTGACCTGCACTAGATTCTCTGGTCCTGCTCTGGCAAGGGGGTTGTACTTGATGATCTCTGGAAGTCCCTTCCAACCCCTAACATCCTGTGATTTCAGTGTTGTATCTCCTTTCAAGGGCTGAGGAGAGGTGAGATGAAGCTGCTGAGCAAAAAAAAATAACTGTTCAGTACCACAAGATCTTACGTAGATTAAGAGAAGACACCACTGGATTATCTCCCCATTTCTGCTGGGTGTTTGGAAGATGCCGTCCTTGTGCTATTATTTGCCCAAGGCAGGTTTACCTGAGGAAGAAGATCACAGTATTGCAGTATATTAGAGGCTGGAAGGGACCTCCAGAGATCACCAAGTCAAACTCCCCTGCCAAAGCAGGATCACCTAGGGCAGGCCACACAGGAATGCTTCCAGGTGGGTTTTGAAAGTCTCCAGAGAAGGAGACTCCACAACTTCTCTGGGCAGCCTGCTCCAGTGCTCTGTCACCCTCACTGCAAAGAAGTTTCTCCTCATGTTGAGGTGAAATCTTCCCTGTTCAAGCTTGTACCCATTGTTCCTTGTCTTATTATTGTGCACCACCAAAAAGAGATTGGTCCCCTCTACTGGACAGCCACCCCTCAGATATTGATAGACATTGGTCAGATCCCCTCTCAGTCTTTTCTCAAGACTAAACACCCCCAGACTCTCAGTCTCTCTTCATATGGATGTCTTTCACCTCAGGGGAGCAAATGTGGAGGAGACAGGCAATTCAGGTGGCTTGCATGACTCAAACACAAACTCAAAGCAGCTCCAGGAACACCACAAGTCTCGACACTTAGGCTCTCACCTTCATGCTTGCCGCAACTCCCCCACAGACCTAAGAGTCTCCTCAAATCTCAGGAACACAGGACACCATCCAGATCCCTTAAGCTGGGTTAAAGAAAGCCTGAGGGTCTGCAAACTTCTTGTGGACACAAGCAGATGACAGCTGAACAGCTGCTATCTTCGTCCTGTCAAGGATGGCAGTGTCAGGAACCTTATCATACAGTGGAGATCTTCTAGCTTAATATTAGCAATGCAGAGCTGACACAATGCTGTCTCCCCTTGCCCTCAAGCAAACTCTTGTGTCCCTCAAAGGAACAAGATAGTACTTACCACACTACCACTCACCTCCCCACTACAAGAAGGGCATTGAGGTGCTGGAACACATCTGTAGAAGAGCAATCAAGCTGGTGAAGGGTCTAGAGCCAAAGTCTTCTGAAGAGTGGCTGAGGGAATAGGGGTTGTTTAGTCTAGCCAAAGCTCAGGGGAGACCTTTTCACTCAACAATTCCCTGAAAGGAAGTTACAACAAGCTGGGGGTCAAGTAACAAGTGATAGAACAAGAGGAATTGGCCCCAAGTTGCACCTGGGGAGATTTAGGTTGGATATTAGGAGCAGTTTCTTCACCTAAAGGGTTGTCAAGCCCTGGAACAGTCTGTCCAGGGAAGTGGTGGAGTCACTATCCCTGAAAGAATTTAAAAGCTGTGCAAATGTGGTGCTGAGGGATATGGTTAGCGGTGACCTGTCAGTGATAGGTTAATGGTTTGATCAATCTTAAAGGTGTCTTTCAACCAAAATTATTCTACAACCATTCTCAGTGAGACTTTGCTTCATGCTGATGATGTGAAGCCTATATGAATATCAAAACTCATCACAAGGGACACAAAACACCTCAAAACACTTCTGTGGAGCATGTCCTCATTTTGAGAAGCAGAGGAACAAGACAGTTTTCAGAGTCCCAATTCCAGTTCACTAAACACCTCCAGTTATATCCAGTTCAGGATACAAACATCAACACTGGCAGTAGTCAGACAACTCTTTGAATGTCCGCTGTTAAAATTAGCTCCATTCTGGGTTAGTAAGTTGTGCATGAGATGACCCTGGCTTCCCTTTAATGTGGTAATCAGAGACCCATAGCACTTTGAAATTGTGGGCAAATTGCCAGCCCTTCTCTCCAGCTCTTTGCTATCTCCATTTTGGGTGACAGTTTCTCTAAGAATAGGTTGAAGTTACTACTCTTGGAATGGAGCAGGGAAATACTTTACAAAGGGGGAATAATCCATCCAGTCCAAACCTTCAGATGGAGAATCATTCACAGCAAGTTTCATGAAACTTGTAGAATTCATTATTAAACATTTTTTTTTCCAACACAGACCCAGCAGGTCACAAGCAGTTGGACAACTAACTCCAACACAGCAATTTATGAGACTAAGAAAGTAGAGAACTGTAGAGGTAATAATTTTTTATTATTTATTTTTTGGAGAAGGTGGAGGGACAGTGGCAGGAGGGGAGGAAGGCAAGAGGGGAGGAAGGCAAGAGGGGAGGAAGGCAGGAAGCCAAAAAATATCAGACTGCAAGTCTTAGGAGTGTGTTAATGCCATCAGTTACCTAGGGGCTGACTGTAATAGTGATAGAAGATTGTGCTACAGCATCCAATGCAGAGGGCTTTTCATATTTCTGAATGCTAATATTCAGATTAGGTTTATACCTTTCCAGGATACTTCATTCAGCCTTGGTCTTACTAAATGCAGAAGACAAATGCTGTTGACCTGATCTTACCCACTCTCTAGAACTGGAGATCTGCAGCAATGTTAGCTGCTGGCAGATTTATTCCTACCTGGTGCTAGTGCTTAGAAACAGCCTAATTAACAGGCTGTTAAACCACCAGGATGGCAATTTGTGTGTGACAAACACAAGCCAATATAAGATCACTAGGTGTAACAGGGCCATGACCACAGTATAGAATTATAGATGTCCGTGATGGAAGGAAATAGCTGACAAACCTTTGAACCAAGGTGATGAGCAGATCCAGAAGTGATGACTGGAGGCTAACCAGCCCAGCAATTAGTGTAAATATCATCAAGTTCTTATTTTAAACCCATCCTGTAGTATTATTTGGAGAGCACTATTTTGAATGCTGTTGCACCACGGGGTTTCTGCATATCCTTACGTTGCTGATGCCTTCAGCTCTGGGAATGGCTGCATTTCAGTAATAACTCAAACAGCCCCAAGTGCAGTTTAAGAAACTCAAAGACAGTTTGCCTGGGATTAAATGGCCTTGACAAACAGTGGGTATTGTTTCAGCCTCCAGCTCATCCTTGGCCACACAAACCTCCCTGTCCACTTCTCTCTTTTCCACTCAGTGCCTTGGCAAGCACAATCCACCATTTAGATACCCCAATAGAAGAAGAAAGAGGATATCTTTCCCCCAAGAGAAGGAGACTGTGACTGGTAAACACATACAGGAGTCACAGTCAAGCCTTTGCCGGCCATGGAGGCCTGTCTGGAAGACAGGGGTGAAAGCCAGAAGTTTGCAATCCTTCACTCCAGGAATTTTGGCCTGTGGGTCCAGCTGGCTGCCTCAAGACAGCGCACCTTGCACACAGCTGAGGATCTGCTGCCTTGTGTCTGGAGGCAAGAACACTCAGGGGAGAGAGAGTTTACTGCTTCAGTGTGACGTGCACTTGGAGAATTCTGGCTTCCAACACATCTCCCACACTGCACTCCAGGAAAGTTTAACTGCTGACCCAGATTTAGAACCAGTCTTTAGGATTTGCTCCTCGCTCAGTGATCTTGATACTGATTTGGTTACAAATATATCCGAAACTACACACACTTTAAAAATATACTTAATCACTGAAGAAACAACAATAACAAAAAGCTGTTGCCTTATCTTGGTTATTTCTTGTCCTTCCCTGAAAGTGATTTTTCTTCCTCATAAGCACGTAAAGATCTGTACACAGACTACCATCGTGTTTCATCCTCTTCTGCTGCCTATGGAAATTTGACACTTTGATTCTTTTAACTTCAGTGCAGTTGAGATGTGCAGCTCCCAGCCTCTTATCTACCACTGAAACCTTTATATTACAGCATCACAGAATGGTGGGGGTTGGAAGGGAAGATAATATAGTTCAACCCTCACTGCTGAAAGCAGGGTCAGCACAGCAAGTTGCCCTGTATCACAATGACCTGGTGGGTTTGGAATCACTCCAGAGAAGGAGACTCCACAACCTCTCTGGGCAACCTGCTCCAAGGCTCACTCACTCTCACAGGAAAGAAGTTTTTCCTCATGTTCAAATGGAACCACCTGGGTTCCAATTTGTGCCCATTGGCCCTTGTTCTGTTGCTGGGCACCACTGACAAGAGTCCAGCCCCAGCCTCTTGATCCCTGTGCTTTAGATACTGATAAGCAATGGTAAGATTAACAATCAAAGATAAGAATCATAACCTGAAGAACAAGATAAATTATAATCAAGAATTATCCCAGACTTACCCAAACAATTATCCAAACAATTTGATCACAGCCTGGTTATAAGAGGTTGCCAAATGTCCATAGGTCATTCACCCAAGAAAAGCCTGGAACACTTTGAGAGCCACAGCGTATCACAGCCTGGCATGACTTGATGATCTTAGAGGTCTTCTCCAATCGAAGCAACTCTATGATTCTGTGATATGCAACGTGACATCCCTTAAACAAAATGAACCACAGTGGGGCAAGTGGGGTGAACAAAAAAAAAATATCACAGCTGTCTAGGAGTACCTTAAATCTGTAGAGAAAAATCACTGCCAGAGATTTTGACCCATTCATTTAGCCATCAGGAATATCAACATCTTTAAACTCTACTTAGACATGATGTGGAGGAAAATGGGGCAGAGAGCCAAAGACACAAATAGCTACAGTGAAATAACCTAGAAGAGTGACAAGTAACACAGCACTCATCTTTTAAGCCATTAAAGTTGTATTTAACCCAGCTGTCTCAAAGCGCTGTATTCCTTGTGCCATGGTGGTGAGCCACATTCCAAGGAGTGTGAATGCCTCACAGAAAAAGCATTTGGTGATGTATGCCACCCTTAAAAGTCTACTTCAGAGTATTAAGTTACTGCAGAATAGTTTGTGTATTTTCTATTCAAGCCTTCATTTAATCTACCACCACTCACATGGTGGACATGCTCCTCACTACAAGAAGGACATTGAGGTTCTGGAGTGGGTCCAGAAAGTGGCAATGAAGCTGATGAATGGTCTGGAGAACAGGTCTGGTGAGGAACAGCTGAGGTAACTGGGGTTGTTTAGTCTGGAGGAAAGGAGACTGAAGGGAGACCTTCTTGTTCTCTACAACTCCCTTAAAGGAGGTCCCTTCTTGCAAGTAACAAGTCAGAGGACAAGAGGAAAAGACATCAAGTTGCACCTGGGGAGGTTTAGGCTGGATATTAGAAGAAACATCTTCACTGAAAGGGATATGAAACGCTGGAACAGGCTCCCCAGGGAGGTGGTTAAATGCCCAGCCCTGGAGACAGCAGGGATGCAGCACTGAGGGATACAGTTTAGTACCATGGTTTACTACCAGAACTCGGTAGAGTTAGATTATGGTTGGATGCAATGATCTTAAAGGTCTTTTACAGCCAACAATATTCTATGATGCTATATGTAGTGATTATGGGTCACATTCAGAAATTCAAAACAAGAGATAAAAAGCCAAAAGAGTGACAAACCACCAGGCTTTCTGCCACCAGAACACAGCACACCCTAACTGCTGGCAGAGACCAGGAGCTTTCTATCAACTCCATGATAACACAATCATTTCATTACTTGTTTCTCTCCAGTGAGCACAAGCAAGTCTGGTATTTTGCCAGTTAAAAAGACATTTTAATAATGGCTTTAAAAAAGAGGGGAGCCTCAGACTAGACAAAAGAAGAAACTATTTACGGTCAGGGTGGGGAAATATTGTCCCACATTGCCTAGAGAGGTGGTAGAAGATCCATCCCTGGTAATGTTCCAGATTAGGTTGGATGGGGCTCTGAGCAACCTGTTCTAGTTGAAGATGTAAACAAGGAGGTTAGACTAGACGACCTTCAAAGATACCTTTCAACCTCAAACATTCTATGCCTCAATGAGAGAGTTCTGGCCCAGTCCTACAACTACTCATGCTCTCTTATAATTTCCTGACCAGAAGGATGAAGAAGGACGAGCAGTGTTTCTGCATCTGGGTGACAGAACACTGGAACAAGCAGCTCAGGGGTGTTGTGGAGTCTCCTTCTCTGGAGACATTCAAAACTCACCGGGATGCATTCCTGTGTGATCTGCTCTAGATGATCCTGCTCTAGCAGGGGGGTTGGACTACATGATCTTTCAATAGCCCTTCCAACCCCTAACATTCTGTGTGATCTCTGTTACCAAAGCTCTAGAATACTTTGCTTTCTTAGTGTTGCTACACAGCTGCCTTGCCCTTCAAGCCCACCCAGCTTTAACCACTCACCCCTTACATACCAGCCTGTGCTCCAGGCTCCAAATGTATCTGAGAGGATCCTCATTCTTTCTTCAACTATTCAGCTTGGAAAACTAATACATTTACATAAGACAGGAGCCAGAAAATTACTGGATGGTGGTCAGCTAAATCAAACACTTGGCAGCAGTAAGACACAGTGGGTACCAAAGGTCTTTACACTTCATGAATTCTCTGCTATATTATTGCTAACACAGTTACTCTGGGGCAGCTGTTAAGCAGAGCAGCACAGAAAGCATTGGCTAGAAAGCTATCAGCTGCATACACACACAGAGACAAAAGTCATCCCTGCCTGCTGCTGCAAGATTTTAACCTTTCATTCCTGAATTTCAGGCAGGCAGTGACAGGCAAAGGATGCAAATCCCAAAATGTGTCTGTGTTTATACCACACACAGCAGCAGAACCTCTCCTCAGCTTGAGGAGAGCACCTGTGCCAGTCTCCATCCCTCTGGCACTGTCTCTGCAGATGGAGAGGTTCAGGTTGGATATTAGAAGAAACTTCTTCACTGAAAGGATTCTCAAGCTCTACAATATATTCTCCAAGGAGATGGCTGAATCCCATTCCTGGAGGTGTTTAAAAGATGCAGAGATGTGATGCTGAGGGACAGGGTTCAGTACCAGACTTGGCAGAGTCAGACAATGGTTGGACATGATGATCTTAAAGGTCTCTTCCAACTGAAACAATTCTCTGATTCTGTGAATCAGAAAGTGGCTTTCTTTTCGGAAGCATAGTCCTTACAGCAAATTCCAGCAGGAGCTATTTGTTCCATCAGCCAACATACCACAGCTTGATGACTTCCTCACTCCTTGTATTTCCAGTTAACTTTTTTCCACCATAGCTTGTTGCTCTCTGTCCTAAGCACTGCATTTTGTCCACCAGGAGTTTCATAAAATTTTGTGGCTGCAAGGAGAGTTGCAGTTGTAGCAGCATCAGCCAGCCCTAGAGATGGAAATCTCTATTAACAACTTCTACTGCTCATCAGCTACTGTTTCATGTTCTCTTTACCCATCCTCTGCAAGCTGGCTCTCAATCACCTGATCTCCCAGGCCCAAGTTCAGAGAAAAGCTCATTGGTCACATCCCTCACAGCTGGGATCTGAACCTCTTGAAAGTTCCATTTAGCAGGTGGTAAAACACTCTAGCCAAAAATAGATGCATTTATCTGAGTTTGGAGAGGGTAGGTGAGGAGGAGATGGGTATTGTGGCCAGCAGATCGAGGAAGGGGATTCTGACCCTCAACTGTGCTTTGATGAGACTTTACCTGCAGTGCTGGCTCTAGCTCTGGAGTCTTCAGGATTGTTGGAATGGGGTCCAGAGAAGGCCACAACAATGATGAAAGGGCTGGAACACCTCTGCTGTGAGGACAGGTTGAGAGCTAGGGCTGTTCAGCCTAGAGAAGGCTCCAGGGGGATCTTCTTGTGGCCTCTGAGTACTTAAGGGGGTCAGTAAGAAAGCTGGAGACAGACTTTTTGGTGGGCTCTCTTGTGACAGGACAAGGGGTGATGGTTTTACACTAAAAGAGGGAAACTTAGATTACAGAGAAGAAAGAACTTTTTTTTCCACTGAGGGTGGTCAATCCCTGGCCCAGTTTGCCCAGAGAGGTGGTAGATGCCCCATCCCAGGACAGGCTGGACTAGGCTCTGAGCAACTTCATTTAAAGATCTCTCTGCTCAGTTCAGGTGCATTGGACTAGATAATCTTTAAAGATTCCTTCCAACCCAAACCATTCTAGGATTCAAGCCATGAAAAGCTGCAGCAAGATCAGCTTCCCGTGTGGATGTTTCTAACCAAACCACCAGCTGAGCTGATTTAAACCTCAAACCTGTCCTAGAGCTGGAGCAAAGGCTTCCCATCAGCGGGAGCCAGCCCGTTGCTCGCTCTGTGGCACCATCTAGTGCTAAAAAAGCATCAAGTCTGACTTACACCAAGTTCTAAAATCATGCAAAATAAACACACATAAATAAATATTCCAAACAACTAAAACAACTGCTCATGACCCATTTTACACACACTTGAGCCTACTTCTATCACTGCAGTATCTAAGCTCAATATGAGCTGCCAGTGTACACTTGGCAGCCTAGAAAGCCAATTGTATCCTGGGCTGCATCAAGTGGTTGAGGGAGGTGATTCTCTCCCTCTACACTGCTCTTGTGAGACCCCACCCTGGAGTACTGTTTTGACTTCTGGAGCCCCTATAACAAGATCTGGATGTGCTGGAAGGTGTCTGCAGAAGGGCCACAAGGATAATCAGAGGGCTGGAGCACCTCTCCTATAGAGACAGACCAAGAGCGTTGGGGACATTCAGCCTGGAGAAGGGAAGGCTCTGAAGAGACCTTATTGTGGCCAATATCTGAAGGGGGCTACAAGCTGGGGAGGGACTTTTTAGGGTGTCAGGTAGTGATAGGACTAGGAGGAATGGAGCAAAGCTGGTAGATTCAGTTAGGAAGATGTTCTTTGCCATGAGGGTGGTAAGACACTGGAACAGGTTGCCCAGGGAGGTGGTAGAAGCCCCATCCCTGGAGGTTTTCATGGCCAGGCTGGATGTGTCTCTGGGCAACCTGATCTAGTGTGAGGTGTCCCTGCCCATGGCAGGGGGGTTGGAACTAGATGATCCTTGAGGTCACTTCCAACCCTGACAACTCTATGGAATCTTTCTGTTTAGTAATCCAAACTGGTTTCACACCAGTGAACATCTCAGCAGTGTGCACCTCGGAGCTGGGCCATGCTCATGACCACTATTCCCATTAGACTCAGAAAATAAGCCAACCACCACCACATGTTCTTCAAAGGTACGTGCAGTCTTGCAGCTGTCTCTTGCTCCTGTTCCAGGCTGGAGGCCACACTGGAAATTCCAGATGAAGGACCATGACAGCAGCTCTGAAACAAAGACCCATCAGCCTTTTGGAAGGTGATCAGACACACTCATATACACATCTCCAACAGGTCATAAGGTACTGGATGAGATGAGCCCAGCTCCTGAGGATGCTGGCTGGCCTCCACAGACCTTTAATACCTCTTAACATACTTGGAGCTTAGACAGCCCTTGGATACATATGAAGAGATTTAGCCTGAAGAAGAGAAGACTGAGAAGTAGTCTTCATGCTTATCAGTATGTAAAGGGTTGTTAAGAAGATGGGGCCAGACTCTTTTTCAGTGGTGCCCAGTGACAGGCCTAGGGGCAATAGGCACAAACTGGAATGCTGGAGGCTCCATCTGAAGATGAGGGGAGTACTGATATTCAAAGCACAGACTGGTGCAAGAATCTTTCTCACAGCTTTGCTGCTCCCCATTGTTCTCAGTTCTTGCTGGATTTCAGCACGTTCAAGTAAATCCTGGTGCACATTTATGTATTCTTCCTGAAGACTTCAACATTTTGATAGACATTTAACCAGCTCAACTGTGGAAACAAAAGCTTTATCTCTATGGTAGGATCTAGGAATCTCTGTCCTTCGTCATTAGACACTACACCTTCCAGATTAAGGAAGACCAAGGGTAGAGAGTCCATTCTTTCTCTCCATGTTGTTAAAGACAACAAACTCAGGTCTGACAATCACTCAACATAGTAATTTTGGTTTCTGAATACAAACCTTGAGAAGTGAAGTGAAAATACCACATGACCAAGATGTTAAAATCAGCAGAGAAGCAAAACACACACATACCTTTCACTCCATGTGGCCAGAGCCCTCAAAGACGATGTTGTCATCTCAGATAATGAAAGCCAGCAAGAAGGTACCCAAAGGTCAGTTTGAAAAACAAAACCCACAAGATAAATGAAATAGGCTGCAACCACACCTACTGAATAAGCCACAAAGATTGGACATCACTGACTCTCAAGACTTAAACCTCAGCCAGCAGGATCCCAAGACTTGGTCCTCGATCATAAAATTGCTTTCAGTAGGAAGGAAACTTTAAGGTCAAGTCCCACCGTTAACCCAGCACTATCAGGTCACCACTAACCATGTCCCCAGTACCACACCTACGCATCTTTGAAATTCCTTCAGGGATGGAGACTACATCTAGGCACACTGTTCCAGAGTCTAGGAACCCTTTAGGTCAAGAAAGGGGAGGTTTAGGTTTGTCCAAACTAAACTTCCATTTGGCATAACTTGAGGCCATTTCCTCTTGTCATCATAGAATGGTTTGGGTTGGAAGGGACCTTAAAGATCATATAGTTCCAGCCCCCACTGCCATGAGCAGGGACTCCTTCCACTAGACCAGGTTGCTCACGTGTTCCTTGGGAGAAGAGACCAACCCCCACCTTGCTCCAAGCTCCTTTCAGGGAGTTGTAGAGAGGGAGTTCTCCCCTCATCCTCCTTTTCTCCAAGATGCACAACCCCAGTTCCCTCAGCCACTGCATACTAGACTTTTGCTCTACCACACTCTACCTATGACAATACAACATACCTGCGACCCCTGGTGCCAAGACCTGCAGACAGTCACACAAAAAAATCTGCTTTGGATGACAAATATTAATTTTCAAGTTATACTGCTCAGCAGGATCTGGTTGACAACAGTAAAATCTAATCCAAGGATGTTCATTTCAAGTTTTATTTCTCATGTTGGTGAAACATAAAGCCCCTTCTTGTGAGGCAGCATCTTGTAGAGCTGTTACAAACACATTTTGTACTCTAATACACCACGGATTCGGGAAAAGGACAAATAAAGCACAGGTTTCACACTGCACTTGGGCATATTGAGTCTTAAGTTACAGGTAATTTAGATAAAATTCTGATCTGACATCATACATTGCACTGACCATCTCTCAGCCTTCATGCACAAGTAAGTTTTTTTACAGCCAACACTGGATTTGGAGACTCTCTTGTTTGTCAATGGCATCTTCTCCACTTTAAATCACTTACATGATATTTACATAAGTGTGCAAATTGCTGTGAGAAAGAGAAACAAACACTAAACACATAATATACAGACAGCTTCTTCTACAGCTAAACATCTACTAAAAGGCAGTTAACATTCCTATCACACTTTCATTGCCTAAAATAGGAGAATAAGTTATATAAAATAGACCATCTTATTTCTCAGACACTTCTATTTCAGCAGATTTGGTCTTTGCAGCAACATTGCAATCAAAGATTAAGACTCTGCTCCTAAGAGTCGAGATTTCAATTCAATGGCAGCTTAACCTGATTGGTAGAAGTTTTGCCTCATGTTTTCCACACTTGGCACATGGAAAAGAGAAAAAAACAAACCCAAAACAACAAACTGGAGGAGTGGGAAGACAATCTTGCACATCTGGTTTTCTGGCAGTATGAGAAATATTCTTCAAGGATCTCACATACAGATTTTCACTTTTACTTTAATGGCCTGTTAGTGTTACAAACTTTAAATAAAGTCTGCAACTTCTTTCACATGCAAAGCTGCCAATTTTGTTTCTCCTGCATGTCATGGTGTCAACTATACACAACTTCACACACAAAAAAATAAGACTCCTTGGGACCATTCAACAGAACTGATTTTAGAATTGGAAGCATCAAGAAAAGCCTGAAGAATATTACTCAGTGCCCCTCCCAGTGCTCCTATGTGTGAGGTTTTTTTCTACTTGTGATCAAAAAGTGCATGGTCACCTTCATGAATAAATCCATAAGGCAGAAAGTGAGGATTGCTCCAACAGCCGAAAGAGAAGTTACACAAAACTCTTCAAAACCATCTTTGATGTACACTGTGATCAGAGAAGAGCAACTCAACTCCCAAAATGTCATTTAGATTGCTTTACAGAAGAGCAAAACCTTTTCTACATACCATTAACACCACAGGGAAATTGCCTGTCAGACAGCAAAGAACTACAGGTGTAATTTCAGATAGCTTTTAAACCCATTATGATTATAATTAATATAGGATACAAGGAGACAAAACTACTTTTTTAACACCCACTGAACTGAGTAACGTGACTTTGACAGCAGCCCTGCCTGCAATCACTGCAGGTAGCTTGTGTAGCCATCACAACTCCATCAAGTGCTACTCACCCCAAGGACAGCAACCCTCTACAAGCTCACCTTCGTCACAGTTGTCAGACACACTGATGTCAGAGATCACCTTTACATCAGACACACGCTTGTTATTCTTGGAAGACATCCAGCTCCTTAATAGGGCAGAAGCTGTATCATCACTGTGCTTTTGATCTACTGTCGATTGAACTTTGAGTGTCACAAATCATGTGCAGGAACTCGCCCTAGTACAGATCTTGATTTGGTCCTTCTGAAGAAAGGGACCACAAGTACGGCTTCCAGGGTGGCCAAATTTTAAGCATGAAGTGGCCAAACAGAATTTAAGACACTGCAAAGCACATTATGAGTGGAAAACAAATAAAAAATAGAGATGATGTGTTAACAATTTGGGCATTTTGCATTCTGAGCTAGTTTGGAAAATGTCTGTTGTAGAAGAGAGCTGTTCTGAGAACGAAATGTCTCTGTAGTAAATAATGATTAGTAAATAACATGCTTACTAAGTGAACACCTAGAACAGTCATGGACTCCCTACCATTGAACCATGCCACCTAAGTTTTGGTTAAACATTGTCTTCAGAGCTTTACATTCAATGCACATCACCTGCCCCCCTCATTTTCTTCTTTTTTTGGTTATGGCACCCTCCAGAAACACCACTCAAAACGGTTATTTCCAAAGACTTCAGGTCAATGAAGTTCTTAAGATGAAAGATATGTGTGTGTAAGCTTGCAAGACTACTTGGCTTAGTGTTTTCCATACCTGCATGGATATTGCTTGTAAAATAATGGATTAAAATAATATTCCACAATGGAGTAAAAATATGTTGGGAATAAACTGGAACGTCCCTCTAGAGCTTAAAGTAGTGGAGAAATCCAGTCTGGCAAAGTCTGTCTTGAGTGGTGTTAAGCAGGAGATAAATACCTAAATCATCATCTACTTAACTAAGAAAACAATCCCCAACATATTACTGGGACCAAAAAGCTGTTGACATCCAGCAACTAAATGTCATACTAGTCTCCCTACTCCAGTGTTTCAGGGGTTTAGGTCTCTCTTAAACTGTGCTTTTAGTAAGGATTTCTCTCTTTTTTTTTTTTGCTATAAACTAAAAGCAGGGCCCTGAGGAAGCTCCTACCAGGTAAGGAATAAAGTCCAAAGATGTTTTTGAGATGACAGGTACAATCATGCTTTTTTTTTTCTGTACTGTACCCAGAAGCTGCCAAGTTAAGATCAGCATTCCCACATCACAATTGCAATGAAGCTCTGGTAAATCAGGTACCTTTGGATATGCTCAGCATCACAAATAAGTCATGTATTTAAGACAACCTCTGTAGCTAGCACAGTCCACCAGAATATTCATCCTCTTCCTCATCAGCGTGAGAGCCTGCTGCAGCTGGTCCTCTGGCTTTGTCTTGTGCAGCATTTGGTGACTTCTTCTTGATTCCACCTCCGGGGACCACCAAGGTAAGACCAAGCTTGGCATACTGGCAACAAGAAGGCAAGGTTAATCGCTGCACCATTACGGCAGTAAAAGTTCATTGACTTATACTGTACAGCATTACAGAATGGTTTGGGCTGGAAGGGACATTAAAGATCACCCAGTTCCAACTCCCTCTGCTGTGGGCAGGGACACAGAATTGACCAAACCTCACAACAGAGAAGCAGGTAAGATTCAGGACAGACAGAGAGTGATGCTGCTTTCAGAAGGTCTTCTTCCAGCTTAGAATAAAACTAACATAGAAAAAAAATCAACCAACCTCAAAACACTCTGAGAATGGGATGTGAGATCTGTATTGATCCAGCTCACTACAGAATAATTTGGCCACATCATATAGCTTGAGTGGTACAGCTTGGGCTGAAACTTTAGGTAAAAAAAAGTTTCAGCATGCAGCTCTGCAGGCATTATCCAGTAGTACTTCATGTAGAAAGTCTTACAACTGTTTTTTAGTAAGACTAGCACCTTAGTTTTTACTATGCATAGAAACATAGTATGGTTTAGGTTGAAAGGGACATTCAAAGGTTGTCTAGTTCAACCTCCCTGAAGCAAGCAGAGGCATCTTCAACTGCACTACATTGCACAGAGCCCAGTCCAACTCAACCTGTAATAAAGGTTTCCAGGCATGGGGCATCGACCACCTCTCTGCCCAACCTGGGCCAATGTTTCATCACCCTCAGTGTGAAACTTTTCTTCCTTCTACTTAGTCTAAATCTCTCTTTTTAGTTTCAAACCATCACCCCTTGTCCTGTCACAACAGGCTCTGCTAAAAAGACCATCCCCATCTTTCTTCTGGACCCCCTTTAAGTACTGAAAGTCCACAAGAAGGTCTCTCCAGAACCTTCTCTTCTCCAGGCTGAACGACCCCAACTCTCAGCCTGTTCTCACAGCAGAGGAGCTCCAGCCCTCACATCACTTTGTGGCCTCCTCTGGACCCACTCTAATAGGTCCACATCTCTCCTGTGCTGAAGACTCCAGAGCTGGACACAGCACAGCAGGTGGGGTCTCAGCAGAGGAGAGTAGCTCAACATAGCAAGAAAGGAAAATCAGTCGATGTTATTACAAAGTTCGGTGCGGATGAATGGCTCCTTCACTTCACACCTTTCTACACCTTAAAAGCACAATTTCAAAAGAAAAAAATAAAAAAGAGAGGGAACTACTTTTGTAAAAATAAAAGATCACAGAATTGCAGAATGGTAGAGGTTGAAAGGGACCCCTGAAGATTGAGTCCAACCCCCCTGCCAAAGCAGGACCAACTAGGGCAGGTCACACGGGAATGCATCCCATGGGTCTCTGGACAAAGAGACTCCACAACCTCCCTGGGCAGCCTATTCCAGGGCTCCATCCACCTTACAGTAAAGTTTTTCCTCATGTTGAGTTGGAACTTTGGGTGTTCTAGTTTGTATCCAT
This sequence comes from Dryobates pubescens, assembly GCF_014839835.1. Lineage (NCBI taxonomy): Eukaryota > Metazoa > Chordata > Aves > Piciformes > Picidae > Dryobates > Dryobates pubescens. Next base: position 15,426,696 of record NC_071620.1, on the reverse strand, counting down.
GGCCCACTGTCCTATCACAGGACACCACTGAAAAGAGACTAGCATCTTCTTCTTGACACCCACCCTTCAGGTATGGATAAATATTAAGATCCCCCCCTCAGTCTTCTCTTTTCCAGGTCTCTCAGCCTCTCCTCATAAAAGAGATGCTCCAGTCCCTCTACTAGGGGGAAAAAAAAAATCTCAGCCTGAACAAGGAGAAGGAAATTCCTACTTACATCATTGTCCATGTACTTGAAGAGTGGCAAATTGCAGACTTCAGAAACTTGATCCTGATCTTGCTGGTCATACCCTTCTAAAAGTTGCTCCAGTGCTGCACAGTCTTCACTCCCATTAAATCCTGGTATACTGAAGGAAATTAAGAGCTCATTTAGGGCATTTCAGCAATGAAACTGTTATGGTTGGAAGGGACCTTTGAGATCATCAAGTCTAGCCATTAACCCAGCACTGCCAGGTCACCACTAACCTACATCACCCAGAACTACATCTACAGAGATGGGACAATGACTCCACCACTTTCCTGGGCAGCCTGTTCCAGGAATTGTCAATCCTTTTGGAGAAACTTTTTTTCCTAATGTCCAATCCAAACCTTCCCTGGTGCAACTGTCTGCAAGCACTAAGATTTCTCTTGGCATATGGATCAAATAAAATCAAACTTTTGGCTCATGGCTTGGATGAATGGATGCTTTGCTGGGTAAAAAAACCTGGCTGGATGGCTGGGCCCGAAGAGTGGTGGGGAACAGATTCAAATCTAGTTGGCAGCCGGTTACTAGTGGTGTTCCCCAGGGCTCAGTTCTGGAGCCAGTCCTCTTTAATATCTTTGTCAGTAAGCTGGAAGAGGGGACAGTAAGTTTGGGCACAGATGACACCAAATTGGGTGGGGGCCTTGATCTGTTTGAAGGTAGGGAGGGGCTCTCTAGAGAGGAATCTGGACAGGCTGGGTCAATGGGCCAAGGCCAGTTAGATGAGATTAAACAAGGTCAAGTGCTCAGTCCTGCATTTGATTCACAATGCCATGTACACTCCCGGCTTGGGGGAGAGAGGCTGGAAAGTTGCCCGGCAGAAAAGGCCTTGGGGCTGTTGGTTCACAGCAGGTTGAATATGAGCCAGCACGTGACCAGGTGGCCAAGGCGGCAAACAGCATTCTGGCTTGGACCAGCAGTATCGTAACCAGCAGGACCAGAGAAGTCATCCTCTCCCTGTATTTGGCACTGGTGAGATACACCTCAAATACCAGGATCACTTTTAGAGCCCTCACTACAAGAAGGACACTGAGGTGCTGCAGCATGTCCAGAGAAGGACAAATGAAGCTGGTGAAGGGTCTGGAAAACAAGTCTACCGAGAAGCAGCTGCGAGGCACATCAATCTTTCTCTCAGTCTAATCACCATACTAGATAGTTTGAACTGCCTTTACTGTAATGACAAGTCAGAATCTCAGCACATAACATGGCAAAAAAAAAAATGAGGAAAAAAAATAAATTAGAATTCAGTTAGCACCATCCAGAAATATCTATTTTTAATCTTAATTGTGTTTAAAATAGCCAATTAACCTTTGTTCCCTTTGAAAAAGGCAAGACCCAAAGGATCATTCAGGGAAGAATCCCAGCCAGAACAGTATTCTCCTCATCCTTGCACGATGAAAATAAAGCAGGAAGAATTTTCCATTTCCATCTCACTTCACCTGTGGCACATGACTGCTTCTTGATGACTAACTTTTTATTTCAGCTTCATTAAGAAGAATCACCATGGTAATTACAGCTAAATCTGTTCAGAGTGAGAAAAATTCCTGACAGCCACATACCAGGGAATGCTATTATTATGCTGTAAGGCAACAGAACAGGCTTAAAATTTCTTGACAGTGTTTTCCTTGCTCTTTCCTAAGAACAGTCTGAAATTATAGGAAGATGATACAGACTTACCTGTAGCTTTCCCTCACACATCTTTCTGCAGCAACATAATCATTTCTGTGAAGATGAACTAAGACTTGAGCAATAGTTTTCTAAAAAGAAATAAAACAAAAGACCCAAATGTGATGATTCTTTGGAAATTAGCAGTAAAATATAAGAAAAACACTGATATTTAGTGTGAAAAAGGTCACAATGGTTCTAAGATACTGCCAAAAAAGAAGCAAAACAATATGTTGAAAAGTTACAAGCCATCCCCTCAGCTGGTATGAAATTTGTTAATTTCCTATAACAATTGCAATGATCTGTTGTACTCATTAACAGGTTTTGTGGTTTGTTGTCACAGTATCATCAAGGTTGGAAGAGACCTCAAAGATCATCGAGTCCAACCTGTCACCACAGACTGCATGACTAGACCATGGCACCAAGTGCCACGTCCAATCCCCTCTTGAACACCTCCAGGGATGGTGACTCCACCACCTCCCTGGGCAGCCCATTCCAATGGCCAACGACTCGCTCAGTGAAGAACTTTCTCCTCACCTTGAGCCTAAAGATCCCCTGGCACAGCTTGAGACTGTGTCCTCTTGTTCTGGTGCTGGCTGCTAGAGAGAAGAGACCAACCCCTTCCTGGCTACTACCACCCTTCAGGTAGTTGTAGAGGGCAATGAGGACTCCCCTAAGCCTCCTCTTCTCCAGGCTAAACAATCCCAGCTCCCTCAGCCTCTCCTCATAGGGCTTGTGCTCAAGGCCTCTCCCCAGCCTTGTTGCCCTTCTCTGGACACGTTCAAGTGTCTCAATGTCCTTCTTAAACTGAGGGGCCCAGAACTGCACACAGTACTCAAGGTGTGGCCTAACCAATGCAGAGTACAGGGGCACAATGACTTCCCTCTTCCTGCTGGCCACACTATTCCTAATGCAGGCCAGGATGCCTTTATTTTTGATGTGTTTGTTGGTTTTGACAGCTTCTGTAGATAAAAGCATCTTACTTTCAACATTCTAGTAGTGAAAAAAAAAAACACACCACAGTTAAGAGGTTGGGGTAATCTCCACTACATCAAATTCTCTTCACTGAGCAATAAACACCTCTCTCAATCAAGAGGGATATTGCCTGTCAGATGTCAGCTGATATTAGTTACCCAGAAAAACCTCAAACACACTATCAGAAATTGTATTTTTATAGAATTTACCTTATAGCATGTTGGGTAGTTCTCAATTTCTTTATAAATACTTTTTTCCTTTTGAAGAGACAAGGCAGCCTCATCTAATCTAAAAAGCAAGCAGTTCGGAGTATCAGTGTCAGGAATACAGCACAACAGAAGTGTTTAACACGCTGACAAGTCTACTAGAATGAAAATAATATAACTAAGTATCAGCAGTAGATGTTACTAACAGAGTAGATAAACAAATACATAGTAATTCCTTTTGTATGAGTAATTGCTTTTGCTAAGGATGGTCTCTGGTGTTCATTCAGAGAAACCTCATTTTTCATAACACTGCACAAGATGCATGCCTTGTTACATACCCTAATAGAGTTCTCTATGCCATCAGGTTACTATAAGCCATCAGCAAGTCTGATATCCATAAACTATCACTATTACACAATCACAGGATGTTAGGGGTCAGAAGGGACCTCTGGAGATCATTGAGTCCAACTCCCTTGCCAGAGCAGGACTATATAATCTAGTGCAGGTTGCACAGGAACACATCCAGATGGGTCTTGAAAGTCTCCACAGGAGACTCCACAACCTCTCTGGGGAGCCTCTTCCAGTGTTCCGAGACCCTTACAGTAAAGAAGTTCTTCCTCACGTTGGGGTGGAACTTCCTGTGCTGTAGTTTCCATCCATTGGTGCCTGTACTATCACAGTGTGCAAGTGAGCAGAGGCTCTCCCTCCCTTCTTAACACCCAGCTCTCAGGTATTTGTATACATTTATTAAATCCCCTCTCAGTCTTCTCCTCTCCAGACTAAGAAGCCCCAGGTCTCTCAGCCTTTCCTTACAAGGCACATGCTCCAGTCCCTTAATTAAGTCACAGTAATTGCTTTGAAGCTTGAATATTCTTTTAAGCATCCCATTAAACTTCCAGAAATTAGCAACAGGATGTGAGCTATAGAGCAAGCAGAGCAACTGCATCTTTCAGATGTTGAGAAGCAATGCTGACTTGCTTTCACAGAAACACTTGCAAGTTACTTGGTACATTTCCTTTTCTGAGCCCAATTCTGGAGTGAAATAGTGTCTTAAAAGCAGAGTAAGAAACTCAGACAATTCCTTCAAGGGTCTACATATTTCAGTGAAGGAAGTCTAAGCTGAACTGCAGGTCAAGCTTGGTTCAAGCAATCAACAATTAAACTAAACTGACACTGAGACTCCAAGATACGCTCTTCAAGAAGACAGGATCTGCTTCAAACAGATTCCTTTCCTCAGGTTAATCACCTAAGTCCTCCAGTTTATATTCCACAGCTATAAAAGAGTTCCAAATACTTCCTAAATATTAGTGCTGGAAGACAATAATAAATCTTGAAGTAGTTTAAGTATTAATGAAAAGTGGTGTAGGTGCCTTCTAGTTATTCAACAAAGAAAGGAATCAAAGCCTTAAAGGCCACGTTCTCCCATCTTAGAATGCAGAACAGGTGGTTCCCGGATGAACGTGACACATACCATGGAAACTAAGCTATAGCTTGAGTGTCATGAAGAAGAATTGAGTAACAGTGTACAAACCCCACAACAGCAAGAGAAAAAATACTGAAAATCACTAATAAAGCTTCAATTACAGCTAAAAAGAGGCATAAAGCTATACCTGCGCCCTCTGACTAGAAGTCTTGATGCCTTCCCCAACATTTCTAATGCTTGCCGTAAACGTTCTTCGTTCTAGAGGAGAACAACAAGAATTCATTTGCATCAAATTAAGACCACTGCAACTTAATCTAAGAGTTTTGTCTGGAAAAGAACACCTGTTAAGTATTTTGTCAGCAGTTCACACACTCGAAGGAGGAAGGAAGAGTACTGATGCTCCTGTATGGATGTCCTGAGCAAAGTAACATCCATACTAGTATGGAACACATGGCAAGTATGATACGTCTGCCAAAAGCAGTAGCAAAAAGCAGAGCATCAAGAAAACTTCTCTTCTATGTCTTCAAGGATTTCCAACTGTTTTAGTCTCCAACACTCAACAGCAGTGCTGTGTTTTTGCCTTCTGGGCTGCCCAACAAGAGGCTGAAAACTTGACAACACACAAAATTCAGTCAAGTCCCAGACAGAGAAAAAGGCAAAGCAAACTGATTCCTAATTCATATTATTTCCTCCTCTACAGCATAAAAACTGTCAGCTTCATTAGTTCAGATCAGCCACTGGGTAGAACATCAAGAACATCAAGAAAACTCCTCTGTGCCTTCAAGGATTTCAATTTATTTTAGGCTCCATGACTCAACAGCAGCCATGTCCAGCAGCCACTGAGGTGAAGGGAAGGAAAAATCATTTAGAACCTAATCTTAGGCTTTTTCTTAACTTCATAGTTGACTCTCAACACCCATTCATTTGTTTTTGTATACTTTCAGGGACTAGAAAGTTCTTTGCTGGTGGGAAAAAAACCCACAAAATGACAAAACCCCCGCAGAACACGAAACCAAAAAAACTCCACTTACTTCAAATACTGATGCTGCTTGCTGGTAGAGCTGCACAGCCTTCTCTGGGTTCACATTTTCTATTAACCTGTAAGAAACATTAACCATATCCCTTCAGATGAAAATGTTTTTTCCCTAAAAGCATCAAAAAGATGATAAAGAACACCAAAGACATATCCATGCCCTGTACCACCAGTATCACAGCCTTACTTTCCAGCACGTTCCAGTGCAATAGCTGCTGTGTCTGGTGTCCCATTCTCCAGGTACATCATGCTGGCTTTCTCAATCAGCTGAACTGCTTCGGGGAGCCTGCCCATCTCCTGCAAAGCAACAGTCAGAGGGACCCTGCTGTCAGGGGTTGTTCTTTGTGCAATGAAACAAAGCATAGCAAACTTATTTAGTAAGATTCCTTATTTAATAAAAAACTATAACCTTATATGTAACTAACTGACTTGACTATCACACTCAAACCGTGATGGTCAATGGCTTGATGTCAAAGCAGAGACCAATGATGAAAACTGCTCCTCAGAGGTGGGCATTGGGACCAGTGCTCTTTAACATCTTTGCTGGAGACATGGAGAGAGGGATCCCTCAGCAAGTTTACTGATGACACCAAACTGTGTGGTGCAGTTGACACACTGAAGGGAAAGGATGTCCAGGGACCTAGACAAGCTTCAGAGGTGGGCCAAGGTCAACCTCATGAAGTTCAACAAAGGCAAGTGCGAGGTTCGGCATCTGGGTTGGGGCAATCTTATGCACAAAAACAAGTTAGGTGTAGAACAGTGCTGAGGAGAAGGACTTGGGGGTTCTGCTTGATAAGAAGCCAGAGATGTGTGCTCACAGCCCAGAAGGCAAATTGTGTCCTGGGCTGCACTCAAAGCAACATGGCCAGCAGGTTGAGGGAAGGGATGGATTCTCTCCCTCTTCTCCACTCTCATAAGACCCTATCTGGAGTACTGTGTCCAGCTCTGGAGTCCCCAACACAAGAAGGACATGGCCCTGTTAGAGTGGGTCCAGAGAAGGGCCATGAAGACAGTCTGAGAGAGTCAGGGTTGTTCAACCTAGAGAAGAAAGAGCTCCAAGGAAATCTTAGAGCAGCCTTCCAGTGTTTGAAGGGGGCCTACAGGACAGCTGGAGAGGTGCTTTGCACCTGGGCATGTAGTGACAGGCTTCAAACTGGACTGAGATTAGACATTAAAAAGAAATTCTTCCCCATGAGGGTAGCTAGACATTAGAACAGGCTGCCCTGAGAAGTTGTGGCTTTGAACACTGAGAAGTGTACCAAACATTCAGGCAAGGATTGAATTAGTGGTATTTTAGAGCAGAAGCAACACCACTCTTTCCTGACCCTCTGATACGAGACACTCACCTTTCCTTCTACAAAAGGAAAACCTTTTTTCCACCCTTCCCGTTACAAAAGTAATTTTCTCAATCTACTGAGACTTTTGGTGAGAAGTATGAGTCAACAGAAAAGTATCATTTGTATATGGATTTGGCTTACATACTGTAAAGTGGTTCAGTGCACAATATTCTTCACTATAAACTAGAGGTTTTAATAAACACTAATAAATGAAAATACCTTCAGCATCATGCCAGCTTGTTCATAAGCTCTGCAAAGAGGAAAAAAAAATACTTAACTACAGGGTATTTCAGCAAGCTGTAGATACACAGAAAAGGTTAACATGTATCAGCTATCGGTGATCCACTGTTAATATTTAATGCTTTGAAGATGTTTCAATTGTTTCATTTAATGACAGTGCAGGTGTGCCATTATCTTCATAAATGAAATGCCTCAACCACACTCCTCAGTAGAAATCACTTCTTGTGATCTGACTCTCAGGCAATGACTCAGATTGTCACCATCTGCTTGAGGGACTCTTTAATTCAAAAAATTCTCAACAGTATAGGATTTCAAAATGGCAAAAAAACTCATCCAATATAAACTCTCTCTATATATCTATATATATATATTGATATCTATATCTATATATCAAAAGAGGTCAAAATCATTTTATCAGATGACCACTGCAAGTTTTGAGACTTTCCCAGCCGGCATTTCCATTAAAGTGATTTTGAAAGACTGAAATTGCTTGAACTATAACATTTTTGACCACATCAAATGGAAGTGTGGATCCGCTCAAGGGCAGGAAGACTCTAGAGTGGGGATTACAAAGGCCGAATCAACATACTGAGGTCAGCTGTGTGAGGTGCAACAAGGCTATGTGTGAGGTCCTGTAACTGCATCACAACAACCTGATGGATACTCCAGGCTTGGATCAGAGCAGCTGGAAAGTTGCCCAGTAAAGACCTGGGGTGTTGGTCAGCAGCTGGCTGTGTCCCCAAGGGTCCAAGAAGGCCAACAGCATCCTGGCCTGTATAAACAGTAGTGCTGCCAGCAGGACTGAGGAAGGGACCATCCCCCTGTACTCAGCACTGGTGAGACCACACTTCAGATACTCAGTTCACTTTTGGGCCCTTCACTACAAAGACACTGAGGTGCTGGAGAACGTCCAGAGAAGGGCAATGAAACTGGTGAAGGGTCTAGAGCACAAGTCTTGTGAGGAGTAGCTGAGGGAGCTGGTGTTTTTTATCCTAGAGTAAAAGAGGCTGTGGAGGTTGTAGTGACATGGGTGGTGGTCTCTTCTCTCAAACAAGAGGAAAAGAGGAATGGCCTCAAACTGCACCAGGGGAGGTTTAGGTTGCACATTAGGAAAAAATTCTTCAATGAAACAGTGGTCGCCATCCCTGGAGGTACTTCAAAGATATGCAGATGTGGTGCTGAGGGCTGTGGTTTAGTGGTAACCTAGCAGTTCTAGATTCATGGTTAAACTCGAGGATTGTGGAGGCCTTCTTCAACCTTAATGACTCTATGATTTACCACAGTGAGATCAAAAAGAGAGTTCATGCTTGTACCACAGGTTAGAACATTTGTTTCAGATTACTCGGTGCTTCTGTACTTACTTAGCTGCATGGAAGAGACTGGAAGTAACATGGTCAAAGTCAAGGACAAAAGCCACAAAAATACAATGGAGAAAATTAGTGTACAAAATCTTATACAAGTTTCAAAGCAAGGAATCTCTTAAAGGCAAGACAAATCTACTACATGTGTAGGCAAGGTGTCAAAGAATAAATGCTTTCAAGGACAGAATAAATGCAACATATCAGAGCATAATTGCATGTAAGGGTATAACCCCCAAATTTATTCAAAATAGGTTCTATTTAAGATAGGGTCTTGGTTCCTAAATACTATAAGTACTATAACAATGTCAGAGCTGCATTTAGTTTATACAATCCATTTGTAGATATTTATTAGAATAATTTTTGAAGCAGTACCTAGGTATCTGAGGCACTGGTCAGCATCTTATCAGACAAAGTATTAGTGGGAACAACATGGACTTCCTAACTGAAAGAGTTCTTTCATTTTCACACTCAGAATACACAGAAATGCTGTGCGCAGCTTAGACAAGCTGAGAGCTGTGGCTGTTCAGCCTGGAGAAGAGAAGGCTACAGTGAGACCTTATTGTGGCCTTCCAGTACTTCAAGGGGGTAGAAATATGGGGACAATCTTTTTAGTTGCAATAAGACACAGGGTGATGGTTTTAAACAAAAAAGAGAGAAGATTTTGACTAAATACAAGGAAGAATTTTTTACCCTGAGGGTGATGAAACACTGGCCCAGGCTGCCCAGAGGTGGTAGAAGCCCCATCCCTGTAACCATTCCAGGTCAGGTCAGACAGGGCTCTGAGCAACCTGTTCTAGTTGAAGATGTCCCTGCTCAGTGCAGGGAAGTTGGTCTAGATGACCTTTAAAGGTCCCTCCCAATTCAAACCAGTCTATGGTTCTATGATTTTATGAAAGGTTTTGCAAAAGACAGTTTTGTTAGACCAACAAAATGCACAAATATAGTAAGCACATCTTCTACATGAAAGATATCTTCTACCAACCCCATTACACCATTCTAAGCAGCAACTAGTCAGCTTCTTGGAGAAGAGAAGAACAATCAAAGAAAAGATACGCTTTGTTGTTTTCATGTGCCTCAGCTTCCCGCAAACAGGCTTCCCTTGCCTGGTCAAACTGCTTGGCATTCTTAAAAGCAACAGCTGCAAGAAATCAAACAAAGTTCTTATTTACAGCTTGACTTTTATCCTTTTTATCACCACCCCTGCTCAAGGTTTTAGCCACCTCAAGATGCAAACAGGCTCTTTAAATAAATGGTTCCAGTTTATTAAGCTCTTCTTAACAATCCTGTGGCAGTCCTCCTTGCTTCACTCGTTAGTTACCATTAAAAACATTTATTAACTCTACTTCCATACCATCATTGTACCACACACTGTGCAGGATGTTTTTAGCTGCATTTTGGAACTCACCCATTCTGTATTTTAGTGACAGGAATGTGCATGTACAAAGCTTTCATCATTAGAGGTTGTATCAACTCAGAACGGCAGGAACAGATGGGTACCACCACCAGCACGTATCTGTGACAATCTACTCAACACAACCACTGCAGGGCATAAATATTTATTTCTAGCTTCATTAGACTGATAGGATATTAAAGTAAGATATAAAATAAATTTTAGTTAAGAAATGCTCCAGTTGCTCTTCCAAGTTTCTATTTTCTTTTTATTTATTCAGGCTTAAATGAATGAGTGGAAATGCCGAGAGTATGAAGCAAAAAAAACCCATAATAAATTACTATAATAACATAAATAAATATAATACTACTACTAATAAATACTATTACTACTACTAATAAAACCAACTCATAATAAATTACTGTTACTATTATTAAATATTACATTACTAATAATAATATCCAATTAGTACTTGTTTTTCAGTATTCAGTATCACTAAGGTTGGAAGAGACCTCAAAGATCATCGAGTCCAACCTGTCACCACAGACCTCATGACTAGAGTAGGGCGGACACTAGTGCCCACTGCAGGCTTGAACTCACGACCTTCCCCATTAAAGGTCTTATGTGCTACCAACTGCGCCACACCACTCCCATAATAAGGACATTCAAGAGCAAAAAGGAATCAGCTAGGAAGAATTTCACAGTGTGACACTTGCAGTGAAAAAAAAAACCCAAAGTGGAAAGAGACCACAAACAACCTGGCAGCGTGCCTCACTGAGACAGTCTTTGTCAGGACACATTTCAGAAGATGATGAAAAAGCAAAGACTATTAAATCAGCTCAAATCATTATTGGTTTGTAGGCAAAGTCATAGGATTTGGGGGTGGACAAGTGAAGGAAGAAAAGCTTTATTTTTATCACACATAGTAACGTAAAAAGTAAAAGGTGTAAGCTTGAAAATCAAAATGAAATTGTTTTGACAACTCTCCTGGCTCTCTAAGTACAATCTGATATTTATTTTACTGTGCTAATGATTTTTTTTGTTGTTTCAACTTACTTTGTCTTTAAGACAGTTTTAGTGAAAGAGCAATGTGCTCAAAATGTGTCAAACGTTATCAGGGATTAAACTTAAACAACACTTTGAAACTATAAAGCATAATATGGCCATATTTACAGCCATACATACCTGCCTTCCCATATTCAGTAGCTGCACTGTCATAATCTGGTTTCCACTTTAAGAACCCAGTTTTCAGACTGAAATGCAAGAAGAAAGGCCCGTTAACAATTAGTAAAGACTTCATGTTTTACCTTCAAAGCACTTCAGATGTTTATTAAGCTTGCAGATGTGTTTTACACTTCAGACTACATCTGAAAAGGAGTAATTACCTACGTGACATCACCACTGTAAAACTAAACACTGGCATTGTTACGAGTTGCTTAGAGCACTGCAATTATCTCCCATAGTTACTCGCCTCACCCTAATTAATATACCTCTACTCTTCCCAGAGACTCTTCACAACAGTAATATGAAGGATTTCCACCTACACCAAGATGGTATCAAGACTTCTAATACCACAACACATCACAACTTTGGCAGACATCACAAAGTTTCCAGTGTTCTCTCTACAGCAATTATTTGCTACTGAGATTTATCAAAGACTCTCCATTGCATACACAGAAGATTTACTAAGACAAAGCCTCATGTGTCACTTCTATGTCTACAAGAGATCATAGCTGTTCTAAGCAGACACTTCAGATTCAAGACATGCTTAATTTGGAAAACCAGCTGTATACAGACTCTATGCTGGTCTTGTTGTCTTACTTGGATGAAATCCACAGTATGTAACTCTAAAGCAAGCCTTCACATAGTGTTATTTTTATCACAGGCAATCTCTCAAATGCATGGTGCTGAAATATGTAATGCTCTAACCTGCACACAATTTGAGACTTAGGCATTTTGTATTTCAAATGCTTTCCAAGATAAGCTTAAAATTAATTCCACTGAAAAGCACTTTTGGTCAGGGTCAAGTAATTTGAATAAGAGAACTCAGGCAGAGATGTTTTTATTCTGTGGAGGTCTCTATCACAATGCATACATTTGATCTATGATTTTGTTACTGAAATGATAGCACTTATAGATTAGTCAGCTCTATGACAGCTATACTGTAGCCTGTGAACTTGAGACATAAGCAAAATGGTTATATTCAGTGATAAAATATTCATCAGAAGACTATCATATGTAGATGTTAAGCTGACTGACACTGACAGCACAGGTCTTTAAGAACCATCTGAAAAAGAAACAATCACACATTTCTCATAGGCAGGAAACAAACAAACATACCATCTCAACAAGGTTAAGCTCGTTCGTATATCACAATCTCCACCGCTCTTCTCTCCTGCTTCTTTCTCCCACTAACACTAGCAGAAAGACAGAAGTGACTGCAATTGCTTTGCAGCTACATCTGAGCATAAAGGCTACACGGCCCTTAAGGCAGCAGCTCTAACTCCAGGCCTCTGAACCCTACAGCCTTACCGACACGACTTTTTCGTTTTAGAGCCACTTTATTCTTTCAGTTTTGCGTTTAGAGGTGCTCTTTAGCATCCACCTCCCGTAGTGAGGGACCCCTAAGGCAGAAGAGCCAAGAAGCCATATCCTCCTGCTCCCTCCGCGCCAGCCTCCCCCAGACGAGTACTTCCCTCCTCTTTTCTCCAAGTCACGTCGCCTGGCACAGGCGGTCCCCATCTCTGCCCCCCATCTCGGTCCTCCCCTCAGCCCCCAACCTCCCCACAGGCTGCCCCTTCCTCACCCCTCCGCTCCGCGCACCACGGGAACTGTAGTTCTCCCCAGGCCTCCACTTCCACACAGTCGCTAGCCAAAACTACAACTCCCAATAAACCCGTGCAAATAGGGCCCAACAGTGACAAGGGGGTGCCTAGCTGCCGCCCCACTGCGCCAGAGCTCGGCGGCCGTGGAAGAAGGCTCCGCGGAACCCCGCTGAAGCAGGCGGGGTTAACATTCTTTCACGGAGCAGGAGAGCCGGGCGGGCCTGACAGCCCCGACGCTGAGCTGGCGGCCACCGAGCCTGCTTGCCAGTTTCCCCTCACCCTCCGACCACCCTCCTCTTCACTCACTATTTCTCCGCTTTAGCGATGTGCTCCAACGCTTCGTTGATCTTCTGCGCCGCCATCTCGCCAGCGCGGCGGGTCCGCCGGACGCTGCCGCTACGGGACGCGACGCGGCCCACAATGCAACAGAGAGGGGCTGAGCCCGCCGCCGCCGCAGCGCGCCTGCGCCGCGGCTCGCCGCACGCACCCCGGCATGGCGGCTGCGGGTCTTAAAGGAGCCGCAGACCCCGTCTTTAGTAGTATGGGGCTTTCCCCATACTTGTTGTCTTGTTTGGGTTTTTCGGTGTGGTTTTGGGTTTTGCTTCCCGGCAGCCCTGTGGCTGGTATTATCTGGCAGAATGGCTGTTGGAATCACAGAAACGTTCAGACCCTCGGGATCACCAAGCCCAACTGATAACCCTATGCTGCAAGGTTCACCCCTAAACCACATTCCCAACCGCCACATCTGAACGACCTCTGAACACATCCGGGGTGGGTGACTCAACCGCCTCCCTGCGCAGCCCATTCCAATGTCTGATAACTCTCTGGAAAAAAAAAAAAAATTCCTCATGCCAGTCTAAACACACCCAGCCACAGCTTGAGCCTGTTGCCTCTCTTTCTATCACTAGTTACCTGTGGTAAGAGACACGCACCAACCTTTCCACAACGTCCTTTCAGGTAGTTGTAGAGAGCGATGGGGGGGGTCTCCCCGCAGCCTCTTCTTTTTCAAACTAAGCAGCCCCAGCTCCTTCAGTCACTGCGTTGGTCTGTGCCTACCTTCAAGAGTCATGGAATAATGGGAGGTTGGAAGGGACCTCTCTGAATCATCCAGTCCCAACACCCCTGCTAAAGCAGGGTCACCCACAGCAGGTTGCCCAGGATCACAATGTCCGGGCAGGTTTGGAGCCTGCTCCAGGGCTCCAGCACCCTCACAGGAAAGAAGGTTTTTGTCGTGTTCAGACGGAACCTCCTGTGTTTCAGTTTGCACTCACTGCTCCTTGTTCTGTTGCTAAGTACCACTGAAAAGAATCATGCACTGGTTTGGGTTGGAAGGGGCCTTTAGAGGTCATCTACTCTGTGATGAATGGAGTGATAATTTGTGTCAATTAGATGATTTTGATTAAAACAGAAGCTCTAAAGCAGAAGTATGGATGGGCTAAATAAGAATATGGAACTAAAAAGTGAGACAGGGATGTTTTCTTTTATTATAAAATGTTCTTTGCTATATTATTTGCCTTTGCTATTATTGTTTATATTTTGTTTGCTTTATTATATTTATGTAGAAGCCTGAATAGGAGAGTGAAATAATAGGGAAGCTAACAGCTTGTGTGAAAAATAGCCTATGTAACAAGAATAAGTTGCTCAAGGATGAGAAAGGAGGAGAGTTTGCTGCAGAAGATGTGAAAGTGAATACACAAGAAACGGTTGTAAGAACTGGCAAAGCAACCTCAAGGACTCTGCATGTAACCACCATTGGGAAAGGTACTGATTGTAACAACAGAGCTAAAATAGATACAGCCACAAGGACTCTGCATGCAGCCCACCAGCAGGTGCTGACCAGAAGATTACATCATTGAAAGACCACCAGAAGGATGAACTAATGCGCAACTCCAGCCCTGCGCACGCACTATAACCCTCTATGGTTCAGCCATGCTGCTGTGATGCATAACTAGCAAAAGAGTTTCTGTTCCATATGATTGTTTTACCTGGTTAGGCCACACCTTGAGTACTGTGTCCAGTTCTGGGCCCCTCAATTTACAAAGGACATCGAGACACTTGAACGTGTCCAGAGAAGGGCAACAAGGCTGGGGAGCGGCCTTGAGCACAAGCCCTATGAGGAGAGGCTGAGGGAGCTGGGATTGTATAGCCTGGAGAAGAGGAGGCTCAGGGGTGACCTCATTGCCCTCTACAACTACCTGAAAGGTGGTTGTAGCCAGGAAGGGATTGGTTTCTTCTCCCAGGTAACCAGCACCAGAAGAAGGGGACACAGTCTCAAGCTGCGCCAGGGGAGGTTTAGACTCGAGGTGAGGAGAAAGTTCTTCACCGAGCGAGTTGTTTGCCATTGGAAGGTGCTGCCCAGGGAGGTGGTGGAGTCACCGTCCCTGGAGGCATTCAAGAGGAGATTGGACGTGGCACTTGGTGCCATGGTCTAGTCATGAGGTCTGTGGAGACAGGTTGGACTCGATAATCCTCAAGGTCTCTTCCAGCCTTAGTGATACTGTGAACTCTTACCAGACTGTAGGTGTCACTGTAAGTCCATACTGTTCGCAGGAATCAGAGATTGGTGGTTCTTGCTACCTTTTATGGTGAAAAGAAGCAATATTTACATTATTTGTTTTATTTTAGGTAGGCATCAGACTCAGGTCTTTTCCCAGATTCCACTGATGACGTGGAAACTTCATTTTCTAACGTTGGTTCTTGCACTGCACTTGAGAGGCAATCGTCTACTGCAGATGGTGGAAAATCCCCACTAAATATTATTTTGTGTCCTAGGACAATAGGAAAAAAGGTTGTAGAGAGGTTTTCTTTTTCTGCTTTCTAAAGCAGATGAGTGCTCGTGATACTACTGGGAGAAAATACCTAGTCTATGCATAATACAAGCAAGCACTACAATACAGTGGCAAGCACTGACTGGTAGTAGGTGAAGGACAGAGGAAGCCCTGATTGGAAAATGCATCTGTCACCACATTTGTCTTTTCTTTCCTTTCCTGTAGTAGCCAGGAGAGATCTGGGCATATAACTATGAGCTTGCTGCAGTGCCTTTCAGTCTGTTAGCTGGAATAATGAAATCATAGAACTGTGGCATTAAAGGACAGAATAATCCCTGAGTGGTCCTCAGAAGCACCCAGTTGATGACTTACTGTTTGTGTGCTTGTGCTGGTGTTCCCCAGTTTATAAATAGCAACTTACTGTCTAGTGAAACTGCCTGTGTGCACTGTCTAGTTACACTTCATACTGCAATGGCCAGATGAAAGGTTTCCAAGATTAGTACTAAATGAAATAGGATGTTCCTGGGTAGCTTTTATTTTGCAGACATGGAACCTCCAGAGATTTTACATCTGGGAAGGATTGTATCACAGCATCTGGTGCCTGGCTGTGAATTAAAATTTGGTGTTGAAAAATGACCAGGTAAAACGTGGAGGAGGAAAAAATGATAGCAGTTGGAGTGGCAAACTTTTACAAGTATAATCTTAAAGGTTTTGTCTACTAGGCAGATGTAAACTGCCGATAGCTGTACCCATAGAAGCCACTGATCACAGCTGCATCTGAGAACTGGCATCACTACACCTTGCAGAGGGTTTCTGTTTCCTCTCTAAGCATTTCAGCCATTGCATCAAAAGGCATCATGTTATGAAGAATGAACTGCATAAGCTGATACAGCTCATTCTGTCTGTGATTGGTTAAAAAGCACCTGTGTGAGCTTCCCTGAGGCTAACCTCTGGTAAGAGGGTGAAGGCAGGCAGCTAGGGACAGCACCTTCCACCATAATGGCTTGGTCCACCCACAGCCTGTAATTAAGACAGCCTAGGCTCCCTTCAGAGGGCTGTTGTTAAATGTATGACACTATCAGTACAGCCATAGCTAAATCTGTTTACCAATTAATACTAACTTTGCTGTGAATATGTTGTGTTCTTGTTCAGAAAGTCAAGACTGGCTGCAGTGGGTTGTATTTTAAATCAGCTTCTGAATCCCATCTGCTACTTCACTGGATCTGGAAGGTGAATTTAAGTTTTCCTAGATCTGGATTCCCCACCTTGATTTGATGCCCCTTTTTTTGGCATCAGGATACGGAAAGTTCTCATTTATTAGTGTCTGAGTTGGAGTTGTAACTACAATCCCTGGAGGTATTTTAAAGATGTGTAGATATGGTGCTGAGGGGCATGGTTTAGTGGTGGACTTGGCAGTGTTGGGTTAATGGTTGGACTCAATGACCTGAAAGGTCTTTTCCAACTGAAATGATTCTATGATTCTGTAATAATGACCACACCATCACACTGAGGAGATTGACTGTGAGGAAGGGAAAGGGATCTGCATATTCCTCCTCCCAGGCAGACTGCTACTAACACTGATGGTCTAACGAACAATTGGCTCAGCTGCATTTTGGGCCCATTATATACACAAAAATTTATTCTGCTGTCACTTCCTCCCACTGCCAGGGCCACAGTGCTCCAGTATTTTCCCTGTCTTCGGTACTAAATCCATATAATCCATTTGGCTGTGAGACATTTGACATTACTGTCTTAATGGATATGGCAGAAAGCAAACAAGTTAATTCTGAGGGCAGCAAAATTAATCAAGGCTGGTTTTTCTGGGGGGAGGGTGTGTCTCCCTGCTGATTGTCTTTGATTAATAGCAGAAGACTGCAATGGGAGCATGCCTTTTGTTAGATGCCAGAGAATAAAGAGAGACACGTTATAAATATCCCAACTGGGGGAAGGAGGTAACATCTAATTGGCTTTCCAGATTCATTGGATATGACAAAGAAGGGGGCTGTTCTGGTGTCTTGTAAGGTGTTCCAACGTGAAAGACGCATCATGCCCTCCTCCCTGTTTGTTGAACGTGTCACAGAATGACATAATGGTGGGGGCTGGAAGAGCCCTCTGGAGAACACCTAGTCAACCCCCTGATAAAGAAAGGTCACTCAGAGCAGGTTGCACAGGATCACACCCATACAAGTTCTGAATCTCTCCAGAGAAGGAGACTCCACAACCTTTCTGTGCTGCCTGGTCCAGTACTCTGTCACCCTCAAAGAAGTTTTTCCTTATGTGTAGGTGGAAATTAACGTAGTTAACTTAGTAACTGTTGTCCCTTGTCTTATCACTAGGCACCACTGGAAAGAGTCTATCCCCATCCTCTTGCCCCCCACCCTTTAGCTATTGATCAGCATTGAGAAGATCCCTTCTCTCATTCTTCCCTTCTCCAAGCTAAACAGCCCCAGGTGCTTCAGACTGTCCTCATCAGAAAGATGCTCTGGTCCCCTCATGGGCATAAACTGGAGCACATGAAGTTCCATCTGAACACGGAAAAAAGCTTCTTACCTGTTGAGGGTGCTAAATCCCTGAAGCAGGCTGCCCAGACAGGCTGGGGAGTCTGCTTCTCTGGAAAGATTCCAAGCCCACATGCATGGTTGTGATCCTGGGCAACCTGTTGCTGGTGCCCCTGTTTTAGCAGGAATGTCAGACTAGAAGATACCCAGAGGTCCATTCCAACCCCTACCATTCTGTAATTCTGCATTAGGAGTCCCTCTTGGCTGCTCTTATGGGTAGTTTGGTGTGTATTTGTTTTGGTGTCAGCAGTAGATTCATTATCTCCCAGTTCTCATTATGCAGGGGTGTTGACACTCACCACTGCCACCCTACATTGTTGCAGCACAAATGTTTGTGAGTCAAATTCTTAATTTATTTTTTTTGTCATGGCCCTTCTTAGCTAACTCTGTTCCCTCAGGGAATTTACCAAGCAGTAACTCCTGCACAAAGAGTGTGGCAGGAACATAAGTTGGAAAGGCAGGAATTGCATATGGACATGTGTAATCATAGCTTTAGTTCACCTTCTTTTTCTGTTGATCAGTAACTTTTTCAGGATAGAGCATGTACAGGACACCTTTTCTGCTTCAACATCCTGAATCCAGAACCTCTGGTAACTGAGCAGATTTAGGTTGGATATAAGAAGCAGGTTGCCTGGGGATTTGATTGAGGTCCCATCCCTGGAGACATTCAGGATCAGACTTGATGTGGCCCTTAGCAGCCTGATCTAGTTGGAGGTGTCCCTGCTCACTGCAGAGGGTTTGGACGAGATAACCTTTGAGGGTCCCTTCCAACCCGATGCAATCTGTGAAACTGAATTATTCATCACAGAAGGCTCTCACTTCCAACTGCTGTGGTAAGAGTTCTGTTACTTCTCTCTCTGGGTCCATTCATTGTTAATGGCTCTTCATTGCATTGGAGCAGTTTCTCCACAAGATGCTCAGTGATGCACTGAGACATGGAAAATGAAGTCTGAAATGTAGCATTGCTCCTCAAATCAAGAGGCTTTCATAATGTGACATGAGCATGTCCTTCAGTCTGTCACCGAAATAATGTTTGACATAGATCCCAGAAGAGAGGCAGGAAAACGTAGCAGATTTCATCAGTTTTGAAAGCATAATTTGATTGATTTTTCCACTTTCCTACAGGATTGCCAAACTGCATAATGAATGGTGCCTTCAGATGCCAGCTTCTGCTTCATATCCATCAACAGGAAAGCGAGAAAACAAAGATTGGGGCTTTCCACTCCAGTGGCCTGATCACTAACATCCAATAAAATTGATGAGGCTGGCTGAGCTTTTGGCCACTTCTGTTCACTGCATGGTTTTGCACTCCTGAAGAAAGAATTGCAGATGAGTGATAAGATTCTTTGGGTTGTTTTAACATTTGTCCATGTTATTCACCCTCGTTTGCTCCAGAAGAGCATGTGTAACTGTTCTGGCATCTGAGCTGATTGCCTTTGAACCAGGAATGCACTCTATGACAGAAGCTGCTGTGCAATGTTCCCCTCTTTTGAACTACGAATGATACACATTAGTGTTTTAATGCTGGTAGAGGCACAGCTAGTTAGTTAAGTTCATTATCATGGCATGCACAGTTGCTAGGTTTCATTCCACATGGTAGCGTGGAGTAATGATAACATCTGCTGCAATCCTCCAATGTACAATGCTTTATTCCTCAGCATAAACTCTTTCTGAGATTAATTGCTTTGGTCATGTTGCTGAACACCCTCATAGGAACCTTTCAAGGTCATACAGCCCAACCTCCCCCTGCAGTCAGCAGGGACATTCTCAGCTAGATCAGGCTGCTCAGAGCTTAGTTTAAAACCATCACCCCTTGTCTTACCACAAGAAACCCTACTAAAAAGATTGTCCCCATCTTTCTTATATATTCATTTTAAGTGCTGTAAAGGCCACAAGAAAGTCTTCCTGGTGCCTTCTCTAGGATGAGCAACCCCAGCTCTCTCAGCCTGTCCTCATAGAACAGGGGTTCCATGCTCTGGTCATATTTGTGGCCTCCTCTGAACCAACTCAAACAGGTCCGTGTCTCTCCTGTGTGAGGACTCCAGAGCTGTGCACAGCACTGCAGGTGGGGTATCACCAGAGTGGAGGAACAGCAAACAATCCCCTCCTCCATCTTACTGCCCACACTTCTTTGGATGTAACTCAGGATAAGGTTGGCTTCTTGGCTCCAAGTGCACATTGCTGGCTCATGTGCAGCTTCTCATAGAATCACACAGAAACATTCAGATTGGAAAAGACCCTCAGGATCACCAAGTCCAACCGACAACCCTACTCTACAAGGTTTATCCCTAAACAATATCCCCAAGCACCAGATCCAAACCACCTTTAAACACATCCAGGGTTGGCAACTCAACCACCTTCCTGGGCAGCACATTCCAATGCCTGACCACTCTTTCCATGAATTATTTTTTTCCTAATGTCCAGTCTACACCTACCCAGTAACCGCTTGAGGCCATTCCCTCTTGTTCTGTCACTAATTACCTGTAAGAAGAGACCAGTACCAACCTCTCCACAATTTTTTTTCAGGTAGTTGTAGAGAGTGATGAGGTTTCTCATCTTCCTCTTTTTCAAACTAAACAGCCCCAGCTCCTTCAATCACTCTTTGTAAGATTTATTCTCCAGGCCTTTCACCACCAGCTTTGTTGCCCTCCTCTTCACTTGTTCCAGCACCTCAACACCTCTCTTGTATTGAGTTGCCCCAAACTGGACACAACACTTGAGGTGTGGCCTCACCAGAGATGAGTACAGGTGGACAACCACCTCCCTACTCCTGCTGCACACAGCATTTCTAAAACAAGCCCGGATGCCTTTTGCTTTCTTGGCCACCTGGGCCAAGAAACCCTAGTTCATAACACTGTTCATTGCAATATCAGAGCCTATTTCTCTTTAGGGAGAACTTGGCTCTCCTGCTCTGGTTTGTTATTTACATCCTGCAGCATATGTCTGCAGCACCCTCAACTAGGCACTTTTACACAAGCCTTTTTTCATGAGCTGGTTATTAAAAATGATGTGGCAACCATGTGGGTTTGCTGCTGAAGGCTTCTCAGGCTACTCAAGTCTTACTGAGAAGTGAAGCTCTATTGTTCCCTGTGTAAACATAAGAACTAAAGAAAACAAACCTTCCAGTTAGTTTAGCACTGGGGAGTTTTGCTTCCAAATACAGCACTGAGATAGTTTTAGAGATATCAAGGGAGAATTTGATAACAGGATTTCACTTCCTTGAGTGGCTTAAAGACTCTTTAATACTTTATAAAGATTACATCTGTAGATTAGATGGTAGTCCCTAGATAAAGGCAGTAAAAATCAGTTTGTAAACTGGAGAAAATCTCCTTCAAGTCAGTACTATGACTGAAATTTCCATCCCCTATAAAAATTCAACCCCTCCAGCCCCTCTGTGTGCGTGAACACTATTAAGAGCTATAAGAAGAATTCAGTGGGCTGCTTCATCTAGATGCAATCTCTGACATGCAGTTTGGGTCATTTATGACCCTTTGACAAAATTATTTAGAGAGTTGGACAATATGTGCATCCCCTCTAACCCCAAATCTAGCCTGCTGCTGTCTGCATTTAAAAGCTTTTTATTAGAATCATAGAATTGTTTTGGTTGGAAGAGACCTTTAAAATCACCAAGTCCAACTGTTAATCCACCACTGCTGAATCACCATTAAACTATATCCCTCAGCACCACATCTACAACCCTACTAAGACCACATCTGGAACACCAGAGCCAATTCTGAGCTCCTCAGTTCAAGGAAGACAAGGAACTACTGGAGAGAGTCAGGAAGAGAGCTACAAGGATCATGAGAGGACTGGAACATCTCTCTTACAAGGAAACACTGAGTGAGCTTGGGCTGTTTATCCTCAAAAAGAGAACACTGAGAGGGGATCTTATCAGTGCTTATCAATATCTACAGGGTGGGAGTCAGGAGGATGGGGCCAGACTCTTTTCAGTGGTGCCCTGTGACAGGACAAGGGGCAACAGGCACTAACTAGAACACAGCAAGTTCCATCTGAACATGAGGAAAAACTTTTCCTTGAGAGTGATGGAGCACTGCAACAGGCCCATATGATTCAAAATCTTATGCATAAGGTACCGTAGAATTGTACAATCACAGAACCACTGAAGGTGAAACTATCTCTGGTGGTGCTCTGATCTACCACACCTGCTCAAAGCTGGGCCAACTCTAGGAAGATGCTTATGACCATGTTCAGTTGAGTTTTGAATATCTCAACACAAAAAGCATGCAGGGATGAGTCATAAATATTTTAAGCTATATGTGTAATAATAATTAATTACTTAATATTGTTTTTACAATGGCTACCACCAAACAATGGGGCAATTAAGAGCTAGTGGTGAATCCTTTCTCACTTCATCTTTAAATCAACCTCAAATCTCTTTTAAAAGGTATGCTTTTGCAGCTTAGTTCAGTATTTGACAAGTGGAGTTCAACAGTCTGTGTTATGTAAAGGCCAGAGGAGAGGCTGTCTCTTCTAGAGGCCAGTCATAGAATTATTAATGTTGGAAAAGACCTTTAAGATCATCAAACCCAACCATAATGTAACTACAATGACCACCAAACCATATCCCGAAGTGCCACATCTGCATGTTTCTTGGAACACCTCGGGAGACGGCAACTCCCAATGTCAGTCAAGAAATTCTCTCTCAGATGTATTGGATGTTGTAATGGAACCCAGCAAACACAGGAGGGCTCTGTTTGAACACATGTTCCATAATTTGTGTGGTGCCCAGCAGGAGCTGTCCTGCTGTTACACAACCTGAAGCTAAATTGCAGTGCAGTTTGAAGAAGTAGATGATCCTTAAGTGTTTGCTGTTAAACCACCATCTCTTTTGGGGTGTGTACAGGCTTGTATCTAAACATTGTCTTCATCTAAACATTGTCTTCATCCTGAAGCGCAGAAATCCAAACCCACATCACACAAACCCCAGCTAAAGTGGCTCCTTATGAAACATATGAAAGAAAAATCCTGGTTTTGTCATTTATGCTGAATGTCTCCCTTTCTTATGAAACAGGTTTAGGGTTAGCTGTCATGGATATATCACAGTACATCACAAGCTGCCTTCTGACAGTAAAAACAGTAAAAACAGGCTCTTTCCTTGATTTTACATTACAAATCCTAATTTTTCCATACTGCTACCATGGAAACAAATGGAGAGTAAAGGCAGCAGTGAACAAAAAGCCACTATTGCATAATGAGGCTTGGTCATTCCACCACGAACAGGTGTTCACAACTGGGCTCTGCTGAAGCACTGTGATATGACTGCAAGGGCAGGGACTTGCTGGCGTGTCCCACCATGATGATTCTATCCCATGGTAGGAAAGTTTTTCTGTTGGGCAGCTCCTGAAGCAAGCGGGAGCTCAGCTACCTTCACCAGTGGATCATCCTTCTTAATATTCAACAGAATGCCTCTAGAAAATAATGCAGATATTAAAAAATCAAGTGATGTAATCTAGTTGGAGATGTCCCTGCTTACTGCATGGGGGTTGGACTGCATGACCTGGAAAAGCTGAGGGAGCTGAGTGTCTTTAGCTTGGAGAAGAGAAGACTAAGAGGTAACCTCAGTAATGTTTATAAGTATGCAAGGGGCAAGTGTCAGGAGGACAGAGCCAGGCTCTTCTCAGAGATGCCCAATGGTAGGACAAGGGGCAATGGGTGCAAGCTGGAGCATAGGAGGTTCCATATGAACATAAGGAAAAACTTTTTCACTGTGAGAGCAACAAAACACTGGAACAGGCTGCCCAGAGAAGTTGTGGAGTCTCCTTCTCTGGAGACATTCAAAACTTTTCTGTGTGACCTGCTCTAGGTGATTCTGCTCTGGCAGGGGGCTGGGAATAGATGATCTTTCAAGGTCCCATCTAATCCCTAATGTTCTGTGATTCTATGACTTCTAGAGGTGCATTCCAACCCAGTACATTCTAGGATTCTATTATTAATCCACAAAAAAGGAAACATTTGTAACTAAATGAAATCAAAGATAAAGCTACTCCAGTAGGATGAAGAACTGTACAAGAGTCTTGGATGAATCCTCTAGGACTTAATTATCTCAGTTCAGCTGTGCACTAAGATTGCACGTGTGTGCCTCCAGTAAGCAATACCAGTTGCCAGCCCCAGCACATTCCCATTGTGAAGCTAGTTGACTTTAATGTTTAAATCTGTCATGTTAAGACCACCTCCAGCATGCTGGTAGTTAATGTTAGATTTTATGATAATTAGGAGTTTTTGTGGGTTCTTTTCAAGACTTTTCTTTTGCCAAGAAGCATAAACCTACACTGACACAGCAGATGATGGATTCATTTACAAACCCTTTGGGAGGGAAAGTACATAACAAAGAATTATTGGAATGCAGTTTTAAACCCAGATAATTATTTAATAATCTGTTTTTCCTTCTGGGAAAAAAAAATAGCAAACATTGTTTATTGCTACTTTTTCTTTTCCTTTCAAGAGTTAAACACAAAAAGAGTAGAGAATATATTACCAAAGGGACTTGGAGCAGTTCTTCTTTGGATCAGTGCTACAAAGTGCAGCTAATCAGCATGAAAAGATTAATTTCATATGCCATAGACAGTCTGTTCTTGACAAGTGGGTTATCATTTCTTTACAGCAAGCAGTGCTATAAAAATAATTCAAGCCACGCTTAAGCATTTACAAACAGAGTAGCCAGGGAATGATGGACCTGCAGTCAGTGGCTGAGGTTGACCCAAGCTTTGAAATCAGAATTCTTCACAGGGTTGTTGCCTATTGAATGTGCAGATTTGGCTCATTGCAGAACCAGGTCACAGTTTGCAAACTCCTGACCTAAATTTGGATGAAAATATCCTCCAACTTTGGCAAAGTTTCAGCGGAAGCTCTGGGTTAAATCCTAATTCAGATCATCATCTGCTCTTTCATTTGGATTACCAGGAGAAGTGTTGGCTCCAGACCAGGTTTTCCCTCTCAGATGTTTATTGTAAATTCTGTTGAAGTAGTCCAGATTGATTGTTCTGTATACATACTGGAAGAGACCCTGTATATTCTTCATCTGACTACCCAGAAAGACAGAAAGAAAATTACTATGTTGCTGCAGTGCAGCTGTGGGCTTGCTGAGCAAATCTGGCCCACAGACACATTTATATAGCAAATCTCCCAATCACCGCTTCCATTTTGATGAACCACAAATATCTTGGCATTCTAATCTCTCCACAGCATATTAACCTCAGCTTGTAAAAAAAAGT
Organism: Dryobates pubescens; assembly: GCF_014839835.1. NCBI lineage: Eukaryota > Metazoa > Chordata > Aves > Piciformes > Picidae > Dryobates > Dryobates pubescens. Next base: position 15,401,444 of record NC_071620.1, on the reverse strand, counting down.
AAAAATAAAGAAAAACAAGGGAGAGAGAGACACAAACAGTGAAAACACTGTAACAAGTATTGCCTTCTTCCACTCCATCATTTGATGCTTGCTGTATCCCTCCAGAGAGGCAGACGAAGGAAAGTAATAGATTTGTAATGTAACACAGGCAGGAAATCTCTTCAACTCAGGGTTTGGTAGCATTTTTTTAGAGGATATTCACCCTGCATCTTGATTTTCCTGTAACTACTTGATTCTACTAAACCGTGGGGATGGGAATCAGAGTATCTTTTGTTTTAAGCTGGTGGGGAAAATAATGCGGGTTTATTAGGGGAAAATATAAGCCATTATAGAAGCCAGTACTGTTCTCAAGAACAACCATTCTTAAGAAGAAAACAGAATAAAGGCTATTCTAGTAGAGGCTTGAGCAGAGCAGGTATTGTCAAAGTGACATTACAGACTTTCTTGTCTTTAGCAGATGAGACAGCCATATTTGTGCTGGCTATGCAACCATCCATTTGGTAACTGTGCTCCTCCACCTTCACAGACAGCTTGGAAATCAGATATTCACCTGAACATTTTTCATCTGCCATTGTAACAAATAACTGGTTCTTACATTCTTTCTTTCTAGGGGTGGATGCCCCATCCCTGGAAGCATTCCAGGTCAGCTTGAGCAGGGCTCTGAGCAAGCTGATCTCGTTAAAAATGTCCCTGCTCACTGCAGATGGGTTGGACTAGATGAGCTTTAAAGGTTCCTTCCAACCCCAAGGATTCCATGGTTCTATGTAACAGCAGCAAAACAGTTACTCTCTTACTTTCCTGCCTTCAGCTGGAGAAACTGACACTGCAATTTGTTAAATCTGTTGCATTTCAGAGGCAAGCAGTGAGCTTGTTTTATTTCTAGCTGAAGAAAACCATCTTTAAGCGCCTTATAATAAAACAACCAGGACAAAAATCTCACAGCTTTTGCATTATAATTTCTCTTTGAGGTCTTTACCTTTTTTTGGGACTCTAATGTTACATTGGAACTCAAATACTTGTTAGCTTTCCTTATATTACAAAGTAAGAGATTGCCTGCTTTGAAGTCAGTCCTGCCTGACAAATGTGAGGCTGAGGAGGATTACTGAAAGCTAAGAAAGGTCAGACCTGGTTAGACATTAGAACCACCTCTTACAGTCTTCTGCTCTTCAACTGTACCCAAAATACATTAAAAAATGATGTAGTAAGGCAACTATATATGATACTTCCCTTTGTGCTCTCCTGTCTGCCAAACATTTTTGGTTTGGAGACTTCCTAAGCAGGATTTATGTTTTGTATATTTGTATTTTGTGGGTTTCTCTTCCATGAGCTTGCCTTGTCTTCCCTTCCCCCCATTTGAGGTTTCAGCTCCTACAATATCTTCTGAAGAAGTGTTCTGCAGCTCATCTGCCTGCTAAAATAAGAACTACCTTCTTTGCTTCATTTAGAGCCTGGATTTTAGGAGCTTTATTTGATTCCTTTGGTACTTTTCCTGAAAGAGATGTTTGACAATATCTCCCTTTCTCCTCTGTATCTTCCCTTTGAGACTTATGGACTTACTGGTTTCCTGTTAAAGTCCTGAGAGTGGGATAAGTGTGACATGCTTAGAATTGGAAGTGCTTGAACATACTGTCATGAATCAGCATGCTCAAAGCCAAATTCTAGCCCAAATATCTGACAGATTTGTTTCCCTTGAAAGATACAGAGACACTTAGCACAGATACCAAAGAGATTCCACTCTTAGCAGTCTCTCAATCTTCAAAGGCAGCCTTCATAGACAGTTTATTCCTTGTAGCTGTGAACAGATTGAATCAAAGGGCTCTACATTGCCTTGTCTCTCCAGATGTGAAATGGTTTTTTTGCCAAAAATGGGGTTTACATACTCTTTAAATCTTATACAAGGCTTCAGAACATGTATAGTTTAAGGACTTGTTTTAAGTGATGTACTCATATTTTGCTTGCTTATTTCACAGCTTTGCACTTCAACCACTCAGCACAATTAAGTCACATTAAGGTTTCATATTAGAATTGAAGCTTATTCAGGTTTCTTACATAAATATCCCCAGCTATACACATTTGTGCGACAAGGTTTTGATAGTGGAGGGAACTACAAGGTTGACTTCTGTGAGAAGCTGCTAGAAGCTTCCTCCATACCTGACAGAGCCAATGCCATCTGGCTCCAAGACAGACCCACCAAGGCCATCTGTGATGGTGGTTGTACCTCTAGAATAACATTTTTAAGAGGAGAAAGAAAAAAAACCTGCACAACTGTAGCTAAACAGAGCAGTGAGAATATGTGAGAGAAAGATCTCTACAGACACCAAGGTCAGTGAATAAGGAGGGGGAGGAGGTGCTCCAGGCACTGGAGCCCATGGATGTCCACCATGGAGCAGATACCCATCTGCAACCTGTAGAGGACCCCATGCCAGAGCAGGTGAATACACCAGAGGAAGGTTATGACCCTGTTGGAAGCCTATGCAGGAGCAAGTTTACTGGCAGGTTACCCCATGGGGACCCGTGCTGGAGCATTCTGTTCCTGAAGGACTGCACCCCATGGAAAGGATCTGCTCTGGAACAGCTAGGGAAAAACTGCAGCCTGTGGGAAGGACTCAGGTTGAAGAAGTTCATGGAGGACTGTCATGAGGGACCCCACACCGGAGCAGGGAAAAAGTGGGGAGTCGTCCCCCTAAGGAGGAAGGAGCAGCAGAGACAACCTTGCTACAACCTCCATTTCCTGTTACCCTGAGCCACTCAAGGGGAAGGAGATAGAGAAATAAGGAGTGAAGTTGAGCCTAGGAAGAGGGGAGGGGTGGGGGAAGATGTTTTTAATATTTGGATTTGTTTCTGCTTAGTCTGCTCTGATTTGATTGGTAATAAATTAAAACGATTGCCCCAGGTCTCTATTTCCCATGACAGTAATTGCTGAGTTAGGTTGGAAGAGACCTTTAAGATCCTTGGGTCCAAATATTACCTAAATCTACCAAGTCTGGTGCTAAACCATGTCCCTTAGCACCACATCTCATCTTCTAAACACTTTCTGGGATGGTGATTAAAACACCTCTCCTGGAGCCTATTTCATGGTCACTTCTGTTCCATGGAACAGACTGACCCCCAGCTTGCTACAATCTCCTTTTGTGTAGCTGTTGAAAGCAAGAAGGTATCACCTGAGCCTCCTTTTCTCCAGATTAAGCAATTCCAGTTCTGAACTGCTCCTCACAAGACTTGTTCTCCAAGCCCTTTGGCAGCCTTGTAGCCTTTTTCTGTTATTTTCTCTCCCCAGCCCACCTGAGGAGAGGAGTGACAGAGCAGCTTTGGTGAGTACCTGTCACCCAGCCAGGGTCAAACCTCCACAATGTTAGAAGCAGACAGAATCACAGAATTACAGAATCACAGTATGTTAGGGGCTGGAAGGGATCTCAAAAGATCATCTAGTCCAACTCCTGTGCCAGAGAAGGATCACCTATACCAGGTCACACAAGAATGCATCCAGGCAGGTTTTGAATATCTCCAGAGAAGGAGACCCCCATGGGCAGCCTGTTCCAGTGTTCTGTCACCCTCACAGTGAAAGAATTCCTCCTTGTGTTTCCATGGAACTTCCAATGGCTCAACTTCCACCCATTGCCCCTTGTCCTGTCACTGGGCATCACTGAGCAGAGCCTCAGTCCATCCTCTCGACACTCACCCATTACATCTTTATGAACATTAATGAGGTCACCCCTCGGTCTTCTCCAAGCTAAAGAGCCCCAGCTCCCTAAGTCGCTCCTCATAAGGAAGATGCTCCACTCCCTTAATCATTTAAAGCCTTTATCACTTCTAGGCTATCAACACAGAAAGTCTAACTCTCTGCCTGGGTGCTGATCTTGTCTTCTACCCTGCCGTGGCTTTGCCAGACTCATCAGTCAGCACTGCTGTGAATTCCAGCTGACTGCCCTTACAATGCCCTGTGACAGGCAAGTGCTGATTAGTGAAGAATAAAATGCAAGCAGCAAGAAAAACACCGTTCACAGAGCTATACTACTAAGATCTTAAGTTCTTTCACAGACCACAGGCAAAGAAAATTGCTTTCTAGCTATGACAAAATGCTTCCAACAGCCTCTTTTGGAAGAAAAGTCTGACTGGTAAGAGTAGAGGGAAATCAGAGTATGACAATCTCCCATCTATATTCTTCCCCACCCTCTAATATGCTCCTAGAAGGATAAGGTCAGAATTACTTGTTGTAAATAACAACTTGAAATTCAGCTGATGGAAATGAGATCAGTCTTGCCTTTTTTTTTTTGTTTTGTTTTTAAACTAAGCAACCTTGTTAGGAGGTTAAATTTGAACACGAAAAAGAGAAATCCTGAAGGCTTACTAAGCTGATTAAAGAGCACTGCAAAGTGCTGTTATCATTGTGCTAAAATCATAGAACCATAGAATTCTTTTGGTTTGGAGTCCAGCTGTCAGCCTAACACCATCACATCTATTACACCATCTTCTGAAGTGCCATGTCTACCTGGGTCTGTTCTTTGGGGCTTACGTGAAAATCATCAGAACAAAGCTCTGCCCCACTCCTTTGTCTTCTATTATCTTGTACATTCAACATGTAGATTGTACACCTCAGCCTAGCCAAACAAATCCAATTCAGTTACAGCACCAGCCCCATTCAGGCATAGAAAGCCCAGCCCAGAAAGGTAGGTTTCTAAAATCTTATGTCTGTGTGGATTCTGGGTCATCCCTTCTGGGCTGCATTAAGAGTGTGGCCTGCAGATCAAGAGAGGTTATCCTCCAGCTCTGCTGTGCCCTAGGGAGAACACATCTGGAATATTGTATCTAGTTCTGAGCACCCCCATTTCAACAGAGACAGGGAAGTACTGGAGAGTGTCCAACAGAGGGCCACAAAGATGATGAGGGAGCTGGAGCATCGCTCTTAAGAGGAGAAGCTGAGAGATCTGGTGCTTTTTAGCCCAGGGAAGAACAGACTGGAGTGATCTTCTCAATGCTGATCAACATCTGAAGGGCAGGGGGCAAGAGGATGAGGCCAGGCTATTTTTCAATAGCAGGAGAAGGGGCAATTTGCATAAACTGGAACACAAGAGGTTCCATCTGAACATGAGGAAAAACATTGTGACATTGAGGGTGCTGGAGCTCTGGAGAAGGCTGCCCAGAGAGGTCATGGAGTCTCCTTCTCCAGAGAGATTTCAAACCCACTTGGACATTGTGATCCTGGGCAACCCGCTCTGGGTGACTCTGCTTTAGCAGGGAGGTTGGACTAGATGATCTCCAAAAGTCCTTCCAACCCCCACCCTCATCTCTGATTCTGTGAATTTAAGAGAGCATCTTTCTCCCTCTAGCCTCACAGGACAACCCACCCCTCTCTTTACCTGGGGACTATATCCTCCCTTGGTAGAAAAACACAAATTGTCTCTTCTAGAGCTTTTGTCCAGCAAGTGAGCTTTGACAGCCTTCCTGTGTTTTATTAATGCTGTAGATGGTATTTGTTGAACAGGATATGTACTTACTGAAATGTCTGTCTCCTGAAAGGGTTATTGTTCTTGGATATTTTCTTTCTGCTGGGTCACCAGGAGTTTATTCCCATCTGATCTTTCATTAGGGCTTTAAAAAACAAACCTCTTTAATTTTTTTAGGGCTGAGATTTTTATATCCTCCCCCCCCCCCCCCCCCCCCAAAGACTCATGGTTTAATAGCAAGCTGTCAGGGCAACAACAGAGGTTCTTGGAAATTAAAGGATAATCCTGTGAAATGCAAAAGGTGACCACAATAAACACAGAGAGAAATTAAGTTACTGAAATGACTATCAATATCAGCATCTTGACTGACTAGGGAAAGATGCTCTTAGAGAAACACATCAAGAAAATACAAACCAAAGACAAAATTTTCATTGGGAATTGCCCAGTCACAGAATTATTGAGGCTGGAATAGACCTTAAGTCCAGTCTATGACCTAACACCATCACCTGGACTCAACCATGTCACTTAGTGCCACATCCAATCTTTCCTTAAACACCTCTGTGGATGGTGATTCCACCACCCCTGGGCAGTCCATTCCAGTGTCTAATTACCCTTTCCATGAGGAAGTGCTTCCTAATATCCAGCCTAAACTTCCCCTGGTGCAGCTTCATCATCTTTTCCACTCTAGGTCATACCCATTACCTGATATTAGTTGTCCATGAACTTTTGTTTATTTTTTTTAAGCTCACAGAAGATATTTTGTCACCCCCAGTGCATTCCTATTTGAAAACATTGGTAATTTAAAGTGCCATCCTATCATGCAATGTTGTGATTCAAAAGCATTTTAAGACATCTGGCTTTCTGGATACTCTGATTTTGGTTTTCTTCTAATCTGTTCCAGCCCCATTCCTGGAAACATTCCAGATGATGTTAGATGGGTCTCTAAGCAACCTGATCTGATTGAAGATGGAATGGAATGGAATGGAATGGAATGGAATGGAATGGAATGGAATAGGATAGACCAGATTGGAAGAGACCTTCAAGATCATCGTGTCCAACCTATTATCCAACACCACCTAATCAACTAAACCATGCAACCAAGCATCCTGTCAAGATGCCCTTGCTCACTGCAGGGTGGTTGATCTAGATGACCTTTAAAGCTCCCTTCCAATCCAAACCATTCTATGACTCTATAAGTTCAATAACTTGGTGTCTGTATGTAATAAGGTCTGAATGTATCCCTGTACTGTGTATCCTTGAATGCAAAACTGGGACCTGTTCAAACACTGAGGCAGTGTTCAGTTATTTTTCCAGCGGACAGTGAGTGAAAAAGAACCTCACTTGGGGACCCACAGTTGAGTCTACTGGAAGGTGTCTCTGCCCAAAGTGGCTTGGTTGGAACTAGATGATCTTTAAGGTCCCCTCCAACACAAACCATTCTCTGATCTATGAGTCGGACATCCTGGGCAAGCAGAAGTTCCCCATTGGACTGGTAGGAAAACCAAAGCACGGGAAGCTTGTATCACCAGGCTGCAGGTGTTTCCAGGGCAGACTCCAGTTTTATGGATCTGCCATAGGAATGGCTGCTACACCAGAACTAAGATTTCTTGGTGTTCCCCTAACACACAGATAACAGCACTTAACACCAGCGGTGAAGGCAGAGGCATGAGCTGGACTTGAATCACCCCATTCACAGCCCCAGAAATTCCTTGCTAGTTTATTAAGCCACAGCTCTTCAGACCAACTGAAGGTGCTGGTGTTTTTCTTGGAGGGTAGTGACTGACAAGCACTAGCTAAGGAAGAAAGCTAGGAAGTAATGTCCTGATATCTTATTTGTTGGCCTTGCTCCCTTCAGCATGATTGGTTTTATTAATGCACTTTCTTCCTATTATTGTCTCTTTCAGCGGTGCATTGTAAATTCTGACCATTTGTCTTTGAACTGAGTCCTAGCCCATGTTTCTTGTTTAGGAAAATCAAGTGTATTTGAAGGTAAAGTTAGCATTTTTCTAATATTTCCGTTGCTTTGCTGCTGCTCTGATGTGGGAAGACCTATTGGCCACAGACATAACTCCCTCTTTACACACAGCTGGCAAATGAAAACAATATCAGACCATCTCCATGACACACAAGGCTTTTAGCCAGTGATGTTTCGGACTTTACTGCAGTTTCCTTTGGAAATGCTTAAAACAACTACATCTGTTTCCTTTCATTGGGATTTTGTGTTCTTTCAGCCAAAAAGGAGAGGATAAAACTCATTAATTCTGAACAATAATTGCAATGTCCTATATAAATATTTTTTAGACTGCAGGTTTGATGGTTGTTTGTTTGCTTAGTTTTTCTTTCCACTAAAAATATAAAATAGCTTGTCTGTTCAATGTAATGAGAGTTCCTGGATACCTCTGCATTGCTCTGGTTTGCAGAAATACTTGAACTGGATTTAAACAATCTGGCTCAGATGCTGGTATCAAGCTAGCAGTGACTACACAGAAAGCAATACAGAGCCAGGTGCCTAACAGCAGGAGAAAACACAACATGGGTTTCATTTGCCACGTCTCTCATGAGCATTTTGCATCCTACAGTGACTGGCAACTTGTGGTAGCTAGTCTGTCACTATCCTGAGAACATCCTTCCTGGAAACATGGTAAAGAGCCATGTCCTATGGCAGATGCTGCAGCTATGTCCCAGCCCAGGGCCAGAGAGCACTTGGCAGCCTGCTGTGGTGAGTAGAGCCATAAGCCAAGTACAGGTTTTGGGAGGCAACCTACATTTTGCTAATTTTTCAGAGGAATACTGACTTGTGTGAGCTACAATATCTAATCCAAACCAAAACCCCCAGTAATGCCACCTCTCCCCTCATCTGGGATCAAGTCTGTCTCTGGATCCATTTGTGCTTCTGGACATGCATTTGAGCTTCTTTGAACTACTGGAATCAAGTGAAGGGCTGCAAAGTTCCTGAGGGAACTGGAGCATCTCTCTTAAGAGAAGAGGCTGAGAGACGTGGGGCTGTCTAGCCTGGAGAGGGCTATTATTGATGCTTATCAATATCTAAAGTGCAGGGAGCAAGTGGATGGTGCCAGACTCTTTTGGTGGTCCTCAGTGACAGGACAAGTGGCAATAGGCACTAACAGGAACACAGGAGTTTCCATCTGAACACGAGGGAAGTCATCTTTCTTTTCAGGGTGGCAAAGCATGGGAACAGGCAGCTCAGAGAGGTTGTGGAGTCTCCTTCCCTGGAGAGATTCCAAAGCTGCCTGAATGTGATTCTGGGTAATCTGCTCTAGGTGGAGCTGCTTTAGCAAGGGTGATTGAACTATGTGATCTCTACAGGTTCCTTCCAACACTTAGCCATTTTATCATTCTGTGATTCTCAGACCAGTGCATTTCTAACAGATATCATCAGCTGTTGTCTAGTGTTCCGTGCTTAAGGAATTATTTGTTATTCATCCCTCTTGAATTCACTCTTAATCCAGGCCAAGACAAAGTTTTAGCCAAACTACTTAAAGCATTTTAAAGAGATGATACATTTAAAAATATTTATAAACAAAGCCATAAAATAAAAACAAAACCATAAAAACAAACCCAAACAAAACAAAGCCCATGCAGACGAAGCAGCTTGTCAGAGATCAAATCTACTCCTTGAGAGCTTGCCACCTTCCCAAACATCTGCCTGCTTGCCCCTGGTTCCAGAAAGGCCCCATTTGTCTCCTGACCAGGATGGCAGAAGCTGTCCATCTGGTCTGTGACATTTCTTCTGGGCCAGGTTGCTCTCTGTTATGGTAATACTGCAAAAACACTTGGTTAACTCTTCCTTGGGTCCACATGTCAGAAGTCCTATTCCTTCTCTGAGTTACCTGAAAGATTCCTATCAAAAAGTGTGATCCTGTGTCTTCATGTGTACCCTCTGCAGCTCTCCACAGTGTGTTTTGTTTTTCTCCTAATTTCCATGATTCATTGGCATACTTCAGACTAGCTGCACTATAGCATGTCTGTAGTGTGCTGGAAAAAGAGTTGCGTGTGATTGCAGGAGTGCAGCAGTGTCCCTGGGACTTTGGCTATCTCAGGATTTCCCTACCTTAATCCTTGTTAGATCTTAAGACAGCAAAGAAGTCTGCTTCCACATCTCTAAGTACACAAAGAGGAAACAGAGAAATCTCAGGGCAGAACACCACACTTATATCTCAATAGTCAAGATACCTCAAGATTAAAATCTTAGATTCACTTTGGTCACAAAAGACCTTTCAGATCATTGAGTCTAACATGAACCAAACATGGCCAGGTGTGGCCGTTTGACGCTGTGCCTTTAAGAAAGGGGCACACCGGCTAAATGTTTGTAAAATATTTTGGTATTCTAAACGAATTTCATTGGCCAAGGATTGTGGGAGGTCAGATTGGACCCGGGGGAGCTGGGAACTTTCTCTCAGTCTTCCTTCCTTCGCTGTCCCTTTCGGCTGGATCTGCTTCTGGGATTCTGGCCAACTAAGATAAGATACTAACTCCTGTGCAAGGCCTTTGTTCCTTTCCTGCCCTGTTAACTGTCCTCGTCTCTTCTTCTACCTCTTTTGGGGGAGAAGGGAGGTAGGGGGTTGAAGGGGGCACAGGGGGAAGCCCCCTCTATGGGGGGTCTGGTTTCTGGTTGAGTTCATTTGCTGTATATTCCTGTATATATTGTAAAATACCTGTATTTGTTGTGTTACATAGAATCTGTTTCCTTGTAAAATATAATCTCATTTCTCCGACTGGGTTTAGCCGTGGTTTCTTTCTCAGTGGGGGAGGGAAAGCAGAGCCTTTCCTTTCAAACCACCACACACACTTTTTTTATTGGCGCCCAACGTGGGGCCGGGTAATTAAGTAATTAAGTTGATTTATTGCTTGTCTCAGCCGGAGAAACAAAATGAAGGTGATAGAGTTCCTGTTGTTAGAGAAAAGAATCTGTTAGGTAAAACTGTTTGGGTATTTTCGCCCTCAGGAGAGGCTAAACCTGTCCGAGGGGTGGTTTCAGCAGAAGGTCCGGGTCACACTTATTGGGTAATGCAAGAGAATGGTGAAATTCAGTGTATTCCACAAAGAGATTTAACTTTAGCTGAGAGAGTTTAATTTCAGAATGTTGTACAGCTACAGCACGCCCAAAGGAAGAATCCCTGAGGAATTTACAGTGCACGAACCCTGAGAGCCCTGAGAGCCCTGAGTCAACTGAGAGTCCCTGTGTGGCTGTTTGCTTTTTCTTCACTTCGTCTGCAGAGAGACAAGCTGGTTTCCATTTTCTTATTTCCTGACTTTTTTGGACTTCTGAATCATCTACATCTGAGTATAGCCGGAACGGACTATGAACTTTGCTCACGAACTGTAAATATTGTTTCCGATTGGATGGACAGTGCCAACGACCAATGAAATTGTTTAGAAGGGGTGGATTGTGGCCGTTTGACGCTGTGCCTTTAAGAAAGGGGCACACCGGCTAAATGTTTGTAAAATATTTTGGTATTCTAAACGAATTTCATTGGCCAAGGATTGTGGGAGGTCAGATTGGACCCGGGGGAGCTGGGAACTTTCTCTCAGTCTTCCTTCCTTCGCTGTCCCTTTCGGCTGGATCTGCTTCTGGGATTCTGGCCAACTAAGATAAGATACTAACTCCTGTGCAAGGCCTTTGTTCCTTTCCTGCCCTGTTAACTGTCCTCGTCTCTTCTTCTACCTCTTTTGGGGGAGAAGGGAGGTAGGGGGTTGAAGGGGGCACAGGGGGAAGCCCCCTCTATGGGGGGTCTGGTTTCTGGTTGAGTTCATTTGCTGTATATTCCTGTATATATTGTAAAATACCTGTATTTGTTGTGTTACATAGAATCTGTTTCCTTGTAAAATATAATCTCATTTCTCCGACTGGGTTTAGCCGTGGTTTCTTTCTCAGTGGGGGAGGGAAAGCAGAGCCTTTCCTTTCAAACCACCACACCAGGTCAGCAATAAGCCTCAGCACCACATCCATACAGCTTTTAAATCCCTCCAAGGATGATGACGCCACCACTTCCCTGGGCAACCTGTTCCAGGGCCTGACAACCCTTTTGATGAAGATAATTTTCCTGATGTCCAAACTAAACTTCCCCTGGTGCAACTTGAGGCCATTTCCTCCTTTTCTATTGCTTGTTACTTGGAAGAAGAGACCAACCCCCACCTCACTATAACCTCCTTTCAGGTGTTCCCTCAGCCTCCTTTTCTCCAGCCCAAACAAACCCTTAGTTGTTCCTCACAAGACCTGTTCTCCAGACCCTTCATCAGATTTGTTGCCATTCTCTGGGCATGCTTCAGCACCTCACTGTTGTTCTTGTTTTTCTTCAGCCCAAAACTGAACCCAGTATTTGAGGTGTGGCCTCACCAATGCTGAGTACAGGGGCACAGTCACTGTCCTGTTCCTGCTGAACACTCTTGCTGATCCAAGCCTTCTTGGCCACCTGGTAACATGCTGGCTTGTGTTCAGCCAGCGGTTGACCAGCACTTCCAGGTCCTTTTTTGCCAGGCAGTGTTCCAGCCACTCTTCCCCAAGCCTGGATCATTACATAGCACTGTTGTGACCCAAGTGCAAAGTGCAGGATCCAATTACCTCCTGTTCAGACTAACAACCCTTAGTCCTCCACTGTGCTATGTGTTGTCTGTTTTGTCCAAGCTGAGGGGGGAAATGGATCTCTTGGTAAAGGCACAAGACAGAAGTGTTTATGTTGAGGTTCTGCAGCTCATTCACAGAATACTTTGAGTCACTTGGAGCCATCACATTCGAGCCAAGCTAGCACTGCTACTGAAGGCTACAGAATTTGGTGCCATTGTATCTTTTTGAACTTATCACTCAGCTTCACCCACAGCTGTTGATTGAAGAATGCTCTTCTAAACTACCTATTTGTTTTTGAAGTGTGGGTTGTGGGACTTGTAATAGGGACATGAAAATGCACAGGGTGATTGAAATATGGGCAAGGAGTAGACTCTCTTCAGAGGATGAAATGAGCATCATTTTCTGAAAGATCAGGACTGGGAACAGCACAGCACTGTTAGAAGTGAAAAGAAAGTACATCTGTGCTTGAAATGCTGCTGCAGGTAACAAAGAAGGCATGGTATTTTTAAAAAAGATTTCCCAAAAGAGTGAGACTTGGGGAGAGTCTCAGAGGAGTTCCAATCTGGGATGTTAGGCTGGACTAAGTTAATTTACCGGATAAGGGCATAAGTTTAAGAAGAAAACAAATCCATTTATTGGTTAACTAGTCTGTCCTTTTTGCCTGAGCATCCTCATCATTATGTTCCACGTAAGCATGAGGAAAAACTTTTTCACCGTGAGGGGGACAGAGCCCTGGAACAGCCTGCCCAGAGAGCTTGTGGAGTCTTCTTCACTGGAGACATTCAAAACACATCTGGATGGGTGTGGCCTCTTGTAGGTGATCCTGCTCTAGCAGGGTGGTTGGACATGATGATCTTTTGAGGTCCCTTCCAACCCCTAACATTCTGGGATTCTGTGATCATGTATCATTTTCTGTCACTCTCTCTTCCACAGTTGAGCTTTAGCTTAGGGTGTTTTTTTCACATGCCATTTTTCACTGCACAGTCTGTGTAGATACTTCTCATGGACTAGGTAAAATAACCACAGAAAAATGAGATGCACACTCATTGCTGTGCACCTGGAATTAAAACTGATCTTCTGGGGAATTAATAGCATCAGTGTAAATAGGCCATCATAGCATTTACTTCCTGCTGGCATTAACTCAGATTAAAAAGTAAAGAGCTAGATACAGCTCACTATGTACAGAGAAGGGAGAATATAACATTACAGCTGATACCAGATGGTAAAAATAATTCCTTAAGATGCTACATTTGCTTTCCATTTAACAGTTAATAAAATACTTTTGTTTGATGTTCCCCATTAAGATCTGTAGTAGTTCAGGTCCACGTATCAGGCAACTTCCTTTCTACTACCTTTCAGAAATGGTGTCCTTAAATATTTTTCTCCCTGCTTTCCTGAGCCTGTGCTTTTTCCTATTTTAAATTTACTCCTTCCCTAGGCCATCATGACAGAGAGTTGTCATGTGGCAAAAAGGACACAAGTCAGTGCAATTTGCTGTACACACAAAGAAGTTACTTGAGCTATGAGTTATCTATTAGGTAATGGATATAAACTACAGCATAGGAGGCTCCACCTCAACATGAGGAGGAATTTCTTCCCTTTGAGGGTCACAGAGCACTGGAACAGGCTGCCCAGAGAGGTTGTGGAGACTCCTTCTCTGGAGACTTTCAAGAACCATCTGGATGTGTTACTGTGCGATCTGTGCTAGATTCTATGGTCCTGCTCTGGCAGGGGTGTTGGACTTGATGATCTTCCAACCCCTATAATAATCCTATCCTATAATAATCTTTCCAAAGGATGGGCCCACATTTTATAAATCTGACATAATCTTATCACAGCTTCAAGGTTAAGGTACAACAGCAAATTGATAATTTAAGACCTGTAGATTTGGTCACTACTATTTTTAAGCTTAAATGTCCTTTGCCAAGAGCTGACCTTCTTTAAGATTGCTACAATTGGCTTTGGAATGTTTCTTGGATACATTCACAGCAAATACTCTAGCACAAAGATGTTGAATAAATTCATCAGTTACAGAATGACAGAATGATAGGGGTTCTAACAGACATCTATAGATCATCCTATCCACACCCTCAGCTAAAGCAGGTTGCCCAGGATCACAGAAGGTTTAGACTCTCTTCACAGAAGGAGACTCCACAACCTATCTGGGGAGCCTGCTCCAGGGTTCAGTGAAACCTTTAAAAGAAAGAAGTTTTTCCTCATGTTTAGCTAGAACCTCCTGTGTTCCAGTTTGTGCCCACTGCCCCTTTTCCTGTCATTGGGCACCACTGAAAAGAGTCTGTTCCCATACTCTTGACCCTGACCCTTTAGATATTGATAAACTTTGTGAAGATCCCCTCTTAGTCTTCTCCAGGCTAAACAGCCTCAGGTCTCTCAGCCTTTCCTCATCAGAGAGATACTCCAGTCCTCTCATCATCTTCATAGCCTCCACTGGACTCTGTCTTTCTTGAACTGGGGAGCCCAGAATGAGACATACAACTTCAGATATGACCTCACTACACCAGAATAGAGTGAAAGAACCTCCTTCAATCTGCTGTCCACTCTCTTCTTAATGTACCCCAGGATACCATTGGCCTTTTTGCCCCCAGGAGCACATTGCTGGCTCCTGGTCAACTTGTCCACCAGTACTCCCAGGTCCTTCTCTGCTTTCTAGCAGGTCAGTCCAGCATCTGTACTGGTACAGGTGGTTATTCCTCACCAGGTGCAGGACTCCACACTTGCCCTTGTTGAACTTCATTGGATTCCTCTCTGCCCAACTCTCCAGCCTGCCCAGGTCTCACTGAATGGCAGCACCGCTTTCCCACATGTTAGTCACTTATCTTATTTCTGTATCATCAGCCACTCTGCTTAGTTTTGTATCATTTTGTATTTACACTAGACAAGGGTATACAACTCATGCTCTGTAGGGCCTGAAGTGGCATGAGCTGTAGGAAAACACATGTTTGGGATCCTGGAAAATCCAGTCAACTAATTATTCGAGGTTTGAGAATCTGTCAGAGCAAAAATGCAATAGTATCTGGAATAGAATAGAGTAGAATAAACCAGGTTGGAAGAAACCTTCAAGATCATCGTGTCCAACCTATTCTCCAACACCACCTAGTCAACTAAACCATGCAGCCGAGCACCCTATCAAGTCTCCTCCTGAACATCTCCAATGATGGTGACTCCACCACCTCCCCAGGCAGCCCATTCCAATGGGCAGTCACTCTCTCTGTGTAGAACTTCTTCCTAACATCCAGCCTAAACCTCCCCTGGCACAGCTTGAGACTGTGTCCTCTTGTTCTGGTGCTGGTTGCCTGGGAGAAGAAACCAATCTCCGCCTGTCTACATCCTCCCTTCAGGTAGTTGTAGAGAGCAATAAGGTCTCCCCCTGAGTCTCCTCTTCTCCAGGCTAAGCAACCCCAGCTCCCTCAGTCTCTCCTCATAGGGCTTGTGTTCCAAACCCCTCGCCAACTTCGTTGCCCTTCTCTGGACACGTTCCAGCAAGTCAACATCCTTCCTTCAGTCACCCTGCTGCAGACAAGGTAAACATCTTGTGATGGAAGGACCATCTAAAATGTAAATTATGAAAATGGTAACACTGTGAAAAAAAAATAATAATAATGAAAGATCTGAAAAAAATTAATCAGTTCAGTTCCTAGGCCTGAGGAGTGAGCAAGAGCTGGTTCACAATGTATTAATTCAGCAACATTCTGGGTCAGGGATGATACCATATTGAAAATCCATGTTCTTCTCAGACAGAAAAAGCTAAGTAAAAAAAATATTTCCCCCAAAATGCAGAGCATTAGCAGTGAATCTCAGAAAAGTCAGTAAAAGATAAGACAAAGCTAATCAGATGGATGACCTAGCAGGGTGAAACGCTTGGGAGAACAAGAACAGAAAGAAAGTTTAACTGCTATGTTAGAAGACTTAATGTTTTCTACCAGTTGAAACACAAAGAAACCAAAGAAAAGAAAGAAAGAAAAGAAAGCTGTGAGGAGATGTGTTCTTCAAAACTGGAGGTTGTGTTTAAGAGGGAAATGGAAGAAAGCATTAATATGGGCAAGATAAACATGAAGATGTTAATAAGCAAGGCAAATACCTCTAGCAAAGGTATTAAATAGCAATAAAAGGAACTTATGCAAACATCAAATGCAGGAAATGTGCCAGAGAATTGGTGATCTTGAAAAAATGATCTATGTGTAAAAGGCACACTCAAGAAAGATCAGACTGGAGCAGAAAATGGGAAGGTGATGCCAAAGCTTCACTGTTCACTGCTGAGGAGTTTATTGAGTTCCTCATACCAGGACCATTCTTTACAGAGAAAGAGTCCAAAGATTTCTCTCAAACTGAAGTGTTGATACAAGGAGTTTTGTGCCTAGAAGAAAATGTATACTGCACAATAACTGTTAATCAGAACCACGTGGTATTTACCTAAGTGCTCTAGAGGAACTCCCCGAGAGGGTTATGAACAACTAGTGGTGCATGATATACTGCTTAAATCAGCCTGAGCATGAGAGAAATATAAGGTGATAAATACAATGGAAAATGTAAAAAGAGCAGAGTTAGTGCCTATATGGATAAATGTGATGCATCCAGGAGAGGCTTGAAAAGGAGAATAAAGCTTTTCATGGGACAAGTATAACCATATAAATCTATTGCTGTTCTTCGTTGTAGTTACTGAAGGTGTAACATCAATTCAACAGAAGCAGTGATTTCATCAGCAAGAATCTGACATGCTGTTGGACTAGATGATCTTTCGAGGTGCCTTCCATCCCCTAACATTCTGTGATGTCTCAACAGAGATATTTAAAGGAGCTGACACAGGAGTGACTTCCTGTAACAAGGCTGAAAAGACCTGGAGCTGTTTAGTCTGGAGAGGAGCAGACTGAGAGGGGATCTTCTCAGTGCTCATCAGTATCTCAAGAATGGAAGTCAAGAGGATGTTGTCAGCCTTGTTTCAGGGATAGACAGCAGCAGGACGAGGGACAATATGCACAAACTGCAACACAGGAAGTTCCACCTGAACATGAGAAAATATGTCTTTCATGTCAGGGTGCTGAGCACTGGACTAGGCTGCCCAGACAGGTTGTGGAGTCTTTTACGCAGAGATTCCAAACCCAACAGGACATGATCCTGGACAACCTGCGGTGGGTGACGCAGCTTTATCAGTGGGGTTGGACCACATACACTCCAGAGATCATTTCCAACCCCTGCCATTCTGAAAGTGGTGAGACTTCATTTTTTTTTAGAATATAAAGGGTAATAAATGTTTGCCTTTTGCAATTGAAAGAAGTTACCAGTAAGGCCCAAGGGAGGTGCGCTGACTCATGCAGTTAATTAAACAAATCGGGAAGGGACTAAAAAGTGAGGTGGTGAAGTTAATAAAAGATGCAGAATTATTTAGTCTAACCAAAATCAAAGCAGACAGGAAAGAGTTCTAGCAGGATCTCATGATTTTCAGAGAAAGTAAAAGGGAACAATTAACTGTAAGAATTTTTTAGCAAATAATGAAATTATAGAGGCAAGAAGTTTAAAGCAAACCAAAGGAAACACTTTTTCTGCAAGAAATTAAAATGTAGAACTCCTTGCCCCAGGATGCTTTGGAGCCCAAAATAACTTCTAGAAAGAAATTAGGACAAATTCAAGACAAAACAGCTCATACAGCACAGCTAAACACAACAATACAGGTATAATTTCTGGCTTACGGAGCCTCTCAACAAGTTCCTGCTGAAAGCTAGAAGGTAAAGCAGTGGAAAGGTCATTCTATAATTGCACTGTACTTAAATTCTTCACCTGACCATCTGCTGTCAGCTGGGTTATAGCCAAATGAATGAAGAGTTATGACACCTAAGAATTGGGACTATCCTATTCAATTTGTTTCTTATTTCTTGCCTTACCCAGCTGTTCATTTTTGTTTCATCTTGTAGGTTTGGGACAAGAGTGTGCATTATTATTTATACAGTGGTTAGTACAATTAAGCCCGATAGCATTTATGTTTTAGCTCTGGGCTTCCAGAAGAGAGACTGAGAGACCTGGGGCTGTTTAGTCTTGAGAAGGCTGAGAGGGGATCTGATCAGTGTTTATAAATATCTGGGAGGGGAGGGGGTGTCAAGTGGAGGGGGACAATCTCTATTTGGTGGTACACAGTACAGGGCAGTTGGACTCAATAATCCCAACCTCTACAATTCTATTATTCTATAATATAAAAGCTGAGCTACCTTTCACAGAAAAGGGTTGTGAACCAGAATCTGTGAATCAAAAGTGTAAAACAAAAGGGAAAGAGGTGAAGCTGAAGGGAAGAGCTTTGTAGAAGTGCTGGTTTTTATTCATCATCAAAGACAGACAAAATTATGGAAGTATTTTCATTGATGGGAATGCATTTGGGACAGCTGGCTTGGATGTGTATGATCCAGCACTGAGCAGGATCCGATGTTGAATAAGAAGCTGTAGGATTTCCTTCATAATCAAATATAAACAGCATGAAAACATGCATTCATTTCTAGTTAAAAAAAAAAAATCACAAAAATGCATTTAAATATCTGTGTCCGTATTTTTTTACATATGAAGAATGAAGGCTGGAAAGCTCCAACTCTGAGGAAATAATGAAGTGATTTACTGGTGATTTTTTCAAAGAAAGAATGTTGGCAGGATGGAGCCAGGCTCCTCTCAGTGATGTCCAATGATAGGACAAGGGGCAGTGGGTGCAATATGGAGCAGAGGTTCCACAATAAACATAAAGAAAACCTTTTTCACTATGAGAGTGACAGAGCCCTGGAACAGGCTCTCCAGAGAGATTGTGGAGTCTGCTTCTCTAGAGACATTCAAAACCTATCTGGATGTGTTCCTTCCTCTGTGACCTGCTCTGGAAGAGAGGTTGAGGAAGATGATCTTTCAAAGTCCCTTCCAACCCTTAACATTCTGTGATTCTGTCAGAGGACAAAAATAGATCTCAGCTACTCACTGAAGTGAACAGAAGTGCAATGGCACCACCCTATTCCATAGTCACCTTGTGAGATGAGACCATGAAAAACTGCATGTCACAGTAATGAAAAACAGGAGAGACATACATAGTTCCTTGCAGCAAACCCTGTTGTAGTTATGGCCTTTATCCTTCAAGAAATGGCTGGGACGTGACTAGGACTTGTGCTGTCACTGTAGCCATCTCCGTAGAGTGACCAAAACTAATTGAACTTCTAAGGCCCCTTTAAATACTGAAAGACTGTAATGAGGTCTCCCCAGAGACCTCTCTTCTCCTGGCTGATGTCCCTGTACCACGGGAATGTCTCTTGGAACTATTATCCCATACTTACTTGGAAAACAAATTTAACATGCTACTTTTTTGGACACATGACCAGCAATCCTAGCAAAGATCTAGTGGTGGACTTGACAGTCCTCAGTTAACACTTGAATTCAAATGATCTTAAAGGTTTTTTCCCACCTAAAAGATTCTATGCTTCTACAAAGCATGACCCTGCAAAAAGCAGAGGATTTGTGCAAGTTTGCAAAGTAACCAGAGACATCTACAAATCACAAGGCACTTATGCAAAGCTGCTGTCTTCGTAAGTCTTTGTGCCATTCCTCATTATTTTTGGAAATAGCTGTCTTAGCTAACTCAGAGATTAGTCTGCATTGTAATTTGCAATTGTTTTTAAATGTACTCTAATTTGTACAAGGTCAAAAGGAAGACTTTTGAAAGGAGATGCGAGGTCTTTGTTGTCAGCAGATGACAGCATGTTGAAAAGTTACCAAAATGCCATGGCAGAATAAAAGAGGGATTTTGGGGTTTGTTTTGCTCCTTGACATGAATTGCTGCACATTCAGGATTTCTTTGCATCAGGGCTCAATCATCACTTTCAGAGAGAAGAAATGACTCCTTGATAGGAAAGGGCAAACTAGATCTGTGTTTTCCTTTAATTGTATCAGCATTTACAGTGGTCTGAACCATGCCCATTGTAGTTCAAACCAACAGGAAGAGGTTCTGGAGAAGGAAACCTTTCTGAGGAAATACTCTCAATGCAGCTCTTTAGGGGGGGTTGTGTTGGTTTGGGTCTTTTTTCTTTTTTCTTTTTTTTTGCACTGGATGACAAACTTGCTCTCCAGGGACTATTCTGCAGGACTTGCCTCCAGATCCCAAATGAGGAAGAAGTCCTTTAAGCTGTCCGTCAGCTTCCCATGCAGCATGGTTGCAGTATAATTCCCCTGAAGACTATCTGTGAGGGGTTGGGGTGTCTCTTTGCCCTTGCAGGTCTGAGGAGAGTACAGGGGAGGATCAGATAAGGAAAGCATGTTTGATATGGTTAACCTGAAGCCCTTTATTTTCCCCAACCTACATGGGCAAAAAGTAGCAGAGAGAGTGGGAAAGAAGGTGGAAGAGAGCATGACTCAGTGTGACCAGCTACTGCTTGGTGTTTGGTTCTACTTAGTATCCATTTGTGCACTTACTGAGGAGTTTTCTTCCGAGGCCTAACTTGAAAAACCTCTCATGAGTTTCCCTTTGTTTCAGTAAGGATTGCAGAACTTGCCAAGAGATGATACTAAAGTGAAAAGTTCTTTAACCTGGTGTTACCTGGGTTTTCTAATATATCAGGCCAAATGAATTTGTGGTAAATATAGGATTGTATTTTTAACTTCTGATTTTTTTGTCCCGCAGAAAGACTTAAGAGCATATTGAAAGAATGAAATATCTTACTTGTATGGACCTGTTGGATCAGGGTCAGAGGAGGCCACAACAATGATGGGAGGGCTGGAATCCCTCTGCTATGAATACAGGCTGGGGTTGTTTAGCCTGAACAAGAGAAGGCTCCAGGGAGAACTTGTGGCTTTCCAGCACTTGAAAGAAAGATGAAGACTGGTTTTAGCAGAGCCTGTTGTGACACTCAGAGGCTGATGGTTTTAAACTAAGAGAGGGAGATTTAGTCTAGAGAGGAGGAAGAAATTTTTTATGCTGATAGTAGTGAAACCCTGGCCCAGGTTGCTGAGAGAGGTGGTAGATGCCCCACGCTTGGCAACACTGTAGGTCAGGTTGAATGGGGCTCCAAGCAGATGTCCCTGCTGACTGCAGGAGGGTTGGACTAGATGACAATTAAAGGTTCCTTCCAACCCAAAACATTCTGTGAGTCTATGATCTTCCAGGACACCATGGTAAGTTGGCAGCCCTGTGTGCATCATGGCTTAAGGTGATTCCAGGCTCTCCATTTTCCTAAAGGCTGTGAGCACTAAAGCCAGCAAAAATCTTAAGGGAACAAACCCAAAATTTTATTTTATAACACACAAAAAAGGTAGCAAAATTTTGGTCCAACTTCTCCAGAGCACATATCCTTTTGCTGGCAAGCCCCTGTATATCTACTGGGGCAAGAGTAGCTTCAATAGTGTCTGCTACTTAAAAGAGCAGCAGGTACAAAGAGAACTAGCTACTAACACAGCGTCTTCACTTTTATCTTCAAACAACAGATGGTGTTAATCTGGAGTTTTGCATTCCTCCAAGTGCTGGAATCATGAAACAACTTGCTTCCAACAGGACCCTGAAGCACAGTGTAGCACTAGGGAAAACAGTCAGAATGAGCGATCAGAGCAAAATATGCCGGCCGTCAAACAGACGTCGAGTCAAATCTTTATCTGTTTGCAAGACAGGAGTCACCCAGCTGACAGCTGTGGGTCTCATTCTGCTCTCAGTCACACTGCCTGAGTGGGGAGTAGCTCTAGTGAGCCACTAAAATCTGGAGTAACTTCAGAGACTAATAGCTGTTATGACAGGAGAAGACTCCTAAGATCAAAATTGTGTTCATGTGCCAATTTTACACTGGAATAAGTATGCAGCGCTGCACAACTAGGTCACGTTGCAGTGGAGTTGTTTCAGATTTACTCCAGTTACCAAGCTCAGCATCCGTGATTGCCCAGGACAAAAAGTTAAGGTGACACTGAAGCAATTTCTTTTGCGTTTCATGTGGGGGAATCTAAAATAAATAGCATGAAAGGCCCGCACATTATTAGCTAGTGTGTTTGAAAGAATCCTGCCGCAGTGTTTTATCTTGCCTTAACGGCAAGCCAGAACATTTAAGATTTAATTATTTAGAGAACAGGGGGGAGGGGAAGTGTGCCTTTTGAAGAAAATCCTACAAGTTTCCAAACACTTCAACATTTCATCGTGGCAATCAGCCAGATGCCAAACAAAATGCTGCTTTCCACCAGGGATCTGACAGGTGGCCTTTCCAAAGTTTACACACCAAAGTGAGAGCTGATGTTCTGCTGCTTATTTTTCTGCCTTTTAAGTTATTCCTTTATTGAAGCCAGACTGCAGACATCTTTCCACGTAACAAAAGATAAAATCTTTCCCTGAATATCTAAGGATTTTAGCATGCTTTTATTTCATCCATATCAACTCAAGGAATTATTATTCACATGTTCAGATGAAGAAATGCTGGGCTGGCAAGAGAGAGAAATACATATGCAGGCAAAAGATAAGCTATTTGAGGCTTCACTGATAACACAGAGTCAGATACCAAGGTACAACTCAGGGCAAAATCCCACCTTTCCCTCGAGGCACTTCCCCTGTTTCTGGCTGGGAAGAAAGTTGGCATCACAGGCCTGATCATCCCTGTCTCAACCCCTGGCTCCATTCTCCTAGGGCTCTCCACCTGTCCCCCACTGGCGCACCCAAAGAGACACCTTCGGGGAGTAAAAAACAGTTTGTGGTTGCATTCCACTTCCCTCTATCTCTTCTTTCTCAGTGTTGGCCTAGGGCTATCAAATCTCTCTGCAGCTTTTTCTCAAAATTCTCTAAACTGAGAAAGTATAGGAGAGACAAAGTACAAGGGGAAAATGGAAGTCAAGTAGCTGTGTTCCCATCATATATGGTGTCCCTACAAATACACAGCAAGGTCCAAGTGAACAGATGAGAGAAACCACCAATTCTGTAGCAAGGAGTTTCTTGCAGAAACAAGAACCATGGCTGATTCAATGGAATTGCTCACAGCATAACTAGTTTGGTGAGGCTCACATCTGACTCAGTTTAAGTCACTTCTGGGACCAGATGCTCACAGTCCATAAGAGAATCTTACGAAGTTCAACAAGAGCAACTATAGGTCCTACACTTTGGGAGGAATAACTCCATGCACCTGTAAAGGGTAGGGGCTAATTTGTTGGAAAGTAGCTCTGCAGAGGACTATAAGCCACCAAGGTGTCCTTGTGGCCAAGACTGCCAGAGATCTCCTGCGGTGCATTCAATAGAATGTGGCCAAAGGGTTGAGGGAGGTTCTCTTCCTCCTCTGCTGCCCTAGTGAAGCCATGTCTAGAGTATTGTCTCCAGTTATGGGCTCCAAAGTTGAAAAGCGACAAGGAGCCATTGGAGAGAGTCCAATGAAGGCTGTAAAGATGCTAAGGGAACTGGAGCATCACTCTGAGGAAGAAAGGCTGAGACACCTGGGGCTGTTTTGCCTGGAGAAGACTCAGAAGGGATTGTCTCAATGCTATAAATAGCTGCAGGGCAGGGGGAAAGAGAATGGGGACAGATTTTTTCCAGTGGTGCTCAGCAACAAGACAAGGCATAACGGGAGTAAACTGGAACACAGGAAGTTCTATCTGAGGAAAAACTACTTTCTTAAAGCTTTCACAGAGCACTGGAGCAAGCTACCCAGAGAGATTGTGGAGTCTCCCTCCACAGAGATTCCAAGCCCACCTGGACATTGTGATCCTGGAAGCCTTTTCAGGCCATTTCTTCTCATCCTATCACCTGATACCAGGGAGAAGAGACTGACCCCCACCTCACTCCATCAGGGAGCTGCAGAGACCAATGAGGTCTCCCCCCTCAGCCTCCTCTTCACCAGACTAAACACCAGTTCCCTCAGACATCTCTCACAAGACTTGTTATCTAGACCCTTCAGCAGCTTAGTTGCCCTTCTCTGTACACACTCCAGCATCAAAATGTCTTTCTTGGAGTGAAGGGTCCAAAATTCAACTCAGGTTTCAAGTATTCACCATTGCTGAGTACAGGGTCACAATCACTTTCCTACTCCTTCTGGCCACACTATTGCTGATACAGGCCAAGATGCTGTTGGCTTTCTTAGCTACCTAAGCACACAGCTGGCTGATCTTCAGATGGCTGTCAACCAGCACCCCAGGTCCTTTTCTGCTGGGCAGCTTTCCAGCCAATTGCTCCGAGCCTGTAGCACTGCACAGGGTTGTCGTGACCCATGTGCAGGACACAGCACTTAGCTTTGTTAAACTTCATACAACTGACTGTAGCCCATCAATCCAGCATGTCCACAGCCCTTAGCAGAGCTTTCCTACCACCAAGCAGATTGACACTCCCACCCAATTTAGTGTCATCTGCATGTGAGTGCACACTCAATTCCCTCATCCAGGTCATTGATAAAGATATTAAAAAGAATTGCCCCCAATACTGAGCCCTGAGAAAGACCACTAGTGACAGCTCACCAACTTGTTTTTACTCCATTCAACTCCACTCTTTGGACCCAGTCTTCCAGCCAGTTCTCCCCCCACTGAAGTGTCCACCCATCCAATCCATAATCAGCCAGTTTCTCCAGGAAGATGCTGTGGGAAATTATGTCAAAGCCAAAGGAAAGATGGGCTGTATTAGATAATGCAACATAGAACTACAAATTATTGGCATTTAAGAGGGAGATTCCAACAAAGAGATGCCTAAATCCTGAGCAAAATATTCACCTACTGTTAGGAAGCAGCAACAGAGGATCTTTCATTCCCATTGCATTTGTGTTGCTATACTTTACTCTTGACCACAGTGCCTGACCAATTTCTGAAAGCTTCCCATGGTACTAACATCTGGCTAATATTGTCTGCTCCCAACTCCCCATTGAAGAGGGACCTGAGGAATGAAATGTCTTTTTCTTTTATGGTAGGGATTATTTTAAGTTGTTGTTAGGTATGTTGATATGTATTCATACTACAGAAGACAAGGGCAAAGAAGTAGCTTTGCACTTGAAGCAGGCAGGCAGACAATGGTAAATCTGTGAAGAATTTCAGTTTCTGTAAGAGTTTATTCCACTGTCTGGGAACCTTATTTTTAGGGAGGAGAGTCCTCTTCAAATGGCAAGGTTGTAGCCCATAAATATTGCTCTTATATACAAGCATGTGTATGTAGAAATACAAAGAAGCCTATGAGTCCTTGAAAACAGTAGATGTGTTGGAGTTGTTCCACTACACCAGAATGCTGTAAAGGGACCTTTCCCACTAGAAAATTAAAGATCAAAATGTATGAGTGAATAAGGCAGTGGACATACTTACTACACTCTAAGAGTATTTTGGCAGAATACTCAGGGCTCTGTTTTCTGAACCCTCAAAGTAAGCCAAAGAGAAGCAAAAATGTGGCACCACTGTGCTGAATTGTCCATCCTTGGCAACAATCCTCATGTTTGGATCAGTCCTTTCCATCCAAGATCCTTTCCATCCAACCCTTTGTTTTCCAGAAATCAGAGAAGGATACCACTAGGTTTGTCTACAGTACAAAGAAAAGCTAAGAGTGTGACTGAAGGGGAAGTGCACTTGAACATCACATTTTTGGTTAGGGTCTCAGCTTACATCTATCCATGACAATAGCAGAACAACCACGGATTCCAGTCATGATGCTCAAGCAGATTGCAAAAGAAGCATAAAATAATTCACAGTTGTTAGCAACATTCCACAGTACTTAGAGCAGGCAGAGAAATGCTTGAACTCCTTTGTGGGTAGTAAATAAGCCAATATGCCCTTGCCATTTTCTCCTCCCACCCCATACTCTTAAGAACACTGAAGGGAGGGGGGGTGAAAAAAAAAAGGAGAGAAGAAATAATAAAAGCAGCTCAACAAAGCAGGCAATTCCTTAGCAATTTTCTGGTATTCAAAACTTCTGAGATTATCCAGCAACTAAACCACAGGCCCCCTCACCCCTTTTGGTCTTGCAAAACAACAACACAAAGTCTTCTGTGCTCAGATGCAGTAATTACAGGCAGCATGCACAAAAGGAAAGCAAATAAAACAATTTCAGCTGCCAGAGCCAAGCATGCAATTGTGTATCTATAAAGGTAATTACAACCCAAAAGATCAGTTACGGGTCTCGTTTCTTCCAATTACCATTTTGCCCTGAAGAAAAACAATTATCACATAAGTAATCCTAATAATTTTAAGATTTGTTTTTGCATATCTGCATCAAATCTGAATGCTCTTTTTTTTTTCCTCATTATTTTTTTTTTCCCTCCCAGGCATCTGAAGTGTATATTCTGAGCCAAACATGCTCTCTCTGACTAATTTCTAATTCAGGAAAGCCCTGGTCCAAAAGCCACTGATGGCAATGGAAAGAAAAAAGAACCCATAGAGCTTTCTGTTGCTGATTCAGACCTTGTATTTTTTCACTCTTCTTATCTATTTTTATGTCACTAGCCTTTATTGCCAATAGGCATTGCAAGCATAAGGAAACCAAGAGACTCCAGAGACAGGAAAATATCAAAAGCTGACATGTTTTAGTCTTACTTTACAGCTTTACCATTGATATATGGGTAAGTAACACTGGCACAGGTTGCTTGCAGAGGTGGTAGATGCCCCATCCTTGGAATAATTTTAGGTCAGGATGGATGGGGCTCTCAGCAGCCTGCTCTAGTTGCAGATGTCTCTGATGACTGCAGGGGATCTTGAAATAGGTGACTTTTAACAGGCCCCCCCTGCAATCAGCCCTCAACCCATTGAGGGCTATGAAATATCTTTATGCATTGGTATTAATAGCAAAGTATGTGATCAGTGAGTTTGTCTCAGAAATAAAATACCCTGGGTACCCCCTCAATTCTTGGTTGATCCCTCAGGATTCCTCTCCCTATTTGGAAGGAAACAAACACATGCCCTGATGCATAAGTACTTGAATAAAATACATCATAGAAAACTAATCTGCTGCTTAGAGCTTGATGAAGAATCTCATTAAATTAGAACCACTAATAAAATGGAGTACATACAGCCTTTGGAAACATTCAGCACCTCTCAAAACTTTTTTGCAGAGGAGAATGAACTACAAATGAAAAAGCCAGATCTGGCTACCTTCAGTAGCTCTTGCTCTCAGGCATCAGATCACAGCTGAAAAAATTAAACCCCAAAATTACTCCTGTAGCATCAGTGGATGTGATCCTGATGAAACCTTGAAAGGTGGCCTCATTTCAGGGGCCATGAAGGGAGATCAGATCAAGCTTTTCAGTGTTATTTCCCCTATAGACAAGCAAATTTTCATGAAAAGCCTGCTCAGGCAACCTCTGGAAGATGAACTGTTGAGTCAAAGAAGAAGCAGGCCAGGTTATGCTTAATGACTAGGTTGGGCTCAGCTCAGCATCCACATGTAGGTCCAAGCCAAGGGAAGTTAAGCCAGCAAGAAAATTTTGGCACCATTTCCTGGTGGCCACAGTGACTTCACATATCTATTATGTATTTTCTTTTTCATGCTCTGTATGTTTAGTCAGCTTTATTGGCTGATGTCCTGTTTTAGCTGGTTTCACTATGGTTTGGCAGAGCCTTCGATCACTTGGCTTGCCCAAGTCTGCTATCACTTGATTTGTAAAGCTGCTGCAGTTTCCTAATGGGACAGTTACAGACTAGAATCCATTTCTAAAGTTTGTTGGTTTGGTTTTTAGTGGTTTTTGTTTGTTTGTTTCAGATTGGGTTTTGTTGTTATTTGTTTTTCATTTCATGCTGCATATGAACTATTTGTACATTCAGCTTGCTGAATGCAGAGCAGGAGCATGTTCAGGAATTTGGGAAGTGAACTATGATCAGCAAAGGTCATGAAACCCTCCCTACAGTCCCAGGGCTGTTAGCAGCTCATCATAACAGTTTTTAAGGTGTTCTGTGGCAGGCATTCTCTTGTTTTATGGTATGTATTTTCCTTTCCTACATAATTTTTAATCTCTCTTAACTTAGGTGTAGGCAATGGCTTTTACCTCAGAGAAAGCTCTCAACAGATCAAACAAGGCAAAGAGCTAGTTGTGGTTGTTCAGCCTGAAGAAGGCTCCAAAGAGATCTTGCTATGGCCTTTCAATACTTAAAGGGGGCCTAGAAGAAAAATAGGGACAATACTTTTAGCAGGGTCTGTTGGGACAGGACAAGGGGTGATGGTTTGAAACTAAAAGAGGGAGATTTAGACTAGAGGAGATTCACACCGAGAGCAGTGAAATGCTGACACAGGTTGCCCAGAGAGGTGGTAGAAGCGCCATCCCTGGAACCCTTCCAGGTCAGTTAGAATGAGACTATGATTCACAGATTGCATTAAGTTGGAAGGGATACACAAAGGTCATCTTTTTCAGCTGCCCTCACAGTCAGCAGTGACACTTCCCACTAGATCAGGAAACCCAGGACCATATCATCAGTTCTTGAATATCTCCAAGATGGGGTCTCAACTAAATCCCTGGGCAACCTGTTCCACTCTCATTGTAAAGAACTTTCTCCTGATGTCCAGTTGCTAAATCTACCCTGCTCCAGCTTTAAACTATCACCCCACATCACATTGCTACAAACCATTCTGGACTGTCCTTCCCCAGCCTTCCTGTAGGTGCCCTTCAGATATTAAAATGTAGCTCTGAGGTCTCTCCAGAGCCTTCTCTTCTCTAGGCTGAACAATTGGTTCAGGCTGTCTTTATAGAAGAGGTGCTCCAGCCCTCTGACCATCTAGTTGAAAATGTCCCTGCTGACTGCGGGAAAGCTGGACTAAACGACCTTGAAAGGTCCCTTCCAACCCAAACTATTCTATGATCCGCTCATTTGGATTTGTAGCTTTTTACTTTAAGAGCATTTTGTAAAAACAAACAAAAAACCCCCCAGAAGCCCTTCCAAGCTGCCAGCAGCTTTTTGCTGTGCTGATCAAAGCCCTCAGCTGTGCCATAATCAGAACGAGAGTAACAGATCTGTTTGAATCCATCCAAGTGTCATCTAGTACCACATATCAGTGTTGAAAGATGATTACACAAAGATGAAATAGCTGAGTAAGTATGGATCCATTAGTCTTTGACCACAGGTTGGATTTGTTGCTTTGCATGCAAAAATTCAGCCCAGAGAGAGAGTTATTAGGGCATCTGGGTCTCCAATCAAAAGCTTTCACATGGAAAAATGTA
This sequence comes from Dryobates pubescens, assembly GCF_014839835.1. Classification (NCBI taxonomy): domain Eukaryota; kingdom Metazoa; phylum Chordata; class Aves; order Piciformes; family Picidae; genus Dryobates; species Dryobates pubescens. Next base: position 15,372,321 of record NC_071620.1, on the reverse strand, counting down.
TCAGTTCACATTTAAGACCACCAGCACTTCTCTGATGGTTGCTGAGCTCAGACCAGTAGTGCCATGGAAGGACAAGACCTACCCAGACCAGCTCCAAATTTCAATAAATTATATAATGTTTTTCTGTATCTGTCCCTAAGAATGTAAGGAGAAGTGGAATCAGGAAAAAATGATTATTTTTGGTACGAAACCTTTAAACCACTTTCTTAAGTATATTTGGAGAGAGAAATCCCGTAAAAGAAACTGGCAGAGTACTGCATGGAGGCTTGGCACAAAATAGAGAGAAGCACTGTAACTCAGATTTATTTTGACGAATTATTACTGTCATATGAACAAATCTGGGAAAGATTCTGGCCTCAGGAAGGACTAAAGAAACAGCCTACCTTATTTTGAGGTCACAAAACCTGCACTGTTTGAGTAGTGGAGTTGTACTTAACCAGATGTGAACTTAACACATGAAGGCACAGTGGATGGATGTTCTCTGATGATGAACTTGGACCCAGTACTGCTCACAACAACTCAAGGTCCTTAAAAATACACCAGTCTGAGGGAACTTTAGTGTGGAGGAAAGGAGGCTAAGGGGAAACCTCCTTGCTCTCTACAATTCCCTGAAAGGAGATAGCAGTGAGATGGGGGTTGACCTCTTCTCCCAAATAACAAGTGGAAAGACAGGAGGAAATGGCATCAAGTTATGCCAGAGGAGGTTTAGGTTAGACCATAGGAACAATTTGTTCCCCCAAATTGTTGTGAAGGCCTGGAACAAGCTGCCCAGGGAATAGCTCCCCCATGAAATGCAAGATCCCATCGAAATAGTACAAATGGCACTGAAATGGAAACCCTGGTGCATTACTAAGTTCCACTCCTACAAAGCCACTGGCCTTGAAATGAGTACCTCCTCTGAAAAGCCTTCATCTCTAAAACAGGCTTAATGCAGCAAATTATGCAAGATAAGAGGTTATTGCTACTCCTGACAGCACAGCTTGGCAATCAGAAATGGTTTGGGTTGGAAGGGACCTTAAAGATCGTTGAGTTCCCCCATGGGCAGGGACACCTCCCACTAGCCCAGGTTGCTCAAGATCTCATCCAGCCTGGCCTTGCACAGGGGGCATCCACAGCCTCCCTGGGCAACCTGTTCCAGTGTTCCACCACCCTCACTGGAAAGAATTGCTCTCTGATTTCCAGTCTCAGTCTCCCATCTTCCAGCTCAAAGCCATTACCCCTCATCCTATCATTCCAAGCCCTCGTCAAAAGTCCCTCCCCAGCTCTCCTGTAGCCCCTTCAGGTACCGGAGGGCTGTTCCAAGGTCTCCCTGGGGCCTTTCTGTGAGATGACAAGAGTGAATGCAAATGTTGTTAGAAATGTTGCCTTTTCATTCCAGCTCTGCAACTGCCAACCAAAGAGGCGTACATACTAACAGCTTACTTCACGGCTGGTCTAAAAATACAAAAGCAAGTTAAAATTGCTGTAAGATTTTAAAATCCATTTAGTTTTAAAGTTGTTGGGGTTTTTTTAATAAAATATTCAGAGTTCATGCACACAGGAAGACACAAGTGGAGCAAGATGGGTGAGATGACATCTAGGTATTATTTAGAATCATAGAGCTATTAAGATTGGAAGAGACCTTTGAGATCATCAAATCCAACCACTTGCCTAAGAGCTCACAATCCTACCGCTACTGCTAAACTACTACCACTAAACCATGTTAGTAACCACCACAACCTCATGTCTTTTAAATACCTCCAGGGATGGTGATGCCACCACCTCCCTGGGCAGTCTGTTCCAATGCCTGATAACCCTTTCTGTGAAGAAATTTTTCCTAATATCCAACCTGAACCTCCTTTGGCAAAACTTGAGGCCATTTCCTCTTGCCCTGTCAGTTGCTGCATGTGAGAAGAGACTGACCTCCCCCCCCCCACTCCAACCTTCTTTAAGGTAGTTGTAGAGGTCAATGAGGTCTCTCCTCAGCCTCCTGTTCTCCAGATTAAACCACCCCAGTTCTCTCAATCACTCCTCATAAGACTTGTGTTCAAGGCCCTTTATCATCTCTGTTGCCCTTCTCTGGACACACTCCAGCACCTCGAGGTCCTTCTTCTAGGGAGAGGTCCAAAGCTGAACCCAGTATTCAAGATGTAGCCTCACCAATGCCAAGTACAGGGGCACATCAAACACTCCATGTCAAATGAGACAAAGCTGCTCTCCTTTCTTGGATCAAGGAATAACTGAACTGTAAGAATATCGTACAACAAAGACCAAATCTTCTAGTGGGAAATGAGATTGTTGGGAAAATACATCACCCATCTTATAGCCAGTTCAGACCACAGTGGATTTGCTCTAGATCAGAGGCCTGCCCTGGTTTCAACATGAAGCTGGACTGTCTGCTTGTTCTTTCCACAGCTCCCTCCAAGTCATGACTGAGTAGCAACAGTTCATGTGGTTTGGTTAGCTCCAGCCCTGCCATTATGTCAACTGCTACTGTTTTCTGGATCAGTGGCAGCTTCCAATTATTAGCCAGTGGCCTCACTCCAAAGATGAATTTCCCAGAGGCTGATGCATAAAAGAAGTCTGATACTGGTGATGAGCCAGGACACTTGGTTTCCAAATCAAGATAAAACTGCAACCATATTAATACTTTTTTTTTCCTGTGGGATCCTGGTTTTTGGATCTTCCCAGTGCAGAGCTCATCAGTATGGCCTTTTACACTTATGTTTGTATACACCACTGCCATTGTCCTTAGTTCCAGGGCTGAACATTGGCAGAATAAGCACAGCCATCATAAAATATATATGTGCAGACAATACCGAGTAAAATTAGTCTCCATCAAAACTGAACTGTCTGAACACATCTTGGCACTCTTTTATTCTGGGAGTAATTAAGACTGAAGCAAACGCTGTCCAATCCTCTTCTGGAAAACCAAATCCAAGCACTTTACGAAGGCACATCATGAACACGTGCTCCTACATGTTAGTACTGTGTTTCCTAGAAGAAACTCATTAATAAATTCAGTTCTGAAGGGATTACTCATTAGCTGGTAGCAATGTGGAGCTGGAAACCAAGAAAGAGTGCCAAAGAAAGCTTTTGTTTACATATTTCACTCCAAATAAGGGACAGCTCTTTTAAGTAGCAAAGGCTTGGATTTCTTGAGCCAACTGCTGACCTTTCAGTCAAAATAACTTTTCTGAAAACCCTCAAAAAAGTATTTGGGGTCAGCTCTTACGTAGAAGGAATGAACATCTAAGGTTTACAGACAGAGTGTAAGCAGCAGATCGGCTTCCCACAGCAAAAACACATGCTGATCAGAAAACCCTGCTGCCAGAAGTCCCTCGTATGCTCCACTGCAGTATCTTCATGAGATCATGGAGGTGTGTTTGTGTCTTGATAAAAAAACCCAACCAAACAACAACAACCCTCTGGTACTGATTGCATGCAAATAGATCCATAGGTAGAGAAGTTCATGTTCAGTCTGTCTTCAGATGCTCTGTTAAAATGATGCTTTCCTAGGTGGTTTGTTAATGCCCTGATACAACTGATCTGTAAAATGTTCCAAAACCTCACATGGCCATATGCGACTGAAAATAGATTAAATCCTCCTTCCACACACTGCTTAAACACCTCCAAGAATGGTGACTCCTTCACTGCCCTGGGCAGACCATTTCAATGTTTGAGAACCCTTTCAGTGAAGAAATATTTCCTAATATCCAGACAGAACCATTTCCTCTAGTCCTGTCACTTGACACCAAGGCAAAGAAGCTGCCCCCAAGGAGAAGAGGCTGCCTTCTCCTTGCTCCAATCTCCTTTCAGGTAATTGTAGAGAGCAATGAGGTCTCCCCTCAGCCTCCTCCAGACTGAACAACCCCAGATCCCTCAGATACTCTTTGTAGAATGTGCTCCAGACCCTTCACAAGCCTCACTGATCTTGAGGATCTTCAAGTGCAACCACTAACTCAGCATTGCCAAGTCCACCACTAAACCCTGTCCCTCAGCACTAGATCTACGGAGCTTTTAAGGTACCTCCAGAAGCAATGACTCTATCACTTCCCTGGGCAGCCTCTTCCAGGTCTTGACAACTATTTTTGGGAAGAAATCGTTCCTAATGTACAAACTAAACCTCCCCTGGTGCAATGTGAGGCCACTTCCCCTTGTCACTTGACTTGTTATTTGCGGGTAGGGAGCAATCTCTGCCTTGCTACAACCTCCTTTCAGATAGTTGTAGAGAGCAAGGTCTCCTCTCAACCTCCTTTTCTCCAGACTAACCACCACCAGTTCCCTCAGCTGCTCCTTCTAAGATTTGTTCTCCAGACGCTTCACTGGCTTCATAGTCCTTCTCTGGACCCAGTCCAGCACCTCAGTGTCCTTCTTGTAGTGAAGGGCCCAAAACTAAACCCAATACTCAAAGTAGAGCCTCACTAATGCTGAATACAGGGGAACAATCACTTCCCCTGTCCTGGACACACTACTGCTGATACAAGAAATTATCCTGTGGCATCTATCTCCTTTAGACTGATACAATCAAAATGCCTCCTTTATGCTGCAAGGATTCTTGTTTCAGCAGTAGTTTCGACTGTCACCGCTTTATGCAATTAAGCTGAGCCACAGCTCTCTGTGCAGCCCTGAATCAGATTAATTGCCTTATAGAAAGAAATGCTGAACTGTAGTTTCCTTTAAGATGGCAATTTCTTCTCTGTTTTGCTTGGTTGGGTTTTGTTATTTTTTTTCTTTTACATTTGAGATTTACCTGCCCACAGTGTCATTTCAAGGATTTTGGGGTTAAAAGCTCAGGCAATGATGATTGCTTGAAAGAGAAGCCTTCCCTCGTCATCTAAGGTGAATGCTCAAGAGCTCCTTCTTCAGGGGAGTTTTTCTTTTCACAATGAACAGGCTGACGTTGGCTGATCTTTTCACGGCAGCTGGTAGGTGGGGCAGACTGCTCCCAGGGGCAGGAGTAGGTGGGGGTCACCAGCCCTCCAGCTGTGCACTTGGGCCAAGGTTTGCAGTCACTGGACAGACTTTGAGAAAGTACAAGACAACTTCCTTGATACCATATAGTAAAAAGACTACACATAGACCTGTGCTGCTTCAAGGTATAGCCAAGCTTAGCACCAGTCCACTGTCCTTTTCATCTAGATGAGAGCCCTGCCCTAACATGACCTACACTCTGAAGAATTAGTTAATTTTCCCCTCTGATTAATAGCTTATGTAAAATTAGTAGGAAGGAAAAAAGATGTGCTAGTTAACCACCACATCTTTCTTGGCAAGAGGATGTAAACGTTGAAGGCAGAGATAATATTACCTCCCTTGGGCATTTGAGGCTTGGTGGTTTGGAGCACATGCCTTTGATAATCAACATCAGTATCTCTTTCATGTCACTGAACAGAAAATAGGGCCTCTTCAAAGAGTCTAAACTAAGAAAAGAAATTGTTAAACAGGCCTGACTGGGTTGAGCAAGGCTGGAAATTAAGTACCCTGGAGGGGCAGGATTAGAAGCAAGGTCAGCGCTCTCAGACAGGGCAAGGGAGCACGTTAATAGCCCTCTATGCCGTCTCTGAAGTTTGGTTCAGATGGCTGTCACTAAATATCCACACATCCCTCCTGTTCTCCTCCTCCATATGCTGCCCTGGTGATTAGCATTCTGCCTTCTTGCCATAAAATACATGAATGTAGCTGGTGGTCAGGAGATGACTGGCCTCAGCTTTTGAACTGCTATAGAGCCTCCATTATAAAGCTTCACTGAGAATGTGTTTTGGTTTGTTGTTTTCTTTTTAATCCTGACTTTTTCATAATGTTAATCCTCTAGAAGATACTTGTCCTTTATCTAAGACACCAAGGCGTTCAGCAAATGCACATGAAAGAATGACCCTTTGTTCCTTTGCTATCCAGGCTCCTGTGCTTCAAATAAAGGAATTATTTTCTAATGACTCACAGTATTTTTTTTGCCTTAACCCTTCTAGAGACAAGTGACTTGCTGTACACCGATGACATCACTCTCCTAGACATCGAGACAAAATGAACCTGTCAGCAGAAGCACCTTTAGAAAAACACATCTGGTTTTAGTCTGGGCATTTCCAAGGTTTCTAATACAACTGAACTCTCAGTAGTGATGTGCCTGGTTATTGAAGAAGTCTCACAGCATCATAGAATCATAAAATGTTGTGGCTAGAAAAGGCCTTTAAGATCATCGACTCCAATTGTTAACCCAGCATTACCAAGTCCACCATGAAACCATGTCCCTCAGCACCATATCTACACATCTTTTAAATCCTTCCAGGATTTAAAACCCTTTCAGTGAAAGCATTTTTTCCTCATTTCCAACCTAAACCTCCTCTGGTGCAACTTGAGGCTGTTTCCTCTTGTCCTGTTGCTTGTTGCTTGGGACAAAAGACTGACATCCCGGCCCCCCCCACACACACCTTGCTGCAACCTCTTTCAGGCAGTTGTAGAGAGTGAGGTCTCCCGTGAACCTTCTTTTCTCCAGACCAAACGATTTCAGTTCCTTCAGCTGTTCCTCACAAGATTTATTCTCCAGACTCTTCACCAGATTTTCTGCCCTTCTTCGGACATGCTCCAGCACCTCACTGGTGCTCTTGCAGCAAGAGCCCCAAAACCGCACCCACTGTTCAAGTACACCAGTGCCAAGTACAGAGGCACTATCACCTAGTTCTGCTGGCCACACTATTGATGATTCAAGTCAGGATGCTGCTGTCCTTCTTAGCCAAATGGGAACACCAGATTTGTATTCAACCTGCTATCAGCCAACACCTCTAGGTCCTTTTCTGCTAGGCAGCATGGCCTACCCTTCTGGCCTGGCTAAGAAGTGCTGCAGAGAGAAAGTAGGAAGCAGGGGCTGTACTTGCAATGTATCTCCTGAGCATTACTGAGAGCTATGTCCAGGTCCTCAAGTATCTGTCCCTCCATCATTGGCACACTTGGAGACACATATCTCCCAGAGCTGTGTGTTGGTCAAGATGCTAGCTTGGGTAGGGAGCTATGACAGTACATTTCTGCTACTTGCAGTGACAGAGGATGTGAGCCATGGGCAACAGGGGATCCCAGCAACACAATTCATTGTGAGAATTCAATGATACCTCCCAAAACAAAAACAAAGGGAAATGAGGTGATTTGTTTAGGTGACAAGGTATTGTCTTTCCAGCCTGGATTCTTTTGAGTCCAGACTCTTTGCCAAAAGCATCTTTGTGTGTGGTTCTAGTAGTGGATTAGTTTCTGTCCAGCAGAAACATGCATAAACCAGTTGAATACTGCCCACAATGGACAGGAACCTTTGTCTAGCACTTTGGTATTTAAGCAGTGGTATAGTTGGTAGAGTTTAGATTCTGGTGTTGGTAGCACCTGAGAAAATTTGTTCCGGGCTGCAGAGGTCTGGGCATATGATCATAGAGTCATTTTGGTTGGAAGAGACCTTTACTATCTTCAAGTTCAACTATTAACTGTATATTTCTTGAATTAAATGACAGCAATTTTCTCAGTTCTCATGTTGATAAAGAAAAACTAGAGCACGTGAGAGCTAATCTTCCACCACCCACTGCTCACTGGTGCTCTGGCTTGAATTCCTTTGCACATTCTATCCTTATCTACTCAAATATATTGGTTCTTTTTCATTTAAATTATTTCCAGGGGCAGTTTCTTACATTTCATCTCAGACTGCTTCATAAAGACAACAGCCAACCCTTAAGGCTTTGCTCCAGAGGACCTTAAGACCAGAAATGAACATTTCTCCAAGTAACAGGGAGTCAAGCTGCTGAGATGCTCACAACTTTGATGCTGTTTCTGGTGTACTAGAGAGCAGAGCCTGGTAAGCGAGGTCCTACTATAGCTGCACAAAAATCCCACACACAGAGTTGCTTCCAACACATTTCCCATGTGCCCAGCCAGCAGGAATTCCAAGCAAAACAGGAGATTAAAACATTATCTCCAGCAACAGATTGCAGGACTGCCTTCCCACAGCTTCTGCTGCAGCTCTGGAAATGAAGTAACACTGGGGAGTGGTCTAGATGATGAGAGAGTTTACCCCAAGCACAACTGGGCCTGTCTCTAAATCACCTCCATCTAGACTTCATAGGGAGCCTTACTGGGATCTTGACACAGCAGCTATCTCTGGAGAAGACCCGGTGAGCCAGGGAAAAACAGATAGCATTTATGAGAGAACTCCTCTATCCCAGCTCAAAACTGACTGCATGGCAATATTTGTAATTTAAACCAATAGCTTGTTCCCTGCACAGACAGGCATAGAATAGTTTGGGTCGGAAAGGACCTTTATCTAGTTCAACATCCCTGCAGCGAGCAACCAGATCAGGTTGCTCCAATCTGACCCACTTCCAGGGGTGGGGCTTCTACCACTTCTCTTGGCAACCTGGGCCAGAGTTTCACCACCTTCAGCATAAAAATGTCTTCCTTCTATCTAGTTGAAATCTCCCCTGTTTCAGTTTAAAACCATCACCCCTTGTCCTGTCACAACAGGCCCTGCTACAAAGTCTGTCCACATCTTTCTTATTGGTGCCTTTTAAATACTGGAAGGACATAGTAAAGTTTCCCTAGAGCCTTCTCTTCTCGAGGCTGAACAACCTTAACTCTCTCAGCCTGTCCTCACAGCAGAGGGGTTCCAGCCCGTCACATCATTGTTGCAGTCTCCTCTACATATGCCCCAACAGGTCCACCTCCGGCTTGTGTTGGGGACTCCAGGGCTGGACCCGGCACTGCAGGTGAGGTCTCAGCAGAGCAGAGGGGCAGAATCCCCTCCCTCCACATGCTGCAGGATACAGTTGGCTTCTGGGCTGCAAGTGCAGATCTCTGAAGATATCTTCTCTCCATCAGATCTTCATGAACTTTACAGTAATACAGCAAAACATATATTTCACAGTACCTTTTTGAGGTAAGTACTGTTGATGTACAGTTGAGTGTGTGTGAGAGTTAAAGCAGGAGAAACTGAGGCACGATGAAAATAAGTGTGTCTCAGAAAGCCAGAGTGGAATCAGAAACAGACCGGTCCTGAATTTCTAGTGTGTGCTATCACACACACATTTCTCCATGATGAAACACAAGATATCTGATAACCAAACCTTGAGTGCTATTTCAGATTACCTTATGAGGATGAAGTTTCTTCCATGTATCAAGTATCTAGCCCTATTTTAGATACAGTGAGCTCTCAGTCTCAATCAGCTCATGTCCAGTTCACCAGGATCAACGCAGGTCCATGAGGTCAGCAGAACACTACAGGTGGAGGATGCTTCTCTTTTATCCAAAAGGACAAAATGGAATATTTCATAAAGCCATTCCAAGATCAACAAAACTCCTTGGATATTCCTCTCCTACTTTAACAGGAAAGATGCAATGCATCCCAGTGTAGCCTTGACATGAAATTTAGTGCTTTGTTAACCCACTGTTTGTATAGGTTTTTGTCTAAATGGCTGCAAACCATTGCATTTTATTCAAAATGAGCTCTCACTAGAGCCAAGAAACACATTGCTGAAAAGCCAGAAGAGTTGGGGTGACATTCTGCTCAACAAACTGTCTTTCCTGTTGTTCTGCAGGGAGAAAACGTCAGGACATTGCTGTTTGTTTCCTATTTTGACTGCATTTCAGTCAGTGATAGCAAAAGCTACAGCTTCAAGGTGACACTGGATACATACTTTTGGGACAAACAGCATGGGCTCCACAGTACCAAGGAAAGGAATGCAATTAAGAAGGATCTTGATTTATGAAAAGGAGACTGATTAAACCTAAAATAGGCAGACATGTAAGAAGGTATTTAGATACTACCATTATTCCACATAAGGATGGGGTAAGGACTTCTTTTTTTTTTTCATTCTTTACATTTATATTTAAGAGGTGACTCAATAGAATTCAAAGCTACATTCCCCTTCATGGTGCACTTGTTACTACAAACAATACTTGTCTAGTAAAGAGGCCTGTGTTGACAATGACAGGCCTGAATAAACACTCAGCTGGCACATAGGTTTCCATTAGCTCCAGTTTACATGCCTTGTCATGCTTCTCCAGCTGTCATTTGTCATTGGGCTTTGCACAAGCTCAGCAAACACTATTCTTCCACAAACCTGCCCCCATGTCTGTCTTAAGAGAAAAGGAATGGGAAAAAAAAAAAAAGAAAAGAAAGAAAAGGTGGGTTGGGGTTATGAGGACAGCACAATCACTTCTTCTGAGAGGCACTCAAGCTTTGCATGAAAGAGCAGCTTCAGGCCTTTGTCTTCAGACCAAGGGTACAGCCCTGCCATGCAGCCATCTCGGAGGCAGCTCTCCTGGCATAAGGCTATGCTCTGAGGCAGCCAGAGCCCTCAGGTTAAGCATGGCCAAGCTGGGGGGTTGTTTCAGTAGTGCTTAACTGACCACAGAGTTTTGGTGCTACTGACAGATCTGCAAGCCAAGCAGTTGTCAGAATTCATCTGTTTACAGCTTTCACTGACCTGAAAGAGATATATATATAGACTGATATATATAAAGCTTTTTGCTCACATTGGGCTTCTGGGTGCTCATACATATTCCTCAGAGGGTAATTCAAAGGCTGAGCATATCAAGCAGCTTTAGATATACACAGCGTGTACCTGCAAGCACAAACAACCCAAAACATGTAAGGACCTTGGTGTACACCCCATGTCTAAAGCCACTCAGTGACATGTTAATAAGTGTGCTCCAGAGATCGACCCTCACACAAAGCCAACCTTGGGCTCAGGCTGTGGGCTTGTGATCAACATCTGATGAGAAGCTGTAGGACACTTTGTCATTGCTCCCCACCCAGCACAAACACTGCCCTCGGCTCAGTCTGGTTCCAGTTTAGAAGCGGCGACATTTGGCAAGTCAAAGTGACCTCAGCTTCATTGAAACTATTAAACAGCCAGCAGGGATTTACGGGAATAGCAGAAACCAGATGGGAAAGCACCAGGACCGGGGACAGTGGAGCTACAGATCCAAAGGTCATTACTGCTCTGTAGGGAGCTCCTGAGCCACATGTGTGCTAGTCCAGCCCTCGGGCTAAACAGCGGCTGCAGAGCTTGGTGGCCTGGGGAGAAAAGCTCCTTTCCTTCCCTTTTCAGCCTGCAGACAGCCCCAGCCCTCCCCAGGCTGCCCCCACTGTGATGGGCATTTAACCAGCAAAAGCACCTGGAAATCAGGCTGTGCATGTTTGTTTTTATGAGGAGGGGCAAGGGGTTAAGCAGCAAAGCAGAGATGGAAAAGATGACAAGCCAGTTTCATGGCCCCATCCTACTCTTCTGATGCCTCTCCGGCAGCACAAGAGCTGCCACCTCCTCAAAAAGTCCAGGTGGCTGCTTACCACTAGGTCCCAGCTCCTCTGAGCTGCCCACAAAGCTTAAATCAGGGTCAGGGAAATGGAAGAGCAGCTGTGGTCCCCTGGCACTATGGCTTTATAAAAAGGACAGGAAAATAAAACTCTTAAGTTTTGTTGCTGCTTTCTTTGGTGTTAAGAGCAAGATATGGGCATTTTCCAGAGAAGGGTTGCTCATGTGAATTACACGTTACCTCTGCTAGATTCCCATTAAACAGCTAAAATTCAATGCCAGGGAGACATGGCAGGCATGGTTTCATACCCTGCTGCCCCACAGGTATGACAGCAAGCCCAGCACCTCCCACTGCCTGCTATCACCTGGCCACCATGTGCCACCACCAGCTCCCAGTGCTCCACTCATGCCAGCATAGCAGCACTCATGGATGCATACAAACAGGTTATGGCTTTCCCCTCTGTCACCCAATTACAACTGCAGTTGTTAAATCAGCACTGAACGCCCCATTCCCATATTATTGGGGCACTTCCTTGCTGCCTTTCCTCCACCACTACCACCACAGAATCACAGAATGTTAGGGGCTGGAAGGGACCTTGGAAGATCATCTAGTCCACCCCCCTGCCAGAGCAGGATCAGCTATACCAGAATTACCAGAACCACCAGTTACCCTCTCTGCCAAAGCATACATCCCACTGTGTACAAATGATGAAACAGCAGGAGCGCTGCAAAGAGCTGGAGCCATGCAGCCTAGCCCTCAAGGGCAAACTGACCCTGACAAAGAATGCTAGAAAATCCCAAGATAAATCTGTGAGAGTAGCCTTCAAGCAGGATTTGGTGCCACGGCCTCTGTTCATCCTTAGATGTTATTGCCCCTTTGAGCAGGATGAGTATCAAGACGGGGGGTAGTGGCCCTTTCTCATGCTGCAGGAATGTTAACATCCTCCAGATTTAAACGGCGCCATCTGAAGAGCAGTTCTTGTTCTGAAATTAATTTTTCATGTGTACATCATGATGTCCTAAAAAAAAACTTACCAAAATAAAAAAAAATAAAAAATAAAAAAAAAAAAAAAAAAAAAAAAAACTAAAAATGCCTTTGTTGTCCTCCAATCCCAATAAGACTCCCTTCTCCCGTGGCATTTCTCAGCATTGTTGCTGTCTGTAGACAACAAGGTTGCTGTTAAGGTTGTAGGAGCAGCTTCACAAAGTGAAAAGGATTTTTGTTTTTCCACCAAAAAAACAGCAAACAACCCAACACACAAGAGAAAACCAAACCAGAAAGAAGATTTCTTATTTTGTTTTTTTTCTGGGGAGGTGAAGGGGGTAGAAGGAAGAAACAGAAATGTGCCAGGAAGCAATATAAAAAGAAGCCGAGCGTTTTGATGTTTTCTTTTCCCTCCTCCTCCTCCATTCTTGTCTGAATTACAGGGCGTGGCATAGTATTTTCAAAGCATCTTTTACAAACTTTATTTAGTTCAAGTGATTCACATTTCCCGAGCAAGGTTAACCAAGGGGAGGGAAGTTTCTCCCCTTGCCCCCAGCTCTCAGCTAAATTCTGTCACATTGTTCAAAGTGATTGTCAGAAAGGAGCCTTTCCTGATACCCTCCAACTGCACTTGTTTTACCCACTGATGTACAGGGTGGTTTGTTGCTTGTTGAGTCCAGAGAGTGATTTTAAAGCATTTTACACAGTCTGGAAACTCAAATTTGAATAAGACAGATGCACATAGTTAAGATTGAGAACTTCATGGTCAATGCCTACCAGAGCTTGTCATCTTCTTCCAGAAATACAATCCCAGGATGAAAAAGCAAAAAGTTTATAGTGAAGTCACCTGATGTTCTCTCCTAGACTGAGCTGAGCACTCTCTGGTCTCAGCAGGAGCTCAGATCAGATGTACAAGACATGACATCAAAACTTACGTGGAACTTGTAGGCCTGCACAGACACTACCTGAATCTCTAGCTCCAACAGTATGCCTGAACATCATAGGCTGCAAGCTGATTCTGGGCTTGAGACATGCCTCACACTCATCTCCAGGATTATAAAAGTACTAGAGTATTAAGCCCTCCTCAGCTGGCAGGATTTATTCCCTCAATTTTCCATACAATAGCCTATGCTGCTCCTGTTGGTCAAAACTCACTGCTGACCTCTCAGCTCATCACCCCTGCCTCTGGGAGAGTATCCCCAAGATTCACACAAGGGCTGTGTGAGAGATGTGCAGTCACTCACATAATCAGTTTGTAGACTTATAGAATGATTTCAGTCTGAATGGACCTTTAAAAGCCATCCAGACCAACCCTCCTGCAATCAGCAGGGACATCTTCAACAAGATCAAGTCACTCAGAGCCCCAAACCACCTGACCTGGCATGTTTCGAGGGATGGGACATCTACCACCTCTCTGGGCAACCTGAGCCATTTTTTATATAAATCTCCTCTATTTTTAGTTTAAAACCACCTTCCCTTGTCCTGTTGCAATAGGGCCTGCTAAAAATACTGGTCCCATCTTTCTTCTAGCCCCCTTTAAGTCCCAAAAGACTTCAAGAAAGTCTGAAAAAAAACCACCTCTCTCAGGCTGTCCTCACAGCAGGGGTGTTCCAGCCCTCAGAACATTGTTGTGGCCTCCTCTGGACCTGTTCCAACAGGTCCATGTCTCTCCTGAGTTGAGCACCCCAGAGCTGGACCCAGCACTGCAGATAAGGTCTCATCAGAACAGATCAGATTGGCAGAACCCCCTCCGTTGACCTGCTGCCCACGGTCCTGGAGATGCAGCCCAAGAATTAGTACAATCTCTGCACATCTTCTCATCCCTTCTGGCTATGGATTAGAGGGAACAGCAGCAGCCACATCAGGGCTACAGGAGAGTGAGGATATGTACAGAGGCTGGGGAAAAGCCAGACATTCAGTTAAAGCAACAAAAGGTTGAGAGTGTAGGACACAAGCAGCCAAAAAGGGAAAAAAGGTTGAAAAATCCAGTAAACTTTAAAGAAAATCTGAATACTTACTAAAAGATCAACATAGGAAAATTTTACTCTTTCCTGCTTCCTTTTCACTGACTCAAGGAGAAGCTTCAGCTGTCTCCATGAGAAACAACTGTAAGGTCAGGTTTGTTTGAAGGGAGCAAAGAGGAGAGCCTCTGGTTTCTTTCCAAAAATCAGTTTATTTTAGATTCACAATAGGTCAGGAAGAATGAATTGCAATGGATACTCTTCCTGTGTAGCCAAACATTTCTGAGCAGGAACGTGACGTTATCAAAACATCCAAACAAGTAAATAAAAGGAGGCTGAAGAAAGACCCAACCCTCAAACCTTTCTGACTGCAGAACAGTATCACTCCTGCATATGTTCAAGGAGTCAAATTACATTGAATGAGGAGAGGATGGAAATGGTAGCTGGGACTTAGAGGGAGATAGTTACACATCGGAAGAAATATCCCAGCATGGAATGAGACTCTGCCAGTGTGGCTTGGTCTCGATCATCTATTGCAATCCCTTACACAACAAAGGAAATTTTCTACCAGCTAGAAAACTCATAACTCTGCTGAAAGATGCTGAATGCTTTCAGTAATATCTGCAGTCTCTTGTAGATTCAAACCCACCTGGATATTGTGACTGGGCAACCCGTTGTGGGTGACCCTGCTTTAGCAGTGAGGTTGGACTAGATGATGCCCAGAGGTCCCTTCCAACCCCCACCATTCTGTGGATTAGGCCCACAGAATCACTACTGGTTGAAATATTCTGCAGCTAACAAAGGAAAAAAAAAAATATTATGAGATACACAGATCCTATAGAGGGGAAAATCTACTGGATAGATTTATGCTATTATCTACTCCTATCCCTAGTCCTGAGGAAGTCTACCAGGTCCTGGAAACAGGATGGACATATCTCCAGAGGACATTATTTATTTTTGCCTGACATAGAGCTGGATTTTGAATTGGTCAGCAGGCTCTAAGCAGCCCTGTCTACAAATTTATAAAGTATGCCTACTGGCTGCCTGAAAATGGTCTGTGGCCAATGAGGCAACCGCACTGCTTCAAGCACAGGGAGATAGGAGCTGGCCTTTTGGCACCCGACTCTGGATGCCATGGTCCCAGGGCTGTCATTTCTCCATCCTACTGCCATACCAAAGCAATAACCACTGTCTTGCTGACTTTCCAGGTAATAAAGTTGCATTTTTCTCTAATTGCCACGATCACTGATAGTTTATGTTCATCAAGTGACACCAGCCTAAAGTGATGGGCTGCCAGAGGACAAGAAAGTATTTTACCCTCAACTGTTTCTGACGTGTTTGTGTGCACAGTTCAGTTTGCCATTAAGAAGGGCAAATAATGACCCATCTCCAATTTGAGGCTGGATCCCTTAAGTAATAAATTGAAAGCCAATGTTTAAACAAAGAGATGCAACTACAAATTCAGCTTGACACTCTCCAGGAAAAGGGTCATTAGGCAGCAGAGGCCAGACAACCTTCATCTGCCCCTAGGACATTTCTGATCTGCTTTAATGACCACAGACAACATAATTCATCTTTACTCAGCCTAGTTCAAACAACACAAGGGTCTGAAAAAGTCAGGCCAGTTACTGGATATAAGTGCATGAAGACTCTACTCATGCCTTCTTTCCCTTGTAAACCATCACTCAGGTGTGCAGCTTGCAAGCTGCACCACCAAACAACCTCACATCCCTCAAAGGGTGTGTTTTGCCCCACCCCACCCCCCACCCCAGGTGCCAGTATAGGGAAAGGCTGTGGCACTGTGCCACAACCAGGGGGATAGGAGGGGATCTGGAGCCCTTGCAGTGATTCCTCTGAATCAGCATAATCCATGGCATCTCAGATGGCATCATTTGGAAATGATGAACATGAATTTTCTTCCTCTGTCTAGGCTAAATCTTCCCTTTTCCTGCTTAAAACCATCACCCTTTGTCCTGCCACAAGTCTGTTAAAAAGAATTGTCCTGATGCTTCTTCTAGGCCCCCCTGAAAGGTCACAGTAAGGTCTCTCTGGAGCCATCTCTCCTCCAGACTGAACAGCTCCATCCCTCTCAACGTTCCAGCTCTCTGATCATTTTTGTGGCCTCCTTTGGCCCCACTCCAACAGGTCCATTTCTTTCCTGTGTTAAGGACTCCAGAGCTGACACAGTACTCCAGGTTGCATCTGCCAGAGCAGAGGGGCAAAAAATACCCCTGACATTTCATAAAACCATCTCTCTGCCTCTTCTCTTCATTATCCTAGGGTAGAATCCTCAAGCATGAAATAGGATTTCAGCAGATTGTATAATGGTGCCATGTGGCTTTTCCTACTGATTTGAAGATAAACTATTAGTCTCTGAACTGCTAGATGCTTGGATACAAACACAATCCTCCACTTTGGAAGACTACTTACTATTTTCTCCACCCCCCTGAGGCTTTCTGTCAACACTGATAACTCCCATCTAGGATGGGAAAGCACTGAAAATGTTTCCACTTAAGGGTAATCAAATTATTTTTTCAAGAACTTGTAAAACCCAAACAACTCTTCTTTCATCACATTTTCCCAGCATAAGCCAGTAATGTTTCCAGATAGACAAGGAAGATCAGTTACACCCTATGGAAAGAGGCATTTGAGAGAAGGACTTCCTTCCCCCTAAATGGAACTCCAAAGCAGACAAGGGTTGCAATAAAGAAAACAAGGAAACAACACTTAAATTAATAATATATGTTCCTCTTGGGTTGTGGTTATGCTGCCAAAATGCAGAAGATGAGAATTCACTGAGTATCAACTTAGTGGAGTCACAGTAAT
This sequence comes from Dryobates pubescens, assembly GCF_014839835.1. NCBI lineage: Eukaryota > Metazoa > Chordata > Aves > Piciformes > Picidae > Dryobates > Dryobates pubescens. Next base: position 15,355,288 of record NC_071620.1, on the reverse strand, counting down.
GGAATAAATGCCTGGTGCATAACTACAGGCCTTATTTTAGGCTATATGCAGAAGCTTCTTGCTGTCCAGACATGTGGTTCTTAGAGCTTTCCCTTTTCTCCTCTGTACTTTACACTTGGAACCTACACATGAATGGAAAATGCTGCTTCATTCCAGAGCACACAGCTGAATGCAAATATTCCTGTTGAAATCCCACTCTCAAATGTAACCTCTCAGCAGTCCCACCAGCTGATAAGGTTCAGTCCGTTCTAAACTGTACAAATCTAAATGAGAAAATGCTCCCACAAGCTGTGTCTGACCCTGGACTAAAAGAGCTTGGCTAACCATGTGAACCTTCCCTTTGTAAATGAAGAATCCTCTCTGCCAGATGCTGTTGCTGCTGACAAAGCTCATCCTCAAACAACAGCAAGCATGTGCAGTCCTGCTGGGTGTGTGCTGTGAGGGCAGGAGGGTATTTCACATGTTTTGGGCTTTTTTTATTATCAGTGGATGTACCATCCCAGAAGGTGTTCAAAACACATGTAGACATGGTACTCTGGGACATGGTTTAATGGCCATGGTGTTGGTTTGACAGTTAGACTTGATGACCTTCCAACCCAAACTATTCTATGAGCTTAGAAGTCTTTTCCAACCTTAATGGTTTTAGGATTACATGATCTTATTTTCTTTTCAATCCTAAGGCACTTTCAGAGCAGTAGATCTGCAGGCTAGGTAACTACCATTAGGACAATTGCACCTTATTAATTACAGTAGGAATTTCCACACCCTAATTTGGTGAGGAATTAGTCCATACAGAGACCAGTGCTGTTGAATGTCTTAATTAATGACATAGTGGGATTGAGAGCACCCTCAGCAAGTTTTCAGGCTGACACCAAGCTGAGTGATGAGGTTGACATGTGTAAGGGACAGAATGTCATCCAGGGGGACCTGGAAAGCCTTGAGAAGTGGACCTGTGTGAACCTCATGGTGTTTACAAGGCCAAGTGCAAGTTCCTGCATCTGGGTTTGGGCAATACTTGGTGGAAATACAGGTTGGAGGGTAAGGGGATTGAGAGCAGCCCTGTGGACAAGGACCTGGGGGTACTGGTGGGTGAAAAGCTGAGTATGAGTCAGCAATGTGCGCTCAAAGCCCAAAAGCCAACTATACCCTGAGCTGCATCCAGAGCAGCGGGGGCAGCAGGTGGAAGGAAGGGATTCTGACCCTTTGCTCCACTCTGTTGAGACTCTATCTGCAGTGCTGGGTCCAGATCTGGAGTTCTTAGCACAGGAGAGACCTGGACCTGTTAGACTGGGGCCAGACAAGACCACAAAAATGAACAGAGGCTGGTGTGAGAACAGGCTGGGAAAGCTGGAGTCTGGAGACAGCTCCAGGGAGACCTTATTGTAGCCCTCCAGTACTTAAAAAGGGCCTGTAAGAATGATAAAGAAAATATTTTGGGGAGAGCCTATTGGAACAAGACCAGAGGTACCAGTTTTAAACTAAAAGATAGGAGATTTAGACTAGAGAAGTTTGTTTGGTTTTGTTGTTGTTTTTTCACACCAAAGTGGGTGAGACCCTGGCCCAGACAGGCAGTAGATGTTCTATCCCTGGAAGTGTTCAAGGTCAGGTTGTTTGGGGCTCCGAGCAGCCTGATCTAGTTGAGGATGTCCCTGCTCACTGCAGGGAGGTAAGACAAGTTGACCCTTAAAGGGCCCTTACAACCCAAAACATTCTGTGATTGTATGATTCCATAATTAAATTGCCAGCCTGTTTTGGTTATTTGCATGCAGGAAAAAGGCTCAAGCTGAAGGTCCTTGCAAAACTTGTTTGCAGAGCAAAGTAACAAGCATTTTGGGAGCTCAAAGGCGGAGGACAGAATTAAGGTTTTGATTGTAAAAGCCTAACTAGGGATGGGTTTGATGGGAAAACGAGGGCTGCCATGCCTGAATGAGCACATCTGGTCAACTTTATTTTTAACAGGACACAGACTCTTTTCTCCAAGGCCAAGACATTAGAGTCTTTAATCTTTTTCTATATTTCTCATGCTTATTGCATATGGCTTATCGTAAAGATATCTTTATCACTTCTTCCTTTTGATTAAAGGCTGAGTAATGCTAGCCAGTATTAATAATAATGCCCTAAAAATAACATTATCGTCTCACAAGAACCTTGCAGGGAACACAATGTTACCCTCATGAGTCAGGAGAAAAAAAAACAACACCTAAAATAAAACAAACCAGGAAGAGCAAGGTTCTTCATCTACATTATGTTGGGAGTATCATTCATCTTTCTGAGAGTGAAAGCTTGGGTGATATCTTTTTTTACATTAATCACGCAGTGAAACTGCTCAGATATTAGGCAGGCAGGTTGGGGGATGAGGGAGAGGGAAGAGAGAAGGGAAAAAAAAAACAAACACCAAAAAAATTGGCTCAGAACTTCATCCCAAACAGAAACCAAATGTTAGCCACTTGAAACACCATAAACTTCTAAAATGTTTGACTCAAAGGAAGCAGTGAAAGTAGTCCTAACATGCATTCAATAATCAGCAAACTAAAAGTCAGGCCAACAGGTATGTGCATGAAATACATATTTTTGGTACTTAAGAGCCTAGAAGAAGTATGGGGACAGGTTTTTTTGGTGGAGCCTGTTGAGACAGGACAAGGGCTGATGGTTTTAAACCAAAAAAAATTCCAAAGTGATAAATTTAGACTACAAAGAAGGAAGAATTTTTCACGTTGAGGGTAGAGAAACACTGGCCAATGGCTTGTGCAGAGAGGAGTTAGACACCCCACCCATGGAAACATTCCAAGTCAGGTTTTTCTGGGCTCTGAGCAACCTGATTGAGTTGAAGATGTCCCTGCTGATTGCAGAAGGCTTGGACTAGACAATCTTTAAAGGTCCCTACTGACTTAAACTGGTCTGGATGATCTGGATGAGGGGATTGAGTCAGTCATCAGCAAATTTGCAGATGACACCAAGTTGGGAGCAGATGTTGATCTGTTAGAGGGCAGAAGGGCTCTCCAGAGGGACCTCAACTGACTGGACAGATGGGCGGAGTCCAACAGGATGACATTCAACAAGTCCAAGTGCCAGGTGCTACACTTTGGCCACAACAACCCCATGCAGAGCTACAGGATGGGGTCAGAGTGGCTGGAGAGCTCCCAAACAGAAAGGCACCTGGGGTTGCTGATTGACAGCTGTCTAAACATGAGCCACCAGTGTGCCCAGGTGGCCAAGAAGGCCAATGGCATGCTGGCATGCATCAAGAATAGTGTGGCCAGCAGGAGCAGGGAAGTCATTGTGCCCCTATACTCTGCACTTGTTAGGCCACACCTTGAGTCCTGTGTCCAGTTCTGGGCCCCTCAGTAAGGAGGACATTGAGACACTTGAATGTGTCCAGAGAAGGGCAACAAGGCTGGTGAGGGGCTTGGAACACAAGCCCTATGAGGAGAGGCTGAGGGAGCTGGGATTGTTTAGCCTGGAGAAGAGGAGGCTCAGGGGTGACCTTAATTTCTGTCTGCAACTACCTGAAGGGTGGTTGTAGCCAGGAGGGAGTTGGTCTCTTCTCCTGGGTGACCAGCACCAGAACAAGAGGACACAGTCTCAAGCTGCACCAGGGGAAGTTTAGGCTCAAGGTGAGGAGAAAGTTCTTCACTGAGCGAGTCGTTGGCCATTGGAATGGGCTGCCCAGGGAGGTGGTGGAGTCACCATCCCTGGAGGCGTTCACAAGAGGAGATTGGACGTGGCACTTGGTGCCATGGTTTAGTCATGGGGTCTGTGGTGACAGGTTGGACTCGATGGTCCTCGAGGGCTCTTCCAACCTTAGTGATTCTGTCTATGATTGGTCAAAAATACAACCGAGAGCTATCGTGCATGTGAAAGGTGAGACTACAGCTAAACACCAAAAAAAGAATATTCCCATAGAAGGCACTGATTGCCATCCAGCCAAGCTATTACAGACAGTGGGTATGCATATGGGACACAATGATAATAAGGATAGGCTGGAAGGAAATAACAATTGTGGGGAATCATTTTAATAGTGCTTGGAAGGATTGCAAAATCCCAGTTTCATGTTATTCTATAACAGTCTAATGTTTTCCCATGAATTATAGTAGATTTCAAGGGAAAACAGTGAATGGTAACAGAATCAAAGACATATGAAAGCTTTCAGGTTTAAAATGACATGGCTCATTTTAAAATAGCTGGGTTTAATTAGCTTCTTCCTATGATCATTAATGACACATATTGAAGGTCCATTTCCACACACACTGCAGAGAGCTTCTGCACTCAAGAAACTTGTCACCAAAACCAGCACTTTGTTTTTTCAATTGGCTGAGTGTTCATTAAAATAATGAAATATGGAAGAATAGTCCAAAGAGGACATTTCTGTCCTTCCCTGTCATAGAATGATCTGGGTTAGAAGGAACCTCCAAAGACCATCTAGTCCAATCCCCTCCGCAGTTAGCAGGGGCAACCTCAACTAGATTAGGCTGCCCAGAGCCCTGTTGAGCCTCACTTTAAATATCTTCAGGGATGGGGCCCCAACCGCCTCCCTGGGCAACCTGTTCCAGTGTTCCATCACTCTCATTGTAAAGAACTGTTTCTAACATCCAATTTAAGTTTGCTCTGCTCTAGTTTGAAACCATTGCCCCTTGTCCTATCACTGCAGTCCTTTGTAAACAGTCTCTCTATGCTTCTTGTAGGCCCCTTCTGGTATTGGAAGGCTACTAATAGGTCTCCCAAGAGCCTCCTCTTGTCCAGTCTGAACAACCCCAGCTCCCTCAGCCTGTCCTCATAGCAGACATGCTCCAACCCGTGATCAATTGCTGGAGAAAAGCCAAACTATGATGATGTAACAAGCAATAGAAGGAGAGAGAATGGCCTCAAGTTGTGATAGGGGAGGTTTAAACTGGATATCAACAAAAACTTCTTTACTGAAAGAGTTTTCAAGCATTGGAGCAGGCTGCCCAAGGAGGTAGTGGAGTTACCATCCCTGGAGGTGTTCACGAAATGTGTAGGCACGGCACTTCAGGACATGATTTCATGGCCATGGTGGTGCTAGGTTGATGGTTGTACTTGATGATCTTAGAGGTCTTTCCCAACCAAACTGATTCTATTATATTCTTAATGCAAACAAGTCCAGCACACATGAATCATCAGTCCAAAAATCCCATCTCAGCTACTGGAAGATGAGCTTTTTGTGTTGTTAGTTTCACATGAGAATTTTTCTTTTGCTAACCTAACCAAATGTCTCCATTTCATAACTTAATGCTCCTCAAAGATGTACAAACCAGTAAAAGGACTTTTTCCAATACTTTGGTTTGTCAGTGCTTTATGAACATCTTGAAGTGGTTGGCAATTAGTTTGTGCATGAACACGTCTAGACAGGTGACTAAATAACATGTCCTTGAATTCATAAAACACATCACAGCTCATTAGGGTTTTTGACAGAAACTTCAGAAAACAAGACAAAAAGCATTAATAAATTTGCCCAAATGCTGAGAATTATTCTGGTTTTGAACATGTTTGAGCAAGACAAAATGAGGCATCTGATCTGCTTTTGATCAGTCCCTTTCACAAAATAGTTCAGCCAGGCATCTGAAATACATGTGCTGTGGATGTTCTCGAGCAGTTACAAACCCAAATGTAGTGGAACTGAGCTGCAATCCATTAGGTGAAGGTCCTGGATGGCAACCCCTTCAGTAGATCTGTACCTATGTTTGTTTTGGGTGCATTTGAAGTCAGAGTTCATTAATGAGCAGACATGCCAGTAGATCTGCTTGGCTGCTGCTATTTGCCATTTTGCAGAACCCCATTCTGTCATCAGGATCCACACATCACAGAATCCTTTTGGTTGCAGAAGGACTTTAAAAATCATTAGGTCCAGCTGTTAACCCAGCACTGTAAAGTTCACCACCACACCATGTCCCTAAGCACTACATCTACGCAGCTTTTAAATCCCTCTGGAGATGGTAACTCCACCACTACCCCAGGCAGCCTGTTCCAGGGCTTGACAAACCTTTCAGGGAAGACATTTTTCCCAATGTCCAATCTAAAGCTCCCATGGCACAGCTTGAGGCTGTTTCCTCTTGTACTATCTAATCATGTTTAATACAGCAGAATGACTGGGAAAAGAGAGATTTGTTTTTTAAAATTAAATAATTTCTTTAAAAAATAAAGCTCTGGATTCAAGCAGATTCATAATGTGCCTTTCTTTTGTTGGAGCAGGGGATGTTTGAGTTTTGAATAAGCAGCGTGGTTCATTCCAGCCGAGCAAAAAAATTATTTCCTGGTGTCCCAGAACCATTCCCACACTCTGTCAGGCTTCCAGAGTCTTACACTGTACTCTGTAAACTCAGTAGAAGACAGACATGGACCTTTTGGAGTGGGTACTGGGGAGGCCACAATAGTGATGCAAGGGCTGGAACCCCTCTGCTGTGAGGACAGACAGTTGAAGTTGTTCAGCCTGAAAAAAAAAGTCACCAGGGAGATCTTATTGCAGCATTTCACTGTTTAAAGAGGCTGATAAGAAAGATGGGGGGACACTTTTTAGTAGGGTCTGTTGTGACAGGAGAAGGGGTGATTGGTTTTAGTCTAAATCTCCTCTGTTTTAGTTTAGAGAAAAGGAAGAAATTCTTTATAAGGGTGGGGAAACACTGCACCAAGTTGCCAAGGGAGGCAGTAGAAGACCTATCCCTGGAACATTCCAGTTCAGGTTGGACAGGGTTCTGAGCAAGTGGATCTAGTTGCAGATGGCCTTGCTTACTGCAGGGTGGTTGGACTAGATAATCTTTATAGCTCCTTTCCAGTCCAAACCATTCCATCATTCTAAACCGGCTATAAATTGTAGCAAGAAGGCAGAAGTTAATGAGAATCAGCAAACAAAACAGTGCTGTATGAAAACACTCTGATATATCTATGATTAAAGCCTCACACATTACATCACAGAATAGAAAAAGTACTTGCTTTAAAACATTTTTGGAACCTCTGACTGTGTGATTGATGATGAACTGTAATGTATAGTCCTTTTTACCACCCCTTGGTTTGTTCTTGTATACACTCTCTGCCCCAAACACAGAAAGCTGAACAAGGAGAGTTCAGCATCTTCTAGCAAATATTCATAGGACTGTGCATTGGCACCTGTGTAAAGTTTTATTATAAAATTATAGATTTAGATTTCCCATCTAGAGTTTTCAGAGTTGGGTTTTGCACTGGCAGTAGAAATGAGCAAACCCTGAAGGTTTCTCTCTTCAGAGTACACAAAGCTTATTCTGCTTTAACTGCAGCCCAGACCTGGGGTTAGCTCTAGGAGCATGCTTGTATTTTTACAACCTCCCTCCCATAAAAGATGGGGAATTCCACCTTTAATGAGGATGAGCTGTTTGATTTATAGCCTCTGAAAATACCTTCTTGTTAAAGATGCATTTGCAGTTTCAGACAGAACTGTGCTGCTTGGAGGAAGGGGTCAGCTTGTTTCAATGAAGAACCTTGAAGTCCTCACAGACCAGAGACACTCCCCATATCTTCAAGACATGTGTCTCTTAAGTGTCTGACACACTCTCTAGGTTTTTGGATGCTCTTAAGCACAGATATATTAAAGTGGTCTCATATTCATGATACAAGACTGGGAGGAGTGGCTGACACCCCATCAACCTCTGCTGCCAGGCAGCAAGACCTGGAGAGCTGTGCAGAATGGAACCTCATGAAGTTCAATCAAGGCAAGTGTAGGGTCTTGCACCTAGGGAGGAATAACTCCCTGCACCAGTACAAGTTAAGGGTTGCCCTGCTGAAAAGCAGCTCTGTGGAGAAGAACCTGAGAGTGCTGATGGACAAGAGGTTTCCCAAGATCCAGCAATGTGGTCCTGTGGCCAAGGAAGCCATCCTGAGGTGCATTAAGGAGAGTGTGGCCATCAGGTCAAGGGAGCAAGCAACTACCAGCACTTTGCATGCTTCTGCATGGAGGAAATGCTCTTAGCAGCAGGAAACTCCCTATGATCAGAAATCAGAGTAATGCAAATCATCCTGAGTAGGGCAATGCAAAGTCCACCTCTGTGCACATGAATCTTGGCTAACTCCTCATGATCTGCTGCAGTAGCCCTGATAAAGGTATTCACCCTTTTGGTGCCCCAGTTCCCCCTTCCTCTAAACCAGCATAAAAATTACTTGCTTACCAATTGCCAGAGGAAAGCAGTATCCTAGAAAAATGCCAAGAGAAGCTTAACTTGGAATATCAAAATAATTTTTAAGCCCAGATGAAAGTTCCCTGTAAGTATAAAGTGTTATTATTATTTCAGCTGCTCCCTTCCATAGCTTAATTGCCAAAAAATGGCTTTAGAAAAGCCTCCCATTAACCATACTACTTCTCTTGTTAATGACTAGCAAAACACTGTACTTCTTACATGTAGGATACAGGAGTTTCACAGCATCAGAGTGTGGTAGGTGTTGGAATGGACCTCTGGAGATCATTTAGTCCAACCCCCCCTGCTGAAGCAGAGTCACCACAGTAGGTTGCCCAGGACCACAATGCCCAGGTGGGTTTGGAATCTCTCCAGAGAAGGAGACTCCACAACTTCTTTGAGAAGCCTGCTCCAAGGCTCTGGCACCCTCACAGGAAAGAAGGTTTTCCTCATGTTTAGGAGGAACTTGTGTTCCTGTTTGTGCCTATTGCCCCTTGTCCTGGTATTAGGCACCACTGGAAAAAGTCTGACCCCATCTTCTTGTTTCTGGGTGACCTACTCTAGGTCATCCTACTCTGGCAGGGTGGTTGGACTCAGTGATCTTTCAAGGTCCCTTCCAACCCCTAATATCTTGTGATTCTCGACCCACAGCCTTTAGATAATGATAAGCATTGATAGATTCCCCTCTCAGCCTTCTCTACTCCAGGCTAAACATCCCCAGTTCTCTCAACCTTTCCTCAGCAGGGAGATGCTCCAGCACCATAAACATCTCTGAAGCTCTCCTTGGACTCTTCCCAGTTCAAGAGAGACAAGGAACTGCTGGAGCCCAGATCTGGAGCTGATACTCCAGATGTGGCTACACTAGTGCAGAGTAGAGTGGGAGGAGAACCTCACTCAACATCTGATTTCAGTTTATCACACCAGCACTCAAGACCCAAACCGAGGATCACTCCACACCTTGCTCAAGACTGACAGAACTCAGAAAATACATTTTGGAGATGATCTGTCTGTGCTTGTTTGCAGCTTAAACCATTTGAAAAGCAATTTATAGGGAGACTGACCCAAGGTCAGTTATTATGACCATCTTGAAGAAGTGATTGTAAACTGGGAATAGCTCCTGCTTTGATAATTTCATTTGCTCTACAAAGCAAAAGAGAAATAGTTTGTAATGAAAAATGTGTCTTCCAGTGTAAGCATCCAACCTCAAAAGAGATGATAAGGTTAAAAGTTATAGCTCTCAGCTGTTGTTCAGTCAGTAGTCTATGATTTTTCTCTCCTGTAAAGCTGATGCTCCCTCTTCAAGGGAAATTTTAATGGACAAAATCAGAATGGGAGAGTACAAGAGACCTGATGAGACTGCAGCCTTTCCTGCAGTCTGTAGGAGGTCTTTAACATCTTGTTCACTACCCACAACTGCCACATGTGGGTTGTCCCTGCAGTGTCCATTGTTAAACTACACTGCAACACCTCCTGGGGAAGTCTGGTGGAAGGATTTGATTATATAGAACACCACAGTTCAAATACAAGGTAAACCAAGGAAGATCAGCTAGTTTTTAAATGAAAAGCAGGAGGAGAGAGCTCAGAACAACTTCTGCCTTTCTGCCTGGACACTGTCCATGAACTGTGGTTAGAAATACAAGATTTTTGCAAGGATTTGCTAGTGTCTTTCAAAACCACATCAGATGGAAAATCCAGAACCACAGAAATGCTGGGGTCAATCCTGAACTTCAGTATGCCCATAACTACAGGCATTAATGAAAATAAGTCTGTAGATAGTGCAGCAAAATTTCCTACATGTATTCATAACATGTAACAGGCAAGCACCTGGAAAGACCTAAAAAAGGGGAGGTTGTCATGCCTTTTGCTGTTTTGGCCAAGAGAATGGGATTTCCAATGCAAAGGCTTTGAAATGGTGGAGAGTATTTAGTGTGATGACCTTTCAATACTTTCTCCAGTGGACTGGTTGGCAACTCTATCACTTTCCCACGGTTTAATAAAGCCATTTAAGGGCCAAATCCTGATCCCAATTACAGTCAGCCTGTGCTTTTTCCTTCCACATTTGTGCCTTTTGAAAGCCTTGCTTACATGGAGTTGCTCCAGTTCCCCAGTTGTAGTAATGCAGCAAGTCAGTGGCAAGCAGCCTTCTCAAAGGCACGATGCACATATATTGGGTGCTAAAAGCATCCACTGTCTGAACATTCTAAATGGGTCAAAGGCTTGGAAAATTACTTCTGAAAAGAAGTAGTTATCTTTTGGGGCAAATCTCAGTACCAACACAGACTGGGAGAAGAAATTCAGAGCAGCACTGCAGAGAAGGAATTGGGATGGGTGAAAACCTGGACATGAGCCAGCAGTATCTGCTCACAGCCCAGAAGCCAACCATGTCCTGGGCTGCATCCCCAGCAGCATGGGCAGCAGGTGGAGGGAGGGGATTCTGCCTCTCTACTCAGCCCCTGCCTGCAGTGCTGGGTCCAGCTCTGGGGTCCTCATCACAGGAGAGACATAGATCTGTTGAGAGGGTCCAGAGGAGGCCACAAAGTGGTCCAAGGGCTGAGACATTTCTGCTGTGAGGACAGACCAAGAGAGTTGGGGTTGTTCAGCCTGAAGAAGAGAAGGCTCCAGAGAGACCTTATTGCAGCCTTTCAGTACTTTCAGCCTTTCAGAGGGCCTGTCAGGGTGATAAGACACTGGGACAGGTTGGCCATGTAAGTTCCCTGAAAGTGTTCAAAGCCCCATCTAACTTGGCTTTGAACACCTCATCTAGTGGTAGGTGTCCCTTTAAATGTCCTTTCCAACCCAAACCATTCCATGATTTTATGGCTGACTGCAGATATATATCTGATGCCTTTAGGCAATTCAATGACAGTCCTCTCAATGACTACTACTCTTTCTTTATCCTTGAGCAAATAGCTTTTAATTCCTCCTCTGGATAACGTATGGCTAAGATCAGTGGGACATGCAATTACTGCTTGGAGCACAGTCAAAATCATCTTCCCACTGCCTTACTTTGAATGCCACCACTTTCTGTGTGTAAAATGTCTGCTCACTACTTCTCAGAGCTTTTGCTAGGCAGGCTCCCTGTATGCATCAGATCTCTTCAGAATGTCAAACTGACTATCTTTTCTTCCTCAGCCTTTAGTGACAAGATACCATCCATTTCTCTCATCCTGCTGCTGTTCCTTTCTTCAGCTCTGCCTTTTACAAAAATAACAGACTTCCTGACCTTTCCCAAAGAAATCTGCAGCCTGCTGTGTTCAGTTGAAGTTAGCTCAAAGCACTCTGAAACAGCAGGGGCTCAGTCCTGGGGGGTTTTTGTAGGTTTTCTTTTTCTTTTAATTCCTGGACACTCACTGCAGTGAGATGTAAAAATTGGGATATTAATGAGATACATCTTAATTTCCTGTCAAATTAATAATCTAATGCCCTCAATGTCACTCAACCAGGGAGCTCAGATACCACCTTTAAGTTGATCCAGATTGCCAGAAATACCCAAAATATAGGGTGAAATTAAGTCTCTGGTTAACACACCTGCTTGTATTGGAAATAAAATGTGATGGCTGTCCCTTAAAAGCCCTCCAGGATTCTGAGTCCAGAAGTTGTGACCTCTCCTGTTGGAAATGCAGAGGCAAGTCATGTTATCAGAAGATGCTTGGAGTTGCCTCATCACCTGCTGAACTGTGTCAGCAATGGAGGTGCACTATCATGGTATAGAATTGCAGAATCATTCATGCTGGAAAAGACCTCCAAGATCATCACATCCAACCATCACATGATGATATCAATCAACAAACAGGCTGGGCTTTTTATTGACCATTTCCCCCTTACTCCTTCCATTCCTTTTTAGCCCCAAAGATAACACTACGAGATTCATACCTGCTGCATTTAGTCTTTAAGAGATACAATGTGAGGATATGGGGAACTACTTCACATGCTTTGGAAGACAGCCCTAGCATACAAGTCTACAGGCTGGAGATCTGGGGGCGCATCTACTTGCGTGTCCCACTAGCTCAAACTGCTCACTTGCCAATAGCAGAGACTTTTGTTTGCTCTGAAATGCTCCCTTTTGTTTTTATTCAGCCACTGCAGCCAGACTGTGCTACCACCATTCATCACCCTAGGCTTATTCTTCTAAAGTCACTAAAACACCTCTCTCCCAGTGAAATACCCTAGAAAAATCTGTTCCTTATTCTTCAGATACCATCTGTAGATGACTCACAAGGGCATTTACTGCTCAGTTTAAGTGAAGGTGGCAAAATCTGGCAGCAAGAATCCATCTTTTTCCCCTCTATCCTGCATATAAAATGGAAAAGGCAGTGGAGGTGTTTGAAGAGACACACTGTTCATCTCATCTGTGTGAAGAGGCTGGCTTCAAACTCAGGCTGTGTTTCTTGGCAGCAGAGAGCAAAGTGTAGGTGTGACAGCCACTGGTAAAGAGGCTGAGGTGAAGGCTGTAGATCTCTGTGTGGGCAATGCCATCCCATCTTGAGTTTCCCAGGGAGGGGGGGCAGCATGACATTAGTCAGCTGGGCTGCAGGTGGTTGAGCTTAAACAGATTCCTGGAGATCATTAAATGATTTAGTTACAATCTTGATTTTTTTTCTTTTTTTTAAATCATCTTTCTTGACAAGTACAATAGAAGGTCAAGCTGCTGGTGTTTAGTTTCCCTTTCGAGAGCAGTGGATATTTTTAGCATTAGCATATTCTCAAATTTGCGTACGGAGGCTGAGAGACAGCACTAAGATGACCACACACCTGTCTAGCTTTCTGATGGAGGCTATTCCTTTTTCCACTGATTATGGCCATATACATTGTATATGGTGGAAAGGTATGCTGGGCCAGAATCTAGGCTTATTTGTGTCAATGGATGTGTGTGTCAGTGAAAGACACACAAAGCAGAGATCAGGGCTTGAGGCATGAGCTGCCCATTTCTGCATCACTCTTTAAACAATTAACCTTGTGTTAATTGCTTTGAAGAGCTTTACCACAGTCATGTAGTGCATGGATGCACACCTCTCTCTCTCTATATAGTGAGCGTTGATATTTTACTTCTCCCATCTTTTACTTCCTTCCCAGGAAGGTGCAGAATCAGTCTGCTGTTTTCATTCACAAGTAGCATGAACCCTAGAGCTGCCAGAAAGACAAACCTCAAGAAATCAGAAATTGGTTCTTGCTCTATTACCAGCATCTCCAGCAGCTTCCTAACCCCAGTTTTGCTCTTTGTCCCTATTCCAAGAGCTGACATGTTCCAGCATTATCTGTACTGTGTTGTCATCTGCTGAGCACCTAAATCACCAAGGTCAGGAACCTGACCAAACTGTGAACAGCATCAAAGGTCCTATTTGCTTCTGTAGATCTGGGATGATTGAGAGTTGTCTTTTATGGCAGTTCAGAACATTAGAACAGCAGCCAGTTTTGGTGTTGATCTCTGGCAGCAACCTTTCCTTGTGTCTAGCACATAGGTATAACTCTTGACACATGAACTCAATGAGCACTTGCATTCCTCACTTTGTTAGAAGTCTTCTGTGACAACACTGATAAGAAAGCCTAAGAAAGTTTCAAGGACCTAAGTTATCTTACAGCCACCATTTCTTAAAGTTTGAGTCTTCCATCACATTGATTTTCAGTGAAACAAGCTTGTAAACACCTAAAGTACTTTAGAATAGATAGTTTTCTGGTTTAAACTAGGGTCTGCTGAGGAACAACAGGATCCATTCCACAAATTAAACCTTGGTCCAGAAAATGATCCGTTTCACCAAAAGAACAGAGCAGAAAGGAAACAGAAGCATATCTGTTTATACTCATGTGACCTAGCTGTAAGCAGATAAGAAAATTCAGCCCAAACTAAAACCAGAAATGTATGAAACCCTCAGACTGCGACAAGTGTCACAGTGGCTTGTAGATTTTATCATGGCTGCAGCAAATAAGCACTTTGGTCCATTTGGTAAGGCTAACTACATCCTAGCATTCATTAATATGTCCTTGTGCTGAGCACAACTTTGGGAATCACACAGAATATTAGGAGTTGGAAAGGACCTCTGGACACCATCTAGTCCAAGCTTCCTGCTAAAGCAGGGTCACTCGAGACTACACCCAGGTAATTTTCAGTATCCATTACTTCTCTGGGCAGTCTATTCCAGCACTCTGTGCATCCTTTACTTAGGTGATGCCACAGTAATGTGCTTTAACATCATCAGACTTTCCCAGCTTCCCATGTGACATCCAGCAGCTCTTCAGCCCCTTCCCTGCATCCTGCCAGAGATGACTTGAACCACCTGGCCCTGGACCAGCATTATGAAGAAATTCTTTGCCATGGGAGTGGTGAGGCATTGGAACAGGTAGCCCAGAGAACCAGGGGATGCCCCCCCAGTGGAAGCATTCAAGGTCAGTTGGGATAGGGCCTTGAACAACCTAGTCTAGTGGAGACTGTCCTTGCCCATGGCACAGGGGTTGACTAGATGATCTTTAAGGTCTCTTCGAACCCAAACCATTCTATATTTATATGACCCTCCACTCATCTCTGTTTCAGCATCTCAAGCCAAAGCACCATCAGAGAGCAACAGTCACTCATCCATAAGTGAGTCATGAGCAGCTTTTGACAGGGTTATGCATCTACATGCCACAACGCATAGACAATTCTCATCCTGGGGCAGGGAAGCTGCAGGGAGCTCCCATTGCACCAATGTGTCCACAGAGATTCCAAAATGACATTACTACAGACTCTTAAAAATACAACTTGATTAAAAAAAAGAGAAAAGGGAATGAATAAGCTCTGGCATATAATTCTTAAGTTTCTAGTGAATCCAGTAACCCCCCAAAATCTTCCAGCATTTAAATTCCAAGTATAGCAGCTACATTTGCCCTCTACAACTACCTGAAAGGTGGTCATGGCCAGGAAGGGGCTGGTCTCTTCTCCCAGGCAACCAACACCAGAACACGGGGACACAGTCTCAAGCTGCACCAGGGGAGGTTTAGACTCGAGGTGAGGAGAAAGTTCTTCACTGAGCGAGTCATTCGTCATTGGAATGGGCTGCCCAGGGAGGTGGTGGAGTCACCATCCCTGGAGGTGTTCAAGAGGGGATTGGACGTGGCACTTGGTGCCATGGTCTAGTCATGAGGTCTGTGGAGACAGGTTGGACTCGATGATCCTTGGGGTCTCTTCCAACCTTAGTTATACTGTGATTACTTGTAGTCGTTAACATTAACTCACATTAAAAGGCTCAGGGACATGACACTGGTACATATTACACCAGAGCTTATCTAGCAACTTCCAGCCTTGCTAAGTTAGCAACGTACTGAAGAGTCTGGCACCATACCAGTATGTTTTATAGACATTTCTTTAAAGCACAAAACCACAACAGAAAAAATAAAAGGCAGCAAAATCATTCCCACCATGTGAAGATGTGCCATCCCAAAAGACAGCCACAATGGTGTGAGCCTCTTTAAAAAGGCCAGATGAAGGATGATAGCACTTGCAAACTGTATCCCTCTCTCCTCAAGGTCACACCCATAAATTTACAGATGAAATAGTGGGGAAAGGAAACAAGTTAGAGCTCACTACTCAAGCTCATGATTAGTAGTTTAAATGGTCAAGTTATATGCCTGTCTTTATAGATATCTTATCTTTATATGTATGAACTCTTCTTTCTTCAGCTAAGCTTTCCCACATGTGAAGTGTTTTGGATCAACAGCTGTTGCTCTATCTTTTTGGAGCAAACTTCACATTGGGGCTTTGTGTGTTTTAAAGGAATCAAGGCCTCTTATCATAAAAAATAAAGAGTAGTGACATCTACTCAACATGCAAGTTACCAACAGGTTTTTAATACAAGGCAGCTGAAACCCTTGCAGTTGAATTGGTGATAAAACCAGCAAAAAAAATTGACTGGGGATCTACATTTTACACAGAGGAAGAAATCCCACCTAATAATACAGACCACAGATCATTGCCTGCTGCTGTGATTCTGTTTACGTTCACGGGCTATTCACAGTCCTTGCTTTATGTGGATATGAATCCACAAGGCTTGCAGCCCCAGGCTTATGGATGTATTTAGCAGTAGTCTATCCTCATATGTCCTATTGCTTACCTACATTTTAAGGATACAGTGCTTGAAGAAGTCAACCTGTTAGGAGAACACTTAAGCACATGAAGATAGGATAATTCAGGGTGTTATTAGTAAAGACAGCCCAGATCACAGAAAAAAACCTTTAAAGGTCATCTTGTCCAATCTCCTGCAGTCAGCAGAGACATCCTCAACTAGACCAGGTTGTTCAGAGCCCTATTCAATATCACTTAGAATGTTCCCAGGGAAGGGGCTTCCTACCACCTCTCTGGGCAACCTGGACCAGGGTTTCACTATCCTCACTCTAAAAAAAATGCTTTCCTTGGATGTAGTCTGCATCTCCTCTCCTTTAGTTTAAATCTATCATCCCTTGTCCTGTCACAAGAGATCCTGCTAAAAAGTCTGTCCCCAGCTTTCTAATAGTCCCCTTGAAGTACTCAAAGGTCAGAAGGCTGTCTCCCTGGAGCTTTCTCTTCCCCAGGCTGAACAATCCCAACTCTCCCAGGCTGTTCTCATAGAAGAGGGCTTCCAGATCTTATGGAGCCAGTCAGGATTCTTATAGCCAAAGACATGGCTGGCACATATGGGATAAATCAGAATCCTCTGCAGCACATTGCAGGACCTGATGCCTGGGTTCCCAAGCTAGAGGTAAGCTGGGAAGGTGGGCAAGAACTCCACACTGAGACTTCTGACTTTTTGCATCCCTCCTGTATTCAGCTATTTCCACCTTCATAGCACAGATAGTATTGCTACAAGTACTTTGGTTTAAAGGATGGCCCCACAATGTAATCCAGATGCTTCAGGAAATCTTCCCTCCTGACCAAGGGATTGGCAAACTTCAGAACGGGCTGGAAACTCTTTACTGTCCTTTCATCCTCAAAGCAATCATTCTCACCCCATTCTTTGGTCTGATGTTCCCACTTATAATTTTCAGATGAAGAATATCTTGGATGACTAAAAAACTTGTCTGTGTTATTGGCTTCTCCCATTCCAGTTCTCTTCATTGTTCTAATGGAAAACAAAGTTAAATAGCCTCTCTCCAAACTACATCTCACTTAAAGGTCTTTGAAAGGATTTATGATGGTGTTGTACACCACTAGTAAGTAGTCTCTGGTAATGAAAATCAGCAGTAATGAACTTGTATTAAGGTACGATACAAGAAACCGTCTGGGAAGTTTGGTGTTGCAAGTCCTCGGTCCCATGACCCACTCACACTACCAATGGTGTTTTCTAAGCTCAGATATTCAGCTGTATTTTAATGTAAATGACAAAATATTTCTAACTGCTTGCAAAGCTTCTCCAGGCCCAAAGAATTTGGAATACAGCTGCCTGCAGCACTGAAATCACTTTGGGCATAACATACCAGTGTCACCACAGATTCACAGTGTGAATGCTGCCAACGTTTTGTAGTGATAAGCCTTCAAAACCACTTGCTTGGGAGCGAGTGTTGCTTCCTCTGGTGAACTGTTGACACACAGACTTCAACAAAGGGTACGTGCTGTCAAGTCACAATGCTTCAATAGCTACATGAATAGGTTTCTGTGGCTATTTTATGATTGCTCATTGCAGATGGCACAAACTCCTTCAGGCTACACTTACTGCAATAGGGAACCTCTGCAGAAAGAAGCGGTCACTGATCTTCTCCCAGTCCTGTGTTGTAAACACAATGAAGAAGTCTGTATTGACTCAGAATTGTTTTGGTCAGAAAAGACCATTAACTTACACGGCCAAGTCACCACCACACCACAGCCCTCAGCCTCAGATCTACACAGTCCCTCCAGGCATTGACACTCCTGTGTGTCCCTGGGCAGCCTGTTCCAGGGCTTGACAACCATTTGGGGAAAGAAATATTTCCTAATGTTCAGTCTAAACCTGCTCTGGTGCAACTTGGTGCTGTTTCCTCTGTGTCCTATCATTTGTTTCTTGGAAGAAGGGATCAACACCCACCTTGCTACAACCTCCTTTCAGGGAATTGTAGACAGTGAGAAGGTCTTCCCTCAGCCTCCTTTTCTCCAGGTTAAACAACACCAGTTCCCTCAGTTGCCCCTCACAAGACTTGTGCTCTTGATGCTTCACCAGTTCCATTGCCCTTCTCTGGGCACACTCCAGCACCTCAGTGTCCTAATACTAATTTTGTACTGCAGAACAAACTGTGAAAGCCCCAGCAGAGCATACCAGGAACTGCAGCAGATAATTCTGTGCACAGCGTCCTTCCAGACTGGCTGCCTCGGCTTAACACACTTTGTGTGTTTACTCTGCTGTTTCCTGGAGCTCATACTTAACTCTTATGTTCCTTGGATGCTCTGGGGACAACGCCTGGAACAGCTCCTGAAGTTGGTGCGTTATTGCCAGTAGCACATGTTTTCTTTTCACAGGTGTGGAGACAGCCCCAGGGGATCCATGTGCCTCTGACTCCAGTATTGCCTC
This sequence comes from Dryobates pubescens, assembly GCF_014839835.1. Taxonomy (NCBI): domain Eukaryota; kingdom Metazoa; phylum Chordata; class Aves; order Piciformes; family Picidae; genus Dryobates; species Dryobates pubescens. Next base: position 15,336,648 of record NC_071620.1, on the reverse strand, counting down.
TTTTGCATGTGTTACCAAAAATGATGGCAAGTGACCAATCTCACTCCACCACAAGCCAACACAGATAATCAGTTTCATGCTAATTGCCAGCTCTGACCGATGAAAAAATATTTTCAAGTCATCTTAGTTGTTTGAAATGAGTTTAGACAAGACAATAATCCTTAGTGACCACACAGGAAGAGTGCTACTTTAAGCTGAAGTCATTAAACTGACTTTTCATTTCAGGAAAGTCCAGCTCATTGAAAGTTTCTCACAAGGGCCGGTTCTCCAGAACTAAGCTTTGATAGGCATAAAATGGCTAACCAAGAGCTGAAGAGTAGCTTCCACCAACCATGCACATATTAGAAAGCATTTCCTGTCTTAAGAAGTCCTAGAATAAAAGGCCCTGCCAGACACCGGATCATTTATCTACAGGGACTTTACCAAAATTCAAAGGTAGCAACCACATGTGATGCCTTCACCTCAGACAAGAAAGAAATACCAATTTCTTCAATAAATAGGAGAGACTTCCTTAGGAAGAAGGTGCCACTACTATACAACTGCATGCTCCTACATTTCAAACCATGTCTCAAACCATGCTGAATCAACATTAATCAAAGAATACCTACCTCTTGCTTTCCCAAGAAAAAGACTTTTTGCCTGCAGGACACACCACTGCTGTTCATTTTCAGGTTATAACAGAGCAGTCTTACAAGGATAAACACAGTCAGCAATCACAGAATCATCAAATATATTAGGCTGCAAAATATCAAATCCTGCTATTAACCCAGCACTGCCAAGTCCACCACAAAACCATGTCCATTGGCACCATATCTACACATCTTTTAAATCCCTGCAGGGATGGTGACTCCACCACTTCCTTGGGCAGCCTTTTCCAGGGTTTGGCAACCCTTTTGGTGAAGAAATTGTTCCTAATGTTCAACCTAAACCTCTCCTGGCAAAATTTAAGGCTGTTTCCTCTTATCCTATCCCTTATTATGTGGGAGAACACGCCCAACAGAAATCAACGTATGCGCTCTTTAGGAGAAAAGTCCACACATAGAAGGAACCTAAGAAGAAACACTTCCATCCAGCCACCCCTTCCACAAATCAGCATGAACTCCACACAGGATCCATCCACACAGCCAGGACAAGACTTTCAAACCAAAGTCCACAGGAGCTCTTACCAGCTTGCACCAACGGCACCTTCATCCTCCATGACTCCTTTCTTCCTCCCTTTACTTCCAAGCCTTTTAACTAATGAGCAACCTATATATCAATTTATCACCTGTTAGCAATTTATCAACTGGCCACTACTGATGACCCTATCCACCACAGGGTGGGGTGTGGAGCAGGTGATCTTTAAAGAACCTTTCCAAACCAAAACGTTATATAATTCTATGATTATACATAATGAAGTACAAGAGGTGAGGGGACTATGAATCTCTTTGAAAGGCCAGTATATATCTTAACATTTAGGAGGAACAGCTGGAGTCCCAGCTGTAGCCTTTGAATAAAATACAACTTTTAACTGACAGCACTTCAGAGAAATCACAATCCCAGGAAGTGTTTCGTAAGTGCCCAGCAATATTTTTTTATATATATATATTATTTTCCTTTTCTACTAAAGCCAAACTCAGTTGTCATTTTTAGGTAGCTCCAAAGTCAACAGATATTTGCAGTTCAGAAGTATCAGCCCTTTTTACTACCGATCTTTTGTACACAACCCCTGCGCCAGCTGCATTTCTGGTAAGATAAGGAAATCTGTAGCTGTATCCACTATGGAAAATATCCTGGGACTAGAGCTGAAAGAGGTTTGTAAGGCATCTTGTATCTGTCTGGAAGAAAGTTCATCAAGCCTAAAACAAGCCAATGCTGATTCATATGCAGTGTGTGTGAGCCTGGGTGGACATCACCGCTGCAAAAGGCTTGTGATGAACCCTCAGACAGTTTGTAAACTGAGATTACAGACTCTCAGAACCATAGAACACCAGGTGGGCAGGGACCTCAAAGATCATCTGGTCCAACCTTTCTTGGGAAAAACATGACCTGGCTAAGATGGCCCAGCACCCTGACCATCTGAAGCACCCTGTCCAGCAGTTTCTGAGCAGGCTTCACAGGGACACGGGCGTGCCACTTCTTCACATGTTGCCTAGCTTTGAAGCCTTGAACTGCTCTGTTCATCTTCTCTGCCTCCAGCATGGCTCTTGGATGGTGCCTGTGCAAGGGCTGCAGGACAGCTTGCCTCTCACGCAAACTTCCAGCACTCTGTCTGAAACAGCTGGTGAACAGGAGAAGCTTCCCCATCCTTCCTCCGGATATTGTATTTTCCTCTAGCTAGCTTGCCCACCCTCCCAGATAATTCCAGCTAAAACCCCTGTCCCACCTTCTATTCCCCCTAGCTTATCTCCCTTCCTTTAGGCTTGAAAATTAAATGTAACCATATAAAACATGTAGCTCAGCTTCCTAATTATACCAGCAATGAAACCAGCTAATTATTGACAACTCTTCTTATCTGAAAGGAGGCTATCCAGATGCAATGCCATGTGAGGAAATGGCTGTCCAAGGAAGACTTCTGTGTCTGTCTTAGAACCCACATTGCCCTGCTTGAATCCAAGTTAAAAAAAATGTAAAACGCCTTTGAAGTGGACTCAGTGTGTCATCTGCATGTGTGTGCAGCTGGTTTACTGTTAGCATGGCCAAAACAGATAAATGATTTTGTGTGCCTGACCTTTATTTGTTGACATTAGCCTTCCTCCTTGGAAGCGCTCTCTGTACACTGTCCAGCCCTTGTCTGGCTCCTCACAACATCACTTCTTCCATATTCCTAAAAAGTACCACACCATAAACTTGCAGAGGACTCGACACAGAATCATAGAAGGGTAGGAATCACTGAATTGTCAAGGTTGGAAGAGACTTCAAAGATCACCCAGTTCTAGCCCCCTCCCCTGCCATGGGCAGGAGCACCTCACGCTAGATCAGGAGTTGAAAGGGAGCTATGGACATCATCTAATCCAACATCCCTGCTAAAGCAAGCTCACCTAGAGCATTGAATCACATCCTGGCAGGTTTGGAATGTCTTCAGAGGAGACCCAACAACATCTCTGGGCAGCCTGCTCCAGGGCTCCAGCACTCTTAATAGCAAAAAAAACCCCAAAGCATTTCCTCCTGTTCAGATGGAACCTGCTGTGTTCCAGTTTGTGCCTGGAGCTAAAAAGTCTGACCCTTTAGCATTAAGAAGCATTAAGAAGATCCCTTCTCATTGTTCTCTTCTACCAGATAGAAAGTCCCAGGTCTCTCAACCTTTCCTCATCATAGAGATGTTCCAGTCCCCCCATCATCTTTGTAACCCTCCTTTGCTGCACTCTGCCTGGTAGTTCCTTGTCTCTCTTGAACTGGGGAGCCCAGAACTGCATCCAATACTTTAGATGTGGTCTCACTAGGGCAGAGTAGATTCTATGATTTCTGAGCCTAATTTTAACTGAAGGAGAGGGAGGTTTCTAAATGCTGCCAGGTCTTAGTCATTCAACAAGCCTTACCTCCCCCAGGCAGCCTTGCTCAAGGACAGGATGAAATAGTGTTCAGGGTAGTAGGTAAGGTAAGATGCTGCCAGCTCATGGCTTTTAAAAGCTCCATAAAATATTCAGAGCATTCAGCCACCCACACTGGCTCAAATTACCAGTTCCTCCCACGCTGTGTAGCCTTTGAATGTGCTTAAATAGATCTCCTTTCACCTGAGGACACTGTTGCTTCTCATTCTGTACATAAAAAGCACTGAAGTCTGAGCTCTGCATGTAGAGCAAAGACTGCAGCACATAAAGGTCTTGACAGGCTAAAGAGATGGCCTGGTTTGAACTGGGACAGAACCAATTCTGTTCAGTGCTGTGACTTCTCAGCTCAGACTCTGCTCAGTGAAGGCTCTTTCTGAAGTTCAGAGCAGCCAGTGGCTGCTTCTAGCACTGGGAATGCTAATAGGGAAAGTTACTGCCAAGGGCTGGGCTGAGGAAAGGCTCTGACTTAGACTTGCTTCTGTGCAGACCAAGGGCACTTCCACATCTTGTGCTCCACTTTGGACTTCAGGAAGTCAGAGGTGGCACCTGAGGGGACGAGTGGACAGAGCAGGTGACCCTAAACCGATCAACAAGGGATTTGATTCTGTCCACATTCAGTATAAAGCTGAGGGATCACCAGGGTCAAGTCTTCAATGGCCAGTGTTGTAGGAGGACTCTGTCCTTTCCCCCTCCAATCCTGATCTGCTTGTTTCTGAATCTAGTTCCAGAATCCAGACGCTGAATCTGGTTCCCATCTGCCACTGAGTCCAGCCTGGGACTTCCTCAGTGCCTGCCCACAGCATGATTGGTGATGGTGACATCACTGCCATCAGGGAGTTTGGTTTCATATTGGTTTGTATCTAGTTGCATCTGCTACCAGGTGCCACCAAAAAGAGCCTGTCCAATTCTTCTTGACACCCACCCCTCAGATATTTATAAACATTGGTAAGATCCCCTCTCAGCCTTCTCTTCCCCAGACTAAACAGCCCCAGGTCTCTAAGTCTATCTTCATAGGCATCCATAGGTTCCAAGCAGGCAGGATACACTTCTCCACCAGCGCCATGTTCTGTCACACTGCATATTAGGCTGCCCAGGGAGGTGGTGGAGTAATCATCCCTGAATGTGTTTTAAAAAGACATGGACATAGTTTATTGGGCATGGTGGTGTTTGGTTGATGGTTGGACTTGATGGTCTTAGAGGTCTTTTCCAACATTAATGATGCTATGATTAGAAATCTGGAGGAGAAAGGATTTTCAGAATAACTCAAGTCCTGTGCAAATAAAGTTTAGCAGCTTAGATTCATCCAGAAAACCAAATTCTAGGGATTACAAAGCTAGAATGAACTTGAACTGTGCTTACATCTGTTTCCTGGAAGGTAAAATGTTATCAGAAAAAGAAAAAAAGTTAGCTTTCAAGATTTTCTTTGTTGTTTTGGGGATCTTGGTGGTTGCTTTCTTGTGGCAGGATAACGTGGAAGGTTTCTGTGCTTTTATTCTGTGGCATGATTTGATGGGACAGCTGGTCATACCCCATGCTGGAACAACAGCTGGGAATGGTCATGTAATGTTTCTGGATAGCAGAACACAAGCCAGCAATCTGTGTCTATCAGCTATCAATCACCTACCTTTTAATTAGTTTCAGATGCAGTGTCTAAATATGTCATGAAATGTCAGCAATCCCACACTCTGAAGCTGTCTGTGATTCTTCAGATCCCAGGTAGAGCTTGCTTGGTTTTGGTGCTGCAGTCCACTGACCTTTGAAGAAAGAAATCCCCAGCTGTGCTCAAGGAGCGTTTTTTCAGAGCACACATCTAACAAATGTCAGCCTTAAGACAAAGTGTATTTAAAACCTGGCAGTAAAAGACCTTACTGCTAAAATCTGCTTTAAGCAGGATCAGTCTCACTGAAGCAAAATTAACCAAAGCCCTCATCCAACCCTAGGCATCTGGGGAAACATAGAATCATTAAAGTTGGAAAAAACCTCTAAGATCATCAAGTCCAACTGTCAATCCAACCCCTCAATGCCCACTGAACTATGTCCCAAACTGCCATGTCTCCAGCATCAAAATGTCCTTCTTGGCCCAAAACTGAACCCAGTATTCAAGATGCAGCTTCACCAGTGGCAAACACAGGATGAAACACATGTACCTTAATCAAAATCTCCTTTTAAAGAAAGTAAATAATTGTTGGGTTTGCTTCCAGATAGACAACCCTGAATAGATAACCCACAATAATACAGGAAGAAAAAAAAAAAGAGGAATCATAGAATAATTAGTGTTGGAAAATACCTCTAAGATCATCAAATCCAACTGTCAACCCAACAACCCAACACCACCAAAAAAAACCCACAAAATGACACTGACCCAACAGGTTCAAAGCCACTGAAAGGTTCAAAGCCACTGAAAGGTTCAAAGCCACTGAATATGCGCCTTCAGGTATCTGCTTGAAAACCACATCATGGTGCCTTCCATCACTGCCTTGCAAAGCAAAACATGTTGAGTTGAGTCTTTTAGATTCTTGATAGCTAGGTGGTTATTTATGAAAATTTGCCTCTACCCTACATGCCCATAGTGTAGTGGTTAAATCATAGAATCATAAAGGTATTTTGGTTGGAAAAGACCTTTAAGATCATTGAGTCCAACCATTGATCTAGCACTCCCATAGCCATTAAACCACATTCCAAAGTGCTATGTCTACACAGTTTTTGAACACCTCCACCCCTCCCAAAATAGGTGGGCATTAAAATACAAGGTGGGAAATCCACCCCAATAAAGCCAATGAATTCTGCATTTTACTGGCTGAGAACCCATTTTCCTTTGGATTGTGGCTTTTTTGAAGTGTTAAAGGTACTGCAAAATCGTTTCAAGCAACAGCAGACTCAGTTTAGAGTATGTGATATAGAGCATTCTGAGTCCAGGGTTAGACAAACACATTTTTAGAGCACAGCATTATTGTTATTATTTACTATTATAGAGTATCAGCCAAAGAAAATATTTCTATTCTCAGAAAAATCTGAAATTCCCAGTAGGGTGGGACACAGCTGACATTCCTCGTGGTTTGCTGTCTTGTTTGGAGCCCCATGTGGTTCACAGCTAAAGGGCAGAGATGTTGCTACTGAAGAATAGCAGTCACCTCAGAGAAATGCATGGCCTAGAGTACTCAATACTTCACCTGGAGCAGAAACACAAAGGCAAACAAAGGAAGGGAGGAGAGGTAATTTACTTTGGATTGTTGCTGGTGGTGTGATGTCATTGTGACTTGTTAAGCTCACTTTGTATTGGAGCCTTTGCACAATATTGGGAATGGTGGTATTAAGTATGGCAAGGCAGCTGCACCATTCTTTTATGTCCAGAAACCACAATGAGACTTGCATTAACACCTACAGCATCACATTTCTGCATTAAAACCTCCTTTTTACTGCTCCAAAGCCAGGAAGCCTTTATTTTTGATCTTTCAGGAAAACTACAGTGATAAACAGTGCCTGTAAGAGGAAGAGGAAACAGGGTTGATTGGATAAAGCTTTCAGCCTTTTCATCACACACATATGGTCCTTCTTCCTCCCTCAGAGTCTGGTGGGATGCCAAGAACCATGCAATCTCTGAGCTTGGGTACAGAAGAATCAATGAATCCTCAGGAAACAAGTGAAGAAGGAAGCCACAGTGGTTGTTGCACAAGTTAAAAAAGATACAGCCATGGGCTTTCCAACAGGCCCTTGTCTTTCTCCATCATGGGCCACATACTCCACCATACAGAGGCCTCCTCTCTTGAAATTTGGGCCTTCACTTACATCTTGGAAGCAATCATGAAGCAGACACAAGGCCAGAGGTTCATCAAGTGCATGAAGTCCAGTAATGGGATCCTCTCCAGGAATGTCATTTGACCATTTTATAATGAAGAGATTTCATACCTGACCCTGCAGAAGGTCTGAATGACAGCCTGTTGTCAAGGTCTTCATTCTTAGCAACCCATATCAGCCTTAGACTTGATTCCCCTGCCGTGTAGTAGGCTGAGTTAAAAATAGGTATCTGACATCTCCAAAATGCTAAACAAAGAAACCATGACATACTGCAAATAATTTTGTCTGCTATCATACTGGTGAAGCTAGGATAGCAATAATCACCTGCAAAAATTGCCCTCTATGCTTTTCCTCTGATGAGAAAAACACATAGTCCTCTACAAAACCACAGTTTAATCAGTACAAATCAAAAATCAATGAGGCTGCTGCTCAAGTAACATGAGAGAGAGAGAGAAGGGCTTTTTTCTCCTTTCTCATGTGCATGAATCATAGAAACACAGAATCACTTCGATTGGAAAAGACCTTTAAGATCATCAAGTCCAGCACTGACAGGTCATTACTAAACTATGTCCTTCAACACCGCATCTACAACATCTTTCCAATCACCCTAGGGATAGTAACACCACCACTCCCCTGGGAAGCCTGTTCCAAAGCTTGACCACTCTTCCTGCAAATAAAATTTTCCTGACATCCAATCTAAACCTCCCCTGGCACAACTTGATGCCATTTCCTCTTGTTGCTTGGAAAAGGAGACTGATGCCCACCTCACTCCAACCTCCTTTCTGGGAGTTGCAGAGAGTAAAGTCTTCCCTCAGCATCCTTTCCTCCAGATTAAATAACCTCGGTCCACTCAGCCATTCATCTGAAGACTTGTTCTGTAGATCCTTCACCATCTTCATTATCCTTCTTTGGACATGCTCCAACACCTCAAAGTCCTGTAGTGAGTGGAACACATAACCTGGTATTTGAGGAGCAGCCTCACCAGTGCTGAGTACAGGGGGTGCAATCACTTCCTTGGTCCTGCTCACCACACTATATCTAATGAAGAGATTTAGTGAATCAACCCATAGTCTGAAGAGGCAAAGCATGTCTTCTAAGGAACTTAGCATCTTCATGTTTAAGAAGACATTGAAGCATCTTCTGTTTCTGTTAAAGTTTATGGAAAATTTACAATTGGCATCAAACTGAAGAAGTTGATCTTTAGTGTATGATTCACAGAAATTTGGAGAAGACTAAGAAGTAATGGGGGAAGAGCATGAGCACTAAGAAAACAAACTAAGAGAATTATTAGTTTGGTTTTAGCTCTTTTTTATTATTATTGTTACAAGTCCATTAAGCAAGTAAAGTATATTGTTTGATTCTGCAGCCAGAGCAAAGACAACCCATAAAAGCACATGATATTTTAATCAAAAGATAACTCAGATGATAAATGCTAACTATCATCATGTTTACAGGTTGTTTCTGAACCTGAACACAGAAAGGCAAGGAGAACAAGTGATTCTTACTCATCCTTATAAGGCTATCCAGTCAGGATAGATGGAAACCCACAATATTCACAATGAAGAAACAACCCTTTTCCTTTCTCTCTCTTGAGCCTATACAGCACAGCTAATGGATGTCATATGTTGCCTCAGAGAGAGCTTGGCAACTACACAGCCCCGTGCCATTTGTGGAGCAAGCACCACCAGCAACATCTCACAGAAAGAGAAGTGGAGGCAAAGACATCAAGCGTCTGGTCTTAAATCACTCAGCACTCTCAGTGTCAAGTGCACAATAGGGGTCATGGTAAGGACCCCCCAAGGTCTGAGCCAGCTCCTCCAGGAATCCCTTTCCCACACCAGCCAGCTGGCCAAGAGACTGTGACCAGGGGGGATGGGACTGAACTCCCAAAAGAAAAATATCTCAAATATTTTGGCTCCAGTCAGCTAAGGATATATCCCAGCACAGTCATTACAGTGGGCAATAATGTAATGTTATTGTCTCTGGCTCCCACTGGAAAGAAAAATGTATAGAAGATAGGAGTTAATTGGTGCTGATGATCAAGTTGGTCATGCTTGATCCCCATCCTCTCTCATAGCCTGGTGCTACCTCTGGGCAACATATTCTAGTGTCTCAGCAATCTCACTAGAAAAAAAGTCTTTCTGATACTTAGTCTAAATCTCCTCTCTTTCAGTTCAGAACCGTCACCGCTTGTCCTGCCACAAAAGGCCCTGACAAAAAGTCTGTCCCCAGCTTTCTTACAGGCTCCTTTATGTACTGGAAGGCCACAGCAAGGTCTCCCTGGAGCCTTCCCTTCTCTGTGCTGAACAACCCCAACATTCTCAGCCTGACCTCACAGCAAAGGGATTCTAGACCTCATACAACTTTTGTGGCCTCCTCTGAACCCACTCTAACAGGTCCATGTCTCTCATGTGCTGAAAACCCCGCAGCTGGACTCTGCACTGTAGGTGAGGTCTCACCAGAGCAGGGCAGAGGGTTACAAAGGTAGTTTTTTGTTCTGCATGGGAAACTTCTGTTTCTGTATGGGTACTTTTGTTGGTTGGTTGACTGGGTTTTGTAGAGTTGTCATTGGGTTTTGGTTGGTTACTTGATTGGGTTTTTCTTCTGTCATAATTGTGGTCATGCTGCCTGAGCCCTACTAGAACACTTCCTTTGCTATCTTACCAGCTAGTGATGATGTCAGGCTGTACACAAAGTACATACATGATGACTCAAAAAGGTGAATTTAAATCCATTGTAACTGTGGGTTCAGAGAAGCAGGAATCAGACCTTCCATTCATGCTTTTAACATCATCAGATACAAAAGAATCCATACACAGGGCTCACCCAGATATGAAGCAGATAAGAGCAATAATTCAGTTCCTTCCAAAGGTGATGTCATTTACATCTCTTTCCCCTTTTAATGGGAAAGCAACCAGTCCAAATTGGAAAAGCAGGTCAGAAAATACTGACTCCACATGGAAAGACTAACCTGCATTCTCTTATCCAGGGACCAAGGAAAGCTACACATGCTGGAAGCTGAAAAACTACAAAGAGAAATGGTCGGTATCCATTTCCAGGCAAGCAGCATCACCTCTCCTGAGCCAGGACATTTCTGGTTTGGGACCATTCCTGGCCACACTGGATAAAAGGTCAGGTTCTCAGAAATGTTTCCTAAGCTACATTCACTTCTGAAAGAAAATCAGTGCCTAACATTGTCTTGAACCAAAGGTTTGTGAAGTCCACAGAAAGATTCCTGCTGACCTTAGTGTTCTTTGAGCTGCTATTCCATGTAAAGCATGGAGCAATTTGGCCATGGTTGTGACTTGGGAAGTGAGATGTGGCATTTTGCATCAACTTCTAGTGTAGGCTACACCCCACACAGAGCATACTGCAATAATTAGCTAACATTTACTGGGGGTGGATCACAGCAGCAAGTGTTGCAGTGGCGAGAACATGCAAAGATGTAAAGTCAGTTCCTCTGTTATACAAACATCACACAGCAACAAGGATCCAGTAAGACATTAAAGACATCAACAGTCATAAAGGGCAGGTATAACTTTGTGTCAGTCATCTGGATGTCTTTAAGGGTGGTTTGGATGTGATGCTTGGGGATATGGTTTAGGAGTCAACCTTGTAGTGTAGGGTTGTCAGTTGGACTTGGTGATCCTGAGGGTGTTTTCCAACCTATCACAGAATCATAGAATCAATAAGGCTGGAAAAGACCTCAAAGATCATCAAGTCCAACCTGTCACCCAAGACCTCATGACTACTAAACCATGGCACCAAGAGCAATGTCCAATCCCCTCTTGAACACTTCCAGGGATGGTGACTCCAACACCTCCCTGGGCAGCACATTCCAATGCCTAACAATCCTCTCTGTAAAAAACTTTCTCCTTGAATCTAAACTTCCCCTGGTGCATCTTGAGACTGTGTCCTCTTGTTTTGGTGCTGGTTCTCTGGGAGAAGAGACCAAGCCCCACCTGGCTACAACCACCCCTCAGGTAGTTGTAGACAGCAACCTCAATGTTTCTGTGATTCTGTGACCTGCACCTCCTTAGAACAAATCATAGAATAGAATAATAGAACAGTTTAGGTTGGAAGGGGCATTAAAGGTCATCTAATTTAACCCTCCTGTCAGCAGAGACATCTTAAATTGGAGCAGGTGGCTCTCAGCCCTATCCAAGATGACCTGGAACATTTCCAGGGACGGGCATCTACATTTAGCTTGTATCTGGAGCTAAACTAGAGCAGTTGCTCTGTCACACAGTGACCCCTCCCCAGTACAGAAGGGGGATCAGGAAAAGGAGAGTACACCCAGAGGTCAAAATGATGAAATAAGCAAATTAATGACATAACCAAACTGGTACCAGTGTCAATACAAGATCTGTAAAGTTATACTCAGGCCAGCAAAAGTGCAGCAGTCACAATATCCAGAAAGGCAGTCCTCAAAAGCGGGAAAGGGGTGAGAGAGAATGAAAAAGAAATCAAGCAGATGTCTCCTCTCTCCATAACAAACTTCCTCCTTTACACCAAGTGTGATGCTTGTGGTCTGGGATTCACCTGTGAGCCAACTCAAGTCAGCTGTGCTGACTGCCTCAGAACTGTTAATGGATTTCAGCCCATGGCTGGCCTGGGATCCTGTCCCAGCAAAACCAGGACAACAGGGCTTCTACCACATCTCTAGGCAAACTGTGCCAGTGCTTTACCATCTTCTCTTCTTCTTGCTAGCTGACTGACTAGGCCAGGTCACCAGAATGCTGGTCTTCTAACACATCATTATACCTCAACCACACTCAAACCCATAGTATCCTGCATGACAAAAAATACCAAACAAGCTATGACCAGCCACCCAAACAACCAAATAATTTTGTCCCTCCAAATACCAGACAAACTTGACAGTGCCATTTTCAAATGTGCCATGTGCAGGTGGCACCTTTCTCCTTTTGTGCATTGTGTTGTCCTTACAGTTCATTATCCGGTAGTATTTAGGTTTCTTAAAAGTTTGTTTCTACCTCCATCACTAGAGACCAATAACTTCATCAGGGAAACATGACTGTGGCAACAATAGACTCTGCAGGTCTGCACACCTGCATAAATATTTACCCACTCAAACCCTTCTGCTATAAATCTTTTGGGGCTGATATGTTAGGATGTACTCCAGCCCCACTGGTGTGTTCAGAAATTGTGTTGTCTGAATTAGTGGCTTCACATTAAATAGGTGGTGCCGTGACAGCAAATACAGAGTCAGAACGCTTCTGAACGATTTATACTACTTTATGCCACTGAATCATAGAACCACAGAATGTTGAGGGTTGAAAGGGATGAGAATATCTAGTCCACCTGCTCTGCTAAAGCAGGGTCACCCACCCTGGATCTTTGGGGTGAAGGAGAACCCACAACCTCTCTGGGCAGCCTTCTCCAGGGTTCTGGCATCCTCACAGGAAAGCTACTTTTATTCGTATTCAGATGGAACTTTCTGCATTCCAGGTTGTGGCTGTTGCCCCATCTCTGGGCACCACTGAAAAGAGTCTGGCCTCATCCTCTTGAACTCCACTCTTTAGATATTGATCAGCACTGAAAAGATTCTCTCTCAGTCTTCTTCAGACTAAACAGTCATAGATCTCTCAGCCTTTCCTTCTCAGAGGGATGCTCCTATGCTCTCAGCATCTTTGTAGCGTCTGTTAGATTATCTCTAGCAGTTCCCTCTCTTGAACTGAGGAGCTGAGAACTGAAGCCAGTACTCCAGATGTGGCATCAATAGGGCAGAGAAGGAAAACCACCTTTGACCTGATGGCCACACTTCTTTTAAGGAACCTCATGTCCACGTGCAGTGTAACTAAATGAAGAGACAGAATCCATAGGAGCAGTGAATTACGCTTTGTATAACTGTTTCCTCCTTCAGGTCCTGGAAGATCATTGTATGCCATTACTGGAGTTATTGAAGTAAGGGTAACAGGAATTGGTGGAAAGTGTATTAAGAAACAGAAGGCAGATTTCAGCTAGTTGTCTCCTGAAGGACCGAAAAATACCTGAGTTGCAAAATAAGCAAAAATAGGTAACAGGCCTAACATTTTACAGGAAGAAAAGCAGTCTGGAAGAGGAAGCAGAAAAGTCTTTCCTGCTAGTGATAACAGTTTTCAAAGAAGTGCAGTATTAGATCTTCTGAGGAACCTCTTGGCCCCCTTATTTTATTATTAATTGTGTTTTGAAACAGCCATTTATAGAAGAGATCGACATTGCATGCTGTCAATTACTAACATATGTCCCACACTTGGCAAAAAAAAAAGGCAACTTGGGAATGACATTTTATGAATAATCAACACCATCACCAAAAAGTGCTTGCATCTCTTCTTTGGGCTTCATAATACATTTTCCCCCAAACAAGAGAGCTTTCTCATGACAGAGTCAAATGGAACCTATTAAGCTTTAGGGATGGCTGAGAACATCAGGACTGGGACATGAGAGCATGTCTTGGACCTTAGGACAAACAGCTGTGTGTCGACCAGCCACAGGCACTGCTCTGCACCAAGGAAGCTCTGGGGATTGCTACAGTGCAAATAATACACTGAAACAGTGAGCTTCGGGAAACTGAGGCTGAGACTTCACAAAGAACTGGGAGTCAATCACATAACACTCAGCAAGATGTAACTCCCAGAGCAAGTAGCAAAACAACGTGGAGAACAAGGATAATAGGAGACATGGAAATGACCAGCTAATTGCAGTAATATGTGTGGTCCACCAAAGAACCTCAAACAGATGGTTGTTGCATACATGCATGGTATGTAGCGTGGCCTGGAGAAAAGAAGGCTCTGGGGAGATCTTATTGCAGCCTTTCAGTACTTAAAGTGGCCTATAAGAAAGATAAGAACAGACCTTTTAGCAGAGCCTGCTGTGACAAGACAAGGGGTGATGATTTTAAACTAAAAGAGGGAGATTTAAAATAGATATAAAGAAGAAATGTTTACAATGAGGGTGGTGAAACACTGGCAGAGATGGCCCAGAGAGGTGGTAGATGATCCATCTCTGGCAGCATTCCAGATCAGGTTGCCTGGGGCTCTGAACAACTTCCTCTACTTGCAGATGTCCTTGATCACTGCAGAGAGGTTGGACTAGATGAGTTTGAAAGCTCCCTTCCAACCCAAACCATTCTGTGATTATATGATTAGCAGTCCTTACACTGAGAGCTGACTGAAGTGTCTTGTTCAGTCAGAGTGATGCTATAAAGAATGGCTGAGCAGGTCCCAGCACTGAGCTAGTGCCTTATTCTGGTTGAAAAGAAACAGTCTTGCCTCTTAAAAGCCAACTGATTCTTACTAGATTGCATCCTGCAATTAAGGCTGAGCTCCAAGCACATGCTATCCCTTCTGCTGGGATGGGCATGCTGACTATCACACAGACCTTGAGCCTTGTTTTGGTAGAGCGAGGTGAATGACACAGGTTTTGTCAATACAGGTGCTCTTCCAAGTACACATTTCTGCTCTCCTTAACTTGAGGCTCAAAATTCAGACAGACTGCAGACTGAACGTGGTGGTTACTGAATAGCCAGGCTGGTTTCACAGCATACCTCAGGAAGGTGCACCACCACAAAATGCAGGAAGAGAGGGATTTTCTGTAGGGCACTCCTAGGGCATCCTTAGCTTCATCTGGTTGTGTTTTATTGTTGAGTTTCAGTTCTTGGTGTTTGGTTTGGTTTTTTTCTTGAAATGTATTGATTCTTAAGCCTTAAAAATAATCACTGTCATTGGAACCACCTACTTGCTCTTCAGTGCATGTAATCATCCACATTTTGCTTTCCTTTATTTTCAGTCAATTCCAAAAAGCCTTAACAGCTTAGGTCTGACAAGAGGTAAAAAGTCATTTAGCACTATGGGGGTTTGTCATGCCTTTTTTTTTCCCTCCCAAAATAATTTCCAATGAGAAAGATTAGAGTCCCTTGAAAAGTTCAGGATTTGCAAATGACCTCAACTCTCACACATCTAAACAGAAATAGCACTCCCTCTTTTGAAGCTCTTCAGATGAGAACTCCATTTTGTAGGAAATGTTAGTTCTTCTAGTTGAGAGGTGTCCCTGCTCATGGCAGGGAGATTGGATTAGATGATCTCTAAGGCCTCTTCCAGCCTAGACCATTCTGTGATAGCCACCTACCCTTGGTCATATGATGACTGACAGTGGTTTGAAAGGTGTTGATCTGGCAGAAAGAAGACGGGCCATGACCAAAGCAACACAGATTGAAGCATTGCTGTTTGCTACTTAAAGTATGTTGCCTGGTGGAAAATGACCTGAGGATATTGGTTGATATCTGGCTAAATGTGAGCTAGCAGTGTGCCCAGGTGGCCAAAAAGGCCAACAGCATCCTAGCCTATATCAGGAATAATGTGACCAGAAGGACCAGGACAGTGATTGTCTCCCTGTACTTGGCACTGGTGTGGCTGCACCTTGAATACTGGGTTCTGTTTTGGGACTGTCACTATAAGACAGTGGTGCTAGAGTGTGTCCAGAAAAGGGCAGTGAAGCTGGTGAAGGATCTGGAGGACAGGTCTCAGGAGGAGCACCTGAGGGAACTGGGACTATTTAGTCTGGAGAAAAGGAGGCTGAGGGGAGACCTTCTCACCATCTACAACTCCCTGAAAGGAAGTTGTAGTGAGGTGGGGGTTGGTCTCTTCTTCCAAGAAACAAATGATGGGACAAGAGGAAAGAGTGCCAAGTTGCACCAGGGCAGGTTTAGACTGAACATCAGGGAAAAATTATTCCATGAAAGGGTTGTCCAGTCCTGGAACAGGCTACCCAGAGCAGTGGTGGAGTCCCTGTCCCTGGAGGTATTTAAAGCTGTGTAGATGTGGTGTTGAGGGACATGGTTTAGTGCTGAGTTAACAGTTGAATTTACTTGTCTTAAAAGTCTCTACTAAACAAAATGATTCTATGATTCTTTCAAACCATTTCTCCCAACAACCTCTTTAAATCACTCACTTTCCTATTTTATTAAAGATTGTCAGAAGCTCAAAGGCAGGAAGATCCCTGTAGATATCCAATTTATTCTGTACTGATTTCAGCTGTTTGCTCTCTATTTCCTGTGCTCTGCCTCCTCCTCTGAGCTTTTATTGCTCCCCTCTGGAAGCAGGCTGTTTCCACCACTGCTGTAGGTATAGCTCTTTGTATTCAAATCTATTCTTTTCATTACACCACATAAAAATTGCTGATAAACTGCAGGGGAAAAAAAATAGAGGGGTGAAAAAACTGGTACTGTGCACAGCATCAAAGGGCTTTGAGAACAAAGCTCAAAGGACAATCCCTAAGAATTGACCTGTGACCATTTTTCTGAATTCTTATATACTCCAGTGTGAAATGACTGTATTTTATTGTGTTACACTTAGCACTTCAACTCTGCCCTTTGGTATTAATGGGAATATCCTTCAACTGGAGCCCCTTTTTTTTTGGCCCTTTTCTTTGATTCATTAGTTGTTTACTGCAGGCTGTTAACAACCCTAGAATTAGCTTTAATCCACAGCCAGAGTCTTTAAATATAGTACATCATCAACAGGTAATTATTCACTTTGAAGTCTTTCCTCCTGTGTTGGGTTTTTTATTTATTTATTTATTTTTCCTCCCAGCCTGGTGAGGTGATATTTGGGGCTTTAAAGTGTGGTAACAGAGGACTTCCATCAAAGCACCAACATAAGTGATGCAAATGTCAAGAAGCTCATTTGTGTGCTTTAAACATATGGATGGCAGATCTTTCTTGCTTTCCTTCTTTCTTTCCTTTTTCCTTGTTTTCCTACTTTCTTGCTATCCTGCTTTCTTTCCCTGTTCCCTTCCTTTCCCTCCCCTCCTGTTTCCTTCCCCTCTCTCTTCACTTCTATTCTCTTGTTCATCTGTCTTTTCTCTCCTTTGCTTCTCTCTTTCCCTTCCTTCTCTTTCTCCCTTTCCTTCCCTTCTCTCTTTCATTTTCCCCCTTTTAACTCCCACCACAGCCCTGCAAAGCTTTTGATGTTTTAGCAGCAGTGGTATTTTAGAACTAGGTAAGTGCACTATAAATACCCAGCACTATGCTCTCACTGGGAGCCTTAGCCCTTTTCATGGTGCTCCACAGGATTTTATTTCATTACTCCCACTGGAAGTCAGCTCAGAAATCCAGAGGCTGTACATTAAAATCCAAGTCTGGGGCCTCTAAACATCCTTTTGCATAAGCACAATTTCATGGTGCTGCATTGATTCCAGAGGTCTTTGAGTCAGGTTCTTTGGCTTAATTTCAGGAAGGTCCTTAAGACAATGATTAAGTGCTTCTGTACCTGAGGCTTTCCTAAGTGCTATCTGATGCTGGAATATGTTTCTTGAAGTAAGATCTTGCAGAGATGCCTGGGTCAATCCCAGATGTTCTGAGAAAGACAGGAACGGTTCATACATTACAACTGGCCTCCTCAGACTCACAGATTAGTCTGTGGTCTCTGGTGTGCATTTATCCAAGGCAGTTGGAAAGTCAAGTGTCATGGTAAACACCTGAGGTAATTTTCAAATTTTTTGGGTCTCAGTATTCCCTTTTAATCTCTGCAGCATTTTATGACCCAGTACCAGTCTGTAAACATCAGAAATAATTTCTGAGGTATAGCTGACCCATAGAGGCAAGACAGCTGCATTTATTGAGATACAGGGTGGAATCTTCTCTGGTTATCCAGATGTCTCTCAGTCTGTGCTTTTGGGGTGCCAAAGGTGGCACTGGGCATGTGGATATTTTTTTATTAGGATTTCCATGCACATTTGCATTTCTTTCAGTTCACAGGCAGCAGTAATCACATATGCAATGTAAACCAGGAAGATTTCTGCTCTCCCAGTTACCAGCAGAATGACTGGAGTGACTAAAGCAGTCAGAATGCGGACCTAGCTGCTTTCATCAGGGCAGCATCCCTAAAAAAGCACTAAAGAAAAGAGCATCTTCTCCACTTACAGATGCTAAGAGCCAGGCTTTATCCTCATTTCAGTCATGCTTCCATTAAATTATCTTGGCAAAAAAAATCATGGAACAAAGGTTATGTCCCACAGGTCAAGGCATAGATACCATCACAAAAGAACTAAGCCAACACATTAATTAGGATTTTTGGGCACTCTGTGCTTCCCAAATTGTCCCTGCTCAATGCAGGGGGATTGGACTAGATGACCTTCAAATGTTCCCTCCAATCAAAATCTTTCTATGATTGTATGAAGGCAAGTGTGAGCAAACTCCATCTTCTGTGCTCTCTACAACTACCTGAAAGGAGGTTATAGGGAGGTGGTGGTTGGTCTGTTCTCCTGGGCAACTAGTAATGGGACAGGAGGAAATGGCCTCAAGTTGTACCAGGGGAGGTTTAGATTAGATAATAGGAAAATTTTCTTTGCTGATGGTCAAGTATTGGGACAGGCTGCTCAGGAAGTGGTGTTCAAAAAATGTGTAGACATGGCACTTAGGGACATGGTTTTGTGGGCCTGGTGGTGTTGGGTTGAAGGTTGAATTTGATGATCTTACAGGTCTTTTCCAACCTTAATGATTCTATGATTCTCCTGCTCTGTAATCCACAGCATCGCAAGAGAAGTCTGCATGCTGAGGAGTTAAAACCATGAAAATGAAGCATCCAGTGAGCAATACCCTTGCTTTTAGGGAAGATCTAAAAGCTTCTCCAAAGGGGAAAATAACAGCTCAGAAAGCTTTATCTTTGCAAGCACCATAAAAAGAAAGAAAAAAGGTTGTAAGCTGTGTGCACTACAAAGGCACTGCCTTCACCCCTCCGCCTCCGATTTCTTTAGACTGAAGAAACCTGCTGGCTTGGGTTCTCAAACCCCAGCTAAAAGCTTTGATTTGTTAATTAAATTTTTACTGCTATCTGCATTTGATACCTGGCTCGAATTGTATCCTCTTACCACAACAGAAAAAGTCACATCAAAGGAGAGCTCCACCTCCACGACCTGTAATTAGAGAATTTACTGCTAGGTGACACTGGTTGTAAGATGCACCTGCCAGGCAGCCCCAGTGTACTAGCTACACCTCAAAAAAAAAAGCAGCAGCCATTTCATTCAGCTGGGGTGAGCCAGCACATGCTGAACAAATGGGCTATGTTTTGTCAGGAGCTGCTCTAGCGTATTGCTTCACCTGAGACAGACACAAGCTTCTGAAAACAAGGAGGCTTTTTTCCTCCCCCCCCCCCCCCCCCTTTTTTTTTTGACTGTGTTACCTCACTGAATTTGGGATAAGGAAAAGCTCACACAAAGACAGGCTGACCAAGGAGAAAAAGGAGGAGAAATGGATGGGGATGGGCAGATAAAGGGAATGGGGGGGGTGGGGGGGTGGGGGGGTGGGGGAAATGGAAGAGAAAAGAGAAGAAAATTAAAATCCATCTTAGTAGTCACAACAACATAAAAACCTACTCTTAAATAAAACACTGACAAAGCATTAGGAAACCAGGGAAGGAGAAAGATAGGGTAGCAGGAAAAAAATAGAGAGGAAAACAAAGTAGAAATAGTGTATCTGGTGGAATCAAACTTCAGTGTGCAGAGTATTGAGGCAACTGGGATTGGTTTAGTCTGATGGAGGCAGAGGGGAGACCTTGTTGCTCTCTACAACTACCTGAAAGTTACAGTGAGATGGGAGTCAGTTTCTTCTCCCCAGTGTTGGATGATAGAACAAGAGGAAATAGCCTGAAATTGTGCCAGGGGAGGTTTGGGTTGGATATCAGGAAAAACTTCTTCACTGCAAGAGTGGTCAGGCATTGGAACAGGCTGCCCAGGGACGTGGCGGAGCCACCATCCCTGGAAGCGTTCAAGAAACATGTGGACATGGCACTTGGGGACATGGTTTACTGGCCGTGGTGGTGTTCAGTGGACAGTTGGACTTGATGACCTTGGAAAAATCCCTTGGAGCTCTTTTCCAACCAAAACAATTTTCTGGTTCCATTCTCCCCTTTGAACACCCACACAGGTAATGCAGAAATTCCCAGTTTTTGTCAAAGCATTCCTTAGCCTTCATCTATTTTCCACTATATTTTGAAACAAGCAGAGGTGTATCATGACACAGGCTCACAACGTTGTCTTTGTTAAACTTGGGAGCCTCCCAGGGAGCCCCAGAAGATGTTATTAGTTTTTGTGTTTGGGAAACAAGACAGAAAGGAGGAAAATAAAGCAGTGCGTTGACTGGGCTTGCTGGATAGGAATTTTCCCTGGAGTGGTTAATGTACATAAAATATCCATATTACAGAACAGGCATTCTCAACATGAGAATAATAATTCTGTTGAAAGAAAAAAATACATTGAATTTTCTGTTGGGAAAACCAAGATGAAAAATTAATGCCCTTCCACCCAGAAAGCTTTGGTTAATACTGCCACAGTGACACAGGGACTCCCAGGCTGGCAGTCAAGAAAGTATCCAATGTGGTCCTCTCACATGGATTAATGCCCAAGGCAACCCTTCCTGCAAAAATAAGTGAATAACATTTAAAAAACCTGTCAAAAACCCATGCCCATATTGCTCATCTGGGCCTGTTGTTTTGTCTGCCTTTTTTAATTTGTATTTTCCCAAGACTTTTCTATTTGTTTTCTTTTCTTTTCACAGAATCACAAAATTTTAGGGGTTGGAAGGGACCTCAAAGGGTCATCTAGTCCAACCGCCCAGCAGGTTTTGAATATCTCCAGGGAAGGAGACTCCACAACTCACCTGGGCAGCCTGTTCCAGTGAAAAAAAAAAATTTCTCATGTTTCCATGGGACTTTCTATGCCTTCACTTCCACCCATTGCCCCTTGCCCTGCCACTGGGCATGAATGAGGCCACCCTTTAGTCTTCTATTCTCCAAGCTATATAGCCCCAGCTCCCTCTTTTCCCTTCCCTCAAAGAACCTCAAATCATAGTATCATAGTATCAGTCAGGGTTGGAAGGGACCACAAGGATCATCCAGTTCCAACCCCCCTGCCATGTGCAGGGACACCTCACACTAGATCAGGCTGGCCAGAGCCTCATCCAGCCTGGTCTTAAACACCTCCAGGGACGGGGCCCCAACCGTCTCCCTGGACAACCCATTCCAGGGCTTCACCACTCTCATGGTGAAGAACTTCCTCCTCACATCCAGCCTGAATCTCCCCACCTCCAGCTTCATTCCATTCCCCCTAGTCCTATCACTACCTGATATCCTGAGAAGTCCCTCCCCAGCCTTCTTGTAGGCCCCCTTCAGATACTGGAAGGCCACAATAAGGTCACCTCGGAGCCTTCTCTTCTCCAGACTGAACAGCCCCAACTCCTTCAGTCTGTCCTCATAGGAGAGGTGGCTCCAGCCCCCTGCTCATCCTCGTGGCCCTTCTCTGGCCACCTTCCAGCATGTCCATATCCCTCTTGTAATAGAGGCTCCAGAACTGGACGCAGTACTCCAGGTGGGGTCTCACCAGAGCTGAGTATCACTTTCTTTTACTTAATTCAGAGTAAACCTGGCCTGGTTATAACCAGGGAAAAGTTTACTGTTGACTTCAGTGCACCCAAATTTTTGCACCTTATGTCCCTTTTGTTGGTGAACACTGACTAAACAACACTGCTGAGAAGCATGGGGTGAGGTGTACAGTGGGATAAAGGGTCTGTAGACATCAAAGGTTTTCTCTGTTTTCATTGGAACTTCCAAACACTGTTGAAATATTTACTAAACCAAACCAATGTGATGTTTCTGAAAGCTTGGATGAAAAGCACCCACTAAGGCAACCTGGGATTTGAGATCTGGAAGGTTGCCAAGGCATCTTTTATATAACAGCCATGCCCCAAAACCCAGCATTGCCCTTTTCTTCAGTAGTCCTTCCTTCTTTCATGCTATTGGAGTCATCTTCAGGGGCATTTCCACTGACACAGTGTAGATTTCCTCAGCTGACAATAGCAGGAGCTGAGGGCAGAACCTGCTCAGATCCCAACATCAGCCTTAATCTTTTCAGTGCTGTCTCAGAAATGACAAATCCACCTCAGCCAGGACTGTAACCCCTCTGGGTTTCCTCACTGCCTCACGAAACTTCATAGAATCATTTAGGTTGGAAGAGATCTTTAAGTTCATGGAGTCCAACCATTAACTCAGCACTGCCAAGTCACTATTGAATCATGACCCTCAGGAACACATCTACACATTTTTCAATCTCTCCAGGGATGGTGACACCACCAGTTCCCCGGGTAGCCTGTTGCAGTGTTTGACAACCCTTTGGGTGAAGAAATTTTTCCTAATATCCAACCTAAATCTCCCTTCTCCGACACAACTTAAAGTTAGGTTCTCCTGCTTGCTACTTGAAAGATCAACCCCTACCTCACTACCGCCTCTTCTCAGGTAGTTGTAGAGAGTGAGAAAGTTCTCAGCCTCCTTTTTCACCAGGCTACACAACCCCAGTTCAGCTGCCCCTCAGAAGACTTGTTCTTTAGATCCCTTACCAACTACATTGTCCTTTGGACCCAATCCAGCACCTCAATGTCCTTCTCGTAGAACTAAGTATTTGAGGTGGGGTCTCACCAGTGCTGGGGACCACCACTGTCCTAGTCTGCTGGCCACAGCATTTATGATAAAAGCCAGGATGCTGTTTGCCTTCCTGGCCACACTGCTGGCTTGTATTCAGTGAAAACCCTGTCAGGGATGAGAAGAGAAATAGGACCACAAGGCAGGTTGGGGCTAAACTGGGGCTAGAAACAGAGACTACGTCCTGATCCCTGTTCACTGACCACCATTATTTCTGATGTTGCTCAATAGAATCATAGAATCATTTAGATTGGAAGAAACCTTTAGGATCAGCAAGTCCAGCTGTCAATGCAGCACAGCCAACAACACCATGTTTTAACCTTGAGAAGATCAGAAAGCAATTTGCAGGCAAAGGTCCAGTCTCCCCAGTCCTAGCTGGACTGCATTAAACTGCTTCCTGACTATGTGTCCTCCAGCTTCCCCTAGCCTGGATAAAAGCTGTCACAAGAGCTATTTTCCCCTCATAAGAATAGAGAAATTTTTTTGAAAGATGAGAGGGCATCAAACAACATTCAGAAGTGATCAGTCAGCTTTATTCCAGCTGATTCCCTGACACTGAAAAGGAGGTCAGCCTGGTCCCCTTTCCCTCCCTCCAGCCTGATTCCTTGGGCCTGAGGATGGGGGAGGTTTTGGGTTTGGATGGGTGATGGTCAACACTTACTGTTTTCAAATCTCAAAAGAGTGCAAGAGCAATTCACTGGTTTTAAACTAGAGAAGGGCAGATTTAGACTGGGCATTAGTTCACTATGAGTGTGGTGAAACACTGGAATGGGTTGCCCAGGGAGATGGTGAAAGCCCCATCCCTGGAAACAATCAAGGTCAGGCTTAATGGGGTTCTGAGCTCCCTGATCTATTTGGGGATGTCCTTGCTTACTGCAGTGAGATTAGACTACATGCTCTCTAGAGACCCATTCTATGGTTCTCTGATTCAGTGTGAGACCAAGATCAGAGGATGACCTCATCTCACAGCATACTGATCTTGTGCCTCAGACTGCTGGGCTTATACCAAATTCTCAGGCAGCAAGCAGTGTGACTCCTTGCTGTTGAGAATTCTTGCTGCTAGCAACCTTTGCACCCCAGGTGAGGTATACTTGAAGCTGGGAGGTTTGACACCACCTGGATCCTAGCAATTTCCCCAAAGCAGAAGAATTTGCAGTTGGGTGAGAAACTCTTCTTCAAGCTGCTCATTTACCATGACAATGAAGGCTCTGGGGCTGGACAGAGTTGCCTCTGGAGTTTCCTGGCACAGCAGGAAACTCAAGTGGGGTTTGGGGAACAAAGGTAAGATGCTCCTTAATGAAGAAGTGGATCAAGCTGGTACACAGGAGGACAGCACTGGTCTTGTGTTTAGAATGAGCAGGCAGGAGGCTAGGGACATGGTGAAGCTGTCAAGGTATTTTGTTTTCAGGTGAAGCTGCTAGCACTAGTGAAGCATTTTCTAGGAATGCATTTGGTAGTTTTAGCCCTGAGGTCTTGAAGTGAGAGCAAAATTATCCTGATCAGTAACCTTGAGGGCCTAGAAACAGGCAAAAGGGCCACAAAACTCCTTCAAAATAGCACCAAAGTACATCTGAAGTGTGTAATTTTGCAAGACAGGCAAAATCTTTTTCATTTCCACAAAGACCAGAGGAGCAGAGACACAAATGTTGACTTTCCAAACATCAAAGGACAGTAAGTAACAGGGAGTATTAAAAGGCACTATATCTGAGTTGTGAGGAGGGTCCTAGGTCACACTGAACTGGACAGGTAAGAGCTGATCTCACATTTCTAGAAGAGGCCAGCAACCACCACAGGTGTCTATGGCTTTTGCATGGAGGTGAAACAACAGAGAGCACATCTTGAGTCTCTTCATAAACCCTAGAATCATAGAATACCAGGTTAGAAGAGACATCAAGGATCATCTGGTTCAACCTTTCTTGGGTCTAGACAAGATGGCTCATCATCCTATCTAGCTGAATCTCAAAACTTTCCAATGCTGGGGACTCCACCACTTACCTGAGGAAATTGTTCTTGCTGTGAAAAATTTTCCTCTTGGGTCCAATCAGAATCTCCCCAGGAGGAATGTGTACCCATTACCCCTCATCTGATCTAGTTAAGGATGCCCCTGCTGACTGTGTGACCTCTGGAGGTCCCTTCCAACCCAGATCATTCTATGATTCTATGATCCTTGCCACCTGACTCATTGTAAAAAGGGAGTCTCCATCTTCTTTGTAGTCACACTTTCAATACTGGAATGTGGTGATGAGACTTTCTTTAAGCCATACCAAAGTGCAGATGTGCACTTTTGCTATACGTGGGTCAAGCTGGCTACAAACAAGTCGACCATAAGAGGCAGAGACTGAGTCCATACTGAATTCCTGACAACCATCTGAGTTTCCATGTTAGGCAAGCCAATCTCCTTGCACTTGGAGCAAGCCAACATGTGGGCAACATTGATGGCTGAACACCTCAGTGCTGCTGAGATCATAGCTAACAGAGCAGAGCCAGGCAGAAACACCAGAGACTGGAGTAAAATACATTTACAGAGAGAGAAACTCCACAGCTGCTACCTGGACATGGAAAAAAGCTACATCTTTTTTGATTCCCAGAATCAAAGCAAGAGAATAGTGACCTGAGACTACCTCCCAGGGCCATCAATAGTCACACAACATTTTAAAAGCTGTGTCTAAAAGAAATGAAAAGCAGTGAGGCCTATTACACACTTTTAAAGTCATTCCAGGTCAGTTATGAAAATGCATCCGTGGTCTATTTGCCTAAAAGCGGAGCGCTGTGATCCTTGTTTACCAAGTAAAACAAACACCTCGAATGGCAGGGGGAAATGACCCTCGAGTGCAAGTCTTTACAAGCCTCCTCATTACAGTGAGATCAGAGTGTGCCATGTGTGCCTATCATTTCTTTCTTTTTTTTTTCCAGGGCTTTTTCTTCTCCTCTTCCTGCTTTTTGTCAGTGCTCCTGAGTTCCCGTCTGCTTTCTATTTACAGCTGTTAAAGGGAGGGACAAAACCACACACCATTAGTTCAGAGTGGGAAAGAAACAGGCATTAAAGTGCAAATAAAAAATAACCTGATGAATGATCGTTCTGATAAACAGGTTTGCATGAAAAGAGCTTAAAGGACACACAATTGCGTAGGCACATCAATTGCATAGGATATAAAGTTATGTAAGAACACAAACTGTATGGAGTTTTGAAGCAAAATAATTTGCCATAGACCAGAAGTCCAGCACATGGACACTTTATACCTTTGGTTCCTTCAAGACAAGGAACAATGGATACAAAGTTGAACACAGAAGATTTCACCTCAACATGAGGAGAAACTTCTTTACAGCAAGGGTGACGGAGCACTGAAACAGGCTGTCCAGGAAGGTTGTGGAGTCTCCTTCTCTGGAGCCTTTCAAAACCCACCTGGATGCATTTGTGCATGGACTACCCTAGGTGATCCTGATTTTGTCAGGGGGGATGGAGCTGATGATCTCTGGAGGTCCCTGCTAATTTCTAATGTTCTATGTTTCCATGAAAAAAAATGTTTTTTCCAGTTCTACCAACTCTATTCCATCACCTCCAGAGCACTTGTGCCAGTCCAGGTGAGGTTCTCAGTTTGTAGGCTTTCTCCCTCCCAAGTTTTTATTTTATCAATAATCAAAAATCACAGAATACTGAGGGTTGGAAGGGACCTCTGGCGATCACCTAGTCCAACTGCCCTGCTAAAGCAGAGTTGCCCACAGTGGGTAGCCTAGAATCACAGTGTCCAGGTGGGTTTGGGTTTGCAATCTCTCTCCAGAGAAGGAGACTCCACAACCTCTCTGGGCAGCCTGCTCCAGTGCTCTGGCGCTCTAACAGGAAAGAATTTTTTCCTCATGTTCAGATGGAACTTCTCTGTGTTCCAGTTTTTGCCTGTTGCTGGGCATCACTGAAAAGAGTCTGGCCCCATCCTTCTGACTTCTACTCTTTAGATAAAGATAAACATTGAGAAGATCTCAAAACTTCCCAGCAAATTCTCCTTTGCATTGCTGGTCTCCTTAACACAAACATGTTGGTCACCATGTAGGTACCTCTTACAAGTTTAATTATGCCACCCATGAGAATCCAGACCATTTATTCCCCTCTATCAGAAAACTGTGCACTGATTGACCTTCCCTAATGTGCTCAAGGTGAGATGCTCCTCATTATTCATCTCTGAAATTTATTGACCCTTCCTGAGCCTGTAGGATTTTACCAGCTCCCCTATAGAATCATAGAATTGGTTTTGGTTGGAAAAGACCTTCAAAATCATTGAGTCCAGCCATTAACCCAGCACTAAGCCTTAACCTAATTTCCAATCCATCTGCTAAAATTTAGTGCCCCATCCAGCAACATCACATAGCCAGTGCCTATCCTTGTTGATGCAGCTGTTATTTTCCACCGGATGCATCCTCCACAGGCTGGGGGCAGTTTCATTCTCCCAGCCTCCTGTGTCAACAGTACTCTTCCACCCTCAAAAGCCTCTTGCTGTGAGGCAATGTCAGCTCAGAATCTATGTGTGTCTTCACCACAGCAGCCAGCATGCACTGAAACTCTCTTGACTGCACCTTCTCTCCATCCCTGACTGCTCACCCACCCTAAACCTTCAAAACCCTCCAACTGCTCTCTTATTCTCCGAACTCTCCCCTGGTTACAACACTAGATTCCTCATTTCATCTACTCTGCGGCATGCTGTGACAATCACCCCCCTGTACTCAGCACTGGTGAAGCCACACCTTAAGCACTGGGTTCAGTTTGGGGGATTTCACTACAAGGACATTGAGGTATTGGAACAGGTCCAAAGAAGGGTAACAAAACTCATGAAGGTTCTAGAGTGTAAGCCCCTCTTATGAGAAACAGCTGAAGGAACTGGGGTGGTTTAGGCTGGGGAAAAGGAGGCTCATGAGAGACCTTCTTTCTCTCTACAACTACCTGAAAGGATGTTGTAGAGAGGTGGGGGTCAGTCTCTTCTCCCAAGTAACGAGGGATAGGTCAAGAGGAAACAGCCTCAAGGTGTGCAAGGTGAGCTTTAGATTGCATATTAGCAAATATTTCTTCCCCAGAAAGGTTGTCAGACCCTGGAACAGGCTACCCATGACAGTGGTGGAATCCCCATTCCTGGCAGGATTCAAAAGCTGTGTAGGTGTCTTTCTGAGGGGCATGGTTTAGTGGTGGGCTTGGTAGTGCTAGGCTAACAGTTGGACCTGATTGTCTCAAAGGTCTTTTCCAACCTAAATGATTCTGTGATTCCATGATTCTGTGAATAAAGCCCTGATCAGAGATTTGAGAGAACAGATGTGACTAAACAGCTGAGATTTTCTCTCCAGCCCCAGCTCTACTATTTTAGCTTTAAGAGAAAAGCAACAGTTGGTACTGAAATGGTCATTTGGCATATGTGCTTCGTTGCTTATCAGCTCATTCACTCAACAACAAAGACAGGAAAATGCTGCAGGGGTCATTTCGCCGGGAGAAGGCTCAGAAACACTGGAAGTCTCTGATGAAAATCATTTAAATGGACTAAGTCAATGGTCAGAATGAGTGTCTGTGGCAGTAAATGGGAACATATTAAAGTAGTATGGGAAGTTTAATCTGTGATTGATCTCCCAACAATTACCCAGCGTTCTAAATCTCTCCATATCATTTAACGAGGTGATTTCAATGTTCTAATAAAATGTGGCAGGGGAATGTTTCCAGATGTCCAGTGTGCAGGGAAGTAAATGCTTCCCTGAAACCATAATCTCTGTATTAAACCAACTGACATCATCTTCGGGTTGAATTGCTCTTCTGTCATGATTACAGAGGTAGGAGTCACCAAGAAGTCATGAGATCTCAGAAAATCCTTTCAAATCACATCAGCCTTATCCAAACCAGAAATCTTCCCTCTCTGTGGGTTTCCTGTGGCAATACTCCACTGCTGTTTAAGTGCTGATCTATCTGGTTTGATGACATTTCTCTAAAAGTGATTGCTTATTCCTGCATTAGAAATGGAAAGCGTGGCTACTTGTGCCATCAGACTGAGTACATTATGTCTGACCACTGCCAAAATGAGACCAACAGGTATAACCCCAGCTCTCAATCTGCACTTTGAGAAGCAAGGCAAAAGCTGTGATGAAAGGTTCAGGAGATGGGGAATTGCCCTGGATCAGTCCACTTGTCAAACACGCCTGGCAGCTGACACCAAGAGGTCACTAAGGTTCCCAGCCCACTAGGCAACACTTCTTCAGTATAAAGATTGCTTTTTTTTTTTTCCCATTTACAAGGTTGCTGCTGCTCTGATTTCTGTACTTCAAAGAGCTGATTCCAAAGAGTTCACATGACACATCACCAGACCCCTATTCAAGGTTTCTCATGTATAATATATATAATCATAGAATTGTTTTGGTTGGAAAAGACCTTTAAGACCATTGAGTCCAACTACTGTCTAATTCTTCCAAGGCTGCTGCTAAACCATGTGCCTCAGAAACCTATCTTTGTGTCTTTCAAACACCTCCAGGGATTCAACAGCTTCACTGGGGAGCCTATTCCTGTGTTGAAGAACCATTTTAGTGGCGTGCTTTCTTCTAATGTCCTACCCAAACCTCCCCTGGTGCAACTTGAGGCTGTTTTCTCTCATCCTACCACTTGTTACTTGGGAGAAGAGACTGACACCCACTTTGTTACAACTTCCTTTCAGGAAGCTGTAAAGAGAAAAAAGATCTTCCCTCAGTCTTCTTTTCTCCAGGTTGAACAATCCCAGTTCCCTCAGCCACTCCTCACAAAACTTGTGCTCTAGACCCTTCACCAGCTTTGCTGCCCTTCTCTGGACCTGCTCCAGCACCTTAGTGCCTTTCTTGTAGTGAGGTCCCCAAAACTGAACCCAGTACTCAAGGTATGGCCTCAGTAGTGATGAGTACAGGGGAACAATATAAAATATGTAATTTGTATATTATAATAACATAAAGCAATTGTTGCACCACGCTAGAGGATGACTGTGAGCATCCCTGACCTCTTCTAGATACCAGGTGAGACTACATGAGATGACCCATGGCTGCTGTGTTTGGCCCATCTTCACCAGACATGCTTCCCAACATTGTAAGTCAACTCAGAGGAGTTTTGGTTGGTGTACAAATCTGCCTTCTGCAAAGCAAATTGACACCTTAAAATTCAAAGATGAAACTATCCCTCCTTATTAACTTTCCTTTCTGTCAAGGTCTAAGGCCACCAGAAAGGAGTGACAGATGTTCTCTATGAACCCCATTCCCTTCTCAAATGGGGAAGAAAAGGGCAATAAGAGAGAGAGATTGAAAGGTTGGGAAGGAAACCAAAACAGTTCTAATAATGACAATAATCATAAAATTGTGAATATATACAAAACAGCAGAAACAACCTCTCTGATGGCAATGATGTTACTGGCACCACTGATGCTGGGGACAAGCACTGGGGACTCAGTGGCAGATGATGACTAGATTCAGGAGCTGGATTTTGGAACTGGACTCGAGAACAGAAGGATAAGGATCAAAAGCAGAATGGACAGAGTCCTCCTTGGACACTGGCCATTGAAGAAGAGACTTGACCCTGGTGATCTGAAGATGATGTCCATGGGATGGAATCCCTAACAGAAACAGCTTAGGGCCACCTATACTGTCCCCTCTTCCCCACAGATGACACCTCTGACTTCCTGCACTGGAAGGCAGAACACAAGAGGTGGCAGTGCCCTTAGTCTGCACAGGAGCAAGTCTAAGCCAGAGCCTTTCTAGAGTCCAGCCCTTGGCAGTAACTCTCCCCATGAGTGCTCTCACTACTGGAAGCAGCCACTATCTGTGCAAACCTGTCCTGAACTTCAGAAAGTGCCCTCACTAAGCAGAGACTGATCTGAGAAGTCAAATCACTGAACAGAATTAGTTCTGCTCTGCCTCAAACCAGGACACCTTCACTACCCACAATTTTGGTCAGGAGCAGTGACTGCAGTGCACAAGACCCATGTCTCCATTTTCCATCCACTTGAAACTAGATGGTTTATCTTTGCCTGTATTCGCCCATGAAAAACAAATAAAAACTGAGCTAATCCCTGAGAGCTGAGGTCACCCCATGCCTTGATTTCAGAGAGTGCAAACACAGCCTACTTAGCAGAGAAAAAAGGGGAAATGAGTAGCAAACTTAACCCCTTCTGCTCTGTAAATAGTCTCATTAGCTCTTGGCTATCACAAAAGCATAGCCTACATTGCAGATGGCAAATATTAACCAGATATTGACCACAGCTCTATTCACATGACAGCAGGTAATGTATTTGGTCCTCCAAGCTAGCCATGTTTGGATGTGAAGGTTTATATTGACCTTTGAAAGACTACAGAGGAGGAAAGGAACATTTTCAATGGTCTGTATTTCACAATGTGCAGTTAGGTGGGGGCTTAGAGCCACAGATAAGAGCAG
Organism: Dryobates pubescens; assembly: GCF_014839835.1. Classification (NCBI taxonomy): domain Eukaryota; kingdom Metazoa; phylum Chordata; class Aves; order Piciformes; family Picidae; genus Dryobates; species Dryobates pubescens. Next base: position 15,305,449 of record NC_071620.1, on the reverse strand, counting down.
CAGCCCAATGGGGAAGATTTTTTTCCGTGCCTTTGAACACTGTTATCAGTTAAACAAGCTGAGTTTATTGGAGCATGTCCAGAGAAGGGCAACCAAGCTGATGAAAAGTCTGGAAAGCAAGTCTTATGAGAAGTGCCTGAGAGATCTGGGGCTCTCTAGCATGGAGAAGAGCAGCCTGAGAGGGGATGCGCTCAATGCTCATCAATATCTAAAGGATAGGATACAAGAGGATGGGCCCAGATTATTTCCAGCTGTGCCCTGTGTCAGGGCAAGGGGCAACAGGCACAAAATGGAACACAGGAATTTCCATCATGAACAGAAGGAAAAAAATCTTTGCTGTGAGTGTGCCAGCTGGACAAGGCTGCCCAGAGAGGTTGTGGAGACATTGAGATCCTGGGCAACCTGCTCTGGGTGACCCTACTTTAGCAGAGTACTTGGACTAAATGATCCCCATAGATCTCTTCCATCTTCCACCATTCTGATTTTCTGTTGGTGGTTTGTGGTTTTTTTTCTTCACACAAGAAAAGATGGGGCATGACACTCTTCTTGCAAAACTACCTTCATTTCTAGAGCCAGACTTGGTGTCCCTTCATATTTTTCACTTGGACATCCACACCTAAGGATGGGTTCAGGATCTTGTTCTTGAGAGCAGCTACACTTCTGTCTGAGCTTCCTCAATAACATTTAGCAGAAGAAACTCCATAAGCACCTTATTTTCATGGGTATAACCCCAGGTTGTGTGCAACCCTCCCTCCTGCCAGTGTACCATACACTTTACACTGGTTCTAGTTCTTACCCTCTGTTTTGAATCTGTCTTTTCATATCTGTGAGGGCAATCTCAAGATATACACCAATTACAGTTTTATTCCAAAGAAGAGGACTTTTAAAGAGGTTTGGCTCCATACTTGGCTACAAGGAGACCTTATATCGGCCTTCCAGTACCTGAAGGGGGCCTACAGGAAAGTTGGAGTGGGACTATTTATAAGGGCCTGTGGTGATAGGACAAGGTACAATGGTTTTAAACTAGAGCAGGGTAGATTCAAATGATACATAAATTATAAATAAGTTATTTACAATGAATACATAGAATACATATAGAATACATAGAATAAACCAGGTTGGAAGAGACCTTCAAGATCATCGCGTCCAACCCATCACCAATCCAACACCGCCCAAGCAACTAACCCACAGCACCAAGCACCCTGTCAAGTCTTCTCCTAAAAACCTCCAGTGATGGCGACTCCACCACCTCCCCAGGCAGCCCATTCCAATGTGCAATCACTCTTTCTGTATAGAACTTTTTTCTAACATCCAGCCTGAACCTCCCCTGGCGCAGCCTGAGACTGTGTCCTCTTGTTCTGGTACTGCTTGCCTGGGAGAAGAGACCAACATCTGTCTGTCTACAACCTCCAGAATGGGTTTCACAGAGAAGCTGTGGACACTTCACCCCTGGAATTGTTTAAGACCAGGATGGATGAGGCTTTGAGCAACCTGAGTAATCCCCCATGGCAGGGGGGTTGGACCTAGGTGACGTTAGTCCCTTCCCAGGACAAGCTATCTTATGATTCTGTTATATGCTTGATAAAAAAAAAAAGGTGGTCCTGCTTGCTGAAACACTTTCTTCATCCACATTTATTCAATGATCTCAAACTTACATCCTCATCAGATCTGATGGGTAACACAAGAGACTCCATTTCTAGATACAATATCCATTTATGATCTTGTTTGGGCACCAGCTTGTTCCATTCCTGCTGCCAAGTTTCCTTCTTCTATAGTTCCCTGATACAACAACAAGCAGGCAGATATGTTAGTGTAGCAGCATATCTTAGGAAGCAAGAGGACATGGAGAAGAAAAAGAACAAAAATATAGCCATTAAAGCAAGAATTCAAAACAACTTTGGAAAAAACCAAATGGTCAAAATGGCTCAGCTTGAAGAAATTGTTTGTCTTCATTTGTAGGTAATTCAAAGTGACAATAAAGAATCAGTTAACTATGCTAACATGTGGAAGACATTTAATGTCCAGGGAACAAAAAAAGGAATACTGCTGTCAGAAGTGAGGCAAAATAAGAGGCTGGAATCAATCAATCCAAAATGCTTCACGAGACTATGGAGCAGTGTAGAGTTGGACAGTTTTCTCAGCGTCCCAGTCATGGGGGAATACACTCTTCAAGCTTGCCACCTCAGGAGGAGACAATAACTATAAGGATTAGCCCAGGAGGAACCCTGGTGTAAGAGGAAAAGTGTTATGAACATGAGAAATGCCCAGAGTCCTCTCCTTATCGTAACAAGTACAATTAAAAGTTCTTCCGCTGATGAATAAAATACTTCCTTCATTTACAAAACAACCTCCCGTAAGGGAAGCTCAGCACCGAGCAGACCTTCGTCCTCAGAGATCTGCTTTATTAAAGAGCTCAGCCTGAAAAGCTCTAATGAATTTCAACAAAACCATTTGGAAATCTTCAGGGATATCTTATGCCATGCCTCAAACAAGACCCCAGGGCAAAAGCAAAATAAATATATATATATAAAAATTAGAAAACATTAAGATGGATGAGATAAGAGTGATCCTGCAATTATACACCACGCCGGGAGATCCACCTTTCACAGCACACCGTTGCGAGATCTATCGTTGGCATCAAAGAGAAGTGCATATAATAGCAAGCCCCGGGAACTCCAAACAAAGCTGAGAGCCATACAGGAAAAGTGGTGGTGTGATAAAGCAGAGGAAATCCAGCTGTACGCTGATAAGCATGAAAGGGTTTTGCGAGTCAACATGAAGAGGCCCTGGTTTGGTGACTCTGATCTAATAAGGACAAAATTACTTCCATGTCCCTGCATGGGACACCTCGAAGAAAAAGCTGGAAGACTTGCTTGCTGCAGCTTGTGTTTGCATTGCCCACACACAGCCAGGTTGCTAAATATCCATCTCTAACCTATTTCAGAGGGCTGTAAGAACTTTGATATTCCTGTTTGTTTCGACAAGATGAAAGTCATGTCCTGGGCTGCCCCTGCTACTCTGAGAGCCTCTGGCATTACTGTTGATGGATAATCACAATGTGCAATATGAAAAGGCAAATAAGCTCAAGGTTTAAGAGATCCACCATCTCCAGAGAAATGGTGGTTCTCTTTTCAGCTCAAACACTCAGTGCCAGCATAAGATGTGTAGACCTGACAGTCAATTTTACTGGTGTCAAGACATACACACAGTTTATTAGTCACTACTTTTCTTTTGAGCTATCTCTGTCACCTATTCGAAGTGTGATGAGTCCTAGGACTTCAAGCTAGCAGCAAAGTGCATTAGCATTTGATGGTTAGAAGATAAATCTAAAATCTGAAGTGGAAATAAATGGAGGCAATTATGGATCAGAATAAGACATCAGGTATTGGGAATTGTGCATTGGCATAAGGCAATTAGGTACTGGGATAAGGCAGTTAGGTAATGAATAAGGCATTAAGTGGTAAATTTGTCATACCTTTAAGTCTTTAAATCATTATTTAATATCATTTAATATCTTGCTGAGAGAGGTGTTGTAATTTACCAGTGATTCAATAATGGAATTATGAGACAACATTCTTTAGTCTAGAAAAGCATAAATGGTTTCAGTGAGCGAAACTTACTGCCCACCCACATCCCGTAGAAGTACTCCAAACTGCATGGAAGTGAAGCTTAGATTGTGCACAGGTCTTCTGCTGGCCCTCTGTGGTAGGGAGCAATGCTTCCTAGTCTGTCAGGGAATGTAGAGGTCAGGACTTCCAGCTACTAATCACAAGCATACACATCTTTAATGCCTGCACATGGAAGTCTGCTTTATTCTGTCACTCAGTGGGAGCCCAAAAGAAATATTCCTTTGACTCTGAGTCACCAGAACAAGCAAAATCTCAACTTCACAAAATGATATCTCTTTGGTAGGAGGGAATGTTTTCCATATGCTGTGGGATTAAAACGACAGCATCATGTAACAGAGAGTTGTTTGGGTGGATACATTCTGAGGAAAACCTTCTTTCTATAAAGAGCTGTGTAATAAAGAGAAATTAGAGAGAGAGAGAGAGAGAAGTTATTTGTACAGAGTTAACTATTAATAGCCTGAAATAAAAGCTGAACTTCCTTTGGCAACTTTATATTGTTCCCAATCAAGGAAAAAAAGTGCTGATTTTTTAAGGAATACTCATGCTTTCACAACAGAGGCCAAAGCCACACATTATGATCATTTCCTTTAAGCATCTACTGATTTGGCTGAGAAACCTGGGGCTGTTTAGCCTAGAGAAGAGCAGTCTGAGAGGGGATCTGATCAGTGTTTGGCAATATGTAAAGGGTGGGAGTTAAGAGGGTGGGGCGAGACTCTTTCAAATGGTGCTCAGGGCAAGAGGCACCAGGCACAAACTGGAACAAAGAAAGCTCCATATGAACATGAGAAAAAACTTCTTTGCTCTGGGTCTTGTGGTAGTTTAGAGGTTAGGTGCATTTAAGAACCACAAAGTTACAGACTTCCAGGGGGACCAGAGTGTCCATAAGGTGGACAGAAGGTCTATTTCCTTCCTGTAAGTTCTGCATCCCTGTACAACTGGTTGCAAAGTCAGTTTCCTTCCCTTTTCCTTCCCTCTCTCCTCCTGGGAAGGATGCACAGGCTATTATCTCTTGCAGAAGAGCCTTGCCAATGCAGCCAATTAGGCCTGGGGTGGCCTAACTGGGGCCTGGAGCTGCCAAGCTGAATTTCTCTGTGTCACAATGGCATGGTATGGAGGGTAGAGAAGCTGGGGCTGCGGCAAGGCGGCATATAAATTCTGTGAATTTTATATGCTTTATACTGTTGTATGTAGTTGTAAACAGGATTTCTGTTTAAACTTTCCAAACCTATCCAATCCTTTGTGGGAGTGTTGTTTTCCCTTTTGCCCCTTTTGGAGCTAAAGAACAATCTGTCTCACTCTAAACCATGACAGTGATGGAGCCCTGGACCAGGCTGCCCTGGAAACATTCTCTCTGGAGAGACTCCAAACCTGCCAGGACACTCTGATCCTGGCCAGCCTGTTTTAGCACAGAGGTTGGACTAGATGATCTCCAGAGGTCCCTTCCAAACCCTACCACACTGATTCTGTGATTAAAAAGCCCCAAAGCCACAGAAAGTCATGGAATAGTTTGCTTACAGGAGTGAAACAGTTTTAATTCACTGACAAACCATGTTTTAAGATTAAATTGTTTGTTTGCTTGGAAACATAAAGCTGATAAAATAACTCCCTACTCTTTACACTTTGGATTCTTCTCCACCATCCTTTAACTCCTGGATGCTGTGCTGATGTCTCCTAAGTCAAGAAGGCCACTGTTATTAAATACATTCTTCATATGCAATACTTACACTCCGTTGCTTAAATTCTCAGCTTTTTCTCATGAAAAAAAAAAATCACTATAAAAAAATCTGGATTTCTTCAATCTTTCATTTCAGAACTGAAACTGAAGGCTCAACCCTCCCCCCTGCCCCCCTTTTTTTTTTTCATTTGCCAATATACCTTTTAATAAAGGAAGATGAAAGTGGAACATGGTAGTTTAGTGGAGGTACTGTGGTACTCCTGATGGATATCTCAGAATCATAACAGTTCCTTTTAGCCACCACAGAGTACCCAGAATATTTCCCAGAATCACTATTCTCTAGGGTATCTCACACATCATATAAAAGTGACCTAATTTCCCTACTGCTAGACATAAAACATTCAGTCACAGAAAATTACTTCCAAGGCATCAGCCTCTATGACATACCAGATCTAAGTAGGAATATTAAATAGCATTGGTCAGAGAACAGAATCCTGCAAGATCATCTTGCATCACCTCTCCTATGAGGACAGACTGAAGGAGTTGGGGCTGGAGAAGAGAAGGCTCTGAGGTGACCTAATTGTGGCCTTCCAGTATCTGAAGGGGGCCTACAAGAAGGCTGGGGAGGGACTTCTCAGGATATCAGGTAGTGATAGGACTAGGGGGAATGGAATGAAGCCGGAGGTGGGGAGATTCCGGCTGGATGTGAGGAGGAAGTTCTTCACCATGAGAGTAGTGAAGCCCTGGAATGGGTTGTCCAGGGAGATGGTTGGGGTGCCGTCCCTGGAGTTGTTTAAGCCCAGGCTGGATGAGGCTCTGGCCAGCCTGATCTAGTGTGAGGTGTCCCTGCCCATGGCAGGGGGGTTGGAACTGGATGATCCTTGTGGTCCCTTCCAACCCTGACTGATACTATGATAGTACTATGATACTATTATCTTGCTCATTAAAGCCTCCTTGGTCATTAAGAATTCCTTGTTCTCCATTTGGTTACCTATTTAATGCTTAAAATTCATTTTTTGACCCATGTACTGCTTCCCTTTTCATTAGCTTTGCTTTGGAACAGTTCTGCCCTTCCAGGTATCTCAGGACACCAGGAATAAGTGAATATCCTTAAGCACATTTTACAGCTCAGTAAGCTAAGAAACTCAGCTGCTTCCTAGAGGTTTTACACGGACGATGAAAATGAAAGTTAAGGCAGAAAGAAATCCCAGTCACAGAAGTGTGAATACAATCAGAGAAACCAACTCCAGTTCCAGAGTCCTGTCCTCCAGGCCAATGAGAAATGTACTGGATAGAAGAGCTGAGGCTAGTCTGTCTTAGTTTCTCTACCTAGCCTAAAATGACCCTAACAAAAGGGTTTGCCAGCTAACAGCTTGCAAAACAAATACAGTCAAACAGTCTAAGTCTTCTAAAACTCTTCAAAAATATCATAAGACATGAGTGAGCAGAGGGTTAAGAAGACTTTAGTAAAAAGGTAAGAAGAAGAGCTAGAGGCAGCATCAGTAAGATGATGTTTATGAGAGTAGACTTAGATTAGATATAAGGAAGAAATGTTTTACAATGAGGCTGGTGAAACACTGGCACAGATTGCCCAGAGAGCTGGTAGGTGGCTCAGCCCTGGAACCATTCCAGGTCAGGTTTTCTGGGGCTGTGGGCAACTTGATATAGTTGCAGATGCCCCTGCTGACTGCAGGGTGGTTTGACAGAGGACCTTTAAAGGCCCTTTCCAACCCAAACTGTTCTATAATTCTATGTTTATAGCCATCTCACTCTCCTGTTCCTCACAGCTGGTATACTACATGGTGAAGGCTTTGCTTAGAGTGAAAGTAGTGAATATCTTACTTGGCTCACCTCTTGTAGGCTTCATAGAAACAGTGAAAAAGGAAACTTGAAATAGCAGAGCTCTAACTGAAGCAGGCATCCCTGAGGTGGCTGAATTTTCCTAAGTGGCCCACGACATGAGTGATTAATGTAAGTGGAGAAATGAGAAGCTAAAACTGTTTATTTGAAAGGACGACAAATTAGAGATTTCCTGACTTGTGACTTCTGAAGGGTCCTAGTCTGCTCCTGTACTGTACCTTCTGGAGTAGTCATTAGGCAGCCCTGGAAGAGTGTGTCCTGTCACTTCCACTAGCATATGATACATGGAGGGTCTGTACCTCCCCTGCAAGGGGGCACATGAGCAGGCTGCTGAGGAAATCAAAGGGATAGGAGTTGGAAATGAAAAGAGGACCTGGCAGGTGAACCTCTGAGGACAGTTGTTTGCACATTTTATACATTCTGAGAATACATTTCATAACTTAAAAGCAGCTCATGCCCAGGTTTTCCTCATCAGCATACCCCACAAGCATAACAGTGCATCTAGAAATGCTGACCTGCTGCTCACGCTTGCTTCAGATGAGGCCCAGGATATAGGTAGTTTCTGGACTGTGAGCACACATTGCTAGTTCATGTCCAGCCTGTCATCTACCAGTACCCCCAGGTCCTTCTCTGCAGGGCTGATCTCAATCCCTTCATCCCCCACCCTGGATTAACATGGAGAATTGCCCTGACTTAGGTGCAGGACCTTGCACTTGGCTTTGGTGGACTTTGATGAGGTTCATACAGGCCCACTTTTTGAGCTTGTCCAGGCAGGTAGACAGTACAACAAAACAGGATCATCTCAGAGCAGAGAACAGAAAGTTCATTTCAGTCTTTAGCCCTGTGAGTTGAGAAGACCTGTGATGAATATACATGCACCAGCCTTTGAGCCTCCAGGGGAAGGTCCAAAGGTGGGCAAAGCATCAGCCAGTAGCACTGAGCACTTCTATCTGCAGATCTCTGAACTTCCCACCTTAAATGCTTCATCCTGACCCAACTTGCCAGTCTTCTCAGTTCAGCCCAAAATGCAGATGCTGCAGTCCCACTGTAAAACCAGGGTGGTGAAATTGTTCTAATTAAAAATAAACCTCTCTTTAAAAGATCAAAAATAGAGGTCAATACTTCTCATACAAATCCTGCAGGCCATGAGTTTGATTGGGCAATCACCTACAAAGCCTTAATGGTACAACCAAAAGGGCAACAAACTGTGGTGGGAATGGGAACAAATTATCAAAACTTCCTCTCCCAGCGCTGTCAGCAAAGCCAACACAGTTCCTGAATTCAATCCCTAAATTTTCTAGGGCGTGATCAGACCACCACTTAGGAAAGCTGGTTCATGCTTAAGTGGCTGAATGAAAGGGACCTTAATCTCTTTCTCTTGTAGTCACGATTTGGAGTAATGAAAACACTTTAGACAGAAGCATGATTGTTATGTTGATGATGTCCCTTCAATTATTTACAGAAGCAGTGCCAAGATACCACAAGAAAGGCTGAGCATAAAGTATTTCCAGCACATCAAAAAGCAGGAAGTAGAGGAAATCTTCCCACTAGAAGAACCTGATCTCATGAGATTTCCAGCTCAGTTACTTAACTCTTGCTTTCCCAGCAGCTCAGAGAGTGAACTACAGCAAGTTCAAGGTTCCACAGCAAGCTGACAAAGAAATGGTGGAAATCACAGGCATGTCTTTGAGGGGGAGTTTAAGTGAGTCTTCTCACTGATTGAACCTGAGGAAAGCTGAAGGTACAGATGTTCAATTCAACTTCCAGTTTGGCCTGGTTCCCCCCATACTGGGTGACAACAGTTAGGATGGGGCCAGTCAGTAAATGTGACAGAGGGTCTCTGTAAATGATTCTCCCTTCCCAAGGAGAATGGAAAGAGAATAAGGGAGAGAGACTGATGGGTTGGGAAAGAAAACTAAACTAGCTGGAATGAAAATAACAATTCTGTGAAATAGAGACAAAGAGATAGAAACCAATATGGAACTCAAGCTCTGATGGCAATGATGTCACCATTGTCACCACTGATACTGGGGGCAGGCACCAGGGAAGTCCCAGACTGGACTCATCAGCACATGAGTACTGGATTCAGGAGCTGGATTTTGGAATTGGATTCAGGAACACATGGATCAGGATTGAAGGCAGAACAGAGTTCTCCCTGGACACTGGCCATTGGAGAAGAGATTTGACCCTGGTGAACCCTCAGCTTGATCCTGTAGATGACATCCATGGGATGGAATCCTTTTTTGGTCAGTTTAGGAACATCTGTCTTGTCCCCTTCTCCCCACAGGTTCCACTTCTGACTTCCTGCACCCCAAGGTGGAGCACAAGATGTAGCAGTGCCCTTGGACTGCACAGGAGCAAGCCTAAACCAGACCTTTTCTGCAGCCTAGCCCTTGGCAGTAACTCTCCCCATCAGTGCTCTCACTGCTAGAAGCAGCCACTGGCTGTGCAAAGCTGCCCTGAACTTCAGAAAATGCCCTCACTGAGCAGAGACCTGACTGAGAAGTCAAATCACTGATCTATCTCAAAGGAGGACTTGTGGTAGTTACATCCTTAGAGCTCAAATCAGAGCATGCATTTTGCTGTGCTCTGCTGGCCTGTGTGCCAGGGGAAGGGGGCAGTGCAGGCCTGGATGACAAGGAGTGAGCAAGAAACAGCATCTAGGAATCACTTTGGTGTCTGCCCCTAGAGCTTTGGGAAAACCATCATTACTGATAAGAAAGATGGACTTACATCAGCATGGAAATAAAAAATATTGCATCAGTGAGGGGGGAAAAAAAGCATAAACAGAGGTTTGAGTTGGCATTTCAGAGTCTCTTCAGGCTGAGACTTCAACTGTTGAAATAATTCCTGGATAAGCTGAGTCCCGACACCAAGATATTTGTTCCTTGGACAGGGGAAGGGGGTAACCTGGACTGTGTGTCTAAGAGATTTACAGCAAAGGGTTAGTACAAGGCACAAGGTTCCAGCTACTGATGGTCTGAGGGAGATTAAAAGTGTGTGTCAAGAAGGAAGTCATCTCCAGAGCAGAACCCATTAAAGAGCAATAAGAGAACAAGTTACACAGCTGCAGGGTGAGAGGATGGACAGCAATGGAACAGGGAACAATGATAGAATCATAGAATGGTGTAGGTTGGAAGGGACCTTTAAAGGTCATCTAGTTCAACCACTATTGTCTCTTAACCAGGACCTGGTTGGTGTGCCTTTAGACAGTCTTACCTCTCTCCTTCCCCTCAGGAGGCATGACGGTGGAACTATCAAAGTGCATTTGTGTACTCCAGAGCAAAGTTCAGCTTGACTCCACCTCACTGCAGGCTCAACCACTGGAGACAGCTTATTGAATGGCTGTAACATGACCAAGTATCTCAGCCCCAAGGCTGAACTAGTTTAAAATAAACTGAAGCAAACTGCTTCTAAATGGAACTAAGTGTCCACATGACATTAAAAATCCTTTGAGGTTAAGTTTGCCAGAGAATAGAACAGAACAGAATAAACCAGGTTGAAAGAGACCTTTGAGATCATCAAGTCCAACCTATCACCCAACGCTATCTAATCAACTAAACCATGGCACCAAAAGCCCCATCCAGTCTCTTCCTAAACACCTTCAGTGATGGTGATGCCACCACCTCCCTGGGCAGCCCATTCCAATGGCCAATCACTCTATGAAGTACTTCTTAACATCCAGCCTAAACCTCCCCTGTTGCAGCTTGAGACTGTGTCCTCTTGTTCTGGTGCTGGCCACCTGGGAGAAGAGACCAACCCCCACCTGGCTACAACGTCCCTTCAGGTAGTTGTAGACAGCAATAAGGCATCCTCTGAGCCTCCTCTTCTCCAGGCTAAGCAACCTCAGCTCCCTCAGCCTCTCCTCATAGGGCTTGTGCTCCAAACCCCTCAAGCGGCTTTGTTGCCCTTCTCTGGACACGTTCCAGCAAGTCAACATCTTTCCTAAACTGAGGGGCCCAGAACTGGACACAGTACTCAAGGTGTGGCCTAACCAGCGCTGAATACAGGGACAGAATGACCTCCCTGCTCCTGCTGGCCACAGAAGATCCAGATTTTCAGCAAATGAGGAAGCTATAAAAATAATGTAGATTTTCCTCATGCTTTAAATAATATGTTACTCCAGACTTTGGGTTTATTATACTAATACTGGTAGGCATGTGCAAAGGCTTGGCTTCTAACACTTTGATGTATTTGATAATTGTCTTAATTTTTCTTTGCTGAAGATTAGTTCAATGAATATAGAGACTGGCTTAATCAAATCACATGCATGGCAAAATAGACTAAGCCAAGAAAAAGCCCCTTCACCGCCTGACAGATGATGTCACTTCTACCACAGATGTTCTGGCCAAAGAGGACTCATACAAACTGTTATTTGTAGGCTCATAGAATGGGTCAGATTGCAAGGGACCTTTAAAGGTCATCTAGCCAATAATTGCTGCACTAAGCAAGGACATCTGCAACAAGATCAGGTTCCTCAGAGCCCCAGACAGCCTGACCTGGAACATTTCTAGGGATGGGGCACCTACCACCCCTCTGGGTGACAGCGTTTCACTGCCCTCAGTGTAAAGCATTTCTTCCTACTGTCTGGTCTAAATAGTTCTAGAGCCAAACCACAGAAAAAGAAGTAAAAGCATCAGAAAATACCTCTGAAATAGTACATTGAACATTACATGATCTTATCATTCATAGAATCAGAAAAACCACAGAATCATTTAGGTTGGAAAAGGCCTTTAAGATTGATCATCAAGTCCAACTGTTAACCTAGCACTGCCAAGTCCATCATAAAATGCTAATTCCTTCAAGAATCATCAGGCTATTCTTGAGCTTCTGAAGCACCATGAAGGGCTGTGTCATACTCAGAAGCATTTTTCATCCTTTTAAAGGTGAACTCAGCAGCACCAGAGCCACCTGAGTAGCAATAAAATCTTGTGACAATGAATCCCTCAATGCTTTATATATATTTATTCACATACAAGATATAAACATAATACATAATAAATATATATAATAAAGACATATAAAATAGATTTTGCCCATCCTTACATGATTTTGTGATTCTGTATTATGAAGGCAAGGAAGTTTACCAGGTTTTTCCAGGCTTGTGCCACAAAAATCAGGAAACAGTGGAACCATCTCCTGGGCAAGAAACAGCTACTCAGTGCAGACAGTAAAGGTTGCCAGACTACTTAATTACTACTTTTACCTATCCACAGCAGAAGATTATATTAAGAATATGGACAGCATCTAAAGATACTGAGCCTAAAGAGTCTTTCTTCTTCAGTTCTTCACACTTCTCCTTTGAATAAAACAATGGTGGATAAGAGTGCGAGTAGAAGCAGCAGGTTTTCCCTTCCTATCTTTATTTTTGCCTACTTATTTTAATGTAAATATTACTATCCTATTGTAGCTCTTTCCTACTTGAGCAGCAGTTCTTGCTAGCTAGATGTGAACAGGACAGAACCTTCTGACTCCTAATTAAACTGTCAGGACAGTTAAGCTATGAATTTTCTACATCTAGTAATACTATACGACCCACAGAAATATTCCTCCCAGTCAAAGATAAGGGGGGAAAAGGCTTCAAATGGATGGCTGACATGTCAGCAGCTTTTATGAAGGCTTCAGAGAGAGCAAAGATGCAATTTGCCCTGCTAATATGTTATTTCACAGCCTGAGACAGCACAGCACAGCCTGATTTAGAGCACACAGAGATTCAAGAGAAGTCCCTCAAAGGAATCAGGCCTCCAGGTGCTAGGTTCACAGGCCAGAAAATGGGGCCAGCTCCTTGTTTAGAGGGGTACAGAATGGTGGAGGAGGGAGCAAAGCAGTTGTCTGTGTATTCCAGACAGGCTAGAGCTACTCAGACTTGGCCAGCACATCAGATTCAACTTGAGCTCAGAAATAATAATGGTCTGTTTTCCCCTTTTTATATGTCCTTTCAACCATCATGCCATGTTTTACGCTTCACATGCTGGCACATGGATCAATCACTGTAGGACCTGATTTACAACCTGTATTCCAGACATTGCTTCTAGCAAGAAGCAGGGGTGGGCAATAGGGACAAGTGTGTTTAAACACCCACTGTGCGGAGTCCCATTTTGGCTCCAGGAGGTATTTGGAAACATAAGGACAAGAAAAGCAGCTGATACCTCTAACATTTATTTATACAGAGAGTCAGTTTGGCTGTTTCCATAGAGCAAACCCAAGCACTTGTCAGTGAGTCCCTCTTTAAAGGACTGTTTTGTTTTCCCAAGACATAGAGCACATGCCAGCAACTCATTACAGGGGTCTTTTCTAGATTAAGAGGAAAAAGGATTGTTTTATTGGAGAAAACTAAATAAATCTGACATCCCACACCATGTATTGACCCCACAGAATCACAAAGTGGTAGGGGTTAGAAGGGACCTCTGGAGATCATCTAATGTAATGAAACACCCAGATCAGGTTGCAGAAGCCTTGATTTCATAATTCAAAACTTAACACACAGCCTTCATCTCACTTGGCACATGGGGCACAAGAAATAATCGTAGAATCTTAGTATCATAAAACCATTTGGGGGAGAAGACATCTTTCAGACCATTAAGTCCAACTGTTAACTCAGCACAGTCAAATCATGAATAATTCTTGTTTAGATCACTGGGGAAAAAAATGTAGATGCATCCACCTGAAATAGTGACCATAAATTACAGCCCATTCAAGAGAACATACAGAAGACAGATGCTCCTTCCACAGCTGCATGTGGGAGCCCAAGCAAAAGTGATGTATCTAAAGGCTCTTCATCTGGAGGGAATTCCACTAAGGAGGCACCATTTCCTGTTCATGGTGCCAGGATGCCTGGGATAGGAGGGAAACAAGACTAGAAAGATATTGCTGAGGGCTGGGGGGGGGGTGTGGGGGGGATGAACCCCATTGTCCTAAAGGTCCTCCTTTGACAATGATATCAATGTAGTCTCCCCTCCCACACAGTCCTCTGAAAGCTACTTAGTGAGGTGTCCAGAAAATCTCAGGTTCTTCCTTTTATCTAGTCTCAATCTCTCCTCTTTTAAAGCCATCATCTCTCATCCCATCACAACAAATCTTGCTAAAAACTCTGTCCCTCATCTTTCTTAGAAGCCCCCTTTATTTTTTGAAAGGTCACAATAAGGTCTCCTCAAAGGCTTCTGTTCTCTAAACTGGATAATCTCCACACTCTCAGCCTTTCTTCACAGGAAGCCTGTTTAAACCCTCTGATTGTTTTTGTGGTCTCTTCTGGACCTGCTCCAACCAGTCCATGTCTATACACCAAAAAGTGGATGGTTCATTGATACTTGTAACTCCATCTGTGCCCAGAAGAGTAGAGCTCTGTGCTTTTATGCCCAGAGGCTGGTTATGGTCCATGAACTGTAACATAGCCATGCCAAGATGATGAAGCTGCTGCTGGAAAGTCTCCTCAAGATAAAATAACAGGAACTGACTTCAGTGAGATTTAGTCTGGGTCTAGTTTTTGCAGGAATGGAGAAGACAATCTCTTCTGTTATTGAGAAGCATAAATCAGATACCTTCCTACTGGGGAAACAGAACTCTAAAGGAAGCATAGGAGTGATGGAACTGCATCACCACTTCACCCTATACCCACACAAAAGTTGATTAGATGAAGCCACACCTCTCTGAACACTGAGCTATGTCACAGACATACGTTATATGAGAGAGACTACTGGAGAAGTGGAAGCAGAATGACTTGGCCACTTCTATTGCTGTGATTAGACTAAATCCAGGAACAAATCTGCCCTCACACACTGCTAACATCATGCTGCTGTGGTCTGTACAGATTCTTGTAAAATGCTGAGGCTAATTCTAGGAACCCTAAGAGGAACTTCACTTCTCTCACCTTCATGAGCTCCTTGGAAAACAATGTGGTTGTGAGCTGTTTTCAGCACTGAATTACAGAATGTTAAGGGTTGGAAGGAACCTTGAAAGATCATCTAGTCCAACCCCCCCTGACAGAGCAGAATCACCTATACCAAATCACATCCAGGTGGGTTTTGAATATCTCCAGTGAGGGAGACTCCACAGCCCCCCTGGGCAGCCTGTTCCAGCATTCTGTCATCCCCACAGTGAAAAAGTTTTTTCACAGACATGTATCTAGCAACTGGTCTTCAATCCTGAGCATTTGCAGCCTTAAAAATAAGTTTAGAAATAATTGTTTTCAGATGCCAACATTTCAGGGACAAAAAAAAATAAATGTGGTATTATGGAACCATAGAACCATTTTGGGTGGAAAAGACCTTTATGATCATTGAGTCCAACCATCACCCAATTCCAGCAAGCCTGATGCTAAACCACGTTTCTTAGCACCACATCTATACATCTTGCAATGAAAGTTGGCAAATCTGACCCATTGGTAAAAGATTGAGATTCTCTCCTGAGCCTCAGGTTTCATCCGGTGAGCTCACATTTGGAAGGGAGTTGTTAGAGACTTAGGAATGAAATCAGTAAGCAACCTGGAAAGCAAGGAAACTGCAAGAGAAAAATCTGGGTGAAGGAAAAGTTATCAGTTACTCCAGGTTTCTAGGAGCTTATAATAGAATCAATAAGGTTGGAAAAGACCTCAGGGATCATCAAGTCCAACCTGTCACCCAACACCTCATGACTACTAAACCATGGCTTCAAGTGCTACATCCAATCCCTTTTTGAACACCTGCAGGGACAGTGACTCCACCACCTCCCTCAGCAGCCCCTTCCAATGGCAAACAAATCTCTCTGTGAAAAACTCTCTCTTCACCTCAAGCCTAAACCTCCCCTGGCACAGCTTGAGACTGTGTCCTCTTGTTCTGGTGCTGGCTGCCTGGGACAAAAGACCAACCCCCACCTGGCTACAACCTCCCTTCAGGTAGTTGTAGAGAGCAATAAGCTTCTAGATTCTTCATAGAATTCAGGAAGAAAAGCTTTGCTTCATGGAATAAATTGAGTTTGTACTATAGGAGTCTTTCAGCAGTCCTCCCCCCATTCAGCATTTCTTCTGCAGCATCACCGCCACAGGAGCACGAGCACAAGTCCATCACAAGCCACCAGCCTGCCTCTGCCACCCCTACTGACACCTATTGCTGTCCAAAATAGAGGTGAGCTTAGAGCAGGGGAGAAATTTGTCTCTTAAATGGAAGAATCTATCCAGGAGCAGCCCCAGTAAGGGCCCAGGCACTCTGCTGCATTGGGAGAAAAGTCATCTCCCCACTATGGAGACTGTGGGGCCGCTGTCAGACCACAGAAAGTCTCTGGTGGTTCAGAAAGAGGGAACATTTTTGCTGAAATATGATTCTGACCACAATTATTTCACTCTTGAGTGAAGTTGTTGTTATTATTTTTTTTATTATTGTTTTAGGAGGCTCCATTTCATTAGGAGCTGGAAGTCTCCATGTACACAAACACTCAGACAGGAGAAAAATCAATAAACGGCCTGCTCTGTTATAATAATAAAAACAATGAAAAGGCTATTGAAATCTTAGGCTGTAAGGATGTGAATCAATAGTGCTCTTGTTCCTGTTTCTAATTAGACCTGGACAATGTGCCTCGTTAGCAATGAGGCCATTGTCTTCTCGCAGAGGTAGGAACACGATTCTTCTCAGGCAGTTTTTAAGCTAATACAGCAGTGATGAGGCTGAAAGGCAGGCCTGTGTGTCCCCAGCATTGCTTCCCTGAAGGCAGGAACTTTCTGTATGACAGTTACTGAGTACGAGAGTACACGGACCTGGACAGGCAGGAGAATTGAATAGAATAGAATAGAATTAACCAGGTTGGAAAAGACCTTTGAGATCATCAAGTCCAACCTATCATCCAACACTACCCAATCAACTAAGCCATGGCACCAAGCACTCCAGTCTCATCCTAAACACCTTCAGGGATGGTGACTTCACCACCTCCCTGGGCAGCCCATTCCAATGGCCAATCACTCTGTCTGTGAAGAACTTCCTAACATCCAACCTAAACTTCCCCTGGTGCAGCTTCAGACTGTGTCCTCTTGCTCTGGTGCTGGTTGCCTGGGAGAAGAGACCAACCCCCACCTGGCTACAACCTCCCTTCAGGTAGTTGTAGAGAGCAATAAGGTCTCCCCTGAACCTCCTCCTCTCCAGACTAAGCAACCCCAGCTCCCTCAGCCTCTCTTCATAGGGCTTGTGCTCCAAACCCTCCCCAGCTTTAGAATAGAATAGAATAAACCAGGTTGGAAGAGACCTTCGAGATCATCGTGTCCAACCTATCATCCAACACTACCCAATCAACTAAACCATGGAACCAAGCATCCTGTCAAGCCTTGCCCTGAACACCCCCAGCGATGGCGACCCCACCACCTCCTCAGGCAGCCCATTCCAGTGGGCAATCACTCTCTCTGTGTAAAACTTCCTCCTAACCTCCAGCCTAAACCTCCCCTGACGCAGCCTGAGACTGTGCCCTCTTGTTCTGGGAGCAACCTCATGAAGATCAACAAGGGCAAGCGTAGATGGAGAGGAATAACCACCTGCAGCAGCACAGGTTAAGAGTTAACCTGCTGGAAAGAAGCTGCTCAGAGAAAAACCTTAGAATCCTGGTGGACAGCAAATTCACCAGGAGCCAGCACTGTGCTCTTGTGGCCCAGGGGTTGTTGTCCTGGGGGGCATTATGAGTGTGACCAACTCAACAACAGAGGTTCTCCTGCCCCTCTACTCTGCCCTAGTGAGGCCACATTTGGATCATTGTGTCCATTTCTGGACTCCCCAGTTTAACTGGGACAAGGAACTACTGGAGAGAGTCCAGCAGAGGGCTATGAAGATGCTGAGGTGACTGAAGCACCACTGTGAAGAGGAAAGGCTGAGAAGCCTGGAGCTTTTTAGCCTGGAAAAGATGAGAGGGAATCTTACCAGTTCTTAGGAATATCTAAAGGGCAGGTGTCGAGAGGATGGAGCCAGAGTCTTGTCAGTGATGCCCAACAACAGGACAAGGGGCAGTAAGCACAAACCAGAAGACAGGAAGTTCCAGATGAACATGAGGAAAGTATTCTTTGCAGTGAGGATGACAGAGCACTGCTAGGCTGCCCAGAGAGGTTGTGAAGCCTCTTTCTCTGCAGAGATTCCAAACACGAGTGGACATTGTGGTCCTAGGCAACCTGCTGCAAGCGACCCTGCTTTAGCAGGGGGCTTGGACTGGATGTCTAGAGGTCACTTCCAAACTCTATTTTGTGCTTCTGTGATTTTGCTTTTGTTTGTTTTTCTGCTCAAGATATTTGGTATTGCCAGGAAGCTATGGTACTCTGGTCTATAAAGATTTTAGTCATCAAAGTAGCAATTAGAACTGGTCATGAGATTTCTGATAACGTGACATTTCACTGGAGAGAAATGGGTTGGTGAGAGCCAGAAAGCTTCCTGTGAAAGCATATCTGTTTCAATGAACCAACATCAAACCACAGGTAATTTTCCACTGGAAAACCGCCCTGCTTCTTACCAGCTAGCTTGGTGGGCTGTTAGGACACAGGGATCATAGGCTCACTGCCACCAAACTGGAGGCCTGGTAGTGCTGAAGGACTTGGGCTGAAGCCAGCAGTTCCAAAAAACCTAGACTCCCAGCCCCAGCCTTGGCTCGGTGTGCTACTCCGTACGAGGCAGCAGTGAGGCTGGAACAGAGCACGTCCTGGGGAACACACTTTATTTTGGAAATACCATGCATCATTGTTTCCTGTTCCTAGTTGTTTGGGGTTTTTTCCCCATAAACTTCTATTTTGTGGGTAATTTTGAAATAACTGGTGTTATTCCAAATCAGAAGAAACCCAAAAGTCAGGATTTCCCACAAGCCAGGAATTTGTGAATTTGGCCAGTCCTCCTGGTAACAACCCAGCAAATTTTCAATTCAATTGGATGTGCTGCTTGATGGCAATGAGCAGTTTGATCTTCTACACAACTTTCCCAACAGAAGTCATTTTGCTTTCTGCTGCTAGTAACTGAAGGCTCAACCAGGGCTCTTCTACTAAGGAAGTGTCCCCACTGCTTGGTCAGGCTGCCACAGCAGAACCAGCTGAGTCCTTTCAGAACAGGGACATTCCTGCTCTCAAATCACAGCAGGGGAATGGGGGATATGACACATGCCAGACTCCTGGTCTGTATCTTATTAAGCAATATCATAAAATAACAAGCTCTCAGAATAAGATGGGCTTGTGCACAGCACAGATTCATCTAATGAGAAATATGGTAAGCTGCATGAAGTGTCCTTCACTTACTTCTGTATTACTGACCTTATAAAGTGATAGAGAGTTGGCGTGGGAAAGAGAATACAGCTCGCCAGCAGTTTAAACCGTAACTGATGACAAACCAGGATGGCAGCAGCTACTCCACTATTGATATTTACACAAGAAAGCACTTTGCAAACCCCATCCTGAGCAGGACTAAAATCTCCAACGCTTTCTATATTCACACAGCACAAGGGTGGATCCAAGCCTGACCCAAAACCCCTGGAGGAAGTGCCAAACTCCAGGTCTGAAATCACTTCTTCAGAGAGCTTGTGATTTCCAAACTTTCTACCACTACTACCACTGCTAAGGACTCTATCCTGCCCAGCTCAGCCTGACCAAGATCCTAGTGCCATCAAGGACAATGTTCATGCAGCTACTCCCGGTGATTTCTTTGCAAGAGAGTGCCCTGGCTGAACTTGATTCCCAAAGAGGTCCACTATGGCCAACACAGAGCAGGGTGCTAGATGAAGTGGAACAGTTTGAAACGCATTGAAAGCATGAGCCCTGGAATCCTTTAGGTGCCAAACAACAATTATTTTTTTGGATGTGAGAATTGTGTGGTCATTGTTTAGGTTGGAGTATTCCTGTATTTAAGCACTTCCCAGCACTGGCAGTAGATCTGACAGGAGACTTGCAGTTTCTTTTAGGAGACAGACACACAGGGGGAAACTCTTACATTACCCCGGAAATCAGACACTGCCTTCTATGCAGCAGACACTGAGATAAACCTCTAAAAATGTTATCACTCCATGATCTGGAAGGCAGTACTGGACCCAGTCATTCTTCCCAGCCTGTGAACCTATAAACTCTGGTTTGAATCCCTGCTTATAGATAGGATCCTTTAAGTTGCAGGCAGGTAACATGGAGAGCGATTGCTGTATGTCCATCAATGCCTCTCTCTATCTCCTGTTTCATCACATGATGAGCTCACCATTCTAACCTTTGAGTTTGGGGAGTTTATAACATCCAAAGCAGCATGTGCAGCAAGTCCAGAGTGATGATTCTACCCTTCTGCTCTGCTCTGAGACTCCACCTGCAGTGCTGGGGCGAGCTCTAAAGTCCTCAGCACAGGAGAGACCTGGACTTGTGGGAACAGGTCCAGAGAAAATCACCAAAATGAGAGGTCTGGAAACACTTCTGCTCTAAGGACAAGAGTTTGGAAAGCCTGGAGAAGGCTCAAGGAAAACCTTATTGTGGCCTTTCAGTACTTAAAGGAGGACTAGCCAAAAAAACCAACAAACAAACAAACAAAAAACAACCCAAAACACCACACCACCATGGGGACAGTCTTCTTCACAAGCCCTCTTGCTATAGGGCAAGGAATGATGACTTTAAACCAAAAGAGGGAGGTTTAGTTTAAGTAGAAGCAGGAATTTTTTTTTACTCTGAGGGTGGTGAAACCTTCACCCAGGTTACCCAGAGAGATTGTAGATGCCTCATCTATGGAAGCAATCCAGGTTAGCTTAGACAGGAATGTGAGCAACCTGCTCTAGTTGCAGATGTCCCTGCTGACTGCAGGGAAGTTGGAGTAGATGACCTTGAAAGGTTGTTTCCAATCCAGGACATTCTATGATTCTATAACACATTTATTACCACCTCTGAAACAGTGAGCAAGTAAATTTTTTGGCTAGCTGGTAAATCCATTAGCCAAAAAAAGAAAATCAGAAGAAAGCTAAATTAGACATATAGGAAAATATTAGGTACCAGTTTCCAGTTTTATGCCTGAAAATCAAAAAGGCATTTTCTGATCACTGCCAGCAAGTTGCAGGCATTCAGTGCAAAAGTTGCAAGATACTTGGTAAGAGCCTGGCAGTGAATTCCGCTGCGGGTGGCCATCTGTGTTGGCGGCGTAGGCAAGGCATGTTTTCCACTCTTCTCTGTTAATAAGTTTAATAAGTAGAACCATGTGCTGTGTTCATTTGTGACACACCAGGCACATTTAATACACTGCAGAATCTAACAGTGCATGCTTTAGAAGAGTTTAGAAGAACAGAAGGTGTTTGTGAAGGTAACTTTCCAGAGACAGACAATAAAATAATCTAAGGCCAGCAGGTCAGCTGAAACTCCTCCGATTTTCTGCTCATGTTCTTAAGCTGGTAACCTGAACCTCAGACAACAAGATGTCTAATGTTCACCTTCATAATTGATGTAGCTGGGTGGTGTCAGAAGATGGCTTAATCTAAGAAACAACCACAGAGCCTGCAACACAATAGTGCTTGATTGGGATGACTGCAAAGAGAAAAGATCAAAAAGACAACAGAGAAACACAGAGAAGGAAACAAGGAGGAAAGAGCACCAAAAATGTCATCTCTTCTCTGAAGAGAGACAGCCTCACACTCGTAGTTCTGACACAATGAACAAAGAAAGAAGAGGTACAATACAGTTCACTAAGTCAACAGCCTACACAATTCAGCCTTACTATTTCTATAAACCTTTCACTCTCAGCTTGAGTTTCTGATGCATAAAGAATCCTAAATACATGAGAGTCTACCAAGCCACAATTTAAGCTATAAGTTGGTCCTCTTCACAGAGTAAGCTGGATCAGAGTTTCTATACAGGGTTTCTTCCAGCTAGAGAGTTGCAATATTATGCATGTGGATTTCTGTTGCTAAGCCAGAGCCATCTCCAGAGTGGATCATCTGCCCTTTCAGAGACATTCCCAGAAATCTATACTAAATTCCTTATTTTCAATAGCTGCTGTTCTTGATGGTAGTGATCCTTCATTCCTCAAAAATTTCTATCATGCGCTCTGCAAAGGCTTGAGGATTTCACACTAGAAACATCTCCTCAGACCCACGCGAGTGCCAGCAGTGGAACGTCATTTCTCTTACAGCCTCAGCTACAGATAGTTATTTCACAGGTCATTTGGCAAAAGCCACACAATTTCATAGGCTTTCAAAAAAGATTTTCTTTCTCTTGAAAAAGTGGAGACCTTTTCTGGAGGTGTCTTTCCAATCATCTTTGACCTCCCAGGTTATACCTCTGAGCTGCCATAGACATAATGACTTTCCATGGGTGAACTTATTACTTCTAAAAAGAGGCAGCATTCCAGTGCTACCATGTGCAACAAGTTGATTACAGCCTATGGGATCCATAAATCAACATGCCATGGGGTAATGTTTGATGCTCTAATGTCAAGTTCAGTCTGTTGGTATGAAGCAAGCAATCCCTTATTAAGAAATTGTGAATTATTTTTTTTATGTGATGTACTCAAACATAAGAGCTCATTAGAAAAACCACCAAAAGAAGAAAGCAAGGAGTGAAAAAACCACAACCTTGGAAGCAAGAAATCTAACTTCAGCTGCTAAGACCTAAGTAACTTTTACCCAGCTTACTGTCAGCAGGGAGCATTTCAGGACAGTTTCATTATGTCTGTGAGAGTATGCAGTTACAATTTTATCTCTTGGATAATGTTGATTTGGCAAGCAGCAGGACGTTTTTATTCCAGCTGGGTGACTTCTAATAGGAATAAGAGTTTGTGTGGCTGATCAGATACTTGAATGGACTAGTACTTCTTATTTTAAGATATTAAGGTTTGAACAAATCTAGAAACAGACTTTTACAGATCAAGGCCCAGGAGACACAAGACTGACTACAAATATTTTGTAACCGTAGAACTGGCAGAGTTCCCCATTAGCTTTTTATTTTACTATTTTCATGGAAAACAGCAAAACCAAATAGCTTACCAATTTCTATCAACCCCCTCACAACAGCCCATCCAATCATAGAATTGTCAGCACTAGAAAGGACCTCAGGGATCATCTAGTTGCAACCTCCCTTCCATAGACAGGGACACCTCACACTAGATCATGTTGTCCAGAGCCACATCCAGCCTGGCCTTAAAAACCTCCAGGGATGGGGCTTCCACCATCTCCTTGGGCAACCAAAAAGGTAGTCCTAAACTGGGTCCAGTCTCTTTTCAGTGGTGGCCAGCCATAGGACAGGGAGGGAAATGGCACAGACTGGAACACAGAAGGTTCCACTTAAACACGAAGATAAATTTCTTCATTGTGAGGGTGACAGAGCACTGGACCAGTGTGCAGAGAGATCATAGTCTTCTTCCCTGGAGAGATTCTAAACCTACCTGAACATGGTGATCCTGGACAACCTGCTGTGGGTGGCCCTGTTTTAGCCCTGCTAGGGGGTGGACTAGATCTTCCCTTCCAACCCCCACCATGCTGTGATTCTGCATCACAAAGATTCCTGTAGCTCCCAGAGCTTATGATTTTGCTTGGTTTGGGTGTTGGTTTGGTTTGGTTTTGTGTTGTTTTAGGGTGGTGGTGTTTCTTTTTCTCCTGGAACAGGTAGTTCTTTGTTTCAAATATCAAAACAGATGACACCATTTGCGTGTCTATCTTAGAACATTTACAGAAGGCTGATATTTTGGGATTGCTTGGGAGGGGACTTCAGTCTCAATAAAGGTGAGCCCAGAGTGGTCCTCATTTCAGGGCAGCTGCACCAGAGGGAAAGGAATTTCTGGGTCATTTACTGCAAGTTTTGGCTTAAACAATCTGAGAACTGAAACCTGTGGGTAAGCATTAGGTTAATCTACAAGGGAAACATTCTCATTATGAAGAGCTTTGCCTTTATTGTCTTCCCAAAAACAACACCATCAGGTGAAACATTAGATCACCACAAGCACTGGAGAGCAGCTACTGGGTCTGTTCAGAGATTTACAATCAAACACACTTCATTTCATTTATGTTTCTGGTCATATATTGTTAATGTTCTGGGAAACATTCCATGGAGGAGTTTGGAGTCAGCAATATTTTTCTGGAAAAAGGGTATTTTAAAGGAGTGATCTCAGTGGCTGGTGAGAGCATTCCTACTTACAAACTTGTCAGTGGGAGTTACACCTCCCCTATCAAATCAAAGGCAGCTCACAAGAGTAAGAAAATCTCAGCATAGTTTGAAAATCAGACATCAGCTGAGGAGATGCTCATGAAGAAAACCACATGGAGAAATATTATTCCTGAATCATTCAAGCAAAAAACCCCAATGAACCAGCCCTGCAAAAAGTCCAAATGTGTTGGAGCATATGGATGGATCACAAAGATGGATGAGACTTTTCTTATGAGACCTTCATCAGTCTTATCCTTTTATTTCCAGCCTGTGGGTTTAAGCCCCTAAGACTTGCACTGCTTTCAGTCCAGCCTGTAGGTTTATCATTTCTAAATTCAGGTAAGATCAGGGAAGGAATGGCCTGGTTACTAAAGTGTCCTGAACATCAATAAGGAAAAAGAGAATGAAAATAAATTAGTTAAACTTGCCTTTTTGCTCCTCAGGCTTGCAGCTCTGAGCCTTTCATGCTGTCAATATCATGCAGTAACAATATCAGCAAGAACTAGGCAACAGAAGCTGGTTCTGGTTGTTGTAGCAACAAGTTACACCTCAAGTAAACAACAATGACATAATTTGGACATGCTAATTGCTTAGTCTTTCAAAACAGGCTTCTCTGAATCTGAAAAGTATTGATTTAATCAGATACATCAAATCCACTCTATTGTTCCCAATGAAAACAGTAGAATAAAAATTCCAGCATTAGAACTACATGGGCTTAATCTTAATTCACATGAATTAAGGAAGCAAACTAGTGAAAGGAGTTCAGTGGCCAGAGCTAGCTCTAAAATGATGGATTTAGGGACATGGTTTAATGGTGGACTTAGCAGTGCTGGGTTAACAGTTGGACTTGAGGATCTTAAAAGTTCTCTAACAACCAAAATGATTCTATGATCCAATATTTTGAGGGGATTCTTCATGAAGGAAAAGAATAAACACAAAAATTTTGTCTTTTATCCTCAAAGGATTCACTCAAAAGAGCCCAGAATTTTGTTGACCCAGACATGGGTCTCCAAGGTAGATTTTTGTAGCACTGCTCTGGTCTCATACCTTGTTAAAAATTATGCTAATGTCCCATAACTATTAATAGGTGTTGACACTAAAGACACACTCAGAGGGCTAAAGAGGAGATACAAAACATTTGTAGACCAGAGGAAGTGGCCAAGTGTGTTTTTCCCCCCTAGATACAGGGTCTCACTTAATCATGGCAGGGGGGATATCTGAATCCTTTTGTGCTGAGTTTACTTTGGCTCCTTGTGACATGAGCTCACAGGAGGTGCTAAGCAGCAGAGGTTTCTTCAGGAAGTTCAGGGTAGAAAGAACTGTTTTTGTTCTGCATCTGAATGAAAATCTGCTAAAAATGTGCAAGCACTGGACTAGTCTCTTTATTTTCATAGCACCATTGCTATTTTTTTTACAGTATGGTTCCAAAACTCTTTAGGGTCTTTTAGGTCCTCCAGTCAATAGCTAATGACTGGCAAGGTTAAGACTGATATTTGCTTATTCTCCATCTTGTCTCTCCAAAAACCTCTCATCTGAGGAGGCTGTTGCTATGACCTGACCTTGACCATCCTTGGCCACAGTTCAAAAATGACAGCAAAGGAACACTAAGTCTGATGTGCTGCTTCCTGTTGGGCTCTGTTACTAAAACATCAAGTGCCCCTGCAGTGATGAACAGAGCTTGAAGCACAATGGAAGGGCTGGTTGTGGGGCACACCTGGAGATCTCATGAAGTGGAAAGGGCTTATCAAAGAATCATAGAACCATTTTGGTTGCAAAACACCTTGGAGTCTAACCATTATCTAGTTCTATTAAGTCTAATGCTAAATCTTAACCCTCAGCACCATATCTCTGCTTCTCAAATGCCTCCAGGGATGGAGATTCAGCCACCTCCCTGGGGAGCCTGTTCCATGTTTGAGAACCCTTTCAGTGAAGAAGTTTCTTGGGAGACAGAAGTACATAGCCTGGACCTAAAGGTGAGCAGCAATATCCCATGTGAAAAAGCGCAGGTTTTGCTCTCCCTGGGACCTGGGTGACTGTCTATCTACTGCAATTTCATAGAATCATTTAGGTTGGAAAAGACCTTTAAGATCATCAAGTCCAACCATTAAGCCAGCACTGAGAGGTCACCATTAAACCATGTCCCTTAGCACAACAACTACACAACTTTTAAATCTGTCCAGGTATGGTGACTTTACCACTTCCCTGAACAGCCTGTTCCAAGGCATGAAACCCTTGTTTCCCAGGGTGAAATGTTGTCTTTTATCACATATGAAGCCTTATGGTCGATTTTAAGGCTCTGACCTTATCTGACGTATAAATTTTTCTCTCCGCATACACAGCTAGAGCTAAGGATGCTGCACACCAGCAACTGAAGCTCCATACAGAAACAAATATTTGAGTGATAATCTTGTATGTGAAAAGTTTAGCCCCAACAGGCAGATGCACCAGGAATGTTATCTTCAGAAACAGCACTGGAGCTAGGCCCATCTCGCCAGGAGAAGATATGCAGTAGTCAGCAAACATATTCAGTCCCAGCTGGATAAGCACATTTTCTTTCATCAAGAAAAATCTTGCCCTGTTAGAAATGATGTTTAAACCTGGTGCCTTAAAAACAGCAGCAGTCATATGCAGCTTTGAGGTGGTTTGCCAAAGGCATGGCTGCAAATTTCTAAACTACAGAATAGCAGAATAATTTGGCTTGGAAAGAACCTTTTAAGATCATCTAGTCCGACCCTCCCTGCAGTGAGTTCAAATTCATAGAATCAATAAGGTTGGAAAAGACTTCAAAGATCATCAAGTCCAACCTGTCACTCAAGACCCCATGACTACTAAGCCATGGCACCAAGGACATCTTCAACTAGATTAAGTTGCTTGGAGTTCTGTCCAACCTGATCTGAAATGGGTCCAAGGATGGGGTTTCTACCACTTCTCTGGGCAACCTGGGCCAGCATTTCACCACCCTCAGTGTGAAAAATTTCTTCCTTCCACCCAGTCTACTTTTTTTTTTTCCTCCAGCTTGAAGCCATCACCCCTTGTCCTATAGCAACAGGCTCTGCTAAAAAGTCAGTCTTTCTTACAGTCCTCCTTTAACTACTGAAATGCCACAAGGCCTCCCTGGAGCCTTCTCTTCTCTGGGCTGAACAGCCCCAACTCTCTAGCCTGGCCTCACAGCAGAGGGGTTCCAGCCCCTGTATCATTTGTCTCCTCCTCCGGCCCCACTCCAACAGGTCCATGTCTCTTCTGAGAGCTGCACAGTTGTACCCAGCACTGCAAGTGGGCTCTCAGCAGAGCAGAAGGGCAGAATCCCCTTCCTCAACCTGCTGCCCACAATTCTTTGAATACAGACCAGAATATGATTGGCTTCTGGGCTGCAAGCACACATTGCCAGCTCATGTCCAGCTTTTCACTCACCAGTACCCCCAAGACCTACTCCACAGGGCTGCCCTCCATTCCTTCCACCCTCAGCCTGTATTGATACCTGCTGCCATAGAATCTAGATCCCATATATCATAGAATCTATGGTTCTATGATACATGGGATTGCCCTGACCCAGCTGCAGCACCTCGCAGGCTCCTGCCCATAATAATAAATCTTCATTATCCATGCCCATTTAATTGATAATACAATTTAAACAAAGCCACCTCCTAATGCAAATAGCAGCATACCAACACTTAAGAGGACAACCATCAGTTTATCACTAACCACAAGTGATCTTTCTGATTTTACTAGGGTATACTGAGCAGCAGTTATCAAAGTTTACACCACATATGCACATAATAATATTTTCCTATCAGCATCTTGGAGTTGTCTCAAGAGATTCAGATTCACATCTTGCATATTTTCTTGAGAAATATGTTGGTTTAAAAATTGCTTCTAAGAAATTCTCTGAAAAAGAGAAAGAAAAGTGTGTTTGGCAGTGCACTCATACTAAAGTAATTCTGAAAACCAAGGGCATGAACAGACTGATACAGCCTCTCAGAAGCAATGTGCTCACAAACTTAACTCTAGAAGTTAAAAATGAGATAAGTGAAAGAAACTGGGGGTTTGAGGTCTTTTCCTCCACTCACTAAGACTTTTTGGCTCAGCCTTCTAGAGAACAAATAAAACATTGCATGATATAAAATTCATAAGTGGAAAATAAAACTGAAAACTACTGACTCCTATAACTGTCAGAAGAATATTAATTGCATTCAAAAGCCAAATAAACAACAAAAAAAAAGGTATGTTTCAATTTATTTGCAGGTAAGCTTGGATTTGTGTGGACCACACAACGAGCGTGTTTGCTCTATGCAGATTGAAGGTGGACCACCAGGGAATGTTAATCTCCAACAAAATGTGGAAATGTACTATGTTCAAAGGTACTTTGCAACTGAGTTGACTGGAAAGCACATAGCTTTAGCCACAGAAACAGAGCTACTCTTTGTAACTTGGTCTCGTTTGAAGGTCTGGCTTGAGGACCGTGTTTCAGCTAAACAACCAGTCACCCGTAGACCGTTTGTAAGAATAGCTTTATTAACTCATAAATAATAAAACCACAGCACTTCTAATATTCACTTAAAAAATCCCATCATTTGCACTTCATCATACTCTAGCCCAGACTCTTGTAGCAAGAGGACATGGTCTTAAAGGTCTTTTCCAATCTAAACAGTTCTTTGAATCTATGACTATCAAGTGCAACCATTAAGCCAGCAGTGCCAAGCTCACCAATAAACCGTGTCACTCAGCATCACATCTACGCAGCTTTTAGATTCCTCCAGGGATGGAGACTCCACCACTTCCCAGGCAGCCTCTTTGAGGGCTTGGCAACCCTTTTGAGGAAGAATTTTTTTCCTGAAGTCCAAACTTCACCTCTACTGGAGAAACTTGAGGCCATTTCTTCTTATCATGTCTTTTGTTACTTAGGAGGAAAGCCCAACCCCCCACCTCATTGCAACCTCCTTTCAGTTATTTGTAAAGAACAAGGTGGTCTTCCCTCAGCCTCCTTTTCTCCAGACTAAACAACCCCAGTTTTCTCAGCTGCTCCTTGCAAGACTTGTTTTCTAGACCCTTCATAAGCTTCATTGCTCTTCATTGGACACATTCCAGCACCTCCATGGTTACAGCTGTGAAGATTGCTCATTCTTGGACTATTTCAACTAGGCTGTGATCCCTTCAACTCTGCAGCCAGGCATGGTTCAAGTGACTAGGAACACAGACCCTTGTGAACTCAGTTCTTTGGTTGTCTTCCCCCCTTCTGGTTCTTCTCTGCAGTAGAATATGGAAAACATCTATCCTCCTAGCCTTAAAGTTTGTGATAAAATAAGGGTTTATGAATTACTATTTCCCCACTATAGATTTATGCTTTACATATTCCAATGAGAGCTGGTCAAGCTGATTAATGGAGGTAGGTCAAAGAAAAGTAATTTCATAAGGATTCAAACTGAATTGACCTGGAGGTAGAGGGAAAACAAAAGTAAAAATTGTGAAGAGTTGTCTTGTGTAGAGCCATCTTCATTATAAAAATGTCTGCTGTTGTCAAGACATCCTGCAGTTCTGAAAGCTTTTGCTTTTAACTAGGATTTGAAGTCTAAGTCAAAAATAATTATGCCCAAGTCATCTTTTATCCCCTCAAAGAATGCAGCATTTATACCAACTTCAGTTTTCCCAGGATTAGTAAAAACTTAAGTGGTTATAATTGCATCTGACTATTTTTCTGACAGAACATCCACAGGGGAGGTGGCAGCCTTCCAATCTGTTTCTTTAAAGCACACAGCTGTTTAGACTGCTACATGTGCTGTGAGATGTCTAGGAAAGCATTTTGCTGATTCTGAGAATCACAGAATGGTAAGGGTTTTGAAGAGACCTCTGGGGATCATCTAGTCCAACCTGCTTGCTTAAAGCAGAGGCAGCCAAAGCAGGCTGCACAGAATCCTTTCCAGGTGGGTTTGGAATCTCTCCAGAGAAGGAGACTCCACCACATCTCTGGGCAGCCTAGTTCAGGTGCTCCAGCACCCTTGAAGTTTTTCTTTATGGCGCTTCTTGTGTTCCAGTTTGTGTCTACTGTCCCTTCTCTTGTCACTGAGCACCACTGAAGTGAGTCTGATTCCATCCTCTCGACCCCTACCATTCAGATATTGATAAGCATCCAGAGAATTAACCAATTAGGTTGAACATTAAAAAAAAGAAGATTTTGCTACTGAAAGAGTGCTCAGGCATTGGACAGGCTGCCCAGGGAGGTTATGGGTCACTGTCCCTGGAAGTGTTCAAGAAACATGTGGACATGGCACTTGGGGACATGGTTTACTGGCCGTGGTGGTGTTCGGTGGACAGTTGGACTTGATGACCTTGGAAAAAGCCCTTTGAGCTCTTTTCCAACCAAAACAATTCAACAAGCATGTAGACATGGCAGTCTCAGACATGGTTTAATGGCCATGGTGGTCTTAGGTTGATGGTTGGACTCAAAGATTGCAAAATCACAGAATGTTATAGGTTAGAAAGAACCTTGAAAGATCATCTAAGTCCACCCCCCCTGCCAGAGCAGTATCACCTAGAGCAGATCACACAGGAAGGCATTCAGGTGGGTTTTGAATATCTCCAGAGAGGAAGACTCCAACAACCCCCCCCCCCTCCAGGGACCCTGTTCCAGTGTTATATCACCCTCACAGTGAAAAAATTTTTCCCTCATGTTTCCATGGAACTTATGCCTCAACTTCCACTCATTGTCCCTTGTCCTGTCATTAGGCATGAACGAGAAGATCCTCACTCCATCCCCTTGGCACTCACCCTTTACATATTTATAAACATGAATGAGGTCACCCCTCAGTCTCCTCCAAGCTAAAGAGCCCCAGCTCCCTCAGTCTCTCCTCATAAAGAAGATGTTCCACTCCATCTTTTTTGTGGCTCTTAGAGGACTTTTCCAACTGAAACAATTCTATGACTCCAAGATGCCCATAAGCATAGAAGCACAGATAAGATTCTCCTCAGCCATTGCATAAGTGACAAACTGTGTAAGCAAGGGTGAACAGGTTTCAAACAAAAATAATTAAAAGGCAGTAAGCCTGCCACAGATCTAGGGGCTCTGTTATCAGTTCTAGCTATGCATTTCTATCAACCACAGGTTTTGTCAAATTGCACTTTGCCATCTACAGCTGGAGATGCCTCTTATCTATTAGAAATAATAGCAGAATAAGCTTTGTACTTTATAATTTTATTACACTAAAGATCCAGTTTACTTTCAGCCTCCTGTGCCAAAAGATCTTGGCTGTTTATTCTGGATGGAGCACATAATGGTTGGTGCTACTTAGAAAGAATATGTTTCCCCCACTTCCAAAAGATAAACTTTTATAACATTTAAGCACTTTAATTTTTCTTTGTTACAGCACATGGCTAAGTTGGCACGACTGGGAGTTATAATTGTATTTAATGGCACACAATTAGCCAGCCTCCAGCTGCCTAGGAACACGAAGGAGGAAAGCTCAGCTAGATGTTTTTACCATTTATGATGCATAGCCCACAACACATAGGCTTGATTAGAGTGCTGTGAATGGTATCCAGCAAAAACTGGGTTTGGGGGCTGCTCTTGTTTTGTTTTCAAATGTCTCTCTTGAAATTTCAGCTGCAAAGCCCTTGTGCTGTTTTCTGTTTATCACACAAAAGCAGACTGTTCTACATTAGTCTTCAAATTGCAGTAAGGAAATAAAATGTAAATGAAGAATCTCCCTCAGTTTTTCTGCTTGCCATGGCTTGGCTTTGTCTACCCATACGAAACTTGCACTGAGGGGAAAAAAAGCTACCAATGTTTTAGCAGCCTAGGCATTAGCAAGCCATAGGAGCTTCTGGTTCAATAGTGGTGTATTAAGCTCCTAGAATCATAGAATTGTTTTGGATGGAAAAGACCTCCAAGTCCAACCATTGACCTAACACCACCATGGCCTTGATATATGACAGTATGTTGGCTTCAAAGAGAATTATCCCTGAACACAAGCAAACCTCTCCTAGACATAGCTAGGAGAACAACTTCCAAACCTCATGGTTTGGCCAGAATCTCACATTGCCAGCAGGTGGACAGAGCGCATTCTGCCCCTCTGCTCTGTTCTGCTGAAACCCCACTTGCAGAGCTGTGTCCAGTCCTGGAGTTCTCATCACAGGAGAGACATGGACCTTTTAGAGCAGGTCCAGAGAAAGCCACACCTGGACCATCTCTCCCATGAGGACAGGCTGAGCTCTTGCCAGCCCCAGACAAGTTTCCTAGAGCATTTTTGAACTTGTGCATCCTGAAAGTACAGTTAACTGCCTTGCAATAAACAAACAAAAAATATTAAAACCCAACCAAAAATAAAATAAAAACCATGCAATCTCTCATTCTCTAAGTTCAGTGTGCCTGCACCTATCTTAAAGATGAGAAATTCAGCAAATTAATAGGTCAGCTATTGTCCCTTGTTAGTTTTGTCCATACCATCCTAGTGAAAACCATCCCAGTCTAACCCTTTCTTCTTTGTAAGAGTTTTCACTAGCAATAATAAGATGGTTGTTGCAGCTCTGCTATCAAAGGTAAAATTACACTTTCATACAATTAATGGGAAATTAGAGTGACGCCTAATTGTTTTCTCCTTCAAAGATCATTGTGAGAACAACACTCCACATCCCCCTCCTTGGTCCAATTGACCAGTGAGAATGTTCACATAAGTTGCAGAAATTCAAATTGGAATTCACAAGATGCAAAAAGGAGAAAGAAGGCAGGAAGGAAGGCAAAGCACAAACCAACCCAGAAATAAGGGGGGAGGAAATCTTCCCTGAAGCTACGCCTAGACTGTGGGATCCAAGAGTGCTTCCCACTCTCAGATCCCAGTGTGCACCCTTGCCGAGTCCCAACTCCTTGTCTGCATGAGGTCTGGGCATGCCATCCTGGAAAGGCACAGGAGACTAAGTCTTCTGGGAAAGTGAAGAAAAGATGAAACGGAAATTGTTGGTCTTTATACAAGCTTTTGCTTCCTGCTTCTCTTAGGAAAGATGCCCTGCTACCTAAGAAAGTTCCTCCAGCTCTTAATAATTTAAAAAAAAATCTTACATTTATTATTAATAATTATTTCAGTCACATACCACCAGCAGCCTCCCTGATTGAGTGCATTAAGAGCGTGGCCAGCAGGTCAAGAAAGCTTCTCTTCCCTCTCTACTCTGCCCTAGTCAGGCCACATCAGGAGAACCATGTCCAGTTCTGGGCTCCCCAGTTCAACTGGGACAAGGAACTACTGGAGAAAGTCAGGGACGACAAAGATGCTGAAGTCACTGGAGCATCTCTTTGATAAAGAAAGGCTGAGAGACATGGGGCTGTTCAGCCTAGGGAAGAGCAGACTGAGAGGACCTTCTCAACACAGATTAATAGCTCAAGGGTGAGGAGCAAGAGGATGGGGCCAGATTCTTTTCAGTGATGGGACAAGGAGCAACAGGCACAAATTGGAACCCAGGAGCTTCCATTTGAACATGTGGAAAAAATTCTTTGCTGTGAGGGTGCTGGAGAACTAGGCCAGGCTGCCCAGGGAGATGGCAGCGTCTCCTCCTCTGGAGAGATTCCAAACCTGTCTGGACATGGTAATTCTGGGCAACTTGTTCTGGGAGACCCTGCTTTAGAAGGGCAGTTGACTAGATGATCCCCAGAGATCTCTTGCAACAGCTGCCACGCTGACATTCTGTGATTAAATAATTTGCTCCTCAGCAGGAGACACTGCTGGCTCCTTAGTATGATACCTCTTTGAAAGCCAAAACCTACTGAGAGAAAGAGTACAAACCACCAGCCTGGATGTCGCTTCAAAGAGCCTAGAGTTGTGTGCTTTTTTTATTATTTTTTCTTAATTTTTTGTACTTCTGTCACAGCTTCAGTCACTTCAGAACATCAATTACCAACACCAGAGCCTGGGTCTGCTTGTGAAGACAGCAGTTTAGGGTGTTGTCTAGATCTCTGCTGCAGGTCAATCTCCTCTCTTAAATGTTGGAAGAGGATAAAAATCTCCCTCATACACACACATCTATTCAGACAAAATTTATTGCTTAGCTCAAAACCAAAAGAAATAAACCACTGTATCATTATTTTAATGAGGAAAACTGTCCAACCTTATCCAGGGAACAGGAACATTTACCCCCTGCTGTTATCACATTCAGGGTTACACCATCTGGACCAGCATGATTCCACCCCACATAGGCACTGATAGCTTCTGCTTATGTATTTATGCTTACTACTGGGGGAGACAAATCCTCTGGGAGATCCAGTTCTGCACGACAGTGAATTGGACAAACAGGCTGTCCTAGAGTTGCACTAAAGTGAGTTGTCTCTCAACAGCATCCAGAGCTGAGGCATGTTTTGATAGGCAGGATTGCTCAGCCCCAGGCAACCTGTCCTTGCTCTCACCTTAAAGCGTCTTCACTGACTGTTTTGAGGGCCACAAAAGTGACAAGAGACTTGGAATCCCTCTGCTATGAGGACAGAGAGAGAGTTGGGGTTTCTCAGCCTGCAGAGGAGCTCCAGGGAGAACCTGTGGCCTTTCAGTACTTAGAGGGCTTGTAAGAGAGATGGGGACAGAACTTTTAGCAGGGCGTGTTGTATCAGGACAAGGGGTGACAGTCTTTAAGAGGGAGACTCAAACAGAATAGAAGGGAGAATTTTGTTTTACCCTAAGGGTGGCAAGAAACTCTCAGATTGCCCAGAGAGGTGGTAGATGCCCCATTTCTGGAACCATTCCAGCTCAGGTTGGCTGGGGCTCTGAGCAATCTGATCCAGTTGCAGATGTCCCTGCTCAATGCAGGCAGCTTGTACTAGCTGGTCTTAAAAGGTTCCTTCCAGCCCAAAATATTCTATGACTTTAAGCACCCATTATTTCACTCTGTCTTTGGAAAAGCAATATTGCAAATCACAGCATAGTCCTACCAGCAGTGCAGGCATCTGAGCTGCTGATGGAATAGTCTCCTCCCACTACCTTTCATATTTAAGTGTTTGAATGAAACATTCTCACTGGGAGATCAGTTCCAGTGTATTTTTCTGTGACAGTTCTCAATTTTCCTGTAACCTCTAAAGCACTTTAAGCAAGAGAGAGGGGATTTGTTGTTTCCTTTTAGAATAACCACCATTGGGAGGTTTAAGTTGGATATTAGGAAGAAGTTCTACACAGAGAGAGTGATTGCCCATTGGAATGGGCTGCCCAGGGAGGTGTTGGAATCACCATCATTGGGGGTGTTCAGGAGGAGACTTGATGGGGTGCTTGGTGCCATGCTTTAGTTGTTTAGGTGGGTTGGACACGATGATCTTGAAGGTCTCTTCCAACCTGGTTTTTATTATTATTACTGTAATAACTGAATAAACAACGGATGGCAATAGTGGTAGGAAAAGAATAAGTGCTAATAAGAAGTTATTTTCATTATATTTGATTATATTTTACCTGTTTAGTTTAACCTTTTTTTCCTCTTTTTCTATTTAGCTTTTTTACTATTCAGGATATTTTTGTCTTTACTCAACAGGTAAAATTTTATTAAATAATCTGAAAACATCATCATGATTAGAGCAATAAGGGCATCTGTCCATTTGTACCATTTTCTGGGTGATCTGGAAATCCCTGAGGTATCCAAGTACAGAAGAGTGAGAGGGACATCCAACAGCAAGTGGCTGGAGAACAAACCAAGAGGATATACTTTCCTCTCTGCAAGGGAGGAGAACTTGCACGTTGCTAAGAGGGAGGCAGCGTGCATGACTTCCATCTGTGTGTTTGGAAGATGTGTTGGAGTCAACAGTGGAAAGGGTGAGAGTCAGCAGCCCCTATGTAGGCAGTTGACTCATGAGTCATCTCACCCCAAGAGTGACATCTCAAAAACAAGTGGGCTGTGGTCTATTAAGTGCTTATTTCCAGAAGTGACTCTAAAGCAGTATGGATGACTGGTTTCTGCTGTTGGCATTCAAAAGGTAAACTTTGCTTTTAGGCAGACCAATCCTAGTAAGAGTTTCTCATTTGTAATCTCTGAAGTTGTGAGGCCTCTTTATACCCTGCAGCTAGATCCCTATAATTACATCCATGAATCACATGAAATCTGTCTGCTTTAGGAGAAAAATGTGCTTGTAGAAGGATATTGCTATCTGCAAAGATGGCCAAAGATACAGCATGGGAGATTCACTACAACTGAGATTAATCACTACTTACTTTACCTGTCAAGTGAAGAACTTGTGCTCTTTTTAACCTAAACATAGGTATGTCCAACACCTAGTTTGGGGTAATCCTTAATCAATATCAATAGAGGATGAGGGATAATGAAATTGAGAGCAGTCCTGCAGAAAAGGACTTGTGGTACTGGTGGGCAAAAAACGGGGTATGAGCCAAAAACGAATACTTACA
Organism: Dryobates pubescens; assembly: GCF_014839835.1. NCBI lineage: Eukaryota > Metazoa > Chordata > Aves > Piciformes > Picidae > Dryobates > Dryobates pubescens. Next base: position 15,268,864 of record NC_071620.1, on the reverse strand, counting down.
GTCCAGAAGGCAAATGACATCCTAGCCTGCATCAAAAGAAGTGTGGCCAGCAGGCTGATAGAGGTGATTCTACCCCTCTACTCTGGTGAGACCTCCCCTTGGAGTTCTGTGTCCAGCTCTGGAGTCCCCAACAGAAGAGAGACTGACTGAAGCGGGTCCAGAGGAGGGCTGGAGCACCTCTTATGCGGACAGGTTGAAAGAATTGGGGCTGTTCAGCCTGGAGAAAAGGAGGCTGAAGAGGGACCTTAGAGCTACATTTCAGTATCTGAAGGGGACCTATAAGGAAGGCTGGGGAACGACTGTTTAGAAGGACTTGCAGCAAGAGGGTGAGGGACAATGGTTGCAAACTGGAGCACAGCAAATTTAGGTTGGATATAAGTACATTCTTTGCATCCCATATTGCCCAGGGATGTGGTTGAAGCCCCATCCCTGGAGACATTCAAGATCAGACTCTATATGGCCCTGGGCAGCCTGATCTAGTTGGAGGTGTCCCTGCTCACAGTACAGGGGTTGGACCAGATAACTTTTGGGGGTCCCTTCCAATCATATATAACCCAAATCTATAAATCTGCAGAGATAGTGAAAAAGGAAGTATCTATGAAGAGCACTCTCAGAGGTATCTCTGCTATTCAATCCAGCACGCAGCCACACAGCTTCCCACTTTGGAAGGAACTGGCCCAGCCATGCCCAGTGTAGTTATATGCTTTGCTTTCAAATACTTTTGGATTAAGTAACCTGAAGGAATTCAGAAGACCTGCAGATGTGGTGGTGAGGAACACAGTTTAGTGGTGACTTGAAGGTGCTGGGTTAACTTTTGGATTCTATGGCAATAAGAGCTCCTTTTTCCTCCAGGAGAGAACAACAGGTGTCCATCATTTATGTGAGAACATTGCATATATGTTCTCCTATAATAATGTATAAATTGAGTTTTAATAGCTTGGGCAAGAAGTGGGCATTTGAAGATCAAATTTAGATAGTCCTCAGCCTTTTCTCAATTCTGTGTGTACATATGGATTTCTTAGCATGGCTGAGGCTCACAGAATGGTTTGAGATGGAAGAGACCTTTAAGGTTCTTCCATAATCACCACCTGGTGAGAAATGCACTCTCCAGCTACTATGATAGAATCTCATTTCCTTCCACATGCATGTGGGCACATGCACAACCCACACACATGGATAGATACAGGGAGCAGAGAGCCTAGAACAACAAAAAAACAACAGCCAGAAGACTTCATCCTGCTGTGCTTATGTTCTCAGTGAAGCAGCCAAACAAGTGCCTGCTGCAACATGCTTTTACTTTTCTGCTGAAACCCAAATTTTATGGAAAGCAAAACCCCCAAACATTCCATTTAACAGTTCTTCAGTAGCAGAGAGCAGCTGGTCAACAAGGCTGTGTTTGCCTCTTGGATTTCTAAGTGGTATCTGCCTCTTAAAACCAGCTCTTGTCAACTGCATTCATTCAGTATTTTCCTGATGTTGGCTTTTGAAGTGAGGCATTTTGAAAGACATTAAATTCCAGTGAGAACACTCTAAAAGAGATACACCACATTTTCTTTTCAGAACACTTTTGGATTGTAAGGAATTATTGCTTTGTAAGGATTTTCTTTTCCCCCCTGTTATTTGTACATTATGCCATGACATCTCCAACAAGTTTTCCCTTTATAATGGAAGAGACATTGAAAGAAACTCAAAACATTCTGTGTTAGATTGGAATCCATTAAGATTGGAAAGGATCACCAAGTTCCACTGTCAAGCCACACCCACACTACACCACATCTCAAGTGCCATGTCTACAAGTTGGAATACCTCCAGGCATGGCGACTCCACCACCTCCCTGGACAGCCTGTTCTAATGTCTGACCACTCTTTCAATAAAGAAGTTTCTGGATTGGTGAATGGATAGATATAGGAAATGGAATGAAGAGGTGGAATGTTGTAGGTAAAGGCTTAATTGTTAAACCATAGAGATAAAATGTTCTCCAGGAAACTTGACAGTCCAGCAGGAGGACACCGGATATTGTCATCTGTTGTTCTATTCCCTATCCAGCCCAAACTGCTTAATCTGTTCTGAGATGCTTGCATTGCAAAACACATGATTGCTTGTGTATACATCTTTATTTTCTGAACCAATTTGCTTTGCATGAAGTTTTAACCCAATATGTTTTCACTTTAAGTCAAACCAAAATGGATTTCCAGCTCTTGATGTATCCAAGATGATAAACCCCACCTAATTTCAACCAAATCTTATTGCCAACCAGCTCCTCCAGGGAGCACAAACCAATAAATCTTTACCCCAACTAATAGAGGGCAACATCTGATGACAGAAGTCATGGTATAAAAGTATCATTAATATTGGCCAAGGAATTCAGACTTTGTAGGGAGGGGTGTGTGTGGAAATAACACATTTTAAACTCTTATGTTACAGATGAGACTCCAACAGAGATAAAAATTAGGCTTTCACAGGCAGGCAGGCAAGAAAAATGCCCAGAAGTTAATTAAGTGCATAGTCCTTACTGCTGGCCACAGACTGAGACCTGCAGAGAACCTGATGAGGAGTACGGCAATAAGACAGGACAGAATAAAAGTCACTTTTGTTAAGCAATGTCCTCCTAGCTCACAATTGTATAACAATTTAAAACCCCACCCCCAATAAAAAGGAAACAAAGACACAAAGACCAGATTTTCCTTTACATTTCAACTATTCTCCCATCAAAAGGGGAAACTTTGTCCAAGATGCCCATATTGCTCTAATCATAACATTGTTTTCACATTAGAGTTCCATGGAATCAGTTCTATCTGTTGAATACCGAAAATAACACACTACATAACATCAAGAGATGCACAAAAAGCAGCCTTGCCAGCAGATCCAGAGAGATGATTCTGCCACTTTACTCTGTTCTTGTGAGACATCACCTGGAGTACTGTGGACAGGTCTGGAGCCTTCAATAGAGGAAGGCCATGGAACTGATGGAATGGGTCCAGAGAAGGGCCACTAAAATGATCAGGGGATTGGAGCACCTCTGCTACAAGGACCATTTGTGGGAGCTGGGGTTGTTCAGCCTGGAGAAGAGAAGGCTCCAGGGAGACCTAATAGCAGCCTTCCAGTATCTGAAGGAAGCCTATAAGAAGGATGGAAAGAGACTGCTTACGAAGGCTTGTGGTGATAGGACAAGGAGCAATGGCTTCAAACTAGTGAAGAGCAGATTTAGATTGGATGTTAGGAACAGCTTCTGTACCGTAAGGGTGGTGGAACACTGGAACAGGTTGCCCAAGGAGCTAGTTGGGGCCCCAATCCCTAGAGATAATCAAGGTGACACTCAACAGGGCTCTAGGCAACCCGATCTAGTTGAGGATGCCCCTGCTGACTGCAGAGGGATTTGGACTAGATGACCTTCAGAGGTCCCTTCCAACCCAGACCATTCTATGATAACAAAATACCAAGTAGAAAAAAAAAAAAGTCAAACTAAATAGGAAAAAAACTCTCTCACACTCCCCAAATGGAAAAAAAAAAAAAAAAAGATAATTTATTAGCATTTTTTTTCCCTACAACTATTGCTATCAGACATTTATTCAGTTATTTACAGTGGTATTTATTCTAAGCAGGAAAGGGGAAGGGGTTTGTTCTCTTTTAAAGATTCTTAGAAGTTACTGGAAAACTGTGAGCTCACACAGCAAAATACACTGGAACAGATTTCTTAGGGGGAATGGTTTGTTCAAAACCTTAAATATAAAGGTTAGTGGGAGAAGACTATTTCAGCAGCAGCTTGGATGACTGCACTGCTGGTCGGACTATCCAGTGTATTGCAATATTGCTTTTCCAATGACAGAGTGAAAAAATGGGCTTAAAGTTAGAGCCATAGGATGTTTTGGGTTGGAAGGAATCTCTCCAAAGGAGATTCCACAACCTTTCCAGAGCAGGCTGGTCCTGCACTCTAGCACCCTCACAGGAGAGCAGCTTTTCCTCATATTCAGATGGAATCTCCTGTGTTCTAGTTTGTACCCACCACCCCTTGTCCTGTTGCTGGGTGCCACTGAAAGAAGTCTGGCTCCATCCCCCTGGCCTCTTCCCTTTAGCCATTGATGAGCACTGACCTGATCTCGCTCAGTCTGCTCTTCTCCAGCGTAAACAGCTCCAGGTCTTCCAGCCTTTCCTCCTCACAGAGATGCTCCAGTCCCTTAATCCTCCTCACAGCCCTCCACTGGACTCTCTCTAGTAGAACCTCCCTCAACCTGCTGATCAGTCTTCACCCCAGGATACCACTGGCCTTTTACTCCACAAGAACACATTGCTGGCTGATGGTGAATTTGCTGACCTGCTGGAAAGCACCTCTGAGGAGAGGGACCTAGGACTGCTGATGAACAACCTCTAACCTATACTTGGGCATAGGGTTGTTACACCCATGGTCACCCCCAAACCTCTACCGATTCCTTCCAAGGTGCTGGATATTACTCTTGCCCTCGTTGAGAAAATTTTCCCTACTTCCTTCAAATGGGATGAGATGACACAAAATCATTCTTTCCCTCTCATTAACAAGGAACCCTTGAGAATCCTCTCACCTAGATCCACACATTTTAGGTGGTCAAATTGCAATTGAACAACACATGGAACTCCTGCGTACGAAAGCAGGTAGAATAAAAAGCTGAGAGGCAGAAATGAAGAACCCTATTTCAACCTCAGCCAGTAACTTACTAGGATAAGCTTGTAAAAAGAAGTTTTTACTCATTGGTTCTTTGGGTAACCCACCGCAGATTCCATAAGGAATCTGTCACAGGCATATTATGACACTTCTTTGACAATTATTTGATCTGTGGATGATGGATGAAGTCTATGAACCAAGTACCAGTAGCCACATGAAGAAGTCTGCTTAGCAATGCATATATCACTTGATAGGCTTAAACCTCTGTGAGCAGTCTTTGGACACATACAATAATCTATTTCCTAAAGTTTTGTAGGTTAAGGATTAGTTGTAAAATCATAGAGATAGAAGTCCACCAAGAGACTAGCAAGGCCCAAGGGAAGAGCACAGGATATTGTAATTTGTTATTTTATTCCCTTTTCCTGCGTTTCCCTACATAAGGGGAAGACTTTCCAGTCAGCTCTCTCTGGACGTGTGGCTTGCAGCAGGGGGGAGGTTTGGCTGGCTGGGGGGATATTTTTTGCTGCATTGTTGAGGCCCAGCAGAGGCCTAGTTTGGGGCTTACCCCAGGGACTAGGTCAGGGTCAATTCTGAATGACTACATACACCCTTTTACCTTGGTACCTTTTGCATTTTATCTACTTTTGCAAATAGCATTTCTATTTAACTTCCAATTCTGTGTGAGTGCATTTGTTTACTCCTTTGGGGTAAATTCGTTCTGTCCTCAGCCCAGAGCCGTTCCATCTCCAACCAAGACAATTTTCAAGTTAGAAGAAACAAACAAATACAGAAAAAAAAGCAAAGAAAAAAAAAAAAAGAACACAAACACCACACAACAGCAAAACCAAACCACAAAAATAACAATTTAAAAAAATCAAATTTAGATTGACTGTGTAGGACAGCATTTGCAACTAAGGTGCACATTGCATTTGGTACCTGTGAGTCACCAAGATGCAGACAGTGTGGCCCTACAGATATTTTTATTCTTGTTTAAGTCAAGCCAGAGGTAGAACTTAGAAGGAATTTAGCTGTTCCTGGTTGTGTATGTTCATGCATACCACATCCACTAGTGCATGCTGCAGACTGGTGTAAGAGTCCCTCCAAGCAAGTGGGGTGGAAAAAAAAAAAAGATGAAAAATAATCAGGGAAAACATTATCAAGGCTTTTAAAATAAAAACTTCTGACACACCTTTAGACTGTAACATCTCGAGCAAAGAAAAGCCTGAATTATGTAAAAGCAGGCAGGGAGCCAACATCTGGCAATAATAAAATTGTTTTGTAAGCAGGCAGTTTTCTACACAGCACGCAGCTCTTGATCCACGTTAGAGCAAAGAGCAAATCTGTGAAGATGTGCATGGCCTCTGGCTTCCAGAAGGATACCCTAGGCTTTGAGTGAAAATTTCTGTGTCATTTGATCTCTTAAACCAGCCAGCTGAGATGAGTTATATTCCCCCTGCCAGGAACCTCGAAAGAATTGTTCAGACCATAAGTTCATTCCTGCTGAATTGGAAACAAATGCCATAGCTGCCTTGGTGGACTTTGAAATCAAACTCTCCCCAGCTCTTCCCAGTGTTCCTGGGAGGAAACTAAACTCCTTCCTGTGTCTGCTGCTTCTGTCTCTGTGAAGGGACCTCCATCCTTCTACTCCTCATACTCCTTCTCATCCTTTCTCTCCTCCTCCCCCCACAACTGCAGTCTCTCATTCCAGAAAGCCACATCACAGGCTTTCCCCATGTGTTAGCCATCATCTGCTTGCTGCCATTAGACTTTGCCATCGCCTCTAGAAATGGAGTCACTTAATTAGGTCCAGAGACCTGGAGAACAACAAGGCCATTCAGGGTGGCACCCAGCCAGCGGCTTCTTCCCCTTGCTTTTTGGTTGTTTCTTTTGGGTTTGTTTTCTTCCTTTCTAAGAAAAGAAAAGAGCCCACAGACTTGGGCCCATCATTCCCTTCTCACCTGTACAGTCCACAGGAGGTCAGGGTCTTCAACTAGACCCTGCACAAAGAAACTGTTTATTCTGGAGCTAGTTTTAAGAGATAGAAAAAAGAAAATTGAAAAGGAAAAACCACAGAAATGCCTAAATTTGCCAGGCTACAGGACCCTAGGACTCCAAAAGCCCACAGTGTGCTCCAAATGAATAGGCAGCTACTGGTGTTTTAGTGGGTTTGGTGGTGTTGGGTTGACAATTGGATCTGATCTTAGAGGTCTTTTCCAACCTTAATGATTCCATGATAGTTACTTCTCCCACCATGAAGGTCATTGACAGTCACAGCCAGTCCTCAGCACACAAGGACAAAAGGTCTCAGAGGCCATCCCTTGAGTGTTCAGAGCTGCATCTGGGGATGGTTTAGATTTTGTTTCAGCCTTCATAAGAAGCATGGTTGCTTCCTGTTAAGCCAACAACAGTTGAACTCTCTCTCAAATATTTAACTCTTGAGTATCCTTGCTGACAGAAAACTGCACATGTGCTTCATTTCGAACCCCCTGGCTGCCCTCTTTCCTATCTCTTGCACCAGAAAACTTTAATGGATTTACCATTTTAAAGACAATTTGCTGCAAATCTAATGTTCACCTGCTGAATAATTGTACAATGCTTTGCATGCGAAAGGATCTTTGAAGGTCATCTGGTCCAGCCCCTGCCCTCAGCAAGGATGTATTCAACTAGGTGATGCTTTAATCATCATATCAAAGGCATTTCCTTAATCTTCCTACTTTCTAGCTTTCCTTTCTTGGAAAGATTACACCAGAGATCCAATAGAAGATACAAATCACCACAGCTGCATATCAACAGCAGTTCAGACCAGGCAGTGTACAGCCACCAGCTATTTGCTGGTATCTCCTAGGCTTTCATGTTTGCTCAGTAATATGTATTGATCTGACAGAAACATAAAAGTGATGGATTTCCTCTAGAAAAAAACAACAAACACAACATCAAATTAAGTTTTCCCAAGTTCTATTTTAATAATCAATCTGTTCTTCACTGCTCTGAGAATCTCTCTATATAACTTGGATGACACTCAGCAAGAGTTGTTTGCCACACACTTCAGCCAGCCTCTATAAATCAATGCCATCAGGTTATCCTTGGCATTTCAGTACATAAAAGGAAGGAAAGAAAAGACCCAGTTCTTAAGTTCCTCTTTCTTCATACACCTGGAAGCAAGCAGGCTTCTTTTCAAATGACAAGGTATATCACAGTTCTCTATGTTTCAAAGGTCATCATGCACTTTGCTGTACATAGATTGGAAGTATTGGCCAAGGCTGGGAAAACATTGGCAGGTTACAGGTGCAAATGGAGAAATATAACCTTTGAAAGTCTCCTATAAAAAAATATGGAAATAGTTTCTTTCTAGACAGTGAAATTGAATTAGGAACTATGTAGAAGAATGAAACACCCAGGTCTGGAAATTAGTTTATCCTTTCACCTTATGGTCTTATGAAAGTATTCTATGTAGGTGTCAAGGGTTAGCAGCTAGGCCAGCCACTAGATGAATGACAAATGCTATGAACCGCTCTCCCTTCACAAAGGGAAGAAAGAGGCTGGTGGGCTGGGAAAGAAAACTAAATCAGCTTTGATGAGAACAACAATAGTGTGAAACAAATACAAATGAATAGAAAAGTAATATTGAACCTCATCTCCCTGATGGCAATGATGCTGTAGGGCAGGCACTGGGGAAGCCTCACAATGGACTCAGCAGTCGATGGGAACTAGATTCAGGAATGCATAGATTAGGATCAAAGGCAGAATGGACAAAGTCCTCCTTAGAACCAGGCTTGACCCTGGTAATACCTCACCTTTATACTGAAGAAACATCCATGGGATGGAATCCCTTGTTGGTTAGTTTAAGGTCACCTGTCCTGCTCCTTTCTCCCCTCAAGTGTCACCCCTGACTTCCAGTGTGGGCCACAAGATGTGGCAGTGACCCTGATTTGAGGAGAAAGTCTAAGTCAGAGACTTTCTGCAGCCCAGCCCCTGGCAGTAACTCTCCCCAAAAGCATGCTCACTGCTAGAAGTAGCCACTGTCTGTGCAAACATGCCCTGAACTTCAGAAATTGTTGGCACTGAGCAGAGACTGTGCTGAGAAGTTCAATCACCAGACAGAATTGGTTCTGTTCTACCTCAGACCAGGACAATGAATCTTAATCCCTCTCATCAACATGCCTGAAAAATAAATCTCAGTGTGCATGATGCCAGCCCTCACAGCCAGAGCCCAGTGCGTGCTCAGGAGCAGCATCTGGCTTTTGGGAAGGATCTTCAGAGGAAGTGACAGAAGCAGCCTTCCTCTCCCACTTCTAAACAAAGCTTCAGCAAACACAAAATTCCTGGAAGCTACATTCTGAAGTCCAAGGACAGATTTCTTCAGAGGAAGTTAAAACGAGGGGGAGATCAAAGACCAGATAGGAAGAAGCAGGTTGTAGCAGTGGGAGATTCAATCATCAGTCAAAGAACGGGATGCATGACCCTGGAAAGAACCACAGGGGGGCTTGTTTTCCAAGAAAGGTGGTGGATTTGACCGGAAACCTGGGCAGGGTCTGAGGAAGCCTGGGGAAAGAGTGTGCAGCAGTGATCTGCCTGGGCATCAGTGACACTGGTGACAGATGGACATTCTGGAGGCAACATGTTCATGGAAAGGAAACTACAAACCAGGATTTCTACAGTGTCTTATCTAAGGGTAGCAGAAAAAAAAAGCTAAGTGACTACAGGACAAGGAGAGTCCTTGCATGAATATGTTAAATAAGGTATGAGTAAGTCAGTTCCCACAACAGAGGGAGGACATCAGTTCAGTTTTACTGGCACTGGTGATGAGAGATTTACTGTATGAAGCACAAGGTAAAGACTACTGGTGGCACTTGTGCAGAGGAACAGGACCATGAGCAGACTATGAAGCATTACAGAAGCAATGCCTAGGAAATCAGATAGCAGCTGAAATTCATTGGATATAACTGTAAAGCAATGTATGTGGGGAAAGACAATCCCAGATATGTGACTGACAGTGGTGGCTTCTGAAATCATAAAATCATCTCAGCTGGAAGAGATCTTCAAGATCGAGTCCAGCCATTATCTAACTCTACTAAGTCTGCTGCCAAACCACATTCCCTCAGCACCACATCTCTATCTTTTAAACACCTCCAGGGAAGGCTATTCCACTCCCCCTGGGAGAAAAAACACCAAGGTCTTGCCTCCAGAATACTGTTAGGATAGATGGTTCCATAAAAGTCAAATAGAAATGCAAGGAACAACTGAAAAGGAAGAGTGAGAACAAAACGTATTTTAGTGGTGTTGTACCAACCCCTGGTTCACACCCTTCAGGTTCTGTACAGTCCTTTTGGAGATGAGGGGAACAGGATTTAAACTGCCAAAGGCTGAGAGGTTGTGGTAGTTCTAGGCTGTGCCTAGGAAATTTTCCACAAATCTTGAACATAAAGTAGTACAATGTAAATAAGTCACCATTAAATTTAAAAGGGAAAATAGTGATAAGGTCTGAATAATCCCATTGGTCTGATTACCAACATAAAGCTAGCTGCATACACTAATTCTTTTCAGCTTCATTTGCCTTGGCAGATACTAGCTGGCTTTTGCTTAGCTATTGCTGTCTTTGGCTACGTTCTTTGTTGTGGTTAAGTACTAATAACAACTCTTTGCTCTTCTCTCTCTTTTACCTTGTACAGGAGGGAAGGGAGCAGATACGGGGAAGCTGTTGGTAGCCCCCTGATTTTGTCTGGAGGGGTACTTGTGTTGTTTATAACTACTACATGATTTTTACATATTCATTACATTCCACATTTCTATATTGCAGTTTTGCCTGTAAATATAGCTTCGTTCGCTTTTAACTGAGCTGGGTCTGGCAATTTTATGTTGGGGGGGGAATTTCAACCCACTACAGAGGTGCAGGGAGGCTGATAAGAAGTGTAGAAGGGTTTTCATATGATGAAAAAAAGCAAGGAGTCTGAGCCTCTTACTGTAGAAGAGTAAGAACTTAGACCACCTGCAGCTGAGGCCTACAAAGTCACCAACAGCATGAAGATGTCCACTTTCACAGCTACAAGCAACTCATACACTGAGGCTAGAAAAACTTTTTTGAACTTAAAACTAGGCAGAAGGAGATGGGTTTTCATACAGTCATAGTAAGGCTGTCCTCGGCAAAAGACATTGTGAGTACAAGAAGTTAGCACAGATTGGCAGGAAGATGTCAAAAAGATCCATAGAGAGCTATACTGAACAGCCAAACCATGGCAGGATCAGAAGGTCCTTGAGCTGAAAATAGAAGCTAGGAGTGGACTTGGGAGAGAGGAGGTTAATATTCAAAGGTATTTGCCCAGTGACTACTCATCCTAATGTACCAGCTTATTGCTGATAGGACAGCATTGGGCAAGGGGGACCTTAGGCCCAGTCTGGTGCTGCTGTTCTTCAGAACATTGTGGTAGTCCCTCAGACCTTGACAGACTGATTTCCTCCCCCCAACACTCATTTCTCAAACAGAAAACCAAACTGAGGGCAGGAAGGGAATGTTACCAGAGAAAGATGTCAATGCTCATCTCACCCCACACACCATCGCTCACCACTGGAAGTAACCTAATGTTTTCCATAACAGTTTCAAATATTAATCCAATTTGTTCTCCTCAGTGTCATTCCTGTACTTCCTGAGATGATTGCGCACACATACTTTGAGTGAAACAGCAGGAAAATGGAGCACACAAAGAAAATGTAATTCAGATTTGTGAGAGCAATTGTTCATACCAACATCCGATGTCATGAGTGAAATGAGGATGATCACAGAAGGAGACTGTAGGTTCAATTCACAAGAGAACACAAAATGTCTTGGTTTTCAGATTTTACATATTCTCCCAAGAATTATTCATGTACATTTTTCCATGATTATCCTATAATAGCAAACACATTTTTAAAGAACAAAGTACTGACAATATTGGGGTATTGGGGGTGGGGCTGTGGAATAAAAGTAGGGATCACAAGAGGTAGGACACACTAAAGAAAATAATTCCGGCATGCTGGTCACTTGTATTAACCTCCCCAATATCTTTAGCACATTAAAACATTTAGTTGCTGACCACTGGAAAATCTCCAGTCATCAGAAGCACTAATGGGGTGTCTTAAAATCTGCCAGTGTTTATACTATCAACTTCAAAGGCCTGGCTGTCTGTGAATACAGTGACCTGCAGAAGAATCATAAAATGGAATTGCAAGGTAATTTTAGTTGGAAAAAAACTGCATGATCAAATCCAGCCACTATCCAACTCGACCCAGGCTGGTGCTAAACCATGTTCTTCAGCACCACATCTCTGATTTTTAAACATCTCCACAGACTGAGATTCAGCCACCTCCTTGGGGAGCCACCAAGCAGCAGCACTTCATAGTTCTGAGAGTTGAAGAGCTTGCTTTAAAAAGACACCTTTTTCACAAAGAGAATTGAGGAGGGAAGAGTATGCCAGACCAACATTTAGAAGGAACATATCCCATGGAACGTCAAACTTGTTTTTCACATGGTGCTAAAGCAGAAGATAGTCTTTTATGAAGGGAGAACAAAGGCTTATGCTCATGATTTGTAAGGAACACTTGAATTTTCATCATGTTTTGTTAAATGAAATGGTTTTAATAGAAAAATCACTAATTTCATAGTTATCATTTAAAAGCACCTTTAACAACATAATTGTTCCTGCCTGACCATCACTAAAATATCTCCAAAACAAACACTCCACTGCTCACATCCAATATGTTACAATTTTAAAAGCACTGAAGGCATCTGACAAACACCCAGATAAAAACCCTGTGAGAACACAAAGCACCTTTAAAATACACATTTATTTCAAGTTTCTGTTAAGCCTCTCAAAGCTCAGCTAATATCAAAGGGAAAAGAGATCCAAGGCACTGTAAAACCATCACAAACACTTTGATTCCAATACATTAATATTCCCATAGAAATAGCTCAAGTTCTAAGACAATAGGAAGTGGTGTTTGACCCACAGTGTAACCCCGTTTACGAGTTTATCGTGATCACTTTAAATTCTGTATTAATACCATTAGAGAAATGTAGGAAGGAAAATAAAAATCAAATAACAAAAAGATTGTGTGCAGCAGTTCTCAGCCCATTCAAGCTTCCTGGGAAGCAAGTGGCAGATTTTTGAGATAAGACACAAAGTCAAGTTGTGTTCAGTCAAGCTCAGTTACGAATCACAGCTAAAGCTTGGTCTCTAGGAGTCTGCTCACTCCTAAAACTGAAGGAGTTGGCAAGGGTGGTTTTTATTTTCTTTTAACACTCTATATATGTTTTATATGTATATATACACACACATATAGTTGTGTTTTTTTCCCCATGTGTGGTAGGCCCACACTCAACAGATGGAGAAAGCATTGGATCTAACTGAAGAAAGAGCAACCACGCAGTGTTGTCAAATAAATACTATGTTGTCAACTGCCTAAAAGAACAAACATCAGTTTCTTCCCCAAACTTTTCCAGACATTTTTTTTCATATTCAAGACAACTTCTGCTTCTTTGGGTCAATGTTTTTCCCTATGTCAACACATTGCAGCTAAAGAGATTATTACTGCATCCACTGTGATGAATGTATATTAGCACTGACTTCTAATGGCACTATAAGCTAGCCTGGGATCTACCTGGCTGTAGAGTATCTCTTCAGAGAAAGATCTGGTGAATGAGCTGAGTATGAGCAAACTGTGTGCTGCTGTAGCAAAGAAACAAAACAAAATGCTGGATTGCATCTGAAGGGCATCACCAGCAGAAATAGAGTCATCATTGTTGCACTCTACTCAGGGTTAGTCAGGCTACACTTGGAATATTGTGCTCAATTTTAGTATCTCTTACAGAAAAATAGGAGGGATAATCTGGACACAGTCCAGAAAAAGGCCACAAAGATGATCCAAGGACTGGGAAGCTGCTATATAAGGAAAGGCTGAGAGAACTGGGTTTATGAGCTGCCCAGGGAGGTGGTGGAGACTTGATGGGGTGCTTGGTGCCATGGTTTAGTTGATTAGGTGGTGTTGGATGATGGGTTGGATGCAATGAAGGTCTCTTCCAACCTGGATTATTCTATTCAGTCTTGAAAATAGAAGTCTTAGAGGAAACCTTATCATGATGTCCCAATTTTTAAAAGATGTCAAAGGACATGGAGACTTCCTTTTTACAAGAGGTCCCATTGAAAAGATGAGTAATGGGTACAACTTCATCCCAGGGATCAATCGGACACAAGAGGAAAGTGTTTTTAGAACAGGGGCAATCAGTCATTAGGATAGTCTCCCCAGGGAAGTGGTGAAGTTCAGCACTGGACAGGGTGCTGGGCCACAGAACGGTCCAGATTGAAAGGGACCTCTAAAGGTCATTTAGTCCAACCACTCTGCAGTAAGTAGAGACAACCTCAACTAGATCAGACTGCCCAGAGCCCTGTCAAGCCTCACCTTGAATATCTCCAGGGAAGGGGCCTGAACCACCTCCCTGAGCAACCTGTTCCAGTGTTCCACCACCCTCAGGGTAAAGAGCTTGTTCCTAACATTTAATCTAAATCTGCTCTTCTCTAGTTTGAAGCCATTGCCCCTTGTCCTGTCACTCCAGGCCTTTGTAAACAGTCTCCCTCCATTCTCCTTGTAGGTCCCCTTCAGGTACGGGAAGGCTGCTATTAGGTCTCCCTGGAGCCTCCTCTTCTCTAGGCTGAACAACCCCAGCTCCTTCAGACAGCCTTCATAGCAGAGGTGTTCATTTTTGTGGCCCTCTTCTGGACCCACTTCATCAGGTCCATGTCCTTCATGTATTGAGGGCTTCAGACCTGGATGCAGTACTCCAGCTGAGGCCATCTTGTCTAGACCACGAGTTTCCCAAGAAAGTTTGGACTAGATGATCTTTCAGGTGCCTTTCAAACTGGTATTCTATGACAATCTTATGATTAGAATGCTGAAGCTTCTCACCCTTGAAAATTGAAGCTCTGCCTTCTCTAAAGCTTTTTGATTTCCTATCCTCATCCAGATGGCTGGTCAGGAAGCTAAGAGATCACGACGGCAAGAAGCAACACAGGAGCCCACCAGACCTTTATGTGCCCTGATTGGTCATACTTATTTCAGTGAATAAGTACTCCACCAGGATAAGATGTGCTATCAAAGAAGTTTTATTGAGCCAGAAATAACTACTCCATTTGATCCTAGAAGGAGAAAAACAAAAAAAGCATGTTTTAAGAACAGGTTGTTATTAGTGGTTTTCTCAGGCTGCTGAGCTCTCTCATGTCTGCAGTTCCCCACTGAGGTGTTTGGATTTTCCTCACTCCCTAAACACATAGGCAAAACAGTCCCTGGAGCCCCTTATCCTTTCAAGCCATGGGATTAAAAGCACATCAAGCCATTGAGCAAGAAATTCTTTTCAAGACAGACCATTCCCAATTCTTTCTTCTCTTGTAATTTTTGCAGACCTTGTCTGCTCTCTGAGTCCTGGGAATTCACCTCATACTTGACAGGAGAATGTGAGAGGGGATCTGCTAAACGTTTTCCCCTTTTTTCCTTCAAAGTTATACCTTTCTCTTTCCCTTCTCAAACTATCTGCAGATCCTTATCTGGTTAACTAGGTCTTCCATAGTAAGTCAGGACCTCTAGGACATCCTTCTGCCAAAGTCCAGCTCAAGAAGGTATGGGATAAAGGCAATGAAATCCAGAGAGGAAACTGTAAACATGAGTAAATAAAGACTGGTATAAAGACTTATTTAAGCTTGATGTATTAGACAAACAGTTGGACTAAAATCACTTCCAAATCACCTCTAAATTTTGACAGAGGGAAGGAAAAATAAAATGAAATCAGGGGATCAGAATACAAATCACCTGAGTGTAACTAACAGTCATACTGATGGAAGAAAGAAAAATGGTAGATTCTGATGCTATTTCTAGGCAAATGAAGAAGTGGGTTCCCCTAGATTAAGTGTTATCCATGACATTTTAAGACTAATTACAAAAGGCATGAGGGCAAACACATGGAAATAATCATGGGAGACTTTAGTTACTCCCGTGCAAATTCAAGAGGTGACACAGTGGCTTGTGAGGAAAAAGCAATTGAGTTGTTTATTTTTCATATAGTATAAATGTCTGTCTCATGGAACAACCAAAAAACTGATAGAAGGAGAAGCATTTGTTGGCCTAGTTCCAAGCAATCCACAGGACTCCATTCAAAATTTATTGCAAAGAGCTTTCATGATTGCTAATCAAATCCAAAATCCTTGTAGGAATGAAAGGGAAAGAAACCTACCCCAGATTCATGTAAGAAACCACACAGAAGTGTGAGAGGTTAGTAAAAGGAGAATAAGCTAAATTGCTAAAAAGGGTGATGAACCTGAAGTCAGTTAGGAGACTATCTAAAAATATTTCACTAGGGTTTCAGAATAAATTAGTACCACCTCTTCAGAAGTTTCAAAGAGGGCCAAAACAGGATAATGAAGGGTATTCAACATTGTTAAATGTCAGACTAAAGGAGGCTCTTACAAGTAGAAAAGCATTACTCAGAAGTGGAAGTAATTTCCAAGTGAAAAGAATAAAAAGGCCACAAAAGTTTATATGCTAAATGCGAAAGCATAAACAAATCAGCAACCACTCTGAAGAATACCTTAGAATCATAAAAATCACTAGAGTCAGAAAACAGCCCTAAGATCAAGTCCAATCACCAACCCAACATGCACTAAACCATGTCCTAGAGTGCCATGTCTAGATCGTTTTTTTAATGCCTTCAGGCATAGTAACTCCACCACCTGCCTGAGAAGCCCATTTCAAGGCTTCATAACCCTTCAAGTCAATTATATATTTGCTAATATCCGCCCAAAACCTCCCCTAATGCAAATTGAGGCGGTTTTCTCTTTCCAGATGACAAGCACTGGGACATAAGAGATCAACACTCACCTCACTACAACCTCATTTCAGGTGGCTGTAGAGAACAAGGTGGTCTTCCCTCAGTCTCCTATTCTCCCCATTAAGCAACTCCACTGTTCTCAAGAGCTCCTTGCAAGACTCATTTTCTACACCTTCACCAGCTTTGTTACTCTTCTCTGGACAAGCTCCTGCGACTCAATGTTGTCCTTATAGTATCACAGTATAACTAAGGTTGGAAGAGACCTCAAGGATCATCAAGTCCAACCTGTCTCCACAGACCTCATGACTAGACCATGACACCAAGTGCCACGTCCAATCCCCTCTTGAGCACCTCCAGGGACGGTGACTCCACCTCCTCCCCAGGCAGCCCATTCCAATGACGAATGACTCGCTCAGTGAAGAACTTTCTCCTCATCTCAAGTCTAAACCTCCCCTGGTGCAGCTTGAGACTGTGTCCTCTTGTTCTGGTGCTGGTTGCCTGGGAGAAGAGACCAATCCCTTCCTGGCCACAACCACCCTTCAGGTAGTTGTAGAGGGCAATGAGGTCACCCCTGAGCCTCCTCTTCTCCAGGCTGAACAATCCCAGCTCCCTCAGCCTCTCCTCATAGGGCTTGTGCTCAAGGCCTCTCCCCAGCCTCGTTGCCCTTCTCTGGACACGTTCAAGTGTCTCAATGTCCTTCCTAAACTGAGGGGCCCAGAACTGGACACAGTACTCAAGGTGTGGCCTAACAAATGCAGAGTACAGGGGCACAATGACCTCCCTGCTCCTGCTGGCCACACTATTCCTAATACAGGCCAGGATGCCATTGGCCCTCTTGGCCACCTGGGCACACTGGTGGCTCATGTTTAGGCAGGTGTCAATCAGCACCCCCAGGTCCCTCTCTGTTTGGGAGCTCTCCAGCCACTCTGACCCCAGCCTGTAGCTCTGCATGGGGTTGCCATGGCCAAAGTGCAGCACCCAGCACTTGGACATGTTAAATGCCATCCCATTGGACTCTGCCCATCTCTCCAGTCGGTCAAGGTCCCTCTGCATCTGTAGTGAGAGGCCCAAAACTCTGTTGGGTATTAAAGTTGCTACAGGCATCCCAATCAATCACCAAAGTTTGCAAAACACAGAAGCAGCGAGAGCTTTGTCAAAATTCATCTGACTAATACACAACAGAGGTGTAAAAGGAGAGTTCAAAGCTGTATCAGAAGAGCTGAATATCTGAGTTGGTATTTATAAAGGAAAAGCTCAGAGAGGGGTTCATGTGTCAAGCATGTTTGACATCTCCAACTGCTGATTAGAGGAGGTCAATAAAACAGTAGCAAATCTCTAAGCCCAGATGCCATTCACCCAGCAGTGCTGGAGGGACTAATACGCACAATCCTAAGTATGTGATTTATTACTTCAATGGCTCCAAAGGGCTCTCAGCCCAGAAAATTAGAAGGCTGCATAGATGACAAAACTGATTAGCCAGATCTCAAAACCAAGGAAATACAGGATACTGTAGACCCTTAGTTAGGTTTCCACATCAGACAGATTTGTTAGGATACATCCATAAATATCTCCTAGCAAGTGGTTTTTATATAAGGCTGCCATTCCTGCTAGATGCATTGCAGTTCTTTGAAGACATCAAAAACCATCTGAATAGGATGACTCATTTGATATATGTGGATTCCCAAAAAACCTTCAACAGATTGAGAGACACAGAGAAGATAAGTTGTCATGGAAAAAGGCAAAAAAATTCTCTCAGGAGTTAGTATAATTAGCAACTTCTTTTAAGAAACTAAAGTCACTCTGACAGGACAGATCTACTCTATGATCTCTACTTCTCAACCTATCCACAACAGACCTGTAGCAGGGGCTGAATAGCAAGTAAAGGTTATTCAGAAGGTAAAATTATTGGCAACATAAAATTTCTCAGCATCCTGTAAAATTAAAATGTACTGCACAGAGATACAGCCAAATTGCTGCACGACTGAACAATAAGATATCAGGTAGTTGTCCACACCATTAAACATAACAGAATGTATGTCAGGAAGAATAACCTTAACTATAAAATGCAGGAACATGGCACATTTCCAGCTTTTTCCTTGGCAATTCTGGTCAAGTACAAGAGAAAGCCCTTTGCCAAAAAAGCTCATGGAGTCAACAGGACCACACAAGGCAGTCCTACCAAAACAGAGGAAGGAAAAAGGCTGAGAATAAATTGTATTAGGGTATAACCAAACTGCAACCAAGTACTCTCAAGCACATTTTTCATCCACTGTCTTTCCAGTTCTCACATTCAGCTGACAGCATTTCATGTGTCTTGGATCATGTTGAGCAGGTGGGAAAACACCAAGCCTGAGCTTGACTTCGATCTAATATGCACATGAAAATACAAATCCTTTCATGAATTCTTGCCTACGTTAGGCCCATACCTGGAGCAGTTGCCCTATCACCCAATGACACCACCCCAGCAGAGATGAGGGTTTGAGAAAAGGAGAAGAGGACCATAGGCTGAAAAACCATTTGCTCTAATAAAAAAAAACAAAACTGATCTCAATGTCATTACAAAGCTGTACTCACCCCAGTAAAGGTTCAACAACCACACTAAGCAGGAAAACAGTCCTTGAGAGATGGCAGACAAGGGAGGGCAAGGTCAGAAGGAATCCAGAGACAAGCAGGAATCCAGACTCTCTTCAGAAAACTTCCCTCTTTATACTGAGTGTGATGTTGATGGTCTGGGATCCACCTGCAGCTAACTCAGGACAGCTGTCCTGGCTGACTCTAAACTGCTAATGACCTGCAGCCTGTGGCTGGCCTGGGATCCTGTCCCAGCAAAACTAGAACAGTTGTATACAAACTCTTCAAACATTGGCTATGTCCACTCTCAGGTAGATAAGAGTGTGACTAAACCAATTGTCGTAGTTTGGTACGCGAGCGCCCAGCCGGGGGGTGCGGAGTGCCTCTGACATGCATCCGTGTAGCTTTGGTCCGCGTGAAAGCGGTTGGCTGCGGCACCCTGGATGGATTGAAAAAGGCAGTCGTGGAGCTAGATTGTTCCGACTGGCCTGCCCCAGGGGTGGAGAATTTGCCGCTGAATAGGAGAGTAAAGGCTTGGCTGAGAAGTTGTGAGGTATTTCCAGGTGACCAGGATGTCCCAAGGAGTCCACAAGGAATTCACACTGCAGGAGAAGGACTGCGTCGCTGGGAGGTTCCATCACATGAGGAAGAACAACTGGAATGGACTGATGCTTGAGCCTAAATGAGAGACTGTTTGAGTGGATGCCCAGATGAAGATATGGACTCTGCCGGACATGTCATCAGAAGTTTTCTGATCTGATGATGTGTTTGGGTGCAGGGATTATGGTATGAAATAAGGGGTGGCTCCTGTCGTAGTTTGGGCTGGGTGCCCTCTGCTACAGGGGTGTTTCCTGTGTCCAGAAGTCCATCCCAGTGGGTGGACTCAGGAAATTAGGTATTTCTACCATAATTCCTTGCACCACTATAAATTTTGCGGTGGGGTCTGGCACTTCCTCTTTTTCCTTCCCTCTCCGAGACTTGGTAACTGGGGGAGAGATGTCCCGGCCATGGGCCTGATTGGGCCCAAGGCCACAGGGGGATGGGCAGTCTCAGGCCTGGCCAGCTGAGACTAGCCCAGCAGAGGGAGAGGGAAGAAGGAGCCCTGGGGGTTTTGGATGCACCCTCAGGTGGGGATGGGATCTTTCTTTGTCACTGTGCTTTGGGTTTTCTGTAACATTCACTGCTTTCTATTTAAACTTTCATCACTTTTGCAATCCGTTTGTCTGAGTCGTTATTTCTGCCTGTGGTGGGGAGGGGATCTGCCCCAACCCATTACACCAATTTTCTCCAGCAGTCCTGTAGGTTTATGTTGTTGATGTTAGTTTATTGGTTTTTTTTTTTTCTTTTAATCTCAGCTGCTTGAGTAATTCTCAAATAGCTTCTTTTGCATCTCCTTTTTGAAGCTTGACAAAGGGAGCTTCCAGAGAAGACCACAGTACTAATCACTTCTCATTGCAATGTGTTGCACTTTGAACACCATATCCCAAAATAAAGGAAGAAAATGTTAGAGTGTTACTACAGGCACTGCCTTGGCACTGGTTTAGTGATAATATATGAGAGGACACAGTCTCAAGCTGTGCCAGGGGAAGTTTAGGCTTGAGGTGAGGAGAAAGTTCTTCACAGAGAGAGTTGTTAGTCATTGGAATGGGCTGCCCAAGGAGGTGTTCAAGAGGGAATTGGATGTGGCACTTGGTGCCATGGTTTAGTAGTCATGAGGTCTTGGGTGACAGGTTGGACTTGATGATCTTTGAGGTCTCTTCCAACCTTATTGATTCTGTGATTCTATGTGAATACCAGTGTGCATAACACTAACCATAAATCATCTCTTAAACATCATCTCCTCAAGTTAAACTGCGAGCACAGGAAGGGCCCACAGTCAGTTACAGCAGATTTATATTTGCTGGCACCACAAATGATGTCACCTTTTCAACAAAATGGCCACCAGAGCAAAATACTGTTAATATATACACATATATTACTTCATTTTAATCAGCAACAATGACTTTTGCTTCTGTCCCAGTTTGAACTGTAAGCCCTTAAGGAAGCCACAAAGTTGCAGTCCTCCGTGAGGTACAGAGTGTCCAGGAGGTGTACCGCAATGTGTAATACTAGCATTTCCTCCCATAAATCCTACATCATTACAGAGATGGCTGAAAAATCAGTTGCTTCTCTTTCTTCCTCTGCACATCCCTGGATGTAGTGAGCTCCCTTTTCTGGTGTGTGGAGAGGATGGTTTCAGTCTCATCTGTGGCCTTCAAGGCTGGACTAATTTTTGCTGCGCAATATTGGTGTGCTTGGGACTAGTCCTGGGGACTAAGGGGAGGCAGTTTCAGACCTGGCCGGCCTGAAACCAGCCTAGCAATGGAGGGGGAAGAAAGAGCCCTGGGACATATGTAGAACCCCAGGCTGGGAGAAAAGGAGTACTGGGTTTTGGTCTGATTCAGTGAAGGTTTTTGTATGAAGCTTTTGGCTAAATGTCCAGCAAAGGGCTGGCCACAAAGATGATCAGAGGGCTGGAGTACCTCTCCTATGGAGACAGACTGAGACATTTGGGGCTCTTCAGTCTGGAGAAGAGAAGGCTCCTAAGAGACCTTATTGTGGCCTTCCAGTATCTGGGCCTACAAGAAAGCTGGGGAGGGACTTTTTGGGGTGTCAGGTAGTGATAGGACTAGGGGGAATGGAGCAAAACTAGAAATGGGTAGATTCAGATTAGATGTTAGGAAGAAGTTTTTCCCCATGAGGGTGGTGAGACACTGGAACAGGTTGCCCAAGGAGGTGGTAGAAGCTTCATCCCTGGAGGCTTTAAGGGCCAGGCTGGATGTGGCTCTGATAAGCCTGTTCTAGTGTGAAGTGTCTCCACCCATGGCAGAGAAGTTGGAACTGGATGATCCTTGAGGTCACTTCCAACCCTAACAATTCTATGATTCTGTGATTAATGAGCTTCTCTGTTAAGCCCAGAATATGCATACCTTTGTATTTTATATGTTTTACTGTGCTCACCACTATGCATTGTGATATTGTAGTATGGTAGCTTGTGAAAAGCCTGTGTGTAAAGCAGTCTTCTTTTGCCACAGAGGCAAAACCATGCTCTAAACCACCACAGCTTCATAAAGGGAAGAATTTCTACTGCTTGAGTTACAGGACACCTTGGCATGGAGGTAAGGGCTCACAGATCATGGCATCTCTAATTTTCTTTTTCCAACCTCAGAAGGTTGCAACAGAGGTTTCTACACTGCCGGTGTGAAACATAATTTGTCTTTCTAATGTCTTTCAGAGCCATCAGAAAGGCACAATCTAAATGCAAATTAATCTGAGGATACAGTTTGGACTATTCCCAAGTCTTATCTATATAGACAACTGGACTGTTTTAATAGAGTTTTGAAGTTGCTGGTGAGAATAAAAATCTCTGAAAATGAACAGACCCCAGCAGAGATAAATTCTACTAAGGGAAAATTTGCAGCTGCCTCTTTGGAGACATTCCTAAGGGAGTGTGTCATGTGCTAGGAAATCCATTCTGGGTAATGCTATAAAATTGCTCACCTTAATTCATATGCCAAATTCTTCTCTATTGAATAACAATTTATGGTATACTCCAGTGCTGCCAGAAACTCCTGAATGAAAGCCACAGATGTGTCTGTTATCGGGCAGAAACTACAATGGTGCCTGATGCATTTGTTCAGTGCATGAATGAATTCCCTGTAGGTTGTTGGGTTTTGGTCAATCACTATCAGAACACTGGATTTTTTGAATGGTCTTCAAGGGTTCTACCTGGGGACTGGCACACATTCCATCCAGGCAACAAATCATAGAACCATAGAACTGCTGAAGTTGGAAAAGGCCTTTGAGATCAAGTCCAACCACTCTCCTCGAGCTCACAATCCCACTACTACTGCTAAACTACTACCACTAAATCACATTACTAAGCACCACACCCTCTTGACTTTTAAATACCTCCAGGAATGGTGACTCCACTACCTCCCTGGGCAGTCTGTTCAAGTGCCTGATAACCTGATAACCCTTTCTGTGAAGACATTTTTCATAATGCCCAACCTGAACCTCCCTGGCACAACTTGATGTTGTTTCCACTTGTCCTGGCACTTGCTGTACGTGAGAAGAGACCAGCCCCCATCTTGGGGCCCCATCCCTAGAGATATTCATGGTGGGGCTCAACAGGGCTATGGGAAACCTGATCTAGTTTAGGATGCCCCTGCTTACTGCAGAAGGCATTGGACTAGATGACTTCTGGAGGTCCCATTCTATAATTCTGATTGCTTCAGCCTCCTTCCAGGGAGTTGTAAAGGGCAATGAGGTCTCATCTCAGCTTCCTCTTCTGAAGGCTAAATAGCCACAGCTCCCTCAGCCATTCCTCATGAGATTTGTGTCCACGACCGTTCACCAGCTTCATTGCTTTTCTCTGCAAACACTCCAGCAACTTAATTTTGTCAGAGCAGAGTTAAATCCTTGAAGGGCTTTTTTTCTGGAACTCTGAAGGGATCATGTGCTGGAGGACACCTAGGAATGTTGCTGATAGCATCTTTGGCAACTTAATATATGGCTGAACACCCCAGGTGGGCTATGCTCACCTTTCCTGTAGGGCACTGTGTAAAGAAGCAGAGGATTGACCTGGAGTTTATTGTGCCCTAGGATGTTCTCAAAGCTGTACAGAATGGAGACATTAAAGGCCAGGCTTAATAGGGCTCTGAGCAATCTGATCTGTTTGGGGATGTCCCTGCTCACTGCAGGGGGTTGGACTAGATGACTTTTAAAGGTCTCTTCCAATACAATGAATTATGATTATGACGATCATATGTTTGCTATGGATGCTGTAGATATAACCCAGGAGCAGTACTGGGGGTTGGACTACATGACCATTAAAGGTCCTTTCTAACCCAATGAATTCTATGAGTCTATGATTATGATGACACTGTGTTCACTATGGATGTTGTAGATATAACCTAAGAGCAGTATTGTGGATCGGATCATTAAAGGCCCCTTTCCAAACCAGAATATTCTAAGATTCTATGATCTCACCACCCTACCTTGTTATGAAGCAAGATTCTTCCTCTGTAAAAATGCAATACAGACTAGCAACAAAATGTCAAGAGAAGAACCAAAACATTGACAAATTTTCAGATGCATCACTGCCAGAAAAATGTCAGGCAAAGTCTCAAATGACTCAGTTCAGGCTGGCAGTGAGAGACCACAAAAATTCAAATTACACCAAAAGTAGAATGTCTTAGAGATTTATCTTACTTCTCAGATTATTCATTGCCCTGTTTAAATATTAGCTTAAAAAGTCACCTTTGCAGTAGCTCAGCCTCATAGATCACATATACCCCAAGCTGCATAAACAGAAGCAGACTGAGGAGTTAGAAGCAGCTAACAGTATTTTAAAGTTTAAAAAAAAAAATAAATAAAATAAAAAAAAAGCAATATGTGGCTTATTGCAAGAGACAAGGCATTCATGTTGGCTTTTGAATCTGAAAGCATTAATTATTTAGTCCTGAATTAAGCTGAATTAAGTCACCCCAGGAATGTGTTATGTTTTTCAAGAAAGCCACTTCTATTTTTAAGCAAAAGCCGTGGCTGATGTAATCATATCATCTGAGCTTCTCAGCAATTGCCAGCATATGAATCCAGCTTTGATTAGAGAACAAATCAAACACGTCACAGAGAAGATTTCAAAGAGTTCATTATACGTCTCTGACTAATGCCTTTGAACATTTCTTGTGTTTGGGGAAACAGTGGGGAGCTCCACACACTCACAAGAACCACACTAGAGGGAATCCAGGAATGCTTTGGAGAGATGCTGCAACCCTTGAGACTGCTCCCTCTCTTCAAGTGGTACTCCTGACTTGAAGCATACTCCTGGATGGCAGCAGCAGCTCATATGTGCCTACACTCGTCAATACCTTCTTGCCTCATGCTTGTCACAGCATTTCACTGAATCATAGACTGGTAGTGTTTGGAATGGGTCTCTGGAAACCATCTCATTCAACCTCCCTGTGAAAGCAGGATCAGCAGCTGCAGGCTGCCCAGGATCACAATGCCCAAGTGAGTTCGGGGTTTCCTCAGAGGAGACTTCACAACCTCTCTGGGCAGCCTGCTCCAGTACTCCACCACCCTCACAAGAAAGAAGATTTTCCTCATGTTCAGATGGAAGCTCCTGTGTTCTAGTTTGTGGCCATTGCCTCTTGTCCCATCATTTGGCACCACTGAAGAGAGTCTGGCCCTATCCTCTTCACACTTGCCCTTTAGCTATTGAAAAGATCCCCTCTCAGCCTTATCCAGGCTAAACAGCCCCATGACTCTCAGCCTTTCCTCATCAGAGAGATGCTTCAGTTCCCTCAGCATCTTTGTAGCCTTCTCTTGAACTTTCTTCAGTAATTCTTTGTCTGGGGAAGCCCAGAACTGGACACAGTACTCCAGATGTGGCCTCATTAGAGCACAGGAGAGAGGGAGGTCCTCCTCCCTCAACCTGCTCATCACACTCTTCTTAATACACCCCTTCCTGGCCACAATGGCACATTGCTGGATCATGGTAAACCTGCTGTCCACCATCACTCCCAGGTCCTTCTCCATGGAACTCCTTTCCAGCAGGGCAGCCTTGACCTGTAGTGATGCAGGAGGTTATCCCTCTCTAGGTGCAAGACTTTGCACTTGCCCTTGTTGAACTTCATGAGGTTCCTCTCTGCCTAACTCTCTAGTCTGACCAGGAAGGAGGGCATTCCCATGTTTCATTTCCTGAGCAGCTTTCTCACAAGTGCATTGCACACAATGCAGTAAACTAAAGAAGAAACCTAAACCAGCAATGCCACTCTGTGCCACCCCACAGATTTAAAGAGCATGTCCCAGGCTGGTGGATGGCCCCAAGGCCGCAATCGTGAAGCCTTCGAGACCCAGAACCTACAGTAGGCTCCCTCCACCTTGGGAGGTGGGAATCTGGACGATTTTCAATGGTTTGTGCATCACACTGGGCAATTCTGTCTACTCAAAGGCAATATGGCACCTCAATAGGCAAAAATACCACCAACCAAAACAATTAACTCCATAGCATGCAAACTCCATCCTTGGAGGTTTTCAAGAGCATCCTTTTTTGGGGGGCTTGTTCAGGGAAGTGTTACCAGGATCAATTAAAGTTTCCAGTTTCCTAACAAAATATAGGAAAAGATAACAGAACCAGGGGCAATGGACACAAACTGGAACCCATGAGGTTCCATCTGAACATGAGGAAAAACTTCTTTGCTGCAAGGATGCTGGAGCACTGGAGTAAGTTACCCAAAGAGGTTGTGGAGTCTCCTTCTCTGGAAAGATTCCCAAACCCACCTGGTCTCTGTGAACCTGCTGTGGGTGATGCTTCTTTAGCCAGGGAGTTGGACTAGATGATCTCCAGAGGTCCCTTCTGACTGCCAGAATGCTGGGATTCTGGGATACCCTGAAGCCAGAATTATTTTTATCTTTTAAAGTATTTCATTGAAGCCAGAATTTTAGTTGTCTTCTGAAGTGATGCATGATCATTTTGCAGTCTTTAGTTCCTTCTTCCTCTTCTCCAGCCTCTGGCAGAGAAAAAAATAGTGAAGAATTTCTGGTTTACATACCAAGATTCTCAGAAGATTTCTGTTATGTTTTCAGCTCAGACCTGATAATGCAAAACTCATTCTTTGGGGATGAAACTGGATAGATACTAAGCCCATGGTCACATGGGATACTTCCAGCACAGAGCTGATGACAACCCCACTTGTCCCATACTCATGTGTACACTTCCTCTTTTCAATACTTAGGAGTCTGAATCAAAGTTCCAGTTTGTTCCAGACATTAGAAATGGTTAAAATTCCTTTTGTTAGTTACATGATCTCTATTAACCAGCACCAAATTCTGCAGCTCTTGTTCAGAAAAAGGTGAGATATCTGGAACTGAAAGAAAAAGCAGAGTTGTACAGAAAATGTGTGGCAATAGATAGCAAATCATGTGCTTGTGTAAACTCCCACCAAACAGAACTGTAAAACCATGCCATAGAATTTAGACCTGGGGCTGTTTAGCCTGGAGAAGAGAAGACTCAGAGGGGATCTTCTCAATATTCATCAATATCCAAAGGGTGGAGGCAAGAGGGTAGGCCCAGACTCTTCTCAGTGGTGCCCAGAGACAGGAGAAGGGGCAATAGAAACAAACTAGAACATGAAAACTTTCATCTGAACATGAAGAAAAACTTCTTTCCAGTGAGGATGCCTGAGCCCTGGAGCAGGCTGCCCAGAGCAGTTGTGGAGTCTCCTTCTCTAGGCAGATTCCAAATCTACTTGGGCCTCATGATCCTCAGCAACCTACTGTGGGTGACCCTGCATTAGCTGGGGCGTGGGTGAGATGATGCCCAGAGGTCCCTTCCAAACGCCACCGTTCCGTGATTCTGTGAGATGAGAGAGAAGAGATGCTCTACAACCCTATGATCTTAGTGAAATTCATTAAAATAATTTATTTTAAATTCCAAACAACCACACTAAATCACACTTCAAGAGTAAATTCAAAAGGTGTGTTAGAGAGCTAAACATTCAGCTTTCTGGGGTATATACAACCACTAGTGCTTACAAACTTGGAGGTTCTACCTGCAGAAGACTGGTTGATATCTGCTGTTGACTACACTGTTACATGTAGGTTTTCTTTCAGGTAAAAAGATGCTTGAATATCAGTAGTCAGCCACAGTGCAGAGCTATCAAACCAGGAGAACACAACTGGTGAAGGATACTAATCAACACCCCGCCATCATTTGAAAATCTTCATAGGCACCGATGAAGAAACCTGAAAGGCTGGGAAACAGCTCAGTTAGGAAGGACTTTGTTATGTATGGAAGCATGTGAAAAAAGATAATGGGGGGTGGGGGGAGGGCAAATGGGGGGAAAGGAAAAAAATTTAAAAAGGAAAATAGGGAAAAGGGTTAAAAAGTCAATAGGAAAAAAAAGAAGGGGAAGAAAATAAGAGAAAAATGAAAACAAACAAAACCCCCCCAAAAAAGGAAGGAAAAAAGAAAAGGGGGGAAGAAAAAAAGAGAAAAAAGAAACAAAATAGTGAAAAAGAAAAAAACAGGTAAAAGAGAGGAGAGAAATAAAAAGAAACAAACAAAACAAAGGGGTGGAGAAGAAAGGGGGAAAAGAAGGATAAAAGTAGCCCTCTGGTGACCTAAAATGCCCCCAAATGTCTTTAGGTTTTCAAAAGCCAGTTCCAAATTTAAAATTATCCTTTCAGTGTCTCCAAAACTTAAATCTCTTTGGATTCCATCTAAGCTTTTTGTGGCTCTATTGCACTTTCCCAAAACCTCTCAGCACCCTATAAAACTTATAGCACTTGCATGTCACTGGACCGTAACTCAAAGTTCTTGCTGCTCTTCCTTGTGCAAAACATGTTGTCTTAGAAAGTAGTTTTGTTCAAACCAGGACCGAAGAGGAACCTGCAAATTCAGCCCACTAAGCAGCTCTGAGTGGATAGGCACAGCTGTCAGCTTGTCAAATCTGTGGTCTGAGTTATGTAGCTCCCAGGCTACATATCTCAAGGCTTCAGTCCATTTTCCTAAGAAGAGATGAGAGAGCCTGGGAGATAGCATCACTTCAAAAATGCCTAAAATTATTCCTCCACCCAGAGGACTTATTTGAACTGCTAATGATATGTTTTCTTTCTATACTGTGGCAGTAATAAAGCTTCTGCAATGCAGCAATCCCAGCTCCAGAGTGCTCTCAGAGCAACGGCAGCCCGGCTTGAAACCTGTAACTGTTTATCCTTATTGGCATTCCATTTCATCAATTCATCTCCATTATCACATGCATCTTGGCTTTGGTTTCCCTGACAAATCAAACATGTTTTATTCTCAGGCAGAAGGAGGATTTCTCAATGATTGTGCTCAGAGCACAGCCACAAACATGGAATCTCTCACAAACCGTGGAGCAGAGCCGAGAGGAGATCAGAGCCACGGCAGCAGCCCGTTCCTCACGCTCCAATTATCAGCTACTCAGCATTTTCACTCTGGTAAATCTCTACCTCAAGAGCTTAGGAAATGAAAAGTTGGTTACAACACAGACATTAATGAGCCCTGTTTTAAAGAATGCATTTGTAATTATCGTAAAGAAACTTAATTAACAACATCCTTCTCTGGCCTTTTCTTTTTTTTTCCCTTTTTCCCCTTTCAAATCTCCTCCAGTTGAAATTTTATGTTCAAGAATATCTTTGCTTTTATGCTTCTATTAGCGATTTAGGGAAAGACGCCTGATTGTGTGGGAATCAGAGTGCCATTTTGCTGATGGCTGGAATTTGGTGCTGTTGTATGTCATTTGTAAAGTTCCAGAAGATTTTTCCATAGATTAAAACATATTTTTTTTTAAAAAAAAATCTGTTTAAAAGAAGAATGTAAGCAAAGATTTTAATTAAAGCTGAGTGATAGTGAATTTCTGTTGAATGACCCTCTATTTATGCTTTCAGCAGATGAGAACACTCAGCAGAAAAGTGCCAAGTGACATCTGAGCCATCTCTTTCATCCCCCCCGCCCCCCCCCCCACTATTGGATCAGATTTACAATGTTTCAATCATTTTGCTTGGAATAGACCTGCAAGATCAAGTCCAACCATTGAATATAACAAACCCCTGAATATAACAAACCCATCTGTGACACCTCATGACAATCTGTGACATCAGACAACCTAGGTATTGGCAATTCTATCTGCCCTTTCTAAATTATGGTTGATTTGTTAGTAAACTCCACTTCTGCTTTCTACATCCCTTGAGGACAGAGATCAGGAGTGGAGACTGAAGAGAGGGAAATGGAAATTAAGCCTCTATGCCCAATAGAGAGATCCTTCTTCAAGATCATAGAATTGTCTAGGTTGGAAAAGACCTTTAAGACCATCGAGTACAACTCTTAACCCAGCACTGAAATGTCACCACCAAACCACAGAATCACAGAATGGTTTGTGTGGAAGAGACCTTAAAGATCATCTAGTTCCTATCTGCTGCCATAGGGAGGGACATCTTCTACTAGATCAGGTTGCTCAAGGCCCCATTCAACCTGGCTTTGAACACTTCATCAGTCTTTCAAGCTACTACATTTTACTTTTTGCCTTCTTTTTAAACAAGAAGAAGTTGGCTCAATGTCCCTCAACAACACATATAGCACATCTTTGAAATCCCACTGAAGATGGCAACTACACATCCCTGGACAGCCTGTTCCAGGGATTTACAGCCTGTTCCCTTTCAAGGAATAAATCTTTCCTAATCATAGAACAGAGTCATAGAACCAATTTGGTTGGAAAAGGCCATTAGATTCAGCCTCCAACCATTACCTGATTTTATCAAAGCAGGTGCTAAACCATGTCCCTTAATACCACATCTCTACATCTTTTAAAACCCTCCAGAGATGGCAATTCAACCACCTCCCTGAGCTCAACCTAATGGTCAACCTACACCTCCCCTGCTGCAACTTCAGGCAGTTTCCTCTTGCCCTATTGTTTGTTACTTGGAAGAAGAGACAGACACCCACCTCCTTTTGGGTAGTGAAGCAGGTGGTCCACTTTTAGTAATTTTGAATTAATCTCATTTTGCACCAAGGATAGAAGAAACAATAGATTATCCTCCCTAGGCTGAAGCTAGATCTTCTGTACTTACAGTACTTACAGAGATGATAGTCCAGTGGAACAGTCTGGGACCCACAATTAGAATCATAGAAACACAGAACATTAGAGGTTGGAAAGGACTTCCAGAGATCATCAAGTCCAACTCCCCTGCCAAAGCAGGATCACCTAGGGCAGGCAACACAGGAATGTATCCAGGTGGGTTTTGAAAGTCTCCAGAGAAGGAGACTCCACAACTGCTCTGGACAGCCTGTTCCAGTGCGCTTTCTCCTTCACTGTAAAGAAGTTTCTCCCATGTTGAGGTGAAACCTTCTATGTTCAAGCTTGCATCCATTGTTCCTTCTCTTGTTACTGTGCGCCAAAAAGAGCTTGGCCCCCTCCACTTGACACCCACCCCTCAGACATTTATAGACACTGATCAGATTCCCTCTCAGACTCCCCAGCAGGTCCCTGTCTCTCTTGAACTGGGGAGCCCAAAACGGGACACCCCAAAACTGGACACAAGATAACCTTATTTTAATATCATGCAAACCTAGGGGAATCTTGGCAGTGTTGTCAGTGTGAGGAGAAAGGGACCTACATCAGACAGTGACAACATAACTTTTATTTCCCACATGAGAGTGAAACCTCAAAGTAAACCTTCTAGGTGCACCATCTAGGTCTGTTCAAGCTACTATACCTGTGGGGCATTATTAACAAAACTTTAAAGAACATTTATGCAATTTTACTGTGATTTCTTTTTTGTCCAACACTCATTCCCAAACCTTTTGAAATATATTATGTTCCATTAAACCCCTTACCATCTTGCTCCTTAAAGTTAACTAGGACTGAATTTTCAGTGTGTTGTGCCTGGCCCTACATTTAATTACCCACGCTTTGAATATTAGACACCATGCTGATTTCTGAAGAGGAAATGACCCAGGATCATTGGAAGCAGATGAAGTTCATTTTAAGATGAAGCAATAACTTATATTAGAGGATGTAAAAGGTCTTAACCTCCAGTCCTTCAACATACTTCAGCAAAAAGTTCCTCTTTTTTCTTTTTCTTCTTTTTTCTTCTTTTAATTAAAAAAGAAAACATCTGCAATGCATTTTTTTTTTTTGCCCCCCTCCAAAGTAACTTCACAGTCTTTAAAAGAAAAATCTGCCTGGCTAAATGGCTATGCATACATGGTGTGAATCATCACCCAGCTTTGCTGATTGTTGAAGTCACCACACTTCCCTCGGCACGCTCCTGAAGCACAATCGAAGTTTCTGCTAATATTTCATTAAAAGCATTAAAAATAAGATTTGATCAATCTCTGAAACATGCAAACTTTTCCTAGTGTGAAGCCTTTCCAGAGCTTTATTTGGCTTAAAATTCATTGGCTTTCCAGAGCTTCATCTGGCTTGGACCTCACTGTTAAAAATGTTTGCTGAAGCACAACTAGAAATTTGCTTGGCAGTTACTAAAAATATGGTACTGACCTCTTAAAAAACAAAACAAAACAAAACATAAAATGGGTGCAGCTATGATAGTAATTATTTAAGGCATCACAGCAATTATTTAGCACTTGTCAGACTGCTTTGTTTGAATTCAGGGAAACAGCAGAAGGTGGCTACCCAGAATAGATATTTCAGAAGTGCTTCAGGAAATGAATGTCCAACTGGTATGTCAATCTTGTCCAGTCATTATCAACTAACTAAAAACTGAGTTAATTAGGTTTTGCATTAAGCGTGCTCTATCTCCAATTTACTAACTCAATAAGCTTCCAAGGACTGATCCTGAGAGTGCTATAAAATTCCCTAAAAATAACAAAACAAGCTTTAAAGGCAAAAGCAATTGCATTTTGTCTTTGAGTGATCAAGCCAGGATGTTATGGCACAGGTGATGACTGTAGGCAGATTAGTCAGCCTAAACCAGAGGGATTGATACTTACCATTGCAAATAATGTTGGACTCCACAGAGAATGCCTGCTGCTAGCCCTGCAACAAGGAAACCTGCAGCTCATTAGCATTGGAAGTACTGTAAAAAGACTCCAGCAACCCACATTCCAAAAAACAGAGGCTCTGAGCAACCTGATCTAGTTGAATATGTCCCTG
The DNA here is from genome assembly GCF_014839835.1 of Dryobates pubescens. Lineage (NCBI taxonomy): Eukaryota > Metazoa > Chordata > Aves > Piciformes > Picidae > Dryobates > Dryobates pubescens. The sequence continues at coordinate 15,236,127 of NC_071620.1, read as the reverse complement.
CTCACTGCAAAAGGGGTTGGACTAGATGGCCTTTAAAGGTCCCTTCCAAGCCAAATACTTCTATGATTCCATAGATTAACGCAATTTGTCCTAGCAAACATCCAACTAGACACAGCACAGGAGCAAGTCATCACAAGAGCTACTGTGAGAGATTTCTCATCAAGCTTATCCCAGAAGAAAAATTCTAATTTAATTTGGACAGTTACAAAATTTCCATTATTTCCCAATTTTATGTTGCCAGAAAACCAAAAATACAGGGACCTGTAACAGTATTGGACATTGATTGCTAAAGACTTGCAGTTTGCCAATGGCAAAGCCTTTTCCCTGTCTCAATATCCAGAATTCTTGTTAGAATCGAATCGAATCGAATCGAATCGAATCGAATCGAATCGAATCGAATCGAATCGAATAGAATAGAATAGAATAGAATAGAATAGGCCAGGTTGGAAAAGACCTTTGAGATCATCAAGTCCAACCCATCACCCAACACCATTTAATCAACTAAACCATGGCACCAAGTGCCTCATCCAGTCGCTTCTTAAACACCTCCAGTGATGGTGATTCCATCACCTCCCTGGGCAGCCCACTCCAATGGCCACTGGTCCCCATATACCTTTTCTGCATAATGTTCCTAATTTGGCTTAGACCCCTGTTCCTCCATTGCTCTCATTTTCTTGCTACATCTTCATGTTCTTCAACCCAAGGCTGTATATTGCTAGTTCATAGCAATATGGTGCCAGCCTCTTCAAAAATATCAGCAACTCATCCCCTCAGCCCTCAACCTGGCAGCGATATTCTCATTGCAAAGCAAATTTCCTGCTGACCACAACGACTGTGGAGCTGCAGAATGGAATTTTTAGGCATGCTGGTTCTTTTCTGCTGCTCAGCACATGGAAGGAGAGGGACCTAATTCTACATTCTGATGGCTTCATTGGCTTCTGCTAAGCCCCTTTGTACACTGACCCAAGGACTGCAGCTGATGATGGTGGCTCATTACTGAGCAGGTAGGTGACTACATGCCAAGCTTGGGCCAACATACAGTTGAACAGGCAAAACATGCTTCCTGTGATGTTTGATGAGCCAAAAAGAGCAACTTGCAACTCAGTTATAGGTTAGGTATAAATCTCTGGTATCTCAGGATGATCTTTTCCACCCACGACACAGGCATGAGAAACAGAATCATAGAATGGCTTGAGTTGGAAGGGATCTTAAAGCCCATCTAGCCCCCTACCATGGGCAAGGACACCTTCCACTAGTTACTTAAACCCTCATATCCATATCCAGGGATATATCCAGGGATGAAGCATACACAGCTTCTCTGGCCAACTCATTCCAGTGTCTCACCATTCTCATAGTAAAGAACCTGGTGGTTTAAATTTGAAGTCCATGCTCCATTTCTATGAATTTGTCCTGCATTCAAAGTCTTGAAGAGGAGCCCAGCATGTACCAATGATTTCTTCTTTTAATACTTTCTTATAATATCTAAACAAATTATTCCAATGTAGTTTCTACCAAAAGTCATCTGCCATAGAATGGTTCAGGCTGGAAGGGGACCTCCAAAGGTCATCCAGTCCAAACACCCTGCAGTCAGCAGGAGCATCCTCAACTAGATCAGGTTGCCCAGAGCCTTGTCAAGCCTCACCTTGAATATCTCCAGGGAAGGAACCTAAACCACCTCCCTGGGCAACCTGTTCCAGTGTTCTACCACCCTCATCTCAAACACAGTTCAGGCTATTCTCCAAACTTTCCCAGATGTGCAAGTTTCGCTCCAAGACTCCTCCAAGTGCCAGCCTTTACCAAGTTTGATGCAGTCTTGGCTGAGAAAAATTATAAAAACAAGCAAAAATTGTATTTTTTGACACTTCAGAAGAACAATTGATGTCCAGTCTATGGTTTGGGTAAAGTTTCCGGTCAGCTCTTTATTTTACCTCTTCTGGTTTCCACATTGCAGTTTACGATGGAAATCTGAACCTAGGGATGCTTTTGGAATGGCTACAGCCAGTCTGGACACACAACACTAAAAACCAGGCTCAGAGATTTGTTTGCTCAAGAGCAGCAACCAAGCACCTTTACCATGTGTTAAATACAGGTTATTTGAAAGGCATTTGAAAGCTAAATTAGGCTTAGTATTACCTTTTATGTTTTATGGGTTGTGGAAATTTCCCCTGCTTAATTATCAAAGCATTTTATGGCCTTCTACGATCTCCAGGACAAGAAGGACAGAATTGAAAGGTGGGGGAGGCAGCCTGATCCATCAAGGCATCCGGATGAAAGCCTGACCTCCAGAACTCCCAGGGAATGGTGGAGTTTTTTCATCTCCCAAGGCAAAAGAGTGACTGCCCTTTCCAGGAGGGTTGGACACTTTGGAACTAGAAGCTGAGCGGCAACAGCTGTAGTCGTTTGTGTGGCGTGGGCATGTTAAGCCCAAGATAATACACCAAACGTGGCTCCTGGGTGTTTGAAGAGGGTGGTTAAGGCTTGCTGTGAGCCCCAGCTCCTATGACAGGCAGCTCCTCTGCTGGGTAATAGTCACAGATAGCAGGAAAGCAAGCATGGTGGTTGCAAATCATCACTGTGGTGTCTTTTCACCCAGCACAGACAAAGGAAACAGAGCAGCCTGGGTTTTTATCAGCCCAACTGAAGCATTGAAGAGGAAAAAGTAATTTATAGTCCCAATTTTTTTTCCCTGAATAACCATGGCAACTCCAAAATATATCCATTCTTCTCAGCCCCAGTGGCCTGGCTGAGGTTGAAGAGGGTCTGCAGAGCCTCTAGAGCCACCAGTAGTGAATGTCATGGCAGTAGAGAAGTGAACCAGGCCCTACTGAAGCATCAGTCACTACCTGAGCAACCTGGTTCCTATTTTATGCCTGCCTTCACCTATTCTCTGCCTCTCCCAACTATTGCAACAGCAAAGACAGACACCTTCCTCTCATGTTTGCACTGAGCCCTGCACCAGAATCATAGAACTGGTTTAGGTGGAAAAGTCCAACTCTCAACCCATCACTGCCAGGTAATCACCAAACCATGTGCCTAACCAACACACCTACACATCTTTAAATGCCTCTCAGGATGGTGACTCCACCACTGCCCTCTGCAACCTCTGGGTAAGAAATTGTTCCTCCTGTCCAATGTAACCCTCCACTGGTGCAGCCTCAGGCAGTTTCCTCTTGTCCGGTAGCTTAACACTTGGGAGAAGAGACCAGCCCCTACTTCACTCCAACCTTCTTTCAGGGAGTTGCAGAGAACAAGAAGGTCTCCCTTCAGCCTTCTTTCCTCCACACGAAACAGCCCCAATTCCCTCAGCCACTCCTCAGAATATTTGATCACTTGGTATGCTCCTTGTGATGGTATCAAGATGATTTGCTCCATAACCTTCCCTGGCACTGAGATCAGACTAACAGGCCTGTAGGTTCCTTCTTGCAGAAGCTCAACCAAGATACAGCTCCCAGGCTCTCTGCTCAATATATCATAAAATCAAATAATTATAAACCAAGTTCTTCTAAAACTGCTCCAGATCTCTCCTTCCCCCATTGCACTCCATAGGGAATTTGGAACCTAAGCTTCCTGAAAATCCTGCTAGGATATTATATAATTATTATATAATTATTATATAATATCTAATATATTATATGTAGAATAGAATAGAATAGAATATTATTATATAATTAAAGCTTACTAAAAACAATATGACCTGAGTAGCCTGTCCTTTGAAGGTTTTGGCATTCAACAGAGGGGACTGTGAAAGACTTTGCAGTGAGCCATAAGTTATGTTCCAAGTTATGGTAATAAGAGAGTGTCATATTTATTCAGTCTGCTTCCTTCTTTTTTCTATCAGATGAAGTTAAAAACTGAGCACCACAAATAACCTGGGCACACTCGTCAGCACCCAAGGCTGGCCTGGATTTTCTAAGGCCATCACAAGCTGTTCAATGATTTTCCTAATGCTGTTAGACAACTGCCAGCTCCACATCTGAGAAGCATGACTTAGCCTAAGCACACTTATTCCTTTCACAACATGTCTGAGCAAACAGTGAACCTGACACAGAGACTCATGAACTCATAGGATCATTTTAATTAGAAGAGACTTTTAAGATTATCAAGTCCAGCCATTAAGCCAACACTGCCAAGTCCACCACTAAACCATGCTCCTCACACCACATCTACATGTCTTTGATGTACCTCTAGGGGTGGTGACTCCACCCCATCACTGGACAGTCTGTTCTAGGGTTTGACAACCCTCTCAGTGAACCATTTGCTCCTAATATCCAACCTAAACCTCCACTGGTACATCTCGAGGCCATTTCCTCTTGTCCTATTGCTTGTTACTTGGAAGAAGAGACCTGCTCCATCTCACTACCACATCCTTTCAAGAAGTTGTAGAGAGTGAGAAGGTCTCCTTTCAGCCTCTTTTTCTCCAGGCTAAACAATTTTAGTTCCTTCAGCCAGTTCTGAGAAGACCTGTTCTCCAGGTCCTTCACCAGCTTCAGTGTCATTCTCTGACATGCTCCAGCACCTCAGCTTCCTTCTTGGAGTGAGTGACCCAAAACTGAACATAGAATTCAAGATGCAGCCTCACCAGTGTCAAGCACATGGAGAAAATTACGTCCCTACTCCTCCTGGCCACACTATTCTTGATCCAATCCAGGATGCTGTTGGCCTTCTTGGCTACCTGGGCACCCACTGGCTCATGTTCAGCTGGCTGTCAATCAACACCCCCAGGTCCTTTACCACCAGGTATGTTTCCAGACACTTCCTCAAGCCTGGAATATTTCATGGGGTTGCTTTGACCAAGTGCAGGACTAGGCACTTGGCATCATGCTGGCCTCTTCCTATGGATCCACTCTGTCCAGATCCTTCTGTAGAGCTTCTGTCCACAGCTCTCAGATTAATGCATCATCCAGCTGAATTCAAGTGGCCTTTTATCTAATGGAATGATAAAAGTTTAAACCCTGCATCCAGCAGGACAGAAGTTATCTCCTCAAAAATGAGATAGGACCTCAAAGCACCTTACATTCAAACTGCCTGGTGAACACCTCACCTAGATTCAGGCAGCTCTAATTTAAATAAAAATTTAGCAGAAAATGCCAATAAAGGACTCATCCCACTGACTACTGCTGCTTCATGCAGACACAGCAGCTCACTCTTTCTACTGACAATCTATAGAGCTACGGTCAATCTCCTTCCACGGAGAGATTCCAAACCCACCTGGAGGTTTTGTCCCTGGCAACCTGCTCTAGGTGAACCTGCTTTAGTAGGGGGTTGGACAAGATGATCTCCAGAGGTCCCTTCCAACACCCACACAACTCCCCCTCTGATTCTGATGAAAGAAGTACGTTGGTGTTCTATGTCTTTCAGGAAAGTGTCTTGATAGGTAGGATTTAGCAGCTTGCACCCTTCTTCTTTGAAAGAAATAGTGGTTCTGTCACTTCAAAGCAGGCTTAGAAAGCTTCCCTTTTCCCTTCCTGAGGAAAAGCAAAACCTTGGCAGCTAAAAATAAAGAAAGACCTGGGGAAATGAGAAATTGCAATAGAGCAGAAAGTTGAGATAAATGTAGGTTTCTGATGATCCAGAAAGGAATAGACATGCCAGTTATGGAGGCTACCTCAGAAAGCAGCCCTTTGGAGGTGGAGACTAGGGGTCTAGACAGAGGAACTCAACCTGCAGCCCAGGTCTGTTTAAGTCGATATTAAGGTATCCACGTCCCAAATCAGAATTTTTAGCTAACAAAGCAGAGCCACACAGCAGCTTCAGATCAAACATAGAGATGCATTTTTATTAAACAGTAGCCAAAAAAGAAAGGTACTGGGATAAATTAAATGACAAATAACCTCCAAGTTTGGCTACAACTGTGTCTATTAAAAAAAAAATCTAAAAATCAGACTTTTTTTTTCCTGCTTTCAAAAGTTTTGCAGTCCTTTGATCTGCCTGCTCTGGAAAGAAAGAAAAAAAAATGTCTTTTAATTTAAAAGTTAATAACCTTCTCATACTTAATATGCTACAGTCTGCTTGGACTGAAATTTATGGAAAATCTTATCTTTGCAAGCGTGGCAAAAGGTATCTGAAGATTTGGAGATAGGCTGCTGCCACTCATTTTTAAGTTTTTAGTTCATTTTAAGCACAATTCAAAAAGATGGATTGTTGGTATCAGGGAGAAACCATTTTCCTGTCCTTCTGCTTCAGTGTTTGTATTACTTATCAATAACTTTGTGCACAGTGAATAAATAGTTGCTTTTGACTTTTAGATTTATTTCATTTTGTTGTTGTTGTTGTTGTTGTTTTTCAACTAGAGATGGGTTTGGATGTACAAAGACAGTTTGTTCTGGAAGACATGATAAGAATCACATATTGATACTCCTGTCTTGTAAAACATCACCAGTAAGACCACTGCTGTATAAATCACCTGCAGGGTGGATGCCTAGGACCAGTGCATTTCAACTGCACAAAACTTCCACCACAGGGCAAAGCCAGGTGCCAGCTCACCTCCTGGGTAGTACCTATTCATACAGCTCATGCTCATCTCCCACCTTTGAGCCTCAGATCTGCTACTTTTATAGAGAGAAGTTGAGTGCTGAAGAAATCATACAATGGTAGGGGTTGGAAGGAACCTTTTGAGATCATTGCCAAATCAACAGATTACCTATGAATTAAGAAATTCATAGATTCACAGAATACCAAGTTGGAAGGGACCTCAAGAATCATCGAGTCCAACCTTTCAGGGTAAGAAGATAGTTTAAATTATATGGCCCAGCACCTTGTCAAGCTGGGCCTTGAAATTGTCTAATGTAGGGGACTCCACCACCTCCCCTGGGAGACTGTTTCAATGTCTAATAGTTCAAATGGTGAAAAAATCCTTTAAAAAAATCACAAATAGGGATGTTTAATGTAAAAATTAATATCTAACATGTGGTGTTATGAATATGGAGTTATCTTTTCAGTGACTCAGTCCCAGGAAAGTGAGAGAACTCACTAGAGATGTCCAGCTACGGGCAGGATAGATTCCTTTTTTCCCTCCACTCTTCAAAATCTCACACAGGTCCCTATTATGGGTGTAAAAATCTTTTTAGCCCAACAGAAACTCTACAGCCATCTTCACATCGAGTACAGACAGTCAATTACATGTTGTGTGTTTTAATTCATGAGGTACATTCACAAGGTATTTTTTGACTTTGTCTCTGCACAGTTTATATTGCTTCCAGGTCTCCACTGGCTGAACAGGGAAAACAGGACAGGTCATGTAGCAATAGCAACACACCTTGTACAGCATGGCATATCAATGTGGGAAAATAACATTTCCTGACTGCAATAGTACTGCTTACTTAGTCTAGTTGAAAACCTGGAACACCTGCTTGTTCATAGGTAAGAATGTGACCAGCAGGTTGTAGTAGGTTCTCCTTCCCCTCTGCTGTGCATTAGTGAGGCCAAATCTGGTATGTTGTGTCCAGTTCTGGGCTCACCAATTCAAGAGGGGCAAGGAACTACTGGAGAAAGTCTGATGGAGGCCTAGAAAGATGCTGAAGGAATGCTGAGCATCTCTCAAAAGAGAGGCTGAGAGACTTGGGACTGTTTAGTCTGGAGAAGAACAGCCTGAGAGGGGATCTTCTCAATGTTTATCAATAGCTAAGCAAGGTCAAGAGTACAGGGCCAGACTATTTGCAGTGGTGCCCAGTGACAGGACATGGGACACAAATGAACACAGGAAGTTCTAACTGACCATGCAGAAAACCTTCTTTCCTGTGAAGGCGCCAGAGCACTGGTAGAGGTTGTCAAGAGAGGTTGTGGAGTGTCCTTCTCTGGAGAGAGATTCCAAACCCACCTGGACATTGTGATCCTGGGCAACTTGCTCTGGGTGACCTTACAAACCCCACCATTCTGTAATTCTGTGTTACAGGTTCAGTGTTCAAGCTGGACTATGGTAGCTAACCAAGATACAAACCACAGCAAAAGGATGAAGGGAAGGAGAAGAGCAGCCATGCAGAGGCTCCACAGCAGCAGGCAGAGTGTTGCAGATTTCAGCTGAATAGAAGCAACCCCCTACAAGCATAGAACACATATGCAAACCCATAGCAAGGCATATTTTGAGCTCCTATATCTCTACAAAAAAACAAAACAAACAAAACCTCCCCAAACCTGCATAAACAACACCAGTAGCAAGCCTTAAAGATTGTCACTGAGATAAGTTGCATATATCTGGTATTTCAGATCTTTGAAAATAGATTTTGGCTGTTGGATTCAACTGTAAATCAGAATACCTGTTAATCTGGCTTTAGAGTGGCTTTCCTGCACAGGTTTGAAGGTCTCAAAGGAATATACTGTTGGCTGATTTATAAAACTAGCCTTGCTGAAAAGTTGATTTACCATTGCTTTCTGCAAACAGTGAATTGCAGCTAGCTGGTTCCTCTGAATATGCAAAGCCTGTACTGTGTATAAAGGTGGGAGCGTTTGACAGCTCACAGCTAAGTAAATCACACTGATCCCAGTGTTTGCCTTGAGATTTACAGTGCACACTGTAATTTAGTCTCCAGTGCCAAGTCTCAAAATACAGCCAAATAGGATAGTGTGCTGTCATCTCTTCATGCATTGGAACTTCTTTCCTTTACCCATCATTTCACTCCACCTAACAAAATCCACTTTGAAATGCATTACCAATGACATCTAGAAATGTTTTCAGGCTTAACTTGCCCACGGTCTCAAACAGGGTGTTTTATCTCTGAGTTTCAAGAAGTTTCCTTTTGATTTGCAGCAATGCTCAATTGTTTAAATATGAATCATTGCAGGCAGCCACAGTTAAAAAACTCAAAGCAGTGAGCATATGTTCCAGAGAATTTCTGGAGCCCCAAAGGGTAGGCACAGACATCTCAATTCTAGCCAGAAAACAAACAAACAAACAAGCCCCCAAACAAAAAGAAAAAAGAAAGAAAAAAAGAAAAAAAAAGAAAAAAGAAAAAAAAAGAAAAAAAGATAAAAAGAAAAAAAAAGGGAAAAAAAAAGAAAAAAAAAAGAAAAAAAGGGGGGAAAAAAGAAGAAAAGGAAAAAAAAAAAAAGGAAGAAAAAAAAAAAAAGCCCACAATCTAAATAGCAAAGAATATCATAACTCATTATTTGTTCAGTCAATATTCTCCATAAACACTGTTCCTGCATATTTGATAAGAATATTCTGCCTTAGTGAAGCCACTCTGGAGCACTGTGTCCAGTTCTGGGCTCCCCAGTTCAAGAGAGAGATGGAAATACTGAACAGAAGCCATCATAAGGCTAGCAAGATGCTGAGGGGACTGGAGCGTCTCTCTGAGGAGGAAAGGCTGAGAGACTTGGGGCTGTTTAGCCTGGAGAAGAGCAGCCTGACAGGGGATCTTCTCCATGCCTTTCAATACCTAAGAGGAGGCGTCAAGAGGATGGGGCAAAACTCTTTTCTACTTTGTGCCCAGTGGCAGGACGAAAGACAACAGGCACAAACCAGAACCCAGGAGATTCCATCTGAACATGAGGAAAAACTTCTTCCCTGTGAAGGTGAGAGCACCAGACCAGGCTGCCCAGAAAGACTGTGGAGTCTCCATTGGAGAGATTCCAAACCCACCTGGGCATTGCGACCCTGAGCGACCTGATCTAGGGAAACCTGCTTTAGCAAGGGGGTTGGTGATTTCCAGAAGTGCCTTCCAAGTGCCACCATTCTGTGATTTTGTGAATGCTGTCATATTTATTTCTATGCATGTGACAAAACACAAGCCTGCAATCAGCTGCAACTTTTTAGAAGCTGTTTCAGGACACTTCATCTTCTCAAGGTCATGTAGCCAACTCACAGACCATATGCATGAAGCCAGATCCTTTACCTACAGAGGTGACCCAGCCGTCACCATACTGCAGATAGCAAGATAGCAGAAATTGTTCTTTTGTGCTGATGTTTAATTTGGCAAACTATAACTTGACACATTCTTTATAGTGACTTTTCCTGCTTCTGGCAAAAAAAATTGCGTACCTCATTGGCCAGCTGAATAATGAGGAAAGATTATCTCCTCTGCAGAAAATTATGCCGCCAGCATCACAGCACGAAGACAGTGTAATTTATAACTGCTTTTCTCCCTCCTCCTTTCATTCTGGCCTGGACACTAGGTCTTTTATATCAAATTTCAAGCTATTTTTCATTTTAGGAGCTAATCTGTTTGGTTACTGAAGTGGAATGACAGAACACACCTGTGATCAAAGGGGAAGGTAGATGGAAAAAACATCTCCCGAGTTCATGTACTTGCTACATCCATTACCCTGACCTTGTCACACAGTGCTCCAATATAGGTTTGGTCAATTATTAGACATTTTACAGTTATTTTCAGAACAAAGAAACTATTGAGCAAGTCTGGCACGTGCTTTGTTCTTTATTAATTGAATCTGTCCCAAGTAATGATTTTAGAGAGGTCAAATATCTCTTCAGTTGAAAAAAAATAATAATAATAAAAATGCCTTTTGCATAAAGGAGCAGAGGCAAAAGCCAGAAATTATCATTCTGCAAGAGGGAGTGTGGAAGGTTGAAATTACCCACCAATTAATTTGCAGAAAGTACCCCTCAAATACACTGCCAGACTGGCTCAGTTTGGGATGGAAGCAAATGAAGCTTCATTCACAAGCAAACTAAAATCTAGAAATATGAGAGACAATGAATATGTACAAAGTATACAACATAAATACAATATACATATATATACACACACACACACAATGTATAAACAACAGAGAAGCTCCTCAGAACCCCCTGAACAGATGCAGGGAACCTGTTCACCTCCTCCTCCACTCCCTCCCTCCTTCCCCTTACCTCACATAGTATTCAAAAGAGAGATACCCCTGGTAAGACCATGGAAGGGAGAGAGAAGAAAGTTGCAAGTAGAAGTGATAGAAAAAGAAAGGAGAGCAAGAACTGGTTATGCCTCTGCTCTATATCCCCATTAGCAATCCAGTGAATAATATAGACCTTGTTATTGTTTTCCTTTTGCATCCAATGGCAATTTGTTTTACTTTCAGTCTTTGCAGTCAGGAACTAGGCTGAAGTTCCCCCTTCAAACTATAACAGGGAGTAAGACCACCCCCTGCTACCCAACCCAAAGGATTTATCAGGACCCTCTTTAAAGTGAAGAAATCCCAGATTCACGACCTGGCTTAAACTCATTGAGGGTTTTCAAGGCCCAGATTAGGCTAATTCAGGGGTTTCCCTCAGGAGCAGTTTTAAGTGTCGGTTTTGTTCCAGGGGCAAACAATGAAAACCGAACTCTGAGTGCTGCAGTTTTTTTCCACAAAGATGGAACTTTTCTCACCCAGTCACTTTTAATTAACTTCACTTGTATCATGAGAGCATTGACACACGATGGGATTGTAAGGTTTAGGAAACAAAGCTAAGGGTCAGGATCCCAGCTCTGCTACTCTCTCAGCACTGCAAGTAGGGACAAGACTGCAGGCATCACTCCAATGAATGTTTCCCTTAAGACTCATGGATTTTTGAACAAGTCCTAGGATTTATTTTTTTTTAACTCAATCCTTTCTTCTTTTTTTTTTCCTTTTTTTTTCTTTTCTTTTTTTGTCCAGGGAGCATGCTCAAACTGGGAAAAGAAGGGGAAAATGGTCTAGAAGGAGAAATCAGCTCTGAGCAGACTGCGGACAACCTGCTTATCAGTTCATCTCCGCTATAATTTGCTGCTCTCTCCTCTAATACCCAGGCCATGTTCCCCTTAATGTTTTACTGGTTCAGAAGGAAATAACAGAGGATGAAGAAGAAAAACCTGCTTTATCTGCTCATTTACTTTCCTCTTTCATTTGAAAGAATAAATTATTTATGATATCATTACTATGGAGGCAATGATACTGTGGCAGAGTCATGTGAATTTAGCAAAAGACAGAAACTCAGCAAACTTCTTCAAGGGAAAAAATGAGTGGCCTGTTTACATGGCCCACTACAGTAACAACGAAACCAGCATCAACAACAAAAACAATCATAGGAATAAAAGTTAGAAAAAAGCCTCCTTTTCCCTCCATCCATCCCCACCAAATTATTTCCTGTGGTTCAACAGTGTAAACATCATGTAGGAAAGTTGTAGTTTAGAAAACTGCCTCAAGATTAAAACAAAAACAAAAAAAAACCCTTGTATTTCAACATTACTTCTCCATCAGCTTTAATGAAACAAAATATCAGTCCAGAAAAGGCAGAAAAGTGGAAGCATGTCCTACAAGGACAGGCTGAAGGAGCTGGGGTTGCTCAGCGTGAAGAAGAGAGAGCTCCAGGGAGACCTAATAGCAGCCTTCCAGTACCTGAAGGGGACCTACAAGAAGGATGGAGAGAGACTGTTTACAAAGCCAGCAGCAATAGGATGAGGGACAATGACTTCAAACTAGAGAACAGCAGATTTAGATTGGATGTTAGGAACAATTTCCTTACCATGAGAGTAGGGAACACTGGAACAGGTTGCCCAGGGAAGTGTCTGAGGCCTCATCCTTTGAGATAATCAAGTTCAGGCTCAACAAGGTTCTGGGCAACCTAATCTAGTGGAGGATGTCCCTGCTCACTGCAGGGTGGTTTGACTAGTTGTGATAAAGAGGCACATGGTTTAGTGGTGACTTGTCAGTGTTGGGTTAATGGTTGGACTCAGTGATCTTCAAGGTCTCTTCCATCCTCAAGGAATCTATGACTTTATTGTTTGCAGAGATGTATAAGGTAGAAAACAAAAACTTTTGCCTGCATTTTTTTTCTGAACTAAAAGAATTCTCTGAATGATCCCTTAGTGATAATGTCAATGCATTTTGGAGACCATTTTTTTGCTGCAGTTGAAGATGTGTCTATAAAATAACAGCTGCTTCTGTAAAATGACCAAATTTGCATATCTTGATAACAGATTAATCAAATCTCTGCAAAAAAAAATAAACAAATGAAAACAGAGCTCTTGATGCAGAAATGTTGTTAACTGATTTTTACTTTCACATGCTCTTCTTCTATCTAATTTTAGCTAAAGTCTGAAAAAAAAGAGTAACTGATTGTTCTGTCAGTATCTCCACCTGATTCAAAGTTAGGAAGCTTAGTCAAAATGCTTGAGCAATTCTGAACTGGAAGAACTGCTAAATATTCATCCCCAATTTTGCCATGGAAAAAAATCACCATTTGTCAAACTGAAACTTATTAGTAAGAGGTAAGCACCTATTTCAACAGTGGCAGCTGTGAAAAGAAGAGGTAGAATGTAAAAAGAGGGAGAAGAGAACCCACTGAAACCAAGAGTCCATCAGGCCAGTATAACCCCTTACTCCTAAGTGCCATGAATCTATGAACTCCAGACCCTGTACTTACAAAACCAAGCAGCACAAAGATGCTAAACAAAGAAGGTCCACCCCGGAAGACAGTTCCTCACAGTAAGCCACCATTACTGAAATTTTCCACCCAACTTCATGCAGACTGGATTAAACCAGAACTCAGAGAAGTGCCATCATCTCCAAGGCATTTTATCTTTTGCTAAATGGTGGCCTTTCTTTGAACAAACATGCCTTTCCCAGGAACATGTTTACAAAAGGAAAATTCCCAACAAGCTATTCTCTGATCAGAGATCTAGATTAAATAATCTGAAGACATTGCCAAGAGCCATCTGTTTCTTCCATGCACATTTCCAAGTCTTTCTTCAGCTACTCTTTGTTAATTTTCTACAGTTGTCTTGTTTGGTTACTTGCCCTTTTTTTCTTTTTTTTTTTTTTTTTTTTTAATAAAGAGCTAGAAAATTAATTGTTTCTTCTAACTACTAAAGGAGGGCAAAAGAAAAGACTTAATGGCACAAAGAATGACTTTCTGACAGCAAGCAAAAATTACAAAGACTGAAAAACACCCTGGGCTTGCTGGCAGAGGGGCTGTAACTGAAAGGTTGTGCCACTCACCTTGTGGCTCCTTTGGAGAACAGAAAGAAGAAACATTCACATCTCTAATGCTGGCACTATTCATAAGCATGAAAACCCTACAACACTACCAGTAGAAAGACTTGAGCTTGTTCTGCTTCTGCTCCCAAGCTGACAAGAAATCCACAGCTGTGGTTAGCAAGGCACCAAGCCCAAGCTAATAAAGTTCAGCTAAGGAGCAGGGCATATTAGTTTAGGCGTGGTGCCATGCTAGGCTGCTCTATGGCTTCCAGTCAGCTCAGAGCAAAGACAGAGCAAGCTCACATCTCCTTGTGAAAGGTCACGTAGCCATTACCTAAGATAAATACAAAGACAACATAAGAGCTCTAAGTCTTCAGGTTTGCAGACATAGAGCAGTTAGAAGTGTCTTTGCTAAGCTCTGCCTCATCAGGGGGTTACACTCATTCCTGGTTCACCCACTGGACCCAGCAGGTGCTTCACCACATGGAAATATATCCTAAAAACTAGATATCCTGCAGCCAAAGACATAGGGTTAAGAAAAATCCAAAAGATTTTGGATATGTATGTCATGTAAATGATCTACTATGTCTGAAATAAAGATCTGTAGAAACAAGAGAATTTAGCATGGTAAAGCCACTAGTGTTGTCTCTTGACAACACTAGTGTTGTACTTTGAGATGTGTTCTGAAATGCTATGTGTAATATGGTATTACATTATCATAGAAACAGAGAATCATAGAACAGTTTGAGTTGGAAGGGACTTTAAAGGGTCATCTAGGCATTTATTAAGCAGTGCACCATTTTAAGGCTCTGGCTGACGACTGCTGTGTAGATAATTCATTATTTGATCCTATCAGCAGGGACATCTGCAACAGGTTGTTCAGAGTCTCAAACAACCTGACCCTTGAACCCAGCCTTACCTCTCTGGGCAACCTTTTGCCCCATGTTTTGCCACCTTCAGCATAAAAAATATCTTCCTTCTGTTTAGTCTAAACCTTCTTTCTTTAAGTTTAAAACCATCACCCCTTGTCCTGTCACAGGAGGCCCTACTAAAAAGATTGTCCCTATCTTTTTTTTCCGAGGGCCCCTTTAAGTTTACAATAAGGTCTCCCTGGAGCTTTCTCTTCTCCAGGCTGAACAACCCCAACTGTCTCAGCCTGTCCTCACAGCAGAGGGGTTCCAGCCCCCAGATCATTTTTGTGGCCTCCTCTGGACCCACTCCAACAATATGCTCATGACATGTTCACAGCTGACTTCTCTAATATGACATTTTAGGGCAGAGGCCACTGCAGTGGAGATGAGCAATGGAAACTGAGAAAACACATGTCAACATTCACCCTTCAGAGGTTAATACCATTGGTTTGAAGACCTCAGCTCTATTTTGAAAGAAATATTAATATCCTGTCATATTTTTTTGTAGGAGCAAGATCTGTCTCCAGAGCTGTCACGATACCACACCAGGATTTAAATTACTACTGCTCTTCCAAAATCTTGTTAAGCTTCAGAAAGTTTCTAAGACAGAAGCTTGAAAAGCACAAGACAGATACAAGTTGGTATCAATATCTAAATTACCATTATTGTCTGCTGTGAATAACTTGCTTCTCTGGCAGTCTGGCTTATAGCCTCCAGAAAGAAAAACCAAAATCTATCATCCCTTTGTTCGGAAACAAAGTTAACAACAAGGGATTAAAATGTCTGCAAATTACCATAACTGCACACATTTCACTGCTGAGGAAAGAGGCTGTTTCATTCTTTACTGTCAGAGCTGTAAGGTGGCATCTCTCACACCTCTCATGCATGGGAGAGCAGCAACATAAAACTGCCAAGACTCACTGAATCTCTGAAGTGGTTGTCAAGTAAGTAGGTGTGCTGGTCTTTAAATCGATGTGCATCAAGCTGCCTCCTGGCATCCACATGGCAGTCTGAGAGTTGTGAAGTTAACTCCATCAAACATGGTGCAGACAGGAAAAAAAATATTGCTTAATCATCTTGCCTTGAATTCCTGCAACATTCAAATGACATCTGCAGAGAAGTGCCCTCATTGTGTGACTACACCACCAAATTGGGATCATAGAATCATTAAGGTTGGAAAAGACCTCTAAGATCAAATCCAGCCATCAACCCAACACCATCATGCCCGCTAGACCATGCCATGAAATGCTATGTCTACACATTCTTGAACACTTCCAGGGATGGTGATTCCACCACTTCCCTGGGCAGCCTGTTCCAATGCCTGACCACTCTTCCAGTATTTTTTTTTTCCCTAATATCCAATCTAAACCTCTCCCACCACATCTTGAGGCCATTTCCTCTGATCCTCTTGCTAGTTACTTGGGAAGAGAGACCAACAACTACTCAGCTTGGTGGTATAGGCCAGAACCAGTGCCACGGACTGCTATGCAAGGGCAAATTCACTGAGCTGCTCTTCTCCTCTCAGCAAAGCACAAAGCATAACCACAAAAACTATTCCCCATACCTGGAAGTGTTAGGAGATTAAAAAACCTGATGTGTACATGGGAGGTGTTAGATATGTATGTAACAATTGCTTGTCCCAGCATGTGAATGCAGCACGAGACTTAGAAACAATCTCAGAATAAACTCCTGAAGTCATTACCTGGCAAACTCTTCACGGCCACGAAGTCCAGACCCCCAGAATTAATTCATAAGCATCCACTAACCTCCTTCTCTCCCTGGGGACATAACATAATTTCAGCATTGATTTCACTACCTGCAGGAGTGTGATTGAGATCCATCTGTCTGATATCCTGGGCTGCATCAAAAGAAGTGCAGCTGGCAGGTCGAGAAAGGTGATCCTGCCACTATTCTGCTCTGATGAGACCTCACTTGGAGTACTGTGTCCAGGTCTGGGGCCCTCAACACAAGAAGGGCACAGACCTGCTGGAGCAGGTCCAGAGGAGGACACAACAATGATCAAAGGGCTGGAGTGCCTGTGCTGTGAGGACAGGCTGAAAGAGTTGGGGCTGTTCAGCATGTAGAAAGGAAAGCTTTAGGGAGACTTCATAGAGACATTTCAGTATCTGAAGGAGACCTGTAGGAAGGCTGGGAAAGGACGGTTTAGAAGGGCTTACAGTGATAGGACGAGGGGCAATAGTTTTAAACTAGAGCAGCATAGATTCAGGCTAGGCATAAGGAGGAAGTTCTTTACAATGAGGGTAGTGAAATACTAGAAAAGGTTGCTTACTGAGGTGGTGGAAGCCTCATCCCTGCAGACATTCAAGCTCAAGCTTGATGGGGCCCTGAGCAATCTATCTAGCTGGACATTTCCCTGCTCACTGCAGGGAGGTTGGACAAGACGACCTCTGAAGGTCCCTTCCAACACGATGCATTCTACAAGTCTCACAAAAACCTTGGTAAGGAAAGGTTCAGATGTCTTATCTAGCATCAACCAAATGACAAGAATGAGCATGGTGGCATTTACACAGTCCCCCAGATGTAAAGATATTCATGGGATTCTCAAAGCAAAGGCTTTGTTGATATTTTTCTAAGTTCACTATGGTGAAAGTGTGTTCGCTCCAGCCAAAGCCAGAGTGACAGCAATGTGCTGGACCTTGTTTGCAGAGATTCTTCTCATGCCCTCTACCTTTTCAAAGCAAACAGTCAGGTCTTAGGTCTTGTCTCATACAGACTTGTTTGCACCCAGTAGAGTTACGCTATTCAACACTTCTGTCAGAGTCAAGTGAAACAAGAAATGGAATCCACCTCTATTTTTCATGTTTAAATTTTCCCTATTTAAAAGAAAGGGAGTGAGTTGGAAAACATCAATAGGTACCAATCAGGATCCAACTTGAAAGTTAAGGCAAATTCAAAACAAGATTAAAAAGCCACAACCTATAATGTTGTATCTCTTCTGTAGGATCTGATTGTACTGGTCCCTTCCTCATGTCACATCATTTTGCTTTGGAAACCTTCATACTTTCCTCCCCTTTTCCCCTATGAAAATTGTGAACTTGAAAATTCTGGTGTAGAAAATGGGTTAAACAACATGTTTTGTTCTACGTGGAGTTTCTCTTATGAGAAAAGCCTTAAACACCTGGGACTGTTTAGCCTGGACAAGACATACTTATCAATACCTAAAGGGTGGGGGTCAAGACAATGGGGCCAGACTCTTATCGGTAGTGCCCAATGATAGGGTAAGGGACAATGGCCACAAACTGGAAGACAGAAGGCTCCACATAAACATAAGGAAAAACTTTTCCTGTAAGGTTGACAGAGCCTGGAGCAGGCTGCCCGGAGAGGTTGTGGAGTCTCCTTCAGAGCAGAGATTCTGAACCCACCTTGACATTGTGATCCGGGCAACCTGTTCTGAGAGACCCTGCTTTAGCAGGAAGCTTGAACTACATGATTCCCAGAAGTCCCTTGTGTCACCCCTGCCATGCTGGCATTCTGTGATTAAAGAATTTGTTCCTCAGCAGCAGACACTGCTCAGGTGTCCCTTCTGGCCTCTACCAGTCTGTGATTCTGGGAGTCACACTGGTCCTGAACTAAAGTATTTTTTATTGTAGAGTGGATAACTTTATTAAATCTCTAATATCCACAAACATACAAATCTGGAGTAAGAAAAAACAGCTTTCAATTTTGTACACAATTCTAGATGAAAGATGTGTAGAGAGACCATTTTCTCCTCTGCAAACCTGTCTTCTGGCCCTTAATATCCTTTTACTTTTCCTTCTGTTAATTATGAAAGCAAGAATTGACTTTCCACAGTCCTCGTTCTGTGCTGATATTTACAAGGAGCTAGGGGACTGATTTTTTTATATACTGCAGATCTGAAAATTACTCTTGGACTTAACACAGTCATTTAAATGCCAAGTATTTTTGTAAAGGCCTCACAAATGTCTTGGATTTGTAGTTCATGAAAAGTTTCATTCTTTGAGAGACTCTTTGAATGCTTTTGCCAGGGAAATGATGGTAAAATGGTTTTAGCACTTCTGTGAGAACTGTAGCAGAGATGATTAGAGATTATAATACACAGAACTAGGCCTTGGAGAGTACATTAGGTTTTAACAGCACTTGAAAGCTTAACTAGAAGCTGTACAAAGGAAACCCAACATAAACCCTTCTCTCCTTTCCCTTCCTTACTACAGACAGTTCAGTCTTTTCACACACTAAAAAAAGATAAATAAACAAAATAGCAAAAGAATGAAAATACTCAGATCCAGAGTGGTTGTTACGTCGCATCAAAGAAGATTAGATCAGCCTGGTTAACGTTACCCATATGGCAGAGTAATGGCTTGAGGCAACAGAACTAGAAACCTTATGAGCCTCTGCCAGCACATAGTCCAGTCTTTAAAACCATGAATTTCTTCAGAATTGGGGTTCAGTGTTTCCCAGGGAAATGCAAAACTTCATGCAACATCTTGTTTTAACCATTACCTGAATTTTTCACTTGTTTTTCAGCTGAACACAGGGCAAATCTAAAAGTAGAAGTGTTGGATGTTCAGCTTTTCTGAAGACAAAACTTAATATTGGTGGTGACACTGGTGGGCCTAAAAATTTGTCCTCCCAATTATGATTGAGGTCATGCCCTGACATACAGCTGAGACATGACCTAAACAGTCTTTTCAATGAAACGTATTTATGGGGAAAAGGCAGAGAATTGCTACTAGATCAGAAACAGCCTAGAAAACAAAGGACAGGATCAAGAAATTAATAATCTACCCAGAAGTCATCAGCTAGAGTCTTGAAATGGTGCACTGCTTAATAAATATGTCTAGATGGACATAGAATACCTTTAAAGGTCCCTTTCAACTCAAACCATTCTGTGATTCTATTCTAGGGAATATCTGTAAAAAGCTGGGGAAGGAATCAGCCATCACTGACAGGTGATTTGGTTATCCAGGACTTGGTCCAGGCCACAGCAGACTAGCAGGTCAAGAAATCACAAACACAATGGTAAAACCAAACAGAAAACAGAAACCTTGCCCCTTAGAAATATAATCTTAAATAGAACCTAATCTTACACATGACAGGGTTCTGACAAACATTTCAGCTGAAGGGGATAGAGTGTAAGGCATGTCAGGGAGCTTGCAGAAAGCCTGTCATGCAATTCCAGAATCACAGATTGGTAGGTATTAGAAGAGGACTTCTGGAGATCATATAGTCCAACACCCACAGTAGGTTAACCAGGATCACAATGTCCAGGCAGGTTTGGAATCTCTCCAGAGAAGGAAAGAAGATTCTCCTTATGTTGAGAGGAAACCTCCTGTGCTCCAGTTTGTGCTCCTTGCCTCTTGGTCATATCATTGGACACCACTGAAAAGAGTCTGAACCCATCCTCCTGACCTCTGCCAGTTAAATATTGATAAACATTGATCAAATCTCCTCTCAGGCTGCTTTTCTCCAGGCTAAACAGCCCCAGGTATTTCAGCCTTTCCTCCTCAGAAAGATATTCCAGTCCCCTTGCCATCTTCATACCCTTTCATTGGAATTTCTCCAGTAGTTCCTTGTCTCCCTTGAACTGGGGAGCCCAGAACTGGATCCAGTATTCCAGAGGTGGCCTCACCAGGGCAGAAAAGAGGGGAAGGAGAGCCTCCCTCAACCCACTGGCCACACTCTTCTTCATGCATCCCAGGATATCATTTGCCTTCTTGGCCATCAGAACACATTATTGGCTTATGGTGGACTTTTTGTTCACCAGCACTTCCAGGTTTTTCTCCACAGAGCTGCTTTCCAGCAGGCCAAGTCCTCACCTGTACTGGTGCAGGGGGTTATTCCTCCCTGAGCTGAAGTTCATGAGGTTCCTTTCCACCCAGCTCTCCAGCCTGTCCAGGTCTCACTTGAATAACTGCATAGCCTAGTGGTGCATCAGTCACCCCTCCCAGCCAGGAGCAAAGGAAATGTTTGGCTTCATAAGGAAGAGAAATGACCATCTCAGGGAGGGCATTACAGGGTGGAGTAGGATTAGCCAAGAGGCAGAGCTTCTTCTGTCAAGCAAGTCTGGAAACCCCAGAACCACTAAGGTATTAGGCAGGCAATGAGTGGTCTAGAATGTGATGGAAATATCTAATATATGGCATATTCTGAGAAGAATGGATAGAGCCTTTCTGTTCCAGACTCTGTAGCCAGCGCAATAAATCCCAGCTGAATTTCCAAAGCACAGTACTTCTCCACAATGCACAGGATTAAAATGAGGAGCACACCATCCTGAAAGCTGGAGAGGGTGAGGCATAATCAGGATTCAGACTCTGGAGTATGGAAAACATGCAAAGTTAGCACCATTAACAGCAATACTTTTGGAATAGATGTTGTACCCTACACTTTTGAGCACGAACCAATTATTAGCTAGTGCAATTAAGACCGCATGCAGGCACGATTAGACTAGCTGCCTGCTGGGAAGTTCATGAACCTCCTTCAGGATCCAGCTGATGAATCAAAGCCTGCAAAATTCAAAGTGTGCTGTTTTCTCATTGCAGCAGCTATAGGAAGATCCTGTGAAACAAAATCAGTGTAAAGAATAAAGTAACTCCAATTCCCACGATCCTGCTTGAGCTATGGTTTTCTGATCTCTTAATCTCTCGGACTTCCTTTCCTGCCCCCCCCCCCCTTTTTAATTTTCCTCAATGCTCTGAGATGTATGGTTTTATATTTCAGATTTGTTGCTTTCCTGATCTAGATTTATCAGGCACTTTGAAGCCAGACATAGCGACACCTTTTCAAAATGACCCAGATAAAAATGAGTGCCTGCATTTCACAGGTATGTGAGAATTTATAAGAGCAAATCATTCCATGTGATTTAAAAAATGGCTGAAAAAGCATATGGTAAGAAGCATTTCTGTGTGTCTGTGAAATAACATCACTTCTAACAAAAGGACCTTAGACAATTTACAAAAGGCTACTTTCTCTGCCCAAATTCTTCACAATTTATCCAAGCAATAGACTCATAGAATTGTTAGGCTTGGAAGGGACCTCAAGGATTATCCAGTTCCAACCCCCCTGCCATGGGCAGGGACACCTCACACTAGATCAGGTTGCTCAGAGCCCCATCCATCCTGGCCTTAAAAACCTTCAGGGATGGGGCTTCCACCAGCTCCCTGGGCAACCTGTTCCAATGCCTCATCACCCTCATAGTGAAGAACTTCTTCCTAACATCCAATCTGATTCTACCCATTTCTCTCTTTTTTCCATTCCCCCTAGTCTTATCATTACCTGACACCCTAAAAAGTCCCTCACCAGCTTTAGATATATATAGCTGAAGATCAATCAATATTATCAATCAAATTATCAATCTAATCAATATTATCAATCAAATTATGAATAGCTGAAGATCATTATCCAACCACCTGATTACAAAAGGAGGCAAAAATTGAAAGAGAGGTAGTATCTTTCAAGTATATATAGCACACTACCCTTCCTCCAGTTTGTTTTTTTCCTCAACTTCATAGAATCACAGACTCATAGAATTACTTTGGTTGGAAAAGAGCTTTGAGATCATCAACTCCAACCATTAAGCCATAACTAACAGGTCACCTCTAAACCATACTCATCAACACATCTTCTAAACCCCTCTAGGGATGGTGACTCCACCAATTCACTGGACAGCCTGTTCCAGGGCTTGACAGGCATTCCAAGAAGAAATTTTCCCTAATGTTCAAACCATCACTGGCACAACTTGAGGCTGTTTCCCCTTGTCCCATCACTAGTAACGAGGGAGAAGAGACCAATCCTCACCTCACAACCTCCTTTCAGGTAGTTGTAGAGAGTTATAAAGTCTTCCCTCAGCCTCATTTTCTCCAGGCTAAACAACCTCAGTGCCCTCAGCCACTCCTCACCAGACTTGTGCTCTAGATGCCTCATCATCTTTGTTGCCCTTCTTTGGGCACTCTCCAGCACCTCAATGTCCTTATTGGAGTGAGTGGCCAAAAACTGAACCCAGATAGATATCTTCCCCAGGGCCAAGTACAGAGGAACAATCTCTTCCCTTCTGCTGGCCACAATATTCCTGATACAGGCCAGGATGCTGTTTGTCTTCTTGGCCACTTGGGTACATGCTGGGTCCTATCTGCTTGGCTGTCAACCAGCACCCTCAGGTCCTTTTTCACTTGGTACCTTTCCAGCCACTCTCTCCCAAATCTGGAGCATTGCACGGAGTCATTTTGACCCAAGTGCAGGACCCAAGTTTTGGCCTTGTTGAACCTTATCACATTGGCCTCAGCCCATGAATCCAGGCTGTCCATGTCCCTCTGTAGAGCCTTCCTACTCTCAAGCAGATTGACACACCCACCTTACTTGGTGTCAACTACAAGCTTACTGACAGTGCCCTCGACCACCTCATCCAAATCATTGATAAAGACACTGAAGAGAACCAATACTATGCCCTGAGGAACATCACATTCAATTGGTATGACAATCCACTTAAATCCCAAAACTATCGTAGCTACCGCAGTGATACCAATGCTCACAAAGCCGAAGACTGAAAAGGCACACTGCATATGAATGTAAGATATCAGCTGAAACCTTTTAGTGAACAGAAACAGAAAACAAACCCAAAAGCTCTGCCAGCAAATATTTCTTAAGAAGTGTGTTACAAGTTCCACCTTAAAGATCCTCCTGGTGAGAATGAAAAGCTGACAAGCTTTGGGGTTTTATTTCATTTTCTTTGACTATTGATGTTAATAGGAATGTCCTGTTCAAAGAACTTCAATGCCAGGAAAGAAAAAGAGGCAGACACAGGGGTGAGTGGATGCTGTAGATTCCTCACAGTTATAAACGAAGTACCGGAAAACACATCTGGGAGCCACATTGCTGAAGGCTGAACAAAGTGAACTTAATGATCTGAAGGCTGAAGCAGCACTGGAACTGCAGGCAGACAGACCCCTGCATGTTCAGCAGACCAGAAATATGAAGCATGATGTCTACTTCCAGCATCTACATTTGAGAGATTCCAACTCTGCCAAAACTGTTTCCAATATAAATGCATCAGGTCTTATTTGCCTCTCCCAGACATGCAATGAAGAGAGACAGCAAAACAGTGGAGAAAATTGCAGATTTGCTTCTCAGTATTCCCCTCTGACTTTCCTGGCTTCATATTAAAATAGCAATGCTGCTGGGGTGTGAGTGCCCACCTCACTTTTGCCCTCAGAGGAAATAATTGCAGGTAACAGGAGCTGCTCAACAGCAACCTTTAAACTCTTAGAAAAGTATGTGATGCATGGAAAATGCACGATTCCTACTTTCAGGGGATCATAGACTCTTGGTCTAAGTATGTTTGGAGAACAAAACCCAGCACTGCTTGGAAGAGTCAGTCCAAGAGGTTTCTTCCTCCAGTGGTCCTGCAGATTATTCCATGTTGGACAATCCACCATGATGCAGTGCTCATCCCCACGCAGGTAACTGATGTCAGGGACAGAAGGAATGATGCCTTGTGGCATGGAAAGTGTCTTACCTAGGTGAATGTTCTCCACCACACTGGATATTTATTCATACTTTTGAAAAAGACTCTTTAAGACTGGTTGGTGCTTTTATCTATGATGTGTTCTTCCTCAAATCTCCATGCTACCATTTTCATACATGAATGCAGCCATAGAAGGGATACATCAAGGTTGATCTCACATGGCTTTACCTTGGTTACACCTTTTGCACAGGCACCTTCAACAGTCCTTGGTTAGGCTCACCCAGCTGTGCCTGCTTGCAGCACTTCAGGACAGCACAAAGCACTGCAGCCCCACTGCTTTGCTCCATCTCAGCAAACCTCCCAGGCCACCAGGGTGGCTGTCCACAGTGCTGCATGATGGACTCTAATTGCTTAGGGAAGCAGCTCTTGTTGGGTTTGTTGCTGTCCCAAAAGCATTCCCATTTGCAAGAAGAGGAGCTCTCCTGGGGCTCCAGGTGGAACAAGGTGGCTGCTATTCCCATGACTGCACTGTGCCCTATCTTCTTTAGGCATTCCAAGGAAGTCTTCAGGCATGTGGCCAGAGCCTGCTTTGTACTGCTGCACACAGATTTCATCTGGAAATGGTCTGTCCACCTAGGCACATAGAGCACCTCACATCATAGAATCATGGAATTATTTCAGTTGGAAAAAACCTTTAAAATCAAGTCCAATCATCATCTAACTCTACTGTGCCTGGTGTACACCATGTCCCTTAGCACTGTATCTGTGCCTCTCATAAACAACTCGGGGGATGAGGATTCAGCCACCTCCCTGAGAAGCCTGTTTCAGCCTTTGAGAACACTTTCAGTGAAGAAGTTTTTTCTAATATCCAATCTAAACAGCTATTTCCTCTTGTTCTACCACTTGTTACTAGGGAGAAGAGACCACCTCCTCTCAGGTAGTTGTAGAGAGCAATACAGTTTCCCCTTAGTCCCCTTATTTTCCAAACTAAACAATCCCAGTTCTATCAGTTGCTCCTCATCAGATCTGTTCTCCAGAACCAGATCTAACAAGCAGCAGAGGCTCTCATCATGAAACAAAGCCACAGATGAACTGTGGAGTGAAGTGCGGTCTGGAGCCCTCAGCGTGGGAAAGACCTGCAAATGGCGGAGGAGACCATAAAAATGATCATAGGGATGGAACATCTCTGCTGTGAGGACAGGCTGAGAGAGCTGGGGATGTTCAGCTTGGAGAAGAGAAGGCTCCAGCAAGAGCTTCTCATGCCCTTTCAGTACTTATAAGGGCTTAGGAGAAATGTAGGGACAATCTTTTTAGCAGGGCCTATTGCTGGACAGCTAGTGATGGTTGAAAACTAAAAGAAAGAAGATTTAGACTACAGAGGGGAAGACATTCTTTACCATGAGGGCAGTGAAACACTGGTACAGATTGCCAAAAGAGGTGGTAGATGCCCCATCTCTGGAACTGGTCCTAAAGGGCCTTTTGAAAAAGGATGAATAGGTATCCAGTGTAGTGAAACTTCCAGGTCAGGTAGGACAGAGCTATGACCAGCCAGCTCTAGCTGAAGATGTCTACGCTCACTACAGGAGGGTTAAAGTAGGTGACCTTTAAAGATCCATTCCAACCCAAACCAAATTATGATTCGACACCTACAATTACAAAACTGGATGGAAAAATCATTTAGCAAAGACTGCAGAGGGGATGGGAAAAAAACCCCAACCACCCAAAAAACCCCAACTTAGCAGAAAAAGAGGTTATCACTCACTGCTGAATGCCACCAGCTACCAGGACAATGGCAGTGACCATTCTGTCTGTAAAGGTGCTGGGTTTGGGGGTTGGGGCATTTGGGGGGGTTTGGTTTGGTTGGGGGTTTGTTTGTTTTTCTGTTTTGTTTTTTTTTGTTTAGTGTTTTTATGTGTGTGTGTGCTTGTTGGTTTGGGGTTGTTTTTTTTTTGGGGGGGGTGGGGGGGTGGTTTGGTCTTTTTCCTTTTTGAGGAAGTTCCTGCTAGAAGCAACAAGTCCATAGATCATAGCCTCTCTTTTTATTGCGCAGCCTTCCAGAACAATGAGGCCCTAACAAGCTACAGCACTGAAAATAATAAATAGCTTTAATTTGAAAAATATTGTGTTTTTATTTATTTAGAGCTTTGGTTTTTTCCATTAACCAAGTTGCCACTCCCAAGGCCAGCTCAGTCAGCTCTGCAGAAATGCAGACCTATTAGAATCCATGAGAAACCAAAGAAAATGCTAAGTAGCTAAAGAGGGGGTTCAGCTGGGGGGTGGCAAACGGAGTAAGTGGTCTGTGTAGAGCTTAGCTGAGCAATGACTAAGGGGACATATGGTAACGGGCTACAGGCATCTGTTAGACATAAACAGCTCGCAGAAGTTAGGATAGTAAAAGAGCAACAGTTAGAAATAATGACAACACTAAGAGAGGCAAAATGTAGACTAAACATCAAATATTTTTTTTATTGTAACAGGTCTTCCCAGGCACCTGAATTAAAATACTTTTCTTAGGGCACAGAGTTTTATGCCCATGGTTTAGAGTCAGACAGTATGGAGAACACAGTCTTGCACTGTTAATTTCAGAAAGCAAAGGAGGCTTCTCTCCATGAGCATCATTTATTCTGCAACCTGCTCTGGTAGGAGGGTTGGTCTAGATGATCTCCAGGGGTCTCTTCCAAGCCCTATCATTCTGTGATAATGGGACCACTGGTGGCAGGGACTATCATTCATTTCAGAAATCACTTCTGAAAATTGCTTATTGCTTATGTAAGATAAAAAATAAAATCAATCATATGAAAATAAATCCCAAGGAGTGACAGGTTCATCAAAACAGAATCACAGAATTGCCAGGGTTGGAAGTGACCTCACAGATCATCTAGTTCCAAACCCCCCACCATGGGCAGGGACACCTCACACTAGATCAGGTTGCTCAGAGCTAAAGCAGAAGTAGTTCTGCACACTTTTTGTCCTCTTTCTTTGAGCAGAGCCTCCTTTCTACCTGTTCTTGGAACAAAATTAAAAATACATCCCCATCATATCCCAGAATATTTTAGCAACAGCACTGACCTGTCTGAACATTTTCCACCATCTCAAGACTCTTGAGCTGGTATCTCTTCTGCAACTGGTTCAGTGAAAACCAGGTGTGCATTCTCTAGGGTCATCTTGGTGGATGTATATTCAGGAATG
This sequence comes from Dryobates pubescens, assembly GCF_014839835.1. Lineage (NCBI taxonomy): Eukaryota > Metazoa > Chordata > Aves > Piciformes > Picidae > Dryobates > Dryobates pubescens. The sequence goes on along the minus strand of NC_071620.1, from coordinate 15,208,722 downwards.
ACAATTTCTGGATGGTGTTCAAACATTCCTCTGGATCCGTGTCATCTTGGCAAACAGCTATAGATGCACACACTGACCTGTATCTCTTCATCTGCTCTGTTTTTTTCTCAGCCCTGTAACCACAGCCAGTACATGGATTTCATCACACAGAGGTGCCAAGTCTCTGCAGAATTAGAAAGGAGGAAAACTGCGTGACTCATCCTGAAGAAGACCAGATGTAATGTTCCCATTACCTGTTACAATGAACACATCATCATTTCAAAACCTTCTTGATTTTCAGGGGCTGCACTGACAGTTTCCTAACTTTTCACTAACATTTGGAAGAATTGCTCCCCAAAAGGTCTTTTCTCCTATGGTGGATGCACAGGGAAGCAGCTTCAGCAGATTTCAGCTTGAGCCCACATTTTAAGTTTACTGTTCAATAACTGCTGTCCCAAAGGGACCCTTCATGACTTTGTAGAGCTTAACCAAAATGCTAGAAAACAAACTCAATTGCTAAACATTGAAGCAGTGGTAGAATGTGCTGCTCAGATCCTCACAGCACAGAGGACAGGATGGTCACCCAGCTGATGAGAGAGATGAAATAACTCTCCTATGAGGACAAAGAGAGGTGTGGGATTATTCAGCCTGGAGAAGCCCCTGTGGCAAGATACAGCCTTTCTGTACTAGAGGAAAGGTAGGGACATTCCTTTCAGCAGGGCCTGTAACAACAGGATGGTGTTTTTCAGGCTAAAAGAGAGGAGGTTTAGTCTAGACAGAAGGAAAAAACTGTTCTGTACTGAAGGTAGTGGAACACTGGCACAGAGTGCCCAGAGAAGAGGTAGATGCCCCATCGCTGGAAACATGCCAGGCAAGGTTGGACAGGGCTCTAAGCAACCTGACCTAGTCGCAGATGTTCCTGCTTACTGCAGAGTTGGACTAGATGACCTTTAATGGTCCCTTACAACCCAAATCATTTTATGATTCTATGACTGTGTAAGTCCACCAAGCCTCTCTTCAAAGGTCAGCCACACAATCAGGCTGACTGTTCAAGGAGACTACTTAAACGGTTTATATGTGCCTCTGTCTTTACAAAAATCCTTCCTGCTTCCCCTGCGCTACCTCAGAAGCCTCCCATACTCCCTCTGATGCACCCAATTTGCTGTATTTTACTGATGTCAATACTTGAGAGTTGAGGCAATCCCTTCCAAGACACCATCTTTAATGTAAGCTTACATTTTCCCTTTCCCTTGACTTGAAAATATCAAACATAGGCTATCATCCTTCAGTAGCAGCAGACAAACCATCTGCTCCCCAACACACAGCAGCTGAATGCTTCAGTCATTGAAGAGCTGCTGATAGTTTATACACCATTTCCTTCCAAATAAATACCCACAGGGACAAAAAGGGAGAAATGTCTATCCAGTCATACACACACATTTGATATATCAATCTAATGCCCCATGAAGCTGACTTCAGTGTCAGGAAAAACATTAAAATGTAGGGCTGAAAGAGGTGGTGCAGAAACTATAATATATGAGAGAAGAGACTGACAATGCATTCAAAGCCTTCCACCAGTCTTGATGGAGTTACTGCCTGATCTGTTCTGGCTGAAATCACAGAGTTGAGGCCTCTGAGCTGGCAAGCAATAAATATTGTTGTGCCTGGAATACTGTTTCTTTTGGTACCATTTTATATTTGCAATAAACCAAACATATCCATTTTCTATGAGTTTGTGGGGACACTTGAAAGTGATCTCATCTGGCACAAAGCAAATCTCCACTTTGTTTGCCTTCATGTTTAACCACCATTGAGTCCAGGGCCACCAGCTTATCTCTAGGCTGAGCTCATAGAAATATTGCAGCTCACATCAAAGCTGACCAGAGTCCTGAGCTAATCAACACAATGACCTCATGTAAGAGAGGGTCTGAGTTCAATGAGCTTCATAAGATTCCATTACATAGAGAGCCAGCCCAGCTGAGATGGGATTTCAGTATTCCATGTCGCTGCTGCTTACCAAAATGGAACACACACACAGAGAAACCAAACACCACACCACACACACAAACCCCAACAAAACACACACACCACCACCAAAAAAATACCCCCCAAACACAAAAATCCCAACTAAAACAACAACAAAATCAAGCAAAACAAACAAAACCCCCAAACAAAAAAAGAAAGCGGGGGGTGGGGGTGGGGGGTGGTGAGGTGGTGTGGAAATCATTTTCGTGTATAATGTCTAACAAATCCAGGCAGGCATAGAACCATAGATTCCTGTAAATTGGAAAATACTTTTGAGATCATCAAGTCTGAAATCATATTATGCTCTAGAGTTTCCCAATCAAAAAGTTTTTAAGCTTAAACCACATTCATCATCTGGAGACAAAGTGTTTGGCGAATGAATAAAGCAGAAATAAAAAACCTCAGGTGCATTTTCCTTAGCCATCTTATTTTGTGGCTAATTATAATATGTGGTTAACATAAAATCTTTAAGGTTGGAAAAGGGCCTCTAAAATCATCAGCTTCAACCATCAAACAAGCACCACCATACCCACCAAACCATACCCTGAAGTACCAGGTCTACCTGGCTTGTTTGGACACCTCCAATGTAGCATTGGAATAGTCTGTGATTGGCTCTGCCAATTTAATTTTGAGTCTGAAAGAAAAATAGCATCTGAGAGGGGTGTGAGCTCCTTCACCCTGAAATCAGCAGCAGCTTTGATTCAGGTGAATCCATAGGAGGACACAGTGGAGAAATTCCCAGGTTGACCCTGTTGCTAATGAGCAAAAATTGTTTGCATGGAAAGGCTGTCCCCAGGGAGACATTTGGACAAGAGTATTCTGTTGTAGTTGAAGACAAAAGAGGTTTCTGTTCTCCTGGAAGCCTCTGATATGTTCTGGTTGAGGAATTTGAAGTCAACCACAATAATCTTTCAGCATTTCTTCCATTCTAATTGAAAAAGAGGCAAAAATGAGAGAAGTCAGCAGCACAAAAACACACTCAAATTAAGTGCAATTTCAAAAGAAAATACTGAGGGAATCTTTGCAAAGTTTGGAAAAAATATCATAAAATTGCATTTATGCAAAATTTAGTGTTCCAGAAAGTTCTAAAATTATGCTTGAAGCAATCATCCATGTATTACCCTAGGCAGTAGAGAGGCACTCTTAAAATACGTTGCCCCAAACGACCCTTTGTTAATATCTTCATTTTCTAGTTTTAAAAAACACATTTTCCAAAGGTTTTTCATCCAAGAAAACATTTCCCATGACAGATAATTGCTTTCAGATTCAAAAATACACAGAAGCACCAGTGGCAACCAGTGCATCTACTTGAAAACAAAAAAAAATATCAGGTAGTGTGAAGTTCCACTGATTGCTATTAGGTGAGCAGATAGGGCCACGAGGATGATCAGAGGGCTGGAGCACCTCTCCTGTGAGGACAGACTGAAAGAGTTGGGGCGGTTCAGTCTGGAGAAGAGACGGCTCCGAGGTGATCTAATTGTGGCCTTCCAGTATCTGAAGGGGGCCTACAAGAAGGCTGGGGAGGGACTTCTCAGGATATCAGCTAGTGATAGGACTAGAGGGAATGGAATGAAGCAGGAGGTGGGGAGATTCAGGCTGGACATAAGGAGGAAGTTCTTCATCATGAGAGTGGTGAAGCCCTGGAATGGGTTGTCCAGGGAGGTGATTGAGGCCCCATCCCTGGAGGTGTTTAAGTCCAGGCTGGATGAGGCTCTGGACAGCCTGATCTAGTGTGAGGTGTCCCTGCTCATGGCAGGGGGGTTGGAACTGGATGATCCTTGTGGTCTCTTCCAACCCTGACTGATACTATGATACCTCCAATACTGTCCTCATGTCCTGCAGTAAGGAGGTGAAACTCAAAAGGGAAGGAACCAACCTACTGCAAAGCAGCTCTGCAGAGAAGGACCTGAATTCCTGGTGGACAAGGTCCCCATGAGCCAGCATGGGGGCCCTTCTGGCCAAGAAGGCCAACAGTGCTCCAGAACACACCAAGTGTCACCAGTAGGTGAAGGGAGGCTCTCCTTTCCCCTCTACTTTGCCCTAGGCAGGCCACATCTGGAGTACTATGTCCAGTTCTGAGCTCCCTAGTTCAAGTAATACAAGGAACTACCAAGAGGGAGTCCAAGTGAAGGCTACAAAGATGCTGAGGGAACTGGAGCATCTCTCTGAAGCTGAGAGACCTGGGGCTGTTTAGCCTGGAGAAGAGCAGACTGAGAGGGGATCTGCTCAATGCTCAGCAGGAGTTAAAGGCTGGGGATCAAGAGGATGGGGCCAGACTCTCTTCAGTGATGCCTTCTGACAGGACAACAGCTAATAGGTACAAACTGGAACTCGGGAGGTTCCATCTGAAAATGAGGAGAAACTTCTTTGGTGTGAGGGTACTAGAGCAGGCTGCCCAGAGAGGTTGTGGTGTTTCATTCTCTGGAGAGATTCAAAATCCACCTACATGTTGCGATCCTGGGCAACCTGCTGTGAGTGCCCCTGGTTTAGCAGGGAAATTGGACCAAATGATCTCCAGGGATCCTTTCCAACCTCTACCATTGTCTGCTTCTGTGAAGGTTTGAAATATCTGGAACCAGAATTCCCCAGCATTGACTATGCTCCTGAAAACCTGCTTAAACATGGCCAAGCTATCTGCTCTGGGAAAGGAAGAGCTGAGGGCAAAAGAAAGTCTACAGGTGTCTTCTGGTCATCACCTGGGTGCCCTGTAACTGGATTTGTTGTGATTTTTTAATAAAAAAAAGAGGGCAGAAAATAAATCAACCAGGGCAGCAAACACCCCACTCCTCCTGAAGTGCATATGAATCAATACTGGATAAAAAGGGCGATTTTTTAGGGCTCAAAAGCAAGGACATGGGACAATCAAGGTTGCAGAGCCCAGAAGCCAAGAAGGACTTCTGTTCCAGGGTGGCACAAAGGGTGATGCTTCTGCCCCTTGGATTTGATTGTATTTGCTTGGAAGTGGGAGACACAGTTGAGGAGTAAGCAAGCTATTTAAAGTGAACTGTTCAAATTTCAATTTCAAGGACACCTAAGGACTTACAAGTGCTGACTTATGCTCCCTGACATCGTGAATTATTAGACACTTTGTCCTGCTAGATGTGTTAGAAAAATCTAAGCACCTTTGAAAATCCTGCCTGTATGGGGACCGTATTCATTTTGCATTATTATTCTGGTGAGCAATTTATTAAGAAAACTAAATTTCACTGCTTTCAGTCAAGTGGACAAAATCAATAATAATGTTAAAGGGGTAATTTAGATGAAAAATAATTGCAATTTTCTAATTCTATTCGTTATTTCTTTCTTTTTTCCTTCTTTTTAGTATACTGAAGGTCATTTTACTGAACAAGTGTCTGCTCAGTTCTCTTGACAAATTTTCAGGTAAGTTTCTATTTCCATCCAAAGCCAAGCAACTGGAGCACAGATCTGTTTACAGAGAGCAGTATAAACAGATACAAAGCAATCAAAGAGTAAAATTGGAGTATATTACTTATATCTAGATATCTTCTTCAGTGGAAAAAAAAAAACAAAACAAAACACTCTGGGCCATCCTAGGGTCCAAACCATAAAGTAACACATAAAAGCTTCCCCCAAAACTTGAATAAAAGCATTTCCCAACTTGTTTGGTTGTTATTGTTGTTGTTGTTCCTAACTCTATTAGCATTCCTGAAAAGAAAATATTGTCTGAAGCAGCATTTTATATGCTAACATCTTTCCAGAAACCCAGGCAGAAGAAATCTGGATTACTTTATGTTGAACACCCACCAAGTATTATAAACCTTCCTAGTCTAGTCAGAACTGTCTGACTATAAAAAAGAGAACAAAACCATCCTCCCTATTGGTAAAATTAGGCAGAATATATATATTATTTTTTTAACTAGGCAAAAAAATAATCCAAACCCACCTTCCCCACCACCACCACCCTTTTTTTTTTAAACTAGTCCAGAAAATAATCCAAACCCACTTTTTTTCCCCTCTTAAAGACTCCAAAAGGTGCATTTGATTCTTCCTCTGGTAACCTCTAACACTCTACAAAGTCCATAAGTATTCTGGAGACTTGGAGTAACAGCATCTTTGGAACAGAGGAGATGATGTTCTCTCTGCACAACACTTACAAGAAGCCCAAAGTGCCCATGATTACTTGACTACAGTCTCCTAAGGTCTGAGCTAAACCTGCTGGTAGCCACTCTACTGTCCTCAACAGGCTTTGGAGGACTCAGTAAGTGAATGGACCCATGCAGGTCAAATTCTCTACTGTACCTTTTTTTGCTTTACTTTCTAATAGTAAAAATGGTCACCTATAGATGATTCCAGAAACTGCTCTGGAAACTTCTCAGTCTTTTGGGTTTTTTTATGTGTGTGTTTGTTTGTTCTCAGCTACAAGGTGAAACATTCTTGTGACAGATGGTGCCTTGAGGAGTTCTACACTCATGGCTCCACCAGCACATATATACCCCTCATTTCTATGACTACCATCAACATCACTAGAGACCTCCAAATGGAAAGCTCTTAAACAAGAATGGTCCTTCAGCAGTCCCTACTTGAGAGCACAATGAATTAGAGTCATAGAATCATTGGACTTGATGATCTTTGAGGTCTCTTCCAACCTTAGTGATACTGTGATACTGTAATCATTTCAGTTGGAAAAGACCTTTAAGATCTCCAAGTTCAAACATTATCTAACTCTAACTCTAGCATTAAACCACATCCCTTAACTATGAATGATGAATCTAACAGAGGGAAAGTTCTACACAAATCTGATTTTTTACCCCATTCAGGCATCTGATCTATAAGGGCACGTAGGCTGACAATGTAGGCTCTCCTTTCCTGTGGCTGGGATTTGAGCTGACAGCCTCATCACGGAAGAGTTCTCTTCATTGTAACACTTCTTGTTAACTGGTAAAGAAGCTGAGATTGCTAATGAAAACTGCCACCCACCCACTTTTTTCTTTTTTTTTTTTTTTTTGTGTGCAATTTTCAATTATAAGAAGATTTGTGAAGGGGTTTTGGAGATGTTTTGCTGATTCCTTGCCCCCCCACTACCTCCCGCATTCGCCTTTTTGTTTTGTCTTTCATCTCCTTTCTGATGCCCCACATCCCATCATGCCACACTGCACTGGTTAAATAAACCCCTAAATCTAGCTTTTGTCTAGCACTAATCCTTTTATTTCCTAAATCTTATTTAATCCAAAGGGCTTTCTTTCATCTCTTTAACTGTCAGTCAGGTCACTGTTGTTTCCTATCAACAGCTCCTGCAAATCCTGTATGGAGTTAAAAAGCTTTCAAGTGTTTCCATGATTCCCATTAGGTTCTTCTCTTCCTGACACCTGCTAAAGACACATTGCTGCTGTTCATGTTCTCCTGCCTCATCTCTCCCCAAGACAGCTCCCACCTCACAAGACCAATAATTACTTCCAAAAGGTTTTCTCTGCCCTAGTTCCAGCTCAGATGCTGTTTAAATGTGTGTTATTTAATATAGCGCAGAAAGAAGTTATTTGGTACGGAAGATCAGGAAGAGGGTTACAAGAGAAGCTTTGCCTGGTGCTACAGAGAAGGGTTAGTCTTGGTTTTCATGCATTAAATCACTGCCTGTAGGAAAAAAGTCTCTGCATTTCCTCCTTGTGCCCCTACTTCCAAACTTGATCCTTTCCTAGCCAGTGGAGCACAACTGGATTGACAAGGTGGGGGAGAAACATCTTTCAAAAGTCACTCCCTGTAAGGAGCATCCATTTGGTAGCACTCAGCAGGTGCTGTTAGCAAAGTCATGCCTTTCCAAAACATGATCTTTCAGATTCCTTCTGCTGGGTGAGATACTGAGCAGAAGCTGTAGTGAGAGGACACTTAAGTTCTCACACTTGAAGACCATGCATGCCAGCTCTCTGCTTCTATCCCTTGGTGGCCCAGAGCAGCTTCCTGCACTGTTCTGTAGCTTTCAAAAACCATGGTACAAACTGCTTACGTGTCTGCTGCTCCTCACACCCTCCCATGGCACAGGTAGCAGCAGTAAATCACAAAGCCTGGAGCTGGCAAGCGTGGAAATACCATATCACAGAATCACAGCATGCTGGGGGTTGGAAGGAGCCTCCAGAGATCATCGAGTCCAACCTCCCTGCCAGAGCATGACCATAGAATGCAGTGCAGGTCACACAGGAATGCATCCAGATGGCTCTTGAAAGTCTCCAGAGAAGGAGACTCCACAACTTCTCTGGGGAACCTGTTCCAGTGCTCCATGACCCCAACAGTAAACAAGTTCCTCCTTATGTTTAGTTGGAGCTTCCTGTGCGGTAGTTTATGTCCATTGCCACTTATCCTATCACATGTCCTCCAAAGGGAGCCAGAGCTACTGTATGCCATGGTGAAAATCCTTATCAATCTGCCCAGCCTTCTTCCAGACACCACCTCATGTCCTTTCAAAATGTCTTGGTGATTTTTTAAAGAGGCCAGAGATGACAACCCACTTTTGTATCCTGATGGACAAATAGCCCACAATGTAGAATTCTTTTGGCAGGAAGAAACCTTGAAGATCACCAAGTCCAACCATTATCTAACTCTACCAAGCCGAATACTAAACCAGATGCCATTTAATAGTTCAGGTTTAAAATATGTGAGTTTATTTCCCTCTGTAATCACACCAGCATACTTACCAAATGATGAGCACCATGTACAGAGAAAAAGACCATTCAGAGCCACTATCCAGCTGTATTCTGAGTCATAGCTGTCAAACATAGAAGAGGAAGCACCTGTAGCCCTCCATTAACAACCCCAAATGATTGTCAGGAGACAGGGAAAGGCCAGTCGATATACAGCTCACCACAATCCACAGCCACCACCAAACTCTGTCTTTCCCCAGGTGTTCAGCTTCCTTCTCCATAGTTATTCACAGACTGAAAGCTAACCCTTCATACAACTTGGACAACATCCATATCTTCAGATAATATGATTTCTGGATGAATCACAGGGAGAAGAGGTTACTGGCAATGACACCAAAGAGTGCCTGTTTCCCGCACTGCTCCACTCTCTCGCCCTGGCAGCTGAAGCCTTCTGTTGCCAGCAGCACTTGGAGAAGGTCCAGAGGAGGCCACAAAAATTATCAGGGGGCTGAAATCACTCTGCTGTGAGGACAGCCTGAGAGAGTTGGGGTTGCTCAGCCTGGAGAAGAGAAGGCTCCAGGAAAAAATTATTGCAACCTTTTGGTACTTTAAGGGGGCAAGGAGAAAGATGGGGACAGACTTTCTAGCAGGGTCTGTTGTGACAGGACAAAGGGTGATAGGTTTAAATGGAAAAAGGGAAGACTTAGACTAAAAGTAAGGATGGTGAATCACTGGCACAGATTGCCCAGACAGACAGTAGATGCCCCATCCATGGAACAATTCCAGTTCAGATTGGATGAGGCTCTGAGCAACCTGATCTAGTGAAAAATGCCCTTGCTGACTGTGGGGAAATTGGACTCAATGACATTTAAAGATCCCATCTAACCCAAAACATTCTATGATTCTATTCCCCCTAGCCCCCAGTCACTACCTCCTAAAACCTACTGAGAAAGTCAGGCACAGGATTTCACATTAAATGCTCCCAGATGGGCCCAGTGTATATAACCAGTTAAACTGGCTGGATGGGTGCTGCACTCTACAGCTGCTCCAGTTCCCCTCAGAAGCAAGCTGTCATTTGCTCCCTTTTGCACAACACAGGCCTTATCTCTCTGCAGACATGCAGTAGCACGTCTGTATCCTTTGCACTCCCATACTCATGCTTTAGGATGGGCCAAGTAAGTTGAAACTGCAGAGCCTTTTATTTATGCTGAAATACTGTCCAAGAAGGCTCTTAAGAGTGAGATGAATTGGACTGTGAAATGAGCATGGGAGTGTGGTAACTGTAAATTTATCCTCACTCATCTCTGTCTTATAAGGCTCATACAAAATCTTCTAATGCTTTCAGTAAGATTTTGCTTGGTGTGAGGTCAGTATTTTACTCCTGTGTGATATTCTACCAAAGTTAACTAAGAGCTACAAAATTAAGAGTTGGATTTTTTGGGGGAAAAAAAAAAATCTTTCAAACCCACAAGTGTCTTGTACTGGAGGTTGAACAACTTGCCTTCAGTATCCAAAAACCCAACATTTCTTCCAGCCTGGAGGGTCACCCACCACCCTCACAATCACCTGCTCCAATGTGGATATAATATCAGGATCCAACCCAGCCAACTCTCTCCTAGGTGATTTCCCAGCATCATTCTGGAACTCACAGTAAGCCAGAGATGACCACAATAAGCAGTAGGGACAGGACTGTCCTGCTTTGGTGGGAGATGAGTCCCATAGCTGTGAACTGTGCTGTGCCAGCTACCTTCACCCACCTCTTTGGGTGGCCATTTATAGCACCACTTCATCATCCACCAAAGATTATGAGTCCATCTACCAAATAAAGACAATTTGTTAATGAAAGAAAAATTAAATAGAAGTTGCTGTTGAAGTACACACAAACAAAAGCTTAAGCTTGTCAGAAGGTTGTTGTCCCTCAGCAGGGACTAGGCACCTGCCTGCTGTATTTGAGAACGTTCACGTGCAGAAAGTGATAAGCACATGAACTTTGATGGTTTTCTGGATGAGGATGCATGCATCTGTAAGGAGAAAAAATGTGTCACAAAACACAGATAAAGGGGGGGGGGGGAAGATAAAAGAGAGAAATATGAAGTCCAACATCTATTAAACTAAAAAAGTCTGGAATATTATCCCCTCCCACCCTCCGAAGAAAACAAACCAAAAAGAAACAAAATCAACAACAAAACCCCAGAGAAATAATACAATCCACAATATTAATGCTTATAAAAGGCTACCACACACATTTCACATGTAGGTTTCATCTTGCAGCAAAGGTCCTGCCATCCCAAGATAATGAAAACTCTTTTTTCCTGTGATATCTCCAAAGGCACCAGCCAAAGAAGTAAGCAGCTAATACAGCCAAAATCTCAAATTAACAGCACTACTTTAAAATCATTTTCTAGACATGCAACATAAAGAATGTAGAGTGGAATTTCAGTGTGGCAACTTAAAGCTGGAGAGCAAAGTCCTGCTGCCCTCTGAGACTGGCAGAGGAGATGTATGGAAATACTACTACAAAAGATACATCATAGAATGGTCTAGGCCAGAAGTGACCTCCAAAGGTCATCTAGTCCAACCTCCCTGCAGTCAGCAGGGATGTCCCCAACTAGATCAGGTTGCCCAGGGCCTTGGTGAGCCTCACCTTGAGTATCTCCAAGGAAGGAGCCTCAGCCACCTCCCTGGACTGAAACCTGTTCCAGTGTTCTACCACCTTCATAATAAAGAACCTGTTCCTAACCATAACAGTTCTGTGGGGTTACCAAGGTCTGTGTTGCTATGAAATGATCTTGGGCTAATGAGCAGTAACATCTGCACATAATTTGCATCTGACAGAATGCTGAAGAATCACAGATGATGTAAAGGAAATTATATTAAAATTCATAACAACTTTGTTATCTCCAAACTTCTTTCACATAACTTCCTGTTGAAGTGAGAATGGAGTCACAGAATCTTTAGGACTGGACAACACCTCTAGATCATTGAGTTCAACCGTCAGACTGTGTTAATATTGGGAATATGGGAACACTTCAACTCTCTAAAAAGCCAGCACTTCCAGCAAAAGCAAGGACACCAGTATAACCCATTGGTTCTGCAAAGTTACCTGGGGACCAGCTCTAAGTTGAGAGATCTGTTATTTTATCTCATAGGCTGAATTCATAGAAACATTAAGGTTGGAAAACAGCTCTAAGATCACAAAATCACAGAATTGTCAGGGTTGGAAGGAACCCCAAAGATCATCTAGTTTCAACCCCCCTGCCATGGGCAGGGACGCCTCACACTAGATCAGGTTGCCCAGAGCCACGTCCATCCTGGCCTTACAAACCTCCAGGGATGGGGCTTCCACCACCTCCCTGGGCAACCTGTTCCAGTGTCTCACCACCCTCATGGGGAAGAACTGCTTCCTGATGTCTAATCTAATTCTACCCTCTTCTGGCTTGGATCCATTCCCCCTAGTTGTAGACAGGCAGAAGTTGGTCTCTTCTCCCAGGCAACCAGCACAAGAACAAGAGGACACAGTCTCAGGCTCTGCCAGGGGAGGTTTAGCCTGGAGGTTAGGAGGAAGTTTTACACAGAGATAGAGATTGCCCATTGGAATGGGCTGCCCGAGGAGGTGGTGGAGTCACCATCACTGGAGGTGTTCAGGAGGAGACTTGATAGGGTGCTTGGTTGCATGGTTTAGTTGATTAGGTGGTGTTGGATGATAGGTTGGACACAATCTTGAAGGTCTCTTCCAACCTGGTCTATTCTATTCTATTCTAGTCCTAATACTATCTGACACACTAGAAAGTCCCTCACCACCTTCCCTGTAGGCCCCCTTCAGATATTGGAAGGCCACAATAAAGCTTCCTCAGAGCCTTCTCCAAACTGAACTATCCCAACTCTCTCAGTCTGTCCTCACAGGAGAGGTGCTCCAGCCCCAGTCTTACCAAGTTCATCAACACACATCTCACATGCACTCAAATTGTTCCATTAAACCAGGAAAGTTCTTCACTTAGAGACACAGTAGCTGATTTCACAATATTTAACACAATGTAAAGCAAGCAGAAGCTCTAGCAGGAGGAGGTGTAACCATCATTTATGACCCTGGTACTTTTAATCAGGGTTGTGGTAATATGTTAGCAAACACACGGGAAGAAAACACTTGACACAAGGCTCAAAATCTGCCTAAAAAATTCTATCACCTACACACTTAGGCAAGGATTCTGTTGCAAGTTTCCTCCTGCTGCCATAGTCCCATGTTCAGAAAACACACAGGCACCAGTAACACCTGAGCACATCCCACAAACAATGGCAAGTTGTAGAGAAATAGAAAAGCAAATCCCCCAAACCTTCATTTTTCATCTGGATTCGCTTTAGAGCCTCTCATATCCTGAGATCATCCTTCTCCAGGAATGACATTACTCGCCCTTTACCACAGCCATTCACAAGTAGTAAATGTGTTTCATAACAGAAAGCTGGAAAAGAAGGGAAAATGCAGTTAGATCTTGACTTTTTTTCCCCTGTTTTTGATGACAAATTCAGAATTATTTTTCCAACTCTTCCCCCCTCCCCCCCCAAATTATGAGGAAAACTACTTCATGTTTTATGATAACTTCACCTTCAAGTCATCAACTTGACATGAGGATAAATCACAATCAGGTAAGCAGGACACACAAACACCTTACCTCCAGCACAAATTAAGAGGAATCAGTAAGTTTGCTGAGACAAAAGATGAATTAATGTAAATCCTCACCAAGTGAGAAAAATGGGGACAGGTCTCTGAGTAGCACGATCTACTTGAAGGTGCCCCTGCTTCCTGCAGTGGGTTACACTAGATGACCTTTAAAGGTCCCTTCCAACCCAAACCATTCTGTGATTCAGTGGAAAACACACAAGACCTTGCTGCAAAGAAATTAAACCCTTTCACAGAATCACAGAATGTTAGAGGGTAGAAGGGACCTCCAGAGATCAAGTCCAATCCCCCTACCAAAACAAGATCACCCAGGTTAGTCCACACACAAATGCATCCAGGTGGGTTTTGAAAATCTCCAGAGGAGATTCCACAACCCAGCTGGGCAGCCTGTTCCAGTGCTCACTCACCCTCACTGTAAAGATTCTCCTCATATTGAGGTGAAACCTTCTAAGTTCAAGTTTGAATCCACTGTTCCTTGTCTTACTACTGCACACCACCCAAAAGAGCTTGGCCCCCTCCACTTGACACCCACCCCTCAGATATTTATAAACATTTGTCAGATCCTCTCTCAGTCTTCTCCAGGCTAAACAGCCTCAAGTGTCTCAGTCTCTCTTCACAGGGGAGGTGCTCAAGTCCCCTAATTGTTCTTGTTGGACTCTCTCCTCCAGATCCCTCTCTCTCGTGAACTGGGAAGCCCAAAACTGGACACAATACTCCAGGTATGGTCTCACTAGGGCAGAGTAGAGAGGGAGAAGAACCTCCCTAGCCCTGCTGGACACACTTTGCTTGATGCACCCCAGGATACCATTTGCCCTCTTGGCCACAAGGGCACGTTGCTCTCCCATGCAGAACTTGCTGTCTACAATTCATAGAATCATTTTATTTGGAAAAGACCTCTAAGATCACCAAGTCCAACCATCAGCCTAACACCACCATGGCCATTAAATCATGTCCTGAAGCGAGCACAGTTCATGTTGCCAACTGTCCTTAGTGCCATCCTGGATATAGGGATGACCACATCATTACTGAGGTTGTCTGGGAAGCTCATTAGTCTCATCAAAGCAGCGTGACCAGAAGCTGTTGCATTTTCTGGGGAGTGCAGGACCATTTCACAGCTCCTTGCAAACAGGCTCAATCACAGCACTGTCTGCTTTGATCAGACCTCTCTCCCAAAGCATCTGGATGGAGCCTCAGACAAGAGAAGCTCAGAAAAGGAGTTGGCTGCTTGCCCTGCTGCAGCTGAAGAATTTGAGTGGGGTGGAGGAGGTGGAAGGGGGGGAGAACATATTATTTCCAGTGAAGGGAGAGATACAGCCAAAATATTCCAGATTTGAAGCAGCTTTATCAGCATAGAGAATCAACACGTTTCATTACGGCAGGAGGTAGGAGGGGCTGGGATTGACTGTCTGGGTTTTGAGAGGTCTTACACCATCTCCAAAGCCAGCGGCTAAATATAGACCAATCTACGCATCATTTCTTTTCCTGTGCTAGCTAATTCATGGGAATTGGGGGGGGGGCAGAATCAAACCCAAAATCAGGCCAAATTCTCCACCAGGGTTACCTGGGAGATAGAGGTAGAGGTTAATTGTAGGAAGGGTCTAACCTACATATGCACTCCCTGGAGATAGCCTGTTCAGTCCCACAATACATAATCAAGGTGCAGTCACGTGCAATTCCAACGGCATCTAGTGTGTGCTGAGGGTGGATGCTGCCCTGACTGGCATAGACAAAGACCCTTACAGCCCCCCTGGTCATAAAAGGCATCTGTGTTGAGCCACACATACAGGAACAGGAATCTCTACAGTCAGATGTTTTCCTCTCTCATGGAAGTGGTAGGTTGTAGCAACAGGTCTCAGGTCTCAGCTAGATCATGTACAGAAGCAAGGTAACATTCAGCTGCCCTCCCATTTCCTCTAAAGACAGCAGCTCTAGGACTCCTAGTGTAAGAAAGACCTGCTCAAATGTGTCCAGAGGAGGCCACAAAGAGGATCAGAGGGCTGAAACCCCTCTGCTGTGAGGACAGGCTGAGAGAGTTGGGGTTGTTCAGCCTGGGGAAGAAAAGGCTCTGGGGAAACCTTGTGGTGGTCTTTCAGCACTTAAAAGGGGCCTACAAGAAAAATGGAGAGGGAGTCTTTGTCAGGGAGTATAGTGATAGGATGAGGGATAATGGTTTCAAACTGAAAGAAGGCAGATTTAGATTAGATGTACTGTGAGAGTGATGAGACATTGGAACATGCTGCCCAGAGAAGTCGTAGACACCTCCTCCCTGGAAGCATCAAGATCAGGCTGGATGGGATTCTGAGCAACTTCATCTAGTTGAAAATTTCCCTTTCTATGGAAGTAAAATTGGGACTAGATGATTTTTGAGATCTCTTCCATTCTGTGATACAATTGTATGGTTTTGTAGCACACCATTTTAAAGGAAGGCCTCACAATGACTAACTTAAGTGGTTGCCAGAACTTGTACACCCCTAATGTTCAGAAATGTCACACGGTCATTACACACACACCAAAGGCTCTTCTGAGCTCTGAGAAACCCTGAAGCTTGTGGCTTCACTCATTCACTGGTCAATCATCACCTAGGCTTGTGGTAGCCCAAAGAGCTCATCCCCTTGCTCTCTTCTAGCTTTTGTGTTTGCTGCCAAATATTGAGTTACCTTCCTGCATATTTATAAGCCTTTAGGAGCACAGGATTAAAAATAAGCCAAGGCAGGAGGTCTTAGTAACAACTTCAGTGCCTCAGGAGAGAAGCAGAAACTCCTGGAAAATGAACTACATGTAAACACAAGCAAAAATAAGGTGACCCTTTTTACTTTATACAGCACCAAATGAAGTCTGTGAGGCCATCCTCACCAAA